>NC_139042.1:10152504-11352504 GCF_965140915.1 Aythya marila
GGAGGGGAGGGGAGGGGAGGGGAGGGGAGGGGAGGGGAAAAAGAAATCTAGCATCCCTGCCACAGGTTGACCTCAGTACAGTTTCTGTTGAGAAAAAACAAACAAAACAAAAAACAAACAAACAAAAAATCTCATTGGATCTTCTGGCTTTTTCAATCCCTGAAGTCATTCTGCAAAGTGTTCAGTCTAAAATAGCATGAGCCATGTCTTTCTCTCCAAAGTTAACTCTATTGCCTTAGATAAGGTAACAATTGCTTTTGTAGGGCAGCAGCCTCTTCTGCAGATCCCTCCTCACTCTTTGTTGCAACTGCCCTAAAGGCCCTAGGGAGAAGTCCTCTACGAAGAGCTTCCCCTATTTATTTAACAAATACATTATAAGTCTGTGAGAGGTATCAATCTTGGCAAAGCCAACAGAAGTTTTACTATAGATTTCAAGTGGATTGGGGTTTCACAGAATCATGGAATGGCTGAGGTTGGAAGGGATTTCTGGGTCCATCTGGTCCAGCCTCTGCTCAAGCAGGGACACCCAGAAAAGGGTTCCCAGGACCATGTCCAGTCAGCTTTTGGGGGTCTCCAAGGAGACTCCACAACCTCTCTGGGTAGCCTGTGCCAGTGCTCAGTCACTTGCATAGCAATGAAGTGCTCCTGATGGTCAGAGGGAACCTCTTGTTTCCAGTTTGTGCACATTGCCTCATGCACACCAAGATACGATTAGTCTTCATTTTTGCAAGGCCACGTCAGTGGCTCAAGTTCAGCTTGGCGACCACCAGTATCCCAAATAAATTTCCTTACTTGCTTGTACCATGGTTGATGTTTCTGACACATAGGCTGCCAGGAGTTGACCCACATATTCTGCATTCAAGGTTCCCTATCATCAGGTTAGAAAACTACTGAAGTGTGCCACCACACTGTTGCCTTGCTGTGCAAAACCTGGGACAAGGAATAGGAGGAGATGTGGGTCTGACCTGAGTCTCACCCAAGACTTGGATCCAGAAAGACGAAACGTGCCCAAACTAATAATTCTGAAACTGAAGGCCTTTCTACAAATATAGATGCTTTCATTTGAGTGCAGTATAAAATCAAAGATTGGGGGAGGGGGTTGAATAATTTGACCAAAATTACCAAATAAAACACTAGGAAAAAAGTCTGCCACATATTAAGAAAATAATAAGTGTATAAGCCAGTTCAGGCTCCTTCCTGGAATTGACTAAATGAAGCTGAATTAATCCAAACTAGAACCTGACCTGTATTAATTACCCTTAGATCTAATCCTCTTTCTTAAGCCTTGGTGTTCATTATATTGAACAATAAGATTTTTTGTATATTTTGTACTTACTTATCACTGCTTAACTACAGCCTGAGAATTAATAGCACCACAGGTTTAACATCGTTTAGAGCCATTTCTGCTTGTATCATAATTATTTTTTATGTTTCATTAAGTTTTTATTTGGTTTTAGACATTCTCACAAATCGTTCTCTTCATATATGTTAATTTGTTTTATTTGCATTTCTTTGTGATCTCTTTACAGCTAGCTACCAATTACTATAGAATCAGATATTAACTCCATAATAAACTATGATATTTATTGCATATAATTTAGAATAAATAATAGATTATGTGCACTTAAGTTACTAATTTGTCCTTCTATAATATCATCCATGGGCACATCCCCAAATGCTCTAAACATCCCGAAGTATGCAAATATTAGTTGTCCCCATGTGAACACATACACAAAGAGGCTCAGAGAGATAAAATGACTTACACATAGATAATAATTTTAACAATCTAATTCAAAACCCTATCAAGTCTATCCGTTGCCTCCAACTGGATTTAAATCAGTCCCCAAGAAATCAGAAGGAAGCAGAAAGCAGTCTCTATATCCTGTATTTCTGTTAGGGTCAAAACTTCTAATTAGCAATCCTGAAAATGATTCATCAAATCAAGATTTTAATTTTGTTTGTTATAGCAGAAAGTAGGCTATTGACTTCCAAAGGTCACTTTAGTGACCTAAAGGATCATTACCTCTCAAAGACATGAAAAGAGATCATACTTGCAAATTCTAAGTGATCATTTTTGCTGCTGAGATTTTGTGTCATTTCCTGTCCAGTAGGTCATAAATATTTTTTATTACCAGTTACTGTCAATGAGTATTTTCTTCTAACCAGAAACTGTCTCTATGAGATTGAAAAATAGTTTTGAATTCTGTCATGTAGTTTATCGGGCTGGTTTCATATCTGCAGACAATGTGTTACCTACATATAGCAATGTGCAGATGAGTGATAAAACAATTCAAGCTTATCATTATTTGGTAATGATTATTATTACCTGGAAATGGATGGATTTGAAACCAAAGACCTATAACTGAGATCATTGGTGAAGATATAACTAATGGCATTTTTTTTCCTTTTAGCATTTTTGTATGAACTACATCAGACTGAACCCATGTAACAGTGATCACTCAGTAGCAAAAGGGCATCAAGGGGCAATTTTTCCTTGTTGAGAGAAAAGACATCAGGGGATGCAACCAATCCCTTAGGATTCCTAAACAGAAAGGGGGATTCCTGATTTTAAAAATAGTTATTACACAGGAGACAGAAAAATACTTTTTCATATCTCCTTCTAAAAGCACAGGCCAAACACCATAGCAGAGCACTTTCCAGAGTCAGGAGTACTCCAGCAGACCTGGGAGAGCTCAGCATATTCCAACAGGAACCACAAGAAAGCTTTGGTAACACTGCTCATTTCTGTAAAGCCTGCAGTTCCCTGCAAAGAAAGGCAAGCTTGTTTTGTGAATACTGTCAAGACTTTTGACAATGTCAGCATTTACTCTGTTTAGGATGTGCAGGTCTTACTCAGTTCTCAATCTCTCTCTCTCTCTTTTTTTTTTTTTTTTTTTTTTTTTTAGTACAGAAGCAGTGTCAAAGACAGATATACTCTCTCTGGCATTCACACCCAAGGATTATGATAGAAAAAAAATTGAGAGGTTTAGCTCAAACTGCCATCTCCGGTTTATTTTTCCAAAAGTAAATATGCAGCTGCATTTCAATCCAATCACAGTAAACATTATTCCACAAACAATACGATCCCTACTCTCTTTAAAGTGTCTAACTAGTGAATAGCAATCCTAAATCCATCTGTAAGAATGTGTCGCCTCCTGTAAATAGGCTTTCAGCAAAATCCTAGGAATGTAATAAGCCCTCAGCAACTCAATTACTTTATTGCCTACTACTTCACATGCCGTTGAAAATTATTTAAGACAGAGGATAACACAAACAGAGCAGAGCACAGGCAATGTGAGAGGCAATGCGTACCTCTGTAGACCTGTTCAAGGTCTGCTGTATCTCCACGGAGAAGTTACCTCACCCCTTTTTCTATTTATCACCGATTGTTAGATTTATCTGTCAGCCTTTGTTCATTTTCTATGCAAAGAATGGCTTCTGCTACAAAAGCTTGCAGGCAGAGCCCAGCATAAGGGGTACTTGGCTGACATGAAAGAAACATATCTTACAGTTGACCCTCTGTCCAGTTTTGATATACATGTTAAAGATAATTGTACAACATGATAACTGAGGAGAAAAGACCAAGATCATCAACAATAAACTTTATTTGGCCAGTTTAACATTTTAATAATTCTTCTTACCCCTCAGCCTGTTCTGCATAACAGAATTACTGAAACAAGAACATTTGCCTGTATTTCAGTGCAGTGTGCCGAGGCTGAGGCTAAAGCAAACTTTCACCTGTAGTTAAATTAAGCTGCTGGAGTATGCACTGAAGCAGCAGGGATTCACACATCTATGCTATTTTACTCTCTGTGCCAGAAAGAACAGAGAAAAAGGGAGAGAAAATTCTGGCAGACATGCCATCGTGAACATCTCAGCACCCTCAATTCTTTAGCTGTCTTCCAAGGCCATGGAACAATATGATCCCAGGAGCCATAGTTTAATGCAGAACTACACCACCACAAAAGCCAAAAACAGAATCATCTAGGTTGGAAAAGGTCTTCAAGATCAAGTCCAGCTATCAACCTGACCTCCTAAGTCCCATCACAAACCCATGTCCTTTACTGCCATGCCCACACATCTCTTAAATACCTCCAGGGACAGAGACTCCACCACTTACCTGAGCAGCTCATTCAAATCCTCAGTCACTCTCTACATGAAGAAACTCTTATTTACTCCTATCCAGTTTAAACCTCCCCTGGCACAACTTGAGACCATTATATATATATAAAATATATATAAAATATATAAAATATAAAATACAATAAAAATATAAAATATATTTTATATTACTTAAAATACAAAATAAAATGCATCACACTACCCAAATTGTTTATCTTTTGAATTGTGTACTCTGTGTAAGACTTTACTCAAGTATTGGTAGCTACTGCCCTGAAAACCTGGGCAAGTCCCTCCACCCTCTATTGTGCTAATGCCTAAAATATGCATATAATATATATATATATATATATGAATATACATTTTATATATAAAATATAAAGAGTGTTTTGAGACATTTTTTGTTTCAACTTGAATATATTCCATGGAGAATTTGAGTACTTTCTGCATCTGTCCAAGAATTGGGGACTCCAGACGCAGTCAGGCCAGAAAGCCCAAGAAGAGAAGGAGCAGGTATTGGGTTCCCCAAGCTTGGCACCCCCCAGAGTTTCTGTGGGTACTCAGACCATGATACACTGTGGTCAGCATGCTCTGTCACCATCACACTCACTGTGCATGTGTCAACCCACAACATATGTGCAGTGTCACTGTTCAGGGATTACAAGGGGAAAATGAGACAGTTGATATCCCCACCATGCTTTGCAGGACAGATCCAAGCTGCTTCCAGGCTCTCTTCAACACACACAGCTGCACACATTCTCAACACATCCCCAAATTGCTTTGCATCCTCTCACACACATCTCACAAGCAGGGAATTTTTCCACTTTTCTATAACCACTGAATGGTTGAGGCTAACAGGGACCTCTGGAGGTCATCTGGTCCAACCACCTACTCAAGCAGGGACACCAACAGCCCAGGACCATGTCCATGTGGATCAGACTTAGCACTTAACTCTCAGACCTACCAAACTATGTGCCACAAATGCCACTCCAGGCTATCAGAAACTCAAAACCCTAGTAATATGAGTAAAGTTAATGATGGCTGATTTAGGAAAATCTCTGTGGGGAAAGGAAACAGTAAGTGGTTGACATCACTCTCTGGATACGGAACGGAAGAGGTTCTTTGCCTCGTTTCAGTCTTAAGACTTAGCTCCCACTCACTTTCAAGCCTTTGCTTTTCTAACATAAAGGCCAGTAGTTTATGCTCACAGGAAAATGAGTGTGTATTTGTCTACCTGTAGCCCATCTGCGTTCCTCAGTGGAGGTGGCACTGACATGGTTTGTGTGTATTTCTCAACAAGGTGCAGGCTCCAGGACCAGTCCATGTTTCTGGGCAAATACTTCTGTCTGTTCCCACAACAGATTAAGTGAGTAGTTCAGAGAATGTCAAGAAGCTTGCAAATGTGCCTGTGTTTGTCACTTCTCACTCATAGAGTAAGAACATGCATATGGGAACAGTGGTTGCAATGGCTGCAATACACCAACCAAGACCTTCTAAAGAAAACTTTCCATTTTTATCCATATACCTTTCCTTGTTTAATTTTTTTTTCCTTGTCAGTTTCACAGGATTTTGTTAAAACTGTCTGCTTCCAAGAAATATAGCCCAATTTAACTTAAAAAAGAGATAGAAAATTGTCAGTGTTACATTAGCTAATTAACATTTAGAAAGTATTTTGAAAAGAGAGAAGATTATAGCAATGTGCTGCAGCAGTTATCCTCTTCTACAGAGTAAGAATTATTATGTATCAGCTTTTTTAAATGATATATCATCCCCACTCTTCTCTCATGAATAGATAAAGACATATATATTGACAGTAGCATAAATAACTCATATAATATTCTTCAGTCTTTACATTAGTGGCACATGAAGAAGAAGAGAATACGCAAAAATTAACTTTTACAAAGTAGTGGAGAGAAGTCTACATCAAAGCATAGATATAATTAAGGTGGTATTTGAAAAACTTCTTCAGCCATGCCTACTTTCTCTGTCTGTTTTTCTCCGTTGATTCTCTCTGACAGTTATTTATTTTATTGATCAAATGATTCTGTGATTTGAAAAACACAGTGGAAATCTACTGTTCAAAACACATTTATATAACATCTAATCTACATGTTCCTTGGATAGTTGGTGTGCCTTTAGAGATGTATTTTTGGTATTCTGAGAATAATGTCAAGAGTGACCTGTACAGCAATTTCCTTTCTGTCAAACCTCTTTTATTCTTAATTAAATGTCGCACTGTAATATGTTTGGATATAATCACTGTATAAAGAAAAAAAAAAAAAAGGAAAAAAAAAAAAAACAACAGTATAAAGGGGCAAAAAAATTGTGTTCAAAGAACAGTTTGCCCAGAATAGATTCCATCACTGATAATGTGGCCTTATTTCCTGTAATTTACTGCTATATGTGTCTGTAGCTATAGCACAAAGTGGTAAGACCTCTCTAGGTCCCTTAAGGTCAGTCTAAGCTTGTACTCAGACAATCCAATACAGCAGAGGTATCCAGAAAAAGCCTAAAGCACTTGGTTCATTTCTCAAAATATAAGACACAGCACATATCACATGTTCCCCCTTGATAGTGACACTGGTAAAGGTGCCCAGCTTACCTTCAGCCTAAAGTATGCAACTTCTTTAGTCTTAGTCATGTTGACTGTGGTCCATGGCAGCCAAGCTAATTTAATGAACCCTTTCCATTGAAATGGGAGGGATCTCCTCTCTCTAGCTACTCTCCACAAGTCCTTATTCATTGCTTGCTGCCATTCTGTCCTTCTGCATCAGCTTTGGTGCCAAGAAACATCATCCCAATTGGTAAAAGCAATCTGACTCTTTTGACTATATATTAACTAATTAATTCAATCCACCTAGCTGTGCACCAGTATTAGCACAATGATAGTGGTGAGGACACACAGTAGTCAGAAGAGGAAATGGGAAAGTAGAAGGACACCATGGGAACTCCCCCATTCAGCTGCAGTGACCTGCTATTCACACTTTTACCCAGGCACACCACCTTTTGAACCTATATGCCAGGAGCCCTCACACCCTGCCCAGACTTTCTGGTAGGATATTCAACCTTTGCAATCACACTTTCCTGTAACATATCTTCTCTTTCAAGACAAAGCCTTCAGTACCTCAAACCCATGTGAATACAATTCTAAACACAAAAAAAAAGATATTTTCTGTAAATATGCTCTTGGACAAAATCATACCATGGCCAGAATGAACTCATGTCAAAACCAAATATGCTTGAGTGAAGAAAAATAGAACAGCAACAACAAAGAGGAAAGCAGTCAGATTCCCCAAATTGGGGTAGAGTTCCTTTTACCCCAATGCACATGATACTTGTTCCAGACACAGAAGTCCAAGCTCACTTCCTTGTCTGTGAAGGTTTGAACATTTCTCCCAGGTTACAAAACAGATTTCTGAACATTGGGTTCAGGAATACTGCTTCGAGGATGCTTTCAACATCTCTAACTAATGCTGTCCTTCAAATAATGTGCTCAGATATTCCTTTAAGTAAATATCAACTTTTAGCTCAAAGTACATTAAGAAACTATAAATCTATTGTTTGTATCATTCAAGCAAGATCTGAAACAACTTCCACCACTTAGGACATTGTCTTAGCGGCCAGGATAGTGAGTCATTCCTTCTCGGGTCTTGTTATTTTTTATCATAATATATTACTGTATCTTCTGGTTTCAGTTGGGATAGAGTTAATTTTCTTCCCAGTAGTTGGTATGGTGCTATGTTTTGGATTTAGGATGAGAGTAATGCTGATAACACACCAGTGTTTTAACAGTTGCAGAGCAGTGCTCACACAGGGCCAAGGACTGTTCAGATCCTGGTGCTGCTCTGCCAGAGAGGTACCTGGGGGTGTGCAAGGAGCTGTGAGGGGACACGGCCAGGAGCTGACCCAGGGATGTCCCTGGGCCAAAGAGATGTCCCACACCATGTGGTGTCATGCTTAACAACAACAACAAAAAAAAAAGCAAGAAGAGGGAGGGGGAAGAACTGCTTGGTGAGAGGGACTGGGCATCAGTCAGCAGGTGCTGAGCAATTGCGTTGTGCATCACTTATATATGTATATATTATTAGTAGTAGTATTTCTCTTCCTTTTCTGTCTTATTCTGTCTTTATCACAGCCCTTTTATTTACCTTTTTTTTTTTTTTTTTTTTTTTTTTCAGTACTCTCCCCCATCCCACTGGAACGGCAGGGAGAATGAATGAATGGCTGCATGGTGCTGAGCTGACTGCCAGGTTAAACAACACTGAAGCACTCAGAAAGGCTCTTGCAAAACTGGACCAATTCTGAATATTTTTCTCTTTGCAGTATCTCCTGCATTTGGATACAGTCTGTATAAATATTTCTCATTTGTCCTCTGCAGTCTCCCAAGAGCTTCAGCTAGATTAAATTGGATAGAAACCAACACAAACCAAGATTACACCTGGCAATTGGGAATTCTAGAAGAAATTCCCTCACTTTGCAAAAATGTACAAATAGGAACTGGTATTCCAGTGGCAACTTGCTTTGATTTATATATATATTTTTAAAAATTTATGGGACTGTGAGATGTTGGGTGACCATTAAATATGAGTATTTATATATATTCATAATGGTCTCTGCAGGACAAACATGAACTTGTCATGCCCTGGCACACCTCTTTCAGGACGTTTAACACTTAAAAGAGACTATGTCCCTGAGGTCATGGCATGCATATCAGAATAATCACAGAACCACAAAATAGTTTAGACTGCAAAGAACCTCTGCAGGATGTTGTGCAGTCCAGTTCCATGCCTGGAGCTGGATCCAATTTGGTCAGGTTTCTCAGGAACTTGTCCAGCTGAGGTCTGAGGATCTGCAGGAATGGAGATTTGACAGACCCTCTGGGCAACCTCTTCCAATATGTTTCCTTATATCTGATCTACATGGCTCCTGGTTTCCTAAACAGAAATCAAAACTTCTTACAGGAATCTGTGAAATAAAATTCATGGACTATTGTATGTAGGAAGTCAGATAATTTTAAGGGATCGTTTTGACCCTAAATTTACAATAACTTTCATGCCTCCAGCTGTTCCTGGATGCTTTGGCTGTACACTACTTGATTCTAATGCATAACCAGACGGGCTAGCAATATTCAAACAAATCACTTTCAGTGAGTACAGCTCATTTTAGCAATGCTTGCAACAGAAAATGAGTTGGCTGCCACAGAAGTGCAGCTTGATATATCCACAAGCAGGGCACAGCGTAGGATTCTACATAGCAGTTCATGAGCATGAAGCTGTTCCCAGCACAGACTCACAAGGACAATCAATTTGGTTCCTGTGGATAAGCTGGTCATTGATCAACGGTGTCACTTCAGACAGCAAGAAGCAGACTCTGTCTCCCCTTCACCACTGACACATGAAGAGAGACAAGGTAGGATAAGCTGTGTTTCACTCACAGTCTTGGATAATGAAAGCAGCAAAGTAAAGAAATCAGGTCATTGCAGATGACTGTACCAAGAGGACATTTGTTCTAAACTTGGGCTCAATGAGACCTATAATCTTACCCCCAGCTCATTCTCTTTGGAGTTTTTGTTTGTTTGTTTGTTTTGCTTTGTTTTTAATAAAAGCATCAAGAAGTGCCACATTCACCCTCCTAGAATAGGTTGGTCCTGTCCCCACCAAGTTAAGTAGCCTGAGAATGCCTACAATTGAACCCAGGATATTTATTCTCCTTCTAAGGATTTGCATTCACTGCAAACTGCATAGCTTCATGTTCTTGTTCTTTCTGCTGCCTCCCTTTTCAGATGCTTAATTGCTTTCTGGTGGTTTTGTAAGCACTTGTTTTGTTTTTATTGTATTGCTACACTATACATAAAAGATATAGCAACTCTCTAGACATCTCTAACAGTCATCTCAGAAAATGCCTTCCTCTCTCTTAACATTTATTTAAGACAGGACTCATTCCAAGACAGACAAGCATTGCACAATGTTATCTGTCATGCAGAAGTGGTTCATGTAGGGAGGGTAAGCCAAGGACCAGAATGGGATCACTTCCAGTGGCATGACTCATCCTTTTCTGTTTAAAAGAGAATGACACCCCAAAAGTTCCTAGTTGCATTTCCAGGTTGTGATTTCGATAATTAAGTGAATAACTTAATGAGGGTAACATGTTGCACTTTTACCTTTACTATCTGTATTCTGTAGAAGTTTGACCTCCATGGTTATCAGTCTTCCCCCACCCTTGTGCTCACTCCTTTCAAGTAATCTAAACAGCTTTTTTAAGTGGATGCTGACATGATGGCATTTGTAAGAATTTTCAAAAACAATCTTATTGTAAAAATGTTCCCTATCTTTGTTAAAATCCCAGGAGTGTGTTAATTTGTGACTTTTACAGTTTTCTTAATAGTACAAATCTAACAAAAGTAAAAATAAAAAACAAATAATAATTAATTAAAAAAAAAAAAAAAAGATATAAGTAAAATTCATCAGGCACCAAATGAAGTTGGGAATGAAAGGTTGCTTCACTGCCCATGCCAGGGGTGGCTTCGTCACCAGGACAATAAACATAAATCTCCATCAAGGCAGTCTCTCTAACACTGTAGTGTGACTTGAATATGTGATCCTGTTTTATTATGCAAAATACAGGCCTGAATATTAGAATAGTTGACATGAATAATGACAGCTACTGATGGTACCTACCACAGCACACCAGTAGAAGTCAAAAATGGCAGCAATGTCATCTACTAGAATGCTAGGTTTTGCCAGCCCTTTCCCCTTTTCTCACACCCAGCTCCTTCTTTTAGCCAGAACACAGCTGGGATTTTTTTCTTTTCCCTCTGCACACACCTGTGTGATCTTCGTTATGAATATTCAGACATTCACCATAAGGTGAGCTGAGAAAACAGCAGAAGTACTGGGTCACACTAAGGTCACTAGCCCCACACCCTGCCTCCAGCAGCAACACAGCAGAAGACTATGGAATAGTTAAAAGTCAGAGCAACCATCTTCACAGCTTTCCAGAATACTCTACTAGTACTCCACAATCTGTAACACAGGAAGCCCCTGAGCTAAACTAGTGTCTGTATCTATAATAGTTTTGTACAGGTTTTTCTTCAATGAATTTATCCATTCAACTCATGTAAACATTTAGCATTTATGTAAATGTTTAGCATCTGCAACAGCCTTTGGCAATACGTTATACACCTTAACTTCATGTTAGGTGACTATAGCCATCTCCTTTTAGTTTTCAAGCTGTTAAATGCAAGTATCATTTCATTATCTTAATTCGTGTGTTGGAAAACGGCAGGAGGGACCACCTGTAAGACTGCTGCCACTCACTAACCAGCCAGCCAACAGAGGGAATACTATGAGCCCACTCACCAGATGGTTCTTAGAGCAGACAGGCTAGGAGATCCTTTCAGTGAAGGTAAATAGCTATTCTGGATTATCCTAGCACTTCAAAGCACAAATGGAGTGACATGCTGTCACCTAAGGTATAACCTGTCAACCACTAAAAGATATACCAAGTTAACTCTATTACTGCAAATTGTTAGAGCTACTGATCAGCAAGGTTTGATCAGATTTTATGCTTTGTTGTAGTGGAGTCCAGGTTCTTGCGTTGTTTTCCAGATCCTGATGATGCTCAGACAGAACTTTCAACTTTGTTTTTGTTTGTTAGTTTATTTATATTTTTTGTCCACTCTTTACAAACTCCTAAGTGCTGTGCAGAAATGATTTCTATCCAGTCTAAGGTTTTAGCTTGTACATCATGTACTGACCACCCTCACTTTGCACTCTCCTTTTTATGGTCTTCCAAACTGGCTCAATCCAGATATGTTACATTAGGTCAAGGCAAGTAACATGCTTTTTGTTACAATGCCAGCTTTTAATTCATTCCTTGACTGCCAGCTTGTTTGGTAAGTAGTTTCTGAGGTTTGCAATAATATTATCCATTGCTTCTTAATGATTTTCTAAAGTGCATTTGTAACTTATGATGTCCTGCAAAACTTTTAGGTTCTTTCTACCTACACTTCCCCAGGTCTTTAATGATTGTATGGACCTTTACTGTCTCTTTTCTGGGCTGAAGATATTTTTATCTGTGCAATCACTATTGTGTACAGTCAGCAAACTCTGCAACCTCATTGTTCAACCCTTTTACCAGACTATTTAGAAATGTGGAATATCATAGGCTCCAGCATAAATCTCTGTGGGATTACTTTGGTAATCTTCCTTACCTAGGACAAATGAATATTTATTCCTACTTTTTTTTTCCTGTCTTTTAATGAGTTATTTATCCCAGTGACGTCTTTCCTTTGTCCTTTCGCATCTTAGTGTCTTTATGAGTCCTCAGTGAGAAACTTTCTTGAATGACTTTTGCAAATTCTAGTAGAGTCTTGCACTTACAGTTGTCTACGGCAAGTTTCTGTTGCCTCTTGTTACATGCTTGCTAGAGCAGATAAGTGATCTGTAGCATATTTTCCTTGTATACTGATTATCAGGAAAATTGTTCACCTCCATAGTTCAAATGTTGTTTACTCAGAAAGACCTGCTAAACTCTTGAATGATGTTTTAATGTATTTGCCAAATGTTAATTTTTATTTGTGTTGTGATTTAACCCAGAAGGCACCTCATAGCCACTTGCTCACTCCCCCGCGGTGGGATGGGGTGGAGAACTGAAAACTTTCACATCTCACTTCACCACCCAGGATGAAGGCTCTGGAACAGTAACATGCAAAAGAAACTGAAAAGTAAGGTTTAGGGGAAGTAACCTTGAAGAGGATATTTGTGAACAACAAAATGTTTCACTGTATTTCTGTTCTTCGTAGTTGCACAAAATGATGAAACTGGAAGCTCCAATCTTCCAACACACTACAGCTCATAATCATGCCCCATGGCTGAATGGAGGAGTCTATGAATGATAATTGAGATGAAAACATGAGTCATCACTCTTACACATTATGCAACTGTTATCACTTTGATGAGAAAACATTGGATCTAAGAGTTCATGTCAGTGATTAAATAACAAAAAAGTAAATCCTTCTTTAATTATTTCAATAATGTGATAACTTCACTAGATGCTTTGAAATAAATACCACCTCTAACTTAGATAAGCAAGCACAAACATCAAGATGATAAGCAAGAATTATAATGTAGAAAAAAGATACAAATATAGTTCTAATTCCATCCATAAGCACATGTATTATATGGACCTAAAACTGACCTTAATTTTATACTGTTTGATAGACAGCAAATGCAGTGATTAAATGCCAGGCATGAGAAGAATTCAGACCTGGAAAATGTTGATCCAGAAGGATTCCTGATAGGAAATAACATGAAAATTATAGTTATGTTCTTAAATGAGTCTACGGCAGAAATACCTTTGTTACAGGCCACAAATGCAGAAGTGATATTGCAGAACTAGAAGAGTTTCAGAGAATAATAATGATCACAAGTCTAAAGATTGAGTTTAAGAGAAATTTAAAAGGTATAAAAGGTGTTCTTTTTGTTTGGTTGGTTGGTTTTTGTTTGTTTTTGTTTTTTTACCTTTATGAAAGGGATATTATGAAACAATAAAAATAATGAGAAATTTGAAGGGGGCAGGAGGAGAAGAAAAGGGCATTTAAATTAACTGCTGGGAATTCCAAACCCATGCACAGAATACATGTCTAGTACGTGTTTTCTGATTACCGTAGTGCCACAGAAAGCTATTGTGGCCATACATTAACAAAAACTAAAAAGTAATTGATATTTTATCCATACTAATATCAAATAAAACTATCCAGTTATGATCATTAATATGAACAGAAACTTTGGTAGCCTATGCATTCTTCTATTGAAGAACAATGAAATTTAACTTCTAGATATCTGTAAGACAGACTGATATGTCTGTCTGCTACATGGTATTTTCTTCTACATTTCTGGTTACAGCCACGCTCAGAGATATTGTAGAACCGCAAAATGTCATGTCAGAGAGTACTTGAGCTCTAATTTAAAGCTCTATACTTATCTTTGTTTATTTTTCTATGCAAAGAAGTCAGATGCATCTATAAAACTTCCAATGCCTGTATATTCTTGTAGGTCAGAGACAGAATGTGAAAATGCTTATACAGTGAATATATTTTTTGCCTTATCTTCCAATATCTGCTATGCCAAATATGTCTTTTCAATTGACAACAATGAATGGACTAGATCCTCTGTGGATATGAATCAATGTAGCTTCATCGATTTCATTTTACTTGACTGTTTCGTGCCAACTAAGAACCTGGCTCAAGACTTTAATTGGTTCTAAACAGCAAGGAAAACTGAAAAACAAAAATGAATCAAAATAACACAGGTATTTTTAGTCCTTATTTAACACTTTAAACCCTACACTCATTCACCAAATCTCTGCCCAGCCCAGTTCAATGTCTTTTTTGCCATTGTCTTTCAATCAATTAGAGAATGCAAACATGCAATACACAGATAAAGTCTTTGAGAGTGAAGGATGTCAAAGCAAAAGAGGGAAGTGGCTGTCCCAGACATGCTACTTCTATGAGTACTTGAATTTCTGAATCCTCTCTACTTTAAGCTCACACACAGAAAAGTCAATCAAACACTGCCTGTAAGTCAAATTCCTTATGACACCATCTTAATGTCCATGATATATTTAAGCACAGACCAGGAACTCTTATTTTGTTTGTGCTTGTTATTAATCTCTCCTCAGTGGTGGGTGGGACAGTGTCCCAGCCTATCAGGTGGCATGGTTTGCAGCCCAAGGTACAATGAGAGTCCAGCTATACGGCATGGGCTCAACAAACACAAAGAGAAGCTTTTAGGGGCTGTGGAGTGAAACACACAAGAAACGAAAGAATAGTGCCCATCTGTACAAAATCCACAAGCACACAGAGGCTGCAAGCCTGGTTCAAAGATCTCATTGAATATTGCCTTGCATTGTGACTTGGCTAGTGCCACCAGGAAAGGCTCTGGTGGGGCTTTGAGCAGCACACTGGTTAAAAGCCTTCTTTCCAGTTAGAGTTTAAAAGGAGAGGGAGTAGTAGAAAGGCTATAAACATTAAACTAACAGTTGGAGACTTGGATCTTTCTTTTTATGGACATGGATTAAAGAGGGAGACAGAGGCCTGTAATACCCTATGCATACAGAGTCCTGCCACTACAAAGAATATGGTTGTGCAATTCCATCACATGATACTCTGTGACTATATGACAGTTCTTGTTGTACTTTGGCACTGGGATCACATAAGGATTTTTGTATAGTCTTTTTAAAACAGCATTTATTTCTCAATTCTGATCTTTCCAAATACAGCATATGGTGCCTTTCCAGGAGTTCAGTTCCCTAGCATATATTTATTTTAGGGATTTCACTAGAAATACACAGATGTGGTAGAGTCTTCCAGGTAAAACATTATATATATATATTTTTTTTCCAAGAAGATTCTTTCCCTAGTAGCCAGTCAAAACTATTGCTTTGTCCCCAATTAATAGGTATCATCACAGTAGGATCATCTTTTGGTTAATACTGTCCCTGAGTACCTTTGTGCATAAGATGAAATCCTGTTAAAGAAGAGTCACAAGCCCCAACAATTACACATAATATTTATTCAACAGAATTCAGATGGAGATTCTTTTATATAGAACAAAAATAACAAACATTTCCCTTACCAAATCTATTAAATTTCTGAAAGCTATTCCGTGTTCACATGACTGAACAATGAGGTGATATTTCATGCTGAACACAAAAAGGAGAGGTAGTTATCAGTAGTGATATCTTGCTTTCATACAACCCAGAGGGTCAAATTTTCTATTGCTGTAAGTTGTTTTTACACAAGCTGTGGTTTCAGCTCATTATCCTTACTTAAGATTTGATTCAAATTGGCTGCTAGATCTCCTTTAATATATTTGACTCAATTATTTTTATGGACTTAATGTGAGCCAGACACTTCTCCAGCTAAATGGAGCAAAACCTGGGGCAAAACTAAGTCAGAGTAAATAGAAGTTTCTGCTGCTTTCTTCCCTTTCGACAGTATTTCAGCTTCCTTCCATGACTCTCAAAGAGCTGTTCCTGGGTTGCTAACCAGTAGCTACAGTACTTGGTCAATCCAGACAGATGTGAGCTGATTGTGGATCTGGCCTTACGTACCCAGTACTTGGCAACTGCAGGATTTTTCAAAGCACATGCCATAACCCAAGCATGACACCACCATGAATAACAAACCAACCCTTGCCCTCTCCAAAGAACTTCTCTTCAGGAGGCAACAATTCAAGAAACACATGAAGAGCTCTACTGCTATCTAAATGAAGCTCTAACATTTATTCAAGCATATTATTCTGACCTGTAGGCAGGTCACTGCTTGCTTCATGACTGTAGACCAGTCTCGCATACTAATGCTGAAATTTCTTAAACTTTATCTTAAAGAACATCAGATGTACCTGACTGTTTTCAGGCTGTATAACTTAGGAATTTAAATTGTTTACTTGATCTAGTTCATTTTATTTTATTTATGCTTTACACCTGCTACCCTGTCTGGTGAGTGTCTAGGATCATTATCCTACAGAGTACGTTTTAATAACACAGGGAAAAAATTTCCAGTTCTTAGTTAATATAAAATTCTGTTGTGTAACAAAAAAGGAATACATAATATATTTAAATGATTTCATCACGTGAAGAAGAATAGCCGAGATTTTAGATAATTGTCACTCTCCTTGGAAAAGAGCGAACATGGCATTTGTTCAGATGTCAGATAACAATGGCACTTTGCTGATTTAATGAACATATTCAGTTTGGCCCATAAAGGCTTAGGAGCATGAGTTCAGTAAAAAGGACTGGAAGGGAATTTCTAAATTATTATTTTTAGCCTTCTCCAACTGCAGCTGCCATGGGTAGCACCTGGACCTATTAAGGGGGCCTCAAAAAAATGCCCAAAGTCTTCAAAATATCAGTGGTATTCCTGTATTCCATGCTATTTGAGGTCATATTTATAATTAAGAATCCACTCTAAGTGGTTTATAAAGGGTTAAAAAATGAATAGTAGAACTTTAAAGAAAAGTGTAAAGAATAAATGTACATTATATGCAGTTCAACAGGTTGATTGATTGGCTCTTATAACATTCTTTATTGTCACCTATTGATGTGCTTATAACTAAGAAATGGCCTAAACCTATAAAACATTTACACCCACTATCAATCATTTAGTAACCCCTTACATATGTTTTATTAATAGAATCTTAATATAAAGCCAAGTTAACATCCTATAAAATTCCTCAGATAAGACTGATATCAATTAAATATTATGGAATAAGTCAGAAATAGGCATTTCTTACTCTACATAGGACTACTTCTAAAGAGATGTTGAAATTCCTTTATTATTTCCTACCTTCTTAAATATACTAGGAGTTTAAGGAAAACACAGGGACTGAATTTTGATGACATTATGTAATAAAAATACATTATGATGTACACCATATTATTTACAGGAAAGCAAAAGCCCTATTTTCTTTCTAATTTTCTGAATTTTCAGATTATGTTCCTGAAACTATCAGAGGCAAATTACACAAGCTACATGAGTTAAGATCTTAGATCCTGAAATAAAAGGAAAATGAGCTCTATAAAGCACTTCTGAGATTCAAGCATTGTTGAAAACATTATCACACACAGAAGAGTTAGAATATGAGTTGGTGAATAAAATCCATATTTCCAAAAATGGAAATTTCCAGTAAATGGAGCCAAGTCCAGTTGGAGGCCAGTCACTAGTGGCATTCCCCAGGGCTCGGTGCTGGGGCCGGTCCTCTTTAATATCTTCAGCAATGATCTGGATGAGGGGATTGAGTGCACCCTCAGTAAGTTTGCAGATGACACCAAGTTAGGTGCATGTGTCGATCTGCTCGAGGGTAGGAAGGCTCTGCAGGAGGATCTGGATAGGCTGGACCGATGGGCTGAGGTCAACTGCATGAAGTTCAACAAGGCCAAGTGCCTAGTCCTCCACCTGGGGTGCAATAACCCCAAGCAGAACTGCAGGCTGGGAGATGAGTGGATGGAGAGCTGCCAGGCAGAGAAGGACCTGGGAGTGATGGTTGATAGTTGGCTGAATATGAGCCAGCAGTGTGCTCAGGTGGCCAAGAAGGCCAACATCATTCTGGCTTGTATCAGAAACAGTGTGACCAGCAGGGCTAGGGAGGTGATCGTCCCCCTGTACTCGGCTCTGGTGAGGCCGCACCTCAAGTACTGTGTTCAGTTTTTGGCCCCTCTCTACAAGAAGGACATCAAGGTACTTGAGCGAGTCCAGAGAAGGGCGACAAAGCTGGTGAGGGGCCTGGAGAACAAGTCCTACGAGGAGCGGCTGAGGGAGCTGGGTTTGTTCAGCCTGGAGAAAAGGAGGCTCAGGGGCGACCTTATCACTCTCTACAGGTACCTCAAAGGAAGTGGTGGAGTCACCATCCCTGGAAGTCTTCAAAAGACGTTTAGATGTAGAGCTTAGGGATATGGTTTAGTGGGGACTGTTAGCGTTAGGTCAGAGGTTGGACTCGATGATCTTGAGGTCTCTTCCAACCTAGAAATTCTGTGATTCTGTGAAAAGAATTTCCCATAATTACAGAATGGTGGAGGTGGGAATGAACCTGTGAAGGTCATCTAGTCCAAGCCCATGTTTAAAGCAGCCCCAGCGACAGCAGTTTGCTCAGAGCTGTGTCCACTCACATATTGTATATCTCCAAGGATGGTGACTAACCAACCTCTCTGGGTAACCTTTTCCAGTGAAAAAGCTTTTTTCTTATATTTGAATAGAACTTCCACACTTCCATTTGTGCTTATTGCCTCTCATCCTCTCATTGGACACCACTGAGAAAATTCTGGTTCTGGTGTTTTTACCTACCTTCACCATGTGTTTATAAACATCAGTGAGATGGACCCTGAGCTTCCTCTTCTCCAGGCTGAACGGTCCCAGCTGTCTTAGCCTCTCCTTGTACTGATCCTTCTCTCTTAGCCTCTCCTTGTACTGATGCTCTGATCCTTCATTAACTTTAGAGGCCCTTTGCTGGTCACATATGTTTGTGTCTGTCTTGTACTGGGGAGACCAGCACTGGACACAGCACTGCAGATGTGTCTCACCAGGGCTGAACGGAGCAGAAGAATCACCTCCCTCGTCCTGTTGGCAATGCTTTTCTTTTTCTGCAGGTGACCACACATGTTCTCACAGCTTCAGCCAATGTCTTTATACCAAAGGCAAGCAGATTTACCTTATCAGACACAATTTATTTACCTCATTCCCTTCTGGACCCTCTTACCCTGAAGGTTTCACTGTTGTGTGTTTTATGGCCTGCTTACACAAAGGACAAAATCAAAGTCTCCCTCCCAACACCAAATCTCCCTGAGCAGCTTTCTCAACCAGGCCTGGCACATCTCCCACTTCACACAAGACTCATGCATCTCACCCATGTTGTGTGCTTTCTCACAGGCCATCTGCGGTGCTCACCTCTCAACCCTGGCACCACTGTTCCTGGCACTAGGCCAGACTCTTCTTTCTGCAATACAACTGCAGTCACATCTGGCACTTTCACCTCTGGAGCAGGAGAAAAGCTCAGGTGGTCCCCAGCCCCTAGCCAGAAATATTTCAGCATAAATACATGATACTGGTGCAGTTTCTCCGTAGCATGGGCATTTCTCTGACATATGAACTTGTTTCCAAATAAATCAATAACTGTATTAAAACTGTCTTCCATAGAGCAAGATTCACTTCAAATAATTGCACAAGTACAACCTTAGACTATCTGCCTAAATTCCTGCCACCACTACCCCTTTTTCCCCCAGCATTTAGGTATGGACCAGGAGGGCATTGCAACTAAAAAAAAAAATATTAATTTGACTTTTTTCTAAATGTTTATTAGCCTGAAAACATTCAAGAGGAGACTGCTAAGGATGGTTTTCAATGATGTTTCCAAAATACACATAGAAACTGCAGTTATTACAGGAGAAGGAATATGTTAGGATTTTTATTTCCCTTAGAGTTGATTCTGTGGCCATCAGGTGTTAGCACAATTAATTCTGATTGCCATGGCTTTTACAGATCAAACGCAAATCAGGGCTTCTTGAACTAAACCCTTTAAAAAGCAGTTGTGCAAGTGTAAAGCCTGAGCATGAGAGCCTAAAAGAGGCTAGGTGATTTTGGAGATGGTACTAGGCATCAGCTAGCACAGCAGAAAGACAGCAGTCACAGACCAAGCAAGGACTTGGCCTTATGACAAATTTATGTGAGACTCTCACATTTTTTTCCCTTATAAACCAACATGCAGATGTGGCTCAGCAATAGACCCCCAGTAGATATGATCATTCCCAGACCCATACATTGCTTCAGAGCAATGGAAATAAGAACCAGTGAGAGGTCTTACTGCTCTGCATGAGGACCCAGCAGAGCTTGAACTGGAGCCTGCAGTCTTCTGAGGACTATCTCAGTTTTGTAATGTTTGTGCAATCCAAACTAAACCTTTTGAACTTGATCCACCCTTCATCATGCTGGTCTGGCCCAATGCTGTACTTAAAAGGCACCCAAGCAAGTCACACAGCAGTGGGGACAATATTAATGTAAATTTAAATCATCAAGGAGGAGAGGAAAGAGGCCAACAGAATGAAGTGTGCACCAAAAGCCAAGTCATCTGCTGCCTGTGCCTTGAGTTCTCTGCTGAGTGGTTCCCCCAAGTGAGGATGGGATTCAGTCAATGCCAAATGAGTTCTGAAAATCTTAACTGGTTTTGCAGTTTCCCTTTCTCTAGAATTCCTTTCCACCCACTACTCTCCTAAGTTCTATTTTTAATTCCTTAAAAATACTAACACTATTTCACTATTTCCAATGAAAAGCATACAAAGCCAAATTGCAAGATTGAGAGCTGGAAACATGGAGAACAATCTAGACAGTAAACTCTGTGTGAGTCCAAACAAAGCCCCCTTTTTTTTTTTTTTTTTTTTTTTTTTTTTTTTTTTTTCTCTCACACAAGTACACTCACACACACATGAAAGATTAATGAGTCAAACAGCCATGTGAATCCTAAAAGTTTCTGGTTGTCCAGCCTGCCAAATTGGTGCTGTAGAATGGAAGCTGTTAATTTAGCGTGAGTTTCTGAATAGGTCCAAAATTAATTGACTGTGTAGCATGATATTTTCTAAAAAAATAAAATAAAAAATATATAAATGTAGAAGACTCAGAGATTATGAAAACAACTTTTCTGGGCAGAGTCCTATTTACGCCGTGATTGGTCTGCAATAGCTTTTCATTCAGTGTGCAGTACAAAACCCTGAGCTGAGCTTTGAAAACACCCAGGTTTTGCTTTTGTTAATAACTTAACCACAGGGCAAATCTAAACACTAAAAGCTGACTGCATCTAGCCTATTATGTGGTGAGATTACCTGATCGCTCTTTCTCTGTGTCCAGCACACTTTCTGCTGGACCACTATTGAGGATGCACAGCAAGGATTTTTTTTTCATGCATATTAAATTAAAATTGGCTTAAAAGCAGCAGTCCTAACCCAGTATGCAAGTTTCTCTTCTTTCCCCTGATGTGTTTATGCTGATAGTAATGCCAAGTGAGAACAATCATAACCCTGGTAAAACATCAGTGAGCTGTTTGCACCATGCTGACAACTTTAATAATAACCAAACAGTCCAGAGATTGTCACAGTAAGAAAAGGGCAGACAGTTCTTCGGATTTTGCTTTGTCCCAGTGCTGCCAGCTAGATGTAACATGACAGCAGTTCAGATGCGTGCACACAGGGCTAAGTTGCTGCAGGTAGGTATAAAGTGGATAATCTAATGAAGACAGAGTATGCAAATGCATGTTGGGAGAGAAAGGATTCAGCCGTAACAAAGACAAAATCATACGCGCTTCTGTCAGCAAATGGGTTTCCTCTTGGAGTTCCTTCCCTCTCTCTTTTCTGCTGGGCTTTCTGTTTGCTAATCAAACAAATGATTAGCAACAAATGAACTGTCAGGAAGCTAAATTGCAGGACAGCACCCCACGCCCAAGTCACATTTGATTATCCACCTTGGCTTCCCCTGCAAGCAGCCCCCTCCCCGCTCTCCCCTGGCTGTCGCCACCGGCTCCTGCGCTTGATGAGACTGTCTGGTGGGACGTATCACCCATTCAGCACGGGATTTATTACCTGAAGGAAGGCTACTGCTAGAGCCAGCCGTGCCAGATTATCATTTTAATAATCAGAACCAAAGTGATTTGTCAGGCCAGCACAGCCCTTTTTACTGAGGCAGGTTTCACGTTACTGCATGTTCCACTCGACCCCCATACAAGCAGTGGCAATAAACATCTGAGAAAGGGGAACTGTTTGTGTCCAATTCTGTTGTCACCAGCTACATAAATTAAAGCAATATCCCCCAGCTACCACATGGTATTTATTCGAGGGCCAGGGAGGAATTCTATTTTGAGAGAACATTAGAATGTAAATGGAGGTGAAAGTCTCTATTTCTCCCTTTCTCTTTTGCAGAACAAGTCACAGACATTGTTCAGTGCTTCAAAGCTAACAATAAAAGACCGTCTTCTTATTCAAGTTGCAATGTTCAGCGCTTTTGTTCTCCAAATCTATTTTACCACGTGGAAAGGCTTTCTGAGGAGTTAATACACACTGTACAAGAATTGTCTCCTTATAAAAGAATTACTGCAGTCTAAAAATAGTGACAGCTTTGTTACGTGCATTTGAGATTTTGTCTGATGTTGGGATCAAAGTTTGCAACTGCTGAACTAAAAATCATTTACAATTACAAACCACCCTATCCTATGAGCAAATCCAGTATCTGCTAGAGGAATGGAGCATGGCTCACAGCAGGTAAAGAGACTATGCATGTTTTTTCCTACATTTAATATAAGGCAATATAATACTACAATATTACCATGGTTTTGGCTGGAATAGAGTTATTTTCTTTGCAGAGGCTTGTATGGTGCTTTGGATTTTTTGTTTTGGATTTTTGATGACAATAGCAGTTATAACACACTGATGTTTAGCTGTCACAGAGCAGTGCTCACACAGAACCAAGGTCTGCTCAGCTCCTGGTGCTGTCCTGCCAGCAAGGTACCTGGGGTACACAAGGAGCTGGGAGGGGACACAGCCAGGAGCTCACCCAGACTGGCCAAAGGGATGTCCCACACCGTGTGGTGTCATGCACAGCAATAACAGCTGGGGTAAAGAAGGAGGAAGGGGGGGGGGACATCTGGAGTGATGACATATATCTTCCCAAGGAAGCGTTACACATGATGAGTCCTGCTTTCCTGGAGATGAGTGGACACCTGTCTGCCAATGGGAAGTAGTGAATGAGTTCCTTGGTTTGCTGGCCTTGTGCATGCAGCTTTTGCTTTACCTGGTAAACGGTCTGCATCTCAACCCATGAGTTCTTGCACTTCTCCCTTTCGTATTCTCTTGCCCATCCCACCTGGAGACAATGAGCAAGTAAGTGTCTGTGTAGTGCTGTGCTGCCTGCTGGGTTAAATCACAATATAGATATAAAAGCCCATATCTTTGTCCATGTCTTTGTCCATATGACTTTTGCATTGGGTACACTGCTATGTCTCCAGAAATTCTGTTAAGATCTTTACTGCTGTCCTTTACATATGTTAATAGACAAGTTTCAATGGAACTGAAGGACCCTTACCTGTTTATCTGAGTTTAAAACATAATTATGACACCTGTGTTCAAGATCTTGAAGGATATCTCACTTCCATGAAAGTCAGATCTCTTTAGCCCTCCCAGGCTTCTAAACTTTATATATTACTCTATATTACTTAATATATATATATGTATATATATACATATATCTATATAGATATATTTATATATATGACAAGGACAGTGGAGGCCAATATTTTAATACTGTCCTAACCCCCCTCTAAGGTCTCCACAGTCTCACTTGAGCAGAGTTACATGCTGGCTATCACACAGTGGCAACCACAAAACATATCTGTAGACACACATTTCTGTGTCCGTCTCTGTGAATAGTCTGGCCTTATTTATTGACCATATTTTTGCTTATGTGGCCAGATTTTGCTTGCCAATGTCACAAGATATTAGATATTTAGGGACTCTATATTTTTGTTCTTGGTCTGACAGAAAGACTGATTAATATTGAACAATTTTTTTAAATAACTGTTTTTAAAACAATTATTTTAAAACAGTTTATTAAAAAAAAAAAAAAAAAAACACTGTTTAATACCATTTCTGAAAATATTATCCAATATACTCATTCTTGGGTGACTAATTCAACCAGGCTTTATATCAGATTGGTTCAGACACCAGCCCTGGAAGCCTTTCTCCAATACATGTGGGATGTTGTGGACCCAGAAGTTCCTGTCCATGTAACATGCTACCAGGTACAGCCCGACAAAGCACTCTCAAGCAGTCAGCAAAATAACCCTTGGCATGGCATGGCATGGCATGGCATGGCATGGGATGTATCAGGTAGTGTAAACATACATGTACTCTTGACCTGAATTGATATAACCACATTTAGAAATAAAAATTTGGGTTTTCAGAAATGCTACTTTTACTATGTATGTTTTAAGAAAAATCATAAAACAAAACTATGTCATCTGGGGTTAGACCAACACTCTAGTTGACTTGGTAGCTTGTCACTGTCCAAGGCAGTAGACAGTATTTAAAGGACAAAGAAATGAATGACTTTTCCCTATTCATGTCCTAACTACATAAAGATCATGGGTTTATCTGAGTATTATGAGATACAGGGGTAATAAAAAGATAAATTATTTGGCAAAAGCTAGCTTTTAACATACACATACACTGTGTTCAGTGTACACCGTATCTGCTGCAAGGATGCCCTGATCTGAATCATGTATCATTAAAGAAACACTAATTTATTGAAAATGGACTTTAAATTGTGTTCTCGACGATTGGCAGCATCGACCCAGTCCTGATTCCTCTTGCCTCCCTCTGTCCCCCATTAGCTATTATGGACATGGACTGATCCAGAAGCTGCCTTTCCCCTTTTGAGGACCTTGGCTTACTCATGCCTCCCATGATAGCTTCACAGCTGCACCAGGGACACTGCATGCCTGTGTTTTGGTAGCATGAGAGGGAGGAATTGCATTGCAGCGATAATCAAACAGCATAGCAAAGTCAAACTGTTCAGCAGCCCAAGTGCGAGGGCTGCAGGCAGAAGCTCAGTACTTTCCTCTAGGTTTTGATCTCCCTTCATACAATTCTGAGTGAGCTCAATGCTTTGTCCACACACGCTTAACTCCAACTGCTATTAACATCAGTAGTTCATGCTTCCAGACCTCGCTCATTCATTTGCAAGCTGCCACCCACCTACGTAGCTGAGCTGTTTTCCAGACCATGTGCTCTGCACGCCAGTGATCTTATGTGTCACAGCTGAGTTCGCTCAGCTTTCTGCTTCCAAAGCCCCATAATCAACATGCATCTTGATCTGAAGCCTGGGATTTCCCCATACTGTTTTAGCCTTGCCCTGAGTAGCTTCACAGAGAGATAGGGAGTTTGTTTATTTCCTGCAAACTGATTAGGCTCTGTGTTTATTTAACGTTGAACAGCTTATTCTCCTCACCAAATTGCAATGTATAACTTAACTGCCCTGGATATAACCTCCCCTCCTTTCTCCCCCCCATCAGTGCTGGTGGGATTTCACACAGGCACAGCAGTTTTGTTTACTTGTTTTTTTTTTTTTTTTTTCAGTCAGATCAAGTCCATACTTCAAGCAATTGTTTTTGAACCATATTCTATATGGTAATAGTTTTTTTGTAAAGCCTTCAAGTGGACATATGCTCAGGCTGACAGATTGGACTAATCAGGATCAGATGATGGTCCTTTCTGTATTTGGAAATCTTTCAGAACTCACTCCTTGCCAGGGAGTTTTCAATAGACGTTTCACTATAAAGGATCATGTTATTATTTTTATTTATTTATTTTTTCTCTGCTCCCAGTTCTGTACATACTTGAAAGCTGGCATAAGAATGGTGGTGGGTTGGTAGCTCAGTGACTCACTTACTCATATGGAAAACATGATCAATTATTTAAATATTTTCAGCAATTTATGGAATCTGTTACCATGAAAGCAGGGATGATCATTTAGGTAGCTTCCCTGCAAAGAAAGGAATTGCAATCCTAATGAAAGCAATGAAGAGATGTGCAATATTATTTTCAGTGGAAATATTTCATGGAATAAAGGGAAGAAACTTTTAAAGAAGGACATGTATATAAGGTGATGAGAATTGAAATGAAGAGAGCAAATGGGTAACCAACGAGAAGCAATTCCCATGTAAAGAAATCACCATGTACAAACAAGTCTGAAAACAAAATATGAAAAATAAAATAAAGATGTGATAGCAACAATGGCCTAAGGTGGAAGGGTTACAAAGACATGTGGCATTTCTTTCTGAACCAAACAATACAAATGAAAAAATAGACAGGCTTCACATTCAGAGTCCTGGTGACTCAGAGACCCGAAAAAAATTTGAGCATAAAATATCATTCATTTTCCCCAGCTCTATCAACTTGTCTGATAAATATATCCCTTCTCCCTAAAAAGCTGGCATTTAAAAATAAGGAAGACAGGTGAACTCTTCAAACAAATGACACTTCTTTTGTGTTAATCTGTGATGCAACTACCAGGAAGAAAGAGCAAATACCTTTGTCTGAAAGAGAAAACCATCTAAAAATCACTTTTTTAGAACCTTAGAAAAAGACCTGGAACAGACCTCCTCTAACACACCCATCCTTGTGACAAAGAGTAGGATTATTATGCCTAAATATATTCATGCAAGAGACTACACCTCCTATTACTCAGTAGAAACAGTTGAACATAGGATACAAGATAGAAAGTGCATAAAAATTCAGTACTCCTGACTTATTCAAACCACCTGTCTAACCATTTAAATGAATAAAGGGGAAAAAGAATCAGAAAGAACATAAAAGGAAGAACATCCCATTACATCACCACATGATGTTTGACTCTCAAGGCGAAAGGATATTACAATTCACTTAATAAAACATCTGTAGTGTCAACTGAAGTGGGAAAAGGCAGTCAGCTATTGCAAGCATGTATGTTCTGCAATTAAAGAAAGAACAATCTGGTTTTGGTTCCTTTAGCTTCCAGTCAAACATAAGAAAACAAACACCCACCTCCTTATATATATTTTCGCCTTGATAAAGACAAACACTGTAATTTCTGCTTTTGTTTGTTTGTTTGTTTTGTTTGTTTGTTTGTTTTTTACCTGAAAGAAACAAGAGAGGACTTACTGCTAGTTTGCTGTATTTTTTTTCATTTTCTTTGGGTCATGCAGCTCATATTTTTGTGTATTATATCTATGTACTTCTAAACTACCATTTACCATTTGCTGTCCCAGGGACTTCTATCGGTGGGGCAGACAAATTTAGTGTCTTTTCATGTTCTTCCTCCACTTGACTCTTTCCACCACAAATAGACACTTCCTAAGGTTGATTCTTACTCTGTGTGTGCTCTCCAGTGCTTATGTGCTTTGTAATTAATTTCTGGATAATCAGAGGAAACTACACGTTGTCATAATATACTGAGTTCTGGGTGTTCCAATAAACCCTTCTCCTTATGTCTGATAAGCTAACAACTAAACCTCTAGAAATGTCCATTTGTAACTTTGTTGGCTTCTTGTTTTCAACTACAGACCTTCTTAGCCATCCCATGGTAAAATCGTGACTATCTTTCACATTTCAATACAGCATGGAGAGTGTGCTTTTCAAGCAAACCATGTGTACCATTTTATATTTTCTTTAACAGAGCAGAAGGTGTCAAAGAGTTTAACAGGTCTTCAACCTGCAATAGGACCACCTGGGTAGTAATGAAGAAGTGAAAAATATCACGCTCACTATTTTCTGTTGATTTCTCTATGCAACAACCCTGGCTAGTTTCAAGTATTATATAGGCTACTAATGTAAAAATGCAAGGCAGGCATGTGCATGTATATATTTGTGTGAGTGTGTGTCTAAGTTTGCCTGTGTGTATTTTTATATGCGAGCTCACAACAAAGAACAGCTGTGCCGCAGCATCCCAAACAAGTTCTGAAGCTGAGGAGCCCTGTGAAGAGGTTACCAGAGCAATGAAAATGCATGCTTGCAAGCACATGTACTACAGTCGCAAGCTTGTCAAAGGCTGTGCAAAACACAGACCTTGCAAGCTGCAGAATAAAACTACTACATAAAATAAGTACATCTATTATGGCTTATAGGAAGAACTTGAAGAACAGAAGGATATATTGCAGCAAATCATGCCTTGCATTCGTATATCCAAAAGATGCTACAACCATTTCATTGGTCTCTGGTCTCCATTTGCTAATTACACACTGCAGCTTGTTCTGAATGGAGGGAAAATAGCATCTTCCTGGAGAGCAACAGAGTAATCACAGCTGGGCGAAGCTTTTGAAATGCAATAGGACAAAAAGGGAATTTGAAAGATACAGTAAGCCTAAACGCAGAGTAGGAAACTCATTAACACAGCTAAAGGGTTGCTGGCAGCCTAGAACATACCTGAAGTCAAATTAGACAAGTGATGGAAAGGAGGCTTTCCCAGGGATCCCAAAAATACTGTGAAGTTTGCTTGCAGCCTCAAGAGATTAAGAGAAAGGAAAAGACCTACCTTGCAAGGACAAAATGGGAAGGGGAAAAGGAAGGGGAGAGATTTCTTTTAAGCCTTTCATTACTTAATAGTACTTTCTCTGCACTATTTTGGTAAGTTTATGTCATTTCTATTTTAAAATGTGTGTTATAATTAGAAGTAGTTGAGAATTTTTCAACAAAACTGTTTTTTTCTGGAAATACTCTTTGCTCTAATCAAAATGTTTTTTCTTTAGATTTACTGGCAATAATAACGCATTCATCAAGAAAGATTTCTTAGGTCCAAGATTCCAAGTCAAAATACAAGACCAAGAAATCCCAAAGAAGCCAACATTCACAGTGATTGCCTTCAATCACTTCAATTGTCTTCAATTCAAAATAAAAAGAGCCATGTCCCATGTAGGAATTAATACAGTCCACATGAGTACTATTTAAGTGCCTTGAGAGCCTAGTTTTGTTTTGTTTTGTGAGAAAATTCTAAATGTCTAGTTTCATTAGGCCATAGGTTGTTGTTTTTTTATCTTAACTGAAAATAAGATAAGAAAAAAAAAGAAGAAATATTTATTGCCTACCTCTAAGTATAATACACAGAACACAGAACATTGGCTGTGATACAATTTAATGAACATCAATGAAATTTTGGTGGAGAAGTACTTGCAATTAATTGTTTATAAACATTCCACAAAAATAAAAGTGTTTATCACATGTATTTAGAAAATGAATTTAATTAATTTAGAAGTTCAAATAAAATCACAGACTGCTCATTAACAATTTACAAACATTAAAAAGACTGAATTCATTTTATGAAGGACTTGATATTAGTGGTTATTATCTCCTTATTTCCACTAGAAAGCATTTGTTGTAGAACAATTCTGGTCAAGCAGTTCATTCTAACACCCCCAGCTGCAAACAATCAAAAATCAGTTTTGGCCTCAACCCAAAAGCCCAACCCAATGTCACAACAAATTCTACCAATTCTCTGACTTTACCCAGATTTTCAGCATTTCACAGTATGCAGATGATCTGCGAAAGTGTTATTACAAAACAAAATAAAATGGAAAAATATGTTTTCTAGACACATTCACATTTAGGTTCCAGGAAAACAATTAGTTATTTTCTAATTCTTAAGAATTCATTCAGCCCTTTCTGGTCTCTCTCAACTACTAAGCAACAGGGGTCTCCTGTGGATTGAAACAAAAAATGTCTCTCATATGTCATATTGTTTTCTGGCTTTTTTATAAAATCCACACAACATTGTAGGAGGAACAGTACAATATAAACTGCTTACAACAGTGAGACCAAAGAAGTTTGAGTCCAACAGCATGTTCAAATACATGCTCAAATTTTTAAGCATGTATTTTAGTTTAAGTTTTTGAAGGCGTTTTAGTTTACTCTCTTAAGACTCTTGGAAGCTACCTAGAGATAGTGATTCACCTGGAAGATCTAAGGGAATCTTACTACCTTCATTAGCCAACGTCTCAAACTCTCTTAACAGGTAGTCATGGATCTCAGGCCAGCACTTTCATCCCTTGAAATCCTCCCTCCAGAACCTCAGATGCCCAAAACCAACCCCTCCCAAAAAAAAGCAAACAAAAAATAAGAAAAAAAAAAAAAAAAAAGTGCTGTGCAGGCTGTTTCCTGCTGGGTTCATGTGAATCAGTGCTTGGGAGAAGGATCTCAGCTCCCATAGATGCCCTCTGTGTCTTCTCCTGTGCTAAAGCCTAACATTTCACTTCAACTCCATACTGACTAACAATTATTAAATCTTTCCTTCAAGCCTAATCTTTATTTCAGGATCATTCTTTTCTCCATCATTTACATTGCACCATAACTGTTCAGTCTGCTCTAACTTTACACTATTAGTACAGGAACTGTTATTATTAAAAAGAGTTTCCAACTAGAAACCTGCCCTTTTAAGATTTAGATTCTGCTTTGGCATGTTTCTAATTTGATCATTCTCTCTTTTTCTCTTTTCTCCCTTTTCTTCCCTGTAAAGGATCTAAGTGTTTACACTGATTATACCCAAAGAATATTTGTACAGTGACGTTGCAGTGCTTCTACAGAGAGGAGCTGCTAACAGCCACCACTGTTCTGCTGTTAGAGAGGAGCGAAGAAGCTGCTTCTAATCAAGTGACAATGCATTGTCACCATTCAGCTGATCTGCGGAGGAACAGCACAGGCTAGCTTCCTTTCCCAGGCAATCACATATATCATTCAAACTCCCTGCCTCTCATTTACAGCCAGAATTCTGACTAATCAGCTGCATTACAGCAACAGAGAAGTTGTGTATCTCTCTCTCAGTACAGTTATATTTCCTATTTACATACAGAAATAACCATTTTTATTTTCCCTCCTTTTAACAAGAATATGAAAAGCTCCCGAGTTTTTTGCACAACTTAATTTCACAGAAGTACTACCTCAAAAGTCTGCAAGTAAGCATAAAAGATTGTTTGAATGGCTAGGGCAAGTAATCAGAACTGCAAAGCTGAAAAAAAAAGAAAAAGAAAAAAAAAAAAAAAAGGCTAATTGGATCCAACTACATAAAATACTCTTTTAAGAGGTAATACACATACTGAATAATAAAAAAAAAAAATCATCAAGGAAGTCTGCTGAAGGCAGTCACTTAGACCTCACTGTGGACAAGAGGTACTTTGAGGAGTAAGACAAACAGATGGATCAGAAGTGTTCTTCAGGACTGACTCCTGCCTGCTATGCAGCATAACAAGGTGATCCTGCCAACAATTTCCCCTTTACAAAACTTGGAAAGGAGCTTGTTCATTCAGCATATGTGACCAGAGGTCACTGAATGGGATCTGACAATTCTTCCTTGCATTCTGCCTCTACTGAAGGCTCAGGATGACTTGCTAAAATCCACGTGCACTAAATCTGTGCATCAGAGCAAAAGATAACATATTTTCACATCATACACCTTCAGCTTTCCTTGATTTTTTTGAACTGCTCACTGTCAGTGAAAATCAATTCATTTATTACAGGTGGTAAATATTAGCATGTGACGTGCAACCTTAGAAGTCCATTATTAAAAATATGAGCCTTAATGTTTCTCAGCCCCCCGTCTAAAGAATATCTGAAGTACCTACTGAATTCATAGGAAGTTACCAGTTTTCCAGCAGGCATTTATCATTCTCATTAGATGAGTCTCTGTGAAGCCAGATGGTTCTTTCCAGAATACGGAACACAAAAGGAACAACCAAAGTAATTGGCTGTACACAGCAAATGAGCAAGCTACAGTTCATAGCTTGTGTGGGTGCAGATTTCTCCTATCAGAAAGAAAATGGGTCTTTTTGTAACTATACAAGTTTTAAAGCAAATAGAACATCCTTAACCATATTTGTCAATAGTGAGTATGTTGCATTAATTGTTCGTGAATCTGCTACAGGGATGTACACACAGACCAGAATCCAGTACTGAGACTATTTCAGATGGCTGTTTCTAAAACCAGAAACTCATGGCCCTATTGTACCTCAGAGAAATCAGAGACGAGCAGCACTTCACCACTGCAAAGAAATGAAGCCACCAAGGTCAGTTCAGAAGGAGCCTGTTAGTTATAGTAGTGAGAGGAGACTGCATCAGCTCTCATACCTGCCTTTCTCTAGGTTTTCATTGAAGATGGACTGTCCTGTGCTGGTTAGTATATACTTACTATTTTCTTTTTTATCTCACTGTCTCACTGCATCTCACCTATTTTTGGTAACTACAGAGAAACTTAAAGCAGATCAGACAAACTAAAGGGCTTCCAGGCAGTAGTACTGGAACACATACAGAAGACCTTCAGACCCAAGTGCAAGCTACCAGCCTACACTGAGATCTCTAATTCTTTGTTCATGTGTCAAGCTTTTAATTCTTTGATCTTTCACTGATTCCTCCAATCCCTTGTTCATTTCAGTTTCTTTAAAATTCTCTTTGCACCATGAGAAGTTAAATGATATTTCCTCAAATGAATGGTGGCATTTGAAACCAAGAAGAGAAGGCACCAGAGAGAATTTGTTGTGGCCTTTCAATACTTAAAGAGTCTTATAAAAAGGATGGAGAAGGACTCTTTATTCAGGTAGATAACAATATAACAAAGGGGAATGGTCTTAAACTAAAAGAGGATATATTTAGACTAGACATTAGGAGGAAATTCACTATAAGGGTGGTGAGGCACTGGAACAGGTTGACCAGAGAAGTTGTGAATGCCCCATCCCTGGAGGTGTTCAAGGCTAGGCTAGATGGGTCTTTGGGCAACCTGATCTAGTGGGTGACATCTTTGCACATGGCATGAGACATTCTATATCTAATTTAATTTTCTCATCTGTAGAAGAGCAGACTCTAGTAATGTCCTCTAAGTGAAAAGTCAGTGGCCCACACCTGAGTTTTATGCTGTGGATGAAATATAGTCTGATGTATAGTGCTATGGAAGGTGACTATTTTAAATACTCAGGAAAAAAAAAATAAATTATAAAAAGGCTATAGCAGCCATTGCTAATATGAAACATTTCCTTTTCTCTATTGCTGATTCACATGATTCCTAGTTTTGTCAACAGCCAAACCCAAAGCTAATTGTACTTGTTGTCTATGAGGTGTCACTTGGTAATGCTGTATCACAAAAAAATATAAAAATGAAACAAGATCAAGAGGATGGCCAGCTTTAGAGACATAAGTGAAATGCCAAATGAAAGAAAAACAAACAAACAAAAGAAATTGAGAAAAGAAATTGAAAGTTACTGCTGAAATATTAGTGCACTGGAAAGGCCTCTTCACACCCATCTTCTCACACTATCACTTCACATACACAATAAATATCACATACACACTTTACATACACAATAAATATAACATATATGTGATATTTACATATGTGATATTCACATATCATTTCTCATACACAATAAATATTGTACATCCTACTCAGCATACGTGATGGTTTATTCTCTTTTTCATTGCCTTTTTTCCCTGTTTATGATCAGAAAGTTTCACTGATCAAAGAAGAGAGCTAAGAAGTTTGAATGGGTGGAGGTATAGAGAAACAGAAAATTCACCAAATGCAGAAAGACAAGGACAGAGTAACAAACCAGGCCCATTTTGTACCATTGCATTATTAATTGCAAAATTAGAGGAATAGCTGAATGAACAGTGGACATCACATAACACTGGGGAAAAAACAAATGTTTAAAAAAATTTGGTTTTATTTGATCCAAAAACAAGTAAAGAGAGAATGATAGTAGCAATATCTGCTCTGTTATTGTGAATGACTCAGAGCCCCTGACTGGTTCTTATCCATCCACTTAGATCTCTAGCAAAGACCCACTTTTCCCATTAATTTTTTTAAGAGAATCATTTCCGCATTGTTAAATCACAAAAGAAAGGTGACTTCAGAAAAATTAGGTAATTGATCCATAAAAGCAAATAAAAACACAACCTAAAAGTAGTATCAAAAACAAGAAGTTCATAAGCATCTTAAGGCTTCTGCAAAATACTGTATTAGAAGCCCAGATAAAATAGGTGCCATAATTCAAAAAGAAAACAAAACAGTCTAATAATGCCCCTGCATGGCTCAATGGGAAAGTTAAGAAGGCTGTCACAGGGAAAAGGTCAGCAGTTAAAAAATTGAAAGTTTGCTGCAATAAGGAGAGCAGGTCAAAAGAAAAACAGCATATTAAGAGGGTTAGACTAGCACAGGGTGTTTTTTTTTTTACTAATAGTTCTTTAAATCCTTCAAAAGGAAGAGGCAGGTGAAGGAATCGGCGTGACTGCTTGATGACAAAATTATGAAGAGATCTCTCAAGGATGGCCAGTCTGCAGCGGAACTCAATGAACTCTTCACATTGATCTTTAGGATAGGGGAAATGCCCACAACCAAATATTTTCATGGTAGGTAGGTCAGAGAGGTTTAGCAGGATACAAAGAAATACACTGGGTGTTTTAAACCCATCATGCAATTAAGGTGTTAACAGGACTGAATGGCATTTACCTGTGAGAAATTAAGAAACTGAGAAATCGCAGAGCCACAGCTGGTTCATATCAAATGCATCACAGCCTGGAACACCTGGACTGGAACAGAACTGGTGGCATGTCAGGGTGACTTGTCTTCAGAAAAAAAAAAAAAAAAAAAAAGGAAAAAAAAAAAAAAACATCAGGCTAGGCTTCTGGGAGTCCCAGACTTACAAGTTTGGCTTCCAGTCCCTGTGTGACAGTAGTTTATACTATAGAGAAAGACATTGGGAATGGAGCAGCATGGCAAATGTAAAGGGAATTCCTGCCTCGGTTCAGTAAGGCTGTCTGCAGGCCAGTGAGGAGGATCCAATCGACATCATAGATTTGACTCCTCAGAAAACCTGCTCGATGTTTCCTCACCAAAGAAACAGTGACAGAAGGTTGGAACAAAAGCTCTTTTATGGACAGGGAGCATTTTAGGGGCTGGAAAACAGAGGGTACGGCTCAATGGTCTTTTTGCAGAGTGGAGAAAAATCAGGAAATAGGCTATCGGAGGATCAGCTCCAGGACCAGAAAGGGCTCTGAAAACAAAACAGCTGTTGGAACTGTATAAAACCTTGGCACGCACACATTTTGAGTACTGTGCAAGGTTCTTATCACCATAATTCCAGAAGGACATTGCAGAGATAGAGAAGATAAAGAGAAGAAAATAAATATAAGGATGGAGTTGACTTATCTAGAAAGATTATGAATATCTCTACTCTTCGCTTTGGAGAGACAACAATGAAGGTTTTTGAAAAATTGTGAAGTCAGTAGATAATCTGGATGCAGAACTGTTGTTCAACAAATCCCACAATCTCAAGTCTAGGGACTCTGACTGAAGTAGATGAGAGGTTGTTCTAAAACAGTTGAAAGGTAGGTAGTAGGAAAGTTTCCTCCACAGGAAGTTTTGGAAGCAGATAGGATCAGCAGGTTCAAAAAGAGCTTAGACATATGTAACAAAGCCACAAAATAAATAAATAAATAAATAAATAGATTATCATGTTACTGCATGTTACTGTCTGCAGCACAGCAGATTACAGGGTGTACAGGGGAAGAGAAACCATACTACAGGTGACAGCTGGGTTCATGTTTCCTTTCACAGACTCATTTTCTGCCACTACCAGAGTCAGAAGTCTGGTCTACATGGGCCACTGGTCTAGCCCTGAGGGGCATCTCATATTTTCTTAAGAGATGAAATAATGTGACACAAGCCCTGCCATGAGGGCATCTCTATAGCAATGCTTTATTTATTCTTTTCTGCTTTTCTCCTGGTATAATCCATCAGTCTGGTCTACACTATCAGTATCACCAAGATGTCAAAGCAGCGATCTAGACCTAGATAGATGCTTTATCAGGGTGGAAAATGGAAGATTCCTTGCCATTTCTTAACTTTCTCAGTTTTCACTCCCCCATTTCTTACCCTAATCAGACAGGATGTTTCTGGGAGACATGAAAATATATGGAAGAAAAAAGAATGAAGAGACCTAGGTCTCATTGTTTTTGTTTGTTTGTTTGTTTTGTTTTTGTTTTCTATAGACTGCCCATGGGGCTGATAGAGTAAGGGAACTTTCCTTATTTTTTTTCTTTTTTTCCAGTTTGTTTTGATTCTTGGCATAATTATAATACAGATGAAAATAACAAAGTATTGTCAGGGCAACGCAGAATTCTTGCCACTCAAATTTTCCTTCCAGGCTTTGCAATGCCTACTGATGTTCCCCTTCAATTTTCACAGGGTCCAGCGTCCCTTTCCACTTTGGCTTTATTGAATGTGTATGCGACTCAGGACAGAAAAATATCTGATTTTCTATGTGAATGGCATACTGATGTTTATGACATTCTTGGTCTCAGCTAGGGAGGAGAAAAAAAAGTCCCCAGCATTAGTCCCAGACAGTAGTGACCTGGGTATGCACTTAGACACACACACACTGATCAAAATGGAAATTGGTTTGAAAAACTGAGAAATATGGATAGAAGAATTTATTCACCTTGCAATCTATGTTTGAAAAGTGCTTGCATGAATGTATGAAGTGTTGGCATGGCACACTGTCACATGTTAGCCAATTTCAACAACATTATCAATTTGAACTAGTTATTACACATAGTGGCTGTATTTTTGCTGGTTTGCAGTAGAAAATTGACTTTACCGTACAATTTGCTTAATTCTTAATAACTCTGATTTCCCTCCTGCTTTACATACCTAGTCAGTAGAAGCAAGATGCAACGTGACAACTCAGATACTCCAATTTAGCAAGATTCATTTTGCTAAATCATCCCCATGCATCTGAACTACTGTCTATCTGTGTCTAGCAACATCTGGCAAACAAGCACTGATGTATTATAATGTTTATCATGCCAGATGGCAATATGTCTTCAATGTCACCTGCAGGATGAAATAAAACCTTTGTTGTGACTATTTCTTACCCACCCACCCACTTCCCCCTACCCTCCCTCCCCAGTAATCACAACAGAGCTCAAATCCATGCCTGCAAAGTATGTGTGGTTAAATATTAAAAAAATGTGGGAAATGGCAACAGGTTACTGCACAACCCTAATTGCTAGAAAGTATAAAGCGCTTAATTACTATGAATTTTATGATGATTCAATGACATACCATTTTCACTACAAACACCACTACTTCTGCACAATTAAAAATGACTAGTAAACTACCATTCTGGACGGTGTTAATTGTGTACTGCAAAGGACAAAAATATCCAAGGTCACGTGTATTTAAATGCATGCACATGAAGTCAAAAGGAAGGATTTCCAGCTGCCTTCCATGGAATATCAAGTACTTTCTTCTTCCACTTGGGATTCCCCATATGCTTCCTCCTTGAACAAGGGCAGTTTGAAGTCGGTTTAATCTTCTATTAATGGGGTTTACCTATCAGTCTGTTTTCTGGGAACACTCCTTGTGATGGATTTAACCTGGGGCTGCAGAGAAAGCAAAGTGGAAAAAAAAAAAAAAAGAAAGAAAACAAAAAAAAAAGAGCTGTTCTCTTAGTTTGTTCATCAGAAAGGTTTTTCTGCTCATTTCCTTTCATTGTCAAGTGAATATTCTATCTTATCAACAAAATCTTGGTTATCTTCAAGCACAGTGTGATTTATTGTGTACATTTTAGACCAGTTGGGATGAAAGCTTTTATGGATCAAACATATGTTTTAAGCTTAAAGGATATTTATTTTTAAAAGCCAGTATCAAAAATCATCTTATCCTTAAGTCTCACAGCTTTTCATGTTTTAAGTGTTCACTGTCCAGAAAGAAAATAATACAAAATAATACACTGCTACCCTAGAAGTTCCCTGTTAGCAAGTGAATTAAGATATCTGCTATTTATCAAAGGACTTTGCTGCCATGACATAAATAAATAAATAAATAAATAAATAAATAAATAAAGGAACAGATGAAGAGTAAGATTAGCAATGCAGTTACATTCAAACCCATTTCCCAAAGCCTGAAATAGTAGCACAAAACCAGTGCTCATGCTTCCTTTGGTATTTTTAGTCAAGACCTGTAGTCATTGGTCTACATGACACAGTTCCTAAGAATTGTTCAGTTGTGTATTAGGTCCTCTAATTATTGTTTAATTTCACTTACATTCTCACAAAATGAGTGTTAAAAATGAAAATTAAGTAGTAATTAGGGGGCCAAATGCACAGTTGTGCAGTTCTTGATAGCAAGTTTAACTACTTAATAGTGGTGGCAAATTAAGCATGACAGCCAAGCAAATGAACCCTTCTTCTGATCATCTGGAGAAGGCCTTATGGCTGTCAAAGTGTGCATTTGGAAATTAGTGCAAGTCTTGCCTTTGTCTTTAACATTATGCTTTGTAAATGTAAAGCAGCAATGGCTGTGAAGAGGTTTGTTTCCTACTTAGTTCACTGCCTGAACCAAAATGTCTGAGTCCATACCTAAGGACTTAAACAAAATCAGGCTAAATTTCAGGCTAAATTGTCAACTACCTCTAAAAATTAAAGGAGGACCCAGAAAATCTGAAAATGAAATCTTATTTATAAAGGTGGCTATCTTTACCCATATATTGTCCCATTTGAATATCTGAGCTTGACATTCTGGCTTGCTTCCTAAAGTTAAGGGTTGCATTCTGTGATTCTGTGATTCTGCGATTCTGTAATTCTGCATCAGTTCTTGTTTCAGATGATGAAAGTAGCAAGATGCTTCTGGTAATCCCAGGACTGCACAGCTCAGAAATATGACCAGCCTTATCTTTTTAAGAATCTATTTATTATAACTACATCTAGTTTTCTATTTATTGTAACTACACCTTGTTTTCTTATAACAAGTCTTAAATTACAGATATTATAATTTAAACCGAAGACAGTGTGAGTTATAAGGCAAGACTTATCCTATTTTTATTATTGTGTTCATCTGCACCTATTTTATTGCAGCATTGCACAGAAGAAAAAGTAAAGGATTGTAATCTTCTTGTACAAATACAGAAAATAAATTTGGTTCCCACTTGAAAGTTTAGAAAGCTGTAGATGGTCCTAATAAGATTAAATTTCCAAAGCACAAAAAGAAAGTAGTTATTTTGGCCCAAATACTTTTGGAAAGAAGATAAAACAAAGGAAGGCTGTGAGTGCAGTTCATTTCCTCTAACCTTAACAGGTCACAAACTGGACATCTCAATTTAATTATGTTATAATGAGCTCAGATGAGAAATTGATTGGGATTAGCTGCTGGTAGAAGCACCTTTCGCAGAGCATTCATAGATGTCGTGGTTAGGTTAGATGTCTCACTTCCCTTTTTGCATCCAGTTCTGCGGCCCTCAGCACAAGAAGGATGTGGACCTGTTACAATGAGTCCAGAGGAGGGCCATGAGAATGATCAGAGGGCTGGAGCACCTCTTCTGTGAAGGCAGGCTGAGGAAGTTGGGGTTGTTCAGCCTGGAGAAGAGAAGGCTCCAGGGACACTTTACAGCGGCCTGCCAGTACCTAAAGGGGGCTGCAGGAAAGCTGGGGAGGGACTCTTTGTCAGGGCGTGCAGGCTTTAAAGGGGGGAATGGCTTCAAACTAAGAGGGGTAGGTTTAGATTGGATACAAGGAAGAAATTCTTCACTCAGAGGGTGGTGAGGCCCTGGCACAGGTTGCCCAGAGGAACTGTGGATGCCCCATCCCTGGAGGTGCTCAAGGCCAGGCTGGATGGGGCTTTGAGCAACCTGGTCTGGTGGGAGATGTCCCTGCCCATGGCAGGGAGGTGGAATTAGATGATCTTTAAGGTCCCTTCCAACCCAAGCCATTCTATGATTGATTCCATGATTTCTGTCAATGATCATTTGGGGTGAAGTATGGAAGCATCATGTCATTTCTGAGGTCACAAGTAGGATCTGAACTCTCCTTCCATAAGCAAAGGGGAAATGTATGCACCCAAATGCAGAAAAGCTCAGTCCAAACTGAGATTTCTTTAATGGTGTTTAAGCTGTGGGTTGCACCCAAGATACATAGCTGACAGCTTCCAGGACACAATGTTGTGAGCTACACTGAGGGCAGTGCAGATAGACCCTCAGTCTAGTAAGTCTCTTCAGGATCATTCTTTGCTTTATACAACATGTCAAAGCTCATGGAAAGCAATTTTTCTTTCACTGCCTCCTTTTCAACTGGGAAGTATTTGAAGAGAAGCACTTGCCCCTTGAGTGCTCAAGTGTGTACTTTGTATTACCAAAGAAAGGGCACTCCAATAGCTCTTCTGGGAAAGCACACCATATTTCACATCACCCCATGCACTTTCAAGGGGCTTTGCAGAAATGGCTTGTTCTGGGACATCTATGAAATATAATTAGGAAGAAAAATAAAGAAGCTTTCTTCTCTTTCAGATTGAGATAATCCTCAGCCAGAAAAATAAGACTTTTCTTTTCCTTGCCCAAAGTGCTTTCTCTGCTGAGAGGTCATCTTTGAGACAGAAGTGTTTTAATTTCCTAACTTCTAAACCAAGTAATTATGATATTCAGGGAGACAGTGTGGGTTTTGTGCTATTACTTTCTGAACAAGGAATGGATCGGTGGTCTGTATCCCCATAAAAGCAGGCATATTGCTCTAAGGGACCATTGGGAATGAGCCAGTATCTGGAGGAATAGTGGTGGCTGCCGTGGAATATCAAGGTGTTTGGGCTGCTGTGGGAAGGAAGGAAGGAAGGAAGGAAGGAAGGAAGGAAGGAAGGAAGGAAGGAAGGAAGGAAGGAAGGAAGGAAGGAAGGGAGGGAGGGAGGGAGGGAGGGAGGGAGGGAGGGAGGGAAAGAAATTAAAGCAAAATAAGAAATGTGGCTGTGATAGGAAAGGTGATAGAACAGCTCAGCAACGTAGGAAGTTACTCTCTATGTTCTTGTAGTTCATGAGTCTATGCAAACATGTGGAAGGCTGCAGCACACACCCAAACATTAGCCATGAGAAGGGCATGGACCAGCAGATGTTAACAAAAATTTCTTCTCTCTGCCTGGAGAGTAACTCGGAAGTGCAATACAGCATTTGCCAAGCAGAATAAAGCAGCATATGCTGATTCAAACTCTGGATATTAAGCTAGCAAAGCACTTAAGTGTGGTGTGTGTTTGACTTGCCAGATCTGTTGTTTGGCTGATAGGAAAATTAGGAATGATTTCCCCTGGTCTGAGTATGCATACAGCTCCATGGGGACTGGATTATTTGCCCAGGGAGCCTCTTCCCAGCTGATGGACTTCAACTTGCATAATTTCTGTTCAGCCACTGATTGAGTGCCTTTTACAACATAAAATCAGACACAAGCTAAAATTGTTTTTAAGAGTTTCAATTGGGAAAGACTGGATTATTTGGGAAAAATAAAAAAAAAAATAAAAATTGAAAGTGAGTCAAAATATTAATAAAGGAGGTTTCATTGCAGCATTGTTTTCATCTCTAATTAATAATACATACAGAAGCTCTAGAGATACAGCTGTTTACTCAATAATATTTTTGTAGTGTTTGATACAGCTGTTCTACATGAGGATTCACTTAACATAGCTTAATGCCAAACCAATAAAATATAAAAGCAATTATAATTATTAGTTGTTGTTGTTGTTTTTAACTGGTAATAACAGGACTTAGAAAAGCTTTAGGGAAAAAAAAAAAAAAAAAAAAAAAAAAAAAAAAAAAAAAAAGATTGACAAGCATAAAGACAGACGAGTATTTACAGATAAATTTGGTTTTCCTAACAGAGTATAGTTAGTTTGAGCAGTATCAGAAAAAAAAAAAAAAAAAAAAAAAAAAAAAAAAGCCTTTCCATGGTGCTTTGCTTTCTCTTTTTCCATTACTGTGAGCCACAGAGTGGAAAGCCTGCATGTTTTGAACCACTGTAAAGAAAAAGAATTGCAAGTAATGATTTTTAATACTCTCGATTACTTTTTCTCTGGTTATGTGTTTGTAAACACACAGAGCTCCTTGGGGGGAAAACTGTAAGCCCTTTGGCTGCTGCCAGGCTTTCTTTTGTATTTGTGCAGATCACAGAGCAGTAGCTGGGTGGCAGAGGCTGCAGGACTCATTAGGACCATGCTGGCTGACCTCCTGCACAAGGCTAGCCCCAGCCAAGCAACCCTAATGAGAAACAACAATACCAAGGTGCTACACAAGGGCAAAGTACCACTGCTCATATTATCATTTTTTGTGTTTACAGGTACTTACTCTGTCTCTTGCTAATCTTCTTTCCTTTTATGCAAAGAGGCCTCTTTCTCTTGACCTTCTCTGAGAAACCTAGAGAAGTTTTCTTTCACAAAACTTTTTATTTTTTACCTTTACTCTGAATTCTCCCTGATTTTACTGTGTTGTCTTTGCCCATAATAGACTGGTGTGTTCCAATTATAATCCCAGCAGTTCTAGTGAGAGCAAATAATTATTTTGCCTCTCTTATATGCACATAGCTGTCTTCCTCATGCTTCTTGTCACCAGCCCGAAATGCAGAATATAATATCTATTGTAACATTTCTTCCAGTTCAAATCAAAATGTAATTACATTTTGTAAGCAGTTTTAACCCTGTAATATTGAAACCTCTGGAATTACTGAAATTGAGAAGCTGCGACCCAGGCATGTCACAGCATGCCTCAGGCAGCTATGGCCTGTCTAAACAGCACTGCTATTGCTCCCTCCTGCTCATACAGCTCAGTGAAGCTCAAGAGAAAGCTTGGTGAGAAAAACTTAAGGCAGCACAGGAAAGTTTTCCTAGAAGCCTGCATAGTGAGATGGACAAGACAGCTTTTGTGAGGAATTCATTACAGATATGGAGAGTAAAAATGACCATAGAATCATTTAGGTTGGAAAAGACCCTCAACTCCAACTACCATCACCTTATACTACCAAGCCCACCACTAAACCATGTCCCTAAAGATTGCATCCACATGTCTCTCAAATACCTTCAGGGGTGGTGACTGCTGCTTCCCTGGGCAGCCTGTTCCAATGCCTAACCACCCTTTCTGGGAAGAAATGCTTCCTGACAGAAAATCTAAACCTCTCCTGTTGCAACTTCAGGCTGTTTCCTCACTTCCCATCACTTGTCACCTGAGGAAAGAGACCAAGACCCTCCTCGCTGCAACCTCCTTTCAGGTAGCTCTAGCTGTTAGTGATGAGGTCTCCTCTCAACATCCTCTTCTCCAGAAAATACAACCTCAGTTCCCTCAGATGCTCCTCCTGTTTTCTAGTCTTTTCACCAGCTTCACTGTTCTTCTCTAAATGAATTCAAAATCCTTATTGTAGTGAGGAGCCCAAAACCAAAGTATGGGACTTAAGGTGAGGTCACACCAGTGCCACACACAAGAGGACAATCAACTCCTTGCTGGCCACAGTAGTTCTAATGCAGACCAGGATGCCATTGGCCTTCTTACCCCCCTGGGCACACTGCTGGCTCATGCTCAGCTGGCTGTTGACCAGCACCCACAGGTCCTTTTCTTCTGCACAGCCTTCCTACCTTAAAGTAGATCAACACTCCCACCTAACTTGGTGTCATCTGCAAACACACCAAAAGTGCATTTGGTTTCCTCATCAAGATCATAGGTAAAAATATTAAACAAAACTGGCCCCAATACTGAGGCCTGGCAAACACCGCTTGCGATCAGCTGCCAACCAGATTTGACTTAATTCACAACAACCCTTTGAGCTCAGCTATACAGACAGTTTTTTACCCAGCAAATTTGCTCCATCGTACTCTTTGATATATATACCCTGAAATGAAGAAGCCTCTGTGTCTGAGAAGGAAGAGGAGGATGTACTGTGTCTGTTACTTGTGTACTAGTCTCAGAAGAAGTTGGGTTGCTCTTTGCAAAGGATAGAAGTGGGTGGGATAATAAGAGCAGGGGAATCATTTTTGCTGGTGCCTTTCTTGTTCTGGAGAACTTTCTGAGAGTGATTGTTTCTTTCAGCTGCAGTGGATGTGTATGCAACTCATAAATATAAACAGCTAAACATCGACAACATGGATTTCATCCTACCAGTTAAATCATCTACCTGCAGGAATACCTATGTTCTAATGTCTTAATATCATCCAAACATCATGGAGATATGGGACTTCCATTAGAGTCTAGTATAAAGAAAATATATTTAATTAAACCTAGGAATACTACAAAAAACATCCAGGCTAATACATATTAGTATTACCAATGTTTCTGTTATTGACATCACCAAGAACAGGCCCTGGATCTTAAAGTCAGAGTAGGAACACACAATGTTTATGCTCTCATTAAATAGAGCTTTATCCTAATATCCTATTAGTATAAATCAGTAGCAATCCTATTTTTATCATTACAGTTACATCAAGCCAATCAGGGTGCTTGGGCCTGGTTTCACCAACTCCTACTAATGTTCTGCCAGTATTATTGATAGTGCTAGTGCACAAGGAAAGAAACTATCAAAAATATTCATTTCAAGCTCCAGTGCAAGCAGAGTAAAATAATCAATATTTAGTGAGGAGAGGAGAGGAGAGGAGAGGAGAGGAGAGGAGAGGAGAGGAGAGGAGAGGAGAGGAGAGGAGAGGAGAGGAGAGGAGAGGAGAGGAGAGGAGAGGAGAGGAGAGGAGAGGAGAGGAGAGGAGAGGAGAGGAAACCAAAAAACTTTCTTCCAAACCACTCTTCAGAAGACTTAAAAATAAAATATATTATGAATAATTGCAAGAAAGTAGTAAGCATAGAATTAAAGAGCTCATATAAAGAAACATTCTCCAGATAAACAAATCCATACCTAGTTTGTTTACGCTGATTTTTTTTTTCTTACTTGTTTGCTTTTCTCTTTTACAAATTTTTGATCTCAGTTAAATAGTTGTCATTCTTGGTTCTTTCAAATATCAGTTCATTTCCCTGTTCTTAACTGTTGGTACATAGTTCCCTGGCTTTGTCAGAGATATACTTTAGACGTACAGTCTTTCAGATTTCTTACGATGCTAGCTGATCATATGACACCTACAGTTTTGCCACTTCATGGAGGAAAAGCCATCTGCACTGGAATAAGCATTTCCCTTCCCCTTCTCCTTCCCCTTCTTATTTCCCTTACCCTTCCCTTTTCCCACACTAATGATGTTACTGTTTCTGTGGTGTTTCCCATTCCAAACACAGGGACGCATTCTCACAGAATGCCTAACTGTGGCAACCTACACTTGGAGCATATGAATTTCAAGCAAATAATTATAACAACCTTCAATAGCTGTGTCTTATTCCTCAATGCTTTCTGTTGTCTCTCCCCATGAGCTTTAAATATTTGTTTCTCTGCAATTCAAACATATTACTCAGTCACTAATAAAAACGCAATCCTGACTCTCAGCAGGAGAAAAATACTTAACTGGGAATGCCCAAAAGACAAACTGGAAATCAAGAGAGCTGTAAAGCAATATTATGTTATAGCAGGAACTTATAAGCAGGTTCCTTTGGATATTCTTGGCTCTGAACTTACAATCAACAAGTGATGTCCTTATGGGCTTGCTTTTATCTGACTTTATATACAAGATACTCTGACCATCACAATAAAAGGAGTCAGGACCTCTCATTTCTTACATCAGAAACATTTATCTAAGAGAAAGTACAAGTCAATGTGATTGCAGACTGCTCAATATGCAGCAAGTTCACATCCCACAGCACAGGCTTTGCCCTTGATCTTTCTCCTCAATTGCCACTCTTCATTCCTAACTGCAGGAGAAATTAACAGCCCAGAGGAAAAAGCACAGTCATGTTAGACTGCGCATCAGGCAGGGCAGTAGCAATGAGAAGCCCCAGCCCTGACAGAAACTGTATAGAACAGCAGGTTGGCCAGATTTGGTCGGGAAATGAGACTACATGTGCAAAGATGAGATAGGAAGGGAAATTAATGGGGGGAACAATCCTGTTTCATGTGCTAGACCGTAGCCTCCATGCACTGCCTCACACTGTCCCATTCAGCTTCCAGGCATCCAGCATTGCACTAGCTGATATCTGATGGAGGCTCTCCTATTCTCTGAGCTCTTGGACAGCCCTGAATAAATTCACAGGGCTATGCCCTGTTTCTTCCAGAAACTCTTTGTTTTCAGGGCTGGGAGTTTTCCTGGCACACCCACTGACCATTTCATAATTATGTATCCACCATGGGAGGAGAGATAACCAGAGACAGTGAGCTCGGGCAAGGAGGGCAAAATACTCCCTTAGAAATGGATGAAGTGGAAGCTTTTGTTCATCAATGGGAAGCAGCTCTCTGAAGCATTACAGTGAAACCACATTTCAGTATTATTAGTCTGGAAGAGCTTAAATTACCCTTATGAGGAATAGTCCTCTTAAACTTCTCTGACTTTACAACAATTGAATATTATAACAAGTCCTGTTTTCTTTTTACCTGATCAAGAGATCTTCAAGCATTCACTACAGCTGGTTCTGCATTATTTGCCTTAGGTTGCAGGTTGTTTTTCATTGATTCCTGAGGGTGACCTTAGGATCTGTGAGGTGACACTGCCCTGAAGTCCTGTCCAGGACTGGAGCTCCATTTGTTTCACCACTGTTTGGAACAAACAAAAGGTAGGATGACAGCCCTGACTCCAGAAGCTTTTAAGTTCAAGCTAGGTTCTGGCAACTGGCAGTGTGCCACTGCCTGTGCAGGCTCTCTATTAGATTCCAAGAGGGGCTCTGTGCAGAGACAGCAGTTTTCTCCTCCACGACTGCAAAAAATCAGAGTACTACTAACCCAATTTGAACATGGGTTAGTAGTGAAACAGAAACCAGAATGGAAGGGAAGGAAAGCAGTAGTCACAGCAATAAGAATACATGGTTGCATGGATGAGATTTGCACAGAAACTAAGTCCTGGGCAGTTTTTTATGCTGGTGGAGTGGTTAAGTGACATGCCTTATCCCACACAGCCAATCAGTAGTAGGGTCAAAACCAGACACCAGACCTTTCCACTTTCTTTTCCACTACCACCCTCAACAATGAGCATCGCTGAATGCTAGCACACTGGCAGTGTGGTGAACTTCTGCCCACAGAACAACCTTCTTGCTCAACTCCAGTTCCACCATTTCAACACCAGCCAGCCCGTAAGGCAAGGTAGTTAAGTGTGGCCTCACGGCTCAGCAGAGCTCATACACTACAACCAGATACACAAGTGGTGCACCAGGGTCAGGCCAGTCACCACACATGGCTGCAGCCATATGGCTTCCAGCATCAGTGCTTGCATTACCCAGATAACATGGTAACACACTCCATGCTACCACAAGGACTGCTGCACTGGGTCTGAAGCAGCATTTTTTTGTCGTTTGTGCTCATGTATTTATTCCCTTACAACTCAGCTGAGTTTGCAACTGGCAGCAGAATTTGGCCCAATGGACAAAAATCAACAAACATTTGTATTTCAGAATTTGTTTTCCAGGACCTTGCAACAAAGCCAAATAGATCCTTTAACCAGCATGTCTCTCTCTTTACTTCCTTCATTTCTCTCATTTCCTTGAATGAAACCCCTGTTGAAGCAGTGAAGAATTCCACACAAGACAATGAAGATTCAATATACATTGCTGAGAGATAATTTTTTCCCTATAAATTGATTTCAAAAAAAGATCTTGGCACTTTGACCAAAACCACATCTCTTAAATTATCTCATATCCCTCCAAACACATACTCCTAAGCCCTTTTTTGTCCATACTAGAAAGACGGTTGTACTTTGGCACCATTTAAAAGGTTTTGAGAATGATGATGATTTAAAACAAAGTATTCCCCAAACAGACTGTGGACTTGAGCAGAAACAGCCCCAGAGTCCTGCGGGGACTTCACAACATAGAATTGATTTAGCAGGGAAGTGTGTAGATTGAACAGTGATGGATGCTGTAGAAAACTCTGTGATATAGAAGATAGATGGTCATTTGAAAAAGATCAAGGAAAAACACTGAAAACCAGAAGAGCCTCCAGCTTTTTGCAAATTATGATCAGTATCAGATATAATAAGGACATGGAAAAAAAATGCATAGATAAAGCTATGCTTGCAGTTTGGTTTCTCTCCCAAAGGGCTGCCTCAGTAGGAAAAATGCTGCTGCTAGAAGAGGTTTCATTAGACATTTACAGAAGCTTATGAAAACTCTTCTGACACAACATGGAGACATGCACGTGGTTTCTTCAGGCACTGAAATGTCAGTATCTTTAGTGCCAGATGGAGAAAATTAGTAGCAAACATTACCTAACTTCTCCTGTACATGTTTTGAAGCCCCCAGCCATGCTCCCGGCTTCCTTTCCTGCTTGTGTTAGGATGGGTGCTGCACACAAGGTGCTGCATTGCGGCCCATCTAGAGAATGTGGGTCTTCCCCAGCTGCTGATAGCCAGCATGGGAGCTGAGGGTACAGGAGGCAGCTGGCTCAAGTCTTCAGCTTAGATAAGTAACGATCCTCTGTTCCTGCCCTTGCTGTGCTAGGCGCTTATTAAGTATATGTCTTATTTTCCTGTTTTGCAAGGGAATTGTTTGGTTGATTTTGGAGACAACGAAGATGAAGGTTATCCATTGGCCTTACACTTAGAAAACACCATTCATATTCTTCAAGGAGTAGATAGAACTGTGGAAATACATCTTGAAACATTCCCTGTCTTCTCATGAAAACACATTCCCAGAAAAAATAATAAATAAGCTAAATAAAAATCTCCTGTTGTAAACAGAAGAAAGTAAAATTTCTGTAAAGATGTTAACAGAAAATGTGTTTATTTGTGCTTGCAAATTTTAGTTAAATTCAAAGAGCTCATTTTGAGACTCACTTCCAATTCTTAATTTTGCAAATGCTATTGATACTTTCAACAGCTCGTTAGCATATCCTGTATGCACTTTAAATTATACAGGCGCCACTATGAAAAAAAAAAAATTGCTAAAGGAGATTCGAGAGCACCCCGACATACAAAGAAGATGCTTAATATCTACCATTTTAGTGTTAGTCAGAGCCTACACAGATAGAAGATATATTCTGGGACAGTATGATTATAAGTCTGTACAAGTGAAGAATAAAAACCAAATGAAAGGGTGGGAGTCTGAGCATCTGCATTTCTGTAGACTAAATACACTTATAAAAGAAAACACATTGGGAGACACTAATGAGCTGTACACTACAGCAGCCCCAGAAGAGTTGGGACAGAACACTGGCACCAGAATCCTAAAATTACAGCAATAAAAATTAACAGTCTTCTTCCTCAAAGTTTATACTGATTTCCAGCTGGTTCTTCATAATAGCAAAAATCTCCATTTATTATAACATTGAAATGAAGCAACATCAAACACAGACAAGCAAAAAAAATAAAATAAAAAAAATAAAAAAAAAAACTTTGTCTGTGAAAATTTGCAACTGAAAACTTTAAAATAAGATAAAATTTTGGAAAGCCTTTAGAAGACATTCTGTGAGCAACTCAGGCTTCTCTCAAAACATGTGAGCAAAACTAGAGTTAATTTTGAAAAGGTTCTAAATGCTTTCATGCAAATTTTCTTTGCATTTTGAAACCACAGGAGTGGTGGAAAATAATGGAATATTTAAAAAAAAAAAAAAAAAAAAAAAAAAGATCCACAAAGTTTTCAGCCTTGGAGCCATGTATCTTCAAGAGTTTAACTCAGTGACAATGCTACTTTGCCAGTTTTGCTGAATATTTCTTGATGTGAATACCTACCCTTAGCAAAAAAAAAAAAAAAAAAAAAAAAAAAGCACCAGGTAACAGACTCATTTATCTGCCCTTTAACTTCTAAACAACTTACTGATTTCAATCCATTCATTTGGATTTACAGATACAGAAAAGCCCGTAAATGCCAATATAATCCTTTCTATGCTTGTATTCCAGAAAACTTCACTAACATTTTTCATTCCCAAGAAGCGCAAAGAGTTTTACAGGTTGTGAACAAAGATCACTTTACCAGCTCATAAAATAGCTTTATGTGAGGAAATACAGCTGTAATTTTCTTCTATTTCAGAATTATGGAATGGGAATCTTAATTAGACATAGGAATAATATCAGCTAGTTACATAAAACAGAATAAAACTGTGTAAAGGGTATAAAATCTCATGCTTCAGGACATTAGTCAAGCAGTAATGAATGGGTTAGTAGGAAAATACCCCTGGGGAGCAGGCAATTTTTTCATTTCCCCCTTCATTTATCGCTTCTGAAAGCGAACTCATTTGAACAGGTGGAAATGAGTCCAACGGGTCTAATGAGACAAGTGAAAAAGAGGATGGGAGTTACAGTGAGGATCACTAGTAAGGAAACGAAGCTTCGTGAGAAGAAATAGCTGAATAATGCATGAGCCTTGCATGATAGCCACCTCTGCTACCTTCCCCCTGCTCTTCGCCCCACGTTTTGTCCCAAATTACCAAGGTGAAGCAATTAGGCATGTCGGTTCTCAACTACCCATAACCTATCGCTAGCTCCCCAGCAGGGATGGCGCTATTACATACACATTAATACAACCACTTTCCTACTTGTACGGACCAGTACATTTTTAGGATCAATTTAGCTGATGGTTATATTGCACAAAAGAGATGTAATGTGTCTTCTTACTAAACCAAACAGTATGTATCGGAGAATTTTTCATCTTCATCCCAGCGTGTGCTCTTTTTGTAGAGGAAACATGATGTTTTACATGGGTTTTGGTGTCAGCAATGGCTTGTCTTCACTCAAGAGATGGTTGTTTCTACACAGAGATCACTCTTGCTGCAAAATACTAATGACAAGGCAGATTACCATCTGCCTCAGTAAAAAATAAATGAACTCAGCCCAACAATCCTCACCTGCAATCAATTCTGGCTACTTATTTGCAGCAAAAGCTACCAGTATCCTGTCTCTACTAGTATTTTACAGCAAGGTAGCTGTAAATCCGGCAAAAACACACCCGTCTACACCGAAGACAAAGCCTATGTGCACAAACCGAGCTGCCAATAAATCCAACACAAGTTGTATATAAGCCAGATTCTCAGCTGGTGTCAATTGGCACAGCTCCACGCATGTCGATGACAAGCAATGTGATGCCTGTCTGCTGGTGGTGGGCCATGTGCTAATTTGCAACAGGAGAGGACGTGGCACAGTGGATGACTCTTGCAGGGCTGCAGCAGAGCGCGGTGAGTTCACCGTTTGCACAGTTTGAGGGTCATGCTGATTTATCCAGTAGCACCATGGTTGGGACTTTGACTGAGGCTTGGTTCACTGCTCTGCTGGAGAGGATCTGAACCTTTTCCTGACTGCAGTAACTGTTCCATTGTACAGGATGATGCAGTGAGTAGCTATCAGCATCTCTCATGAACATCTCTTCCAGTGTGAAGTTCTGGTGGTATGTTTACAGAATCGGAAGAAGCAGAGGTGTAGACAGCCCTGTAGCCTGCCTAGTGCAGAAATGATGCAGGCAGGACTGTAAACATTTTATAAGATAACAACACTTATTTATTGGTGAATACACACAGCAGACAACCAAAGCTACCAGGCTCAGCATGAGCATACTCATGCTCCATGAGCATCTTCAGGCTGGGCAGCCATCAGTCAGGTGGGGAAGTGTCAGCCTCTTTGTTGTAAATGACTGAACCTTGACCTTACTGAGTTGCTTTCATTTTATTTCTTGGAGCTTTATACCATAACATGTCAGTAGTTTTCTCCTGAGTGTTTAATTTATGGCTCAACAATTTCACTTCTGTCTGTGTTTTTACATTGCTTACTTTGCATGACTTTGGCTTCTGTTCCCTCAGAGCTCAGCACCAACATTTTTTAGTAAGGCTGAACTGAGATCAGACAGCTCAGCTTCACAACCCAGGGTCGTGGGTCACAGGCAGCTAAAACCCTGGGCTGCATCCTCTGTCTCCATCTCCAGCAATGTGGCCAACTTTCCTTTGCACTGGCACTCATACTTGGGCAGCTGAACAGTGAGCCTGGAGACAGGGTCAGGTCCAGTTGAAAGCAATTATTTTGTTTTTCTACATGGATATAGTCTGCATCCAGGCCATATTCCTGGCCATACAAGCAGCAGCACTAAAGAGACAGCTATCTGAGGACAAGGTGGAAGGAGAGCAGTCCCACAGCTTTCAGCAGCAAGGTGATCTCTTGCTGACTCTACCAATTATGAAACAATGGCTTGAGAACAATCCACTCAAAGAGTCCAGCAGCAGGTTAACTAGGGAAACATCCGTGAGATGTGAGTCCTCCTTCCCCTAGACAAAGAAAAGAACTGAGCTCAAGTCTTTCAGTCCTGGAAAAGTTGCCTTGACATTGAACTATTGATTAAGAGGGAAACATTTCCCTTTCTTCCTCTGTGTTATGAAAGGGCTTTGAACAAAGTCACAAAGTCTTCCAGAGCCATAGGTTTCTTTTTCTGCTAAAGATGTCCAAAATGAGAATGAGACTCTTTCAGGTCAAATTAAATGTTTTATAGACTTCTTTTTCCTTTTTTTTTTTTTTTTTTTTTTTTTTAGTTTAGACAAGTGAAAAAATAGTTACCATTTGAAGAAAAACATTCTCTCCCATTTAGCAGGCAAACCAACAAATCAATTATTCATGGAATCCTATGCTGCAGTGCTGATGTACTATATATTTTATAGGAAACATTTCCTACAGTTTGAATTGTTCTCAGTTTTATCAGTGATGTGTCGCAAAGGACTACCTTAAGGAATTACTTGACCTCTAGTGTCCCTGAGACTTTCAGAACGAATCTGCTGATGAAGCTTACTGAAACAGAAGATGCACAGGAAAAAAAAGATTGAAGACAAATTCTAAGGTTTAAGGTTATTTCAGAGCACTAGTTTAAGACCATGTCCCTGTGAATATAGGGATAGCCTCATATTCCATATCAATATCTTGTCCTGGGGGTAATAGTAGGAAAAAAGCTTTCTAATCCTTCTTTCATTTGTATTGATGCTTCTAAAGAAAGATTATATGTAGACTTCATTGCTGTTTAACATAAATGCTTTTTAAATTTTTGCTCTGAATTAATTCTATGAAACATTTCACCAGCAGAAAAGATTACAATTTCCAAAGCAAATCTTGTGAAAAGCTAAGCAAAAGATTGAACTGATGGAAGGATTTTACTGTTTGTAAAATGTCCCTGCTGGTTGGATTGTAATTAAAAATTCTGAGCACTTGGTGAATAAGGGGAACATTAAACAAAAACAAAAAATCTACATTTTAGAACCCACTTTAAAAGAGAGGGGTCTAGGGTCTGTAGCACAGCAGGTGTGGACACAATCTACAAAGGCTGAGTTATGACAGGTGAACAAATTGCTACTACGCAGCTGAGCTCCCACAGCTGGCCAGTTGTGCCTCCTGGCTTATTCCAGTAATGAAACAGAATGCATTAGATGAATTAAAATGTATTTCCCCAACAGTGGAGAAAAACATGAAGAGTCAGTTATTACCACCCAGCTGCTGGGCAATGCTTCCTTATGCCACAGTGACTCAATCATTCCTGATGATATGCCAAAAAGGTACATATGATCAGTGCTAGGAGCTCAGGTGATGAACAGTAACTTTCCAAGTTTGCATGGCTTGATTGTATTTCATCATGTGTAATTTAGATTCATTTGCAGGAATAACACAGTCATTTGTTCCCACATTGCCTAAAGAGGCTCATGTGGGCTTTCCAAAAGCATTCTAGAATATCAGAAAGTCAAATTCTATTAAAACCAGTGAAGTATTTACATACAATATGATACTAGTCCTAATGTATACCTGCCAAATTGCTTCATCTGGTAACTTGTCATATCAACATGTTTCAAGATGCATGACAAGATGTTTTACAACTTTAAGGTGTTGCTGTTTGTGAGTTACATTTCACTGAAAGAACCTTCAGTGGGTTTTGTTCTATCTGATTATTTTTATGTGTAGCAACTTGCAGAGCTCTCTATCTGCACTCTTCTGGGAAAAAAAAAAAAAAAAGAAAAGAAAAAAAAAAGCTTTCAGTAGAAGATTACTGAGTATAATATTATAGTAATTTTTTCACTATATACTTTTCATTTCTTTCTCTCTTACCATTCCTATTTTGAAAATCTCTCAATAAAGGAGAAAGCACAAACAGGAATGTGTAGTAGCCATTTTGACTGGAAAGCCAGTGTTTTACTTGTTGGTCTTTATTACAAGATGATTTGTGTACTCCTTGCCAATATTCTATACAACTGTAAAGAGCTTTTTGGTATTCATTTTGGCTTTTTCATTAAGCTGGGTTTCACTGACTAAATTTCTTTAGTGTAGACTTCAAGATACGAGGTAGATTGTTAGCCTTCCCCTTATACTTTTTGAAGATAAATAGGTATTGAAATAGAATGGGTTCTTTTATCCTAAAGTATACATCTGAAATTAGACAGCTCATTTGTGCCCTTAAATGCCTAATTCTTTCCACTGACTACAGGGAGCTGATGGTGACTAACTCAGACATATATTTATTCAGAGCAGGCATTCAAAACAGTTATGAAGTGATCTAATACTTTGCAACTGTGAAGTTTAGGAGAAAGATTTTCCATAGGTCAAGTACTTGTGCAGACCATTCTGAAACAGAAAGGTTTTCAGGTTTGAACTTAATGATGAACATGGTGATCTTGCAAGTTTCTCCCAGATTCTCGTTGATGTGAGGAAGAGGTATGTGTACATGATTTTTCCCTGCTATCAAATCTCTACCATTCCAAGCTTCATCCCACCTGCATTTAGCAAACGAACATTGCTGATCAGTGTGATGATAAAGAATTAAACATGTGCAGTTTCACTGTCCTGACCTCCACAGCTATAGAAATGTATTTTCTGTGAGTATTAGTGATAAGTATCCAGTTGAAATGAATTACCACTACAATGTTAAATAAAGGTTATAAAGTATTATTGAATACTTTATTTCGGGGGTGGGGGAGGGATTTTTAACTTCAATCACATAATAATATTGAGCAAGCTGCATTTCAATCTTGTTGGCCAATAAAACATTGATTACACAGCTGATGCCACAGTACAAAAATTATCTCTCTCTGAAAAAGCTTGTGCATAGTTCACATAACAAAGAAAAGTGTAATATACGGGAAGATATTATGCTATGTGTTACACAAAGCCAACATAGCGTGGAGCATATTATTTCCTAATAATCATTTTTATGATACTTCTAAGAGGTCTGTAAGTCATCTGTTTAGCCTGAAGAAATACCTCCTGAGTGTTACAAAGCCAGGAAAACTCTGCAGTTCAGAATTCATAGGCTTTTCACTAACACCCTTCATCATTTTAGAGGCCAGCTAAATTTCAGTCCTGATAGAGCTCGTGGCAAGCTACACAGATCCAAATTCTGTCTTCTTCAGTACAATGTGTTCTTGCTAGCCTAGTTTGTTAACCCTTTGTGAGGCACATTTCACAGTGCTCCTGCTGCACATAAGTATTGCCACTTCAAAAATTCCTCTCTGAGAGGAAGGCAGTAACTCTGTGTGTTCTTACCAGGTTTCCTACTTGGTTCATATTTGGAAAGACTGAGAAATATTCCTTCTTCTTCTGGCAGAGGAAGACTTTTAGAAAACTGAACAGACATATGGGAGCCTATGGAAACTATGCTCCTAAGTGCTCCTCAGATAATCCTCTCTCTATTCCTTAGCCGCCCATGCCCAAGGAGGCATGGCTGTTTTTCCCCAGAGGTTTTAAGCTTTCTTTGCAAAGAAACTTAATGAACTTTGGTTTTGGCAAAGACCTGCAAAACATATCCCACCTTGCTTGCCTCTGATGGCATTTGAATGCTGTTTAATCAGTCAACAAGAAAAAGGGAACAGAGTTAAACATAATGAAAGGAACAGAAGAGGAAATGAGAGATCATATTCTCTGTTTCTTTTCATGCCTTGCTCCAGAAATCATCAGCAAGAGATTGCCTGATTGGTTCCAATCTCATTTAATAGCCAGCTAAAGAAGTTCCTTTAAAAAGCCAGCAATGTTCAGTGACTCTGAGCACAAAAGGGTATTCAAAGATTTTGTTTCTCAGTCTAAGGAAAGTGTTCAGAATCCTTTTTGATAAGATCATTCAGTAGTTTTAATTTCTCATTAGAGAGGTTTTCAATAAGTCTAAAGTCAGTTTTCCATTCAGTTGCATCTTGTGAATACAAGTTATTGTGCTATTAAAGTGTCTGTTAATTTAAGAGAACATGCAGTATAGATGTGTGTGTTCTCCTGATCCACTTTAGATAAGTGTGCATTCCCACTCTGGGGCATTGTGGGATGTGTAATACTGTGATCTTTCTCAGAAGGGGCAGCTAATATCTTATCTGGCCACTGGATGAGCAGGTGCCAAGCAGTTCTCAGGTGGTATGGACATCTTTGTGACTTGTTTATAAAGTGTGTACAATTAATATACTATTAAAGAAAGGGGCAAAGGAATGGAGAAAAACAATATGTTTTAGAATTCAAACCTTAGGCTGCAGTGGGTCTGAACTCATGTACAATGATAGCACTGACTGCTATGTACTGCTGCTACACAAACTGTGTCATGGTGTTGAGCCGTGGACTGAGATGGGACGAGTTGAGGACAGGATGTTTTTTCTACTCCAACTCTGGGGCTCTGCTGCAGGAGAGAAGGAGTGGGGACAGTATGGGATCTTGGTTTGCACCCCACTCTCTTGTACAATATGAGGAAACTATTTTGTCATGAGGCTTGACATCAGCCTTAAGAGAAAGAATACAAAAACATTGTCTTTCCAAATAAATGGTCCTGCATGGAAGCTCACTCCTTTTGCTAAAGATTCACAGCAAGTTGATTCAGAATTTCACTGCCAGCCCACAACTCACAGCAGGGTACTCAGTAAAGTGTGAGACCACAACCCAGCAAGCCCCCCACAGCTAACCAGGAACCGATACGTGTGTTGGAAAGGGAAGAGGAGACAAGGGAATGAGATGCCTACTAGTTACTGGGGTAGGAAGCCAAGTATAACCGATATCCCGTTCAACATAAACCATATGTTTTCTGCTGTGTACAACTTCTGGACTTTGCTACAGCCTGCTCCCCACTCGTCATTCAGTCCTGGGCAAATACTTGCTGTTGTGCCTCACATAGAGTGAAGCAAAATCCTTTGCGGTGATGCAAAGGTTTAGAAGAACAAGTAGCCAAGCACCCTAAGGTACCCAAGTGGATTTAAGTTTCTAAAAATTCTCTTCTTGGAGAGCTATGGCTCTCAAGTGAGTAAAAACCACATGATAACCCCAATGCAGAACTTTAAACCTGACTCTCATAAAATCACCATGCAAAATTTTGAAACAATACACTGTACCTACAGTAATAAACCCAAATGTGTGCAAGAACATTCCTGCACCCTGGAACAGGGTCATTTCTGCTAATAAACCATGAGATTGTTCCCTGGCATGCATATGGGTTTCACACCAGATCTTTCAGTCAAATTCCTGGCATGTCCTGGCAGTTATATGGCCCAGGGGCCATTCCCAATAGATAGTTTGCATTTAGTGACCCTCTCTTGGTGGCTAAAGCAGCTAAATTGTGTAGATGTGAGCTATTCCAAGGCAAACCGCCTCCAGGCCCAGCAGCTTTCCCTGGCATGTTTAACTTGTTAGGATAGCCATGGACTGTCTAAGATAGAGCATTTAAATTAAAGTCCTAGATTCATATCTAAGCACTTAAATAAAAGTAAATTCACTCTCCAAGTTGTGGAGTACCCCAAACTTTCACTAAGGTCAATGATAGTGATGGGTTTCTAGTATTTTTGAAAATTAATCTCATTTTATTTGTCTAGAGTTTTAGAAGTCAGATGTTAGATTTGGAAATTTTGACCAAGCTCTGTGTGACGGTTTTTAATATTGTATGGATTATTCCCATAATCCCCCTGGAAAATGCAAACATCCGTTTGCAAACAAAACACTAAGCTGATGTGTTTGCACTAGCAAAAGTTGAATGTGGCTGAAACTTTGGCCTTGTGCAGCATATGAAGTGTATTTGTATCTTAGCTGCAAAAGGTAGTGTCTACAAAGTCTCATCCAGTGAGATAAATTCTGAAACAAAATAGAGCAGAACCTTTGCAACTTATCGTTTGTGTCTATTTCTTGAAAGAAGAAATAGGTTATGGCTATTCTTTATCACAGCGGGTATCTAAAACATGAAAAGGATTTTTGGATTTCCATATATTGCTAATTCATGTGAAAATCCTCTGTTTATGCCTCATTTCCAAGTTGAATGTGGTTTCTACAGGAACTGCACAAGGAATCACATAATGTCCATTTACTGCTGATACACTTTAGCCTTCAAAATACCCTAAGATTAATGAAAATGAAACTCTTATGCATTCTTAATATGGTATCCCAATTCTTTGTAGTTATTTAATGTAAATTCTATGGTGATTCATTAGTATGATTGGGTTACAATGTGCTCTTCACATAAAAGCACAGCAGAGCTTACAGAATTTACAATATTTTCTAAATCGCAATTTAATTTTATACCCCTCTCTTTAAAAGCTAAGTTATATGTTTGTCACCTGGATATTAATTCCTACTTTCTCCATAAACATAACTTTCTGAATGATCCTTATTAATCATTGTTGTCACAGCAAAGTGACTGCAGGCAAAACAATGAGTCAGCAGTGATTAAAACAAATGATGAGAGAAATGGAGTCATTGCATGGACACACTTTTAATCTATAAAAAAGACTGATGCTTGCACTGGAAACAAAACTATCCTGGTGGTCTTCATCTACTCTTCAATCGATATTCCATCTGCATCTCAAAAAGCAAGCTTGAATCTGTCTCTTCACAGGAGGGCCTGGGATGTTTATGACCAAAGCCATCAGCTGGCTTTAAGTGGAGTCGTTCTGTTGGCTTTCACAGAGCTACTCTGCTTTAGGACAGCTTAGCATCTCAATATACATAACAGGGGTGTCAAAGGGCAGCATAAAGGTATGTGAAACACCTGTCTGCAGCAGTCCTGGTGAGAGCCTGCCTCATCTCCTTACAGTCCGTAATGGAGAATGACTCGGCTGCAATAAATTAAATATTATGATAAAATAATAAAATTACTTAAAAAATAAAAATAATAAAAAAAAAAATTGCCCTTTAGTGCTTGTGAAACACAGTAGGCTGACACACATAGCTCATTCCTGGACCACTACAGCACAGGTGCTTGTTTTGGCACTTTGTCTCCCTCCATCTCAATACTTCTGTTCTTCAGTTTCATGCCAGTGAAATGAGATATTACAGGGTTAGTGTTTTATAAATATTTGATTCAACACTGCTTTGCACTGGCCTAATACTGGTATAACTCAATTGAATTCCAGACCTAATTTTAGGACTGCCTGAAATGGCCAAAACCACTGTTATGTCATGTTTTACTACTTGCAAAACAGGGTTAGTGTTACCTACCTTTTTTGTTCTGCACCATGGAGTCTCCATAGGCAAAGTGTTACATAAATGCTCCGCATTTGTTATTTCAAATAGTAAATCAAGGACAGGACAAGTACAGCATGCTGAAACAGGTATTAAATTTGCAGACATAAGCAGAGCTCTGTGTGAGAAATGTTTCAAAAATAATATACAAATGTGAGACTAATTATCTGTAGCAAAGGAACAAGAGTAATTGCAGGAGTGTAGGGGTGAGATGGGAATCATGGGAATTATCACTCGCACAAAATTAACTGCAACAGTGTTTTGCAAGCACAGAGGACATGAATATGAACAATCAGTCAAAGGGACTGGAAAAGTGATCCAGCAGTGCCATAGCAAAAGCCAGAGTCTTGGTGGCTACTGTTAGAAATTGAGGCCTTTATGGTTTTGCTCCATATGGACTAAATGAACATTACTGACAGGACTCTGCTTTTATTGGCAATAATTCATTTCCCTCCCCAAAAAAATTCCTACCCCAGCTAAGTCCATAGGAAAAATTCTATTAACTAAGGAATTAGGTCATTGCCTATTTTTTCAGATCACCATCACATCAGTAATATATGGGAGTATAGTGGTACAGAACTTCCTGGAAGTCAGGCATTTTGATATCCTTAATTTGTCTGAAGAGCTGCAACTCCATTTCCAGATGCAGGTCAGGTGAACATGCCTTACATCAGAAGACACAGAGCAAGGTCAGTTTATGTTAAGTACAATGGAGTATATTTCTATATAATAAAGATTCTTTGTGGAAGGGAAGTTTTGTGGAAGGGAAGGGAAGCTGGTACACCTACATCTTTCCCAAGTAACATACATTGGAGCTTCTCAATGTGTGATATAGCTCCACTTGTAAGCTTTACTTCTTTATATTTTTGACAGGAAAAATTTTTGATGACTGATTTTTATTGTTGTCCAGCCCTTTATGGTTGTCTTCATAGAAGGAAAAGAAAAAAAACACATCTCTGCCAGAGAAGACAAAAACAATATCTTCAGTGTTTTTTCTGTCAGTACATACAGGCTGTATTTGCTACAGAATCTTATTGAAAGGCAAAAAAGACCAGAAGGGATTATTTTCCAAATGCTAACTTCATTTAACAATATCTTTGCAGAACAGGAACGAGTTTCAACTGTTGCCTTTCATTTTCCTCATTTTCCAAAGCATATCCAAAATGAACTGGGCTCTTTTGCTATTATTCTGTAGGCAAATGTTGTTTGCAAATTTTTGCTGGTCATTAACTTTAATGTCATAAAATCATCTTTAATTGTTCCAGGGGTCTGAGGTAGCCTGTCTCTGTGGCTTTAAAAATCACCATGCATTTCATCATATTACTGAGGTCACCTGTTCTTTATGGGAAAAAAAAAAAAAAAAAGCATTCCAGTGAAAGGAGCTTTCTAAATACAAGTAGAAACATATCTTGATCAAAAATATCTCTTCACCACAACAGAAGGTTTACAGGAATAGTTTTTTGAAATTTTTTTGAAATTTGAAATTTTTTTTTTTGAATTTTTTTTTTTTTTTTTGAAATTTTTTTTCCTGAGTTGGAAGGGACCCTTAAGGATCATCAAGTCCAACTCTCGACACCGCACGGGTCTACCCAAAAGTTCAGACCATGTGCCTAAGTTCACAGTCCAATCTCTTCTTAAATTCAGACAGGCTCGGTGCAGTGACCACTTCCCTGGGGAGCCTGTTCCAGTGTGCAACCACCCTCTCTGTGAAGAACCCCCTCCTGACGTCCAGCCTAAATTTCCCCTGCCTCAGCTTAACCCCGTTCCCGCGGGTCCTGTCACTAGTGTTAATGGAGAAAAGGTCTCCTGCCTCTTGACAACCCCTTACGAGGAAGTTGTAGACTGCGATGAGGTCTCCCCTCAGCCTCCTCTTCTCCAGGCTGAACAGGCCCAGTGACCTCAGCCGTTCCTCGTACGTCTTCCCCTCAAGGCCTTTCACCATCTTCGTAGCCCTCCTCTGGACACTTTCCAACAGTTTCATGTCCTTTTTATACTGTGGTGCCCAGAACTGCACACAGTACTCGAGGTGAGGCCGCACCAGCGCAGAGTAGAGCGGGACAATCACCTGCCTTGACCTACTAGCGATGCCGTGCTTGATGCACCCCAGGATACGATTGGCCCTCCTGGCTGCCAGGGCACACTGCTGGCTCATATTCAACTTGCTGTCTATCACGACCCCCAGATCCCTCTCTTCTAGGCTGCTCTCCAGCGTCTCATCGCCCAGTCTGTACATGCAGCCAGGGTTTCCCCATCCCAGGTGCAGGACCCGGCACTTGCTCTTATTGAACTTCATGCGGTTGGTGATCGCCCAGCTCTCCAACCTGTCCAGATCCCTCTGCAAGGCCTTTACGCCCTCATTTGAGTCCACAACTCCTCCAAGTTTGGTGTCATCAGCAAACTTGCTCAAAATACCCTCTATTCCTACATCCAGATCATTTATAAAAATATTGAAAAGTACCGGTCCTAAAATGGAGCCTTGAGGGACCCCACTGGTGACCGCCCGCCAGCCTGACGCAGCTCCATTTACCATAACCCTTTGGGCCCTGCCCGTTAGCCAATTGCTCACCCATCGTATGATGTTTTTATTTAGCTGTATGGTGGACATTTTGTCCAGTAGGATCCTATGGGAAACCGTGTCAAAAGCCTTGCTGAAGTCCAAAAAAATCACATCAGCTGGTTTCCCTTGGTCCACCATATGGGTGATCTTATCATAAAAGGAAATCAGGTTAGTTAGGCAGGACCTACCCTTCACAAACCCATGCTGGCTGGGACCAATGACTGCTTTGTCCCCCAGGTGCGCCTCAATGAGTCCGAGAACCAACTTCTCCATGATGTTACCAGGCACTGACGTGAGACTGACAGGCCTGTAATTGCTAGGGTCTTCTTTCTGACCCTTCTTGAAAATTGGCACAACATTTGCCAGCTTCCAGTCTACAGGGACCTCTCCAAATTCCCAGGATCGTTGAAAAATAATTGAGAGAGGTTCCGCGATGACATCCGCCAGCTCTTTCAGCACCCGGGGATGAATCCCATCCGGACCCATGGACTTGTAGGGATCCAGGTGGAGTAGCAAATCCCGCACACGTTCAGGGTCAGTTGGGAGTTTGTCATCCCCACCGTCCCGGTCCTCCAGCTCAGGGCACCCTGGGTCCCGAAGCCCATCATCGGCATTGAAGACAGAGGCAAAGAAGGCGTTAAGCGTCTCTGCTTTGCCTACGTCATCGTCTGTGAGGAGACCTTCCCTATCAAGGAGCGGCCCTATGTTTTCTTTAGTTCTCCTTTTTCCATTTACATATCTAAAAAAACCCTTTTTATTTTCTCTCACAGACACAGCCAGCTTCAACTCTAGCTGTGCTTTGGCCACTCGAACTTTCTCCCTACAAACACGAACAGCATCCCTGTATTCTTTCCATGACGCCTGGCCCTCCTTCCAGTAGCGAAACACTCTCTGTTTCCGCCTAATCTCCATTAGAATGTTCCTGGTCAGCCACGCCGGCCTCCTGCCCCGCCTGCCTGACTTGCGATATTTTGGAATTGCCTGATCTTGTGCTTCTAGAAGGCATCGCTTAAAGAGTGACCAGCACTGGTGGACATCGAGGCCTTCAAGAGCAGTTTCCCAGGGGACCTTACTGACTAGTTCCCTGAGCAGCCTGAAGTCCGCTTTCCCCATATCTAGGGATGAGGTTTTGGTGGCACTTTTCCTTCTGTCACCATAAATTTTGAACTCAACCACTTCATGGTCGCTATGACCGAGGCGGCCACCAATCACCACATCTCCCACCAGACCCTCTCTGTTTTCTAGCAACAGGTCTAGGAGGGCACCTTTCCTAGTTGGCTCCGTTAGCACCTGTACCAAGAAGTTATCATCTAGGTGCTTCATGAACCTCCTGGACTTGCTCGTGTCAGCCGTGTGGCACTCCCAGTTAACGTCCGGCAAGTTGAAGTCCCCCATAAGGACAAGGGGAGTTAATCTCGAGGCCTCTCTTAGTTCTGTAAAGAATAATTTATCGGTGCTATCATCCTGGCCAGGCGGTCTGTAATAGACTCCCACAACTACATCCCCTTTATTCGTTCGTCCCTTGATCCTTACCCAGAGGCTCTCAACTTTGCCATCGCCGACCTGAAGTTCCACACAGTCCAGCCCCTGCTTCACATACATCGCCACCCCACCACCTCGCCTACCCTGCCTGTCCCTCCTGAAGAGCCTGTAACCATCTATCGCAACACCCCAGTCACAGGACTCATCCCACCAGGTTTCGCTTATGCCGATGATGTCGTAGTTGCGGGACTGGGCCAGGACTTCTAGCTCATCTATTTTATTCCTCATACTGCGTGCGTTTGTGTAAAAGCACTTCAGGTGCGTCTCCTTACACTCAGCACCTTGTGGATCTGACCAAAGGACCCCACTGGCACACAGCCCCTCTGATTCTAGCGTACCATCCCTTAGGTCTTCACCGGCTCGCCTGGTTTTAGCCCCTTCCCCCTTCGACTCTAGTTTAAAGCCCTATCTATCAGCCCTGTTGTTTTACACAGTTTCTTAAACTATCCAAATTTTATGGAATTTCCATCTAGATTAAGAAGAAAAGCCCCAAATACTTAGTTAATTCAGGTTAAACTAAGATAACTCATGTTAAACTAAGATAAAATAAGTTACCTGTTAAGCTAATTAAGGACAGTCACTCTTCCCTATGAGGACAGTCATGATTGTAACCCTACTCTGAAAGATCTTCCTCTGCTTTTTCCTAGTGATGAAGGAGGAGGCTGCATGTTGAGGTCACAGGTATTGTCATGGGGCAATTTTGTGCCAGAGCAGTCTGTAGCACCACAAAAAGCAACAATCCTCCTGGGCCTCCTCCATAAGGCATAAATCCCACTGGTAGACAATACTGCAGTGGGTACTTCTGGAATTTGCTGAGGCTTATGATGCCCACTAAAGTAAATGGGAACCCAGGGTGTGCTCAAATGTTGAAAATGTTGCATTTTGCATTTTGCAGAAGTGACACTCACGGTCTGTAATGTGAGAGTTCAAAGATGGTTTCCCTGTTTGCATTAAAAAAAAAAAAAAAAAAAAAAAACCTGCAAGACAAGAACCTTACAAAAGAATCAGGTTGTTCTTCACACAGATTTCAACTATAACTCAGGGAATGAAAATACCTTCACTTTTTGTCATGGAAGTCCAGACTATGCCCAGCATAGTAATTCAGGCTGTACCCTTGGGGAGGAGTTTCTTATTCTTGTGAAAATACTCAGACTCACCGTGATGAATAATACTTCCCAAAAGCCCAAGGATATTCACAGCTTCTAACAGTATTTTCTGCAACTGCATTCCTAAAACTCAGACCTCTGAAAACCAGCAAATAACAGAGATAAACCATACACATATGCTATTTATCCAAACAACTTTAATTCTGCTGATCCTGAATTATACGATAGGAAGGAGTGAGAACCTGCCAATAGTTTAGCTGGTTCCAGATTAGCTGTAGGTGTCCTGAAGGGCTGAGGATTATATGGAGAAACTGGGAGAGCTGTGATTGTGACATGAAGCACTTCAGACAACCTCTGCATATATGGGAAAAGGAAGAGATACATGAGCACCCCAACAGAGGCTGTGGTGCCTCATTTCAGCACTGTACTGAATAGGCTGTGCCAGAATCTTAGCATAATTTCTCTTTTTGTCTTGGGGATTATCATCTGTTAAATGTGAGATGAGTAAAATCTGTGGGCCTTATCCCGGGTAAATGAAAGAGCGGTGTTCGATGGCATTGTGTGTGAAGGGTGAGGGGTCTGTGAAAGGAAATGGAAGAACCATAAATATTAGCAGATGTGTTGCCTTTTCAGAGGAGCATGGAAAGTATTTTACAGCAAACATTTCCTGCTCTATTCATTTTGAAGACAAGGAGAATGTGTGTAGTAAAGATATATAATTTCACCTGGAGATGGCAGAACTGTGGATGTGCTCCTCACCTCTGTATTTGCTCTTACAGATTCGAGCTGAGTGGACTCAACACTGCAGAAGGACCTGGGGTATCTTCAGGTCTACTTAACTAGTTTTGCACCTCTGTTTCCTAAGGTGTTTTGCTTTCTTTGGTAGTTTTTTTTTTTTTACCTTGTCTACATGCAAATATTGGAGGAAAACTGGAAGGGCAGGAGAGTGTTGGGGTCTGTTTCAGAAAGATGAAATGTTTCTCAGACAAGATAGCAATCAAGCACGTAGTAGTTTCTCACAGTTAGCTTTGCAGGGAGACACTATTGTATTCGGATATTTGGATAAAAATAAGGAAACCACTTTATTCTATAACGTTTGCTGTCTGTTGCATACATTGTAAAGCTGCTTTGGAGGCTATAAATGTGTTTGAAACACTTTCAAGACATTCATTAGACCATTGAAAAAAAATCACAAATGTAGTGTATGTCCTCACATGTTAGCACTTCTATTGCAAAGTGGTAACAATGAATGGTAATTACATGTGTGAAAATCATCTCCCTTTAAGTACAATTTTCTCAGCAGAGTGAAAATTTCCACGGGCATAAATACAGATGTGGTAAGAGAATCTCCAAAAGCTGTGAACTGCTGTCTTGCTATCACTACTACACAGCAGCACTGGCACACCAGAGTCTGTGATGTGCATCAGGAGTACCTGTTCTCAGTTCCTCTATTAGCATTGTCTTAAAAGCATATTTAAAACACTTTTTTCCCTCTATTCCCCATATGGAGAGACAAGACAAAACCTGCAAAAGAACAGAAGTCCTTAGATTCATAGGCATTCACAGAAGACAGAAAACCTGAATGCAAAAACCTCTGCTAGCTCATAGTTCACACACTCTGAAACCAGAGCACACGAGAGCATGTAAAAAGCCAACCTTGTACATCCCTGGCTGATCAGTAATTGTTAGATCCCACAAGAAAGCAAAGAACAAAGTCCCCACACCCTGTTATCCTCTTTAATCATTACTTCGGGCATGGACCCTTAGCTTTGGACCAATAAACTCTTTCTCCTTTACTCCCAGATGCTTTCTCCATTAATTCTGTTTCCCTCCCTGCAAGCATTTCTATTTGTTTCCCATTTTATTTTTCAAGTACCTCCTTGATGATCATCCTCCTCAGATGAGCTCACTCTCTATCTCCCCTTCAAGTATATCCAAAGTTGACAGATACACAGATTATAACAATATGAATAGCTTGTAGTAATAAAACAATTTAATTTTCCTTTTGGTTTAACGTGATGGAACCACATTAAGAAAAAAAAAAAAAAAAAAAAAAAAAAAAGTCCACTGTGCTATCAAAAAAGAGCATGCTTGTTTTCAGGCATTGCACATAGAAAAGCAATTAGCTGATTTGCATGTACTTTTGCTAAAGTGAACTCCACTTCTTAAAAATATAGTCCAATGTTATCAATAAATTAATCTGTAGAAATACAGAAGCTACCAACTAGATTCTTCACTTAAAACTTTGATTTAAGTCTGATTTAAAGCCCATTAATGTCATCTGAAAACTTTCCACTGAGTACTAAAGGAGCTTGCATGAGACTATTACAGATGTAACATTTCTGGCTGTGGAATAAATAGAAGGCAGACATGAAAATTAAATCATTTAACTGTGGATTGTGGACAGAAGAAACACACATTCAGCATATTAAGATGAAACATACCTCTTCCTCTAATATGCAGAGGAACATAAACAAGGAGAGCAATACTCTGCCTCTCTAATGAATTACCCATTCAAGTACTGGTGTATGCTTCAGTGGCAGACATTAAGATATTTTCCGATAAAAGACACCGTCCTGTCATTTAGCACCCTGTTGCCACAGTTGTCTTCTGCTTAATTCCAGTCACACTTTTCCTCCTGTGATAGAGCTCTTATTGTAAAGTCACCTTGTGGGTCTCACCTAACCTGATTCATTTCTGATTTTACAGCTAGGCTGATCTGCTTTCCATGTGACTACAGAAGAACTCCACAGTAAATATCTGCTCCATGGTGGTGGATAAATTGGGGTATTTGCAAGGCAATCTTCGTAAGGGTGAGAAACAATAGGGCAAAAAATAACTGCTAGAGGATTAAAAGTAATGGCCACCCAGCTACAGTTTTTCAACCTATTATCAGTTCAGCTTGCTGATAAGAATGACAATATTATGAGGAATGGAAGCTAGTACCTCTGCATCTGTTTTGTATTCAAGATGAAGGCACAGAGATGAAAAATACCATACTTTAGCCATCAGATTTCCATGAAAACGATACCACAGGTCTCTTGGAGGTAATGAGTTTCTCAAAAACACTGCAGTTTGTCAACTAGTACAGTAGCCATTTCCTTATTGACCGTAGGTGCTGGAAAGCTTTCACAGCTGTTGTGTGGTCTGCTAGCCAACACAAGGTTAGCAAATTTTCTTTCATGTGAATTGCTAAAACAAGCAAAAGAAAAGCTTTTGCTGATCTGCTCATTTTAGAGAGAGAAAAAATATTTTAAATGGTTGAGAAGGGAGAAGAAGAATGTGTGTGCTGGCCCAGAACATTATTATTTTTTTTTTTTTTCTTCTCTCTCTGCACTATCCTTCTCTCTAAAAAGTTCTAAGAAAAGTTGAATTTCAAATAATCCCATGACTCCTGGATCTTTGACTTTAAGGAAAACATAAAACATAACAAGATTTTGATGAAAGGATCAGAAGGGAAAGAAATAATGTTCATTACAATTATGCTGAAAAGCTGCTGGAGACAGATGACAGCTGCATAATTAAAAAAATACTGTACATAGGTATTCAGTTCATAGGTATTGAATATATCTCTACATTCCCTACAAGAAAAAAAAAAAATCCTGTTCAATTTACAGCAGATGGAAAGAACACATACAAACCTTTAAAGATGTTAAAGAAAGCAATTAATAATTTTTCATATTTTCTGGGAACAGACACGAAAAAATTACAGGATCTAATCATACAAGACAGAATTATTTTAAACTCATTGCATTTCCCAGCTGTTTCCCATAAACATTCAGATTTCTGGAGAGACCTCTGAATATTCCTGACCAAGGAAGGGAAATGAGGAAAGGTAGTGTAGGCAAACAGGGATAATGGTTGGGGCAAAAGGATAGGCTAAATACCTCTGCTGGTTCATCAAACATCATTTTTCATTAGCTGTGAGTGACTCAGAGTCCAGATCCTTTTGAATGCCCACTACCTCCTTATGACTTGTTCAGATAAGAGGTATTACCATGTAATACCTCTATAATATAAAAATAAGAGGTACTTCCATGATAGGAAGTACTGATTACACATAGGTTGCTTTGGACATCTCCACCTTCACCAGTGGCACCCCAACATCCCCACTGTCATATTTAACAATAAAAAAAGGGCTCATGGTGATGAACACAGTGCTGAAGAAATCTCCAGATAAAGCATCTGTCTTCATATTAGACTTTCACTTCACTGAAAGGCTTTAAAACAGGAAGGACTAACAAGCTTCCATAGATTTATGAAATTAACAAACAGTTATTGTCCTGTATTGATGGAAGTCAGGCAAAATGAATATTACTTGTGGTTTGCAGTGAATCATGACCACACCAACACTTGATGGCTGGAGAAAGCAGAAATGGAAAATCCTGAAGGACAGGAAGCCTTATCTGTCTATTACAGAGCTAGATTGTAACCCTAGCTGGCCTTTTTCCTGTTCATTTCACTTGTCTTGACCAATAAATAAGCAAACTGGAGCAATAAAACCATGAACAGGAAAACTTGCTGACTAATGAACTGGATTTTTTCTCATTCCTGACCTTGCTGGACCATTCCACCAGTTTAGAGGATCGTTAATCAACAAATCTCTTTCATTTAATCTTTGCCTGGAAAATGAAAAGGTTCACACTTTGTATTAATGTCACACACATGTAGTTTATAATGGCTTATTCAATGAATAAATAGACGCTTTAATAAATGGTTTACTGGTAGTTATAAATTCACCTTGGTCAATAGGCTGCATGGCTTCTCAGCTCCCATTAACACTTATGCTTTTGCATTCTCTTCAGTAACTTTTATAACTAATTTACTATTTATAATCAATTTAACATTTTAAAATATTCCTTCATGTATCTTGACTGAGAAGACTGAAAATATTTTATTTTAAGACTTCTTCTGATAGCAGGAAAAAATACCTTATTTCTTTCTTGCTTAAGAGAAACAATAGAAACCAGCGTAACCACTAGCAAACATATATTAGCCTCTTGGCTTTATTTCTGAAACTTCTCTATTAGAGCCCACTTAATTAGATGCATAAATCCTGTAAATGATGTCAATGTTCATAATTAAATGAGACAATTGCAAAATCAGCTGCAGTACAAAATGTAGATAAATGTGGGAATGAACAATACAGGATTGCTTTATTATAAATCTGCATGAATAACACTGCCATAGTGATGCAGTAGAGAACTTATAACATCTGCTTCATACATATGAAAATTCAATTAAATTATCGGCCATGAATTACTGAAGTACAAATATCAACAACAACAATTTTGACCTAATTACTTTAAAATTTTTAAAGCAGGAAAAAGTCATGTTTCACTACAATGATGTTGGTAGATTTATATTCTGATGTTTAAACAACATAATAATATAGTCCTTTAAAAATATATCTTTCGCCAATGGGGAAAAAAAAAAAAAAAAAAAGATTGATTTAGAATTTACTGCTGTTTAAAATAAAATCAAATAACATAAATCTAAAGGGCAGTAGCTCAACTATAAATTGTTGTACCAATCAAAACTCCATTAATTAGTGTATTAACTAGTATATTTTATACTAACTATACTAACTCAGGATCTATATCTGAGGTCAGGGTGCATCTTACTATTTTGTTAGAATAAATATATATTTTTATGAAATAATATGGATGATTCTGTCACTCTGGTAGTTTTGTGAGAGGAAGAGGAGTTTAGGAAAAAAAAATCCAGCTAAGAATGATTCTAATATTTTCACCTTTCATACATTGAGATCATACATGACTGATAACAATGATTTTGTCAACAATGTTGACTTTTATTTTTATATAACACATATTTATGTACTTATATATATACACACACATACACAGGCTATACACACATACACACATACACAGACTATATGTACATATATATTTACGTGTGTGTATCCCTCTCTTTTTGCTCCCTCTCTGAAATGGGTCAAGCTTTGACCACGCTGACATCTAACCAGACTGCCATCCTTAGGGAATATACACCAGACAGATACTATCCTTTCAGATCAGAAGCGAATTTTAATATTTATCCCCAAATAAATCTTGATGACAGATGGACTGTTCTTTCCATGAATAATAATTAGGAGTTAGGTCCTCCAACTGGATCTGGCAGCACTTTTGCAAAAGCAAACCTCAAAGTCTTTGGGCAGATGCTCAAGTCCCCCACAATAAAGGCTCAGCCAAAGGACTGACTCCTTCATGGGTAACATCTTAGAGTGCTCTGCAGTTCAGTGCTTCAAAAATATAGTACTCCTGATGTAACATTTACTGCTGTGAGAAACATACAGAACTGAGCCCAGTGACACAGCTAGGCAATTACCCCATGTCCACTTTCCCCACCTTGGCAGTGCCAGATAACGTCATCTTCTGCCATTTCTTGTAGGCTGCCAAATCCATTGTCAGTGCTTAACAAATAATACTAACAGGACATATTTAAAGCATGGACTTGGTGTTATCAAATGGCAAACAGCTAGATGGGAAGGTGACTTCAGGGATTTATTTCTGCAGGCTCTCAAGTAAAGTCTGCAACCAGAGATCTTCCCTTTATGCTAAAGGAGAAGCTCAGCCTGTCCTTGGACCTTGCATGGGCACACAGAAAACATATTCATCTCCTCCTCCTCCAGATGTTATATTAAAGGATTAGGGATAATGAGAAGGCAGGCATTGTACATCCAAATTGTTGCAGAGCATAAGGAAGGCATGCCTATAACCATATCTGGTGAACTAGCCTACTGTTAGGCTTTGGAGAAGGCAGCTCACTGCTCTGGCCTTTCCCCAAGCTTTTCTGCAAGGTGGTCAGCTCATCTGAACTCACAGTAACTAGATGCCACAGATTCTATTCACCCGGACTTGTATATCAAGACAGTACATCAAGACATCTAAGGAGAAAGCCCTTTAGACACGTAGCTCTCGACCCCAGTGTAACCCTTTGTTCTGAAGGAGACACAGCTTTAAGAAAGGGGATCTGAATCCCTGGAATTAACTTGCCAAAAGAAACCCACATGACACCTCAAAGTTTGTTCTCTGCAAGGACAATCAAGGAGAAGGAGCACTCAAGTATGTGTGGGGAAGATGCCAGCAGTCATTCACTGCTCGGTGCTAGCTGGTGAGAAGCAAGCTCTGGTTCAGGTACTGTTTTATTGACTGTTTTCACATGGCTTCCCCATCAGAGCTGGCCTGAAGCCAGATAGCCCAAAGCACAGGTGGGGAAGGTGCATCCACAGCTGTCTGCACCCCTCCAGACAGACACAGCCTCAGGCATGATCAGTCTTGCATTGAGCCATTGACCAGTGATTGCTCCAACATGTGCTTCCCCTATCACACCCTGCAGCAAGGCTGGTAGCTCACAGGTTTTGCAACTTTTTTGCATCCTCTTGTAGCCGGTGCATGAAGCACCAGTGCAGGAGAGAGGCCATGGTGTTGCAAAGCAGCAGGGATCACATTCCCCTTACCCTAACAAAGCACATTTTCCTTCTGCAACTTTATTCTGGGCTGTTCTATTGCTGTTCTGCAGCTCCTTTGTCTCACATGATCCCTAGCACCAGGTATTAGTGGCATGGTGCTCAGTCACTGCAAAAATACTTGTGTTGCCTGGGCAATCCTTTACAATACAAAGCAAAATCACTTAACAAAAAGCAAAACACAACAAGCTAGTCGTGATGCATTTCTGTCCCTCGGCTGAGACAGAAGAGAATGAGCTGCTTGTGGCAGATACCATGTAAAGCACCACATGCAGATGGGGATGCTCTGCAGTGCTCAGGACATGTGCATAATGCACCTGCATAAACTAGACTGACTTTTGTTTTAAAAAAAAAAAAAATCATACCTGTATCACATATTTGCTTCCAATCAGAAGGTATATGTAGTGCTATCAGCTACAGGAAGCCTATGTCATCAACTGAGATACAGATCCCATCCTTGCAGATGGCTAGCATGGTGTGTTGGCTTCCATTATTAACCGAGATCTATGTGGAGTACATGGAGTCAATACAGTGAGCAGAGTTTACGGTGATAACCTGAATCAAAAATGGGTATCCACTGTGTGATGAGGTGCTGATGAGAATCGCTCCCTAGGCTCTGGTCTGTTGCAATCTAAGCTGTGCTGAGAGCACCAACAGTTAGGTGAGACAAACCCAAACCTCCTGTATTTCAGAACAGCTTGCTCTGGCATAGACATATCCTTTTCTTTAGCTGCAATGATACTTTATCCAGGTATATTACAGCAGATTTCAGTTACAATAGCATATTTAACATGTCAGGCTTTAGGAAAATTTCTCACTGTCACATATCTGGAACCTGGAATCACTGTAGATTTTAGCAGCCCTTGCTTGTTGGCCTTTTCTTGTTGTAGCTGAAATTATGAGTGATGCTAATTGTTAACACATGTAGCGGTGTGCTCCTGTCACTCTCCTCTCACCACATCTCACAGCCCTGCTAAGTTGTGAATCTGCATTTTTCATTTTTAATTCACTGACACCAGGAAATCCCCAAAGCTTTTACCATGCCCAGAAGCAACTGCCCTCAGATCTCACTGATGCCTCGGTGAGATGTGTCAGACTGAAAGCAGACCCCTACATGCAGCTCCTACAGCTGAACTGGTCACCCTCCTCTGACAGGGGACACAAAGAGTTCAGTTCAGTGCACCCTCGTCATATTGTCTCCCTGGCAGTTTTCAGCATTTCAGTGTGGAATTTATTTAAATAGGCCCCAGCTAAAGATTTCTTCAATGAAAGTAGAAAAAGACAACAGAAAACCCTTGCATACAACACTCTACCTCATTAGTGTTTTAACAAGACCAGACAGGAGAACTGTGATCTTTCTGTTCCAGGCAGACTTCAAATTCACACCCATCATGATCCAAAATTATGTTTTTAATTAATGTGTGCTCTTTCCCAATAAATATATATTAAAGAAAAAAGCCTGTCAGTGAAGTACTAGATGTGCTGAGATACAGACCTAGTCAGAGCCCTTTGTGCTTGCAGCTTGCTGTGGGCTGGATTCTCGATTTGATTACACTGCTGTAAATCACAGCCTGGTCAATAAAGGCACAAAGAAGCTGTGCAGACAAGGAAAATATTGGAACCAATATATGGGCTGGATGAGCTTCATGTGCCAAAACTGCAGGCTCCGTGCACCCTAAATATTCCTGAATCTCATTTTTTTTTTTTTTCAAATACTTTTATGCTCCCAGTGTGTTTGAGTCATATTTGTACACTTTTTGACTATAAAATAATCCTATATTTTGACAGAACAGTATAAAGCAGCCCTGGTAAAGAAGATTAAGAATCAGCCCTGTCAGGATAACAGAAATGATAAGATACACAGTGCCAAGACACTGTGTTGCTAATGTATTGTAAGGACGTGTTTCAGGGTGAATATGACATTTTTCAGTTATTTTATTTTTATATTCTTTCCTTAGCAATAGAGTTGATTTAGTAAAGAGTCATTTAGGTATCTCAAAGTGCAAAGTGCTCCCTCTGGATCAATAGTATCTTCTGCAGTGAGGAACTACCAGGTGTCCATTGTCTGGCTGGCTGGCAGATGCACATGAGAAAAGCACCACACTCCTTTGGTGCTCTTAGAACAGCAACCAGGATGGATGGCAGCAGTAAGGCTGAACCCTATGAATATCCAGAAAACAGCATCATTTTTACACTGTAGCAATACCAGAAGCATCTTACTTCCTAAAGATAATAAATATATATATATATATATATTTGCAGGGTCAAGAGTAGGTACTGAGTTCAGTAGCCAAGGAGTACATAGTGGGCTTGGGGGCCACTTGGGCCTTCAGTCTCTCCCAGAGCACTTGGTATCACACCCTGCAGGACCCTCCTCTGGCTGTTTTTTACCTTCATGATCTGTCTCTCTTGGAAGAACTAATTTGCTGCCCGGTGTGCCAATAATGTGTTGAACTATCACAAAGTGTAGCTACTCCACAACTTTATAAATATGCATGTGCATTTGTATATTGGCATTCACGACACTTTGGTTGATATAGATGGGGGAAAAGGGTGGGAGAAATAAGCCTTCCTTTTCAGTGTCTATCATCCCAAAATATGACAAGAGACAAGTGGATCCAGTTAGAAAAGACACCATGAGCTTATGTTTCTTTCAATTGAGTTTCTTTTCAATAAGCAGGCTGAAGCTGAATAATGAAATAGTTAAATATTCTGGATTAAACATTTATCTTAGAGCATTTGCCTTTTCACACATAAATTAAATTTTCTTGTTTAATCTCTGCTTTTCTTCTAATTATCTCTCTCCACACACACTAATGGCTCACAGCTAGCATCTCTCTTCAAGCAAGATGATTAGGAAGTGTCTGTTGTTGCTGGGTTTTCTTTATTTTATTTTTTTTTTTCCTGGAGATGATAATACTATTCACTTCCTATGCAGAAGCAGTTATAATAATATACATAAAAGGCAAAAATAGCCCAACAATTCAGGCACCTTCTCCTAGAAGACGACACAATTCATACTTGAGATATTCCTTTTTTACAGATTCTTTAAAATAAAAATTCCTGTAGTTCTTCCACCTCACCACACATGATATCTAGTTAAGATAAAATATTCATCTTCTGTGTGTATGCATGTGTGATGCAGTGGAAATGAGTATCTGGTAAGAATTTAGTTAAAAAAGCACAACTTTCCTTCCTGTTCATTTTAAAGGCATAGATATGAAAATGAGTAAGAAATTAGAAAATTCAGGCCAATAGATAGAAATAGCATCTTTCTAGAAGCTACAAGGCTAAGAGAAACGAACCACAGGGCTGGATCTTAAAACTTGTTAGTTTTCTTCAACTGCATGTCAGGTAAACACATCACTTTATTCCCCTTATGAGAGAGAACCTCCATCCCTAGATTGAGCTGCTTCGAAAGCCTTCCTTCAGCACTTCATTTTGTTCATTTTGTATACGGAAACATATGCAAAAGTGTAACATATTTATAAAAACAATATGTATAAAGAGCAATACAAAGCATATGTTTACTAGGAGAACTTATATCTGCACACATGCACATAGTTGTATAAGGATTAAGCACTCCCTTTGCTGTTGGTGTGAAGTTTTAAATGGTCGTGGCCTTCAGGAAAATGACAAAACGATCAAGTGGACAGAAGTATAGATGGATAAACAGGCAGCTACAACCATACATGCATACTCACAAAAACTTACATTTCTGCACAAACATGTACCTTGAGACAGCCAATGAATCTCCCCTGTTTACCCTCAGTATGAATACACAATATAAATGCTAGGATACACTGAAAAAAGTTAAATAGTGTATAAACTACCTGTTCTGCATCACTGTGAAGTTCAACCCTAATGTGGTTTTTCATCATTTCAAAAATACAGCTTCCAATTAACTTTCTCTCATATATATCACATCACAACCAAGTACTGCTCACTTGCGTTTGTGTTCCTCTGTCCCAGCTCATCAGAGCATTTGGCCATCATTTGGCTCTACACATCTCCAGCCTTGCCAATTAATTGATGAAGAACCATTAGGAGACAAATATATCATCTGCATTTTAACTGCTTGAATGGAAGGTTATTGAAGTAATAACTGGCAACATCAAAACCATTAATAAAATATGGAGTGGGAATAGCAAATTATAAATTTCTGTACCCAGTCCCCAAAATAAATTTGCTCTTGAAGGTAGATTTAGCATTCACGGTGACATAGATGAATGATGCTGATTAAAAAGGAGTGAAGAAAAGATTATCACTTTAGCATAGAAACCACTGGCATCATTATCGGTCTCATCTAAATAAAAAGTGTTAAATTTTTCAGTGGCTTCATAGCCTTGTTGTGAAATTGCAGGTGTCACTGCATGCTGGTAGTTAAGAACAAGATAGGGCAAAAAATGAGATAAAATAGGTTAGAGCAAGAACAAAAGCCTGCAAAATATGAGAAGAGGTGGCTTTACAATAGGCTCTTCATGGTCTTTGTTTTGGGAATGAAATATTGGTTGTGTTGAGATGTACTTTAGAACACAAAGAGATACAATCAGTTTGAAGGAGCCAATAACTGGTTAATGAGTAAAAATGTAAATTATCAAGAATGCTTAATATTGTCATTACAACCCAAAGATATGAGTAAGAGGCTTCCTAGAGAGGGAATAGAACACAGTCCTCAGAAATGCTCTCTCTCTGCCACGGATTTGCAGGGAGCTTGTAGGTGTACGTCTTTCCTTCTCTACACTTTTATTTCCTCTCCCACTCTCCCTGTCTTCTTGTCAATTTAAAATTTAAACTCTATGCAGCAAGACTGGCTCTCACTATGTGGCTTGTATAGTCCCTCGCACAATGAGGCACCAATGTAATGCAAATCGCAGTATTAAATATTCATACAAAAGCTTCATAGTGTGACTGCATGAAATCAGAACAATCAGGGAACAGGCATAAACTGAGAGCCTAGGTAAGATAAAGCACAGAGATTTCTATTACAATTGCAGCCTCATTAGAGGAAGTGTGCTGACATAAGCTGTGTTTTCATTGTCGTAAGCCTAATTTCATAACCATGTATTAGAGTTATGAGTTCTCCTAGCAAGCCATAACATTTTCACTTTTGGCTGTGCAATCACATATTGTTAGCTTAAGACATTTAAACTTTATAAATGGCTCTGTAATATGTGGTCTTTTCAGCTATAAAATTGTTCCTTAAAAAATAATCTGAGGCACTGGTCACCAGAGTCAATGTCACCTAACAGCAAATAAATTTTGGCAATAAATTAGAAGTTAACTACATAACTGTGAGCAATTCCTCCAAGTAAGAATTAGTCATATATTTTCTTTCTGTCTAATAAAAACATCACTAAAATGCTACACAGTGTTTCTGTTCCTATCTGGTGCTTGTTTCAGAAATGGTAAAGGATGTGTCCACTAATGAATTATTTGCAGTCATTTGCAGGACTTTGCACTGAGAATTTTAGATGGAATGTCTGGATTGATGCAGCCTATTTAGGAAACTTTGCCTTGCCATATAATCCAGACAAGAAGGAAAAAAAAAAAAAAAAAAAAAAAAAAAAAAAAAAAAAAAAACGTGGAAGGTTTGGTAACCCTAAAATACACTGACTAAAATCAAATCCACACTCAATAAAAAGCTTTTACTGGCACTTTATTGAATGATTGAGACTGTCTCTGGATATATTATCTGTCTATTTAGACTATAAGCTGCTCAAGACAGATTTTATCTCCTGTTCATCACGAAGCATGCTTTTTCTTGGAAATTATAGCTATGAAAGCTTATTCTTACTGGATGCTTACTTACTGAAACTGTTTCTTTTTTGAGGAACAAAACAAGGCTGGTGTCCATCATAATGAGTTTATATGCAGCAGGATTCATATATTTTTTATCACAGTGAACATGATTTGATATGTCAGGTATTTGACAGCTATTTGGCACTTTAAAGCTTTAGATCACAGGACTTCAGAGTCTTTCTAAGGGCAGACTTTGGACAATATTTTCAGAAATAACCAATAACACTTAGAATTGAAGGACAAGTGGGCAACAAACTTAACCCAAAATGCATTTGATGATTAAATGATGATCATCATTTTAAAAGATCACAACAAGCTGTTACACCTTAACCATAGTCACCATTTTCTGGTGATTGATAGGAAAACAAGTCATCCTGTGGCATACTGCCTGCAAGAGCCTTGTGGATGTGACAGCAAGAGGGAAAAGAATCACAGCAGGGTCCAGGGGCTGTGTTTCATGGTACTGGTGTGGTCTTGGACTCTTGCAGCTTCTCCAGAGCAGAGTCTCTGCATTGTTTTTTTGTTTGTTGTTTTTAAATGAAGGCTGTATTCAATGGTTTTGCTGGCACTTGCAGCAATATCAAAATACAAGACAAAACAACAATAAAAACTCTTACTGTTCTGTTTCTTTAAAGGACATATTTATTTGATGGAGATACTTCTTATTGGTAGCAGCGTATAATAATAACACTCATTGTTAGTACTGTGATTGTAAGCTCTAGATAGCTTTTCACATTACAATAATACTAGAGTGATTAAACCTTTGAACAAAGATCCATGATGCCAAGAGTTTTACCAGCTCCAGATTCCAGCTGTGTCCCACCAAAACCCAAAGTCCACATGCAATCTAGTTTTTCCAAACTATAAATACATAGATACACTTCTGTGTGAGTGTGGTGGTTTTAGCCAGCTGAGCAGCTGAACTCCACCACAACCACTTTCTCACTCCCCCTCCTCTCCTCAAAGGGGGAAGAAATAGGATGAAAAGGTCTCAAGGGTTGAGATAAAGACAGGGAGATCACTCCACAATTAACATCATGGGCAAAACAGACTCAGCATAGGGAGATTAACGATATTTATTGCCTGTTACTAACAAGCTAGAGCAGCTGGAAACAAAATAAAACAAAATAAAATAAAATAAATAAAAACTCCTGACCACTTGTTGTCGTGTTGTCCCCCATCCCCCGCTCCTCCCCCTCCCCCCCCATCCACCCTCTTCCACCTGCTCTCCTCGAGTGCTGCAGGGGAACAGGGACTGGGGGCTGCAGTCAGTCCCTGACACTTCGGCTCCATCGCTCCTTCACAGTCCCTCTCTGCCCCTGCTCTACGTGGGGTTCCTCCCACGGGATGCCATCCTTCCCGAACCGAGCCTGCGGCGGCTGCCCACAGGCTGCAGCTCTTCAGGAACTGCTCCCACACGGCTCCATCCCACGGGGTCCATCCCCCAGGAGCAAAATGCTCCAGCATGGGTCCCCCACGGGTGGGCAGCAGCTCCCCCCAGACCCCCTGCTCCTGCGTGGGCTCCTCTCCACGGGCTGCAGCTCCAGCCCGGGGCCTGCTCCTGCGGGGGATCTCCATGGGCCGCAGTCTCCTCCAGGCCACATTCACCTGCTCCACCGGGGGCTCCTCCACCCATAGGGGGGCTGCAGCATGGAGATCTGCTCCACGTGGGACCCATGGGCTGCAGGGGGACAGCCTGCTCCACCAGGGGCCTCTCCATGGGTTGCAGGGGAACTTGTGCTGCATGCCTGGAGCACCTCCTGCCCTCCTGCTGCACTGACCTTGGGGGCTGCAGGGCTGCTTCTCTCTCAGCTCTCACCCCTCTCTCCCAGCTGCTGTAGCACAGCAGGCTTTTTTGTTTGTTTGTTTGTTTGTTTTCATTCTTAAATATACTCTCACAGAGGCACAAACATTGTTTATTGGCTCAGCTCTGGCCAGCAGCAGATCCCTTTGGAGCTGTCTGGAGCTGGCTCTGATCTGACATGGGGCAGCTTCTGGACTCTTCTAACAGAGTCCAGCCCTGCTGCCCCCTGCTACCAAAACCTTGCCATGTAAACCCATTACAGTGAGAGCCCCTTGCTGATGACCAGAGAGAAGATTTCATCCATTATTTCCATATCCAAAAAAAGAGGGAAGGGTTGAGCAGGTTAAGTGTGGCTTTTTGGAAAATCTTCATAGACAAAATGTCACAGTGGTCAGACAGGAGAGAAAGCAGAGGTTAGATGTCCTAGATCAGCATGTTCCAGCTTTGCTGTTGGGCTGCATAGTGACACAACACAGCAGACATCTTGATTCCTTCCCTCCCACTGCCCCACTATCCATGGAAAGAAAATCTGAGCTTATTGGAGCCACAATGAGGCCAGCAAAGCCTTGATCTGGATCCAGGTGAGTCAACAAGCCTTGACACAGCCAGAGATAAGAGCTGGCTGAAAACCAGATCCTGTGAACTAGGGCTACATACTGTCGGAATACAGACCTAGGGCATTTTTGCACCAATATTGTTAGGATTTTGACTTGACTGTAGAAAAAAAAAAAAAAAAAAAAAAAAGGAAAGAAATTTTTTTTTTTTTTTTTTTTAATATTGCCAGCAACTGTTGTTGCTACTGCTGGCTTCTAATTCAATAGAAACATGGGCATATTTCTTAAATAAGGGAGGTTGTTTTTTTCCCTGAGAACTTCATGTTCTGAGTGAGTTTATTCATGAACCGCGGGAACGTCATTAACATTCACTCTGAGCAAAAGAACAGCTTTTACTGCATCCACATTCACTGGATGTCTCACTCGATCCCATATGTTGCCCATCACATTGAGCACTCATTCCCCTGGACCATTTGCTCCCAGCAAACAGAGAGCATGTTCTGGTAAGTACAACAATGTATCTTGAGAAAGCAAACAGTTTTTAGCTGCAAGAGAAACACAACACAAATGTTTTGAGTGATGAAATGGAGACAGAGGACATTTTCAACTAGCTTCAGAGGAGTTCCTGTAAAACTGCTGTTGACCTATTAGGTCTTACAGTAGCATTTAATTAATCATGTGGGGAAGTGTTTGTGGCAAAACTCAGCCTTGCAAATTCTGGCTTTTGTTTTTTAACCTACACTGTGTAACTTTCCCTTTTGATTCAAGTGTGAATTTTCCAGCTGAAATATTAAATAAAGAAAAAAAAATCTAAGTTCTTTCCCACAAAGTCTGTACTTCAGGGTTATGCTTGAGGACTAGTACTACATGTATGCTTGTATGCTTTTGGTATTTCTTCTATAACACACTTTTTTCCATTATAATTGTACAATATGAATCCATCAAGTACACACCAAGGAAAATTAGATATTATTGCAACTATTCTACTTATTAAGAGCGATTATCACCAATCCATTTCATTGTCACCAGCTTCTTGCACTGACTCAGCAGTCACAAGAGAATAGCAAAGAAATTTAAAAGATTTATCCTTCAGAGTCAGAGCTATGTGGGTCACTTCCTTTTTTTCTCCCTCCTGTTTCCAAGTCTTACCATTTAGCAATTTATGACATTCACTCGAAGACAACTGTCTAGATTCCCAGATTTTCCTTGTTCTGATGGAGCAAATGCATTTTTATCTCATCTCCCAGTGCTCTGAAAAGTGTGCCGGTTGACCGTCTAAAGCACTTCCAGCATTACAGCAAACTTAAATGAACTAAATGAACTATGTCTTTATAGACAAACAGTGAAACAAGAGCAACCTGCAAGGTGTTCAGATATATCACTTTTTTTTTCCAACTACAATATTACCTATCTTTTCTACAGTGCTTAAGTGCATTCTACTTACACAATAACTATGAAAAAATCACACCAAAATCAGACACATAAAAAAACATCCTACAAATACCCCTCTGTTAAGTTACAAGAGATCCAATCTGAAAGGAAAAAAAAAAAAAAAAAAAAAAAAAGCTTTCTAAAGGTTCTGATTGATGTAGCAAAGTAAGTCTTCATAGGCCTTCAGATCCCATCTTCCACTTGAATTTACTGTGATAGCTTTCCAATCCAGGCTTAATCATCACATGAAAGTGGTGAAAACTGAAAGGGACAGACAAGAAATAAGAATGATATCTGTAAGGTGCCTGGATGAAATAAACTACAAGATTTTGCATGAGTATCTAAAGTAAGTGTCGTTCTTAAGCATTCTTCTCACAATGAAAAATAAATCTGTCATGTGTTATCACTTTTAATTGGGAAGGGAGGAATTTTCTTTTAAAAAATCTTAAACCATGGTCTTCTGTCTATTATTTTGATATAAACCAGCTGTAGCGGTGGAAGGATCAGATGAAGACACATCAAAGTATGAAGAGTACAACCTGATAAGCACCTTCAAAGTCTGTGGGCAGTAGCAAAACTGAAGCCAAGAAACACGGCATAGCAGTTGATGATTAATTCCAGTAAAAGAGACTGAGCTACTCAGCGACATTCCCCATTTTCCACAGCTTTCTGTTCTGTTCCTATCGCCCACAGAAAATTGTCTGCTTCTGGAGCCAGCCATTGGCTTTATGTTGGCTTTCCACTGCAGGATGCAGAGTACCAAACATAGGGTGGTTCTTTTGTACCAGCAGCTCAAATCCAGAACACTAGAATTTGCCAAAAGGAAATCTCATCCTGGGTCCTAATCATATACTTCACCACAGCATCCCCTTTATAATTTCCCTTGTTTCAACAGAACAGTGTAAGGCTCTTCTGTGCAAAGGTCATGCTAATTTTTTTTCTCTTTTGATAGATAGGTGACAGCCTGTGTTGCTTGCTGCCAGTGAATAACAGCTTTCCCAAAGAGGAATCGCTTCTTTCTTAAGCATGAAGATCAGTCACGTTAACAAAAGTATTTGTCACTTTTTTTCAGTTGTATCTGGGAAAAAAAAAAAAAAATGTTTTTTCTTCTACTTCTCCTGAAGGCCCCAGCCACCTGCAAGGCCGCATTAGGATGGCCAGCACAAATCATATTTTTAGAAGCATTTTTTGAACACACTGTTATCAGAAAGAAGCAAAGCCATGGCTGAAATGAAGCCACTGGTTAGGCAGCTCAGAGAGGATTTTAGCTTATGTGTGGGGCAAGGAGCTGACACCTGCCAGGTGCCTTCAGGCAGCAGCATGGTCGGTCACTGTCCCACCAGCTCTGCCACTACAGTGACACACAGGGGCACAGGAGGAAAAGGAAGGTTGGGGTTGTTGTCACATCCCACCTTTGGGGAAGGGGGAAGCGACCCAAATTCACAAATCCCTTCTGTGTGGGTTAAGGTGAGATAACACTCAAGGTCTGTGCATAAACATGTTCCTGCACATGAGCCAGCAGTGTGCCCAGGTGGCCAAGAAGGCCAATGGCATCCTGGCTTGTATCAGGAATAGTGTAGCCAGTGGGACCAGGGAGGTGATCGTCCCCCTGTACTCAGCTCTGGTGAGGCCGCATCTCAAGTACTGTGTTCAGCTTTGGGCCCTTCACTACAAGAAGGACATCAAGGCCCTGGAGCATGTCTGGAGAAGGGCTACAAAGCTGGTGAAGGGCCTGGAGCACAAGTCCTGTGACAAGCAGCTGAAGGAACTGGGGTTGTTTGGGCTCTGGAGAAGAGGAGGCTCAGGGGAGACCTTATTGCTCTCTACGGGTATCTGAAAAGAAAGGTGTGGGGAGATGGAGGTCAGCCTCTTCTCACAGATAACCGGTGATAGGACTAGAGGGAATGGCCTCAAGTTGTGCCAGGGGAGGCTTGGAAATTAGGAGACATTTCTTCTTAGAAAGAGCAGTCAGGCATTGGAATGGGTTGCCCAGGGAGGTGGTGGCGTCACCATCCCTGGGAGTGTTTAAGGAAAGGTTGGACGTGGTGTTTAAGGACATGGTTTAGTGGGTGACATTGTTGTAGGGTGATAGTTGGACCAGATGATTTTGTAGGTCTTTTCCAGCCTTAATGATTTGATGATAAACATCAACTTTAATAGGAACACAGAGAACAAATATTCTGTTAATGTTGGCACTCTCACAGCTGTATCCACCCGAGCTATGCAGTTTTATGAGAAATCAAGGCAGGCCTTGCACTACTTGGCAGCTTTGAGGGAAAGGAGAAAGAGAGAAGGAGAGATCACTAATCCTGGATCCAGCATCGGAGCAGCCCACGGGGGTATTTGGTGTAGACAAGCCCCCCCTAAGAATCTGTATGTGCTCCAGTTTATTGGCCCTGGCTCTTGGGGGTGGTAGAGACACCAGTACTTTTCCATACCGTGAGGGTAAATCAAGAGGAGTGACACCAGGCCCCTCCACATGACTTCCCTTTTGCCTGTCTCTCAGGGTGCTGTCAGGGCCCACAGCACCATCCCTCGGGGCTCGACCCTTACAGTTGTCCTGTAGATTTGCTGTCTGCCTGCCTATCCATCAAGCTCCTTGATAGATTGTTTTTGAGTCAATACTGCCAGCTTTTGGATGAAGTTTCTGTGTGTTTTATAACTCTATTTAGTAACTGCTTACTCAATATGTCTTTTGTATCTATAATATTAAAATGTTACGAATTTACCCAACATATGACATATCCCATGCTCAGACATTCCTCACGATGCAGAGAAACTGCTTTTGATTGTCACAACTGCTGCAAAGACTTTGCTAACTGCAGATGATCTCAGTTTATATACAAAAATGTTTAGTGTGCCTACTTTTACAGAAGCAAAATATGAAGCTGATGGAAGTGGTACAACTGAAACATTCACTAACTCTTGGTAGTTACCCTGGTCATAGCAGCAATATCAGTGTTTTTAGACCCCAGTATTTGGATTGTCCTAGATTTGTATCCCAGCAAGGTCAGCAAATTCAATTCACACCTCTGAAAGTCAGACTGGAGACCTCCAATAAAACTTATTTCAAATATTTCTTTATATCTTAAAACTGACTCTGAAAGAATTTCCACAGCTTCCCCCCTTCCTCTTCACATGAAGCTTAGCGGCATGAAACCTATTAACTTTTCAAGCCTAACAGCTCCTTTCAGACCCACTTTGGTTTCTATTGGGGTAACAGGTTTGGAAGCAATGCCTTTGGCTATACTGCTAAGGATCAGGGACATACTGATTTAGAAATGGTTGTAGGTATGGTAGACACAACCCTTGGAGAACAGGAGAAAAAGTGTGAAGGCCTCGTACTAGCAGCAAACTATGTCAGACTGATGTGAGTTAAGATGGCAGGAAAACATCAGAACAGAAACATGAAGAATGAGAGATAAACTGATATCTTCCAATATCAGGACAAGGAAAACAGTTTTGTGCATAAATAACTAGTTAGAGTTAACAGCTTTATATAGCGTTCTGCTTTAAATGAACATGTTCATGCAGAAACTCCTGTCTATACATGCCTCAATCTGTTTTTAAAATACAGTCCCTGAAAAGCATTGTCTTATCCCCTAATAAACCAGCCAACTTACCGGTGATTTCTGTTGAATAATTTTGAATCCTTTGTGTATTAAATGCTTGTTTTCTCACTTCTGTTTGCTGTCAGTAGATTGTATATTTCTTCCTTGTGCAGACCCTCTAATGTCATATTACGTTATTTTGGCACCACTTACCATACTGATGTTTGCAATTTCAAGTAAAGTTCTGTTTAACCTTTTGTCTGACAGTCTGTCTTTCTCTGTGGCAAGCTCTGTGAATTATTTTCTTTCCCAGCTCATATCTGGTGTCAGCTGTGACACTAAGTATTTGAATTGTGATGGAGCCAGGAGAACTCATCTACCTGGTGCTAGGCCAGCAGTGCCCAAATTTCTTGTCATGGCACACATCTTAGCTTAATTTCCTGCTATGATGAGTCATCTGAGTAGACTGCATATAGACTGTGCAGCTGATCTCCATGTGCACAATAACTCATTTTCCTCTCCAAAAGCCTTGAATACACAAGCACCAAATTACAGACCTGCCCATTTCTGGGAGGCCTTCCCAAGAAACTCATTGGCAGTCCACAGACCAAGTGAACCTTCTTGGTGGGTGAGAGACCAACCAAAGGTTATACAAGTTCAACAAGGCCAAGTGCCGGGTCCTGCACCTGGGGCGCAATAACCCCAAGCAGAACTACAGGCTGGGAGATGAGTGGTTGGAGAGCTGCCAGGCAGAGAAGGACCTGGGAGTGATGGTGGATAGTCGGCTGAATATGAGCCAGCAGTGTGCTCAGGTGGCCAAGAAGGCCAACAGCATCCTGGCTTGTATCAGAAACAGTGTGACCAGCAGGGCTAGAGAGGTGATTGTCCCCCTGTACTCGGCTCTGGTGAGGCCGCACCTTGAGTACTGTGTTCAGTTTTTGGCCCCTCGCTACAAGAAGGACATCGAGGTGCTTGAGTGGGTCCAGAGAAGGGCGACGAAGCTGGTGAGGGGCCTGGAGAACAAGTCCTACGAGGAGCGGCTGAGGGAGCTGGGCTTGTTCAGCCTGGAGAAGAGGAGGCTCAGGGGCGACCTTATTGCTCTTTACAGATACCTTAAAGGAGGCTGTAGTGAGGTGGGGGTTGGTCTGTTCTCCCACGTGCCTGGTGACAGGACGAGAGGGAATGGGCTAAAGTTGCACCAGGGGAGTTTTAGGTTAGATGTTAGGCAGAACTTCTTTACTGAAAGGGTTGTTAGGCATTGGAACAGGCTGCCCAGGGAAGTGGTGGAGTCACCATCCCTGGAAGTCTTTAAAAGACGTTTAGATGTAGAGCTTAGGGATATGGTTTAGTGGGGACTGTTAGCATTAGGTCAGAGGTTGGACTCGATGATCTTAAGGTCTCTTCCAACCTAGAAATTCTGTGTGATTCTGTGACAAGGCATTTAATGAGTGTAATGGTTGAATGGTTTACTCATGATTACTCATCATTGAGTAATCAAATGATTACTCATTTGAGTAATCAAATGCAAACCCTGGCTATAAAAAGACAGGATGTAGGACTTAGAAATCTAATATAAAATAAGATCAGTCAGCAAAATAAGAAGGAAATTCAGTATACCAGATCACTATATTCTCACAGCTAGATCCCATGGAATACAGATCTCAACCTTTTACTGCCAGGACTGCAGAGGAAAGGTGGCTATACCCTACTTTCCTATCAGCTGACACTGTGAAGCCTCAACGGGCAGACTAATTTTCACTTCTTCTTCCCAAGTAAATACACTGTTGTCCTGCCAGTTAATAAAGTATAACTTTCTACAGAAAGCTGCAGCAGCCAGAGCAAAGACTGATCATGCTGCCTACAGCACAGATCTCTATGTCATGGGCAAAAATAATCTGTGTGACATAAGTGCAACTCATTGCCCCTGACATTTGCCATCGTGGTCAAAGTCCAGAGTGGTGTCTATCAGTGTATTTTCAAAGCTTCAGGTCTTTTGCCTTTCTTCATTCCAGTTGCATTCAGGAAATAGTAGAATTTCCAAAACTGATTGCTTATGGTTTAAAGGCAATAGAGAAGTAATGCCATGAAAAGCCATAGATTAGTTTAGCTCTGCTCCAGCCTCCTTCTCAGCCTGAGATACAATCAATCTTTGTCTATAAAGAACAATACTGAACTATAAATTCAGCAGAGGTGTTCTGAAAAGCTAAGTCATATCATTTTACTTAGATTTAATTTCAGTAACTGTGATGAATCGTATAACTATACAGTAATTGATATTCTAAGCTGAATGGACAACAGCCATTGAAAGACTTCAGGAATTGAACCTAAATAGCCTTTTTTTTTTTTTTTTTTTTTAAAGGAAAATGATGACTAATGCTGAAAACATTGGCTTAGTAAAGAACTTTTCTGCTATGCATAAGCTGCTCCATGAGTATGAAGGGAAGGTTTTTTCCCTATATTTTTTGTCTCAGTTTTTAAAGAGTTTTACAGCAGAAATACCTACTACTGGAAAATAACTGCATTCTGAGGCTATATTCTGTCTTTTTATTGACACTGAACAATATCTTGTTCTCTCAGTATTCTCACTGAAACCATTGGGATCACTCATGAGGTAAAGAGAAGCTGGTTAAAGAATATCAAACTGTGACTCGTTAAAATGGAAAGAAAATATGAATATCATTTTTATGACTTCTTGTTGTTTGAGTTTCATTATTATATTCTTAATATAACATTTGCAGAAGGTGCTTAAGTTTTAAGACATCTATGGAGACCATCAAAATGACAAACACTAAGAAAAGGTAAGAAAGAGAGTTATTAAATATAAGAATATTGAAATCCATGTAGATTAACAGGCTAATCAGAGCAAAGACTACATGGATCGTTACATATTTCAATTCAAATTCCAAGGTTGGGATACTTAATTTACTTTTTTTTTTTTTTTTTTTTTAATAAACTCAAAGCAATAACATATCATAGAATCATAGAATCATAGAATATCCTGAGTTGGAAGGGACCCTTAAGGATCATCAAGTCCAACTCTTGACACCGCACAGGTCTACCCAAAAGTTCAGACCATGTGACTAAGTGCACAGTCCAATCTCTTCTTAAATTCAGACAGGCTCGGTGCAGTGACCACTTCCCTGGGGAGCCTGTTCCAGTGTGCAACCACCCTCTCTGTGAAGAGCCCCCTCCTGATGTCAAGCCTAAATTTCCCCTGCCTCAGCTTAACCCCGTTCCCGCGGGTCCTGTCAGTGGTGTTAATGGAGAAAAGGTCTCCTGCCTCTCGACACCCCCTTACGAGGAAGTTGTAGACTGTGATGAGGTCTCCCCTCAGCCTCCTCTTCTCCAGGCTGAACAGGCCCAGTGACCTCAGCCGTTCCTCGTACGTCTTCCCCTCCAGGCCTTTCACCATCTTCGTAGCCCTCCTCTGGACACTCTCCAACAGTTTCATGTCCTTTTTATACTGTGGTGCCCAGAACTGCACACAGTACTCGAGGTGAGGCCGCACCAGCGCAGAGTAGAGCGGGACAATCACCTGCCTTGACCTACTAGCGATGCCGTGCTTGATGCACCCCAGGACACGGTTGGCCCTCCTGGCTGCCAGGGCACACTGCTGGCTCATATTCAACTTGCTGTCTACCACGACCCCCAGATCCCTCTCTTCTAGGCTGCTCTCCAGCGTCTCATCGCCCAGTCTGTACGTGCAGCCAGGGTTTCCCCGTCCCAGGTGCAGGACCCGGCACTTGCTCTTATTGAACTTCATGCGGTTGGTGATCGCCCAGCTCTCCAACCTATCCAGATCCCTCTGCAAGGCCTTTCCACCCTCATTCAAGTCCACAACTCCTCCAAGTTTGGTGTCATCAGCAAACTTGCTCAAAATACCTTCTATTCCTACATCCAGATCGTTTATAAAAATATTGAAAAGTACCAGCCCTAAAATGGAGCCTTGAGGGACCCCACTGGTGACCGCCCGCCAGCCTGACGCAGCCCCCTTTACCATAACCCTTTGGGCCCTGCCCGTTAGCCAATTGCTCACCCATCGTAGGATGTTTTTATTTAGCTGTATGGTGGACATTTTGTCCAGTAGGATCCTATGGGAAACCGTGTCAAAAGCCTTGCTGAAGTCCAAAAAAATCACATGAGCTGCTTTCCCTTGGTCCACCATACGGGTGATCTTATCATAAAAGGAAATCAGGTTAGTTAGGCAGGACCTACCCTTCAGAAACCCATGCTGGCTGGGACCAAGGACTGCTTTGTCCCCCAGGTGCACCTCAAGAAGTTCGAGAACCATCTTCTCCATGATTTTACCAGGCACTGACATGAGACTGACAGGCCTGTAATTGCTAGAGTCTTCTTTCTTACCCTTCTTGAAAATCGGCACAACATTTGCCAGCTTCCAGTCTACTGGGACCTCTCCAAATTCCCAGGATTGTTGAAAAATAATTGAGAGAGGTTCTGCGATGACGTCCGCCAGCTCTTTCAGCACCCGGGGATGAATCCCATCTGGACCCATGGACTTGTAGGGATCCAGGTGGAGTAGCAAATCCCGCACACGTTCAGGGTCAGTTGGGAGTTTGTCATCCCCACCGTCCCGGTCCTCCAGCTCAGGTCACCCTGGGTCCCGAAGCCCATCATCAGCATTGAAGACAGAGGCAAAGAAGGCGTTAAGCGTCTCTGCTTTGCCTATGTCATTGTCTGTGAGGAGACCTTCCCTATCAAGGAGCGGCCCTATGTATTCTTTAGTTCTCCTTTTTCCATTCACATATCTAAAAAAAAACCTTTTTATTTTCTCTCACAGACACAGCCAGCTTCAACCCTAGGTGTGCTTTGGCCACACGAGTTTTCTCCCTACAAACACGAACAGCATCCCTGTATTCTTTCCATGACACCTCGCCCTCCTTCCAGTAGTGAAACACTCTCTGTTTCCGCCTAATCTCCAATGTTCCTGGTCAGCCACGCCGGCCTCCTGCCCCGCCTGCCTGACTTGCGATATTTAGGAATTGCCTGATCTTGTGCTTCTAAGAGGCATCACTTAAAGAATGACCAGCACTGGTGGACATCGAGGCCTTCAAGAGCAGTTTCCCAGGGGACCTTGCCGACTAGTTCCCTGAGCAGCCTGAAGTCCGCTTTCCCCATATCTAGGGATGAGGTTTTGGAGGCATTTTTCCTTCTGTCACCGTAAATTTTGAACTCAACCACTTCATGGTCGCTATGACCAAGGCAGCCACCAATCACCACATCTCCCACCAGACCCTCTCTGTTTTCTAGCAACAGGTCCAGGAGGGCACCTTTCCTAGTTGGCTCCGTTAGCACCTGCACCAAGAAGTTATCATCTAGGTGCTTCATGAACCTCCTGGACTTGCTTGTGTCAGCCGTGTGGCACTCCCAGTTAACGTCTGGCAAGTTGAAGTCCCCCATAAGGACAAGGGGAGTTAATCTCAAGGCCTCTCTTAGTTCTGTAAAGAATAATTTATCGGCGCTATCGTCCTGGCCAGGCGGTCTGTAATAGACTCCCACAACAACATCCCCTTTATTCGTTCGTCCCTTGATCCTTACCCAGAGGCTCTCAACTTTGCCATTGCTGACCTGAAGTTCCACACAGTCCAGCCCCTGCTTCACATACATCGCCACCCCACCACCTCGCCTACCCTGCCTGTCCCTCCTGAAGAGCCTGTAACCATCTATCGCAACACCCCAGTCACAGGACTCATCCCACCAGGTTTCGCTTATGCCGATGATGTTGTAGTTGCGGGACTGGGCACCAGAATCTTTAATCAAAGAAGCCCAATATTGCACATTATAGTATAATAATATTTGGCTTTAAAAATTCACTTCCAAATAAATTAACAAAATTCAGACTCATTAAAACAAGTTTAGGGAGACATTTTTAGAGACATTTTATTTCCTAGTTCTGCAACCAAAGGCCTTTGGAAATGAACAAATACATTTCACAAAGAACTAGACCTTTCATTCTCACAGCAGAACACTATAATAGGGATACTGATGTAGAATATTGGAGACAGAGCTTTCTCTCTATAGCAATTACAAAGAGTATTCTGAATACATTCAAAAGATCAGGTAGTTCCTAGCAACATCAGAAAACAGTGATCATTATCTCTCATTGAACAGACTGTATTAATATTATGGAAAAAAATCTGATCATCATACTTGCTACATAATTACTCTTGGTCATAGAGACAATGGATAAGACTTCCAAAATTATCTACAAGAAAAAGGACTGCATCACAATGTGTCTCAACATTAAGTTTTGCTCTGGTGATATACAGTCTTGTTACCTTTTTAGGAATATAAGATCAGAATCCTAAATTAATCAGGTTTAAATTTACCTTTAGCCATACATGTATTGGGTAGCTACACCAAAGTCTTCCTCTTTGCCTCAAAATGTGCTGTTTCAAGTAAAAAGAAGTTTTCTTTTCATGGAAAATGGTCTGAAACTCCAGGATGATTTTGTGTCAGCCACACAAACAAGCTTTCTCACTGTCACCATAATTTCAACATGCTCCTCTGTAGAAACCTACCAGGCAGGTATCTGTTACACATTTATCAAACAGAGAAGCAGGGCAGAGGCTCTGCTTTCTCACAGACCCAAATCCAACCTGATGCTTCCTATTTTCCGAAGTACCATTACCAGGTCCTGAGAAAATCAAGGTGACTCAGAATTCCAGTACACAGGCAGTCACTTCATCAAAACACAGAAAGAAAGGGGGGGGGGGGGAGGAGGGGGGAAAGGAGAAAAAAAAAAAAAAAAAAAAAAAGGCATTTGGACAGTAAGGTTTTCCAAAACTTACTGGTCAAACCTATCTTTCCAAGCAAGGAGTCAAGAGCTAAATGGCTTAACTACCTTCCACCAAACTCCTCATAGAGCAGAAATGAGCTCTTCAGCCAGTTAAATTTGGAGTTTAATCAAGTACAATCTATAAGCATCATTTACAGTAACACTCTGGCTCCCAGCTATCTTTTAACACTAGCTCCAGAAGAGTTATTTTTCATAAGAAGGCTGTAAAACAACAAAAAAACTTACTAAATTGAATTTGCTCTTTGACTTATAATAACATGTAAGAAGCTAGAATATTTTTTCTGTCAAACTCCAGAACCTTCTTCGTTTTTAATAAAGACAGCATTGACTCTCCATGCCTTCTAAGGAAAAACAGAAAGAATAATTACAATTTACAAAAAGCCCTCAGTATCATCTAAATTTAGAGTATCACACTGTTATCTCACTCACATACTTTATTTCTCACCTGTTAAATTATACTCGCTGGGAACACAGCCAAGGAACAACTGCTGGCATTGTCACTCTTTGTAAGGAACAACATTACAGATATTACTTAGAGAATACGGGGGCTTTTATTTTTTATTTTTTTACTTGGAATGGGAAAATATCTTATAAGCTATTAAAGAGAAGACAAATTAACTGGGAACTTAATCCACTGCTCTGTTCTCTGGAAATGGCTAAATCTAATAACTGTGAAACATTGCTATGGATGTTCAATATCTTGCTCAAGAAAATATCTATCAAATAGATTGTATCTGGAGACTCCCCACCAGAAGCAAGTGTTATGAACACATCTTGTGGAGATGTGGTGAGCAAGAAGGGAAATACTAAACATTTTTTAATACAGTATTTGTTCTCTGAACATGGTGCAAACAACTAAGTTAATTAAAAACTTTCTAAATACAGCACATCTGGAAGTGGAACAAAAGGAGCCTGAGTTTGCTTGTGATTCAAACTCTTTCTATTCCTGTAATGACAGAGAAAGCTACAAGGGAGCTGGAGTGGCTTGCCTGCTCTGCTCATGCTAGAGGAGCTCTCTGGGCAACAGAGCAGACTGCTCCTCCATTAAGTGACATCTCACAGCACATACCAGGAGCTCTGCATGCTACTGCTGACCTCCCTGGGCTGAAGCAAGCAACAAATATTGTGACAAAACCTACGCTGGTTCTGAGCTCTAGCTTTTACCCAGATGAAGGTGGAACTGAGTTTTTATACTTATTTATTTCAATTTCTATTATTCTTGAAGATTCCGTAATAAATCTTCAGTATTAAACTGACAAAATTGGAGAAAGTTGAAAACAAATTTTGTTCCTCTTCAGACAAGAATCCTCTTTGTAGCATTACCTAGGAAATAGTTGGTCTTGAATTTTCTCTGTAGTGCACTCTTGGGTTATTGTAGTGGGTTTACGTGGCAAGGTTTTGGTAGCAGGGAGCCATAGGGGTGGTTTCTGTGAGAAAGATCTAGAAGCTGCCCCATGTTTGGGAAGGGCCCCATTGTTTTCCAGATCCGAGCCAATAAGCGATGTTGTTTTGCGCCTCTGTGAGAGCATATTTAAGACAGGGAAAAAACGCTGCGCCACACAGCAGCCGGGAGAGTCAAGGGAGTGGGAGAACAGCCTTGCACCAAGGTCAGTGTAGAAGGAGGGGGAGAGGTGCTCCAGGCGCCGGAGCAGAAGTCCCCTGCGGCCTGTGGTGAGGACCATGGTGAAGCAGGATGTCCCCCTGCAGCCCATGGAGTACCACGGTGGAGCAGGGTTCCACGCTGCAGCCCGTGGAGGAGACCACGGTGGAGCAGGTGGCCCTGCACCGACGGAGGCTGCCGCCTGTGGAAGACCCCTGCCGGAGCAGATTCCGGGCCGGACCTGTAGCCCGTGGAGAGGAGCCCACGCAGGAGCAGGTGACCTGGCAGGAGCTGCTGCCCGTAGGGGAGCCAGGTTGGAGCAGTTTTCTCCTGAGGGATGGACCCCGTGGTACGGACCCATATCTGGAGCAGTTCTGGAAGAGCTGCTGCCTGTGGGAAGCCCACGCCGGATCAGTTCATCAAGGACTGCATCCCGTGGGTGGGACCCCACAGCACAGGGGACGAGAGTGACCGAGAAGGAGCGGCAGAGAAGAAGTGCTGTAGACTGACCATAACCCCCATTCCCCGTTCCCCTGCGCCGCTCGGGGGGAGGAGGTGGAAGAGGGTGGATGGGGGGGAAGGTGCTTTTGTTTTTTTTTTTCCTTTGTTTTCTCACTTCTCTCGCTTGTTAGTTGTAGGCAATAAATCTTACTATCTCCTTATGCCGAGTCTGTTTTGCCCGTTACAATAATTATTGCATGATTTTCTCGTCCTTATCTCAATCCTTGAGCCCTTTTCACATATTTTCTCCCCATTCCTCTTTGAGGAGGGGGAGTGAGAGAGCGGCTGTGGTGGAGCTCGGCTGCCCACTCGAGCGGAACCACGACAGTTATGCTTATGTTATGTGTCTCCAGGAGGACTGAGCCAGATTAGATTTTCACCTCTTGATGTGTACTAAGCACCTCAGCTTAAGGACCTGAAGACCCAATGTCCAAAGGGTGTTCCCAGTCAATACAGGGTCTTATATCTTGTTGAATGCACTTACCACACAATGATAATATGTATGCAAATCCTGCATCTCTATACCTTCATTTTCAAAACTAATTATTAGCTAATCTCACCAATAAAAATGTATTAATAAATTTTATAGCATTTTTCTAAGAAATACTTAGTGAAGAACCTGACATAATAGTACTTGGTAAGAAATTAGAGAAAACAAAGAATAAAATTTTCAGAACAGTTATTTTAATTATATCTGTCTCCTCTGTTTACTCTGATGTAACTTTAACATCCTCTGTCAGGATTATTTTTGGATTGTCTTTCAGATTTCCCAAGTTGCTTATGTAAAGTTGTGCAAAGATGCAAAAGTTTGTAATTTCTGGAGTATCTGGTTCATCTCTGTAAATAAAGTGGCTTTTGCATATAGCCCCATTATTTCATTTTTAAACACATTCCTCAATATCCACTAGCAAATGGCTCTGCTTCAAGGCAGTTAGACACTCAGATGTTCTGTAAAGATTATTTGTCAAAGATAAGTACTCTGGAAGGCTGTAAACAAGCTTCAGATATAACATAAATGCATTGTTGTTACAAATACCTTGTCTTAGTGAATTCTTGGCTCCATTAAAGTTGCTGGGAATTTTGCCATTGACCTGTCTGGGCCCAGTATTTCATCTATTTGTTCTGTTTTCATGTAGAACCGCTGGGTTCTCCTGGTGGAAAGCACATCTCCTGGTGGAAAATAAATAAATAAATAAATAAATAACATATAATAATAGTTTAAAATATTTAAAAATAAAAAATAATAATAGTAATAGTAATAAAATCTAATGCTTAAGACACAGATCCCTACTTCAAAAGCCTCAAGCAACCAACAACACTGCATCCTCAGCACCTGCTAGAATGGTTGTGAAGGTCAAACATTACCTCCCATATCCAAAGGTCCCCTTCCCCAGCATCCTTAGAGGCAGATGGGGATAGACTAAATTTCCTCCAGTTTGACAGAATCACAGAATGGTGCAGGGGAGAAGGAACCATTGGAGATCATCTAGTCTAACCCTCTGTCAAAGCAGGGTCAGCAAAAACAGATTGCTCCAGGATGTGTCTAGTAGGATTTTGAATGTCTTGAATGATGAAAACTCTACAACTTTTCTGAGCAACGTGTTCAAGTTGCAACCTGACCATCTGCAGAGTGTAACAGTTTTTTTCTCTAGTTTAAACAGAATTTCCTGTGTTTCAGTTTGTGCTCATTGCCTCTTGTCCTCTCACTGGGCCCCACTGAGAAAAACCCACCCCCATCATTTAACCCACTCCATCAAACAGACTTTCATAAAGCTCCCCTTGCACCTTCTCTTCTTCACACTGAGCACTCCCAGTTATCTCAGCCTCTCCTTGTGTGATCCTGATTCAGAAAAGGAGTTAAGCATTTTCTTATCAAAGCCGTGTGTTGAAAAGTCATCATATTTCATGAAGGAATTCAGAGATGTTGAAATTCCATCTAGATCCATTTAAAAAGTTCCAGTATTTAAAAATTGTCTGATAAAGGGAAATCTACAGAGTCCATATCAAATCTCTACAGCTACTCAGCAGCAAATCCAGGAGGTCCTAAAATCCTCAGTCTCACAGCCTTGGGCACTATGGAGTCTTTGACTCTATAACAGCCCATCTGGAGGGCTGTTCTTTGGTCAGGGCTCAAGACTCCCCTTGTCTGCAGCTCTGCAACATTCCAACTTCTATTTCATACATTTTAGACAGTACAGTTCTATCATACAGCTTGTCTACTTCAAATACAATAATTTACTTGAAAGCCACAAAGAAATAAATTTCCCCGAAGAGACTTACTTAAATTAAAGCATTTTCTACAGAACAGACCTTTAAATTAGAAAATAAAATTGCATGCAGGCATAAAGTTGACATTTCAGTTTAATTAGGAAGAGTATTGTACAAATACATGTTGTTAATATCAAAACAAGTCCAATTCCAAACTGCTGGTAATAATGAAATTAAAATTAGGTGCACAGATGAGGCACTGGGTTAAAACTTGGACTGCTCTTTACTAATTCTGACAGGCAAAATTTATCACTGTACAGAAGATCAAGAAATGGTTCGTATATCATCATGCACCATCAGAGGCCCCCTTTTCATGTAGTGGACAGTGTTCTTGTATTAAAATTCAGAAATGTGAGCTCTTGAATCAGTATTACTAAGGCATTAGAACCCTGTACTGGTTCTTTACACTTCTACATTGGAAAATGATATTCTCACTTTCATAAATTATTCTATGACCTATATATGAAAAGCTTAAAAAAAAATAGTTACCATAAAATGGAAAGTAAGAAGTGAATAGGTCCTGTGCTGAACTCCTGCAGAGGGATGGATTTCCTTTACTTAGAGCAATTTAATTTACACATACTTCAGCCAGAAACTCCTCTTCTTATGTCAGATTAACAAACTGAAAATGAACTGTATGAAGGTGTCCAGCAAAATGGTACTATATCACATCAAAAGGAATTAGAATTAGTTAAGCAGAATTCAATTAAAAAAAAAAAAAAGCAAATGGTACCAGCAAATAGCTCAGTGACATCCATCCATCTCATCATTTTTAGATTGCTGAATCTAGAGGATCAGGATGTAAGTGCAGGGACCCTGGGAACATTGTCTGTCAGGTACTCTATGGGATCACTAGAATTCAGAGCCCCTGCTAACCAGTACCTCCACAAATTTAACCTTTAGCTATATAGCCTATATTCTTCATATAGTTCCTGCAGAGGGGCAGACACCTTTAAATGGTGCTTCATCTGCCACCCCTCGAACACCAGCCTTAAGTGCTGCTTTGTGCTTGGGCTTGCCCGTGGCTAGGAGAGCAGCTGGGGCTGGCAGGAAAGCAGGTACTATCTCACCCACCATTACCCTGGCCATGAAGCTGAGTCACCCCACAGCGGGAAACGCCATGTGTCTGGCTAAAAAATGATCAAAACCACACACACAGAACAGCAGGGAGTAGGTCTTGACCGCTGTCACCAAATTTGCCCAGGTCAGTGTTCATGGGGCTTTGTTTCCAAATTTGTAATCAACAGCTGAGCTCTGCATAAGACTCCAAACACAAAAGCAGCAGCAGCAGCAGAGGCAGATGTGTGAAAGGGGAATTCTCCAAGACCATTTGTTGTTTCTCTTCATAGATTAAAAAACTTATTTCAACTTCAGCACAGTGCACAGATGTTCTCTGGAATATGGTACAGAACCGTTTTATCAAAATTCCCTTTTATCATTCATTTCTGGTGGCTGTCAGTATAACACTGGCTTTCTAGACTGACCAACACTTATAGCCAGTCAGATTATTATATTTAATTCTTTGAAAGTTATTGAAGTGTCTATAACAGTTTCATATGAAACATACTTCACAGCAGGCATCTTCAGACAGTATTCAGAACAGTTCCTTTGCATTCAGAACTGGATTAAAAGGAAGCTGAAATATTAAATGCAGATTTGTGCATGTGTGTGTTGGGGGTAGGGAGGGTGGGGTGGGGGAAGTGTCCAAATTGCATAAATATCAATGTTGCAACACAAAACAAAGCAGCAGAATTTTTTGGGTACCATTTCAGAGTGATTTTCTGGTGTGAGACATATCCCTTTACAGAATAACTTAGAGAAACCCTCAGGGGAGATGAACTGCAAGAAAAAAAATCCCTGCCTCATGATGGTTCTTCTTGTCTGGCTGCTAATGATGTTGTGATTTACCTTGTGAAATGTAAGTACTAAGATATGGCCCCATTTTTCTAGGTACATGTAAATTCTTAAAAGGCACATCCTTCTTGGAAGCACTTGCATTCCTCTAAAGCCACATAACACGCTGCATTTTCATTAATATGGTTTGGGTAATGCAGTCTCAATGTGTGACACTTATTGCTTATAATCTGCAGTTTATCATGGAAGGTGTGATAGTCTGCCACCGAGACTTACCTTGAATACAGACTCTAACCCTTGTGCTCTCCTGCAATAGGACACTCTCTCACCATTTTGGCTGAGGAAGGGAGAAAGGACTAAGACACAGACTGTGTGGCAATGTGTTCGATGCATTTGGATCACGATGCTCATTAACCACCAAGTGATCCATCGTTTTGACCCATGAGGAAATCATGTTAATTGGGAAGAGCAAGGAAAGGCATCACACAATTAAACCCATGGAGATTTGCCACCTACATGATTTTTATGCCAGATGACCACGGGCTCCTTTACTTCTGAGACGTACTCATGTGAGAGCTTAGCAGATGGACTGATGAGGAATTTCCCAGTAACTGGGTTGCTATCCAAAAACACCACTATGGGGAGTGATCACAGCACCCAGATTAGGACCAATTTAATTACATAATTTCCATGGGAACTTTACCTAGTTTGCGTAGACAGGCAAATTCTCCTGATCTCTGACTCATCTGCTCTATCCTATGAACTACAAAATGTTCAGCAGGAAACCAGCTAGTTCTCTTAGCTGCCTAGATTAATTAAATTATTTCAGTGTCGTCTTTGCCTAAATCTAAATGTTTCATGTTGGTTGCAGTGAGATTTCACTTTAAAAACAGAACAGAGCATTTAGACCTCCAGTGACATTTTGTTTCCATAGTTATATTTAACATTAAAAATTTGGCAAGAGAAGGAAGTTAGAAACATGGAATGCTTTACGTCTTGTTATCAAAACAAAGTCTTTTGGTTTTCTTTGTATGAAATACTTTGCTTGGAACTTGGGATTGTTTCTTAAAAGGGTGTTTGTGGATATTGTTTTAACAAGCACATTGTTTTCATTCCATTTTGGAGTGGAAGGAAATATGTCAACCTCACACAACTACTCACAAAACAGAAAATCCTTATCTTACGCAGTTTGACTCAGCAGTCGTTCACCTCCAGACCAGAAATAACTTTTCGTTAGTCTAAGCCAAGAAACTGGGACCAAGAGATGAAAACTGGATGAAGTGTGTTGGCCTGGGATGGATACAGGGGAGGTCAGATTAGTTGATAATCTGTCTGCTTCTGACCTTAAACTCCAGGAAACATAGCCCCTATAAAAGAACTTGTCAAGTGGCAGAAGGCATGAATAAAAACAAGCCTCTGTTTTTTTAATATGCTTACCATTTGTTCTAGGTTAAAATTGGGAACCTGAAGGAAAGAAAAGACTCAGAACATACTTTCAGGCCTGTAGGGTTTCTAGTTCTTTGATTTATATCTTACCTCCAAATTACTGAAGCAGATCTTTCCCCAAGTCTGAAGTATCAATAAATATCTGACTGAGTCACTGAAGTTATTTCAGAAATATCCATCTGCTTCATTCCAAAACTTCAACCTTTCGAATTTTCACTCTTAGGCACAGTTGCAGCCCCCGGTAATACCACCAAAAAAGCTGAAAGAGGGCCAAACCATCTGCCCAAAGCCAAATCCCAAACAGTTGCTTTCTTCATAAAGAGCTCTTCATATGTACCTGGGAGCGAACTGCAGGTCAACATAATTATTTAGGCAGCCTTCAGCACAACCCACATCATCCTTTTTCCTGAGGGCTCTGCTAAGCCTCCTGCACCACATGACCATAGGTTCATCCATCCTTCCAAAGCATCTTTTGGCATGTGTATCTAAGAGCTCAAGTTATGGTGAATCCATCGAGGCACTCGGCAGCAGTGCTTGTGGACATTGGACCATGTGAACAGACTACTCATGCTGTCAGAGGGCCTGAACAATGCCTGCTTTGTGACCAAAGAGACCAGAGTTTCAGTTTTGATTGCCACACATCTGGCCTCTTCATAATGGAATGTGTACATGTTTGGTCAAGGTGGTGTATCCAGTATTTTTGAATGTTTGCTGTGTATTAATGTGCCAAGAAACATTTGCCTTCAATGCCAGGCATGTGGGAATAGCCCCATCATATACTGAATGTCACCAAGGGAATTTATATATGGCACCTTCCTGACAAAGTGTTTGGTACCACAAGGGTAAGGTAACTTTGCCTGTTGGAGCTCACACTAACAGCTAAGCACATTCACAGACTGAGTCAGGAGAAATAGGTCTACAAAAGGTCTGGAAATCAAGGGAGAGACTTCTTTCTTCAAGGAAGAGAAGAGAATCTGTGTATTTCCCATGCCATGGTCTGTCCAAGTACACTGGACAATGACTTTTTCCTGAAGGAAACCAGCTGGCAGATGTTCCTACTGCTTTTCTTTATCAAAATAAATGGTACCAAGGAGCCTAAGGGAGCCCTGGAAGATGCGGCTGGACATAAGGGGCTGCTGGTCTGTATCAGCAACAAGGCAGAGGCAGGAATATCCAACAGCTAGTGAGGTGATTAACCACAGAACTATAAATTTGGGCATTTGACTGCTTAGATCCTGTGTAATGAGATGTACTAACACTGTTTCTGATCTTGTCAGTGCAAGTCCTGTATTCAGTGTTTTTATGTTTAGCTGAATTTGCAGAGAGCTCCTTGACGTGACTATTACCCATTTTCTAATTCCCTCTCTTCATTCTTCTTTAGGTGTTTTTGTAAAGAAAAGATTTAGGATCCTATCTCCCACCCTCATTTTTGACATCTTTAAATGAACATTCTCCTGCTTCCTAAGTCTTAGATGACATTGGCAATTTGAAGTCTTCAATGCACTCTCAGCATGGAGTGAACATAAATGATTTTCTATTCCAGCAGCACCAAGAAACACAACAAGGTCAGGTACTGTCATTAATTCATTTTATTTTATTTATTTATTTTTAAACTAATTCAAGGAAAAATATAGTTTTAAAATAATTTTGGAATAGGAAGCCAGCTTAAGCTCTGTCTCCAGCATGGTTCACCAGAATTGCACCTACCAGAACTAAGGTTGAAGACAGCTGCTTCATTCGAAACCAAGACTTTTGTCCACAACGGCACATAAATATGATTAATCTCCCTGCCTTAGCCTCTGTTGTTCAGAATTCCATGTCTGCACTAGACTTGGTAGGTCCCTACCATAGTTGCTGGTCTCATTACATTCATGAGCACTTCTGACAACTGACTCAACAGGCACTCACCCTGTGTTGAAGTCGTATAATCGTGTGCTGAGGGATACACGGGATGGATGAATGAATCTGTGGCCATGCGTCAAGAGCCCTTTGGAAATTGGAGAGAAATTGCCTCTGCCAAGGCATGTTTCATTTCATCTATTTTAGACATCCACCTGAGAAAGAGATGAATCACACCCTGGAGGTTCCTGCTCATCTCCTTTTATTAGGCAGGGATTCAGGATTGACTTTTTCTCACACAGACATCTCCATTGGTGAGGTTTAAATCCAAACAAGAGGAATTTTTTGCCGCCTTGCCTTCCCCCTCCCACAAATACCTGGTGTGACTCAGTTTATATTCTACATCTCTGTAAAGAAACGGAACTCTCTTTTTATGTGCAATAACCTCCTGACTTGTACCTCAAAGGCTGAAAAATAAAAGATGATGTTGTTCCCCTATTGTTTATTACAATTAAAAACAAAACAATAACAAGTAGTTTATGCCCTAGGTGTGATTTATACTGAATGATGTGCAGTATTTTCCTTCCTTTATTGGGTGTGCCAACATTTTAGGAATAAATCTAGCAAATGTGCAAATTCTAATATCTGTGTATGTGAGTTTAGTGCCTTTATATAGACAAGTTAACTCAGTTTGTATCAGCCAATTTATTTCTTGGCAGTTTCTCAGTTATGAGGTAGAAAAAAAAAAGCTGTTTGTGAAACTATCTACTCTTAGAAATCTTTGCATGCACTAATTCTTTAGTCTGTTTCTGTCTGTAGCCAATAATTGTTTTTAAGTTGCAGGGGGCTGTATTCTTGGTTTATTTTTTTCTTTTTTTTAATGGTGATGAGCAAGTGGAAATTGTCACAGCCAACAGAGCTCAGTCATTAACAGAAGTTAAACAACAATCAAGACAGATTTTTTTTTAACCTCAAACTTCTGTTTTGCATCAGAACTAATTATTTCACCTTACATCCTGGCACAACTCACCATTATAATGGAAGGGAGGTTTCAATGAAAAACCTCCACCTTTATAAAGAAACTTGGCTTTAAGTCATCTCCCACTGAAACATCGGAAGATCAATACTGCATAGCGCCCCAGTGTACTGGATTATTGTGAACATCCTGCTGGCTAGAATTCAGCTTTCCATTTAATTGTGCTCTTATTTAAAATTCTGCTGCACCCACAGAAGAGCAAGAGAAATCTGATAGGCATTTTGTAAGGTTATGAACAATGAAAACTCTAGATAAATGTCAGAGAAAAGATAGTAGGCCATAAATCATCACTTGATGGTATCAGGTGAAATAACCTGTTCTATCCCCCACCTCCCCAGGGCAAGCAATCCTGAATATGTTAAATGCTGAATTTATCAGTGATGTAACATCCCCACTGACACTTAGATATGAGGCCATTTCAGCAGTGATGGACATTTTTTTTTCATCTTGAAATTCTTTTTACTTTTTCTGGGGATGAGATGTCTCAAGCAACAGAGAAAAATAGTGCAGAGTGGTGGTGAAACTTAAAAATCCAGCCTTGCAATTGATTGTCTTATATCTGCCTTCAAAAAGTTGTGAAATAGATATATTCATATGACAAGAGTAGGACAATTCCTTTTTTTTACTGCCTCTTTGATAATCATGAATGCTAATGGTATCTCTGGAATGATGTCTTGTCAAATTATGGCGACCCAGACATTCAGGCTGCCTGTTACCATCTCCCCATACCTAGATATGTGTAAAGCAGTGAAAGAAGAAAACCAATCTAGCCTGGAACCAATGGGGGAATCATTAACAAATGCTCCCAGATCAAAACAATTTTTCCTTTTGTCTTCACATTTTCTGCTTCATTTCATTCCACAATTGCAGGGGAGAATGTTGTCGTCTGGCGTTGGTAGCAACATCATATAAAATGCAACACCCAAAGGGAAAAAAAAAAAAAAAAAAGTATTCTATTTTTGCTTAAAAATTGGAGTCAGATTTTCAGAGGAAGAGAGATAAATCAAGTCTGCCAAGCAGTGAATCCTTGCAGGCACATGCAGCCACAGCCACACAGTGCATACATGGGAAAACCTGCCAAAGCTGGGATGAGGAACTGCCTTGCTCCTCTTTATTTGTCCCTTTATTCCTCTTCTTTACTCTTCCTCTTTATTCCTCCTCTTTATTCTTCTTTACAGAGCTGAAGTGTAGCTCTGAGGCCTTATTCTTACCCTGTGACCTTCTGTGACAGGTCTGTACATAGTGAGTGGTCTCAAAAGGGTGATGGACACCAATTACTGCTCTTGATGACCATGCTGTACAGAAGCTGGGCAGAAAAAGCCTCCCAGAGGAAGTCTCCATCTTCAAAGCAGCCCTTGCAGAAAGGACACCCCCCAGCACACCATGACATCCACAGCTCAGTCACTTGACTCAAGTGAAGCTCTTTGCATGAGCTTCATGAAAGAAAGGTCACATCATTTGGTACCTCTGCAAGTATGCTTGTTTTGGTGCTTCCACAGATAACATGTGGTTTGAAGCCATCTGTGATGAAGGGGAAAAATGTCTCCTTCTCATTGAAATGAAGAGATCCAAGTGAAAACAATAGCTGTTCTTCCATTCTCACGGGTAGAGCCCTGTGCATATTTGGGGTGGGAAGCATGACTTAGAGACAGCCCACAGGGAGCACTGAGCAGCGGGCTCACTGGCATGCTTTGAAGCAGCATGGTGAGCATATACTCCTCCTCTGCACAGCCATCATTAGCTAGCTGCAAAAACCCAACCAGATAGCTGGAGGTGCTGGCACCATCACACTCCTCCAGCTCTGGGACGATGGTGACCCACAGGGCTGAAACTCCAGAGATCATTTGCTCAGAAGGGGCTGCCCTGCGGATTGGGGCAGGGCCAACCCCACTGCTACTTGAAACTTTGCTCGAGACTTTCATTTCTGTACGGTTTGAACTGCATCCAAATAAGTTAAAACCACAGATGGGATGAAGTGAACTTGGATTTAAATTTGGATTTCACACTGCACATATGCATAGCCATGCGTGCATGCAGCACAGCGGCTTCTCTGATCTGAGAGACGGGCTTGAGCTGCTCCTGAGACAGAGATCAGCCGTGAGCCTGGGTCCCTATGTTACCCACACCCCCGTGAGATACAGCCACAGATATTGGGGGGGGGAAAGGGGAAGAATGGGGAGAGAGGGAGAAAGAAGGAAATCTCTCTTCCTCTCCAAAAATAAGTTTCAATCAAACCACAACAAAAACCTCTTCATCCCCATCTGTCTCGTTACCTATGGCAAATAGAAAGTAGCACCTTCTCTGAGCTCCAGGTTTCCTCCACTGATTTTCTGTGTGGTTGCCTTTCACGTATGAGCAGACAAGGACCAAAGAGTTATTTCTCACTGCAGCTCTCAGCAGCTCTGAGAGGCACACGGCTTCTTTCCCTCCCCCAGAAAGGGAAATATCTAAATGCTCAGGGACTCCTGAATTTTTCATCGGCTTAACTTTCTCCTTTACTCCTTTGCACTTACATATCTGCATAGAGGACTGGGAAATCACATTAAGTCTCTGATTTGCACTTACGCTACATATCTCCTGAGCTTATCTGGGACTTTGAAGGAGTCTCTCAAATTGGGAGAACAGTTAGTTCTTTCTTACTTATTTATACTAGCTGCCAGGTTACATCAGTTGAAATTGCCACTAGCCCAATGCCCAGAAAAGACTGCATGGGTTTTAAGGCATCTAGATCTCCTAAAGGGCAGAAGTATGCCCTGGCACCTCATCTCACAGACCAGAGAACTGGGTTTCTTGTACTCTAAATTATATTTTCCAGAGATCTGTGGGCTTTTGGAAATGAAAAGATCTACTGTCCTCTGCATCTTGTCCATGGTAAAGTGGCCCAGTGCAAACTTGAAACCAGAACAGGAGGGTTACATGTACTTGTCTTTCACAGGTGTAAATGAAGCTGTGAGATTAATGAGATGTAAAGCAGGACAAGCATTATGCCTTTGTTTTGTCACCTGTGAAGTTTTGCTTTGAAGTGATTTGGTTTTCTTTGTATCTGTAAAGTAAACTTAAAATTGACAAGAGAGGAGAAAGCAAGGTCTTGATATCAAATATCATTTCTTCATATATGAAAAATATGTAAAATTATAGCTCTGGCACTTCTCACTGAAAATCCCCAAATACTTTGCATAAGAATGCAGCCTCCATCTATGTTCTACCATATTCCTGCTTAACCAATTGTATTCCATATTTAAAACGTCTTTCTGTGATTGTTTTAAACACTGTTGTCAAATATTTAAGAAGTTTCTCCCCAGAGACAGATGCATTACAGTGGCTGATGAAGAGACCACATGTGCAATTTAAATATCCCTGTAAGAATGCAGTGGGTTGCTTGAAATGAAGAATATTGGATACCACAAGAGAGTGTTTCATTTATTGTGTGTCAAATAGTTGATACTGTCTTTTTCAACTCTATATTATGCATAAAATGTACATTTTGTCTCTGAGCTCAAAAGTGGAAACCGTGTGTTAATTGGAATATATCTTCTCTTGTTCCTGTTCTGGTGGGGTGGGGGTGGAGAGAGAATTTCACCAAAACAAATGTGGTGCCTTTTATCTTTGGCCTCCTTCAGCATCAAGGTATAATTACTGTATGCACACAGCATTGATCAAACAAGATAAGACCGTTCATACAGGAAAAAAAAAAAAAAAAAAAAAAAAAAGCCAACAACAACCTCCAACCCAAAGAAGCTTGTAAGAAATGTATGTGAGCATTTATTATAACTTTGGTGTTTTTGTTTTTGTTTCTGTTTTTTTCTTTTTTTTTCTTTTTTCCAAAAGGCATAAACATACATCGTTCATCAAGTCACAGATGTTGTATACTGGGGTTTCTTTTTCAGTGACTGACTTTCAATGGGAGGAAGATAGGGACTATCATTTTGAAAATCAATCCAAGAAATCTCCTAATCTCTACAAACACAGTAGAAACATAGCAAGAAATACCATTAAGAAAGAAATCTATCACTCCTCCAAAGTAAACAAGAAAGTATGTTTCCCACCCCAGCTCACTGCAGAAACTTCTTAACTATGTCAGTGCCCCAGTTAAAAACAAACAAAAGGGTTGCAATAGCCATTGTGGCCTTTCAGCTTCAAGTATGTACTCAGTAAAGTTCTTCTTGTGAGGTTAATGTCTAATGAATATTGCAGGGGAACTTTCTGGTTCTTGCTGTATCAAAAACTGGCTGCACAAAGCACTAAACACACAGAAAGGAGCTACAAGAGGACTTTCCTCTTCATGCTGGAAAAGTTATCAGGAAAGGGCTGCAGAGGCTTCATTTGATTTGCAAGCACTTTGATTTATCTATTTATCTATTTATTTATTTATTGTGCTCTATTTAAACAAGGGGGGAGGAAAAATCTGAATTTCTGTGTTCTGGGTTCATGGAAAGCAGCCGTATATGGGACACAAACTGGAGCTGCAGAATGCAAAACACAACGAGGGAATTAATGAGTCAAAGGGAGGCATCAGAGTAACATGACACATAATTCAGTCCAAAGCCATACAAAGACAGTCTTGCTATGGGGGAAAAGGTGCCCCCAAAAAAGCAGCTCTACATTCTACTACAAATCAGATGTAAGAGGAGACATGAACAATTATTGGTTGAAGGGAAGCTCATGAGAAGCAGAAATTGTGTATGCAATGTATAGAAAATCTTATACTTAGTATAATGTAATATACCACCACAATTTCTTGGTTGGCTTTAGGTTGAACTTTCAGCTGACTATTGTATCCAAATGCATGAGCAGTCTCAGTGTCCTCAAGTGGCTGGTCATGGCTGGGTAGGTGCTTAAGTACCAGGATGAATCGAAGACCGCAGTTGTCTCTCCCATGCCACCCTCCAGTACTTTTCCCTTATTTTTATCTGGGTTGTCTCCACTGCTGCCTGCAAGTACATTCCCCACATAACTATGCTTTGGGCAAGGAATTCCACTTAATTGCCTTCAGCATACGTCTGTAACTTAAACATGTGCCCCTGCTGTTCTCCTCCTGCTCGCAGGTTTGACATGAGCTAATAATAGCTTTGTAGCATTTATCATCTCCACTCCCCTCAGATTTCTGTTGCCCTTAATGACATCTCCTATGCAGCTCCAACTTTCCAGAGAACCCACTATATCCCACATGAATACCAGTGAGTGATCAAGATGCACTGTCACTGGGGTTGTCTTCTTCTGGAGCTTCTCCTGGCACCAAACAGTCCTTGGCCTCTCTGGCTGCCCATATCATGTCTGAAAACTTTCTTCTGATGTGCTTGTGATACTCCTGCTTCAAGTGGCTGTGCCCTCAGAAATGTGTTTAGATGTGTAAGGAGGGAAATGACATTTATAAAAAAGCCTTGATGAAATAAAACCTAGATGACAGGCACATAGTCCCACAGAAAACAGGGCACTGGTCATTGCCAAATGAAGGTTGAACATTGACTAACTCAGTTTAGAAGTAAAACATATATCTTCATGGATGAGGGTTGTTGTTGAGACAGTTTACAAGGGGAGGAATGAGTTCCTCCTTTTAGTAATTTTGAAACCAAGACTAGATTTTTGTGGTTTTGTTTCTGGTATTCTAAAACATGTACTCTGTTTCAAACAAGAACTGCCTCAGAGAAGTCAAAAGGGCTCTGCTATATGAACCAGCTACCCCAATAAGCATAAGGAAAAATGTATTTCCTCACTCTCTAAAGCTTTTAGGACATGCCTCTTAGCCTCCAAAGAGTCTACAACACTCCTTCTCAGTTCCCAGCTCCTTTAATTGCTGAGGTGCTCAGAAAAACTTTCTCTCATCTCACACTACCATTATTTTTATTTAAAGGGAGGAAATATTGTCTCATTGAGAAAGAAGTGATCCTTTTGGGTACTGGGGGATGAAGTACAGCCCAGGAGCATGGCACACACACAGCAGGAGACATGTGAACTGCAAAGATCCCCGGCATCTCAGAACTTATCTTCAAGTGTTCAGTGCCACAACACATGCACAATTTTTATGGGAAGCAGATAACACTCATAAAAATATCTGCTCAGTTAAAAGTTGATTTCCTGCAAAGATTTTTCCTGACACAAAATTTTCAATTAGTTCCAGACACAATCCATTGCAAATGGCATCATAACTGTTGATTTTATTAAAAATTAAAAAATATATAAAAATAGAACACTTACTGAATCATAAAATTCTTCAGAGTACTTAGATTCAGTATCTTATGGATAAGAAATACTGCTAAAGATTATCTACAAATCAGCTCAAAAATCTGTCTGAAGCGGAATATAAGGGACTATGATATATTAAGCGATTAAGCGATCAGGCAGATAATTCTGTTAGCTCTGAAAATTGTCTCTCTGAGCTGTTGGAAGATGACTCTAATTAAAGGAAACTTGGACTGTCTGTAACCACTGGAGTGTGATAAGAAGATCAGGGAGTTAGTTGGTCATAGTTTATATGTACCTGCACAAAGCACTGATAACAAGCTCTAAGCCCCATAGGCCGTGATGCAATGAACACCCTTGGCTGAAAATTTCAGGTAGACAAATTCTAAAACAGGAGTGTGTTTTTGTTAGCAAAGATAATTGCTTGTTGATATGACTGGCTAGGGCTCTCTCCCACTGGTGATTTTTAAACTAAAAGTAGATTTTCTGGTCTTTGAAATACCTCCTCTAGTTTCAACAATGAATTATGTCAGAGAAGGTCTGCAGTTTGTCTTGTAAGGTTGTCAGACGTGATTATTACACTGGTCCCTTCTCGTACCAGATTTCAGAAATGTATGAGATATACTAAAGTATGTTTTTAATGCAATCATGTCTTCCTACATATGGGTGAAAAAAAAAAAAAAAAAAGATACATCAGGCCTGTAGGTGTGGTAGAAGCTGAAAGAAGCTCCTGGTACAGGAGAGATGAGGAGGGAATAGTCCCCTCACATGGAGAGGCATCTCACTGGGAGTCTGTTTGCAAAGGACAGAAAGACTGTCATACCAGCCACTTCTAAGATACTCCTTGCAAGTCCCCCCTGTCGTTACATCCCTCTCTGGGAGGCAGCAAAGGAAGTTCTGCTTCTCAGCTGTGCAAAGGCGTGTCTGCCACAGCAGAGACCCTGGCTGCATATTTAACGTGTCCCAGTTATTTGAGGGATAACCTTAAAGATAAAGAGGTCAGTGAGCTCTTTGATGAATCTCAATATTTTTATAAATTCATTTAGGGCCTAGTATTTTTCTAGAGCTTTCAAAGGCATTTATGCATATTGTAACTTTGATGAATGTCCAGCTTCCATCCATATGTTAAGTTAGAAATAGCATTTAAATTAAAGATTTGTAACTTGAACTTAACACAGCAGATATTTAGTGACTATGAAAAGGAAATGCCCTTATCCTCTTTCCAGTTCATGACATCATTTCCTTCTGCACAGGGTGACTTTAGAGCAACATATCAAAATAAATTCAGTAATAGCAATAACACTTTGCACAGTTACAGCACTTGCCACAAGCAGGTTAAATAACCACTGTTCTTCAAGCACTTTCACCACTATCCTGGCTTTAGGATATTACAGGCTGGTGAGAGATACTCAGTAACACGTCTCAAACCATTCTTGACATCTGTTGCTGAAGCAGGAATAGAAGGCAAGTCTCCAGAGTATTTACCCATTCATTTCACCACAAAATGATCGTTCCTGTCTACGATATGAGTTCTTCACTCAAGAGATTTCAATTACACAGCCCATGCACACAATTCACATTTACCCTTGGATTAAAATAAGCATTTGATTCAAAGGAAAGCCAACTTGTTTTCTTTTCTTGGACTTTAAACTAATGATCTTAGACAGACTCAACAGTGCAAGACAAAGCTCATATCTGGGCATGCACTAGCCAGACAAAATTGCCCCAGACGTTAGGAGGATATGGTGAGGACATCAGAGAAAAACAGTGTCCACTGGGAAAAAAAAAAAAAAAAAAAAGGTTGTACCAAATTATATGTGATCTCCTTCCTCATCTAAGAAGAGTTCTCACAACATGGTATCTCCAGCTCAAATGGGAAAGCATTCCAGATAAAGATTGGATAGAACTAAGTCATGAATAGCCAGTTTTACCACATTATGTTGGTGATAATAAGGTTAGACCCTAGATCACATTCACACCATTAAGCCTGTCCCATTTTGCTACTGTCCTCTACAGCAGCAGGATTGTTCCCTTAAATTTCAGTGCTGAGAGATGAGGAGGGCTTTACAGTTCCATTGAAAATGGGGATTAAACACATATTTATAGAAACATGGTTTTCACGTGCTGTGCTGGATCAGGGCCAATGTGCTCTGCATGTTGCAGAGCAATACCATCTGGGGCATATTCTCAACCCCACAAAACCCAGTGACATTATCAGAAACAGATTTTGCACTATGAATCAGTGCCTATTGCCCAAGATGCAGTAGGGCTAGTGTGGCTGCCAAGATCATCCTACTACTGTCAGAACTGCGGAAGTTAGCACATCTTTCAGGAGACATTGTGAAATGGGTGTTTTACCTGGTACAATTTCCCCAAACTTCTCCAAGTGATGCAAACATTTTATAACAAGCCATTATAAGCCATTATAGAGTAAGAATTTTTTTTTTCTTTTTTTTTTTTCTTTTCCTACAAAGGCATGTATTAGAGGTTGGAGGTCAGAGACTTACCTGGATGATTTGTGGAAACTAAAGGAGGTAAAATGAATCCCTCAGGAATAACCTGCACAGTTCAACTCAAGATGAGAAACACCAGATTACATGGCTCTGTCAATAGCCTCTGGGTACCCCAGGAAGGGAAACTACAGCAACATTTCTATAAACAATTAGAAATTGTATTTCTGGTTACTTCAATATTTTCTCTTGGAATCTGGCAGTTTGCTCAAATAAATGGGTACTTTTTTCCTCAGAAGAAAGATTGATTGGATCCTTTGAATATGGTGCAGTGCATTCCAGCCATCTGTGTTTAAGAAAAACTGCCCCCCTTTTTTTGTTTTGTTTTGTTTTCTAACAAGAAAATATATCTTTTGCCTGCTCTCTTTACCTCAAAGATTGCTCTATCTTAATGTATTTGTGGGGAAAGGGGAGGAGGACTGATCAACTCCACGTCCTATGAGACTTCTATGCTTAACAGCTTTCAGATCTGACTTCCATTTTATCAGTAGGAAATATGGAGTTTCTGTGCCAATCTCCTTACCCCCTGCCCTCAATTTTCATGCTCACTGAAATGAGTTCAGTGGCCATCTGTATTTCCATGTCTAGCAAGTTGAATGTCAGAATACATGGGGTTTTTCCAACATTAGACAGCCCAAGGGAGTTACCATTAGCTTATTCAAATGTCAAGGGATGCGATATTTTCTACTATCGATACATCACCTTTTGGCATGTGCAACTTTGAAAATCCTTATGTCTCCAAAGCAGAAAGAACATTAGGGTAGCTTCTGATATTTTCCCTCTCCCAGAGGAATTGCATGCTTATGCACAAGTTCAAGGAAGAACTGAGAAGACAAAACTGTCTTCAACTCTATCCACGATAAAAAAAAAAAAAAAAAAAAAGGCATATGCTTTGAAATTTGATATCCAACATATTGTAAAAGCATCATGGAGACAGAGCAAAGGAGAGTTACATCTGTATTTGCTGGTCAAAATGAATGCAATGTTCTTCGATCCTATACATGTGTTTTTGAATAATTCAAAATATCTTTTCATCTGAAAAATCATCAAGAAGCTGTTGTCATAATTACCCCATGTGCTTCACTTGGAATAAGAAGTCCTTTGTATCAGGATGTCCTGCAGAGAACAGTGATCTGAGCCTGACTGAGTGTCCTGAGAAGTCAAAAGGGACATCTGTGTGTTGCATGTAAAAGCTATGGTAAAGAAGGCAGAAAATATCCTCAATTTAAAGGTATTACCAAATAATGAAAGCAACAGGAGAAAAAAAAAAAAGCTCTAGCTTTACACTTTTGACCTTGTTCTACATAAGATTTGAACCACCTTCAAAAACCAGTCCTACCTGGCTGCTGATGACAGCAGAAGCTAATGTTCCTGTGTTTCTGACTCAGGCACCCAAATTGCCAGGCTCTTGACCCAGCCAGTGACATGGTTCTCTCTGTATTTACACGTTAAGAAAATGGGATTACAATGGGTCACATTTGAGGGTTGTGGAAAGCCGAGGATTTTTTACTGCTTATAGCATGCTGTGCTGCTTTCTGTAGATATGCATAGAAAAGAAATAACAGAAAATAAATAAGGTTGCATGGTTAGTGCACCAGGGCTGCCAACTTTTGCCATTTTATTGAGGCTTGTGATATTTTCTGATTTTCTTAAAGTCACAGCTCCCTGAGTTTGGTGACTATACGTCAGTTTTATTTTCATTTTTCAAGAATGTTTCTATCTTTTTATGGTTGGAGAAGAAAGCTTGAAGCTTGAAATATATGAAGACAAATAAAAAAGGAAGCCAAGAATACAGTGGGAGGTAGGAGGATAAATTGGGTTTTCAATGATCTGACAGTCTCATGAATTTATCTCATTCATTTGGCAGGGGCCTAAGAATGCTAGATTTTGTATGTGCAAAACGGAAACAATGGTCAGGGGGTGCTGCTTCATGCTCTCTTCCTTTCTGGGACAAAAACTAAGGTTCAAAGGAAAGAAATAGTTGGGCAGCCTTTCTGTAGCCCTGAGGTGGGAGAATGGAATTAACCAGCCTAAGGTACACGTGCTCCAAACAGATCAGATGAGTTTGGGAGGAAACTATCCTCCCACTTTCATCACTCTGCCTTGCCATGAGATGATTTGTTTGTGCATATAGTGGCATGCTTAGAGTGGACAGGAATAGATTAACTGCCAGGGCTTGATCCCCAGCTCAAACCAGTGGCCGTTCCGGAATGGATGGTGGCCCCAGATGAAACCTCCATTGCCTTGGCTGTAGCAGATACTGCAAGGAGTCTCTTCCAGGCTTTCAGCTAGCTCTAGAAATAAGGAACACCTTTGTCAGTGGTATTTCCTCACTGCTTTATGAAACTGTTAGGGAAGAAGGTTGCAGAAAACCCTCCACTTCAATACAACCAACCAGATCCTTGACCTCCACAGAGTTGTCTGCCCCTAATCAAAAACCCTGAGCAAATCAACTGAGCATGATTTACTCATGAGAAAAACAAGAAAACATGGCAGTGAATATGAAATACAGTGTGTGTTGGGTCAAAATTTAGTGGAGTCAGGCCGGGTTGGAAATGCTAGCTTTTTAGAGAAGGAGAACACGGTTCTGGCTTTGGAATGGGTGAGATTTTTGGGTTGGAGTACTTTCTTCTACAAATAAAGTACATTTTGCCAAATTTCTTAAAAAATCCCAATTGAGTGGTAATACCGAGCTTCCCCTTATAGAGCAGGGGAACTAATGGCAGAGTTAACAATGTACAAATGCCACACAAGGTTTCCAAGGCAGGAGAACCAGGACCAATGTTGGGGTTAACACACAGGAAGTCTAATTCCAGTTTTCTGTGTATGCTTCCTTGTGCAAAAATTAGCATCCCATGTCTAAGGAAAGGTTCCTTTTTTTTTTTTTTTTCCTTTAATCCCATTTTAATCCCCTGATATCCTTCAGAACAGAAACTTTCTTCTTCCATACCAGAAAACTGGGACCACATTTTCTTTGTACTGTTGTAGTAGGAGTACAAAGACAAAGAAACATTTTGCAGGCACACAGACGGTAAGAATTTTTTGATGGCGTGTTGTCTGTCACAAACAACTTGCTGTTGACTTGTTCTACTGTTTCCTATCCTCATATGCTGAAGATACAGAGAGTTTTGTTTGCAAATTTCAACTTCAACTTCTCAGACGAAAACACTGGAAAACGTACCATTGGGTTATGAACTAGTCAGTTTAAAGAAAATGTTCTGGCTGGCTCTTTCTGTCACAGTATCCATGATAGGCATATTACACATTTCCAGCCAGAAAGAAAGAAAAAAAAAATATAAAGAGAAAAAGGAAAAAAAAAAAAAAAAAAAAAAAAGGAAAAAAGAAAAAAAAGGAAGAAAAGCATAAATGCTTCAGCCCATTAAAACAAAACAAAAGCTTTTGTCATGATATAATTAGTCTCAAGAAGTGTTTAAAATTAGGGTTTTGTTGTTGTTGTTGTCATTTCTATTTTGTTGTCATTTCTATTTTTGTTGTCATTTCTATGTTGTTTCATTTTCTATTTAAGTGCGTGTGTAAAATATATGGCCAACAACATAAAGGACAAGTAGCTAAAAAGTAATCCTAAAGCATAGGTCAGTTGAAGATTTTAGGTAACTGAAAAATCTACTTTTGAAAAATACACAGAAAAAGAAAGCTTGTTTGCTAGGGATTATGATGACTGTGTTTCTGTTCAGCAAGCACCATGCTTGAACCCAGGGTGGGTGTTAGAGCTGAAGCCATCAGTTCAGCTAACATTTCAGCCTGCAGAGAGTAAGCAGCAAGATTTCTGAGAAGGGAAAATCAGAAAATACTGCTTTTCTTGACACTGCTCTGCAAAAATTACTGAAGGAGCAATGATCATACAGGCACGGCTGCCAACCTCCTCTGAAATACAAGTGTGTCATCTTCTGCAGGGTTGGTCAGGGCTTGCATATCAATCAGAGCCTTCCAAGACGTTCTCTCACCTGCACCAAGGCAAACAGCAGTGTGCTGTTAGACTGCAGTGAGACTGGGCATTGGATGTGCAGGGGTTTGCTGCTGTACCCCAGGAAGAGCTAAGGACAGTCTGCACATCTACAGGGACACAACCAGGTGCTATCAAATGCCTACAAAGTGACAAAAAGTCCAGGTGATAACACTTCAGTAGACTGCACACAACATTGTGCTGGGTTTAGAGTAAAGGTTTCTGCCTATTGAATTCACAAAGCTGGCTTGTGTGGTCACATGTCATGTACACACTGCTCCTTGTGAACACTTGTGGTGGTTCTCAAATTGGACCAACAGAGCTTCAGTGCTCTTGCGGATGATCATATCCCATTACATTCAGATTCCAGCTGAAGGTGTAGTGGAAAATCCTGCTTAAAAAAAAAAAAAAAAAAAAAAAAGATTACCAAAGCTGCGAGTGGGTCATTTGTCTTGGTCACCACACTACCACTTCGGAATTGCTAAGCCACCACAAAACCCTGCAGTGCCTCTGCCAGGCACAGGTTCTAGCACTGAGACTAGAAGTCAAAGTGGCAACATAAAGGGAACTTTGCCATGTCACTCTGTCTGTAATACATGAGTGGGGCTTCAAAACTACTGAACAGTATCCCATCTCCCCACAATCTGATATCAGTAAAATGTGGTTAGATATGCCTCCACACTACTGATGAGCCATTAATCGTATCGATATATGGTGAAGAAAGAGACTAGCCTTTGTGGTGACAAGGATGATAAATGCATCATTTCAAAATTAAACATCATCTACCAGGCAGAACATCAGAAAAGGGAGAGCCAGAAGTACTGACCAGGGCACGGCACTGAGGGATGTACAGTCCCGTGTTTCAGGTGCACCACTAACACTGCACAGGGCTACCCATGCCTCAAGGCTGAGTTTTCCCCTCCTGAAACCCTGCTCGATATCTAGCTGGAGCCATTTCACAGAGCAATTCCACTAAGGACGGAGATTATTTTGTCCTTGAAAGTGAAGGGCACACGTGGCTGGGCTGCATTTTTCATCACAGGGGAGGAAGGTTTCAATCACACCCAGTCTGTGGGCACAGTGCTGCAAAACCTTGTGCTGTGCAAGAGCTCAGACCAGAGCATCCATGGGGCTCCTCCAGACTCACAGCCTATGAGTGTTCAGGCACCATCTGGTAAACAGCTGCAGAATTTTTGTTTGTTTGTTTGTTTGTTTGTTTTTTCTTTTCTTTCTTTCTTTTGTTTTGTTTGGTTTGATTTGGTTTGGTTTTTGTGTGGGCATGTGTGTGTTTTTGTTTGGTTGTTTTTGGTGGGCTTGTTTGTTTGCTTCTTTGTCTGTTTTTTCATATATATAGCAAGATCAAAAAGCACAGGAAGTCACCACAGGACAGCACTAAGCATGGTTTCAAAGATAGGAATGTGCGAAAAATTTTTAAGTAGTAAATGACCACACCAATTACAGCCATCTAGTGGGCATATGTATTAAGCAAAGAGCCGTCAACAAAGTGGTGTCCCTTGTATTGCTGCACCTCTTTCAAGGTCTGATCTATATTCCTAATTAAACCACCCACCACAGGCACCTGGGAACATGACACTATTCAAAACAAGAGCTGAGCCACAAAATTCAGGATCTTTTGCCAAACCCTCTTAAGTCTGGAGGTGTTTGCACCAAGGGCTTTGGCATGTCTCTGCTAATAGTGCAAACATGGGCTGTAATTGAAAAATCTTTCAACATTTTAAGTGCAGGAAGAAGGAAAAAAAAAAAAAAAAAAAAAAAAAGCTTTAGTTCTTCATGAACACTTTGCCTTGAATTTCATCAGCAGGGGATGCATCTATTATTCAATCATACACCTACCACTATTATGAAGTTGCTCTTAATTATACTACAAGTGGAACCTCTCAGGTAATCAGAATTCAGGGCTAATGCATAGTTATTCCCCCATCAATTTATAATAGAGACAATTAATCCAATTTAGACTTTCAAGTTTTTAGTGATTATTAAATGCAAACAAGTGCTCTTTTTTTTTGCTTGGGATGTGGACAATTTTTAGAGTATGTCTTCTCTTCTAGGTAACATATAAAGTAACAATTGCCACAAAATCAGTAAGAATATTAACATAAAGGAATCATGATGGAGCATGAACATCAGTGTGCTTGGACTAAGCACTGTGGGAAATCACTTACCAGTCCTCCCTCTAACTGGCTGGGCAGTGCCTTTTGCTTATGTGGTGCCTTTATTTCCCTCCTGCTTTTCCCTCAGGAACTATTTACATCACAACACTGGTAATAAACTAACAGCAATGACCCAGTGACAGATCCTCTGTTACAAACCAGCATCTTTGGCATCTCTTTTGTTTCCTGAGTTCCTACTAAACATGAAAGATCAAGTGATATGCTTATGACATTCCTTGAAGGGAGGAACCATATGCCATTCACAAGCAGCAAACCAAAGCTTGCAGCTTATGGTAATGTAGTTCCCAGGAAAAAGAAGAAAAAGAAAAAAGAAAAAAAAAAAAAGAAAAAAAGAAAAAAAGAAAAAAAAAAAAAAAAGAAAGAAAGAAAGAAAGAAAGAAAGAAAGAAAGAAAGAAAGAAAGAAAGAAAGAAAGAAAGAAAGAAAGAAAGAAAGAAAGAAAGAAAGAAAGAAAGAAAGAAAGAAAGAAAGAAAGAAAGAAAAAGCTGTGTATAGAATTGGAAGAAAATTCTTTCCATGACTGGGATGACTGGGAAGCCATTACAGCCCTGGAAGCAAGGGCTGCTCAGAAAAAAACTATCTCCTTTCACTCCTAAGTTGAAAATATATTTGACCTGTAAAATATTAGCATGCAGTTTCTGATTTATTGCTGTGCAGTTATATATTATACTTCACATCAACACAACATATTAATTCAGGGATTTTACAAGTCTTTAGAAGCATGGATTAAATCTCCAAAACTGTTAGTGTGTTGTGCTCACTGTATATTTATAGATGGTGCGTCTATTGTCTATTGGTACCCTGATTTCCTCTACTTTAATCTAAAAGCATTCTTCCTCCCCCCCCGCCAAAAAAAAAAAAAAAAAAAAAAACAACAACAACTTTTTTTTTTCCTCAGGGAAACAGAAGGAGTAGGTAGGGAGAAAGCAGAGACAGAAGTCACAATTGTTCAGAGGAATCTCAGCTCTCTGTATTTTTAGATGTCTCTGGCTGTCACAACTGTGAAGAAAACCCAAGCTGAGCTTCTCTAAAGCAGCAGTGTGGGCTTGGAACAGCAGAGGAGCCTGGAACAATTGCTCCAAGAAATATAAACTGCTTCACTCCTCACAGTAAAGATTCTAACTCAGATGCTTAAGTGCTACCGCTGTTAACTGTTTCTTGGCCCACCAAGGCACAGCAGGAAGCATATGAAGCTCTCCACACTTTGTGCTGAGTGCCTTTCCCTTTGGGATAGTCCTTCAGCAATGCCCAGAAGACCAAGCAAAGGAGCAGCCTGTCTGGCTTTCCAATACGTGTGCTGCTGATAAGCCAGCCTCACACATCTGCTCTGATGTTTTGCCATGGGGCGATGCTGAGTTGGGTGGAACCACCTGAGCCACCTCCAGAAGCAGCTCAGATACATCAGCACAACAATTCAGCCAGAATTCCCGGTCCACAGCAAAGCAGCACTAAGCACTTTTGCCCAGAGCTGCTCATCACTGCCTATACTGCTTCCACAGTATGGACAGAGGCAGCTTGGTGCTGAGTTGTCTGGTCAGGGATCTCCATGAGGCTCCCAGATACGCCCTCTGGGTCTCAATGAGGCCAGTCTCCTTTCCATTACATGGGGAGAGGGTCCACCAGATGGCACACAGCTACAGAGGCATCTGGCCAAAGAAAGAGCGAGTGCTTTCTACTTTGCCTTTATTACAACTCATTCACTTGTTCCTTTACTCGTGAGGTTCTCTGTTAAATATCCCCATTCTCTACCACTGTCAGTGGTATAGATCTTCCTAATACAGTGAAAGAATAAGTAAACTGGGCTAAAACACTTTGTGGAAAGCAGTAGTAGGAAATACACCCTAATTCTTTGCATTAGCAGCTATTATGGTTTGATATTGCACTGGCAAAACCTTAGAGAAAAGTTAACTTTTAATGTGGAGAGAAAACAGCAGCTGAAAAAATTCATACTTGTGATGGGTTGCCTCAAGGCAGGATGGAGCTGAGCTCGTACTGGTAGGACCAAAATCTATATAAAGACCACAAAGATACTGTACTTTTAATTTAAAGAAAAATTAGAACTTGAGGGGAAAATACAATTTTTATCACTCTGATTTTCTTGCAGCTCAGCTTAGTATTCTTTATATCTGACTTTAAAGTTTCTGATGATCAGATATGGATGATCCACACTGACTTCAAATCAAGTCTGCTCTACCCTTTCTTTTTAAACACATCCTTCCTCTTTAGAATAAAGATGCTAAGTCTGTTTTTTGTTGTTGTTGTTTTGTTTTGTTTTGTTTTGTTTTGTTTTGTTTTGTTTGTTTGATGGTTTTTGTTTGTTTGTTTTAAATTCCATTTCTATACAACATAGAAGCATAACAACAACAAAAAAATTCAAATGCTTCAGAGGAGACCCAGACCAAGCACTATACAGAGGAGATGTGGACTCTCTCTAAAGGGCATGGCCCTGAACTGTGTATACATGAGCCAGTCTTTACCCTGTGCTTACAGGCCATGGATTGTTCCCTAGAGCAATACTTGAGGAATGCATCTAACAGTCTTTGTATATGTAAGCACAGAGCAGGTGACAAGATGATATTTTTCTTCCCATTTGTTGCATTAGCAAGGCAACACCGATAATTTGGTCTGATGCTCGGATATCAAAATTGCTCTTCTTGTTAGAAAGGACCATATAAAGTTATGCAATGGCAGAGAAAACTTATAGTTGTAAAAGAATGACAGAGTTCAATATGCTGATAAATTAAGAATTGAGAAGTGACTTAAAAGCAGCACAGCTCAACAAGGGTACCCAACGTGAACCAGAAAAAGCCCTCCAGCCTAGCAGCAATGGACAAAACATGAACCCATGGAAGCTAAAGAGAAGAAATACAAGCTGGGAACACAGTAAGACAAACGTTTTTAATACTCTGAGAGTGCTTAACCTCCTGAACAAACTACCAAAGGAAGTGGTGAATTCCCCATCATTCAGTGCCTCTGGAGCAAAACTCTGCGCCTTTCCATAAACTATGCTTCAGACAAACACAAGTTTGGGGCTCAGTGCAGGGTAACTGAATGAAATGCAATACACTGTTATGTGCAGGAATTTCAGAGATTTACTGGTCCCTTCCTGCCTTCAACTCTCTGCATTCAGCTGCTCACAACCAAGGTTTGACTCACTAAGGTTCCCTCACTGTAGATACTCCTGATACTCTTCCACACATTAGATTCTCTAATTTTTAAGCCTCTTTGCTGCCGTGAGTCCAAGAAAAAGGGATGAAAGTGGACAACCCTGACTTAATACATTGATGTAACACCTGAGTGAAGGTTCCCTTGTGCAAGGAGGAACACAGGTCTAGACATCAAGTTTGGCATTAGGGCACGTCCTGTAGGGTCTGTGCAGTTGCAGCTATATGTCAACATGAAGTCACTCCTTTGGGTTGAAAATTTCTTCAAAAAGCTGAAATGATAAAATTACCCTATTAGGCTTCATGCTGATGTAGGTATTTTTCATCCACATACGCCTGTGTTTGGTCCTTTTTCTGCTATCCAGGCTTTCTCATCAGTCCTTTCTGACCTACTGCTTTGTTCTCAGGTCTTCTTGTCTTCTGGTGCTGCTACACAGATTTTTTTAATTTTCACAGCCATGCTTCAGTCCATGTCCTTTTCCAACCATTTGGAAAATCTTGGCCTTTGCCTGCTGTCAGAACTGCTTCAATCCAGCCTACTAAAGGCTCAGCAGACATTTTCATTGTGTCTGGCTGAAGCGCTTTACCTTTCACCTGCTCAACACCCAACAGCTTGTCCAAATGAACCTGTCACTCCTCCAGACAGACAGGGAGGCACAGGTCAGGGCCAATCTTGGCCAATAGCAATGAACCTCAGAGACTGAACTAAAGCAGAAACAAATGCAAATCTGGCATCATAGATCTGCAATCTGGGCTTCAGAGATATTTTTAGGGGATTCATAGTTTAAGCTGGAGCCAATTCTTTTTGTCTTGTTTGAAGAATATAGCTGTGATGGCAGGACCCCAAACCTGACAGAAGGTACTTGTCAGGGAAGGGAGGTAACTTTAAAAACTACTCAAAATACTTTATCTGCCATCTATATTATTAGGCAATATGTGCCTTTTCAAAGAAAAGCCAAGGATAAATTGGGAAATAATTTTAACAATATTATAGAAATTGTAGGAAATGGGGCTGGAAAGGATCTCAAGTGCCTTATAAAAACACTTTCACCCACAGCTTGTGAGAAACAGGAGGACAGTGGCTATTTTCAAGACTCTTATAAGAATAAAGCACAATTCATCATAGTTGTCTCCAGTGTTTGAATCCTTTTTGCTTATGTATGTGGCACTAAGAGGCTGAGAATTAGTCACCCCACCCCACTCCAAAAAGAAATCATATATTGCAAGCAAGTTTCAAGGAGAAAGTGTGAGGCACTTTGGACTTTGAGATTATGTATCTAAGTGCATTTCAAAGGGGCTATGTCTCTACATACTTGTTTAATCTAGTCCTCGCTTGTTTTCCTCAACTTGGTTTTTAGGACATCACAGAAATACGAAAAGCAACTATAAAAGTCTGGACGAGGGTTACCTTTTTCTAATATGTAAGGATGTGGTTTCAAAATGCAAGGTGTTACACAGACAAAAAGAAAAGTTTCCTGAAGCAGTTGACAGGGCAATCCCACAACAGCTCTCTCAGCAGGAGGAGAAGCAGCACAGCACAGCCTGGGGATGCAAAATTACTCAGTGTAAGGGAGAGGAATATTTGAGGCCATGTTCTTTGTAATGTGAAACTCCAGTGGAAAACTGAGAAGGAGATTTGGAGAAACACCTTGAGAGTCAAAAAAAGGTCCAGCTTACTGTATTTTCTAATCCAGCTACAAGAAAAATAGTAGACATCTGGGAAACACAGTCCTAGAGACCTGGGGAAAAAATGCAAGTCATCACGATTGTATGTGGTATAAATTGAAATACTATATTCCCATTTAAAAACAACCGTGAGTAGTTAGGAGAAAGGCAGGTTAACAGAAGTGAAGGAGAATCAATCTTTAATAAAGAAAGAAAGTAAATGGAGCTTCTGGTCTCATAAGCCAAGCCAGACCAATAGTGGGCACAATTCAGTGCTGTTACATCTTTCTTCATCAGTTGAGGCACTAAAATAGCTAAGGAGGAATGTGGATTTAAGTATAATCAAGGACTGCCTTCCACAGGCTTCTTTTTCTTGCTTCCAATTTCATAATTAAGCAGTTAATCCTGTAAATACATTGCTTGTTGCTTTAATTTCAAGCTTGTCTAGCTCTTAAAAAAATACTTCAGCAAATCTGACAGGCAGAAAAAACATGCTTTTTTCAAAAAAAAACCTTCCCTGAAAAGCAATGACATAGACAAAGCATGCTGGAGTGGCTGTGACCCAAAATACGTATGAATCCCAGAAACTGGGATGTGTTTCCATCCATGCTATGAAGGTCATGGAGCCTTTTGGCTGGCACTGCTTCCTTAACCACAATCAGGGGGCAGTCAGTGAAGAGGTAACCCACAGCAGAAGGAAAAATTGGGACTAAAACAAAATCTGAAGCAAATTTTCTTTTCTTCAATTCACAGTATGTATTCCACCAGCCAGAATGACTTTCTTTTTCACAAATTTGTTGATTGCTTTTGGGTTATAATTACTTTTTAATTGCTGTTTAAAGATATTTATACTTTTAAAGGATCATGATTTTTCAGGATAATTAGCTACTGATTTCCAGAAACTGAGAATCTATTTACTGACAAACTGCAGTGGTATCAAAGGGAGAGACATTTCTTCCACTCGACTCATGTTAGTGTATCAGCAATGCTCATCAGGACTTGTTTCTGGTGTCTAGAAAAGTCTTTGTTGATTCTGGGTGTCCCAAAATATGAACTTAATTTTCTCAACATTTGTTCTGTGTGGGGAATCTTGTTATTGTTGAGCTTTACAGCAATCATCATTGCATACAAGCAACATAAACATTCCTTACACACAGCACAGACAGAACATTTTTAACCATCTATGATGCCTTTAAAAAATAGGAACATCTTTCTGAGTTGATGCTTAACCACTTACGCAAAGAAGCTGCAGGAAGTCAAAGAACGTGACCAGCTCCAAAGAGTGGAGATATAATCCACCCACTTGTGTCTCCCAGATGAGTGTTACTCATTCCAATCTGGGCTGACCAACCGAATGCCTGTTAAAGATCCCACAGTTTGTGCTTTCGGCACTTGAGCCTAACTCAGTGCCTTTGTTTTTTTCCTAAGCAATCTTGATCCCAGAATTTCACAGCATCCGAGAATAGCTGAAGTTGGAAGGGATCTATGGGGTCAATGTGATCCAATCCCTGCTCAAGCAGGGACACCCAGAGCAGACTGCCCAGCACCATGTCCAGGTGGCTTTTGAAGACTCTGTCCAGTTTGCATCCTCCCTTTAACTGTTTATAGACCTTGATGAGATCCTTCCTGAGCTTCCTCTTTCCAGGCTGAACAGCCACAGCTCTCTCAGCCTCTCTTAAAAGGTGAGGTGCACCAGTCCATTCTCTACCATGAGACCCAGCCTTGGACCCTTTCCAGTAGGTCCAGGTCTCCCTTGTACAGGGGAGCCCAGAACTGGACACAGCACTTCATATGTGGCCTCACCAATGCTGAGTAGACAGACTACCTCCCTCAACCTACTGGTGATACTTTGCCTAATGCAGCCCAGAACACCATTAGCCTTCTTTGCAGGAAGGACATATTGCTGCCATATCCCATTCAAGATACTCTCACTAAGGGAAAGGCCAAAAATTCCCCATATGCTCTCTTCCCACCTAATCTGAGTTCAGCCCATCTCTTTCTGTATGTTTGCTCGATGTGCACCCAGCTCCGGTTTGTGCTCTGAATTTTCCTTTGCCTTGGTACAGCTTAGGTACCACCACCTGCAGCCCTACTGCAGGGGAATCCACCCAATTTGCTGCTATCAGATGAATCCTTATGTTCTTCTCATCCCCAAATGGGCTGAAATAGCACTCAGAAGGCTGCTAGTGCAGCTGCATAACCTATGGTTACAGCTGGAAATGAAGAATATCTGGGTGGTACTTTACATAGTGTCTGGCATGCATTTATGCAGTGAGAACACAGATCCAGGGGACAAGGCTTTCCTGCATGCTGGGGCTCAGTCTCTGCTGCATTTCCAAAAAATCTCACACCATCATCTGGTCCTTTCCACTATGGGTTAAGGCTGTGACACCTTGCCTCAATCAGAGCATGCAGACACCAGGCTTGTTTTTGGAAAGCAGCTTACCTTAATGAAGTGGTGTGATTTTCCTTGGTCTTGGCACACAGAAAGCATGCTCTGGGCAAGCATAAAGCCTGTGGGAATGATTCACTAGTGTTTGCAAGAGGCTTTTCTAATTTCTTCTTCTTTTTTTCTATATTTTTTCCTGCTTTTTTTTTTTTTTTTTTTTGGTGCTACCAGCTGCTTCATATTCTGTCACTTGCTACAGGAGAAGACTGTTCCACCATGCTAAGATACAGTTCAGTGCATAGATGCTATAGGAATTCAACTTGCCTTATTTTTTCCCATTTATAGCCTTTGCTTAAAAACCCAACAGCAAGTCCCGAGACAGTGTGCCAGCACCAGAGACCGTCACGGATACAGAGGTGATTTCTGGAACATCTTTTCCATTTCTAATTCAACTACAAAAATAATTTTTAACTCCCCTCTGCTGTGATCCGTAAGCAGAGTAGACATTCAAACTGAAAATTGCCAAAAAATAATTCATTCTCATTAAAAAAACAGGTTTTGAGCTTTGCTGGCCTATTGATTCTAATTCTATATTCTGATCATAGTCATTTCCAAAGCAAAAGGCCTGTTGGGATCAGATCCAGGAATATCTTCAGATTTGCATAGGAGGAGAAAAAGCAGGGATCCCGCTCATCCCGGACTCCCACTGGGAGTGAATTTGAAAATAAGACTGAAGAAAATCCAGGAAACATAAATTAAGGCTAAATTGGTAAATATGGACAAAACATACAACATGCATAACAGCAAGCAGTGTAACTGGGGAAGCCTGGTCTCCTATGGACCTGTACCCTGCAGTTGTATTCTCTGATGCCTAATAATGCTTGAGTTCATGTTGTGGCCCTTATCCCAGGGATATTAACAGTGCCTCTCTCATCAATTCACCTTCTGTTATATTAGAACTTGTCAAAAAATAATCTCCTTGGGACCATTGCTAAATGTGATTGAAACTGCACAAGTCAAAAAACCCTGGGGAAGAGAATGACAGATAGATAGATGCACACAGAATATGAGCACAGAAGCCTTGTTTCAGAATGAAAGCAGGCTAAAAGCTGGTATACTTGCATTCAGAGTGGTATCCTGCTAATTTAAATCTATCAGTGAGCATTTCCAAGTGCACCAATAAGCGCCAAAAGAACAGGTTGTTTGCTTATGAAGGGAATGCCTTAACCATTTAGCTATCAGTTTTGTCGACTGATGGGGAAATGCAGTGTTACGTGGGCAATCAGACTGGAAGATCACAAACACTCTTTCCAGATTTAAAATATGCAGAAGCATGAAAGAGTGTAAAAAATGTAAATCAAAGGAACCAGCTTCTATCTGGATCGAATAAATGAAGGATCATTGAAAGATGACAGGGTTTGTGGGGAAACAGTAGTTAGAGAGTATGCTTACACATATGCTTATAAACTTATATACACTTCTGCTTACAAACAGCGCCAGGAATGTTCCCAAGTGCTGGAACTCTATGCTGCTGACTGGTTGGAGAGTCCCTGACATCACTCATCCCAGACCAAGTCCCTTCTGTCAGCTGTGGAACAGATGTTAGCACGGACTAAAGGCTAACAGGCAGCTTGGCAGCAGCTTTCCAGTTTTAACAAGGTAAAAAAAAAAAAAAAAAAAAAAAAAAAAAAAAAAAAAAAAAGAGTTGAATAGGTTTAATAGCATGGAGATGGCCCAGGCTGACAGAGCAGTACTCCTGCCATCACTGAGGGAGGGAGGCCATATCCTATGCACTGCTGCCCAGTGCCAGACCAAAGGCTGACAGTGTCATGGGGTCATGGGAGTACCTCCCTTTGGTGCTAACTCTGCAGGAAACGAAGCACTTCTTGTGGTCAACGGCTCGATGTCCTAGTGGAGATCAGTAACAAACGGTGTCCCTCAGGGGTGAATATTGGGACTAGAGCTGTGCAACATCTTTGTCAGTGACATGGACAGTGGGACTGAGTACATCTTCAGCAAGTTTGCTGATGGCACCAAGCTGTGTGGTGGGGTTGACACACAGGAGGGAAGGGATGCCATCCAGAGGGACCTGGGCAAGCCTGAGAGATGGGCCTGTGCGAACCTCATGAGCTTCGACAGGGCCAAGTGCAAGGTCCTGCACCTGGGCCGGGGCAATCCCAAGCACATATAAAGGCTGGGCAGAGAATGGATTGAAAGCATTCAATCCATTCTGGCTGGATAGCCGGGCCCAAAGAGTCGTGGTGAATGGAGCCAAGTCCAGTTGGAGGCCAGTCACTAGTGGTGTCCCCAAGGGCTCGGTGCTGGGGCCGGTCCTCTTTAATATCTTCATCGATGATCTGGATGAGGGCATTGAGTGCACCCTCAGTAAGTTTGCAGATGACACCAAGCTATGCGCATGTGTCGATCTGCTTGAGGGTAGGAAAGCTCTGCAGGAGGATCTGGATAGGCTGCACGGATGGGCTGAGGTCAACTGCATGAAGTTCAACAAGGCCAAGTGCCGGGTCCTGCACCTGGGGCGCAATAACCCCAAGCAGAGCTATAGGCTGGGAGAGGAATGGTTGGAAAGCTGCCAGGCAGAGAAGGACCTGGGAGTGATGGTGGATAGTCGGCTGAATATGAGCCAGCAGTGTGCTCAGGTGGCCAAGAAGGCCAACGGCATCCTGGCTTGTATCAGGAACAGTGTGACCAGCAGGGCTAGGGAGGTGATCGTCCCCCTGTACTCAGCTCTGGTGAGGCCACACCTCGAGTACTGTGTTCAGTTTTGGGCCCCTCGCTACAAGAAGGACATCGAGGTGCTTGAGCGGGTGCAGAGAAGGGCGACGAAGCTGGTGAGGGGCCTGGAGAACAAGTCCTACGAGGAGCGGCTGAGGGAGCTGGGCTTGTTCAGCCTGGAGAAGAGGAGGCTCAGGGGCGACCTTATCGCTCTCTATGGGTACCTCAAGGGAGGCTGTAGTGAGGTGGCGGTTGGCCTGTTCTCCCACGTGCCTGGTGACAGGACGAGGGGGAATGGGCTTAAGTTGAGCCAGGGGAGTTTTAGGTTAGATGTTAGGAAGAACTTCTTCACTGAAAGGGTTGTGAGGCATTGGAACAGGCTGCCCAGGGAAGTGGTGGAGTCACTATCCCTGGAAGTCTTCAAAAGACGTTTAGATGTAGAGCTTAGGGATATGGTTTAGTGGGGACTGTTCGCGTTAGGTCAGAGGTTGGACTCGATGATCTTGAGGTCTCTTCCAACCTAGAAATTCTGTGATTCTGTGTGATTCATTCCTGAGAAGGACCTGGGGGTGTTGGTGGATGAGAAGCTCAAGATGAGCTGGCAATGTGTGCTTGCAGCCCAGACAGCCCATAGCAGGGGGTTGGAACTGGATGGGCTTTAAGGTCCCTTCCAACCAAAACCATTCTGTCATTCTGTGATTCTATGATCTGGCTTTTTGAGAGAAGCTGTGAAGAATGGAACAGACACATGGAGGAGAAATGGGAAAGAAGTATCTCCATACAGGTCCTCCCAGTCTTGCTTCATTCATCTTCACATGCAGCCCAAGGGAAAGACTAGAAGTTCCATTGGGCAGCCCAGACTATCACAAACTTGCCCTTTACCTTGGAAGCAACCCCAGCTTTGTGCACTGGTACTCTTAAAGTGTCTCATAGCACCAGGTCATTTATACCATTGGCAATTTGCAATATCACTTTTTGAGATAAGCCATAAGGCTGACCTTGCCATCAGCCTCTGCACTGGACAACATCACCATGACCTATTCTTGAAAGAGGACTCAAACTGTTATACACATTTTATTTTAAAGGAGGTATAGTTCTGTGAGAGAGAACAGCACAATCTCTCCTAGCTCTGATATATTTTCTTCCTCTAGATCTGTTTCCCCACTTCTTGTACCTCATCTGCAGTCAGACTCTAAAGTCCAGCCTTCCTCCCAGTTGCCAAAGGTACCTTTCTAACCACAGCAAACTGCTATGGCCATGGCATAGAGCCATTTTCATCACTCACTGTGTAGCTGAGATAATCTGAGGTTCAGAAATGTGCATTTGGCTCATCACTGAGAACCACCAGCTTTGACCTGCCACCAAGTGAACTTCCCTTTCTGGAAGTGAGAAGAGCCCTTCAATTAACAACCTCGTGCTCATGCTCTAAGCTCAGAGACGTGATGGAAAAAATTCACTTCAAAACTGAGGTGTACAAATTTCAATAAATACCTTGTAGGTATAAATGATATCCAGTTCAAACAGGTGATGGAGCTCTTCCTCATTAATATAGCTGTCCAAGAACTGACTAAACCTCTTTTCTTCTCCTATAGGCTCTCTCTGCTTAAGGCAAGCTCTAGACTTTCTGTGTCCATTCTTTCTCTCACTGTCTCCCTGCCACGTCTCTCTGTCTCACCCCTTCTGCCACGCAGAACTGTGCTCCTGCCTGCACCTTCCCCCTTATTTATCCCATTTCAGTACCTAAATCTCCCCAGTACACTTGCCACCTCTGTATTCCTACTCTACACCCTCACACCACCTATGGCAATCTAATCTAATCCCAGGAAAAAGAAGCATCAAAAGGCTCTTTATGTCCCTCCAAGGTCAGAGTTTACTATGTACTCTGAGTCCTTCTGGACCCAGAGTTCTCTTGCCTTCCAACCCAGGGCACTCTTGCTTCTGATGCTCACTTCAGCTAATTCATTTTCCCTTCCTCCCACCAGCAAGAGCCTCCGAGCTGATGCATCTTTCTTTCACATCATGCATTCACCACGCAAGCAGTGCTGCTTAAAATTGAGACCTACCAGTGGGTTGTTGAAAGGGGTCCAGGCAAATTATATCAGTATGTCACATGAAAGGTCACCTGCAAAAATTTATAAAATGCAGGTTCTGGTATCTAATGGGGCGTGGGTGCATGTATCAAGCTCATGTTGATTGCCACTCTCTAAAATGTGCTGATGGCTACATTTAAAGTTCACCTCCACCTCCACTATCTCTTGTAATCTGCCAGTAGAAAACTTTCCTTTCCCCTGGTGCATTACAAGAGGAGAGGAACTTATTTGCTACAAGCAAAAAAAGCCCTCAGCCTTTGCTGCGCTATCACTTCTACCAGCAGGAAAATGTTTGCTTTATCCTGTTTCATTTCTAATCCACAATGTCAATATGCAAGGCTTTTTCATCAGGCTTGACTGGGATGTATTAATGAATGCTGCCTTCCCCATCCAGTAATCCTTCTCATATCAGCATTTATTTTCAGTCTTTGCCCTAAGGAAGGGAAGCTTCACAAACATTAAGTCATCACAATGTTATAGGTAATATCTAGAGGAAAGTATAAACCACACTCTGATAAAAACAGCAGCACTTTTTTTTTAAATTATTTTTTATTTTTATTTTTTTTAATTGAATGATGAAACCATCAGGAACAAAAGGAAAGAGTCCCAGCGTTGTATTTATGTTGAAAAAGGTAACTAGCCCAGTAAGTAAGGGGAGCACGATAATTAGGGTACATGTAAGGAAGTGCTTGAGAGTTGATGAGAAAATCTTAAACCTTCACTGAAGGCATTTCATAGAATCATAGAATAGTTTGGGTTGGAAGGGACCTTAAAGCCCACCCAGCTCCAATTCCAGCCCCCTGCCATGGGCAGGGACACCTCCCACCAGACCAGGTTGCCCAAAGCCCCATCCAGCCTGGCCTTGAGCACCTCCAGGGATGGGGCATCCACAGCTTCTCTGGGCAGCCTGTGCCAGGGCCTCACTGCCCTCTGAGTGAAGAATTTCCTCCTTATATCCAGTCTAAGTCTCCCATTTTTTAGATTAAAGCCATTCCCCCTTGTCCTATCACTGCACTCTTGACAAAGAGTCCCACCCCAGCTTTCCTGTAGCCCCCTTTAGGTACAGGAAGGCCACTGCAACGTCTCCCCGGAGCCTTCTCTTCTCCGGGCTGAACAGCCCCAACTCCCTCAGCCTGTCTTCATGTGAGAGGTGCTTCAGTCCTCTGATCATCTTTGTGGCCCTCCTGTGGAGTCATTCTGATAATTCCATGTCCATTTAAACCAAAGGACCAAATTTCTTCCATGTTAAATTTCACTTTACTCTGTAATATCTGTGAGTGCTCTTCAGTGAAGCTCTAATACCTCTGCAAAAGTTAATGTTTTATATCCGATTAACTCAAATGGGTAAAATATGTTATAATGATGGCATGTATTTAAGAAAGACAGAGAAATTAATGGTGTGGGTACAACCACCCTCTTCCTTTTTGGATGGAAACGTGGGAGACAAGGACTCCACTGTTTTAATACAGGCTCAGCTACGTGATGCCCTCCTCACTCCACTTAAGGTTTGTTCTCAGTTTCCCCAAATGAAATATGAAGGGAATATTTATTCTAGGGGAAATATATGCCCTTATGGACATTAATCTATTAATGCTTTTAACTAATAATCAGCTTTTGAAGATAAAAATTTTTACATGAGTGCTGAATATTATTAAGTATACAAAAGCAATGAGAGGAAAAATGTATTTATTTATGAAATATATTATTGCATCAAATGCTATATATTATGTAAAACAAACAGAAACTAGAAATCATTCTTCTCTCAGAGTCTTGAAATATTATGAAGACTTTTTGCAGATATTGTCTGTGCTGCTTCTAAAAAAAAAGTAGGCATCTACACCTCTATCAGAGAGCCCTTTCCCTTGACAAGACCAAGGACTTCATAACTACTATAGATATTTTTCTTTCTGTCTTTTGAATAATGCTTCTGTGAAAGGAAATAGCAATCGGTTATCACTTTTAGTTTCCATGAAGACTTTTCTCCATTCCTACAGAAATAATTTCTTGCTTTCTGCCGAAGCAGAATTAAAAGAAAAACACATAAAATTATTTCTAGCAATGAAGAATACAAAACAATAAATGATAAAAAGCAAATGTGTTCAAGTAGACATAATTTTCTACATCAAATTTCACTGAAGAAACATGTTTGGAATATTTCACTGTTGTCCCTATCAATCCATGGTAGATGACCCTCAGAGAGGAACACCTTGGAGCTGCAGAAACTGAGTCTGGGGAGCCAAGCAGCTGTTTCCTACCCCTTTAGGGCAGCAGCCATAGTACACTTGAAGTGCTTTGGTTTTCTTTCTTTCTAAAGGCAATATACAACTGAAACCTGAACTGCCTGGAGTCAGTGACTTCCAGCAAGCATAGAATGGGCCTGTAGTGGTCTAACCTCTTCTGGAAGAAGGAAAAACTAATTTTTCCAAATTTCTCATGCAATCTCCACTTGATTTGGAGTCCTTCTTCAAACTTACCGGGGTTTATTAATAAAACCAGACTATTAAACAGCTGCTGCATTTTACTCCAGAGGTGGCTCCATGTGTGTGGTGAGGAGGATGATCTCCATCTACAGCTCATAAAGAGTTTTATATAAATGTCCATTACCCATGTAATGGCAACAGCCAACAGTTTTATTAGGCAATATAAAAAGATAATAGGGATATAAATTGTAATGCCTCAGGGCAAAAGCCAATCAATGACTGTCTGGAGTTATCCAGAAGAAACTTTCTGTGCACAAGTTATTCTCTTATCATATATTAGGGTGTTTCTTGCCTTTCTCTGCAAAATATCAGGAGGCACATGCTCCAAGGCAGGCTGCTTAATCCCACTGGTATCTTGTTAGGTCGAGTCTAGCAATTCCTCTGTTCTTACTGCAACACATAAATGAACTGTGACACTTCGCTTTATCAAATGATTGATATCCAATGAAAGTCAATCCAGGGATTTTCCCATGTAATTTATGCTTACCAAAATAATTATATAATTTTTTTTTTTCAAATTTGCATAAGTTTAGTTCAAGTGTTTTCCTTGCTATGTCCAAATCCTTCAAACAGCAAATGAAATAGCAATAGGCTTCTGTTTTTCAGGTGGTGAGGAGGACATTAACAGTATGGTGAATCACACAGAACAGTTTTTGTTGGAAGGAACCCTTAAAGATCACCTCATCAAGTCCTCCTGCCACAGGCAGGGATGTCTTCCACTAGATCAAGTTGTTCAAATACCTGTTCCAACCTAGCTTTGAACAATTCTAGTGATGGGAGATCCACAGCCTCTCTGGGCAACCTGTTCCAGTGTCTCATCGTCCTCACCATTAAAAATTTCTTCCTTATATGATACTTGTGATACAGAAGGTTACAGTCTCAGCTTTTGCCTTGGGACTCTATTAAAACCTGTTGGGTCTTCTTTTGACTGGGTAACCCACCTAGTGGATAAGGGAAAGGCTGTTGTTGTCCACCTAGACTTCATCAAAGCCTTTGACACGGTCTCCCACAGTATTCTTCTGGAGAAGCTGGCAGCACATGACTTAGACAGGTAAACTTTTTTGGGTTAAAAACTGGCTGAGAGTGGTGGTGAATGGAATTAAATCCAGCTTGAGAGTGTTCACAAGTGGTGTTCTCCAGGGGTTGGTGCTGGGATCCATCTTCTTTAATATCTTTATTGATCTGGAGGAGGGAATTGAGTGCATTCTCAATAAGTTTGCAGATGACACCAAGCTGGGGGGAAGTGTCAATCTGACAGAGGGTAGGAAGGCCCTGCAGAAGGACCTGGAAAGGTTGGATTGATGGGCAGAGGCCAAGAAGTGCCAATGGCATCCTGGCTTGGATCAGGAATAGTGTAGCCAGTGGGAGTAGGGAGGTGAGCATCCCCCTGTACTCGGCTCTGGTGAGGCCAAACCTCAAGTACTGTGTTCAGCTTTGGGCCCCTCGCTACAAGAAGGACATCAAGGCCCTGGAGCGTGTCCAGAGAAGGGCTACGAAGCTGGTGAAGGGCCTGGAGCACAAGTCCTATGAGGAGTGGGTGAGAGCGCTGGGGGTGTTTGGTCTGGAGAAGAGGAAGCTCAGGGGAGACCTCATTGCTCTCTGCAACTACCTGAAAGGAAGGTGTGGGGAGTTGGGGATTAGCCTCTTCTTGCAGGTAACCGGTGATAGGACTAGAGGGAATGGCCTCAAATTGTGCCAGGGGAGGCTTGGAAATTAGGAGACATTTCTTCCTAGAAAGAGCAGTCAGTCATTAGAACGGGTTGCCCAGGGGGGTGGTGGCGTCACCATCCCTGGGGGTGTTTAAGGAAAGGTTGGAAGCAATGCTTAGGGATATGGTTTAGTGAATGATATTGGTGATTGGATGATGGTTGGACCAGATGATCTTGAAGGTCTTTTCTAACCTTAATAATTCTATGATTCTATGATTCTCTGTCTTTTAATATTGCATTAGCCATCTTTAGGAGGCACACATCCCTGCAAACAGCCTTCAGTCTTCCAAACTACCTGCTGTGTTCTCCTCTTGCAGGCCATGCCTCAAGTGCCTCAACCACTCCCTTTGGGTTATAGTTTCTTTCAGCATTTTACTATGTCTCTCACAGAGGCATCATTCTCCAGGCAGCGCCTAACCTGTGTTCCTAAAGCTCTTTTCTGTTTTCTCCAGATCTCTCCGAAGTGTGCCTCTTAAATCTCAGCTCCATCTCTACACTTGTTCTCCTGCTGTGCTAAGCTTCTCCTTTGCTGGTTCCCTCAGTTTGTCCTTGCCACTTCTCCCTAGTGAAGTTAATCCCCACAACTAACTGACGTGCATGAAATACGAGTAGCTTGACAAACTTATTGTATGCATATTACACACCCTAATGGCTCCAGAGGCCCTGTGGAATATACGGAGCAACAGCAGAGTGTAACAGAAAACTTTAAAAGGCTGGAAATTTTGCTAATAGGAACAAAATTGCTTTTTGCATTACAGCACAATCTTTAACTTTTTTTTTTTTTTTTTTTTTTTTTTTTTAATGACTGGGGATTTTGTAAAATAGCCTCCTGGATGTAAGACAGAAGCCACTGCACTTTCAAGGGATATCTTTCCCATGGGCTGCTACCTCTTCCACCAGCCTGAAATAGCCATGATATCTTTACAGGCTGCTCAGACTGAAACATCTTTATGTCTGAAAAGGGGATGATGAGGGAAGAGGAGAGGGGATCTCTACAGTGTGGGATGAAAGAGCCTCGATTTGTGTTGTCTCTAGAGGCATGAGTTATGTTTGTGCGGGAGGTTGTGTGGGTGAGGTATATTTGGGTGAGAAAAGCGAAGAGCTGCAGCTTTCAGTGGTTTACAATGCAAATCCTCTTGTAACATTGCTTTTGATATAAGTTTGGATAGATGCTCTGTGATACCAAGTTCTTTTCCATGATAATTAAGACACAAAATCTTGATCTCACTAAAGACCACAACAGTTTCACCACTGAGGTAGGACTGAAAGGAAAATGACTTTGGTCAAGGGCCCAGTTTTCATTAGGTTTAAATTGCACATGTCAACCCAGTGAGGGTCTTCACCGTTCAGATTTCAATGCAGTGCTCCTTCCAAGCTTTCTGTGTTTGCAGCTTGGCTTTCTGAGGAAATGTCTGGTTCAGTCACACTGCATGAGACTGTCAGTCAGTCTGCTCCCAAAACTTTTGAACCCCTGTTTGGAAGGATAGGGATCTCAAAGATATTAAATTCCTATAAGACTTACAAATACATGTAAGAAGAAAAAGATTGAAGCAGACTTACTAGATACCAATGAAATTCACTCTACAAAGAGATACTATCACTTCTCTAAAGTGGAAAAGATCTCAATTTGCATCTTAATAGAAACCAGAGAATCCGTTTCTGCCCGTGTGGCCCCAGGATAAGAGTTGCAACTATGGTTCATTTGCCCATATGGAAGGGAATGATAGGGCTTCCTGATTTTTAGCTGGTGTTGAACAGCCCACAATTAACCAGGTCCCTTCCTAGCTGTTGCAAATTGCCCTACAAAACTTGCAGCATCTGTAATTAGATATTTATAAACATCCTCAGCCTTTGTTCTTCCCTTGGATCTTCCTTTAACTCCCAGACAGATTAACCTTCTGGAGATGTAAGTTGCAGCTACAGTAACCTTTGTAGCTATCTGCCTGAAAATGGGGAAAGGGTAGCAATAAGAAATAGATGTTTTCTAAAGCTGGGACTTCTGATTTCATAGATGCTTTGAGGAGCTGTGTGGCAGCAGGTATTCAACAGGTACCATCTCTCAAAGCACAATACAATAGCACACCAATCTGACAGTGCTATCATTGTCTTGATTAATTTTTGTCAGGTTTTGTCTTTTCATTTCTCTCATTCTCCGTGGTCTCCAGTATTCCTCCTTCTGTCCTAACAGATAGTTGACCATTCTCACCTGTCTTTACTGTAGTCATCCACCACTGGCATGTTGTTTTTATTTGGCCAGTGGACAGCTATTTTTTTCCTTTCTTCCTTTTTTATTCCCTTCTTGCTTTCCAACATTGCTATTTGTTACTTCATCTCACCGAGTGCAAGCACCGAGTGCAAGATTGTGGTTTGGGAATGGTTCAGCTGGAAGCAGAGGACAGAGGGCAGCATTTAAAGCCAACAGCAGTAATATGAAGCACACCTGCCAACTTGTCATTAATGTGGTGTAGTGGGTTTACGTGGCAAGGTTTTGGTAGCAGGGGGCCATAGGGGTGGTTTCTGTGAGAAAGATCTAGAAGCTGCCCCATGTTTGGGAAGGGCCCCATTGTTTTCCAGAGCCGAGCCAATAAGCGATGTTGTTTTGTGCCTCTGTGAGAGCATATTTAAGACAGGGAAAAAAAAGCTGCGCCACACAGCAGCCGGGAGAGTGAAGGGAGTGAGAAACAGCCTTGCAGGTGCCAAGGTCAGTGTAGAGGGAGGGGGAGAGGTGCTCCAGGCACCGGAGCAGAAGTCCCCTGCGGCCTGTGGTGGGGACTATGGTGAAGCAGGATGTCCCCCTGCAGCCCATGGAGTACCACGGTGGAGCAGGGTTCCACGCTGCAGCCCGTGGAGGAGACCACGGTGGAGCAGGTGGCCCTGCACCGACGGAGGCTGCCGCCTGTGGAAGACCCCTGCCGGAGCAGATTCCTGGCCAGACCTGTAGCCCGTGGAGAGGAGCCCACGCAGGAGCAGGTGATCTGGCAGGAGCTGCTGCCCGTGGGGGAGCCAGGTTGGAGCAGTTTTCTCCTGAGGGATGGGCCCCGTGGTACGGACCCATATCTGGAGCAGTTCTGGAAGAGCTGCTGCCTGTGGGAAGCCCACGCCGGATCAGTTCATCAAGGACTGCATCCCGTGGGTGGGACCCCACAGCACAGGGGACAAGAGTGACCGAGAAGGAGCAGCAGAGAAGAAGCGCTGTAGACTGACCATAACCCCCATTCCCCCGTTCCCCTGCGCTGCTCGGGGGGAGGAGGTAGAAGAGGGTGGATGGGGGGGGAAGGTGCTTTTGGTTTCTTTCCTTTGTTTCTCACTTCTCTAGCTTGTTAGTAATGAGCAATAAATCTTACTATCTTCTTATACTGAGTCTGTTTTGCCCGTTACAATAATTATTGCGTGATTTTCTTGTCCTTATCTCAACCCTTGAGCCCTTTTCACATATTTTCTCCCCATTCCTCTTTGAGGAGGGGGAGTGAGAGAGCGGCTGTGGTGGAGCTCGGCTGCCCACTCGAGCGGAACCACGACATGTGGCCACCAAAAAAGGAGAGAATAACAATGCTATCAAATCAGACCCAACTCTGTGCCTCAAATGCTGTTCATTACCAAAAAGTCTTTCAGGAATGACAAGTTTTTAATCCTGCAACTCTACTAAGAGATGATGCCAACAGCAGAAAATGAAGTTGTGACACAAATTAAGCTTGGATAGCTTGACATGGCAACTGAAAGTCATCTCACCCCATGTCAGATGACAGCTATGGCATGAAACCACAGATAGGCTAGCATTTGTAAATATATTCTTCATGTGTATTTTTTAAACCAGGTACCATGAAAGAATGTAACAGCAAAAGAACCTGTGAACCCAAATAAACATGGTCATTACTTCCTGCTGCACTGCTACATGCAGCCAAACAATGCCTTCTGCTCAGCTAAAACTCAGGGAGTGTTATACTTTACCCTTATTTTCAGTGGTCTACAGTACAGCTGGTAAAATTTTGCTCTGGTTAGGAACTTGATTTATAAAGTCTCTAGTCCTAAAACAGGAAATGAGTATTTCATCCCCACAAATTTAGGAGGATTTTTTTTTTGGCTTTCATGTTCCACAAAATCTGTTTTTGTTTCCTATAAAGGGTCCAATCCAACTGCCATCAAAATCTGTACAGATTCCCCCTGACTTCAGCTGGGCTTGGCTCATGCCCTAAGGCAGTGCTACAGAAACAGACAACACCTAATGAAATCATGTGGTGTAAAGGACCAGGGAATCCCAAACTAAATCCCCACCCTGCAAACAGCCATGTGTAAGCTTAAATGTGCATTAAAATTGAAGTCAAAAAGCTACTCGTGTCTATCAAGTTAAGCACATGTTTAAATGTTTGCTGGAGCCAGTGCTTGGTACAATGAACAGAAAAATCTTTACAAAATTATTGTGGGTAAGATCAGTCCTTTCCTTATGCTGTACAATATCCTGAATCCTTAGGGGTTTCTATTGTCTGTTTGCAGGACCTTTCGTGATTTTTATACAACCAAGTTGCTTTCATTTTATTCTTCCTTGTGTATAAACTCAGATAACATGCTTCTGCAGCATCTTCCCACTAACCTCTGAGAGCTCCAAGGAGAAACCTCAGAACTATTTATCTCACCCTGTTATTAAAATTACAGAACCTCAGTCAAAGTCAAACCTCTAGAATGTAAATCACTGCAAAATACATAACAATAGGCATTTTTATTTGTCTAAAAGCGGGAGACAGGCCAAAAGTGTTTCTGGTTTTGTATCACAGGAACACTGAGGCACAGAGATTACCCATGATTTCTCTAGTCTCACAAGATTAATAGGGAATTAAACTGTATCTGACCAGTAACTTCACAAAAAGATCACTTTTTCTTGTCCTATGACACACAGCAACTCTCTCACTTTATATTTTCACAATGGGAAATCAGACTCAAGGGCAAGGGCTACCTAGAAACTCCCTGGCAGAGCTGTGAGAAGAAGGAAACTTCTGGCTCCACATAGCACCCTGTTCCTCTCTCAGATCAGCTTCAATTGAAGAAAAAAAAAAAAAAAAAAAAAAAAGGAAAAAAAAAACAAACAAACCCCGCTCTCAGTTTTCTCTGAACAGGGTTTGATATGTTAGATCAAGCTATCAGATGTAGCACATTACTCTGATAAAGGGTACACATTGCTGTATCACCTCCTGCTATTTGCCTTGGGCTCTCTGATGACACTGCAACCCTCTTGGACTGCTCCTCATGAGCAGCTGGCCTTGAAAGACATCCAGGATATGGCCAGGGGGAGCTAAACAGAGTGAAAACAGGAGCAAACTTAAATAATCAAAGCTACTAATCTAAGCAGAACCCACCACAAACATTGCATCTTTGAGATGGTGGGCTTTGCAGGCACACTGGCACAAATGTTTCTCTTTTATGCTGAACGACCTCACTGCTGTGGGCTTGAGTCAAACCTCTGTCATCCTGCTGCTGGAAGTGCTAATAGCGTCCTGCTGTAAGGCATAATCTGGCATAATAGGAGAGAAATGCTTCAACACGAACTGTCAAAATGGATTTTGTGATGTGTGATCTCACTGCAGTCTCTGAACGAGATGGAGAGACCCAGCAAAACCTAACTACAATGTTTTTTGCATCAACAGGAGATCTTCCTTGTTGAACAGCACCGCCAGCTAGGGATAAGATGTGTGCCGTACCCATCCTCCTTATGACAGCAATAGCACCCACAGGGTGCAAAAGTGTCTGCTGAAGATCCTCCTGCAGAGCAGGGCCATGCAATGCCCTTGAATAACATTGGTATAAGACTCACTTCTAGAAGAAACGTGAAGAATGGCCTCAAAGCAAATTTCTGGTGTCGTCATCATCGAGCTGTCCCGCACTGCCACATCACGTTTCTACAGAAGGACATGAGCACTGTCACAATCTGTTAACTTCCTTAATACCACACTAGTGTTAGCCACTACCATGTGACATGACAAAAAAAAAAAAAGAAATTTGTACAGAAGTCCTTGGTGTGCCCAGGAGCCTGCCTCTCTAAAGGGAATCAGGTAATCAGACAGAAACTCACCTATGGGTTTCTTGACTGTGTTTTTGTTCACATCAGTCCTGAGGCACTTCTGAGTTGGGAGATTTTCTCTCTGAGATAAATAAAAGGCTCCAAGCTGGAGATACCAGAGTATCTTGTTCCTAATTATGGACCTGGAAACCATGATTTTTGCTAGAAGTGAGGAGTTGTTTTCATACCACTGGATGACTTTTCAAATAAGTATTTCAATTATGGTAAACCCCAGTTCAGCAAAGCACTTAAGCATGTTTGTAGGTCTAACCATTCAGTATTTAAGTACATTCTTCACCAATGCTCTGCTGAAATGATGCCTAAAACATAGGTCTGTAAAAAGTAGTCACATAAAAAAACACTTCAGAATGGTATTTTTTTCCCTCTTTTTGATTTTTTTTTTTTTTAATAAACAAAAGCATTGCCAATGCCGGTGAGAAATATGCTGATGTTTCAATATGCAGTCACATCCAAAGTTCAAATTTCGGGCAAATATAGTGAATATTTTTTTTATTATTATTTGCTCATGCCTAGTTTCTCCACTGCCAAAGAGGACTTTCTTTGCTATCCAGACCTTTTGTTGGTAGTAAGCCCAGAAAGGCAATTGTAGCCCATTGAACGGCTTTTCCTATGTTGGTAGCCTGTGGCCCTACAAGCAGAAAGCAATTCCCAGACAATAAGCAACCTCTCACACTGAAAATAATCAGTAGTATTTTGAATCAAGTCAGATTTTGGATCAAGGAGCCAGTGAATTATGGCTGATTACCTTTTCAAAGTAACTCATACAACAGCCCTGGGGCTTGTATTTAAACAACATTTTCAATATGCAAGTAGTTCGATACTTTGAAAAATAGCAGTGTTGCTAACATTTGGCCTGGTGAAGGAAAAAGTATATTAATTTGCCCAGGCAACTGACTCTAAAACAGTGTATAAATAGCCCTTTGTGTTAATTCAAAGTGAAATGTCAATGTTTCATAATTTATGATAGTATGCTGAGATTCAGCTTCAAGAGCTCACTGCAGGTTCAGTTAGCATCAGGTCTAAAACCTGTCTTCCTGTCTTCTGAACCTTGAATCTTTCAGAAAACCTTTTCTTTCTGCTTGGATTTATTTTTATTTATATTAGCTCAATTATTTATGACCATTTCAATGTAAATTACTCAGTTTAGAGGAAGTGAAATGCTCTGCTGTCGTAGCAGTTTACTCACATCTTCTTGAATCCGATCATCTTGGCATGAAAATGAGGAGAGATTCTTCTTGCTACTCAGGATGTGGGAACCTAAAAGCTGCTTTCTGGTCTGGATCTGTAGAGCACGATGACATTATCAGTCAGGCACGATGGTTACATTACTGTGCTTCCAATAGTCATTCGAGGCTGTTTACCTTTCAAGAATCAGCTGCAAAATAGCAAATTATTCTGAGGTTTGAAGCTAGGAGCTTTGCTCCTGGCTGTCCCTGACTTGTTATCTGATTTGGGGCATCTTGACCATCCTGCTCCCCAGCCTTCTGCACAGCTGTGTAACTCTACTGAACCTGACAGATACGCGACTGCAAAGCTGTGGCATGGGAGACGACACAATTCCTTCTGCCCCAGTTATTCCTTAAGCATAAGTTGGGAACTGCTCACCTCCTTGAGGAAAAAAAAAATACGGTAATAGGATTGTTACGGATGAACAAAATGTTATACACATGCAAAATGGTCTTGCTAATCAACAAGAGCTCACTGCCTGCTGGAGGAAGCTCAAGAAGAACAACAGAAATCATTACCATGCTGGTAGGATTGATTAATAAGGAAAACTGCATTAACCACTTCTACTAATACTCATTAGCATTTATACGTTTTAACAGTCACTAAACTTATGTGTAAATAGCGTTCCTAAGTGACAAGTAAGGGTGCCTGAAGGGTGACACACGATGTTGGTGTTGTTTTCTGCTTGTGTGAGTTTTGCATTGCAAGAAAAAAAAAATCAGTATTGGGTAAGAAAACCAGTAAGAGGCAGTCGGGACAGGAGGAGGACCCCAGGAAGGCACCTTGTGTAGCCTGAGACAGGTTTTCCTTTAGAGCAGATGACAGATGTACTCCAGGGAATATTTTAAAGGGGCTAAGCAGGAGGTGGTGGAACGTGGGTTCAAATACAGGTTCCTGCTGCCAGGCAGAGTGTGGGTACAGACAGCACGGCCCCTTGGAGCCCCAAGAAAACACTTTGATGAGCAAGGTTTGTCCTTCCAAAGCTGGGATACAGATCTGGGCACTCACTCCTTCCCCTAGAAATGGGGCAGTGGAAGCAGAGCAGGCACCCTAGGAAAGCATCTGCATCAGCCATGATGCTATCCACTAGCGCCTGTTGTCCCACAATTGGAATTTGTGCTCTGGGGGCTTCCAAATAATGTGGTTTAAATTTAGGAAGTGACTGTTCAGTTATCAATGCAGTTGAAAATTATAATGAAATAGTGCCTGGCACCTCCAAAATACTGGTCCAAAGATGATTATCTGTGTAATCTGTGTTTTCTGGAGCCCATGTGCAATTACCAAACACTATTTTTAGACTGGTTTTCAGGAGAGTTGTGTTTAGATCTTGGCTCTGCCACAGACTTCCTGCATGACCTTGGGCAAATCGGTTTCTTTCTCAGCACCATCTGCAGTATAATACATTTTCCTCCCACTCTAAATTTGTCTCGCCAATGCAGATTATGAGCTTTTCGGAGTAGGACATCCCCTCACCGTGTTTATTTAGCGACTGACACGACAAGGCTCTGAGCTTTTCTGGTGACTTCTAGATAGTTTTTAAATGTAATTGGTAAGAACCTGCTAGAAAAAGGTGACTTGCACAGGATCACCTTCCACAATCAATGCAACCATGTGGAGGGTATAAAATTATTAACTCCATTGTACGTGTTAGACAAGACCAGTATTTGTCATACACTTCCGTTGCGGAACATTGGGGCTTTTAATTCCAGCTACCAAAATGTACAAATGTGTTTTGCATTTATTTATTTTTTCCCCTTCTCATTTTTCACAGTGCAGACCGTGCCTTCCTCCTCTGAGATTATTAACCCGCTCCCTGTGATTAGCGTGGAGGGGCTGGTTGGTTTGGTTTGCTCGTTTGTTTTTTTCACCTTCACACGGAATTACAGCCCAGGTTGACCGGGGCATGCGAGTGTGCTCAGGGATCAGCGAAGGGCTCTGCAGTGCTGGTCCTCACGGAGAACTTCGTACCTGGACACCGGTTTCGCGGTTGTGACCTGCAGCCAAGTGGGAGGCATGGACAAAGCGAAGGAGCAGCAGACCAGAAAACAAACACAATTAGCAGCACTTCAAAGCTCTCGCAGAGGAGGGGAGAGCTGAAGCTGGCCGGCGTTTAAAAAGAAAAAGGATGTAAAAGTGGTATCTGCCTTTCTCTTTTGGATGAGGTCCCTGGTGGAGCAGGGGCCTGGGCTCCTCTGCTAGGAGAGGAAATAGCCTGGTGATGGAACAGGCTCCTTAGCACAACGTCCTGCGAAAAGAGGCAAAACTGGAACTTGGACATCAATTCAGGGGCACAGGCAGCACTCGCTTGATTCCCTGGCCACTGAACCCGAAGCGAGAGGCTCTGGGGGCAGGTGTACCTCCAGCAGGATCGTGCCCCAGCCTGGTGTCGGGCGAGGAGCCCCCAGGCAAGTTGTGGCCGTGCCCATAGCTCGGGCATTGCTCCCCGGGACCCCCTTAGCCTAGCCGGGGGGGGGGGACCACCATAGAGCACTCTCTCGGTGCGGGGACACAGGAGCGATGCCCCCCGCAGGACGGGCAGGGGGCGACCCCAACCCCTGGGGGGGGGACACGACACACACACTTTTGGGGTGCAGCCCCTCCGGGAGGGGGGGGGAGCAGGGCTTTGGGGGTTTGTAGGGTGGGAGGGCGGGGGTGGGCGCGGTCCCTCCCCGCGGGCCGGGAGGCGGGTGCGGGCTGGGCTCCCGGCAGGCTGCGCTGTGCTCCGCTCCGCTCCGCTGCGCTCCCTGCTCGCCCCGGCTCCGCCGCCGCTGCCCGCATGGATACCAGCCGGGGGGGACGGCGGGGCAGCCCCCGGAGCTGAGCCGCCCGGTGCGTACCCGGTGGGGATGTGCCAGAGGGGAAGGGTGGGTGCAAAGCTGGGAGGGGGGGTGAGGGGGTCCGCGGTGAAACTTTCCACCTTACGGGCTCGGCAGGGCACGGGGGCTGCCGCTCGGGGAAAACTTCGCTCCCCTTGCAGCCCCGGCCCTATCGCTGTCCCCATGCGGCTGCGGCTCCTGGGGGGTTCCCCCCAGCCGCAGCCCGTTCTTTTGGGGCGCTCGCCCGCTTTGCCCTGCAAGGTGCAGCGGCCGCTCCCCGGCTCGCTCCTTGCTTTGCACCGGATTTTAGCTCCCGTGCAGGCAAGACCAGAGCATATTCCTATAGAATTTTTAATAGCATTAATCCTTCCGCATTGCTTTTTTTGAATTTTCCCCCTCTTTTTTTCTGTTTATGCTCAGGGTGAGGGTAACGGGGTGTGTGTGTGTGTGTGCCTGTCGCTGCTCTTCAGCTGCAGTTGCTCTTGGCCGAGCCTGGGGACCGGCTGCAGCTGCTTGGGCCGGGGAGAGAGGGAGGGATGTTAGCAGGGGACCTGCTGGTCGCATTTTGCTCCCTCTCTGCCTAGTTCTTCCCCACATGCGTCCAAAAGGGAGGGCTCGTCTTGTCCTTCCCGTTTGCAGGCACTTGGAGGACCCCTGCTCCGGCCGGGGATGGGTTAAACGTGGCTCTCCCAGCTCCAACTTGTGCTATTAAAGGAAATAATCCAGCCTCTCCTTGCCCACTTTTTGAACCCAGCTGGATTATTTGCAGGAGGAAGAGAGAGCCGCGCTGCCCCGAGAAACGCATCAGTGGGTGTCTTTTTCCCTCTTTTTTTTTTTTTTTTTTTTTTTTTTTTTTTTCTTATTGTTCGTGGTGGCTTCGTGCCCTTGCTTTGTTGTTGGGAGGATTAAGGGTTGCCGAGTGTCCTTAGTCCCAGATCCAATTAAAATAAATGCAAGTAAATGGGACATAAAGGGAAGTCAGTGCTGGCATCCCGGCAGAGGCACTAAAGCATCAAGGCTGGTTAAAAGGAAGAGACTCGTGGAAATGAATGCTTTCCTTCTTACTCGTTTGCTTTGCCTTTGCAACGCTGTCAGACAGGCTTAGAGAGGTGCACCATTTGATCGGGGTTTTGTGAATCCTTAACCAATCTCTGTCCAGCAGAAAGAAAAAAAGAAAAAAAAAAGTCTTCTCCATAGGCATAGGTGTTTTAACTTCTCTCTCATTTAGCAGATGCTTTGCTGTATGAAAGCTGTTTCGAGTTCTCAGCAAAGGAAGCAAGAAAGGGTGAGCTATGAGAAATGTGGAGAAGTGCTGCACTGTCTCCTAGCCACTGCCCGGACTGTCTCTGCTCATTGAGGGCTTGTTCCTGGTCTGGAGCAGTTGTGCAGAGGCTCTAGCTGGGAAAGCAGAACATAGCAAAACAGCCTGGGCAGGTCTCATCTGCCTTTTTTAATTCCTGCTGACATATGGAGTGCTTATCCTGCACTTGAACAAAAAGTTACTTTTGTTGCTTGGAAAGGACTTGGTGGCAGAAGCAAGGAGAAAAGGAAAGATCCCTACGGAGCCAGCCTGCCTTTGGAGAGTGCTGCTGAGAAAGAGCTTACAGCCGTGATTTTTGCACCCAAAAAGCACTGGAGTCTTGTTGAGAGAGCCAGGTAGGAGCAAGCATACTGCAGGACTGGAAACTGGGGATATCCCTCTGCCTGATCCTTTGGTGGTGCTAGAGTTGTAGAAAATCAGCAGGTTGGATGTACTTGCCTTGATGCAGCAAATCATAGTGTCTTTTTCTTTACTTCTTCAGTTTTGCTCTTTTTTTTTTTTTAATTATTATTTTTTTTTCTTTTTAAGCTTGATTCTTAACAAGATGTAGCATCCGGTGGCTTCTTAATGACCATGCCCTGTACCTGTGTGTTGGTGGTACATGGGATGCTTCCTTAAATGTATGTTACGTTTCTGTGTGGTTATCGTCTGTGCAGAGATAAGGTCTGACTACCCCATTTCCCTGCGTGCTGTTTTGCTCTGTTTCTGACATAAGGACATCAGGTTATGTGGTCACCCACCATGAAGTTGTGCTGCTGTGACCTGATGTACTGTGGTTGATGGTTTCTGTCAAATACAATGAAGGGAGCAATTATGAGGGAGTTAGGGTGCTCAGCCATTGCTTGTTAGGAGTTCGTAGCTGCTGTTCCACTACAGATGTATTTCTGTGCCGAATTCTCAAATGTCTTCTGACACATGCCAGCTGCACTCATATCGCTTGTATTTACAGTCAGGTTTTTCTGAAGGACAGAAAGTTGGTTAGGGGAAGGTTTGTTTTAGCATGGTGTGCCAATGTGAAACATCCTACTTCTGGATGCAGGTTGGAATCCCGCATGGTTTGGGAATGCCTAAAAGTTCTCCCAGCCTGATGAGCCTTTGATTGCTTATGTGAAGGGTTTCACGACTTCTGCCTGCAGCCCACAACACAAAAGCTGCTGGCACAGATACCACCCTTACTGTGCTGGCTGGAAGTCCCAGGGCAGAACGGGCAGGGAGACAAGATCGCTGCAGGAGAGGTGAAATCCTGGCTACGTTGACTTTATTGGGAATTTTGCCATAGATGACAACGGGCCAAAGCTTCCATCCAGAAGTAGTCCTCCCTTATTGTTAATCCTGGAGTGGGCTCTAGGGGAGCTTTTGCTTTTCTGCTGCCTTCCAGACTGTCTGTCAGTGCAGGGAGGGTGCAAGTTGCTTAGGATGTCATGCTGTGCCTTTCACAAGCAAGGCATTCTTGGGAAGAAATCAGGGCAAATAAGAATGGAAGTAAACATGGGCAGGTGCTGGCTGTGTCATTGCTCATGTCCTGAGCCTGTCCCTGAGCATTGAAGGATCAGGCACTCAGCACCTGCACGCTTTCTGGGACTGCACTGGAGAGAGCAGTGGCTGCAGCTAAGGCATCTCGGCTTCTGCATTTGCAAATTATCAGTTTAGTGATAGACTATAATATCCGCAGCAATGGTACATTCTTTAATTCATTTCCACTTAGCCAATGCACATTGAGTGAGTTTTTTTCTGTGCGTGTGATCTGGAGAGCTATTCTCAGAGACACTTCATATATCCAGCATCCCGATAAATGTTTTATATTAAATGACAGAGACAAATGGGAAGTGTTTGATACTATTTTTTTTTTCTGTGTGGAAGGTGTGTGGTGCAGCATATCAGAATTTGCATTTAATCAGTGCTGGCTGAAAGTTGTTCCAGGTCGTGGCCATGCAATAAAACTATTCTTCTCAACAGGAATGTGTTTCAAGTGTCATACGAGAGGATTTGTTAGTATGCAACAAAAATATTGACAGGGACTAGGGTATTTGGATCTGTCTGTTATTTATTTTGAAAAAAATAGTTTATGGTGGGAATATTTTGGTATCTGTAATTCCAGGGCAGGCAGTTTTGGGGGGCTAAGCATTTTTTTTTTACCGTGCACTCACCCAAGACTTTTAGACATTTTCTTCATGTATGATGACAAAAGACAATATAAACAGATGTGACAGTGAGTAGTTTGTCTCCCATGTGCAACTTTGTCCTGAGTGTAAGAGATGTGCATAACGAGGATATCTTAAACAGTTATAAATTATAGCTTGTTAGTGTCTCTTAGCTTGTTTTCGATGAGAATTTATGCATCCACACTAAACCAATCCCAATTCTCACTTCATTTAGATAATAAGCATATAGGCCTCATTTTGTGCAGGTATAGGTAATAATAGATACTGTACCAGGCATCAAATCAGACCCTAAAATCATACCAGTGGTGCTACATCTGGGTGAGTGTGTTGGTGGCAGCTGGGTTTGGGCACTGCTGGGACTGTCAGGATGCAGAAGATGGCAGCGCTGTGAACAGGCTGCAGAACAGCCCTGCTGGGCTGCTGCCCACACCCCAGCTCCTGGGTCTGCGTGGACTTCCATCTTTTGCCATTTTTATAAGCATGGTTCAAGTTGTTCAAAGAGTTGATCATAACCATTAATGTTCTTTGCTCTGTGTGTTGTCTAAACCCTAGGGACAGTGTTCATTGTAGTGTTTGGAGTGGAGGGCTGACCTGGGAGCTGGAGGCAGGTCTTGCTGCATGCTGGGCCGGAGTATGTATCACGTGGTGGTTTAAGAGACAGTGTTCTTAGCTTGTTTTCTGATTAATTTCATACAAAACCAAGCAAATGAATAGTCATTTTGGGTGAAATGGTGTTCTGTGGGATTCGTAGCAATGCTAAGACTGATCTCAAAAACTCCTGATTTCACTCTCTTCTCTTGCACCAAGAGCAGACCTTGGTGTGGAGTGTAGTAGCATTTTGTGTTGGAAAATTCACTGTTGTTTTATTGAGCTGTTGTTGATTTTTCTGCCCTTCTTGGTGTATGAGCTTGGATACTATAATAATTCTACCTAAACGTGTCTGTGCCTGTACTGCCAGTCATCCCCAGTTAATCAAAGTACAGACCCTGCAGGCACTTACAGCAAGTTAACACAAACAGAAAACACCAGTGGCTTTGCCTGGGAGAACACAATATTTTATTTCTTTCTCCTGGATGACGTTTCTACTAATTGTATATCTTTCAGTCCATGAGTGTAACTTCCTTTGACATCAGAGAACGTTGCCTTGGTCATTATGTGCTTGTGCAGAGACCATAGTATTGTTCCTTTTTTGGTGAGCTGCTTGGAGAGAGGTGACAGCATGTGGGGTGGCTTCTCTGGGCTGAAGTCCTTCTCCCCTCCTGGATGACTAAGTGGATTTCTCTCTTAAAAATGCATCTGTGTTTTTCTTGTTATTATTACTGTTTTAATTTACTTTTAAATAGGTTTAGCATCCCACTGAAGTCTTGGGCTTTCCAGGTGGGTGGCTTTCAGAAGTCAGAATCATAGAACCACAGAATGGTTTAGGTTGGAAGGGACCTTAAAGCCCACCCAGCTCCACCCCCCAGACCAGGTTGCCCAAAGCCCCATCCAGCCTGGCCTTGAACACCTCCAGGGATGGAGCATCCACAGCTTCTCTGGGCAGCCTGTGCCAGGGCCTCACCACCCTCTGAGTGAAGAATTCCTTCCTCATATCTAATCTAAACCTACTCTCTTTTAGTTTAAAGCCATTACCCCTTGTTCTATCACTGCACACCCTGACAAAGAGTCCCACCCCAGCTTTCCTGTAGGCCCCTAGATACTGGCAGGTCTCCCCAGAGCCTTCTCTTCTTCAGGCTGAACAACTCCAACTCCCTCAAACTGTCTTCACAGGAGAGGTGCTCCAGCCCCTTGATCTCCTTTGTTGCCCTCCTCTGGACTCACTCTAAGAGGTCCATGTCCTTCTTGTGCTGGGGGCCTCGGAGCTGAACACAGGGCTCCAGGTGGGGTCCCACCAGAGCAGAGCAGAGGGGAACAATGCCCTCTCTCACTCTGCTGGCCGCACTGCTTTTGATGCAGCCGGGGATATGGTTGGCTTTCTGGGCTGCGGTTGCACATTGTTGGCTCATGTTGAGCCTCTCATCCCCCAGGTCCTTCTCCTTGGGGCTGCTCTCAATCCATGCTCCACCTAACCTGTATTTGTGCTTGGGATTTGTGCTTGAAAGCCTGAATTTATGCTTGTGAGTTGGGCCACGTCCGTCTCCAGTGGAGCGAGTGGTGGGGTTTAATGCTGACTGTAATGAGATCTGTTTTCGGGTTATTCTGGGCACTTCTTTAAATCCAGCCTTGCAGCATTTCCAGCTTCTTAGCCTGTAGAGCATCTGGGGAGGGGAAAATAGTTTCGGTGACTTCCTGTAGAGCTGCTGAGAAATGGTCTGTCACCAGCCCTGGAAACGCACAACACAACTTGTCTCTGCTTGTATTGTGCAAACCAGCTGTAAATAACATTTCTCCCGTGTCTTTGCAGACTTCAAAGCTTATTCCAGCTGTTGGAGGAAGCCTAGTGAGAGAAGGTAGCTGCAAGTTTAATTGTGGCTTCAGGACTTGAACTAAATCAAACTCCAAACAATCTGATAAAAATTGCAGCCACTTGAGTGTTGTTAAAGGCTAAAAGTGAGCCCTCTTCAGAACAACTATTAATGTTTCACATTTTAAAATAAAGGAGCTTATTAATATTCCTAAATAATATTGAACATACATTACACTTTTGCCTTCAAGCCATCTGAGCACTTCACATGATAATGCAGATTAAATGTAGTGACAAGTGCATATAATGACAGTATAAATGTCAGTTTTGCTATCAGACATGTTACGTTGGTATCTTTTTAATATTAAACGTGATTATGTCCCATATTGCTTAAACAAATCACGGCATCCAGGAGTCTTAAGAGGATGTCTCTCTGTTCTGCCACAGGCTGAAATTGTTTGTTGACTCTTCATATTTAAATAATTAGTTAATAATTTTGACATTTACATGTCTGGGGTGTTATTTTTTTTTTTTTTAAATGTGGTGTTTGAAATTCTTTCATTTGAATCCTCTAAGTGTTGATTAAGTAACAGCAGCTCATGCTGCGGTCAGGTGAGTTAAGTGACGGCTTGCATGGCTGCATCTTTGTGGTGTGATCACATGCAAGGTGGAGTTGCCAGCTGGTGTTTCATTGGGATGACCTATCTTTATGGATTTTCACTGCAGTGCGATGCATATGATGGATACACAGGCAGTCAATAAATCCAGAGCTGAGGTTTTACATGGACTCTTTTTTTTTTTTTTTTTTCCAAAGGCATGCTGTGATTTTTTTTTTAGACAAAATTCAAGCACTGCTATTCACAGTTAGGATCTTCAACAGACCCTAATTGCTGGTTTCTTTTGGAAAAGCCCAGCCTTTTCCTTTGCTCCTGCACTTTGGAAAGAATACCATTTTCTGTTCTTGCTTTGCCCTTGGTGGTGGGTGTCTGTATTATTGTAGTGGTCCGGGGCTAGAAAAAAACTGTATGCCACCCAGAAGGAAATGTTCCTCTGGCAAAGAAGCTAGAGGATTGGGCGGAGCAACAATAATAATTATTATTACTGTTATTATCTTAAGCTGGAGGTTTTCATTCATGGCCAGGATACAAACAGAGTGAAAAAGCAGCTGCTACTTCTCGGTAGCCAAAAGACTTCGATGTGATCAGACACTGAGCAGCGGGAGGGACGGTGCGGAGGCGAGGGGCAGCGTGCTGGGCAGCATGCAGGAGCCCTGAGGTTGGGCAGCACGGGGGATTTCGGCAAGGTTTAGCTGTTCTTCTGAATGCAGAGAGAGGGCTTTCCTCTTTTTTGTTTGCATCTGACAGGCAGATTTGGTAGTGCTTCTAGCATTTCAGTTTCTCCTCTCATCTGCAGCCAGTACAGAACTGTCCTTTTCTGAGGGACCTTGATTTTTTTTTGTGTGTGTGTGTGTTATTGAACACTAGCATCATTCTTGTGAGTTTTCATGAAGCAGTCCAGTTTTAAAATCCTGCTTTTGACCTGCTGCACGTGGATGCAGCTCTCACCAAATGATCTGTGAGCTTTGGATCACCTCTGGGGCATTGGATGGTGCTCTGCCTGCTCACCGTGCAGTGGGCTGCTGGCCTGCTTCCCTCTGTCTTGTGCAGCAAGTGTCTGCCTGGGAGGCTCTTTGCCCAGCGTGGTTTGTGCAGGGAATATTTAAAGATGCCCACAAGGCTCTTTTGGTGTGGTTTATTGCATTACTAAAGAGCATTGTGATACAGATAGGAGCATAAGCAAATATTCTGCATTTGCAGCCGTACCGTGAGGTCTGGAATAAATGGTGAGGAGTGTATCCTGCTGACATGGCTTAGCAAGTTGGCTCCCTCCAACAAGTGGTGGGTCTTTTTGCAGTGGCTTTGCTTTGGGTGAATTTACACTGTTGGGTTTAGCTGGATTTACACTGGGGCCCCAGTCCTGGTCCTCTGAGCTTCCTGTGGGCATGCCTTGGCAAGCTCTTTTCCTTTTCTCTCTTACTCCTTAGCTGTTCCCAGAATCTGCATCCTGGGACATCCTTCCCAGAGCTGTTTTCCACTGTTCGGAGCTTTTTGGTGACAGCTAAAATGATTCTGAAACATCAACAAGTATCAGTTGTCCCCACTACCGATATTTTCACGTGTAGGGTGTACGTATGGGGAGACTAGGGAGAAAGTGGAAGGGACGAGAGAGGATCTCAAGATGAATAAGGAATGGATAGAGGGCACTACGCTGGGCATGGATTAACAAACTTTGAGGAGCAAAGGATGTGCAAAGAAATGGTGGGAGGGTGCTGGTTTCTGATGGTGGTTACTGAGGAAAGGAATGTGGAAGTTTTGGGATCCTGGGCTATGCTACGTACCTGTTTGGGGAATAGGGAGGGGGAGAAAGATGAAGGAGTTTTAGCCTTGTTTGTAGCCAACTTTAAATGTTTAATTTTTTTAAGCTCTCATAACTACTTGAAATTTTCAGCATAGCTAAAATGTCATAGTTAATGTTTTTGTTTGGTGTTCTTAGACGGGCAAGCCTAGAGTGTGCTTACGTATTTAGTTTTTCATCAGCTAACTGTATGTGCAAGCAGGAAGTGTGTCTGCACACAGATGTGGGGAGACAACAATGTAAAATGACCTTGCTGACAGCAAACAAGATTTGAATTTCTGACTCTTATAAAAGTGTTGGTAACTTTCTGCATGTCTTTCTCCTTATATTACTGGTTTGTTGTTTCACCTGCAGAAATGAAGAGGATAATAATAATAATAATAATAATAATAATAATAATAATGGGAATTTTAATATCTACTCCCAGAAGCTTTGAATAAGTAGTCATTGTGATAGGCAGACAAAGGCTAAAGGAGCATGTTTATTGCAGAAAATCACGTCACTTCTTGCAGTAACTCTTTTGAGGTATTTTCTGTTGGCTTCATAATTTCTGTTGTGTATTTTTTAGCCAGAGCATTCATAAAACGAATTTAGCATGCCATCACCCCTGCAGACATAACGGATCCATCTCACAGTCAGCTTTCAGTGTACACTCAAGGTGTTAGGCTGCCCTACTGGCATGGATCACATCTGCATCAAGAGGGTCATTTGCAAGACGGGAGAATGATCACCTCTTGTGCATATAATTTAGCGGTTTCACTTCTGTTGCTTTTGAGCTACCATATGCTCTTCTCCCATGGTGAGACATTCTCAGTCCATTTACCAGTGTCAAAGAGCTTTTTACGTCAGAAGTCATTTGTTGCCTGATTTCTGTGTTGCTAGAGTTTTAGGAGCATTGCTACTCTTTTAGGTAGCCCCGTTGGGTACGTCAGCCCCATATCATGAGAGTTGCTCAGATATTGCTGTCAGGACCAACATTGCCCTCCTGTAGCCAGAGGTCAGCCCTGTACTGAGTCAGGAGCTTGTGAACCCAAGTAGATCTGGTTGGTGCTGTTGTTCCTGGGCAGCTGGGGGCTCTAACAGCAGCTGTGTGCAGAAAGGCTGGGCATGGAGCTTGTCGTGGCCACAGAGCATGCTGTGCTCACGGCCATTCTTACAGATGCCCTTCAGGGACTGTACAGAGACACACACTGACTTTAATAGGAATCATTAAGCAGAAATTATGTAGATCATTATCCTGTGTGGAGTGGGAGTTCTTTTGCAGCGCGTGTGTGCATTGAAGATTTTGTCTGTTACTATGGTGTATCCTTAAAGAGTTCAAATAATGCTGCTCTTACGTGATTGTAAAGTTATCCATAATAGGACTGGCCACCTTCAGGGTTCATTTTATGCGTGGGCTCTCTTTATTGTACTGACTGCATAACTGTATTTGTTGCTGGAGGTCAGCAGAAGTCCCGGTTTGTACTGTCCTTTCAGCTAAGTAGTTCTTGGCATTCGTGGAGTTGCTTTCAATCCACCATAGTGAAGCTGAGATTAAGAATTCTTTGGATTTTGGACAAAAGGAATAGTAACTTCTTCTTGTGAGTGTTCATTTCTCTGCCAGTAGAGGCTAGATGACTTAATCTCTGCATATATCAACACGTTGATCAAGTTTCACAGCAAAGTATCCAGGGGTAACTATAACAAATATTTAAAAATGTAAGCCTGGGCTGTAATTTAAGGCCTTGCTTGGTTATACAGCTCTGAGTGTAACAGGAATGACAGCTCAGGGCTGGATTTTAGGGTAGCTTTATCTGCAGTAATATTCAGCAGTAGGTCTATCAAAACAGCCTTGTAGAGCCAGAGCTGCCTGCCTGTGGCATGGCATTTGATCAAATATGCCTTAATAAAATCAGTGAAAGGTTTCACATCCAGAGAAAAAAATCAAGTCTTTGAGAGCATCTCTCTTTCTCTGAGAGCCTGTTAGGAAGTCATAGGGCTGAGATCCTGTGAAAATGACGAAGATGGATTCACTTTGGACATGTTTCATGAGGGAGATTTGGCTGGTTGGCTTGCTATTTCCATCCTTCTCTCTGGGTGATGCTGTGAGCATAAGGCTGAGGCTCATCTCTTCGGTTGAGGTGGGAGCAGAGTTCTCTGCAAAGTGATGGCTGAGCTGCTGCACTTTACAGAGCAGCATTTTAAAACCAGCCATCTCAGAGTGTGGCATGCTCTGCCTTGCAAGTATAGGTACTTCAACAGCTTCTTCCAGCAGGTCAGCCTCAGGTGTAGGTGCGAGGAATTTGTTTGTGGAGATCTAGGTTCAGAAATACCATAGACTGTACTCATCTCTTCTTCCTGATTATTAATCGGAGCCTTTCATTTTAATTAACATTATTCTCCCCCTGTACTCGGCTCTGGTGAGGCCACACCTCGAGTACTGTGTTCAGTTTTGGGCCCCTCGCTACAAGAAGGACATCGAGGTGCTTGAGCGGGTGCAGAGAAGGGCGACGAAGCTGGTGAGGGGCCTGGAGAACAAGTCCTACGAGGAGCGGCTGAGGGAGCTGGGCTTGTTCAGCCTGGAGAAAAGGAGGCTCAGGGGTGACCTTATTGCTCTCTACAGATACCTTAAAGGAGGCTGTAGTGAGGTGGGGGTTGGTCTGTTCTCCCCCGTGCCTGGTGACAGGACGAGGGGGAATGGGCTTGAGTTGCGCCAGGGGAGTTTTAGGTTAGATGTTAGGCAGAACTTCTTTACCGAAAGGGTTGTGAGGCATTGGAACAGGCTGCCCAGGGAAGTGGTGGAGTCACCATCCCTGGAAGTCTTTAAAAGACGTTTAGATGTAGAGCTTAGGGATATGGTTTAGTGGGGACTGTTAGCGTTAGGTCAGAGGTTGGACTCGATGATCTTGAGGTCTCTTCCAACCTAGAAATTCTGTGATTCTGTGATTCTGTGATTTTATCATAAGCCAAACAAAACCAAAGAATTAGGCTAAAAATGCACTAGCCTATGGGCTTAGTGGACTAGTTAATTTTAAAGAAAAGACTTTTTCTGGCTGGCTTTCCTCTACTGATTCTAAGGCTCAGCATCTTTTTCATGGCCATTCATGGATTGACTTTGACATTGGTCTCTGTGCAGACAAAAGGAATAAAAGTGAGGGTTTTGCTACCATTTCCAGAAGCAGCAACTCTTTCTGCATTCAGCTTGGACCTTGAATGGAGCTGACTTCATTGCTGTCTGTATTGTTAACATTATAAAGATTAGACTATTTCTCTAATACACAGACTCTCAAATCCAGCCAGAGATATCCATGTAGTAGTTAAGGAATGAAGAAATAAGTCTGCAGACCAAGAGTTCCCCCAAGGAAATCATTTCACCATCCTTGTCTGCGTGCCAGGCATTCTTCCCGGTGTGGACCACTGAAACAAGAAACTAAAGGGAGAAGTGGAAACCCTGAAACCCTTACAGGTTTTGGAAGATTTCCCAAATTCACGTGTAGAGAGATGTTACCGCCTGTCACCCTCGGGTCTTGGCATGTGCAACTTTGCGAATGCTTTTAGGGACAAGTTTTCAATGCAGGTGCTGGTCTGGTGGGCTTGTCTTACCCTCAGCAGTAATTCCCAAAGCTGTGTCTTTTAGGCGGAGATAAGAAACAAACCAGCATGCTTTTCTTAAATGGACAGACTTGCATTAGACCTCAAGAGGTACTGTAAACACATGAGATTCTGATTTCTTCCAGTGATAACTTTCTCTAATGAGTTCTCCAAAACATTTCATGTATCTTGGTATTCAACATGTGTGTGTTTAGGAAGATGCCTTCTTTAGAAGGAGGGGTTTTATGGAGCAGTCTGATAGGAATGACTGATAATGAGATAAAATGCTGCTAAACTGCCCTGAACTGCTGCTGTCTGGTATTGGCTTGCAGGGCTTCACAGCCAGCCCCTTCAGGAGGCTCAGTTGCACGTAGTTACTGGGAATACAGCTTCAGCCCACAAACATGTAATTTATTTCACTGGTAAATCTCAAAAAGCTTCATGAGGAAAGACAGAATCCTTATTCACTCTCATTTTAGAAGTAAAGGAGTCAAGGCAGAGGCAGTTTAATTGATTTGCTTCGTGGTCACGCAGGCAATAGTGGTTGAACAAGTTACAGGCCCTGCTGTCTTCAAACTTTTGTTGAGCTACAGGCCATGCTCAGTAGTTCTTCCTGGGGGGAAGAAGGTGCCTCAAGGTAGTTGTGTGGTTGGCTTCTTTTGGGTGGGAGCTTTCTACTTAGTGTGTCAGTACAGAGCTGGTGGGCTTAGGAGGTGACAAACTCTGGGGTGAGCTTGTTGGTACTGCAGCCTGTTACACTTCTTTTGTGTGGAGTATAAACCTCATCAGCCTTTCACAATATGTTGGTTGATATACCGCTTCATTCCATTTAAACCAATAATTAACGTGCTTGCTGGTTTTGCTTAGGGTCAGAAGAGCACAGGTGGGTGTAAGAGATTTTGGCTCCCTGTTCTTTTGCTGTATCGGGTTCACATGTTGTTTAAAACAAAACAAAAAAACGCCAACAAAACAAACAAAAAGCTACAACAAAGAAAACAAACAAACAAAAAACCACAACAGTGCTAGAGCAGCTGGGAGAGAGGGGTGAGAGCTGAGAGAGAAGCAGCCCTGCAGCCCCCAAGGGGAGTGCAGCAGGAGGGCAGGAGGTGCTCCAGGCACAAGGCAGCACAAGTTCCCCTGTGGCTGTGGAGAGGCCCCTGGTGGAGCAGGCTGTCCCCCTGCAGCCCATGGGTCCCACATGGAGCAGATCTCCACGCTGCAGCCCCCCCATGGGTGGAGGAGCCCCCGGTGGAGCAGGTGGATGTGGCCTGGAGGAGTCTGCGGCCCATGGAGATCCCCCGCAGGAGCAGGCCCCAGGCCAGAGCTGCAGCCCGTGGAGAGGAGCCCACACAGAAGCAGGTGGATGTGGCCTGGAGGAGACCCCCTGATGACCACCACATATGCTGCCACCATTTTTTTTCTGCTGATCCAGTTCTTCTGGAATTGAGAATTAGCTGCCGTTTCTCTGAAAACCAAAGCTTTGTGATTTCAACCTTTCCTCTGCTCATTTTTATTTGTTTCGCACTGTTTGGACTTTACATTGTGCAGAGTATGTATGTATGTGTATAGTAAGGAATATACAAGGGAAAAGGAAATAGTTATGGGAAGATAGAAAAGAAGAAATCCCAGTTTATTGCCTTGTAGGTCCTGAGTCACTCCAGCAGGGCATGTCTCATCCATGTCCTCAGCTGTGCTTTGTGTAATCTTGGCCCAGCTCCATCATGGTAGCAAAGTGAAGATCATGCTGGTTAGCATGGTGTGTTTGTTGATTTAACTTGCGAATTCCCTCCTACTCTTCCCTTTCCTGTAAAGATCACTTAACAACAGAATAAAAATTAAAATTAATTGAATGGTAATACTACAGAGAAAGTAGAATCTTGCTCTAGACTTTAAGGTAGTCTGGAGTCACATCTGTGAGCCTCAGGGTTTGTCCATAGAGGACCAAAATCATCTGAAAACAACTCAGTTGATGAACTGAGGACATCAGCAGAGTTTAAGATAACTGAACCCTATCTGCGAAGGGTTGCCTCAGCCTAGCAGTAAAGGCTGCTATCATCTAGGGCTGATGATAAGCACCTTCAAGTGAGATTCCTTCCTTCCCCGGTGTCTGGGAGGGCACCTGCAGTAGGTGATTCAGTCCACTCTTGACTGTAGTGACGGTGGTGTTGACTAACCTACATTGACTATCTAACATTTAGCTGGCTGAAAGTATATGAGACAAATTCCGCACTTTTCATCTTGGGTGTGTTCAGTGTTCTCTGGCAGTGCCTCTATACTGTTGGCTGTTAGAAAAGGATATTGGTTAAAGAATAGTAAAGAAAGGCCTTTGTAGGAAAAAAAGAGAGACTGTCATTAGTAGCTTTCTTTTAAATTGAAGACCCAGGGTGGTTAGCAGCTGCTAATGCGCCTTGCTGAAGATGTCTGCTATTGAGAGCATGTAGGCGTTGCATTTTGTGAAAGTAGGTTTTGGACCAAAGATCTTGACAAAGCTAAGCACACTTAACTTCCAGAGAGACTGTCGTTGGAAAGCAGTAGTTAGAAAGGAAGAATTAGCAGAAATTAAAAGAGAAAGAAAAGTCTATTAATGTCTGTCTTTGTAGTAGTAAGTAGGTCAGTGAGCTGAGAGAGACCTTAGACAGACTTGTAATTCTCACACAGTGAGGCTGGAAGAAAGATGCTGAAGCAGAGGCAGTGATTTAATCAGGAGTTACTCGTGTAAAGCAAAGAATACTGGATACATAGTCAAAACTGCAGAAAGCATCTTATATTCTGATTTTGAAAACAGAGCTAGAGCTAGTGTCAGCCCTGCATTCCCACGCAGAGCAAGCCAAACCCCTTGTCTTTGGGTTTTATGGATGGAGGGGCTAGAGCGGATTAATTGAGGCCATACAATGTTATTCCAGGAAGCACATGTGATTGCTGACCTTGGCGCGAGGTGGTGTCTCTGTGTGTGTCCTGTACATGGCAAGGGTGCTGCTGTGTGTGTGGCGGGGCCCCCCTGTGCAGGGCTGTGGTCACGGGGTTGGAATTGGGGTGCCCTGCTTTGAAGCTTGTAGAAGCCATTTGTGTGCTGGGCGAGTGACAGCACCCATCCCCTTTCTCCTATGAACGCAAGGGTAGGAGCCCAATTATTTTGTACATAATGAGGAGATTGCTGAATGAGGGACTGGAGTTTGGCAGGGCAGAATGGGAGCGTTCTCGTGCTTCCATTTTGCACAGGAAACCTCATTATTTGGTTACGTGGTTATGAGTGAAGTTCTGGCTCTTGGGTTTTTAAAGCGCTTGAAAAGAGTCAGTGGTCATCATGGTATGGCTGAGGATCACGTAGGGTAGTGCAGGAAGAGTTGCTGGGGGAGCTAAGTGTATAGTGAAGCTTTTCTGGAAACATCTTAGGGTAATCAAAAAGGAAGATTATTCACAGTTTAGAATATGGGAATGTCAATATAAAAAATAATCAATACTAACAGTCCTTTTTTTTTAGGGAGAAAATATTAATAACCTATCTTTATGTAGAAATCTGTTCATTAAGTGAGGGATTAAAATAGTGAAGTTTCAATCCAAAAAACTTGAAACTGTGGGAACTATGATGACAACTGAGCTGCTGTTGGGAGGGGACAGGATGCCACTGGAAGGACAGCACTGGGTGGGACAAGCACTGGTGCTGGTCAGCAGGATGGCTGGGGCTGAGTGCTTGCACGTAGCTGCAGCACCTTGGGAAGTGATGAGAAAACCAGAGTTATGCATTGTTTGGAAAGTGCTTTGGAACCATTCATTTTTAAAATTATTTCTGTTTCATAGAACAACAGAATCATAGAATGTTTGGGGTTGAAAGGGACTATAAAGACCATTGAATTGCAACCCCCAGCCATGGGCAGGGACACCTCCCATCAGACCAGGTAGGCTCCCTTTAGGTACTGGAAGGCAGCTGTAAGGTCATCCTGGAGCCTTCAAAAAAACAAACAAACAAACAAAAAACCTGATTGCACTTCTCCCATTTTCTGACTCTTTCAGTATATATATTTTTTCCATTCTTTAGGGGACAAAATGGAAAAGAAATAACAAAGAAGAGTGGGTTGTCTGCCCAGTCGTTCTGCAGTGTAAAAAACTTTCATAAACTCGAATGGGACACATTAATAAAAAATAAGTATGTGCATGCACTGAATTAACAAGTATCCTCATCTCTTTTTTCTCTCTTTATTTATTTATAAATACACTTAAGGCCTAGAGAGACAGCAAGCTATGTACCTGTTCAATTTTCACATTTATGAAGATCTATGCTGAAAGAAGATGAAGTTATAAAAATGAAGTGCTGCATGGCATTGATTTCTCTAGACACTAACAAGGCAGAATGTGAGTGGAGATGACAACAAAGTAATGTCTCCATGGGCTCAAATGCTAAATTACAAGAAATGTAAATAAATTAACTGAGTCACCTGTTGTTTTCTGGGCTAAGGAAGTTAAGCAAACAATTTCTAGAGTCTTCTAGAATATGTAAAACCAGTAATGCAGTGCTAAAAGGATATGACATAGTAAAATAATTTTTTGGTGCATTACAAGATTGTATTTTGGAGCGGATAATTTCAGAGAAGAAATAATTCTTCATTTAATACAGTTGTGTGGTGGAATCAGTTGCAGCAGTAATGAAAGTCAGGCCACCAAAAGACTGGGGCTAAAAGACAAATTCAGTGTTCATTAAGTTGCTGATTGAATCCATAGAAGTGGTGGGATAAATTAATCCAAGTTGTAAATTAGAGAAATGATTAGAGGAGTGTATGTGGCTTATTTGCCTCTGGAGGGGAATGGCAATCCATCTGCCATGGGATCTTGTTTCTACAGCCTGTGCTATAGGGTTTTTTTGATCTACCTCACTGCACAACTGTCTCAAAAAATACGCGATGTTTTGGAGTGTCATATTTTCCTATCTCTCTGTTTTTGTTTGCTGTTGTAATGAATTCACAATAAAAAGGATGTGCCTTTTCCTTTTCCTTCTCCCCCTTATTTCATCAATGCTGTGTATTCAACCTGAGGTAGGGCATCCAGCTGGAAACATCACTTCTCTCACACAGCATTAGCTTCTTCAGGCTGGGTACTCCTGGGTCAGTCTCTCTCTTTCTTTTCTTTGTTTTTTTTTTCCTGTTGTAAGTATGAAAGTATGTTTGTGCAAAAACACTGTCTTTAGGTAGTAGCACACAAATACAACAGAAAAATCATCCTAAGCGAGTATCTATTATGGGATGAAAACGTCTGAGATGAATTTCAACTTTATAGTAAAATATTAGGCTAAAATTGAAAGGAGAATTGCAGTGCATCTTTGCACATTCATGACATAAAGCAAGAAGAACTGGAGACCATGATATCCTTAGGTTTACAGCACAGCTCCAGACCAGTGTTGCACTTCAGGAGGAATCCTCATCAGCTCAATGGGTAAAGAATGATGGTGTCGGATGGTTTTTTGGGGATTTTAATCAGGTGTAGTGTTGGCATTTCTAATCTGTGTCCAGTTTGCAGCTAGACAGAGATATGCCTTTCTTTTCTGTGGTTGTTGCCTGGTTTTGCCTTTTGTGGCTTCAGCAAGTCACTGTGCAGAAAGAACTCTGAAAGATAGTTTTTTGTTGTTGTTGTTGTTTTGTTTTGTTTTGGCTTTTGGACAGTAAAGGTGTACCTCATGAGGTAGTGGTCTTACTTAGTGATTTTTGGAGTTAACTTTTCAAGTATTTTTTTAAGAGATTGCCAGTTTTCCCTTTCCCTATCATATATAAAAACATCATTGACAAAATAAATAAAAAAACAACATGGAAAAAACATCACATCACACGTGCCTTTTAAAAATGTTGGATATTCTGATTTAGCACCCTCATTCTGACATTGTGGCATGTAAATACAGATGCAGTCTAAGTTCAGAGGAAGGGAGTGACTTTTGGAAGCCTTTTTTTCATGTTTCTGAGTCAGACCTGGCTTAATATTTTTTTTATATTACTTTCTGGAAATAGAAGTACAGAGGGATAATACACCTGTACAGAAGTAATATTTGTCTACGAGGAGGTGAGTAGAAAAATAAGTATCCTGCTGAAATAGAATATATATTAGTTTACATTTTTTTTTCTGTGTCTAAGAAACTATTCTTGCAAGTTTGTAAGTAATCTCATGTTTTTAAGGTGTCCTTTCCTTTACAGGCAGATAGTCTTGTTCCACTTATGGGTTGCAAAGTCTTGACACACAGGATATTTTCCTTCTCATTAAAATGTATTTATTTATTTTGCAGTGAGAATAGCTTGCTTAAGATGCTTCTTTTGATCTTTGGTAATGTCACAGACTCAATAAGACTGCTAGCATAAAGTGGTGTTTATCTCATTTCAGCTTTACATCCGCTGTTAATTGGACCTGAATAATAAAATGCCACTGCAAAAAGTGCTTTAGTTTGCTAGGTTTAAATATGATGTCCAAAAAGATGCAGGTATTATTATTAGTGCTTGGAAATTGCTGCCTGTCTGTAATTGGAAGGCTTTTTCTTGTATTTCTGTGTTTTTCTGTGCATTTATTGGGTTTTAAGCCTTTTAGGAACTTAAGGAGAGGGAGGAAGGTATAAAGGAAGGTGCTAAATTTTTTGCAAAATGTAATTTCATTTTATTTTATTTCATTTTTGAAACTTGAATTTGCAATGTCACTTATGTTTCTAGGGAAACAACTTAATGTAATGCAGATCAGCAGCTGAAATACTTTTCCTAGCAGCTGCAGAGTGAAGTTAGCAAGACCCACGGTCTGTTCTGCAGCTGATGCTGGGAGCTTTGTGGCTGGGGGACTGGCAGTTGTCCCCCTGCTCCCCATCATGGCTGCTGGCCTTTCAGGGAGTATGAACAGCACAGAATGATGCCAGAGTTATCCTCTAGAGAGGTCGTAACATGGGATGCTGAAAGTCTGGAGGAGTGTGTACAGATTTCCTTTTCTCAGGAAAAGCTCAGAAAGAGGGGAGGAGGTGAGAAAGTGAGTTTTCTCCAGCAACTTGGATTGGAGAGGAATGTGAAACTTCACAGTTTTCTCCCATCTCGCTCTTGAAAGTTAACACAAGAAATAGATAGGCCTTGGAGACAGTTTTCTGACAGAAATCCCAGAACCTTCATTCCCAGAAGCCGAGATGGTGACAAGAAGCTGGGTGCTCAGACGGGAGTTACCCAAGAATTTTGTTGATGGAGTTGGATCCTCCAGCAAGCAGGTGTTGGGTAAATGTTTTGATTCTTTGCGGTGCATATTTGCATATTTGAAGCTTTTTGGTACTTATGACTCATTTTAGTTTGCCCAAGTCTGAAAAAGAGCAAACAAGCAAGCCCCATAATTTCTGTGGGATCCTTGAGTAGCTGGTTCAAGGCCTGCGTGCCCTGAGCTGTGTGCCTCAAGTGTGAAAGTCCAGCATGTCCTACCCACCACTTGAGAGGTAACATACCTGCAGGTCCTCACTGTTGGCATCCTATGGATAATTAGAGAGTTATTACACCTAAAATAGCATGAAGGGATTTGATCCACCACTGTCTGATCGTCTACAACCCTTGAATCCCTTTTGTACCAGCACCTTTGAGGTATTGGTACAAAACTTCCCCAGTTTGTACTGCCCAAGCCTGAGCTGCTTCTCTGTGACTTGTTATAATCTGTTGCCCTCCCTGGTTTGCCTTGTATCCTGTTTTTTGGCCATGGTGAAGAGTTGTATGTGAGTAACATTTTAGGCCAGACCAGCAATCATCAATGGCTCTTCCAGAAGATGCTGTGAAGTGTTTTAAAGGTTTGATGCCAGCGGAGGCTTTATTTGTAGTGATGTTTTGTTTGTACAGGTGAATATATTTTTTTTTTCTTAATGCAAATCTGCCTGGGTCGTGAGGGAGGGTGGGGGAGGAAAACATGCTGAGATGGTAACACTTGACACCATGAAGCATTTTTATTTTCGTGATAAAAACCTTTTTTTTTTTTTTTTTCTTCTGTAAACTTTTAAGTTTTGTCACTTCTCATTTGCTGGGATTATGAAGGATGATAATATGCTCCCTAACCTTCTTTGGTGTATTTTTGTCTGGTACGTTAATAGATTCCTTAGTACTTGAGGAAAAGCAAGTCTCAACTTACTAGTTGCTAATCAGAACATGGAAGTGGTATGTTTTTTTTTCTAAAAACTGTAATTCAAGGTTATGCATGTGCAAAAATAGCTGTAGGCTACAACAAATATTTTCTTCAGCAGGTCTAGCTCGTTTTATTGACATATTGTTTTGTAAACTGCGGGTGACTTGCATTGTTCTCAACCAAAATAACTTGCATCAATCAACATAAGAGGGTAATTAATTTACATATTTTCATTGTGGAAATGTTCCAGACTTTTTTTTACTGTACAGTGCTAGACTCGAGAGAGGAAAAGTGCAATAACATTTTGGGTTTGTAGTCTGTTTTTAAGTTATTTTTCACTTGTGTTTATGCTGGAGAAAACGTTGTGCCCTTCCTAAATTTGAGGTTGGCATAGCATTGAATGAAAATAAAACAAGACTTAGGAGTGCGATTGTGTTTTGTGACTGTGTCGCACATCAGCACAGCCTTAATGAGATGAGGAGAGGTTGGCTGTTGAGTGCAGTAGCAAAATGTAGTTCAAAATGCTTGTCAGGAACGCATGCAATAGAGTTAACTGTTTATTTTCTGTATGAGAATCTGAGAGCAGCAGGGGAGACTATGGCAGATAGGGAGGCATTGGATTTTGTCTTTGCCAAAGATGAATGAATATTTCAGTAGTGTGTTGTTTTTAAATGCTTAGCAAATGCTTGCTCCTGCTTGTGTGAGGCACCAAAAGGTCCCAGATCCACCCAAACTTCTCTACGTCATGGCTGAAATGTAGTTAAAACAAAAGTTTGTGGGTCTGTTGAAATGTAGAGAGCAGCATGGTCATCACTGCTGTTGGGTTGACAGAAGGTCATTTTTGGAGGAGCATGAACCCCAAAGTTGTGGTGTGGTACGTTTTTATTTCCTCCTTTGCATCTTGAATATACTCTCTATATGACTTTGCTGATAGTTGTTGTTGTTATTATTATTATTGTTCCTACCAGGAGACATGGTAATGGAGCAGTGCAACAAGGTTGCATAGAGTTCCCGTGTAAAGGGATGCCACACACAGGCTATTGAGGCAAATCACTTTGCCCATGAAGTTATTAAGATTTTTAAATCAGAGAAAATGTAATGCAAAAAAAAAAAAAGTCTTTATTTCACATTATGCATTTTCTGCTATGGCGATTGGTCTGTTGCCAAAGTATTATTCACTGGCACTGTGGCCCTAATTCCTTGCTTTTAAGCAGGATCCTACCACCTAAAAGAATATCATTAGAGGTGAGAAAGCAGGTTGAGGAGGCAGAACATCAGCTGAGATTGACCTGATATTCGCTATGGACATCTTATGGAGGGAAAAAAAAAAAGAGAGAGAGAGAGAGAAAATTGCTAATTTTCATTCTTTAAACAAGATTCCTGATATTTTACTTGAGGAGCTGCCCTTGAACAGACAGCATTCAGGCTGACTGTGGTGGTCTCTCTTGGTGGTGGCTTTCTGACAGTGAGTGTTGCTGGTACTTTGCCTGTGCTGATTTATTATTCTCCTGTAGGTGAGGGCTGCTGTGATGAAGCTATTGCTGCTGCACAGATGGGGACTGGAACTAGAATTTCTGGCTTCAAGGTGGAGTCCTGAGATGTGAGCTCAGGATGTAGCTGAGGTGCACAGCGTTTCTGCTTGTGCTGACCAAACCTGAGCTGCTTCTCCATGACTGAAATGCAGCAGGGTTGGACCAGCTTGCTGGGAACATGCTGCGCTGCAGAGTCCGTGCTGCCTCCGACTTGCTCGTAATCCTGGGTCTCCTCCTGTGCCCAGGCAGAAAACCTGTGCTTGCATGTGGTGATGTTTTCAAGCTGGCTGTGCTGATGATGGCTGAGAGTCCATGTTCTGCCTTTGCTCGAGCTAGTATCCCTCCCTCTTCTCAGTGAGGGCTCAGGCAAGATCCAGCTGAGAACTGATATGCAATCCAGAGCTTTCTTGCGTTTTTCCCCAGGTAACTTAGGGGATGGATGAATTTCCTGATTTGCTGGCAGAGAATCAGAGAAGTGCTTGACCCAGCAATGAAAAAGTCCTTGTGATTACTCACTCAGGGACTTTTAAAGCAAAGGAAGCCAAACAGGTTTATATAGACATATGGGCAATGTGACTGTGGTAACTTGGCACCGCTGAGTTAGTCCCAGGTGCTCTTATCTGTGCTAACTCCGTTGGGAAGGGGAGAGCTGACTGCAGAAATGCAGTTGTGCTTTCAGTAACTTGCAGAGAATGAAATCTGCTGTGACTGTACCAGGCTGCACACCCTCTGTTCCCCTGCCTCTCCATAAAGTCAGGATTCTCAGGGAACTGCATTTAATGGACCATCTCTGACTCCAGCACATTTTGTCATCCTGGTTGCTTTGAATCAAGTGGTGCAGGGGCCTGACCTCAGACTGTCCACATCCCGGGTTGGTGCGTTTCTGGCCCTCTTTGCTCTGTGCTGAACTGATGTGATCTGCAAGCAAAAGAGAAGTTGCGAGCTAATTTAGTGAAAGCCTGTCCTCCGTGCTTCAGTTTTTAATCTCTTCCTAGAAGACAACTGATGGCTGCAGTAGATGGTGCCAAATGCAGCGACCCAAACAGTACACTCACGCTGGCAGAGACCAAGTCCTCTCAACCTTGCTCTTTGTAATGACTTTATGCAGTATGAAAATTCATGAGTATTTTATTTTCCTTTGGGTTAAGGAATGATCTGATCAGCTGTCTGTCTCTGTGAGAAAGGCTGGATGCAGTCTGTATTCCTCTTCCATCTCAACTCCTTTTTAAAAGCTTCTGACTGGTTCCCATTGTCCTGGCAGTGTTCATGGGCTCTTTTTGGAGAGCACGCAAATGACTAAGGCCCAAAGCCAACTGGTGCAACGCTCACTGAGTGTTGCAATGCTTAAATAGGCATGAAGGCTGGAACTGGGTTGCCTAAACACAGATATCTACAGCCGTGTTGGGAACTTTAAGTTGCCACATCATCATTGGTACAGGAGAGTATGGGTCTCTCACGTCACTGTGCCCCTGTGCTTGGGCACCTGAAACTTGTGTGTATCAGTTAATCAGCTGATAACTTGCTATGTGAAGAAGGAAAATCAGTCTATATCTTAGTGTAGAGTAGCATTTTACATTTTTTTTTCTTTCTTGGCATAACAGAAATTTATTTGATACTGATCCATTGATTCTAATTTAATACATCCATTGTTCAGGAAGTAGCAATATTTTTATTTTTTGGAGAAAGTGCAATAATGGTGATTTGGAAGGTAGCAATGTGTTAAAATAAGTTCACAGTGATAAATCTGTCGGGGTGTGCATGTATCTAACTGTTCAGTAGAGTTCCATAGCCGCAGGACAGGGGGTTGGCATTACACGGGAGGAGTTAGGTGTATGTTGACATCTTCCATTATTTTAATTTGTTTTGCTGTTGTGTATTGGAAACTTATCTCTAGTCTCATGCTATCTGGTACATTTAATAACTGGATATTGTTAAAATAAATCTTAGCAAAGGGAAGCTGGAAAAATAAATGAAAGGAGCTACAGCATTAAATGAGAGAAAAGAATCCAAGCTCCCAAGTTTTTTCCCTGTCTTGATCAGGCAATGTGACAGTGCAGTGGTTTCACACTGATGGGCCATGAAGCTCTGCCACACCACCTTCTCACTCACCCCATCAAAAAGACAAGGGGAGAAAATATGGGGAAAAAAAAAAGCCTGGGTTGAGGTAAGGACAGGGAGATCACTCAACAATTACCACCATGGGCAAGATGGACTCAGCACAGGGAAATTAATGAAATTTGTTGCCTATTGCTAACAGACTAGAACAATAAGAAACTAAAAGCAACCTAAAACCACCTTCCCCCCATCCACCCTCTTCCACCTTCTTCTCCTGAGAGGCACAGGGTAACAGAGAATGGGGGCTGCAGTCAGTCCCTGATGCTTCGTCTCCACCACTCCTTCACAGTCCCTCTCTGCCCCTGCTCCCCATGGGGTCCCTCCCACGGGATGCCATCCTTCCCGAACTGAGCCTGCGGCAGCTGCCCACAGGCTGCAGCTCTTCAGGAACTGCTCCCACAGGGCTCTGTACCACAGGGTCCATCCGTCAGGAGCAAACTGCTCCAGCATGGGTCCCCCATATGGGCAGCAGCTCCCTCCATACCCCCTGCTCCTGCGTGGGCTCCTCTCCACGGGCTGCAGCTCCGGCTCGGGGCCTGCTCCTGTGGGGGCTCTCCATGGGCCGCAGTCTCCTCCAGGCCACATCCACCTGCTCCACCGGGGGCTCCTCCACCCATAGGGGGGCTGCAGCATGGAAATCTGCTCCATGTGGGACCCATGGGCTGCAGGGGGACAGCCTGCTCTGCCAGGGGCCTCTCCAGGGGCTGCAGGGGAACTTGTGCTGCCTTGTGCCTGGAGCACCTCCTGCCCTCCTGCTGCACTCCCCTTGGGGGCTGCAGGGCTGCTTCTCTCTCAGCTCTCACCCCTCTCTCCCAGCTACTGCAGCACAGAAGGATTGTTTTTTTTTTCCCCTTCATTCAATCTGCTCTCCCAGAGGCCCACCCAGCATCTCTCATAGCTCAGCTCTGGCCAGCAGTGGGTCCCTTTTGGAGCTGTCTGGAGCTGGCTCTGATCTGACATGGGGCAGCTGCTGGGCTCTGCTCACAGAGGCCACCCCTGCTGCCCCCCACTACCAAACTCTTGCCATGTAAGCCCATTACAGACAGGCAGTTTGCATCTGGCCCTACATGAACAGATTTTTCTGAACAGGTGGAACAGGGAAATAAATAGAAGTAGTGATTTAGATTCAGTACTTGTCCTGGATACCCAACATGAGAGAAGCAAAACCTAATTATTTTTATTATTGTGTTTTTCTGAGCTGCACCAAAGTCCTGCAGCTCGGAAGATCTACATGTTTCTCCCCTCTTGAACATGAATGTTTGTGCTTCCAAGTACTGCATTAAAACATTTCCAAGCAAGATTATGTTTCTTGAGATCTAGACTTTCTTTTTTTCCACATTTGGTAATTATCTTTACAGACAAAAGATATTGTAGTTTTTTATACCAGTTTTATTGGACAGCTCGTGTGCATATCTAAGTCCTGACGTGTACTGGCGTGCTGTCAGAAATGGCTGAATTTACAACGTGCTTTGGTGTGTGTGCAGCATGGCTGCATGTCTCTGTTCAAGTGAAGGTGAGCAGCATCCCCTGTGCGGAATCCCTCCTTGCCTTACCTAGGAGATGGTCCAAGGATTTGCTCAGAGGTGAGGAAGAGACATGTCTGTTCCACATCTGCCCCACACTATGCATATCCAGCTGCTGGGTTTGGGGTTCTTTCTGCACATGTGCCTTTAGGGTCTGAAATACTGAAGATTAAGCTACCAGAGTCCGGTTGAAATACGGTTCTTAAACATTTTTTAAAATTGTGATCTTAACCTCTCTGTTTTTATTCACAGAATGGTTAAGGTTGGAAGGGACCTCTGGAGCTCACCTGCTCCAACCCACTACTCAGGCAAGGCCACCTATAGCAGGTGTCCTTCTTATGGTGGGTTCAGTTATCAACAGGGATTTGGTGTGCTGTGTTCGGCTTTGGAGGAGGAATTTGGAGCTTCAGTGATTCTGGTACCTCTTGGATGAAACATGGACCAAATTCCTGACTGGGACTGGTTGCTAAAGCAATGTTCCTGTGATGCTTTGTGTGAGAGGGGAGGGTGCTACCATCCTCAATCCCCAGCTAGAAATCACACTGCCTCCCTCAAATTCTCCTTGACTTCAGTTGATGTTCATCTGTCTGCACTGGGCTGTTGTGTCCTGTTCTTTCTTTGTGAAGGGGCAGTGCTTCCAGTCTTGAGCTGGCTGGATTTTAGCAAATGCTGGTGCTGAGCGATTCCTGTGTTGTTTACATATGGTTGTAGAATGCTTTCCGAATGAACAGTCCTCAGCAAAGCTGCTTTAATGAGCTGCAATGCTGATTGTAGCATATCCCACCCAATCTCTCAGTGCTCCACTGAGCTGAAATACCTTCTTTGTTCTTAAAATAGCCCCCACTGATTTGGATTTTAATTGCAGATATTACAGCTGTCAAAGAAGAGGAGAAATGACCAGATGATTGTGTTGATGGTATAAATGGAAGCTGGGGATATGTTGAGTTTCAGCCTTTAGATCTTCCCTCATTGAAGCCCTATTGCAGATATGCCTGCATGCTGCAGTGATTATGTGGAGCAGAGGCTTTCTCTAACATTAAGATGACCCTGAAGTGCGTTGTGCCTCATTATATCCACCACATCGACTAAACAAATCTGACAATAAGCATGTAGGCAACAAGGATTTTGGTGATAGTAATGGTAACAAAACAGGAGTAGATAGTAAATATGTTAGTTGAAACTAGAGCCTCGATAAATCATGATGGAATTTACTAATGCTCAGACAGATGGTAATTCAGGAATTCAATTAAAACTGAAAAAATCAAAGAGGTGATTAAGAAGTTTAAAGCTTGGGCACCAGACTGCATGTTTGCATTGTTCATCAACCAGCATTTGTCAGGGGGTGAGAGCTCTTCTCAGTAAGTGAACTGAATCTTTTCAGCACAGACATGTCAGTGACAGCCAGCAGCCTGTCATTGTTGCTGTTTTACTTCATTACCTGTTGATTCACTTCTCAAGTTTTATGAGTTCATAAATCACCCTATGGAAACAGGCATGGTAGGCTGGCTTTGTTTTCGTACTTTTTCATTTCTAGTGCTCAGGAGGGTGGATTTTTGGCTGGATGCAGCAGGTGCCTGGTAGGTTCCTCAGGCTTCAGGAAGGTGCTGTGAGGGTGATGTGAGACTGTCTACCACAGCTGATTACAAATATGGAAAGGAGAGAAGAAGTCAGGGAAAAGCCTCTGGGTTGAGTCTGTAAATCACTGCATAGAATCATAACATATCCCAAGCTGGAAGGGACCGACAAGGATCATCGAGTCCAACTCCTGGCTCCACATAAGACCACCCAAAAATCAGATCATATGCTCAGAGCATTGTCCAAATGCATCTTGAATTCTGTCAGGCTCAATGCTGTGACCATTTCCCTGAGGAGCCTGTCCCAGTGCCTGACCACCATCTGGGTGCAGAACCTTTCCCTAACCCCTAGCCTGACCCTCCCCTGTCCCAGCTCCATGCCATTCCCTTGGGTCCTGTCGCTGTCCCCAGAGAGCAGAGCTCAGCGCCTGCCCCTCCGCTCCCCTCCTGAGGGAGCTGCAGGCCGCCATGAGGCCTCCCCTCAGCCTGCTCTGCTCTGGGCTGAGCAAACCCAGGGAACTCAGATGCTCCTCATATGTCTTGCCCTCTAGAGCCTTCATCATCTTTATAGTCTTCCTTTAGACACTCTCTAATAGTTTTATGTCCTTTTTATACTGTGGCACCCAAAACTGTACCCAGTACTCGAGGGGAGGCCACACCAGTGCAGAGCAAAGCAGGATAATCCCTCCCTTCACCAGCAATGCTGTACCTGATGCACCCCAGCGTATGGTTGGACCTTCTAGCTGCCAGGGCATGCTGCTGACTCATCTTCAACTTATTGTCAACCCAAACCTCCAGATCCCTTTCTGTGGGGCCACTCTCCAGCCTCTCATACAGAATCACAGAATTGTCTAGGTTGGAAGAGACCTCAAGATCATCGAGTCCAACCTCTGACCTAACACTAACAAGTCCTCCACTAAACCATATCGCTAAGTTCAGCATCTAAATGTCTTTTAAAAACCTCCAGGGATGGTGACTCCACCACTTCCCTGGGCAGCCCATTCCAATGCCTCACAACCCTCTCAGTAAAGAAGTTCTTCCTAATATCCCTGGAGCAACTTAAGCCCATTCCCCCTCGTCCTGTCACCAGGCACATGGGAGAACAGGCCAACCCCCACCTCACTACAGCCTCCTTTAATGTACTAATAAAGAGCAATAAGGTCACCCCTGAGCCTCCTTTTCTCCAGGCCAAACAATCTCAGCTCCCTCAGCCACTTCTCATAAGACTTGTTCTCTGGACCCCTCACCAGCTTCATTGCCCTTCTCTGGACCCGCTCGAGCACCTTGATGTCCTTCTTGTAGCGAGGGGCCCAAAACTGAACACAGTACTCGAGGTGCGGCCTCACCAGAGCCAAGTACAGGGGGAAAATCACTTCCCTAGCCCTGCTGGCCACACTGCTTCTTATGCAAGCCAGGATGCTGTTGGCCTTCTTGGCCACCTGAGCACACTGCTGGCTCATATTCAGCCGACTATCCACCAATACTCCCAGGTCCTTCTCTGCCAGGCAGCTTTCCAACCACTCATCTCCCAGCCTGTAGCTCTGCTTGGGGTTATTGCGCCCCAGGTGGAGGACCCGGCACTTGGCCTTGTTAAACTTCATGCAGTTGACCTCAGCCCATAGGTCTAGCCTATCCAGATCCTCCTGCAGAGCCTTCCTACCCTCGAGCAGATCGACACACGCACCTAACTTGGTGTCATCTGCAAACTTACTGAGGGTGCACTCGATCCCCTCATCCAGATCATCAATAAAGATATTAAAGAGGACCGGCCACAGTACCGAGCCCTGGGGAACTCCACTAGTGACTGGCCTCCAACCGGATTTGACTCCATTCACAACTCTTTGGGCCTGGCTCTCCAGCCAGTTTTTAACCCAACGAACCATACGCCAGTTTGTAGGTATATCCATCATCACACTGTCCCATATGCAGAATCCAGCACTTGGCAGTTGTTAAACTTCGTATCATTGGTGATTTCCCAGCCCTCTAATTTGTCAAGATCTCTCTGCAAGGCCTTTCTACCCTCTAGGGAGTTGACAGCTCCTACCGATTTATTATTGACAAAAAAGACTTAGCACAAGAGTCCTGCGTCCATACTGTTTATGAAAACACTGAAGAGAACTGTCCCTAAATGGAGCCCTGGGGAACCCACTAGTGACTGGCTGCCATCCTGATGTAACCCCATTTACCGTAACCCTTTGAGCCCGACTCATCACGTAGCTGCTCTCCTATTGCACTGTGTTCTTGTCTAGCTGTGTGCGAAGTACGAAGACCAATATTGAACTGAGAATGTGATTTTGTCCTTGAGCTGTTCACTAGTTTGGAGACATGTAGGACATTCTCTCTTACAGGGAAGAGAGCACTCCTGCCAACCTAGGGAAGTTTCTGCAGGGAATATGGGAGAGGTGTATGCATGGTAGCGTAGCTTGGTGATCCTTTTGGGATCACTGGTACCCCAGTGTTGCAGGGATATGAAGGTTTCAGTTACATCTCATATGTTTAGTATTTATCACTGTTACTTACACATACATGATGAAGGCTTAAGTCAGGGGCTGATAAGTGTTACACTTAGCAGATCTGGTCCTTAGAGAAGAATAGGACTTTCTTTCACGTTCCTGTTGTGAAAGGCAATATCCTTCAGGGTCGTTGAGGGTTTAATTATGCCCTTGCAGCGCTCTAATGTGCCTGAAGGGATTTTGCTGAAACTTAACAACAACAACAAAAGTGGCAGACAAGACAGAGAATGTGATTTTTTTGTATATTTCTTTGTTTTGCTTGAAGTGCTGGCAATGGAGAGGCAGATCTTTGCTTGAATATCACTTTTTTTTTTTTCTTTTTTCTGTTCTGGCGTGCGTTACTTTTACTTACAATAATAAAATTAATTTGATTTTTTTTCCCTCCCTATATGAGTGACAGGGGGAAATTCTGCTCTCAAGATCTCATTACTGGCCTATGTGTGTAGCTAAGCTAGTCACATAAGCTAAATATAATGTTGGTAATTGATGATGTTGTATTCGCAGTTCATGGGGAGAGGCGTACGAGTGCTCTGGGTGTTGTGTGATGTCTGTCGTGGAGACAGGGTACTTAACGTCCACTTCATCTTGTTCCTTGATGCTTGGTTGAAGTGAAAGGGAATACAAGATGAGCTTTCCTGTCTGAAATACTGAGTTTTTTATTAAGAGCCCTTTAACAGTGGAAAGTGAGGTTGTTTTAAAGTTACGAGAGCCGTTTGGATTACATTGCAGCATTGCCCAGGAGTGGAAAACAGAAGAAAGTGCTGCTGCACTGGTAGTGTACTATCTGCAGTAATTACCTTGAGTTGTCATTTCTTAATGAAGTTTGCAAAGTGGACCTGAATGGTTTCTCTCTCTCTCTCTCTTTTTCTTTTTAATCTCTTTTTGGTGGCTTATTTTATCTATTTTTTACAACTCAACAGTAAGTTTTAAAACACTGCAGCAGGACTTTTCCCTACATATTGGTTCAGGCAAATTGTTCAATGAAGGTAACAGAGGTTTCACTTCCCTTAAGATACACAAGAAACCAGCATTTTATTAGAGATGAGTAACAGGCATTGCTCACTTGTTTGTGTATTGCTCTGTATCTTTTGGATCATTGCGCATGTTCCATTCGTCTGGAAAATGGGAGGAGGGTCTTGGCATCGCATATCATTTACACCCTTTATGAGCAAGTGATTTCAAAACAAAAGCTTTGGAGGAGGCAATGTGAATTAAAATTGGGAGCTTAAGGAAATTTCACCTGATGACCAAACCCTGTAATTTTGCAAGCTGGAAAGTAGGCGTTGTTTTTCAGAGAAGCCAAAAAAGCCCTGCAGCCCACCAGCAGATGGAAGGGGAGTGAAAGTAATAATGAAAAAGGGATTTGTTATTAGTCTGTTTGTACCTGCATAGGGAGAAGATTACCAAGATGAGGTGGTGCATCAGTCTATCAGGTGGAGGTGTTATGAGCCCTAGTGTTATAGAAAGCAGAACTGAAAGAAAAGAGACAACGCTTGAGTTTTTCTTTTCACAGTGGGGGCAATTGCTTGTTGGGATTAACTCACCCAGAAGCATGATGCGTGGCTGTCGCCCGCCTTCACAATTGGTGTTTCCCTGGAAGAGGTGCTGAGGCTCAGTTAGAAATGGCAGGCTGTATCCAGCAGTTATTTGGGGAAATCCATGACCTGTACAGGGGAACTGAACCGATGAGTCAAGCAGTGTGCTCTTGGCCTGAAATTCTGTGAGACACTTCCATGAATCAATCTTAGCTGTGGGTTTTCAATATATTCCTTCCAAGTTATTTTGTAATTAGAAAATGGTAATTGTCTCATCCTAAGGAGGGGGTATTTATTAAGGGCTGTATTTCGTGTTTTTCTGTTGTGATGTATTTCTCACTACCTGCTTGTCCCTGGTGTGCTCAGCAGTATTTTTTGCTTTCTGTCTTGACAGCCAGTTGGACTGCTGGTGGTATCCCTTGTGCTAAAGTGCTAGATAAACACTTGGGGTGCACTTTGTTTCAGGAGAAAGCATTCTGTAGCCAGGTGGTTATTTAATGCTAAGTGGAGCTGAAATGATTAATCAGCTAATTAGGTTAATAGCATAGTGTTTTTTAGGAAGGGGACTGTGCAATACCGGTGTGGTATTGCACAACAAGCTCCTTTGCAGAAAAAAAAAAAAAAGCAGGAGTGCTCCAGGGAGCTCTGCTAGTCCCAGTAGGTATCAAACTACAAAACATTAAAAGATGATTCCACGCACCTGGACCAGGATTTAGATGCAATGTTTGGTGGGGGTTAGGACTGTTTCTTCTTCTCTTCTCATAAGATGAGGAAGAAAATCAGCTGGAGGTCAATCTGTTCTTGTAACACTGGGATGGCTTCTGTCCTTATTAGCCTTTCATTTAATATTATACAGAGGTGCTGGATGAGGCTTGCCTTACAGTTAGCATAATAGACCCCCATTTGAAGATGACAGTTAAAGTTAGGATTTTTTCTTTTCTACTGTTACAGACTTAAAGGTTTCCCTAGGGCTGCAAGGATGAGTGAGAAATGGTAGTAAAGGGGAGATGCTGTCATCAGCCCTCAGGAAAGGCTGCCCAGCCAGCTCATCCATCCCACAGATGAACAGGAGTTAGGATTGGAAGCGGTCAGGTCTCTGTGAGCCTGTGCCAAAGCTTCAACCTGCCCAGACAAACCTGAGGCTTTTTGCTACGTGTGAGCTGCCAGCCTTGGTTGCAGCAGGGACGCGTCTGTGCAAATGGGCTGAGCTCAGCCCCTTCGGAGGTGACTGGAGGATGCTGTGATGGGGTAGCACTGCGTGATAACTGCCTGGAGGTGTTCTGCTTGGAGGCACCGTGGGGACAGCCAGCAGGGTTGCCCCTGGGCAGACATGCCCTGCAGGACCAGCCTCCAGGTGCAGAGCAGGTTCATGCCTGCAGGAAGCTTGGCTGCTTGCAGATGAGCTGCAGATGCTGCACAGCTGATATTGGGACCCCTATGTGGTCTCCCAGCCAACTTTATCAAGCTCAGGTGCTTAAAAGTAGGCTTCCAAATCCACACTTCTGCACCCATCAATCCATTTCAAGGCTGTTCTGTCATTTCAAGCACCAGCCTTTCCTATTTAAATTAAATTGCTCAAGTAGTTATTTATATCTGAGCTTAAGTCTGGCTCTAGGGTTACTGCTGCCAGCAGCACAAACCAGTGGCTGCAGCTGGGCTGCGGTGCTTTGCCTGGCTGTGGCATTAATGGTGCATTCATCTCCGTGCCAGGCAGCAGGGAAGCAGCGGTGGAAAGGTCTTCAAAGGCAGAGGGGATGTGGAAGAAACTTCAGGGATAGTTGTAAAGGCAGATCTGGATGGGACAGAGGAGAACACAGCAATGCTGAGGGCGTGGGGTGGGCTGCACCATTAGTCGCACAGCGTGTGGCCGCGCGCAGTTCCTCTCATCATCGTTAGGAAGCTGAAATTCAGTGGCGGCTCCACAATGGCACCGTAGTCTGTGAAAAGGGAGGAGGACAGATGGATGAAAAGAGGTTGCCCTGCTTACATTTGTTTGTGTTGGTAGGGCTGTGCTGAGAGCTGAAAGCGCCAAGGCTCTAACCAGCCTGGATGCACTGCTCATCCCTTTTTCTTATGGGAGCTGACTGGGAATGAGATGCTGGAGGGTTTTGTTGACTTCCCTGCTCTTATCATTAATATTTTTATAAGGACCTGAGTTTTCTGGTGTGACAGGACAGCAGGCATTATGCAAACTGTGAAGACTGTCCTGTGCCCAAGAGTAAATGCTTCAGGTAGGTGAGTCAAAGCACAGATGAAGTGCAAGAGTGCTTAATTATTATTATTATTATTAGTGGTAGTAGTAGTAGTATTTTCTGCTCAAGTGTGTGCTCAGTGTGTAGTTTGAATTGCAGAAAGCACTGCAGGACACAGATTTAAGGCCTTCTGGCCCTAGAGGCACTGACAGCAGAGCAGCACCTGTGTTTCAGCAGTGATTTTCGATGAGGTGGACATAGACCTATGTTTTCTCCTCTTAAAGCTGTTGTAGCCAGCAATCTAAGGGCTGGGATAAAAGCAAACAAAGTGGGAACCCAACGCTGTAGCATAAAGTTTGAGGTGTTCATTGAAAGGGAGGAAAAAAGAATGAAAATGATTAAGAAAGTCGCCTGCACTCATTGTACACCTTGAGGCTTCTGCATGTCCGAAGCCTCTCAAAGCCTGGGTTCACCCAGCTCTTACCCAGATGATCAGAGGAATATTAAGGAACCCTTGGATTCCCTGAATGAGCAGCTGTGACTGAGGTCTGTGTTTGTGCACCACAAGGTGAGCAGGGTGGATGATCTCCAGCCAGCCTGACCTCTGGGAGGCAGAAGGGCTTGGGTCTGGTGCTACTGAGCATCTCCAGATCAGTGTGAGATGCAGACAGACTGCATTTTCCACTGCCCTGTCCGGGTAAGATGGGGGCTGCAGAGCAGCATGGAGTGGAGTACGCAGTGAGCTGTCCTCCCAGCAGCAGCCCCGGCCTCCCAGCATTGTCTTTTGCAAGCGGGAGTTGCTGCTGTAATGTAAAACATGACTGGGGGAAATTCAAGTATCTCTTCTGTGTTTATACAGTATTTTTCCGGATTAGTTCCTAGCTTCGTTTGGCTCAAATATGCAAACTACTTGAGAAACAGAAAGAAATCACCTTAAGTGGCTTCCTGTGGGGGGCTTCACTGGCTGTTCTGGGGGCTGCCCGTCACTTTTTAAAAAGTTAACTTAGACAAAACAAAATGCCGTGGCTTTTCCTGACTGCCACAGCCCTTTGGCTGTTGCTTAGCTACCGCTTGGCAATGACCTTTCCCCACAGAAGTGATGTTTGGAGCTGAAATCACCCAACAAAAGGGAAGAGCATAAACCCCCTGGATGACGATCGCCCAAGATATCTGCCCTGCACTCAGTGCTTTCTGTTCCCACCAGCAGCATACATTTTACGCATGACTTGTCAAAGCCAGCGGTAATTTTGTGTTGATAGGGTCTGTGGGATTAGGTATTAAAGGTAGACTGTGAGGTCTCTAATTTTTGGGCCATCGCTGCTTTCCAGTTAGTTCCTCTGCAAAACTTCAGTGCCAACGTGACAAAAGCATCGCGTGCCTCCAGGGGAACAGAGCTGAGTATCCCTGGCCTTTGGGCAGCAGCACCAAACATGCTGCACCTGCAAGTAGCACAGTGCCCCTTCGCTCACGGCACAGGAATTGCTTTGGTTTGCTTTCTCTGGCATCCAGGAAGAGCAGCAGAGGGTCTCACATGCAGGGCATGGGCCAGGAAGCCCTAAGCTGGGGGCTCTGGCTGCACTGACCGCTGTCTCCACAGCCCAGAGGTGACTGGAATTTCGAAAAAAAAGAAGGGAAGTATGCTGTGTATTTTTTTTTTCTATTTTGCAACCTTTTACATTGAAAAAGGTAGAGGTAAATCCAAATGCTGCTGCTTTTATCAGACTGGCAGGTCATTTATAGAGAGAGGAAGGAAACTGGCACATCCTGCATGCTGTACATCTCTCTGAGCTACGGGCTCAAATTTTGACCTGCTTTCACTTGCTTAATTTTCTTATGCCTCTAAGCCTTCAGAGGTAGGTTCAACTCAGCATGTGCACATCATGTCTATTGTTCTCTTGGACCCCAAATTCCTGGCTTGCTTTTTTCTGGGAAAAAAGGGAGTGATTTTCTTTTCAGTGGAATCAAACTCTTGTTCCCAACCAAAGCCAGACCAGGACCCCAGGTGTGTGGACATACAAGAACCAGTTGTTACCAGACAAGCAGCCTGCAAGTCCAGTGTGTGCAGTAGGGAATGTGACAGAAAGATGCTAGTTTTGGAGATTTTGCATCTGAACAGGGGTTCTTGTTTTCTAAATACTGAGCAAGATATCGTAATTTTGAACCCCAGTACTAGAAATATGTAGCTTGGGAGGGGAAAAGATGGAAATTTTATCATAGGTAGGCTGATGAAGTAGGATTTCATAAAATAGATGCTACAATCTAGAGTACATTTACTGGTTGAGTATGTTAGATAGGTTACGTGAAATCTGATGTCCTCCTGTTCTGCAGTGATAAAGAACCACAGGTTGCAGCGTACCTAAGGACATTGAATTTCTCTGAAATTAGTGTTTTGAATTAATAAACTGTTTCTTGGTTAAACACCATCCCTAAGTAAACCTAGTATTGCCAGGTCATAAGCCAGAGCTGTCTCCTCACCTATTTTTGGTGGTCCTTGCTTCACTTCATTTTCACCTCTTTGCTGGGGCCGACTAGTAGCAAGCTTGCTGATGTGGTTTGACTGTAATGAATACAGTGACTGGACTCTATCTTATAAAAAAAAAATGGTTTAAGTGATGATCAAAACTGTGCTCATAGCACCTCGACTGATGAAACCTAAATCTCATTAAAATGCTTTGAAATTCATCAGATTTTGCGGCAGTGTGAAAGATGTCAAACAACAGTAGCAAAAAGAGGTATCTAGTTCAGTTCTTGTGGGTGGATGCTAAAGAGTTAGAGTAGCGGGAGAAAAATTGTCTTATTATCCTTGGGTAGTGCAGTAGTAGTTTATTACAGGAAAGGGAGAGTCAGTGGAACAGAAGTTGTATCATTTTTCATATCCCCAAACTCTGACACTGTACTTTTGCACTACAATATTATTCCAATAAATCAAAAGATGGGATCCCGAGAGGTTTTTGTACAGGATCGTATTTTTGAAGGGAGGTAGGGTTGAGAAGGATGCAAAAATTAAATACATTAAAAAGTTCCCATTTGTTAAGCTGCTTTGGAAACAGCTTTAGGAGAAGAAAGCAGCCAGGTTCAAGTTCAGGCTCTAGCCTCAAGGTGCTTAGGTGCTGCAGTGTTTGATTTCTCATCCACTGCAGCACAAAGGCTTGGGACAGGGGATGAGTCAGAGCTTTGGCTGAAACAGAGTATGTAAAACCTTGGTCCTGTGAAATAATAATAAAAAAATCTATAGTATCGAACTACCGCTTGATAGTTTTCATTTACAGATGATAATAATAACAAGGCTATTGCGTTAGAGGAGAACAGCCAGGATACATTTCAGACAACACGCTGGGACTTGGTGTATGGCTTGTGATGGCAGGCTGCTGCAATGTCCCTTTTACCCAAAGGCCAAACCAGGGGGAAGGGGAACAGGTCTGAAGCACGGCTCTTAGTCCTGGCCAAAACTCCTGGTCCCTCTGCAGGGGCATCAGAAGCAGCTAAGCTTGGCTCCTGATGAAGAGCTGCCTCCAGCCCTGCAGTCTGGATGTGCTGTCTCCTGTCTCCCTCCAGGTCTAGTGTTGCCCTTTGGGTTGCACTTAGATTTGTGCCAGGGCACCATTAGATGTTGAGTTATTCATATTGTGCTTGAAGGGCAGGGTTGTGTTCCCTGGGCAGAGGATTTTCCAAGAGTACAAGTGTGGTGGTGAGTGCTGAAGAAGGGCTGCAGGAGAAGGGAGCACTGGGCTGCCAAATGTTGTTGTTTCTGAGTGTCAGGTAACTTCTCAGGTTGTCAGAGGGTAAAGCAAGGTGGTGACTGGTAGTGCGTTACATTCCCAGCTGTAGCAGGCTGTGTGTAAGTACCTTGGTAAATACACGTCCCTCTCTCTGAGTGCTGGCAGTGGAGTGACCTGCCCTTTAATCTCAGGGTAGCAAAATACACAGAAGCCATCAGAAACACTGTAATTGCCCACCTTTGCTTACCTCACGTTTTTGCACAGCTATGCTTTTAATTATGTCCATTTTTTGGACAATACTTAGCTGTCCCCCAGGGCTTCATTTTTCTACCCTGAGTGAATACAAGCCCTATGGGGAGCGTTGCCATCACACGGTGCTGCTGGAGCAAGTGGGATGTCCACCAGGCTGGGTTCCTCATGCTGAGCATCACGAGTTGTGAGCTAGGAGGGAGCCAGACATGCTGCATGTGGAGAGAGAAGGTTGGTACCCAGCAGTGGCTCGTCCCATCTTTTGAGGCACCTCTTTTGGGATCAGGCATGTTGCCTTGCTAAGGTTCTGGCTCCTTTCTACTTGTAAGGGTGGGAGACTTCCTCAGGACTAGGCTTCAGAGGAGTTAATTTTAAGTGAGATTTCTCGCTCTCTGATTAAAAGCTCTTTGGTTTCTTGGCACTTGTTCGAACATACTTTTTTTTGGGAAACTGCAGTCTGCCATAGATCGAGAATTTTGCTGTAGTCCTTGGGGATGGCATCATTTGATAACATACAGAACTTGTTCTGTTTTCAGCATTTCAAGGATTTCTTCTGTTACCTTTATGCTGTCCATGCTCTGGCATCATGTATATTTTTTGGTGTCGGGGGAGGTGTAAATGCACATCATCACTTCTTGCCAGGCTTCTTGATAAGGCCTCTTGTGGGTGTTGAATCTTAAAAAGTGTGCTTTTTGTGTCCGTAGAATGGATGAGACGGTTTTGAATGGACAGTGGCTGGATAGATTTTTACACAGTTCTGGGATGAGCATAAGCCTTAAAGTTTTGTTCCTTTATTGGGTACTCTCTTGTAGGTATGGATGTAGTAGTCCTGAAAATCCACCGCAGTGTATGGACACCTCATCTTGCCTTGAATGATGTGTCGGGTTCCAGCTGCAATGTAGTGATGGCAGCACGGAGCTCAGCACAGGCTAATTTTCCCCGCTGCTTGTGTGCACTAAACATCTAGGAAAATGGGATAGGCATACACAGAACACTTCTTCCAGAAGTGTTATACATAAAAACAGCCCGATTAGCAAGCTTTGGGGGCGTGCTGGCTTCCCCCCCAAGTTTAGACCTGGTGTGTATTTCAGCATGGAAGAGTTTATTTCAGAAATGAAGACTTTAAGGATTAATGGTTTGTATGTCTGAATTTGTATAAGCACTATATTATGTGTTCAACAACTTCAATTGTTTTCTGTCTATCATTTCCTCTTTTTCAGTCCATTTAACGTGTTTCCTTAAGGGCTTAGTCTCATATCTGTTTCTGAAATATAAATACTAGTATCCCTTTTTGCTTGTGAGGTTGGCTTAAATAGGAGGGCTGATTTTGTACAAAAGGTTTATCGTGAAGGTGGGTGGGATGGAAAACCAATCTGTGCTTGGTGCACACTGCATTGCTTTAGGATACGTTGTATTTCTGCATCTCAAGGACTAAGATCTTTTTTATACTGATTGAGGGAAATGCTTAGAGATTTGTATTTGCATATTTAATGTAGTTAAGGTTTCAGTTATTTGCATTAGCAATTGCTTCAACTGCGGTATTAATAAGGCAGGTGCTTTTGTATAAATAAATAAAAAAAAGAAAAAAATTTAAAAAAAGAAGATTAGAGTACTGCCACAGGTTAATTTTTATATAGATGTAATGACTTCCAGCCGCCACAGTAACACACAATATTCCCCTAGTGATACCTCAAGTCAGGAAAGAAATTAACTCCTGTATATTAAGTTAGCAGTGGCAAACAAAATTGAAGATGAAAAGAAAATGAAGGGGCAAGGAAAAAGGCTTAGTTCCTCTGCACTGCCACAAGGGACACCCAACTTTAATTTCAAAATTTGGTTATTTCCTTTAATGCCCCACAGATGTGAAAAGAACTCTGGCAGCACTGGGCCATATGCAAATCCCTTTGAAACTGGTGGGACTTTGATTAGGCCTACCTTTTATTAGTTCTTTATCCTGTATTTTGTTTTTGGGTTTTGAGGGCTTTTTTTTTTCGCCAGAAACAAAGAAGTAATATAGGTCTGATAAATGGGTGTTGTACAAAAGGATTGGGATCTCCAGGGTTATGTAGACCTGCATTGGTTAAAACATCCTTTTGATTTAATGGGGTTGAACTGGGTGCTTAGATTGAAGCTGCACCTGTGTGGAACTAGTGAAGTCTTTCAGCTTCATGCAACATGAAGTGCCCATTTAAGAGGAAAGTCTGCAGGGGGTTCATTTTGCCCCTTTGTGTGTATGGTGTGCACTTTGTGTAGTGGCCAGAAGAAGGCAAGGGCTGGAGATGTTCCCCAAGCAAAGCCTCAGGGCTCCAGCCTCTGTTGGAACAAGCATTGCCATCCCATCATGCAAAATCATCTCCAAGAACTGAGGTCCTTCTTGAAAAGGTACATTGGTACTTCTACTTCTCAGTCCTTCTGACTTACCAAGAGGTCTTCTAGTCTTGCACATCGCTTTCTTTTTAAGTCAGGCTTCAGCTTCCAAAACCTTCAGTGCTTCAACTTGAAGCAAAAGACCTTAAATGAGCAGTTCCAAACCCAGATCACAGGGGCAGACTGAGACAGGTGTGTGAAGGTATTCACCATTCTGTGTAGATGTTTCTCAACACCTGGCTGTTGTCCCTGCTGAGCACCATGTCTCAGGTTTGCTTACAACTTGCCTTTTCTCCATCCAGTGTTCGGGGTATTTCCATTACTCAGCAGCTCTAGCCCTTCAGCAGGCTGTCCCATAGCATCGCCTGCTCTCGTCCCTGCTGGAGGTGGCATTGCAGGTGGCAGTTCCTGCTGCTGGCGGGATGCTTTTCTCCCACAGAGCCTGAGCAGATTTGGGAAGACTATCCGATCTCCAGTAATGCAATGGTTGTTTTCCCTTCTTTGGAAACAGAGCAACTCTGTTAGGGCATAGGAAGGAAGCCAAAAAGTCAAATTGGCTGAGAACAAATACTGAAATTAGCTAGTGCTGCTTTCCCAACAGAGCTAATAAATGGGGCAGAAAATCTAACAAAAAAAAAAAACACAAATGAAGATGGGGTTGTCTACATTTTATGTATATGTGTGTATATATATATATTTATCTTGACAGTGTCCTCATTTAAAAACAATAGTGTGCTTTTAGTGTTTCTGGTTCTTGCCACTACTAATTCTTTACAAAATCGTTAAGAGACCTACATAAATATAAGGAGCTTGGCACTGCTCTTAAAATGGGCAGTATCTTGGAAAGAGTTCATTACTCTTGTAATGCGGTTAGTTCTATTTCTGTCATGTACAAATCCTGTCTGACCAAGAATATTGAATTAGAGCTGGCTTGTGGGTGTTAAATATCTCCACAGTTATCTCTGCTTGAGTTGAACAAGTGAAAAGAGGCTCAAGGATGGACAGTCCTGGGTGCTTCTGTTGCCTTGGGAGGAGCAACCCTGCACACACCTGAAGAGGGCCTGGCACAGAGAGTTGAGCAAGGTGCTTGTGCTGGGTTGGAGCATCTCCTTGCTACACAGAGACCTGTTGTCATTTGGGTATATAATAAAATATAAAATAAACTAACTGTGGATGCTTCTCACACAGCTAATCACCAAGAATGAAAGTCCAGTTTAATAATCTGAAGTAGTCAAAAACTGGTGGCTGCCTTCGGACGCGAGGACAGGAGATGAAAAATAGAAGAGATGTTGCTTTCACTTGGGTTTCTTCAGGTCAAACCTTTAAGATCTATTGCTGCTGAGCACACGGTGTACTTCATGTGAATTGTGCTACTATATGCTTGGCCCTTGGGACCGATTGCTATGTAAATGCAAATTATTTAATTAACATTATTGTTTCCGTATGCCATAATATGATTTTTATGAGCATTTCTAGATTAAAGTTCACTTTAGAAACATAGCGATTGCTTCCCAAATTGCTTGGCTGTGCATTGCATTTTAAACCCCTTTAATGCGGTAAAGAATCCTTATCATTCCTTAAGCATCTGAGCAGCAGCCAGAAAAAATATAGCCACAACGTGTAAATATAACACTTCAGAAAAGTGTAACAAAAGCCCTGTGTGCTTTGACATGGCAGAACCAGTAATTCTTGACTGGTAACAGGGCAAAAAACATTCACAGATTAAACTTGCTTCCTCTAGTCTTTAAATCATAAGCCCAGCTTCAGTTAGATTTCATTTTCTTTCCTTTTTTTTTTTTTTTTTTTTCTTCAATCCTCTCCCTCCCATCTGTAGATATGGTAAAAGTTCCATATTTACCAACAGTTAGTTTTCCTTGTGGAAAATAAGAACTGAAGTCAGGTGTGATGCCTGGGATCCAGGTGTTTGGCATTGCTCAGTGGTATGATGGTGGTTTGTGTGCAGGTTCCTGTCTTTAACCTGTCGAGGATGGTCCATGAAGTGCAAGGGGAAGCTCTTGAATGCCTGGAGTTTTGCCAGGAGCTTCCGATGTGAATGTACAGCTTCCTGCTTGGTGCTTTTCGGTTCATTTCCCCGGGTTGGAGGATAACTCAAAGATAAGTTGTAACACCTTCTGAATAGGAAGGTGTTTTTCTTGGCTGCAGTTTGCCTAATCAAGTTGTTCATGCTGAGAAATTAGAGAATGATCCCTTTCATTTTAAACATGAAGCTGGAGAAGTGTTGGAGAATGTCACCTTGCTTTTGCAGCTGACAGAATTTTCCCAGAGTTTGCAGCTTTTTCACAAAGTTGCCATTTAAATTTTTGCAGTCTTAAGAGTAACCCAATTACGTTCTGGTGCATGGAATTCGAACAGAGGAAGGTTTGCGTAGCCGAATATTTGTATCCTTTTCTGTGTTGAATTTTAGCTGGCATTAATTTAGCAGGGGCTTGAGATAACATCTTTTACATTTTCCCTCATCAGCTGTTTTATGTGGGGTGCTGTTCGTTTGTTTAAGTGGTAGCAGAACACAGGCCTGGTTGGTGGCTTAAATGGATGAGTAAAAAAAAGCAGAAAGTATTCTCACTGGATGTAAAGAAATCAAGGTGTGTTGTAATATTCAGTGAGCATTGTCTTGTCATCTTTTTTCTTTTTTTTTTTTTTTTTTTTTTTTTTTATCAGTTTGAAGGGGTGTGGGAGGGAGATGTCTCATTCATTGCTCCTGGTCTAACTTTGTTCTGCTTGTTCTGAGCAGACGGTCTGTAGTTGCTCACACCTCACTGCATACCTCTGATGCTACAGCTGCTGATATCCATAGAAGCTGAGAGTGCTGCAAAGCCTCAGGTCTCACTCCAGATTCCTGTGGCATCATATATGCTGTTGCAGGGAACTTGGGAGAGTCACTGGCTCTGTTTTTGTGCTCAGGGTAAGTGACCTGGGAAAAAAAAAAAAGTGTTTAACAGCCTTCTTTTACATGATCTAAAAAGTATCACTAGTAATAGTAGCAGGTCAGAATTTTCCAATCACAAATTGTGGTACTAGCTGACAGTACCTTAAATCTTTAATTTGCACTTACACGGTTGCTTTTTTTTTTTTTTTTTTTCCGTTCTATCACTTGTCATATATGCAGTGGTATATTTTCCTGATTTGTGGTTTACCTATGCCTCCAGGTGCCAACAAAAACCACTGCAGAAGGTTCAGCAGTACTTCTGAGTGCCAGTGAGGAAATTTGGGTAAAATGCAGCCTCTTGTACAGGACACGGTGCTGACCTGTGACTTCTTTTTTGTTTTGCAGAGAAGGACTGGGGCTGTTTTCAAGAGCAGGCTTCAGTGCAGTAAACAGCAAGATGGGATTTGAAGTTATTTCATTTTTTATTTTCGGTTTCCTTTAATCCTGCTTGAGGGAAACCTGTGCACAGAGGCACTTCCAGGGAAAAACTGCTGCTCTGCTTCCTCCCCACCTCCTTGGAGAAATTTCATTCACAGTCAGGATGTCTGATCCATTGATTTATAGTGTGTGGGGTATTTTTTAGATTTATTATTATTATTTTCTCTCCGATTCTCCTATTAAAAAGCTAGCTGAGTTCAGTTTTCCCAAAGCAGGAGGAACGTTTTCTGTCAGTTTGATTGATCTGTGATTAACTTTGATGTTCCAAGACATAACGTTAATAGAGTTTGAGGCGTAAAGTCATATGAAGAAAATCTAAAAATAAAGAGCAGTTTGATTAACGTCCACAACCTAAAAAGAGTGCAGCTTGTACAGCGGCCAAGGACGGGCGGTATTTGGAAAGGAGCTTTCTAAAATGGGGAGCTGGAAATTGCAGTGCCTGGAACTGGGACTGAGTTGTCTTCAAAATAGTTTCTCTTAATTGAAACCAAATTGGAGGTTTTCTGTCTGGGACAGAGCCGTCCTTGAGCTGTGTCACTGGTGGGGCCTGGCCTGGTGAGAGGGCAGGAGGCTCCAGACCTCCTCACTGCCCTGTGATGTCCACAGGGACACTCCTGGGTGAGGAAACCTGGATATTTTCAGGTTGTGATATTGCAGAATTTTTCCTCTGGTGTTTTCAGCTGCAATTAGATGTTGGCAGAGTACTTTAGTATAGGTGACACTTAGTCAAAGAGAAACTCCACCTTCTGTGGAGCAGGGCTGATACCTGGTGCTGGGAGCTGTGTCCTGTGAGGTCCCTTTCTTTGCCCCTCCTGTGTCCCCAAAATCTGTGGGGAGAGTGCATGGCCAGAGCAGGCAGCAGTCACGGTGGTGATGTGCACCCAGCCAGGCCCACTGCCTGAGGAGACCTGTCACCCACCCTGCTCTCCTGAGGGACACAGGCTACAACAAATTAATACAAAATAATGATATTTCTCTGAGGAACGAGACAAAGTTTTGCTATCCTGCCTGGAACTGGAAATTGGTGGAGGGCTCCATACAGGCCAAGACCTGGTGAAGGGGGGACAAACATGATGGTGGTGCTGGGTGTCCTCTGGGTGAAGTACAGCCATCCTCCAGGGATGGACAATCCTCCTTTTCTCCTCCCTATGCACTGACTGACCTTGATGGTAGGCTCCACACAGCCTCCTGCAGGCTGAGCAGAGCCATCTGAGCAATTCCTGTTTATTAACAATATTCCCTGCATGGCTGGAGCTCTTTCTTCCTCTTGACATCCCTGGAAGCACTGCAGAGCTGTGGGTGCTGATACGGACATTTTGGGTCTGGGTCCCCAACTGTGGTGCCCCCAGATGCTCCCCCATGGAGGACTGTAAACTTTTTTGGCTATAAACATTTAAGGAGTAGTTGTCCTGTGTTTGCCATAGGGGAACTGGGATGGTTTTCTGGGGACATGGTAAGATGGTATTTTGCTGGGACCATATGGTAGGAAGGTCCATAACCTGAGAACTGGAATTATCACTTTAAATCATTGTTTGCTTGTCTCCCACTGTGTTTCTATGGTTTTGTGAAAAGCTGTACAAAAAGGAGGAAAAAAAAAAAAAAAAAAAGGGAAAAGATCAGGACTGGAAGAACTCTTCAGATCAAGCCAAAATGTTTGTGCTTGGAAGCCAGAAGTGTTTTCATTAAAAAAAAAAAAAAAAATGTTTTTATTAAAAAAAAAAAAAAAAAAGTAGTTTCTCTAGAGGATTTTTTTTTTTTTTTAATCAAGGGACAGATTAGGTGCTTCTTGACTTTTAAGACCGGTAAGGAATCATACCTTGTGACCATTGTTTTTAATGACATTGTTGTAGTACCACAATGATAGGAAGTTCCCTCCATTCCTTTCCTCTCCTAAGGAGCCGCATTTCTCCAAGTAAGCCATATATAAAAGGAAGACCACGTGCTTCCACAAGCCATTTCTGATTTCATGAGACCATCTGCATAGGATAGCTTAGTCCTTGGCGGCCACTTCAAGCCTGACTCAGGAGAGTATTGGATCAAGGTTGCTAGCATGAGATGGCAGTTCTGGCCCACATGAGATGTGTGGAGCAGACAAAGGTTCAAGGTCCCTTTCCTACAAGAGAGATGCCAATTTTGTTCTTGCTGGCCTTGTCATCAGAGACTTTGTGGTATGTCAGCTGGAACGGAGGATAGTTCCCTGCTGAGCACTAGAAGTTTGATTGCTCTTGTACCAAAACTAAAGCAGATGGGTTTGAAGAATTTTGTATGATGACTGCTTGCTGTCTCTTTCTTCTGTCTCTGAATTTATTGTTCACTGGAGTTAAATTCATACAAATGCATAAATTGCAGATGGAGAAGTAATAGAGGAAATGCATCATTAGAATATGCGCCACTAACTTTAAGAAGAAATAAAGCTGTTAAGTAGAAAAGATATTAAATGTTTAAGAGCTTTTTGCGGGACAGAAGAACCTTAGGTATTTCAGTATTTGAATGATAAGGACAGGAAGATTTGTGGCTGGCTGTGCAGCCATTTAATAGTAGGCTGGGATATCGATCTAGTATTGTATCCCGTTTTCTTAAGATATAGGATAATAATGGTGCATTATCTTTCACTTTGGGAAATAATGACTTAAAAGGTATGTGAGTGAAGAGGCTGTAGGCTGTAGAAATAAAACGAAATGGAAGCTAGACAAAACTTGCTGGAAGAAATCCTGGAATTTAAAAGGACTATTGTAAAGCAGGTGTTGGCACTCACTCAGTGAGGGTGTGCCATCCTGTAGCCTTTTTTTCCTAAATTAGAGGTTACGGATGCCAGTAGAAATGGAGTGGAGGCTGAAAACTGCTGCCTGTTGCAGAGTCCTTGGGATGCTACAAGGTCCAGCTTTGGCATTTGCTGGTCTGTTTGAGGTCTGTCCTGGGAGATTTGTGCTGCACGCTGCCAGCTTCAGTTGTGCAAAACTCTGTGGTGCACAAAACAGGTTGACGAGGGAGTAATTTACTGTCTCTCCATGGATTAGCTTTCATGAACTGCATGTGCCATGTGTCATGTCCTTGGCAGTTACAAACACAATCTAACTGTTACGCCTGTCCTATTTCAGATAAGACATTACCAAGGAAGACTGAAAAGGTTGTGCATTGACTCAAGGGTACTTTGAACCCTCTTTAGGGTAGCATCACTCATCCTCCATGCTGGCATTTCTCTAAATGTATTTCTGGAGTGGTAAACAACTTACAGGAGATCTGTTATTAGCATCTTGTAAATCCCAAGGACAGCTGATCACAGCCTTTTTTAGTATATCATAAAACAGTCTTCTGTTCACAAAATGTGAAAATTATTGTTTTGCATGTAGACTTCCTTATTAAATACCAAGTTTCTGGTTTGGAAAATGTCATTATTATTTTAATCAGATTAAGCTTCTCTTACAGTTTTTGCAATCTGCTCTTAAGAAAAAGGCACCTTTATTTAAGTTTCCCTCAGCATTCTTTCTTAATACATTCTTAATCTTCATGGCTGAGAGCACAGTTGGGGAGGAACAAGAGAAGGGAGTTAAAAGTAGACACTTTCTCCTGACTATTACACTTTTCTTTTTTAAAACTTTTAATGAGAAGCCTTCAATTTTCAATAGCAAACCAGGTCTTTCATTTTCTTGCATTTGGTTCTCTTGGCCAAAGTGTGCCATTAAAGAATAATGAATGTTCGTGGCATTCTGTGTATTTTTAAATGCAAAGAAATGGTTGGAGTCAGGAGTAGCATGATTGTAATGCTTTGTCTCTCTTTGTGGGTGCATATGCATTTGAAAGTACAAAGTCTAAACTATACATGCAGCTTTCTTGTTTCAGCTGGCAGTCCCTTTGAAGGGGCACTTGTCGCTCTCTTTTACTTTGTTTGCTTCCGCCTGCAGGCAGCATGTATTAAAAATAATAAATACTCCACTGGTGCCTGATGGAACAGCTTAGTAGTTTAGGCATCAGATTGAGAAATATCTGGCATTTTCAAAACTTAGAGCTCCAACACCTTTCAGGGTCTGGCTCCTTCTCAGTTCTGGCGGTATTGTTTTGTTAGGTTGGGATTTCTCCAGGAGGACACGAGTCTCAGTCAGTCCAGGGAGCTTACAACACTGGGTTTCAAAGCATTTTTAAGGCTTGTGGGAATGTTAGCCAGGCTTTCTTCACTGGAACGAATGCACCATTTCTGTGTTTTGTGGCTTAGGAGATGGTAAGGAAGATGCCTACACAGCAGCTCTAGGCTTCCTGCCATCTAATTTTACAGCAGCTCGAAAAGCAGACATCTAGTAGAAACAAATGAAATGAATTCAGCCAGACGGTGAATTGGCAACCAAAAAAAAAAAAAAAAAAGGGTGTGTGGGAAGGGTGGAAAGCTCCTCCCTTACACTTTTCTCTCTTGAGAGGGCTGCCAAGGCAAAACCTGGAACTTACAGACGTTTTTGGCAGGAAGGAAGAAGACCAAAGACTGTCAGGAGAACTCGATCCTTCTTAAAGGAAGACCCTGAGGGGTGGAAGACTCTTCCTAGCTGCAAGTCAGACCTTGAAGCAGGGACACAAGGTGGTGCCCGGGCACAGGAGTTTTGCAACCTCTATCAGTCAGCCCAGGGCTGCTCCAGCCACATGGCTGGTCTGGTGGTGACAACACCTGTGTAACTTCATTTGCAGGTAACTGGCTGTTTTCCTGCTGTTTATTATTATTATTATTATTATGTAGATCATACGTGTTCAGGATTGCTTCCTCTCTGAGCCCGGCAGTGGTCCTCACCACGGGGCGCAAAGGAGAGGCAGGGGAGATGCTGCACATTCGTGAAGGTTGCGTCCATGGATGAGCGTTGGCAGTCAGCTCCCACAGATCCATTGCTGAAGCTGGTGCTGGGATTCTCAGTAGGAGGGGTTAAAGAGACATTTTCTGTCTTATGCGATACCTGCAAGAAAAAAAAAAAAAAAGATTTTTTTTTTCTTGTGTTGATAAGTCACCCTTTCTATTGAATTTTTATTTTGATTTTTATTTTCTTTGACTGTCTGTTGGTGTCCACTTGCAGAAGTTGAGACAGGAGAGTGGAACAGCCAAGAATCTCCTCTTTTTTTTTTTTTTATCTTCATTTTCCTCCACCGAGAAAGCTAATTGAATCTCTTTCTGAACCACTTAATTCACTGCCTGTCATGCTCTTCTCTTTCAGTGTAAACTTCCTTGGGGCTATCGCCATAGTCCCAGCAGAGGAGGAAATTAGGGTCTCTTACAGAAATAACCTACAGCTTACATAGCATAAACAAATCATGGAAAGCAAACACTGACAGGTTGGGGAAAAATGTTTTAAAAAAGAAAGTAATAAAAAAGAAAAGATTAAATGCAAACATAGTGCCCTGCAGTGTTTAAAACACTTCCTTATAGTCTGTCAAGCAACATGTTCAGGACGTTTGATCAGGATGGAGGTTGTTTATTTCCTGTACAAACCAGCTTGCACATTGATCAATGTATTGTTGATACAGTGAAGGTATTCCCTTTACTGGTCTCTTTGAGAGGCCTAAGAGTTGACAATATTGTGAGCGAGAGTTGTGGAGAAAACGTAAAAAGAAACAAGAGGACAGGGTTAGTAATAGCTTGATCCCGTATTTAATGGAAGAATGGGTTGAGGAATTTCTGTGGAAATGTGCACTATTGGGTGTAGGTGGTTCATGCTTTAGAAGAGGCCATTTGGGAACCACTGGCCTAAACCGTGAAGCACTTTCCTTGCAATTATACTAGGAGGACCTGCTACAAGACTTCTGTGATGGGAGTCATTCCTGCCCAGTCATGTGCTGTGGAAGGGAGAAAGGCACTAATACTTTCCTGCCTTTTTCAAAAAGTGTATATATTTAATCCATAAAAATATGCCTTGTACTTAAATACATAATTTGCCTTAATACTTCGCTGCATTTTTGACCAAGATGTGGCGTTATCTGCAGGGTAGGCCTGAAGTAGTGCAAAGAGTAACCTTAACTTTATCTGAGCAGTAATGGGATCTAAAATAACTGTTGCCACTAAGGAAAACCTGCTTAGCTGGAAAGGGAAGGATTAGTTGGTCTTTCACATGACTGGGCTTCCAGCTGTTTCAAGTCTGAGGCATGAGGCTTAAAGTGACCTGATGTAGATACGTAGTGAATCCGTGCAATTTGCTGCCCCTGGACCTTGTTGATGCCAGAAGCTTTCATGCCAACAGACAGCATCTGTACGAATTCCCGGAAAAGAAATCCATCAAACGCTCTTAAAAAGAGAGAAATCCCCTCTGGTTGCTGAAATGTGGGAGCTGCAGATCACTAGATTGTGGCATAGAGTTACTGCAGCGTATTTTGCCAGCTTTTCCTCCTCCATACGCATCTGTTGCAGGCCAGTATCAAGCAGGATATTGGGCTAGGGAAACCTTTGGCCTGACCTCTGTCAGTCATTCCTGTGACTCACAGAGCAAAGGTTAACTACAAACCACACTTGGTGAGCCGCTGATCTCCACTCATTTTAAGCAGAGCACTAATTCAATAATATTATGGTTATTTGGACTAAGACTGGGTGGGATGAATACAGTTTGCCTTCTCAGCCCACACATTTCCTTTGTCACATAAAGTTCTCTTCTGTCTCTGTGAAGTGCTCAGTAAAATGGGAATAAAAATGGGAACTGCGCCTCTTTTTCTGTGCGTGTGCTTTGTTTTGCTTAAGTAAAATAACCCCCATGATTTATTTCAGCACTGCTATGGGGCGTAGTGGGCATTTAAATACCATTAATATTATCATGCCAACAGGAGCAGGAGGTGAAACCCCCTCGTCCCTCCTGTCCCTGGAACAAGTGATGCAGAGTAGGAGCCTCCTGTTTGCAGAGAGGGCAAGCTGTTATCTGTTAATATGGCAGCATTTCACCAAATGATTAGGCTGTCAGAATTACAGCAATTTGAACACGCTGAGCAAGCTTTTATGTACACAGGAACAAGATGCCGGCGTGAGATTACTGGAGAGGAATAACACACGCTGGAGATTGACAAGCGCTTGGCAAGCCCGTGTTCCTGGGGCTCATCAGACATTCGTGGCTCCTATGCGATGCTGGTGAAGAGCATACTCAAGTGGCTGTATCATAGCCCGGGTGACATCTGGTGACATGCAGTTAGGCCTGTTGTGTTTCTGCGGGATGAATTCATTTTCACAATATTTGAAAGGAATCCATTTATGCAGAGTGGAAATATTCTGGCATATGCGAGTGACTTACAAGACAGTAATATTTTTGGTCCATCTTGTATTTGGTGACAAAAGCATAATTAGCTACGCTTTGCCACGTGCTATTTTATGGAGCGGTTTTCTGGATTTCTGTGCTTTCCGCTGGCTCTGTCTGTCCTCTGCTCTCCCTTAACACAGGTAACTGCTGAATGTTGGGAATGAGGAGGGACCACAGGTACTTTTGATGGTGTCCTGTGGTTACAGCTTGGGCTTCTACACAAATGTGTCTGCTGGCAAAAGTTGCCTTTCCGCTCCCTGTAGCAGCTGGAGGGTTTACTTTGCACTAAACAGCGGCTTGGACACTAAGTGGTTTTTGATCCTCTGATATGCTCTTGCTTTGGTAGGGGAGTATATTATTCTTTCTCTACCAAGTTAGCTGGTCATTCTGCTTTGGTGTTGCTGAATATAAGTGCTGGGAATTGGATGGTTTAGATTTTACTTTTTTTTTTCCTCTTCACCTCTCAGGAAATGACTGAGGGCTTGATTCTGCATTGCATGTGAGCTGAACTCAGGCCTGGAACAGGGTCTGGTCTCTGTCCAGAGTTCAGCTTTAGCTCGTTCTTCAGCTTTCTGTGACAGGTGTGCAAAAAACAGCATTCTGGTATATAGAAAATGTTTCGGTTTTAAAAATCAAACTGCAAACAGCACATCCTGCTCCTCAAGCACTGTTCTCCCTGACAGCCATCAGAGTTTCAGTAGAGAGCAAATGTGGGGAAATGTGTATTTTGGATAAAAATCAAATTTTTCCATGAAAAATGAATTCGAAGGAAAATTGTCAGCTAGGTGTATTGAAAGATCAGAAAAGATCTTCCCCTGCAAGCGTCTGTGTAATGCAGAGTTGTACTTGGTAGACCTGCACAAGTTCACGAGATACTCTTGTGCTGGGGAATCACTTGGCGTCTCGCATGCCAGCTTTACACCGGGTCAGCATCAAATTGTGGCCCTTCGTGCTGCATCTCAACTCCTAAGTGAGGAGAACAAGCTTCTACATGTGTTATCCTGCTGCTTGGCACAGGTTTGGCCCACGGGCTGTTCCCCATTGGCAATGGGACAACGACATAAAGGCTGAATTTCTACTGCTGACGTCACACCCTCCTGCAGCCTTCTCCAGGGCATGAAGGAGCCTCTCTGATGAGTAGGCCTGACACAGCTTTCACGTCGCTTCAAACTTCTGATCCACGACACGTGCTTCAAACTTTTGATCCAAAAGGCATACGACAGATAGTAGTGATGTCCTGTTCTTCATACGGGGCCAAAGTAGGGGGATGTGGCCAGGCTGTGCCATGCAACCTGAGGCTGGGCAAATGGTCCTCAGCTCTTTTTATTGATGGGTAAGGGGATATAAATCTTACGTGATTAAGAAATGTGAATGTGTGTGGTCCTCAGAGAGGTGAGATGTGAAATGTACCGGGATTACAATCCAGCAAATCCACTTTGACGTTTTGTCTTGCTGTCTGTATAAGCAGCCCAAGGCAGCTGATGCAAAACGCACATTTAGCAGCTTGGGACGGGCAGATCTGCTTTCTGTGGTCATAGTCACACCCAAGCGCTAACGGTTGTTTTGCTGAGAGGGATCTTTGTGTGTCCAGCTGTTGAGAACAGGATAAACTTGTGGTGTGGGGGGGCAGAATTGCTGAAACGTGGTTTCCAAATGTTCTTCAGCAAGCCGTGCCTGTGAGCCCTGATGCCTGGGCTGGCTCACGCTCGACTGAAGAGCTGCTCCTTGTAGGCAGCCTGGAAGGGCTGGGGTGGTGCTTGGGAGGTGTTGCAGAGCAAACTCACCTTAGGTTAGCCCAATTCAGCATGCCAGGGGGTGAAATTCTGCAAAACATTATTTTTGCTGTTTGTACTTGGGAGAAAGGCATTCTTCTGGCTCACTCTCTAAATACTGTCTGGTTGCAGTCTTCCAGCCTGGCTGGTGGTTCTTGGATGTAAAACCTCCTTTTTTTTTTTTTTTTTGTAGTAGAACACTGTTATGATTTAAAAAAAAAAAAAAAAAAAAAAAGGAAAGGAAAAGAAAAGAAAAGAAAAAGAAGCCTTTTAAACTTCTGAAGTGCCTATCACAAGGTAAGGCTAAAATAAGTTTCTCATTGTTACAGTGGGCATTCTGAGTGTGCCATCAAGGCGTTTTGGAGAATAGAGGCATTTTATTTTTAATGAGAAGAACTGAAGAATAAAAAATAGTAGCCTTGGAGAATTGCGGATCAAAGGTTTCTTCATTGTAAAACAAATGAAAGGTCTCAGTCCTAGAAGTGATGAATAAATTGATAAATTTTTAATAGGAAGAATAGGCTATAAATGGTAATTTAATTCTTTGGGGGAGAGAATCATTTAAGCACTGTTTAAAAAGTCCAGATTTTTTGTTCAGTAATGGTAACGATAACTAAGGGGAGGGCTGGGAGAGTCCAGCTGAGGATGTTGCATATGGCACTGTGTGCTTGCAGTGCTCGTGTCCTTCGGGCACATGTCCCAGCATGGAGGTGGACATGTGCCCTTTCCCTGGGATCCCCAGGCATGCAGGGACTTGAACTTTTTTGGGGAAAACGGTTAATGCTTAAAAAAGCTTCCAGTCTTCTCTGTGTGGCCCCATCCTTTGGCTTTGTGAGAAAGCAAGTGCAGGGCAGGGGTGGTGGGGGACAAGCCAGCTGTCCATGTGTCCCCTGTCCCAAAATGCCCCACTCTATGCCACTCTGAGGATGTGGCACTGAAGATGGAGCTGGTGGAAGGAGAAGATCACCTGTGAGGAATGGGGGAATGGGGGGTGTAGAGGCCAGGATGAGCAGCTCGGCAGGGCTGGGTGAGGAGGAGCGCATCCTCGGCGGGGTGACAGGAGAACTAATAAGCACAGGCGGGGCAAGGGGCATTTAATGAGATTCACCTAGGGCAGCTCCCCGCTGCAGGACTGACAGGCTGACGGGCGCTGCCAAATTTGCATAATAACACCACTAATGAAGGCCTCGGGGTCCCACCGGTCACTCCTCCATCTTTTGCTGCACGCTGCCACTGTGCTGGGCTCGTCCTCCTCTCTGCTGCCGTGACCCACTTTTCACATTCAGAACCCGATTTTATTTGTCATTTGTGGGGCAGCGTCTGGGCCCAGCCCATTTCTCCAAGGAAGTCCTGTCAGCTCCTATCAGGTGTCCCTGTGTGTGGTGGCACGGCCAGAGGCCGAGACCAGGACCCACTGCCATGCCCCCGCCTCGGCTCTGCCCTGGCGTGTGGCAGGGCTGAGTAACACATCCCACTCCTTCCCTTTCCTTCTCTTGGTAGTGGTTTTAAAGTAATGCTTAACGTTCAGAAAAAAAAAAAAAAAAATCTTTGCTTTGTGCTTGATACTAATTTTTGTTCATTTTCCTTCCCTGATCAGTTTTCTCCACAGCTTCACCACAGCTGTGGAGCGTGGAGGCAGCCTGGCTTCATGCCCCCAGGTGGCAGCTATTTTGGAGAGAAAAACGTGCAGCAGCTCACACTTGTGATCCAGTCCTGACTTCTCTCTGCCCTTACAGTAATGCAGAAGCCAAACCAGTTGCATTTGCAAGGTTCAGAAGAGGACTGAGCCGTTTTGCAAGTGGCTGTCTCTCTGCCACATACGACTACGTTGATATACAATTTTTTAAACTCAAAAAGAAAAAAAAAAAAAACATTTCTTAAAAAAAAGTTCCTTTTGAGAATGTAATGTTTATGACCACTGTTACATTCTCAAATCAGTTTATACTGAAGAGGCTTAGGGGGCATGATGGGACTTGTTAGTCATGGGCATAATTTTTTGGTCTGCTTTCTGCTGGCTGGGAGTCAGAAATGTATGTGTGCATTCAAACCTTTGCTGTGTCACTGAATTCCTGATGATACGCCTAAGCTTTAACAGCTGGTCACGGTGGCAAAAAGCTCCAGACGGAGAAACTGAGTTGGATTTTAAAACTTTAATTCTGTGGGGACTCAGATGGACAGTGATAATGCTGCGAGAAATTTTAAGAATTTTATCTGTATCTTGAATAGAGGCGCTGTCACCCCAAATAGGGAAAAATTTGCCTTTAGGGTCTCATTGTTTAGTTTCTTAGCCTGCATCAGCTTCAGGTGGCAAATGGATCATTTGATGTTATCACTAAGAGAGTAACTGGAGTTGAGCCCACTGTGCAGACAGTAATTTTATTTTTCAGCTCTGCAGAGGTTTGGCAAAGTGTTGCAAGTGGATGCTCCCATCCCTTTTCAGTACGTGGGAGCTCTGTCAATTTGCTTTACATGGCTGATCTGAATGGCAGTTATTAGTTGGAAATTAACCCTAAATCCTGAAGAAGGTTAAATGATAATAGGTTTAGAGATTGCATTGGTACAAAAGGAGTTCACCTTGGGAAATCCATATCTATATCTGGCTCTTTTTAAGAACTTATGGGTCTGATTCAACTTCATGTTTATTTTGCGGCATTGCTTTGGGTAGAGTTGCTGCTGGTCTTTCACTGGTGTGTGAGATCAGAGCAATGCCTTGTGATGTTTAACTCTTTGCAGTCTCAGCAGCAAGCCTCTGAAAGTTGTGCAAGCCCATTTGCAGCAATACGGTATTTGCTGAGCACATTTTTCCCTGTATGCTTTGGCAGGGAAGTGGTGAGGACTTGAATCTCTGGGGGGAGATGGCTGTGGATGTGCAAGAAGAGTCCAGGGGTGCAGAGCATTTAGCAAATACTCCTGTATGAATCCTCATGCTTACTGGAATTTTATTCTGTTTTAACCCAGTGAAGTGGTTTGCTTCACATAGAGAAATAAACCCTTTACTAATCAGCAGTTTAGACATCACAGACCTGAAAATTGTACTGACTCTGGCCACATTTTCCCCCTCTCCTAGTAGGCTGGCTGAGAAATGTGCAGAGTACACCCATGTGGAGGGTGTTGAAAGAGTTCATACAATGTATATGGAGACATTATTATCTGGAATATATTTTAATTTGATTCTTTTTTTACATTTTCCCTCACTTTTTTAAAACTATTTTTAACATCTGTGTATTAAAGGAAAACTACATGTTGCATGAAAGGTTTCTTTGTTTGGCATTGTCAAAATAGCTGAATTCAGGGGATTATGAATTTAATATGCCGGCCCTCAAATACTTGCCTTCTCTAGCATTGCACTCCGGTGACTTGCACCATTGTGCTTGCTGTGCGCGCTGTTATCTTCCAGATTTGTGTGTGCCCAGATATTGCTTGTTCAGCTGTTGCTGTTCAGCATAGTTTGGAGTTTTTCACATTCTGGTTGCCTGTCTGTGCTTCAGCCGTGTACTCACAGCTGAGGCTGAGCTTCCCCACTTCCTCCTGTACCTCTCAGACCTGTCCAAGACACTTACGAATCTGAGCTGAATGGGTGACATTGATGGCAAAGCTGCTAACACTGCTTAGTTCCAACTCCCTTCTTCATTAGCAGTGATGGCTAAGTAAGAGCTGTGGAATTGCACAGTCAGTGCTGGACTGAGTGTCTCAGACTGATGAGAGGCATTTTCAGACTCAGCTGGAAGCTGAAGAGGCTTCCCTGGCTAGCTCTGCCACGCTTTTGAAGGGCTGCGTCATTTATTTGCTTCACTGTGTTACTGTTTTTTAGTAACTTTAAATGACTAGTTCGTGAAGTTTGAGACATGGAGAGAATATTTCGGGAAATACAGGAAGTGTGACAGTTAATTAAAGTACGTAAGAACGTACAGATTGACAAGAAAAGGAGCCATAGCCATCAAGATGATAACAATGTGGAGACAGAAATCCAGAATCCATGTTCCAGATCTGTTGTTTGATGAAAAAAGAGGATTTCCTGACACACCACTTCATTTGTTGGAAATAGAAGTATGTAAAAAGAAATGTTATTTTTCTTTTGATTGTACTCTTCTAGTTCACTTCTGCTTTTGCTAACAAACATGCAATACAATCAATTCAGATTTCTGTGATACTTGATTATCAGTTTTAATATGTTTCAATACATTTTATGAGTTTCAGCCTTACCACAACCACTACGTTGGAATCTTTGTGCTTAATACTCCAGGAAAGCCAGGGGGGATGAGGTGGGAGGGCAGCGCTGGAGCTCTCCTTGTCCAAGCCCCTGCCTGGAGCAGGGTCAACACGAGCAGGTTGCTGAGGGCCGTGTCTGGTCAGGCTTTGAATATCTCCAAGGAGGGAGACTACCCAGCCCATCTGGTCAAACCTTTCCAGTGCCAGACCACCCTCATGGTGGAAAAGGTTTTTTTTATGTTTAAAAAGAATTTCCTGTATTTTGGTTCATGCCCATTGCTTCGTGACCATAATAATAATTCTTACAGGAATAATTTGTATTTCCTCTTGTCAAATTACATCAGTTCAATCATGCTTGTAATTTCCTGTAAAAATAGTTAAAATATGGTCAAAAATAGTTTTATTTGCAGAAATCAAAATGGGAAGTTAGGACTTTACGAAGTAGTGTATAGAATTGAATGAGGACTCTTACCACTTTTATTTCTGCTTAATATGTGAGAGGGTGCGTTTTTGTGTATTTTTTTTTCCCAGTTAAGCTTTCTATTTGTGACCAAAGAATATTTTATCAGCTCTTTGTTGTAAGCTGTTCTTCAGTGGATGTATTATGTCATAAACTTCAGTGGATACAAGATCAGATTTCTGATTTTTTTTAAGACTGTCATAAAAAAAATATCTGTGGGTAGAAATGAAATGCAGCAGCAGCAATAAGACCTGAGGCATCTTTCCCCATCTTCATCATCTTTAATTAACTTAAAATCGCACTGGACAGTCCTCAAGTAATGTGCGAAAGTGGCATCTAATAGATGGAAATTGTTAAGAAACTTTCAGCTGTCCTCTGGGAGTACGCCTCAGCGCTTCTGTGTCCGTAAGGTTGCCAAAAATATCCCCAGTAATTCTGAGCTCTTTTGGCAGATGAAGGAAGAATGACTGGTTTTACAACAGTCGAGATCAGATGGTGGCAGATCTATCGTACACTTCTCTGTGTTACGGAATACGTTTGCTGAGAAATAAGCTGCAATCGTCTGTTCTTTCTTTCTCCGTCGATTTGTTGCTAGTGAGTTACTGTTAGCGTTCTCATCTGTAAAAGATGGAAGACAGTAAGTTCAAATCACTCGGTTGTTCTGCGTGCTTTTCGTTTCAAATATTCCTAATGTGGTTTCATTGCTGTCTTGGGGAAAAGAAAAAAGTAGAGTTTTCTCTTTCAGCTGTGTAATAATGAGCGGCTGTCAGATGCGCTTTGATACTCCCGTGGCTTGGAGCATCAGTGGCCACAGAGAAAAATATACCTTTTTCTGCTAAGTCTTTGTTTTTCTGTGAGAGATGAGCTAATACAACGTTGGCAAGAGAGACTGCCTTTGTTCTGCTAAGATGTATCATTTTAGCTGCGGATGAGTCTTGGAAAACAAAAGCATTTAATTTTCTATCACAACCAAGTAATCTGCATGAGGAACTGCGGATAACAAAACAAAATATTTCTGCAGTGTTCGTAGGAGCTACCTTGGCTCTTTTGTATTTGTGTTTCTTTGAGGAATTCCTACACCTTTTTGTTGTTACTGTTTCCCTGTGGGTTTTGTTCTTAGAAACTACTCTAGATTTTTTTTTTTTCTTTATAGATATCTTTATCTCCAGGCTGTTTTCCAGTCCACCAGGAGCAATTGCAAAGTTGCTCCTGCATAAACTTTAAGTAAGCCTTATATATCCCTGTAAAATCATATCTCCATTCATTCTGGAAATGTAAAACCTCCTCTTCTCAGGATGTGCACTCCGTCTGGCTGAAGTTTGCTACCATCACAGCGACTGCGAGTCATCCTCTATTTAGGGATGCAATTTGACCAGCTGAGATGGACAGTCACATCTACATCTAAGCTTAATTCAGGATGACCCTTATTTGCCTCCCGTGTCTTGAGCAGACTCCTTCTCCATTCAGGCATCATCTAGCCCAAAATAAGTGTTTTGGGTGCATGTTCAGATGAGAAAAAGAGTGAGTATCAGGGGTCATCCTGTAGTCTCAGCTCCTTTAGGTAGTTTGTTCCAGTGCTGCAGTTCAAAGCTTGATATTTTGCATATCAGTCATGTTTGTAAAGCCTACATAGAAGTAACTTAAAAGGATTCGAAAATTCCTTTTGCTTTGGGAAGGTGCTGTGTAGTATAGGCTATAATTACTTTCCTCTTAGATAAAGAACCCAGGTCTGGACTGAGGAAGCAGGGATGCTGCAAGAACCCAGACAGTTGGTGGTTTGTAATAATCATTCAGGAGTCTGTCGATGGCAATGACTGTCCTGATGTTCCCCATGCCTGGCCTCTCTCAGGCTTGTTTTCCAGTGTTTCCATAAGCCAAAGAGAGTCTCCATCCTTTTATTTTATTTTTTTCCAAGGGAGGCTTCTGATCCAGAGGATACCTGCCTGGCTCTGGGCCCAGCCCTGGAGCAGTGCCGCTCTCCTCTGGGTTTGCACGCCGTCGCTCTGCCATCTCCTTAGCAACTCGGAGCAACCACAGCACAGAGCCACACAGCCCCCGGGGGCTGCACTTTGCTATTTATAGGCAGTCAAGCCTGGATGAAAATTTCCAGAGAGCTCTGGTAAGGCCTCTGCAGGCAAAAAAAAAAAAAAAAAACAAACTTACGGGTCCTGCTGGAGGACCTGGCTTGGTACCACCTCTGAAAGTCCTGCCCTTTGCACAGTGCTCAACCCTTGCGGTGAAACATGTTCACTCCGATGCATAGCAAGGATTTTCTGTTTACATAGCTGCTAATTAACCTTTCAAGAATCATCTTCTCTGTAACCCAGGTTAGGAAGTGAGATGCAGGTGCAAAAACAACAGCCTGGGGTAAAATCGTGTTGTAACAGGCAAAGTCTCAGGGATGATGCCATGTCTGTGTTTTTTTCATTTCAGGGGTATGGCTTAGTGAGATCTTAGCAAACAGGGGAAGAAAATATTTTTTCAGAGCTTTGTGGTTAGCTTTTTTAAATTATGTTTCTTCAAGTAGAATTCTACATTGAAAACAAGATTTAATCACTGGTTATATTGCTTAGTGTTGCTCTGCAAAGGTTTATTGATTCAGCATTTCCCTTAGTCGTGTGGCTGCGAAATGAAGTAAAGGACGTGCGGTGGTGCTAAGAGCAAGTTGGAGTATTAAAGAAATAAAGGATAATCCATTAAAATGGGGTGGGTGGTGACCCTGAGCAGGACACTCATTTTCATGAACACTTTATGTATGCTGAGCTAAAAACTAGGTGAGATGCAGGAAGTAAGTTAGTAATTAATGGGAGATAATGCCTCTTTCAGATGAATCTGAGGAGCACATTGGCGATCTTAAAGCTACCATATCTACTTCTCTGACAACTTCGCACTTCTTTACCTGGGCAAAATAATAATGAAAAACTTAACATAATGAAAGTTAGGGCAGTGGATTTTTTTTTTCCTCTTTATACCTTGTATATGGGCCTTGGGTACCAGTGTAGGAAGATTTCATGTCCTGATCCTAGGGCTTCCCTCCCAGATTTCCCTCATACCCTGCATTCCTTTCCAGTGGCTGCTAATGGGAAAAGCCTTGGAGGAAATGTCATTCTGCTTTTAAAATAGGTTTTGGTGTCTCAGATTTATCGCTGGAATAGTTCTCCTGGATGCTGTGGTGAAAAAATAATGTTTGTCTTGAACTGGAGGAGAAAGGGAAGTCCAAAGCACCATTTAACCTGCTTCGGTTGGCAGGAATGTGGGAATTGCATGCTTTTGTGTGTGCTCCTGGGGGGAGAAGGAGCCTCTATGAGCAACGAGAACATGGGGAGGTGAAGACATGCGCTGGATAGGCAGGCTGATTGACAGCCCAGCTGGTGGAGATCTGTAATTGGAAATTCATTGCACATAAATCTTCTAGTACTTATCCTGAGACATGGGAAGGAGAATATCTGAGCTCTGAAGCTCTTAACTCTTTCAGGGCCATCCGGGCAGATGTTCAGCTTGCAAAGTAGCAAGACTGCTAAAGTGTTTCTCTTTAAAGACTTGGGTTTTTGTTGCAGCGAGAAGAATGCTAGTGGAAGGAAAAGCCACCATGTGCTCCAAGTGATAGCATTTAGGTGAACAGCTTTAAATATTTAATGTTTATTTCTTTTACAGTTCAGCTTCAGATTGTCTTGGAAAATTCATCTTCGTATTTGGTGGTGAACACATTTTGCCTTTACAGAACGCATCTTGCATGTGTTGCCTGCCAATTTCATGTCTGATTTACCTGATTTGTGTCTCCACATTGGTGGGCTTATTGTATGTTTGTCCACGTGCCAGCAGGCTCTGCAACTGTATTTTAAGAGGTCTGTTCATGTCTAAATATTTATATTCTTTTCCATGAGGCTGAGACTGATTGTATGTACTAGCAACTATGTCCCTGCACTCCCTCCTTCCCCCAGTCCAAGTGTGTTTTTGGTACATTTTCCTCCTCACTTGATTTCAACACTCCAGTGGTTTCCACTATGCAGTTTTGAATGTATAATTGGTTTCTGGTGACCACATTTTTTCTCATTTATTTTGGTCTGCCTCTGTTCTGTTACACACATATTTGTCTCTCCATTAATGTCAATGTGAATTACAGATGAAAAGCTAAGTGTAGATAAATTAGTAACCACGCAAAACGGAAGGCGGCATTTAACTTTCTGAATTATTTGTGTGGGCACAGGACAGCTAATGAATACCTGAGGACCCGAACAAACGAGGAGCGCTGGGACGCGGGGCTCTGCTGTCGAGGCGGTTCGCAGCAGGGTGGCTGGGGAGGGTGGGGAACATACGGGGGCCAATGCAACCATAAAGGCTTTTAACACCTACGCTCCTGGCGAGTGTGGTGGGTATATGGGAGCGCAGGTTGTGTTTCTGGAGCCAAAAATCATGCTTGCCATGTACAATAAATAGAAGACTGAGTTGTCTCCACCTTGGTCCATAATGCACTGAGATTTCTCTCAATCCTTAAAACGGTGTAAAAATGTCCAGAATGGTGTTTCTCACTGTAAAACTCCGGTGTTTGGATTAAAGCCTTCCTTCAGGATGGGCCATGTTCTCTGCTTCACTGCCTGTGGTAACGTTTTATTCATTTATGGCAGGAGAAACCCTTTTGTCTTCAGCTGAACAACTGCTTTGCTTGCGGTGCCCTGCAGAAGCATTATGAGAGATTCCCTTAAAGGGAAGCACTTGGCTATTTTCTGAGCTCACTTTCAAAGTACTCTGAATTAATTATAAATGAGTAAAGCCGTCTGGCTCTTGATTACACAATTGCCTATCCTGGATTGCCTGTAATGAAATGTAAGCTGGCCCAATCGTGGTAAAACAGGAGGTGCTTTTCCTCCCTCTCTATCTTATGATCTGAGCTATTCTCAGATCTACTGTCCTGATTTCTTTCAGGCAGCAATGCTGTCAGTCTTAGATTTCCTCCTCTTTCTCCCTGCTACCCTATTTTTATTAGGCTTCCCTTTGGCTGCATGTACTATGCCTATACACTGTTGTAATTTCCATTGGAAGTGGTTAACATGCGCTGGTACAGTGCCTTTTGCGCTGAACTATCCCGATGCATTTTATTTATTTAAAGGATTCTAAGTGCATGTAGTATCTAAGTGTTTGACAAACACATAAAAATACACAGAAGTCAAGCACTTAGCTGCCCTGAGAGGATGGCTTCCCTTCTGCCTCTTCCAGGAACATCCATAAACCCAATTACTCGCGTAGTTCAGTAACTGAATCCCGTGCCTTGTATATGGTGAACCCTGATCTGTCATCCCCATCATTTACCATAACAAGAACCTCGCAGGGTGTGCTGTGTACTGTCCCATACCTGTCTTTTTTTTTGCCTGTGTTTTTGCGTAGTGCTGGATATTGTGGGCAGCAGTTCTTCCTTTTGCCATGTTTTCACTGGGTCACCAGATGGGATGTGAGCTGGCTCAGTATAGGGAATGACCTGGATGTCTTTTGCCCTGAAGTTTTTGCTCTGGATAAAAGAGCAGGAGCAGTGCTAAGGAGCTGTAAAGTCTTGTTTTTACAGCACTGCTATTACAATCCAAACCTGAGTTTTGGAGCAGAGGCCATTGATCGCCAGCACAGTCGAGCCACACCATGCATGGTGGCGATGGAGCTGCTCCTTGCTCTGTCCATCAGAGATGTCTTGCAGGATGTTTGAGGAAGGATGGGTTCAAAATGGCTTAGGAGAACAGTAACCGTATTTTCCAAGATGCAAAGAGTGCAACAAATTTATTCCCCTTCTGCTCTTCTCCTCTCTTCCTTGTGTGTGTTTAGGGAGGTGAAGAAGTGCTAGGGAAATGCATTAATCCGTAGTTTTTCATCTCTTGTAAGAATAATGTGGAATTGTTGAAGGACAACGGATTCTCCTAACCTTTGGTCTTAGACCTTTGATGGAGATAGTAAGCCAGTGGCATGGTGATCCTCCAGGCTGTTGGCTCGGAGCTGTCTCGAGAAGTACTCTGTACCCACTGAGCTCCCGTCCTCCCTGCCTGTGGGATTTGGAGCCCCTGCTCACCAGTACTACCTGCTCCCAAGCTGCCGGGTAGCTGATGCCTGCCTGTTACTGGGCCAAACTTGGAATCATCTCCACCAATGTTAATTTGGATGGGAATGCCTGATTCTTTATTATCTTTCCTGTGTACTGGGCAGTTCCTTCCTCCTACCCCTGCGCCAAGATCAGACCATCCCAGTTGCCTTTTTCTAACCAGGTGCTGCATTTTATCTCCTCCTCCCTTCCAGCTCCTGTTGCCAGGACCTCTAGCCCTGATGATGCTTTTTGTGGAGCATCCCCAGCCTTCAGGGCTCGTTCCTGCAGCTTGGCTTTGATAAAGACATCAGCCCTGCCAGGTTTAGCCTCCAGCAACCATGGCAACCAGCCTCACAGCCTTTGAAGGAGTAGTCCTAAGCACAAGTCTCTTTAAACATCCATGCAGTTCGCTTCAGGAGTCCTCCCCAAAATGGATGGGGATTGTCACTTGACAGCATTTAGCAAATAGGGCAGAACTCGGAGAACATCTGCTCTGAAGATGACAAAAAACGTTGAAACTATAAGGCAATTACGTTAATCTGCTCTCTCCTAGCAAAGGGTCCATCAGTCTGGCTATGCTGGAAACCTGTTAGAAAGGTGCAGTCTGTAAGGTGTCTGTTTATTCCTCACCCTTTCTCTGTAAGGGGTAATTGTGCCCTGTATAGGCAAATCATAGATGATGAAGTATTTCTCTGAGAAAAAAAGAGCTTCAGTGAGAGAAGTGATACCAAAACAGTGGAAAACAAGGCTTCAGAAGAGAGATTTATCATTTTACCTACTCAACCTGCAGCTGATATATTTGAGCTACAGCTTGACCAGAGACCTTCAGAGATGCCCATGAAATGGGGAGGTGAGCTCGGTAGCACGGGCAGTCTTCACCTCCTGGTATGCCCGAAGACCTCCCACAAGCTGCACTGGAGTTGTCCACGTGTAACAGGGAGTGCTTTCAGCTGCTCTGGCGTTAACGTCTATTCCGAAAATGCGACTCGATGAGGATTTTGACTGCTTGACCACAGTGACGGGGTTGCGGTGGTGGAATGTGCCAACGCACTTCATGCTGGGCTGAGCTGGCTTGCAAAAGACGCTCAGAAAAGTTGGTGCTAAAATAAAACTGGAGAAGGAATAAAGTATGCAAGCTTGCAGTGAGCAGGAGACAGAAATCCTAGGCATTTGCAATCTCTTGCCAAATCCATCCATCTCTTTTCCCACATTCTCTCTCCATTTCTGAAGAATGATGCTTAGCAGTTACTTTCTGTCTTCAGAAGTAATAGATGTGAGCAGCTGTGACGTGGCAGGGTTTTGCATTTAAACTGTTATTAGCATGTGTTGGAGGTATATATTCAAGCAAAGTGACACTTAAAATACATTCCACATTGTATGCCAGCATCCTATAGAAAGGCCTGATGGATCAGTAACCAAAATTAGCAATGGAGCCATATCATTATAATACGTTTTATTTATTTATTTTTTTTCCCTGTGGTATCTCAGACCACTACATAGCAATTTACTTAGGTACTTTTAATGCTTTTATTCATACTTATTTTTCCCTTCCCCAGTATCTGGGCCCATGTTGGTGGTTTTCCAGCAGGGAGGTGCTGATTTGCCCTGACCAACCGAGCGGTTTTTATGGTTGTGTGTTAGGATACCAGTCTCTCTCTGCCTTTGAGGCAGCTTCATCCCAACATCACCCTGCCAGGGGAGGAATCAAAGTTCAGTAACGCTGTCAGGACAGGGAAGGGAGACTGGACTTGTGGTGTAGAAAAGCTGTTTGCCAAGAGCTGTCCTCCTTCACTGCTCCATGCAGATGTTTTGCCTTTGTGAGCAGGGTTGGGGGGGAAGGCAGGTCCCATAACCCTGAGCATGCTGTGGGACGTGGTGTCAGCCCAGGGCCAGGCAGCTGCCCCAGGAGTCATCCTGCACCGCCTGAGGATCCAAGGGCTTGCAGCTAACAGGTATGAATTTCTTCCAACAGTTTTTCTTTCCTTTCAGTTCGGTCTGGAAGGAGCTCCTTGCTCCCCGGTAAATTACAGGTATTTCTAGACCGAGTGCTCCAGCTAGCAGTAACCAGGCTTGCCTGGGTGGTCGTGGCTGTGAAGTTACAGTAACAGATGCTTTATCATGATGTGGTCAGTGGTCAGAGCCTGCTGTGTCCTGATTAGATTCATGTGGTCTGTGCTGGTATTTGTAGCTTCACTTGATGGGAGCAGCAGCACTGTTCAGCCTAGGTTGCAGTTTGCTTAGGTTTTGCTCATCTGTGCTGTAGTCAGATCTCAGGTACAGCACCAACACCTTGCTAGGAGGGAACGAGCATCTCAGGTGGGAAAGGTGAGAAATAACCAGTTGCTTTTTGACCTGGTGTTTGGTCTTATTTCATGGTACTTTTCTTGGGAGGGTCTGCTTTGTACCCACGCACTCAGGAGTTACAATACATGAAAATGACATGCAGCAAGATAATTTGGTGAGCTGAAACAAGAGCCTTTGTACTCAGTGGTGAAAAGAAGGCACCCTAAAAAGTTCAAAAATCATATGTATGGAGGTGGAGGAGGTGCTGAGATTGAAAGGAAACTTTAAGCAATGCTGGTGCATTTTGACACACTGGATGCCAAGCTTGGGTCTCCTGTGGGCTGCAGGAGATGCCAAGCCCCGCTCTCAGCGCTGAGTTATTTCCTCAGCAGGCTTTCAGGATCTTCCAGAGTTGCAGAGAAATGTCTGCCCATGCTTTTGGAGCATGGGGCCCTGAATTTACAGAAAACTGAAGAGCCCAGCTGATGAACCAAGGGTGCCTGCAGGCAGACCTGCGAGCTTCGTTTTTGGATCTCAAGACCTGAGAAAATTTTTGTGAAGAAAACGTGTGCTGGTGGAGCGAGGGACCTGACGGGCACCACAAGCATCTGGCTAGCCTGTGCACCGTGGCGATGTGAGGTCCTGTTCACTCTGCAGATCTTGCCTTTGGAGCAGTTCCGAGCAGCACGAGGGCTGGAACAAGGTTTCCTCACTCCCGGTTCATCTGGCTCAGGACTGATCATTTTGGCTGAGGGTGTTGTGACCCACTCGTGTTTCGCAGGGCTGTGTGGGCACCCACCGGGGAGCTCAGGTGTGGGGTAGTTGAAACAGGAGCTGTGGCTCCATTTGGGTGCACTGGGCATCCCTCTGTTACAGGAGGGTAAAAACTTGGCCCTACAGCCTGGTGGCTGCAAGTTCCTAAGACCCAAATTTCAAATGGGAAATTGGCCTTTTATCCTCAGTGCTCACCACGTAGTAGTGCAGAGCAGCAGTCAGCTGAGCTTCACCATGTTTTATTGTGTAGTTGTAAATCCTAGTTATCCGACTAACCTTCTCTGATGTTAAGTGCCTTCAATAGTAGTTTTTCCTTTATTTTATTTTTTGTTTCTGACTTTTTGTGTTCATTCAGTTTATAAAAATGTAATTAGAAATTAAAAAGAACAAAACAAGCCTACAAGCCAACTGATGTAGATTGACATGAATTGTCATCTCTTGAAACCGTGTGCAATCCAAAGCTCTGCAACCTGATACACATCCCCTTCATTCGGTAAATATTTAAAATATCCACAGAGAGTTTTTCGCATTCTTGAGCAAAGACCACATTGCCATGTATTCACCAGTGTTTCTAAGTATCAGTCTTATGAAGACAGGGCTTATTTAGTTAAATGTTTTACTTTTTTTTTTTTTTTTTTTTTTAATTTCTGGTATTTATTGTACTATATGAAACCTGACGTTAAAGGGAAAGAGAGAAGCCTATCAATCGATTTGCCTTTTAATAATCCAAATGAGTATATTAAAAAGAAAATGTAAGCAACTTTAAATATGCCAAGGGCTGTAGTCTTTGAGAACAGGAACAGTTGAATCGGAAGGTTTAGATAATGAACAGAGTTGACGATGCTTGTAATAAAGTGGATTAGCTGTTACAAATTGTTTTACACCGTGTATCCTTACGTAGCTAATCTCCCATGTTTGCAGTTTCTCTCAGAGGTTCTTGAGGAGCACCCGGCTAGGTTGTACTTCTCCAAAGAGTGTTACAAATGCTGGTGCTTAATACAGTTTTTGAAGGAGAAAAAAAGAAAAATCTTTATAGCTTTTCCTCTGGGTGCTGCCCCATTAGCAGTCATTAGTTCCTGCCCTCAAGTAGTAAATACTGACTTCTTTCTCTTTTGGTAGCAGCGCTTTCCTTTTGTTAGCTCTCTCCAGCTCTGACTTCTGCTAGGTACCCATTACGGCTTCTGTAGCATTGTGTTTTTTCTCAGAATTTGCTTTTATTCACATGAAAGTCATGTTCCTCCTCCAAATCACATTAAGGTAAGAGCACGCTGTCCTGTGGTTTATCAGTCTGGTGTCACTGGAGGCCGCCTCTGCTTGGAGAGGCTTCCAGCCTCCTCCTGCAGCCTCCAGCAATACCAGTAGCACCAGCACGTGTTTCTCTGCTGGCTGTTGGGAGCTGGGACCTCCACAGCAGCACTCACAATTGTTTCCTCTGCCCAGAGGTTAACCGATAACGTGGGCTGATTCTGGTGCATTGGGTTATTTTCAGAAATGTTTTCTGTCCGTTTTTCTCCACACCAGCGGAGTGTCTTTCTGTGCAATTACCCACTGGCTTGAAATGGTCTATGAAACTGGGACTGTAGTTCTAATCAGGGAATTATATTTGACTTTTTTTCTACAAAGTGGATTATGATTTTTTTTTTTTTTATTTGGAATAAAACCTGTCAGCACAGACACGTGCTTATTTTTTTTTTAAGAGTGCTGGAGCTCCTTAAACACTGTAAATTGTGCTTTGGCTCATATTTAAAGGTAGACTGGGATGATGCTGATATTTTTTTTAAGGAACAAATAGCTTGACTTTCAAAATATGTCAAATTTAGTTGCTTGTGTTTGAAACAAGAACTGTCTTCGCAGTTAAGGGACTTGAAAAGCCTGGAATCAGTTCCCTGCTATTCTCCAGCACTTCTTGCATCTCCTTGGGGAGGCAGTTTAGGCTTTCAGTGTTCAAATCATCATCTCTAAAATGGGGATAATAAAGACTTTCCTACTGCCTGGGAGTGTTGAGATGACAGATCGACTGATGGATCCTTTATGGGTTCTAAGAACACTTACGATCCCCTGTGCAGTTGTAAACATCAACCTTTCCCAAAATGCAGCTACCCACTGGACCTCTTCAGCCTGGATGTATTCAGTGGATTATGTTCTTATTACAGTGTTTTTCTGTGAAAATAATTTGATTGCTGGGGTGAGCTTTCCCTGCCTATTGTCAGATGGGGCTTGAAGTATCCCAGCAGCTCGCGGAGAAGAGAGCCATAGCCAGGTGCCCCTTGGGAGCATGTCCCTTATTTTCAAGACTTTCCGGGAGCCCCTCTGCTATCCCAGCTGCAGTGTGACTTTGTGTAGCTCAGGCTCTCGTGGAAGGAGGGCACTTCTCCTCTAGCAGGTGGGTTGTGTATGCTCTCACATCAAGAGGTGATGCAGAGCACTTGCAAAGTGCTTTGGTCCCTTGCGAAGAGAAGCATAATATACAAGGTTGAGGCCACTTTTGGGGTTGCTCAACCAATTCACGTTGCCTCCTAATTTAGGATAGGGGACTGAAGGGCAAATGTAATGTTTTAGACTCTGGACGGTCAGGTTGATGTTACCGGTGATCTTTGATTCTCATTTCAATTCCGTCATCTGGGCTGTGTTTGATGTGCAGCAGCACTGGGTCAATAACAGCTATGGAGCAGGAGGTTCTGCAGCATTTTTGTTGACGTCCTGCAGATGTTTCTGTGTTCTGCCCTCATTCAAATTCTGACCCAGCATTTCCCTGCTCAGTGCTGCGTTACTTAGGGATATTTCCTTCTTGACCCTTCCTGCACCAAAAAAACCACCATGTCAGCTAGATTAAATGTGTGAAGTCAATAAATGTAAAGAACAGCATCTTCATCAAGTGTGCAGGAGCCTGGAGTGATGGTAGCTCAAGAAACATGGACTTTCTCTGCATAAGCAATTTGCTAGTGCTCTTTTGGGTCTTCCCATGTAAAAAAAAAAAAAAAAAAAAAAAAAGCATTTGGCTTGTGATACCTGGTGGGATGGTTGACGACTGCTCAGAATATCTGCATAATCCACGTTTGTCAAAATGTAAAAGATCTTACTAAGCATCATCAAGAATTTGTGACAAACACTGTGGCATTTGGAGCTACTACTTGTAGTCACTGACTAGCAGGATTTCATCCTGCTCTTGTTTTTTTTTTTTTTTTTTTTTTTTCCTTCCTCAGCTAGAATTGTAACCTTAGCATTATTTAATTGGAGGCTTTTTCAGTTAATTAATTTAACTCTTCACTGCCTTTAGTAGCATGGTTTTATGAGTATTTTTAATTGATCTTATTCATACAGAAACGCAATCTCGCATTAATTTAACAAAATGGATTCAAGTCACTGGTCAACCCAGCTGTTCAGTCAAGGATCTTGCTCAGTGCTTTTTATTAGGTTTGGTTTGAAGGTTATGGCCGCCCCAGAAACAAAAAAGCAAAAGCGACTGCTGGTACTGAAACCCTGTATTTGTAAGCAGGTTCACTGCTGGATGTTGTTAGCTTGCATTTGTCCTGGACCCAGCAAATAAAAATGTTTTTCTTTGCCTTCTCTCACTGCTGACTTTCCCAGACAAGCAGAAATCTGGAAAGGGGAAGGGGCATTCTTAACCTGAGAATTTCAGACAGGTTGGATTTAAGCAAACCACCCATTTATTCTTTGATTAATGGCTTGCAGGCAGTTGGCTGTGGACTGTATTGTATTAATTTGTGACGGCAAGAGTTAATGCTAGTAATTGCATTTCCTCTATAGAGAGCCTGTAGTAGATTGTTTTTACGTGGCAATCTGTGATTGATAGATCAGGGAAAACAGGAGCAAAGAAGGTTACTGCCTCCCAACCACTTCCCCCTTCAAATTAAAATAATTCCCAATTTGTAGGGCGCCTTGCAGCACGTGCTGTGGGAATGAAGCAGTAAACACACTAGGCTGCATTCCCTTAGAGCAGCGAACCTCTTACTGCATTTCTTTCACCAAACCAAACAAGTCATGTTGTTGGGAGTCCATTTGAAACAAGCGTGCTGGCGAAACAGCCCCCAGACCCCTTCAGCAAACTTCCTGTACGCCAGGCGGCGGACCTGATGAAAGAGCCCGTTTGTGAACCTTTGGATTCCTTCCATTGATTTGTAAATCCACTTTAATAAAGTCCTGGCGAAGCTAGTGAAATGAGCAGCCGATGTTCTGCTTCTATCAAGTTTCTAACAAATATCTGATGCAGCTTGTGTCACTGGCGCTGGCACATACTTTTCTATTTTTTTTTTTCGCTGTGTTGGATCCTTTTGAGACCGAGGGAGTAGGGAAACAGGGAGAGGAAAAAAAAAAAAAAAAAAAAAAACCCGCAGCCTCCATCAGCCACAAATTACATGGCTGCTTTATTTTCCAGCGCTGCTAAAACTCAGCTTATTTAATATCGATCATACCAAGGAGCCAGCGAAGTACAGTGTTAATTGGGTCCACTGGAATTCCAGCCCCCTGGGACCCAGAGCTTCCAAGGCTGGGAGGGCGGAGGGAGGCAGGCGAGGAGGAGGGGACCCGCTGCGCGCCGCATAAAATCGAAGCGCACCAGACACCAAGGCTTCTGCTCGCGTCGCTGGAAAGCAGTCGCGGCGTTTCCCACCCACCCCCCTTTCAAAAATTAAGCAACTCATTTCATTATTATTATTTTTTTTTTTCTGAAGTCCGGCAGCTCCTCTTCAATTAACAGCTCCTTTCTTTTTCTGTTATTTTTCTTCCCTTTTCTTTTCTTTTTTTTTTTTCCTTCCCCCTTTGTGGAGTCTTTTTTTTTTTTTTTTATTGTTTTCTTCTCCTTTCTGCAAAGCTGCAAAAGCTCTGCTTTGAAAACTGCTGCCCCAGAGTGCAGTTGCTTAGCTGTCCTGTCAGCATTGTTCTAATGCTCATTCCATATGTATGTCACATAGGAGCAGTACCCTCCTCCTCCTCCTCCTCTCCCTTCCCCCAATCCATGCATTTGATTTTTTTTCCTTCCTAAAGACTGATTTTTTTTTTTTTCCCAAGGAGCTTGGAAACAGGGAAATTCAAACTGAATGATCCTGTGCTGTGGTTAGTTCTGCAGCCAAGACCAGATTTCTCTTAGAAAAAGTGTTTGCTCTGTTCCTTCTTTCCCTTGCTCCCTCTTTTTTCTTCCCCATAAACACAAAGGCTTTAAAAACCTAAGATCTGTAGTTCTTTTTGCTTTTGCTTGTTACCGTGACAGCGTGTATCTCTGTTGCTGAAGAATGAAGCAGGCAGGCTGGAGTTTTTTTTATGTTCAGTGCTTTTGGGACCACTAAAGGGAAGTCCGCAGAGAAATATGTACAGCAACTGTGCCAACTGAGTTTCTCGTGCCTGTTATCTGTCACTTATTCTGACTAAAAGGTAAGGGATTCTTCTTTTTTTCTTTTTTTTCTTTTTTTTTTTTTTTATTGCTAAAGTCTTTGTGCATTGTTTGTGCAGTCGTTTGACATGTGCAACTAATAGGCTGGTGAGGGACGTGGGTTATGGAGATTTTTGTGTTAAGGTGTTAACAGATCATCCAGGCAAAGCTCTTTACATCCAGAGGAAGAAAAGTATATATATATATATATTTTTTTTTTCCTTTTTCATCTCAAATGGTTCTTCCTGCCTGAGTCGCCCCTGATTGAGACATAAAGCTGGGGCATTATCACCGCTGCTTATCTTTCCTGCTCCTCTTTCTCCACCTAGGAAGCACAGGCAGGGCTGGTGTGTGCGTGCGCATGTGTGGGGCAAGGCATGCACCCTTGTACATGGGGAATGCCTGGCGGCGTGCACATTCTCCTCTTTTACTGTAACTAAACATCTTCAAAAGCACTCTCTGCAAGGTAAGAATGCCTTAGTTCAGCACGCTGCAGCTTATGCCTGTTTAAAATTATTACTTGGATTACAGTGCATACTGTGGAAAGTTATTAGTTTCCAGAGAGACCAATTTAATTGGGGGTATGTGTGCAGCGGTTCTGGTCCGTGCTTTACACATACTACTTACGGGAGACTATGAAATGTGTTGTTTTTTTTTTTCTTTTCCTTAGCTCTTGTGAAGGGTGAAGTTTACACTTTCTGTTCAGCGTAACAAATGAAGTTACAGCTGAAATTGAATAAAGCTGCAGAGAAGCATAGCCTTACAAGGCTTTTCAACTCAGCCCTGATAGTCAGAAGAGAGTTTATTAAAATATTTTTTTGCACTGCGTTGCAATATGCAGAAATGTTAGTGGGAGGGCATCTTTGCCAACGAGAAGTAGCAGCAAGTGATGCCTGAACTGGATCTTTATATCGTTTCTGGGTTAGAAACCTACTTAATCCATAATGTTGGGCTGCTTTGCTTTTTTTTTGCATGTGTGTGTGCTGTATGCATCTTTCAACAGCCTCCCTCTTAGTTCAAGAGGGCTTTGTTTTATGAAATGTGTTTTAGCTTTGCAGACAGCAGAAGTGCACTCGGTAACTGTCCCCTTAGCTATGACACAGTGCATTATTTGCCATTTTGGAGGAGGCTTATTTTTAAGACTTGCTTTGGTTTCTTTCTTAGGTATTTCTGTTCTGTCTTACTTACTGTTAGTTCTCTGACTGGAAAATGCATCTTAAGAGTATTTGTTTCTCATGCTTTATAGTAATCAGTGGCTGAGACAGTTGAGCAACCTCCTTTACTAATTCTGCCTTACCTTGAATGTTGTCTTGCTTATTTGACTAACTAGGAATGCCACCAAATATGTAATTAGTTTTGTTTAAAAACAGTCTGAAAATCTAAAGTGTGAAGGAAGAGAGGAAAGTCCTGTCTGAAGGCATTAATTTTTTTCTTTACAGTAGCTGTTTATAATGTAGCTGTTTATAATGTCATTTCAGAATCAGATATTTCCCAACACATGCTCTGTGACTGTATTTTCCCATGATTGTTGCTTTATATCAGCACTGAGAAAACAGTCATTTAGATAACAGGTTTTCATTGACATCCTTTTTATAATATAGAAAGGAAGAAGCAGTAATAAGTTAAATTGGCATCTGCTAATTATGCTGAATACAGATTGTGAGCTCTGCAAGTCGTCCCTTGCCTTAATGCTGTTAGCATATTTTAGCACTGGCAACCAAAGGAAAGAAATTTGATATATTTTTTTTTAAAGATGACTTGTGAAGAAATGTGAAGTTTTTTTCTCTTCTTTTTTTCTTTTTTTTTTTTTCCCCTAATGTTTGTATGCCGTTGTTAGAATGGGGAGAGCATCACATGCCGTGTAGTGCTTGGTAAAATTGATTAAAGATCATTGAGACATTGACTTGTCTGGTGATCGCTAGGATTGATTTTGACCCTTGGTGGCAAAACCATGGTTGTCAGACATATAACTTAGTCTCTGGACAGGAAAAGTTTGAGTGTTTCTTAGTCACCAAATACCTGGTTCTTTCAGGTCTCTGAGAAATAAACCATTTTGTTATGAACTTAGGTGTGCCTCTTCGTGCTAAATGGTGACTGTGCTCACCTCACAACACGAAGTCTTGGGCACCCAAGGCATTGAAGAGCTGTGGTTCTGCTAGATGTGCTCATTTCTTCCCCGTGCCTTCTCGCAGTGCCACACCATCCCAGCCTGACCATGGCACTGAGCCAGGGCTGAGCATCCACCACCACCACCGCGCAGCTCTGGGTGACCGTGCTGGGGGACACGCTCCGGCCCTGGGCGCTGCTGGCAGCGGCAGCAGAAGACCTGTGAGCGGTTGTGGTGGGTCAGCCACTAGAGGGGAGACAAGAGCTGCGTTATGGTAATGTGTGTCACCACCGAGCGCTCCGTATGATGATGTCTACACAGCAGTTTGCAGCGTAAGGTGGAAACATCCGAGCTAACCTGGATGCTCTGGATACCGGGAGCAGCCCAGTGGTGGCAGCGCGGGGCACAGCATGGGCTGATGCAGCTCCTCATCCTCGAGGAGTGCCACGCTTCTAGGGTAAAGAGCATCCAGTTGCACTTTTAGATGTAGAAGAAATGTGTCTATACTTTGTCTGTGCTGGAAGCTCCGTGGTTTTCAGCACTGGAAGCTGCTGAGGCATTGCAGCACCCAACCTCCTTGCTCCCAATCCGATTTGGGTGGCAGTGGTCCCTGCCTTGGGTGTTGGGCTGGAGCTCTCTAACACCCAAGTTATAGGTATAGGCATCTTTTTGCTGAGAACTTGACAAAAGCAGGAGGCTGTAAGTTTTTTTGTTTGCTTCTTGCAGCTGTAGGTGTCCACAGCATGTTCAAAGAGTGCTTTAACTGGAGTTAGTGGTGGGTGGCTCAAAATCTCAAAATTGTTGAATGTCTCTTCTGTGCTTCCAGGCTGTTTGAATCTTCTTCCCTATGATCATACCCCACATTTTTGCCAGGTAATGATTTGGCACATTGAATTGCTGTAAGTTGTTTCATCCCTTTCTAGTGGATAGGTATCATGAGCAAGCACTGCCTTGGGTGGTGGGCACACCGGGAAGCATCCTGCACCTGGAGCTGCAGGGCTGAAGGATGGTTGGAGAGCTCCTGGTCAGTGGCTCCTCCAGGTCCAGGTGAGGTTTGCTGGGACCTGTTCAGGAATCACATACCTTCAGTACCATGTGCCATGTTACAGCAGTGCTCTACCTGTGGTCTGCATGTAAGCCTCATTTTCCTAAAAGTGATGTCAAGAGTCTATTTAATAAGACATTATGATTTTGGCTTCAGTTTTAGGTTTCTTTACTCTCTTATGTGTATGTGTGAAATGCAAAGCATATTTAATGAACAAATACTTCAGATGTTTCCAAATTAATTAAAAACAGCTACACATCTGGAAAAAATCCAGTACCTTTCATGGATGGCTTCAACTTCATGTTTTCTTCCTCTTGTGAGAAGCCCTGAGAATATCCCTGTGTGGATGCCTGTGAAAGCTGGAGTGGTAGAATCCAGGCTTATTTTACAAAAGAGAGAAAACTGAAGCCCATGGAGATCAATGGGATCTCAGCCTTTATTCCAGCGATCTCTAGATAAAACCTAACAATATATGGAAATATATAATATGATATGCCTATGCCTGGTCAGATATTGTCAGGGTACGCTGGCTGAAGGTAGCTGTGCAAGTCTTAATTAGAATGTGTTGTTTCTCATGGGTTCAACTGCTGCTAATTCATGCAGATCTCAGTGAGACTTGAATTAGGCACTAGAAACAAAAAAGCATTTTATAGTGAACTTTCTTTTTTTCTTTTCCCTTCCCTTTCCCCGAAAGTAAATAAAATGATCAGATTTTTTCTCTATGGGAATGTTGTGATTTAAACCGACACAACTAAGTGACCTAAAGATAGGCTTATTGCATACATAAAAAATGCAGGGCTGGGTTGTTTGAACTGCATTAGCATCAGAATGAGAAACGGCAGGGTGAGTTGGCTGGGGTGGCCATGCAGAACTGGGGAGGGCTGTTCTTTGGAAAGCCTCCGAGCTGGGAATTCTTTTCTGAGCCATAAATAAATAAATCTGTGTCCTGAGCAATTAATGAATACAGAAGTCTGAGCAACTTTAAGCGTGTTTGGGATATTTAAAAAACCTATATGCTGCTTTTGTTAGTGTTGTTGATTTCTATTTTTTTCCTATTATTGCCATTTTAAGGTGAGCTTTTTTTTTCTGGCCTTCTTTATTTTTGTTGAAAGATGCTGATGAGAATGTTTTTGCCAGTGCTGTACTGGAAAACCTCTGTTAAGTTCCACATCAGTTTAAGCATGTGTTGCACATAAGTGCTGCCCCTGAAAGTTTTGATCTTCTGGCTACAGACTGGAATTGCAGGCAGATCAGTGCTTAGAGTATCTTGTCTGTGGGGTTGTCCTCTGGCTGCTCGTGCTGGTTACTCCAGGGGTGCCAAGAAAATTATCTTGCAGTCATCATACTGTGAGTGCATGTAGGGCTTTTCCAGGGGATCTTGGTGTGTTCTGCAGACCAAAACTAATTAAAACCTCACAATGCTCACAGCGGGCAGATAAGTGCGAACCACAAGTAAGCAAGCTAAGACAGAGAGTGGTGCAGAGCTCAACTTTCTCCTTGCAATGACCAGGTTACAGGGCAGTGTTCCCATTGAACAAAGAGGAGCTATAGGTGCTTTGTACCTCTGGAAATGGTGTTGGAAATGGTACCTCTGGAAATTGCTGGGTGGGCCAGCCTTTTGGAGACAGGCTTCATGGAGTCAGTATTTATGGTTTTGCACCCAGCAGCTGCCTTTTAGAGATGAAATGAGTTCAGATCTCCTAACCTTAAAGCTTAAAGTTCTTCATGAATCTGCATAAGCAGTGGTGTTTTGGAAGGTTATTGAAATGTCCACTTCTCGCACCATGCTTAAACTTTCTGAATTTAGTGGCTTTCATTGGGATTTTAATTTTTAAGCATCATTTTGCATTAAAAAAAAAAAAAAGTGCCTGGCTGATGTGCATCAGCTCCCACTAGAGTGCTGACAGGTTTTGACTGTTGCTGGGTTTTAACTTCATTGGTGTAGTGCTTCTAGGAATTTCAGCTCTGATATGACCTTTGAGAGAGGATTGATCTTCTCAATATTGCTGCTGTGGTCACTCTTGGTCTTAGGCATTAGAAGAAGCAGTGCTGGAGCTGGTACAGTAAAATGGAGTGGGAATGAGAAAGTTCACTTGCTTAATTGCTTCCAGTGAGCACAAGAGGATGCCTTTAGAGAAAATAACATTTTGAGCTAGTCTGGAAACCTGTTTATAAAATTATAGAGAGGGTTTAATGAAAGCAATCTAGAGGGAGATGTAGGAAAGCATCAGATAATTATGGTACTACAAGCCAGATTTCCAGATACACAGATACAATGCAGAAATTACCATTAGGGCATGCTGTACAAGTGGGATATATTGACAGAGAGGGAAAAAAAAGGAGTAGTGAGAGAAAGCTATGGCCCTAATTTCTACAGCCTTTTAAGAAGATGTCTCAGGCACAGGAACCAGCTAAAAAGGTTAATCGGGCAGGATCAGTTCGTGTAGTCTGTGAAAGTGAGTTTCAGAGCTTGAGAGGAGGAAGCATCAGCAAAGCCGCCAGGTGTTTCAGGAGGTGAAGCTGTTTGTGGTGGTGGGAGATGAGGGTGGTGTGAGAAAGGTGACAGACTTTACTGCAGATGTAAGCATTTCTGGAACGGTAGGAGACCCCCCCAGAGCAGTGTGGGTGGAAGGGGAGAGGTAGACAAGTTGCCTGAGGATCTGAGTACAGAGGCAATGAGGATTGCAACAGGAAAGGAGTTCAGCTTCTGAAAATCGAAGGGACAGGGCACCAAAGAAGCAGAAGCATGAAGATGATGGAGCCTTTTATACCATATAACTTTATGCTTGACAGCATCAGGTAGATCATATGGAGTTGTGTGACTGTGGGTGCCTTTGGGTAGCAGCTGGAAGTTGGGTTATTTACCACTTGGCTCCCTTGTCCAGAGGCCACGCTGGAAACCCTTTTTGTAGCTCAGGTTGTGTACTTTCATAAAGGGTGTTACAGTTGTGGAAAAGAATGAGCCAAAGGGAATTCAGTTCTGCCAGGACGAAAAGGTCATGGTGAAGATGACAGGGGCATCTGATGGAAGAAGCAGTAATGTTAAGGCATGTGCTCCTATTAAGCTGTGACGCTTACTGGAAGGGAGAAATACCGAAGTCTAGCCACGAAGTGACAAGGTAGTGAACCTGACTGGTACTGCTTTATATTCAGTGGTTTGTTGGGTGAAATAAGCTGCTGCAGAAATCAGGAGAATAAATGAATGGTTGCTGAAAAAACTGTGGATTTTGTATAGTGGGCTAAATGCTAACACTGAAGAGCAGGAGTGAATTTCGCGTTGGCTTCCTTTACCTTAGACCTGCCTGTTTTCCTAGAAAACATCCCTGTGAGTAAGTAAATGTCAAAGCATAACTGTTTGTTCTCAATTTAATTTTACTAATGTGATTGTAAGTCAGTTTATGAAAGAACTTGGTGCCAATGAAATGGATTTCAGACCACTGGGATCCTGAGAAAAGTGGAAGGTTTTGGAGTTTCTCCTACTGCAAATTTCAGTTCGCTGAGAAGAGGTGTCAAACAGCATCTCTGCTTCATTTGTTGCTGGTTATGCAGTTTAATTAGTGCCCATCATTATAGATTTCTGAAAAACTCTCATGAAGGTGAATATGGGCTTAGAGAAGCCGGCCATGTGCTACTTCATGCAGCAGCTCTGTATCTAGCAAGATGCTAAAAAGGGGCTGTCCCTGTGCTGCAGACAAAAGGGCTCTTTATGCAAAAGTAGCTTGTTAGCTTTTTGTTTTGAAGCTGTAGCATGACGAAACTATCAGGGTGTCACACTAATAAAGTGGCCAGCCCCTAAGGAATCGACATTCTTGGTGGTGATTTAGAAGGTGCGTTTATACAGTAGGCTCCAACTTCATTAGGACGCCGTTTCCCTGGATACTGAGCATTTTGCATGTCATTACACGCATGACATTTGCATGTCATTACATCGCATGGCATTAACAAGGCTGGGTGGCTGTAATGGTTTTATTAAAGTTTTTCCTATTACTTGAATAAGGCTTCTCCTTTTTATTTGATTTTTTTTTTATGTTAAAGAGAAACAAAAGGACGTGATTTCGTCAGCTAGTTTGCACAACTTCCTTTGAGCCAAAAACAGGTTTTATTTCATAAAGTGTGGAAATCCTGCATGTTATTTGTGGCATTATGTTGCTGAATGGGTTGTAAATAGGAGTTGAAGTGCTACTATTCACTGTAGCATCAAATTCACACTGTTTGGGAACAACCTTACAATAGCAAAGAAAAAGCTGTTTAAATGCTGGGCAGTAAACAAAATTTGTTATGGGTGTGAAAGCATTTAAATACTTCACGTGTCTGTTTGAGACTTTGGTGTTTTGATAGTGTTCAGTGTGTTTCCTGAAGGTACTTTCTGCTTCGCACACCATCTTGGTTGCCTCAACTCTGTTGTTGGACAAACAGCTTGGGCTGCCACGAACATGGAAAGAATCCATCCTGCCTGCTCCAGGACCCATTGCTGTCCCCATTCCTTTTGTTTGCAGGTATATTTTGAGGGGGGGAGCTCAATCCACAGTGTGAACAAATCCACACCAAAAAAAAAAAGGAAAAAAGGGCTAAGCATGGAACAGCCGCTTTGGTGCCCACGCTGGTTCATCCTGCTGCAGTCGCCGAGCTGCGGCATGAAGTGACTGTAGCTCTGGGTGCCAAAATGTGACGGGTCTTGGGGTCAGTTGTGCCTGCAGCTCTGGCAAAGGATTCAGCAGGCATCAGGCTGTGGGACCCAGGCTGTTACAGGGATTCCCTATGCAGCATGGCACATCCCTGATGCTGTTTGAGCAGCTCTGTGCCTGTCACCTCTATGTCCTGCAGCCCCTCCACTTGTTCTGCTCGCTGGAAAGCATGCACTCAAGGAATGTCTGTTCAGGAGCTGTACTTCTTACATGTAAAAAAAAGAAATCCTTTAGTGTTCTTGAGATCATACTGGGCCTTAGAATATCCTCTGGACTCAGCAGCAAGGATTTAAACTCTCAAGGGACCGCAGCTGTCACAGGCTGTGAGTTACACAGGCTGTGAGGGCAGCCGGGCACAAGAACCAGGCTGTACATGTGTGCATAACCCCCTGCTAGTGCTGAGTGTGCTCACGTGCTGAAAGCAGCTTGAAAGTTTCAACCAGTTATTTTTAGTGTGAAAAGAACTCCTTAGTTTATATTCCTACCGATACTTTTTCTTCGGAGAAACAATGTGTATTATTGTTCATTTAATAAAATAAAATCATTTTTTTCCCAAAGCCACAGAACGCAGAATTTGTACGGGAGCATTTGAACATAAATTCTGGGGATGAATGCGAGATGGCTCTTTTACAGTATACTCAGTTTTATTGCAGTCCTTACAGTGGCTTTCATATGCCAAAAGCTATTGAGAGCCTTCTCTTATAAAAGTGTTCTAGAAATATATTATACCCACAGACGTTTTCTCCTTATCCACTATAGTTAGTTTCACAAGTGTGACACGCATTTTGTTTTTTTTTCCTTGCTGTATGGATTTGTAATATTGCTAGATTTGCTTTAGTAAGGGGATACATTGCAATTTTATAACTCTTACATTTTTGTTCTTTACTTTCATCTTGAAAGTATAGAGGAAACAGATAGAGCAGCCTCATCTCAGGCTAAATTATTCCTGATGACTTTGATTTGTGACCTGAAGCTGTCTGGCAAAGCTTTTTCTTTTTTTTTTTTTTTTTTTTTTTTTTTACCTTTCTGGAGATTTCCAGGCATCAGATATTGAACTGGCAGCTGGCTTCCCATGAGCGCACAGCAGAGTCTGAGGAAGAACAGCACGCAAGCAGTGCCTTGATATGTGAGACTTCATGTTTAGTTGAAGTTTTAAATTCAGCAGCAACGAGCCTCAGTGGACATGAGCTCACAGCTCTAACTGAGGCTGGAGTCCTTTAATTTCAGGGACTTTCAGGTGAGCAACCTTCCCCATCTCTTGTCAGAAGAACGAGCAGTGGGAGAACAGCAACATGTGGCTTGGGGCTCGGAGGAGTGACCTGCCCTGTTTGTCTTGGCAAGCACTGGCATGGATGTTCTGCCTTGTTTGCTGTGAGGTGTTCACCTTGCTAATGAGTTTGGTGCTTGTCAAAGCGTGGAAAGGAAGGGGAGGCTCCCATCAGGAAGATTTATCTGTGGGGTGCGTGGTGAGTTGGCGTGGCACCACTGCCACGTGCGCACCCAGGAGGAGGGGAGAAATCTAGACCAAGCAGGCAAGCAGGAAACTGGAGTTAAAGGGGAGACAGGGTGAAAGCATGGCCAGAGCAACCAGGCCTGGACCTGTCTTGTGTGTCTTGGTGCTTTACCCTAACCAGTGCTTGGTGTGCATGTGGCATGCATGGACTTTCTGTCCAGAACTTGAGAGTTTAGGCTTTGCAGCTTGACCTTGGCTTGCAGGTGATCCTGACTCTAGGAGAGCAAATGGAGAAGGGTGAGGCATGAAGAGGTGACCCTCCTCTTGCTACCATCTTCAACAACATAATGGGCTCACAATATTTTTGTTGTTGTTGTTGTTATTATTAACACTATACGTTTTGTGATAATTGTCTCCAGTTAACTTTTCAAGATCTAGGTTTCACTTTGCAGACCAAACCCAAGCTCCCAAACTGTGAATAAATGACAGGTTTTCATTGGTACCCACTGCAACACGGTGAGAAAAATCAGTGCTTGACCCCAGATTTTGGAAATTTAGCCATGTGATGCTGGTGAGAATTGCTTCGTAGGGAAACCTTCCTGCCTTAACTTCTGCAGCTACAGAGGGCAGTGCAGGCAGGCAGCAAGAGCTGGCAGTGGGAGCGCCTCGGGGCTCTCCAGTGTGGCTGGAGCAAGGGGCTTGGTCCATTTGTGCCTGATTCCTCATCTGGCAACGGGATGAATGTATGCGCTTATCTAGATTTCAGATGTGTGTGAAGATCAGGAAGCTCAAGGGAAGGGCAGCATTTTCAGAGTGGATGCAGGAACTTTGGAAACAAGGTTTTGCTGACAGCCGGTGGATGTGGGAGCTTTAGGAAAATCCTAAATCTGTAAGGATTTTAGGAGGTAAAGAGCAGTTGGCTTTGGAGCAGTTACTGCTTCCCTGTGCGGCTGCTTGGGGGGCTTCCCAGGCAGCTGGGGCACTTGACCTGTTTTAAACACCTTTCAAGGGGTGGAAGGGACGGACCCTAGCTCTGTAAGGCTGTTTTCACTGGTTTTCCATGCAGCACTCCTTGATTTTAGAGGGAATTTCAGCCTTCTCCCAAGGGGAGCATGGAGCTCTGTTAGTGAAGAGGGCTAAAACAAATACATCTACTTTTTCTTTTTTCTTCTCCTTTTTTTGTGTGTGATTTTGACACATGAATAAATGCTGTGGTACTTTTTCTGAGGTTCTGCCTCTAATGCCAAACATTTTAAAGGCACTTTTCCAAGGTGATTATTGAGACTCTGCGCTAAGAGATACCTCATTTAATCTGGCATATGCTGATTGCCACGAAGATATTTTCAACATACTGTACAGTGGTGTCTGTCATTCTCCAGGACACAAATAACTGCTGGACTGTAGATAACTGTGCAGCTAGCTGGCGGCTTATGGGTAACCTCTCTTCTGGCACAGAAATAATGGATTGTTTGTTCCTTCAGTTGAGATCATGATGTGTTTTGATGTTTCTGATTTACATTTTTAGCACTGTTCTTGATATCGTTCAGTGTTCTGGGAACGGTCTTTCAACTTGGTGTTTATTTTGGAGTGTTAGTTTTCCAACAAACAAATACATGATTGGCAATTAATGGGTTTGCTATAAATAAACAAAAGCGAATGGTTCAGCTTTAAATAGGGATCTCTGCTCTTTGGAGCTTTTTTTTGGGCTGTGCCTGCGATGCTGGACCTTCAGCTCCCCGGGCACGCAGCAGCCCTCGAGGGACTCCCAGCTGCGGCAACTGAACGGGCCGAGCTGGAAAGCTGAAGCCAGAGTGGGTTGTGCTTGTGTTTGGTAAGCTAAAAAGTGGTTTTCATCTCAAATATCTGTGCAGGAGCTGACCACTGTGGGGTTGGGGCAGGAGTGTGTGTGGTTTCAGTATGGGTAAGTTGTTTGGGTGTGGTAGAAATTTCAGCGTGCAGCCTTTCAGTGCTGTGCTAATGGCCACGGTGCAGATACCTGGTGGAGATGCTATCATAAGTTTTCCTGTGCTGTTCATGCAAGTCTGTCCTAGTGCCATCAGCACTGCTTTGTGCATCAGAAGTAGTGTTATAATGTCCTGGTGAAAATAATTGCAATCAGCGCCTGTTGTGGATTTAGGTACTTCTAACACAGGTAACGTTCCAAGACCATCTTTGATGGAAAGCTTTGCTCCTTGCCGTGCTTTGGCCTTAACACATAGCTTGGAAAGGAAGTGTGTAGGTTTCTGTGGTAGCTTTGTTCAGTTTAAGTCTAACTCCATCAGCTTTTCTATTTCCAGTGCAATGTCTGCAGTGTGGATTCTGCTTATCTGAGAGATTGCTTGGCTTCTTACTTAGGCAGGTTAACCAATTTCCATGGCCTGAACTGGATGTAATTTTAAAAAGGTATGGCATTGGCCCTTTCTCTAAATGCTGCCTGTTAGAAAAAAAATAAAAATGCAGCCTTTCTGATGTTTTGCACAGGAAGATTTAGAAACCAGTGGCTGTATTTATTGGTGATTATTTCTCTCTGTTTTACACAGACATCTGAGGGCTCAGGCTTGGTCCAAATTGTCAGAGGCTAATTTATAAGAGGGCCAGCGGGAGGTAGTTTTTTGGGAGCGGTGTTTCAGAAGATGGTTGCTCAGCATTGCCTGGAAGTCAGACCCTTGTAGGCATTTAGAGCTGGTTGTAGACATCTTAAGTGGGTTGCTCAGGATTGGAGGCAGCTCTGTGCTATGTCTGCTGCGAAGCAGCAGGTGCCAGCGCCCTGCAGATTCCTGCCCTATCAAAAGGAAAATCAGCGCTGCTAAATCTAGGTTTCGTTCTCAAATCTCAAACTTGTTGAGAATCTCAATCAAAATATTTGCTCCCTGTGCTTCAAGTATGATCTCTCTTTTTTGCCATGTGACACAGCCATCTTGAAGAAAAACAGCCTTGCAAAAACAACAATCCAGTTTCTAGCCTCAAGAAAGAAAAAAACTTTATTTTCTTTTTCTCCCCTTCAGCATGGTAAGATTTAGCTCTCTCTCAAATAGTTTTGTGTTTAATTATTATTATTTCCTAAGCTTCACTTGGATACATCCAAAATATGTTTTCTTTGCAGACTTCTCCCCGGATTGCTCAGGCAGTGCCATTTTCTCAGTTCACTTTGAGTGCTTCTCCTGCATGGATTGAAAACTATCATTTTATGGTAGAAACTAGAGGATCAGCAACCCAGGGTAAACTTCTGGAGAATGAGTTTGGTTGTGCCGCAGACAAGAACATGCCTCTGCCTCCGTTTCTCTTACTGTACATGATAAATGGCACTCTGCTGGCTTAGGACACTGGGTCCCATGCTGTCTCTGTGCATCCCTCTCCTGGCTGCCCCTGCTTGTTCCCATGGCCTCCATCCATACCTGCCCTCGCAGCACTGACTGCCACCGCAGGGAGCAGTCCTGCTGAGACCACCTCTCTCTAACTCAGCAAGTCATCTGGGGACAAACCTGCAGCGGGGCTCTGGTGTGGGGTGAAATGCTGTATTCATAGAATCATAGAATGGTCTGGGTTGGAAGGGACCTTGGAGATCATCTGGTTCCACCCCCACTATTCCACAGTCCTTTTTGTTGTGAAATCCTCACTGGACTGCCATTACTCTGACTTGCCACGTTGTAATCTTTTCTCTTAGTCTCTCTCTTTTTTTTTTTTTTTTTTTTTTTTTTAATATGGGGCTGTCAACTGGGAAGAACTTTTGTATATTCATCTCTTTTCCTAGCAGCTGCCTCTTGCCCGTATATAATAGTCTGGACCATTTGAGCTGCCTGGCCTCAACACACAGAGCGGCCAAGGGAGATATATAGTATTTTTTTCCCTCTGAGAGTAACAGCTTACTCCAGTCCTTACACCTATATACCTATTATGGCCCTGGAAACAGTAGTTGTAAATCTGATAGACTTCTTTCGTACTATAAACTATAGCCAAATAGTTTATACAAGATAGTGCAAACTGTCAGGAGGAGTATGTGCAGGATCCTGAGCACTGAGCAGACTGGTTGCAGGGGCCGGCAGCGCCTAGGAGTCGTGGGTCTGAAGGGAAGCTGCCATGGAAGAGACTCTGTTCACAGGGCTTTGTGTGAGAAAGGTGGGAGATGCTTTTTCATCAGGAGGGCCAGCACATTTGCTTCGGTGCTGTGTCACAGATCACGTTGGGTTGGAGCTCCTTCCATTGCTGCCTTTCACCAGGCATAGAAATTAGAGATCAGCTTGCTCCAGGGTCTTTTACAAAAGTTGGTCTGGTTTTAATTGCCTATATTATTTTCAGTATAGTAAGGGCAATTTTTTTTTTCAAACAGCCCAGTTGTGTTGCCCAACATAAATCCTGCTGGAGTCCCAGATGATGCAGCTGGGTGCTGCAGTGTGGCAGGTTGGGATTCTGTCTGCCTGTGCCAGGCACCTGCCCAGAGTGCAGATTTGGGGTCCCAGGGCACTGATTTGGGGTCCCAAAGAGAGATGGGAAGGACCAGCAGTGACACAAGTGACACTAACCAGACCTAGATTTTTTTATCGTGATGTTGTGTCTAGAAGGGGCTTTCAAACCAGGGCTCCCTGAATGGGGTTAGAGTAGGTTTATAAGATAAAGTTAAAAAAAAAAAAAAAAAGAGAGAAGCCAAATAAGCAAGTAATAGCATCTCTGAGTGTGTTTCATGAGGGAGCATGTAGCCCCAGTGGAAATAGCTTGCTCGTTTTGAAACTGCCCCAGAGCTTCCCCATTTTACAGTGATTAAGAAGCAGGAGCCAGGGGGGATTGGAGATAAAGCATAAAAACTGGCCATCAGGCTTTGTTTCCAGCGGGACAGACCACCAAGGGACAAGCTCAAATCCCTTGTAAGGTTGCTCCCTGGAATTCCCTTTTGACAAATCTCACATGGCGGCAAATTATTCCTCCCCTCTCCCCCCCCTTACTCTTTCCCCAAGCTGTTTTTCGTCCTCGAGGGGGAAGGGAGAGTCCCAAAGACCCTTTGCAGCAGTTCCCCAGGAAGACAGATGCCCAGCTCCTGCTCACAACTATCATCCGCATCTGCTGATGAACTGATCCTTGTCCAGAATTGGTGTCGTATGGAAAAATCCCCAGCACCTGCTAGCAAACCCCAGTTATTCACAACATACGGCTGGGTGGCTAAATCTTCACTTCCTAGGGTCGGCCTGGAATTACACTCGCTACATGCTGAGCGGCCTTTCTCTCCTGTGAAATAGATGCAGGCAGCGGGAGGATTTGCAGCTACAAGGAAGGTTAGGATTTATAGCGCTGTCTCCTGCAAGGGGTTATTCTGCAGAAATGGTTGGTTTGTCTTCATCTTCTCTTTTGGGATAAACACATCATGATGTAATAATCTATATGGAAAATCATATCTTTGTATTCATCAGGGAGCAGGTAGCCCTGTGAATATATATCCCCTGGCATAAATCTACCGTCAATGTCAGTCAGGCGTTTTTTTTCCCTCCTGCCTAGAGCTGAACATGCATTTTTAATTCATTTCCATATGGCACAAACTCTATATTCTTATTGTATATTCTAATTTCTTTTCCTGGCCAGTAAATTTTAAGCCTTTCCTAGCTGGGTAAGTTATTGTGGGGTACATCTGGGTGCAGTTCAGGAAAGATATCTGAGTAGAGAATGTGCCATTTTAAGGTATGTTTTTTTTTGTTTGTTTGTTTTTTAAAATAACATGCCGTTATTCATGTTTTTCCCCCTATTCTCATTTGACCACGTGCTAATGATACTGCCTGCATGTTGAGGGGACAGGATAAAATCCACCGCTGTCTCTAGTCTGTGCCTAAGGTTGGTAGACAGACATCCATCCAACTCCTAGATCACCATCTTCCATATGCCTTAAATACTAATTTCCATGAGTTCTGAAGTTTTCCATAGTTTTGCACTACGGAGGAGGTTCCTTCCAGGAGAGGGCAGCGACGTACACGGGTCCCCCCTCCGTGTCTTGACATTGACAGCATTGTGAAAAACATCTTTTCCTATCAATGTTGCAGCTTGATGTGGAACTTAAATAGGAAACAACTGAAAAAGAATCAAGAGTGCTTTTTAACCTTTTTGCAGGTATACTTGACCTGGTCATGCAGAAGTTTTTGTAGGGGCAGATTGCTGTTGTTGATAGAAAATAGCACTGAGAATAAGAGGCTCTGTTCAGGTGGATGGAGCCGCATGGCGATATTGTAGGTTTGCTGATCTGATGATTAGACCCTAAGAAGAGATAGACTACTGCTGATGTTGACATTATTTGAGTGATAGGAAGGAGTTACTTGCAAGATTGAGGTCACTTACAACAAAATCTGCTGCTGTTCCTGCTGCCGTTTCATCACTTCAATACATACTGTTTATTTGTCATGTACATGTGAAGCTAATGTTTTCCTGCCTTTTAAAAAAAAGTCCTTCATGTTTTCATCTATACACCTTTTTGCTGTAAAGCTGCTTATGTAATAGAACTTTAATAGCTACCATTTGAATGAGAATTGTGACTCCTTTCCTGAGAATAGAGTAGTATTTCTGAATTGTAGTATTATTCCATACCTAGAGGTCACCACTCCTGTCCTTTCTGAGGAAGCAGCCTGACTTTCACAGGTTGTTCTGGAAACATAAAAATCATGGTAAAAACCTTTAAATGAGACCAAACCCTGTTTCCTGACCTTTTTTACCCCTATGCACAAAGGCTCATAATCACCTTGATTCTCATAAATTTGTCATCTGAATTTAAAATATGTTTTTTCTCCTCCCAGCATACTGAAGCCTGGAGGATCCTTTAGATAAGAGCTTTATTGGGTCCTTCTGCTGAAGATGGGAGGTGAAGGGCAGATTGGGTTCTTCTCTCTTCCCTTTCAAAGGACCTGTAGAAATTCTTAAATATTTGTATTATATACTTACATTCACTAAGATCATTTATGCAATGGTCAGCTGAAAATACTCTTATCTCATTGGACGTACTTGAGCTTGAAGGATGAGAGAGGAAATTTTTCTTTTCCCTGTAGTGTCTTGTTAAAAGCTTATTCATTCTGCCTGCTGAAGAAGTTTACCTGCTGTTTTCCTTATGTACTCTAAAAGTCCTTTTGGCACTTGTTTAATAATTTTAGAGTTTACCCAAGAGTATATATATATTGTTTTCGTCTTCACGTATTTTATGGTATAGAGATCTTTGGGATGAGGAGAATTAGCCTTGGGAGAGGAAATCAAACAGAGGATCACACAGCACTTGTTTTGTGTCTGCACACTGAATCAGACCCACAGATTCGGTGTGTGGGAATCCTGGCAGTCCCTGGGACTGGAGTCGTTGTTCCCAGTCTGTTTGGATACAGCCCAGGCTGCAGATTGCCAGAGCCGAGATGAAAAAACACTTGTACCTCTCACAGCTCCTCTATGGAGCACCAGCCACCTACAGGTCCCTACAGGTACAAAACTCTACAAGGTTTGGATTACATAGATAATTCTTGTTCAAAGAACAGAGGACAAGTGGATGAGTGGAGAACTAAATATGAGAACTAAATCATAGAGTTCAATTTTATTTTTAAGAGAGTTAAAAATCAATGGCTGTTCTATTTCTCCATTTCTTTCTTTTCACTTCAAGACCAGAGGATTTAATGTGAGCTAAAGTGGAAGGATGCTGGACTCCTTCTCTGTGTCATCTTATTGCCTCTTTGGGTACTTAGAAGGTTTCGTGTTTTAACCTCTATTCTTGCTAAAGAGCTATTCTGCTTCTTCAGACTATGTTGAGCAGTATCAGGGGATTTATTTTCCTTTTTGGAGTAGCTCCTGCCCAAACGTTTCAAAATCAGCCACGAGTAATTACAATCTTTCTCTTCACTCGAAACCATAACATTTTTTTGACAAGAAGTGCCTTTAAAGAAATGCCTCTTAATTTACGGTGGGTTGCTTTGTACTTTGTTTCTGTAACCTATCGCATTACATTTCCTGTGCATTAAGTATGTATGTATTATGAGCTCTTAAAAACAAATATCCCAGAAGAAAGGAATTCAGTAAATGAATAAAACATTCTTGGGTAGTCCAAGTGGCAGTTTAATAGCTTGTCTGTTGGGACTTTCCAATAATATAATGATGATGGCCATATAAATATATGGATAGATGAATAACTTCAGTGAGGAGCTTGTTACAGCACTACATACCATATCTGAAGTGAAATCAAACTCTGAAAGTGCTGCCTGATGGGAAGGCCCACTTTTTCCAGTGCCAACCCTGAAATTATACTTAAAAATATACAAACTGTGTGTTTGTGTCTATGTATGTATACAGAACTAAAGTGCATTCACAAACACACATGCTGTGTATACATACGCATGTATGCATGTGTGTGTCATGCATTGTTTGTAGGTGGAAACCGAGTGTTTCAGCACCGCACCACAAACCACAGACCATTGACGTAACTGGATTTGCGGCTGTGTATTCAAGATGAGGTCTCAGCCCTGGCTTTCTCTAAAAATAAATAAATAAACGGAGTGGGAGCATGACATTGTCATATTACCTGGGATATGCACAACTTTTTTGCTAGGTTCCCCTGGTCACAGAGCTTTGTAACTACATATATAGTGGTGCCTGTCTGCCACTGTGGAGTCTGTAACCTTGTGTATGGCTAACCTGAAGGTACAGTTTATTTTGTTTTGCATGTAGCATTTTGCTTGCAGCAACAGATTTCTCAGAGTAGCTGATTTCTGATTACAGAGGACCTGGAAAGCTGGTACTGCAGTATGGAGAGAGGATGCTGATGTGTTCTTGGTAAAATGTGGTGGTAGCACAGTGACTTGCCTGTTGAGGATTTTAATAGTGCCACTTCACAGAAGAGACACAGCCCTTTATTTTGTCATGAGTTGGGATTTTCCCATTAGGATTTCTCATTTTCCTTGGCTGGCTGTTCCTACGCAGCAGACAGTATATTGCTTGTATTTTCTACTTGAGAGCATCTTCTCCCACGGTAGGCTGAAGCAGCAGTTTTCATGGCAGTGCTCAAAGTGATTCACATAAAGCTCCATGAAAATAGGGGACTCTGATGTTTTCACACGGGTGGATTAAGTTGATGAATGTTTAGTGTGCTGAAAAATAAGGTGCCACTGCTCTGATCTTTTAGTAGAGTGAAATGGCAACAACATTAAAAAGTCTTTCCTAGTTGAAGAATTTCATCTTAGGTGTTCTGGGGATCACCCTGGGCATGGGTAGAGCATGGGGAGCTCATACACAAAGCATGCTGGAGAAGTCTATGTTTGTACATCTTCTCTGTATAAACTACAGGGGTTAACATGTTATTTATATGATGTATGATATTCAGAAAAGGAAGTGCCACAAGTACTTCTGTGGGGATTTGCCTGTTAGTTGGAAATGCAAGTCCAAGAGGTGATAGATCTTAGATTTTTATCTTCAATATGGACAGTTCCCTTTTTTGTTGGTGTAATGGAAAATAAATCAGAAACATGGGGGGGTTGGGGGAGGCTGTATGTGAAAATAAGTGTATTGAAAGATGGGTGCCTTGACAAATACTTGGGAGAACTGATCAAACTGATTAACGTGTTAAGCAATGGGATATAGACTGTGGGATCAGGAAGTTAAGTGTTTTGTGTGAACATTATAACATCAGTGCAATAAATTGATTGTCATTAGTACTTAAAAATGCAGTAGTCATTCAGTTATATTGGAAGTGATAACTAACACGAATTCATATTCCAAAACTTGTCTGCAATTTATAAACCTCCTAGGGGATGCTGAAATCATGTTGGAAATTCAAATTAACTCCTGTCATTATCGACAACTTTTCCTATCCACTCTATATTCTAGCTTGAAGAAAACTGCATTTTCAAGCAGCTTTTAAATGACAATGAGAACAATGTATGTGTGCGGTGGGTCTTTTAATAATTGCCTTTTACAATTGATTTTTAAGATTTTCATGAGTAGTGGTGAACGTACTTTGTAACAAAGAAGCTTTTTCACACTGCCTCACTTTAAGCATCTGACTAGTTTCCTCGGGCTCCTTTCCTTTCCATTCCTTCTGTGGAAAGCAATCAGCAGCAGCCTGGCGCACAGCTGCTGCAGCACCCTCCAGCAGTCTCAAGCCAGTGTCTCCGCTAACCCTGTCTCCGTTTAACCTGGAAATTCAGATATATGAAGTGAGGCAGTGGGACTAATGCACAATGGGACTGTATGGAGGATCTCCATATCTTCCTCAAATGGCTGCTAACTAATTGCATTTCAATACTTAAAATGAGCCTTTTGCAATCAATGAAGGGCTCTCGCTGGAAGGGCTTTTGCTACTTTGAGGTGGCTGAAATGGAACCACCTGTGGATTAAGACTGCTGGCGATGGAGCCACGTGCTTTATTTGTAGCCAGATTCTGCTTGGAGCTGCTGGAGTGAAATTTGGTGCAAGGTGGATTTGACTCTATCCAATTAAGAATGTCTTCATGCTCTTGCTAGCCAGGATGGCCGTTCCGCAGCAGGACAGGCAGCAGACTGGAGAAGGTCTTTACCTTTCTTAGGTTAAGATGGGAGTGATATAAATAAATAATGGAGCATTTACTGAATGTGTTCAGTGTTCATCAGTGTTCAAAAATGCTCATCTGTGTCCTTATTTACTGTGTGTTACCACATGTACTTGATGGATAGCAGTGATCATAATTACAGATGCATTGTAGTACATATAAAAGGGCAGAGTTAAGTCTGATCTTAGCTGTGACATTTACTAACCTGACTCTTTATATGAGAACTTTATCGAGTAGTTTTATTTTCTTCATTGTATTTTGTCTGTTCTCACTATCTGGGTATGTGTATGTGATTGCATTTAAATAGCCATAATTCTACCTTTATTTTGATTTTACTGTAGGCACCTGTAATTGCAGTAATGGTTGGCTGGTGATTTTTATGTACTGCTTTTTCTTGGTGGCTCAAATTTCACTAACCATCTGATCTTTCTTAACTGTCCATATTAAACCTGATAACTATCGGGAATTTGACTATCACAATGCTACATAGATAATGAAAATCCTGTCTCATCCCCAAAGGCTGGGACTGAAAAGGAGTCTTCCAATATGCTCTAAAAATGAACAAGTTTAGACTTAGTTGCAACTACTGTTAAATAAAAATAACAATTTCAGTGTGAATTATCCATATATTTTTTACCCAAATGTGGTTTTTTTTTTTTTTTTTTACTGTGATTATTATTTTGTATTGTGCACATGTACATACAGATGCGGTTGGGACCATAGCGTTTTTTTATATTAAAAAAGTATGAGCATGTGTGTATACATATGTATATATGTGTGGTTATGTATATATGTTATCACATGTAAAAAAAGAATGCAAAACTATTGCTTTTTTGTGTGTAGTGTTCTCCCTTTCTGTTTTATTAAATATGTAGTAACTAGTTATTTTGTATATTTCATTTTCAGGTACAAATTTAGTAAGTAATATTGAAATAATGCTTTTTCCAGTACCTTTTTTATCTCTTGATTAACTATCTCACTTTTTCTCTCTCTGTCACAGGGTGAAAGAAAGATGTGATGGAGGTGAATATGGGCCTCTGGTCAGGCACACGGCCACCTCCGTCTTGCCTTGCCCTTCTGATTGTCAAGCTCCTGGCCTCCCTTTGCCAGGTAGTTCGTGGAACTGCACCACTTGGCTTTCACTTCACACATTCCACTTACAATGCTACCGTGTACGAAAATTCGGCAGCCAGGACCTATGTCAACAGTCAAACAAGAATGGGCATTACCTTGGCCGACCTTTCTTGGGATATCAAATACAGGATAGTATCTGGCGACGATGAGGGCTTTTTTAAAGCAGAGGAAGTCATCATTGCTGACTTTTGTTTCCTAAGAATAAGGACTAAAGGTGGGAATTCTGCTATATTAAACAGAGAAATTCAGGACAACTATTTATTGATAGTGAAAGGGTCCGTCAGAGGTGAGGACTTAGAAGCGTGGACAAAAGTGAACATCCAGGTCTTGGACATGAATGACTTAAGACCTTTGTTTTCACCAACCACATACTCTGTCACAATAGCGGAAAGCACTCCTTTAAGGACTAGCATTGCACAGGTGACCGCAACAGATGCGGATATTGGGTCCAACGGTGAATTTTATTACTATTTCAAAAACAAAGTTGATCTGTTCTCAGTACATCCTACGAGTGGTGTTATCTCCTTAAGTGGCCGGCTAAACTATGATGAGAAAAACAGATATGACCTTGAGATTCTGGCTGTGGACCGTGGGATGAAGCTTTATGGAAACAACGGTGTAAGCAGTACGGCCAAGCTTTATGTTCACATTGAACGTATAAATGAACATGCTCCAACGATAAATGTAGTAACGCATATTCCCTTTCCATCAGACAAGGAGCCTACCTATGCAGTTGTTAACATTGATGACCTAGATGAAGGAGCCAATGGAGAAATTGAATCTGTTTCAATTGTGGCAGGAGATCCGCTAGAACAGTTCTTTCTGACTAAAGAAGGTAAATGGATGAATGAGTACAAAATAAAGGAAAGAAAGCCTATTGACTGGGACAGTTTCCCGTATGGTTATAACCTAACTCTCCAAGCAAAGGACAAAGGATCTCCTCAGAAATTTTCTGCGGTCAAATTGGTCCACATTGCTAGTCCCAAAAAAGAAAGTATACCCATAAAGTTTGAAAAAGAAACTTATGATGTTTTGATCAATGAATTTTCACCTCCAGGTGTGGTGGTTGCAGTAATTAAGCTTACGCCTGAGCCACTGGGTGTGGAATATAGATTATCTCCTAGTGAGGATGCTGATTATTTTAAGATCAATCCCAACACAGGCCTTATTACTACCGCTCGTCCTTTGAAAATCATAGAGAAGGACCTCTACGAATTAGAAGTATATACAAACAAAGGTGGTGATTTAAAAGCACAGGTTACTGTCAGGATAGAAGATGCCAACGATCACACTCCGGAGTTCCAGCAGCCTTCGTACAGCTCGTTTGTCAATGAAAGTGTCCCTGTGGGCTATAGCGTTTTGGCAGTTTCAGCAGTTGATAAAGACAGGGGAGAAAATGGATACATAACATACAGCATTGCCAGTCTGAACTCGCTACCATTTATAATAAACCAGTTTACAGGTATCATCAGCACATCTGAAGAACTGGATTTTGAGTCCTCACCAGAAAGCTACAGGTTCATTGTGAGGGCTTCTGACTGGGGTTCTCCTTACCGCCATGAAAGCGAGGTGAATGTCACCATATACATTGGCAATGTCAACGATAACAAGCCCCTCTTTGAAAAAGTGGCATGTCAGGGAGTGATTTCATCTGACTTTCCCGTTGGTGGTCACATTACTGCTGTTTCTGCTATAGACATAGATGAGTTAGAGCTTGTAAAGTACAAAATAATCTCTGGAAATGAGCTTGGCATTTTTTATTTAAATCCTGACTCTGGTGTCCTGCAACTTAAAAAATCTCTAATTACTTCTGGCATAAAGAACAGCAATTTTGGCCTTAAGATAACAGCCACTGATGGAGAGAACTTTGCTGATGCTATGTTTGTTAATATTTCGGTAGTTCATGGGAAAGTGTCTTCAAAGACCTTTAGCTGTAGAGAGACTAGAGTTGCTCAGAAGCTAGCAGAAAAATTGCTCAAAAAGGCAAAAGCAAATGTGAAGCTGAATTTGGAAGACGGTTTTCTCGATTTTTATTCAGTGAACAGACAGGCACCACATTTTGACAAAACCTTCCCTACTGATGTGATGGTTTCAGAGGATCTGCCAGTTGGTGCCACCATCCTAAGGATAAAAGCCTATGATGCAGACTCAGGCTTTAATGGAAAAGTAGTCTATACAATTTCTGATGGTAACGGAGATAGTTGTTTCAACATTGACATGGAAACAGGGGTACTTAAAGTTCTTATGCCCTTGGACCGTGAAAAAACAGAGCTCTATCTCCTTAATATTACAATTTATGATTTAGGTAATCCACAGAAATCTGCATGGAGACTATTGACTGTCACTGTAGAGGACGCAAACGATAACAAGCCTGTTTTTTTACAGGACAGTTACTCAGTTAACATTTTAGAAAGTACAAGTCTTGGTACAGAGATTATCCAAGTAGAAGCCAGAGATAAAGACCTAGGATCCAATGGGGAGGTGGCTTACTCGGTGCTTACGGACACCCAGCAATTTGCCATCAACAGTTCCACGGGAGTGGTGTACGTGGCCGATCAGCTAGACCGGGAAACAAAAGCAAACTACACACTAAAAATTGAGGCTAGGGACAAAGCAGACAGTGGCCATCAGCAGTTTTCTGTTGTGCCTCTGAAGGTTTTCTTAGACGATGTCAATGATTGTTCTCCAGCCTTTATACCATCCAGCTACAATGTGAAGGTCCTTGAGGACCTGCCAGTTGGCACTGTCATAGCTTGGTTGGAAACTCATGATCCAGATCTCGGCTTGGGAGGTCAAGTCCGTTACTCTCTGGTGAACGATTACAACGGGCGATTCGAGATAGACAAAGCAAGCGGTGCTATCCGCTTGAGCAAAGAGCTCGATTATGAGAAGCAGCAGTTCTACAACCTGACGGTGCGCGCAAAGGACAAGGGGCGCCCGGTTTCTCTCTCTTCTGTTTCTTTTGTGGAAGTTGAAGTAGTGGATGTTAACGAAAATCTCTATACCCCCTATTTTCCTGACTTTGCTGTCATTGGATCTGTAAAGGAAAACTCGCGTATTGGTACAAGTGTTTTGCAAGTTGTTGCTCGAGACGAGGACTCTGGAAGGGATGGAGAGATCCAGTATTCCATCAGGGACGGCAGTGGGCTGGGGAGATTCAGCATAGATGAAGAAACAGGTGAGTTTCATTTCTAATTTCCTTTGCCTTTCATGGAGGTTCTTGCAAAAGAGAAACCTAGGCATAATTATTTTCTGCACATTACAAGAAGTTTGATTCTTCATAACAGGCAAGATAAAATTACAAATAAGGATTTTCCAGGCACAGTGATGACATGATTTAATTACCTGGTTGCATTCATTACTCCATGAGAGTGAAATAATGCACATGGCTTTTCAGCTGCTATGTGATGACTCCATTTAAGAAGCAGTGATAGGTGCGTAATGACTCTCTTGCAGTCACTGTATTATCTGTTGATCGTTGTAAATTACTCAGGTCACCTCCACAGAGTCGTAACACTCATGGCCTTGAATGCAGTGTTAAACCCAATGGAAGGAAGTGAGGGGCAGGAAATATGAATTATTTCATCCTAAAACTTATTTTTGGTCTTGTCCTTGTTGCTGGGAGTAATTTTTCATGGGAGTCAGCAGTCTGGAATGATGTGCCATTCTGTATAATATGCTTTCTTGTAGCATGCTGTCTTCATCAGCGTAGGCGTGCTTGTGAAGGGTACGAATACAGGGAAAGATGCACTCAGCCTGTGCTGACTTTTCCTTGGTGGCAGTAGTATTAACAGAGTGAAGGTTTTGAAGATGTTAATCTTCACTTTTACCACACCCTGTTGGAAAATGTGGAAAACACCAAGTATAAAAGGCTATCTAGTAAAACACGGCTAATGATCTGGCTGTTTATATGTCTGATAGCTGTTGGGAGTAATGGCGCAGCTGTGGTACTAGAAGAAGTGAAGACATTAGAAAATATTAGTCAACAGTTTAAAAATTATATTAAATATGTTGGGTCTGTGGGCTTACTGTGGTTTAAGCAGACTTTGTATGTCTTTTTTTCTGAAGCTTTTAATTGAGAATGTGGTATTAAAGCATAAGATTAAAATGTATGTTTTGGCAAATTCAAACTGTTTAATCAAATGTCAACTTTCTAAACTGAACATTATGAAAAACAGACGACATTACAAATGCTGTGGATCTTGTCTGAACATAAGCAGTTGAAAATATTTTTATTCTATTTGTGTTGTAGTCTCTGTGCTGCAGCTGTGCACAGATGACAGTCAAAACCTTGTGTCCAGAAACATTAAACTTGAGTGTCAGAAGTCAAGAGGGCACCTACTCAAATTTCTAGAAATGTTAAGAACTCACATATCCTACAGTGTTAATAGCAGTTGAATGAACTTGGGCAACATTATTTAGGCGGTTGAACATGATTTTCAATTTTAAGCTCCGGCATTTAAAAATGTTAGCCTACTTTATTGAGTAGCATGGACTTCAGATAAAAGGGTTCCTTTTGAAGCAATGGGAGTTTGGTCTAAATGCTTCAGCCTTGTTCTGAAAATCTTGGGATTCAATACTTAGTGAACTGAAAGGAATTGTTAGGGAACAAGCTTCCAGGAGGATAAATTAGTATGTGTGTTGTTCATTAATAAATTAACCTAAGTTATTGCCGTGTGTCTAGACTATTAAGGGTAATAGCTCGCACCGAGTTAGGGCCCCTCTTCAGAAAAACATGGATCATGTTCTGAGATGAGTGTGAGTCATACTTGATATTACACATTAAATGTACTTGATTTCAATTCTAGAAAGAAACTAAGTTATTAAAAGAAAAAAAAAAAACACACCACAATAAAACAGAGTTTTAAAAGTTGCATATCTTTGTCTTTTGCTCTTTCAAGAGTATTTTGAAGAGCCAACCCTGTTGCCTGTGCTGTCTCACAAAGCCATTCCAGGAGATATTTCATAATCCAGTAGTTCAAGATATCTTTAGATTCTTCTTGTATATTTTCCCCAGCTGTTTGATACATCTTAAGTCATCTCAAAACCAACTTGAAGAACGCTTGGGTGCACAACTGGGCCAGGGATGCATGGAGAGCAGGATTTGGGGTTCAGGTATTACCCCACTGTTGTTGTGCTGTTGTAACTTGAGTGCCAAATTTGACCTGCTGTGTCAAATAGGACAAAACATTAATAGTCTGCTATTGAACTGGTGGCAACTTAAACACTGCTGAATGATGAATCAGCTATCTAGCTGTAGAAAAGAGCTCAAGTCGCATATTGAATTAATTTACAAAGAGATGGCTGTTTATTTACTTTCAGTGCAGTTAATTTGTCACTTTTAAACTGACCGACTCTATTGGCTTATACGCCGTCTCTCACGAAATTTGTGAAGGTAAGCAGGAGCATGAAGTACAACAAATCAATATTTTTGGCTGCTGCCTTAATGAAAAGAAGACTGCAGTATCCATTATAATCATTAGGATATAAACTGGGCCAAATTCATCCTGATGTGAGCAGGCTGGACTCCAAGCAAGTCTGTGCTTTCAGCATATTTCTGCTTGGGTGCATTATTTTTGTTCTTTCACAATATTCGATCGTAATGGTGTCACCCCGTGTGCTGAGTGAGCTGTGCCTGTGCTCCTTGGGGCACGTCTGTACTGAGGAGGGGAAGAGGGTATGGAGATACCCAAGGAGGATCTGACCTGCATAGTGCATGCTCACTGTGCTCTGCTGCCACGTGCTTCTTGGCATTGTTCTCATTCCTTTACAGGTACATACAGATGCATGTAGGTGCATCTAATTCTCCAGAGCTTGAGCTGACTGCTGGTGCAGGTGCCACAACAGGTCCTCTGCATTCAGGTCTGAGCAGTGGTCTGTGTGGTCTGCAGGCCTGGAGTCTCTCCATATTGGCCAAGGTGGATCTCTCTGCAAAGGGTATATGTGCAAATCTTGATGCTGTTGCCATTTTTGATATGAGATGAGTCGTAGGGTTGGGCTGGGGATTTTCTTCCTGCAGTGTGTCCCTTTGTTTTGTGTCATGGAGGACCACTGTTGAGGATTGACGTTGCATGGCAGCATTCACTGTTAGGTACTCCAGTTCACAGATGGTAGTAACCAGAAGCATAGTGAGCACTTGCCAGCTAGAAGTATTTGATGAAGTTGAATTTTACATATATTTGGTCCCACAGCCTCTTGAATTACTTCTTAATTTGTTTCTCTGGGTTTACTGTAACTTCTCTTACCAGGAGATGAAGCCAGTGCAAATCTCTAAATCAATAGAAACTCTCCTGCTGTAGAAGGCAGTAGATTCAGACCTCCTCCAACTCCATCCCTACTTTCACACTAGCACCTTAGCCATCACACTAGATGTTTCTTGGGTTTACAACACAACTCATGATTCTTGGCATAAAAACAACACCCCCTAAAAAAACAAACAAACAAAGAACCAAACAACCATTAACGGACAAACAAACAACTGGTTTAAGACTTTTCTAGAAGGAAAAAAGTGGTTATTTTTTTAAATTGAGAACTCTGTTTGTTGATGCCTGCCTCAATGGACATTCAGTTTGTCACCAGCCTATGTGTGCAGTTCAAACTCATTGATTTTCTTTCTTCATTGGTCTGTTTATTGACTGCTGGTATAAATGTCACAAGCTTGCCATTTAAGAACCCCGCACTGAGAGATGTAACGTGATTTTGCCATTTATGGATTCTCTTTTTCCTTCTGTCTTCCATTCAGAACCACTTTTCTTTACATCTCTCCCTTTCTCTGGACTCCTGAGATGTAATCTACATGATGAAATGTGCTCATGCACAGTCAGAGGTAGTCACTGCAGGATTTCCTTATAATTGACAGAGAAAAACAGTTGATGGAGAAATTATTCATATTACACTGTAGTAAAAAATAAATTAGATTAGTCGTGCTCTGAAAATGCACTGGACAGGAGCATCCCACCCTCTTTTCCATCTACAGAAAGACATTAAACTCCGATGCTTTGATCTCACTTGCTGAAATGGGTGGTAAGCTTCCCCTTATGCAGCTTTTGGGCTATGGAGAAGATGGAGACATTTCTTCATCTCTAGTACCCCTCGTCACCTGGTGTATTTCTCCATGCTCCTCACCAGTCTGCTAATTGCAGTTCTTTAGAAAAGAGTTGTGTAAAAACTGTCTTTATTTCTAGAGTGTTGGAATATAAAATAAACAGTTTTTAGGGGGATGGCAGCATGCTCTGAGTTTTCATCCTAGCAAGAGCTCTAACAGATACAACTGGTCTTTTGGAAGTGGTCTCTGTCAGAAGTCCCTTACTCACTTAAAATCCTGGATTTTCTCCGCTCTGGTGTATACATGGTTGCAGTGCTGATACCACAGCAAAAGTGGTGTATTTTTGCTGTCTCAGGAGCTTGTGGTGACTCCAGCAAGCGCACATGGCCATACATGTATGATACCACCTACCTTGGGTGACTAATTGCCATCCAGCTGTACTGCTGTGCTGGCTGCAACAGGAACTTCGACAGCTAGTGAGATCTCCTGACTTCTCAAAAGGTTGACTTAGATGAGATCAGTTCTAGCCTAAATGCTGACGTCTTCCTTCTCATTTTTTCATGATTTGTGGTTTCACCAAACAGCAGTGTTTTTGACTCCAGCTCCACTTTTCAGTCTGGCATGTGTTTCTACTCTTTGAGCAGTTGATGTAACAGCCTGGCACTAGAAGTGTTTCTATATTTACCCCAACTTTACCCGTGGATGTACTGCTAATAGAAGGGGAATGAACTGAGTTCTGGAGGAGCAGAGACTAGACACACTCAGCATCTGCTGCTGCAGACACTTCTACAGGCTTGACAGGAGTTGTTGTGATGGTGCCCCAGGATGCAAAGAATGACTAACCCCACTGCATAGGTGGAAAAGCTGAAGCAGTCAGTCTTTTGCAGCTTCTCACAAAAGCATCAAAACATCTTAAGTTGCACTGAAATAGAATATGGAAACACAATAGTGCTGTTAGCGAAATGCTTATGGGATCTTTGATGTTCTTGCAAAGCCCAGAAGTGTGGACTTAACACTCAAAACCTACTAGCCTCCTTTTCTGAGGTTATTCTGGAGTTTGAGTCCCTTGATTTTTGTTGAGAGTTTAAATTTTGGCATTAGATGGCACAGATTTCCACCCCTGCAGAGCCCCTCTAATAAGAACACAAGCTGGAGATGACCCTGATAACTTGTTATCTTTAGGTGTTTTCAGCCCTGAACAATTCAAATGAATAAGCCAAGCCTGTCTTTCACAGCACTGAAATCTTAAAGACCATGTTAAGTGGAGGTGGATTTCAAATTATTACAAAGTCCATGGATTGATTTACGGTGCCAAGTACAGCGGTCTGATGTTCTGTTCTGAGACCTTTTAAGGTGCCTCAGGAGTGATTGAAATTACTGACAGACTGTTGCTGGGAGTTGAAAAAGAAGCCAGTTGGTGTTGGAAAGCCCTAATAATGGCTTCAAATGACTAATAATGGAAACAAGAAACACCAGAAGATACAGTTTATAATAAAACAGACCTGCTCGCACCGTTAAAACTGTCTGGCAGAAGGGAATAAATTTATTGCTTCAGATTCCTTGCATCTTGTTGCTGTCTTCTAAAATAGTTTTTGGTTATTGTGTATGCAAGTTGAAGGATACTTTCATTTATTACAATTTGAGTGGTCTGATAAACATTTATGTGAGACCATTACTAGCGCTTCCTTGAAACAACATCAAGTAAAAATGAAAATGCTTTGTGAAATGTGCTGTTTTTTTTTTTCCTCCCCCTGCTTGTTTAATTTTATGAAAGTATGTAAGAGCTAGTGGATAAATCTGTGAAGACTCACCATAGACTTGAATTCACTGCAGAGTTTTGAGGTGTGAGTGTTACAGACATCATTCATTTTCTTGGTGAGAGTAGGAAAATTTCATTGCCCAGAGCAAGTAGTTCTGAGCCGTTTAAGTAGCCTAGGCTTCCAAAAACAAAGTTTTCAGAGTAACCTCAGGCCAGACACCAGAGCAGTGCCAGTGGTGTTGGTGGGTGCTGCCTCGGGAGAGGAGGATGCTCTCAGGGGTCACCCAGGACCAAGCTGCTGGCGCTCAGCCTGGCCACGACGGCTCTCCTGCGTGGTCCCCTCTGGGGCGGAGCACGCCAGATGGATCACGCAGCTCAGCTCTGGCCAAACTCTGATCTGTCACCCTCTATCTGTGTCAGGCATGAATAAAGCATTCCTGGGAACAGCTATTTTGGAGTCTGCCGTAACGTGTTATCATTACTCTGTGTTATCTCTGGCAGCTTTTAATAGGGCAATCTTTCCTTCATTTATGATTTCCAATTTTGGGAAAGTAATTGTTCGCATTTTTCTTTTTCTTTAAAATTAGTTGCGGTGGAGAAACAAGTTTTTTTGATAAATTCCGTGTCCGTGTATTTATAATTCGTAGCTGTAAATTAGTAAAGAAACAAGGCCTGTCTTGGTTTCACTGGAATGAATTTGTTAAGATTTTATTTAATAACACGAACCCTAAAACAATGCATCAGCTTACAAAAATATTTACTTTAAAGAGTCCTTAATATCATTCTGACATATTTTGAAAGTTTCCTAAGTGAGACCAGCCATGCAGAATTGTTCCATTCAAGCTGTTCAACTCTCTTGGCTTTGTACTGCATAAAACAGCTCATGATGTACAATTTTTATAGTTAGCTGTTATTTGCGTGTTGTCCCTTCTTTGGAAAATGTTTAGAGAACCTCCTTTGTTATTCAGGAGGCTCCTGATGATAGGACATTTCTTTTCAATCTCTTAATTTATTTAATAAAGAAATACACTGTTTGTATTTCCTCCTAGCTGTCACCTTTATCATTCCTGAGATTTGTTTTCAAGACTATTTTACATTGCTGTGTTCTGTTATTCTGTCCCCTAGTATTTCAGTCCAGAAGTGACTCCTGCATTATCCTGTGCATCACAGTCCATTAAATTACAACCAGGTGCTCCTGCATCAAGCTCATACCCAAGAGTCAGCCATGGGACCAAGCCACTCAGTAGCCCCAGTTGGACTGAGGGAAAATTTACTTCCAGCATTTGCCATTCAGTCTGAATGTCTGAGCACCAGCTTTATCCTGGGATCACCTCAGACCATGATCTACCTTCCCTTATGAGCGATTTGTGGTAATTGAGCAGTTCAGCTGAACACCTGATAGGAAAAATCCATTTTATCACTTCCAAGGCACAAGCGGAAGCCTGTAGGCATGGGAAGTGATGTTTTTAATGCAAAACTGCAAGCTGATGAGCATGTTGAGGGCAATGCAAGCAGTCCTGTCCTCCTGGGATGTGCAGAGGAGAAGGAAGATGGATGTTGCAGCAGTGTGTAAGATTACATGGAACCACTTTGCTGCACTGCCTGATCCTTTCCTGAAACAAGTCCAAGAAAGAGGATTCTCTAGTGGCCAGTAATACTGAGGATGTATCCTCCAACCTGACCCTTGCAGCGGGTTATGTGACTTTTTAGGGAGCAATAAAACTGGACAGAGTTGGTCAGGAATTTTTGGGACTAGTTTGGAGCACAGACAGGTGGTAACACTGGAGCAATTAAAAATACAAGTACATATATCTCTCACCCTACTACAGTATATGTGCAGGCTCCAGGATTTAACTTGGAAGCTGGCTTAAAGCATGCTATGTACAAAGCTGTTCTCTGTTCAAGGACCGTAAGTGATGGTGAATTGGGCACTTTCTTGGAAAGCTCTTCCAAATTTTTCATTGCTCTCACTGCTTAAAAATTGTGTCATACTTCAAGGCTGAGCTTGGCTAATTTCATCACTCAAGTCTTGGAACTTGTTAGGTCTTTGTCAGCAAGGTGAAAAGAAAAAGAAAAAGAAAAAGAAAAAGAAACAAAAAAGCCAACTCCTACTATCAGATATTTTTCTGTTTTTACATACAGGCTTACCTGAAAATAGATGTTCAGAGATGAGCTTCTATAGCTCATGGAACAGATTCTTTTAATCTGTAGTCTGCTGTTTAATGTAAACATCTTTATTACATTTTATACACTTATGGTGTCTTATTAGCATTGAAGTGTTGCCAGTAAGAAATAACTGAGGGAAAGCCAAACTCTGTGCATGTGGGTGGGGAGTTTTCACTGCAGTTGGTTTGCATTAGGCGTTTGAGCCCATGCATTTTTGTGTTTCTCAAACTTGACTTGTCCATTGGCATTGACCCGATCATTTTATCCACACCTAATAAAAACTGCCAGGCATGTTCACATGCAGTTAGCAGATTGTCACATCTTTTTCTGTGTCTGCTTTCAGGACACTCCTGCAGGCTCCATGCCCCCAGTGTTTTGCAGAGAACAGGGCAGCAGCACGGGGTGGCAGCTGCATGGTCTGCAGGTTGCAGCTCCTGGTCTTCCAGGCATGTGTGTAGGTGACATGGAGGTGAAGTCAGCCACATAACATGAGGTGGTGCTCATCTCACTGGCCTTTGCTCACTTGCTTAAATATCTAAGTTAGGTTGGACATGAACATGTAGCTCAGCTAAGGTGAGGTGAGTCTTGAGGAGGTGGTGAAAGCTGAGGGAGTCAGACTGGGCCTGTCTTAGGTGGGTGCTCTTGGCTTTAACAAGCCCTTCTGTGCTGAACTGTGGGAGTAGGAGGTGTGTGCAGATGCAGGGCTGTGCTGGGTAATGTGGTGGTTTTACCCAGCTGGGCAGCTGAACTCCACCACAACCACCCTCTCACTCCCCCTCCTCTCCTCAAAGGGGGAAAAATATGATGAAAAGGGCTAGAGGGTTGAGATAAGGACAGGGACATCACTCAACAGTTAACATCACGGGCAAAGGAGACTCAGCATAGGGACATTAACGAAATTTATTACCTATTAGTAACAAGCTAGAGCAGTGAGAAACTATTGGAGATCTGCTCCATGTGGGACCCGTGGGCTGCAGGGGGACAGCCTGCTCTGCCAGGGGCCTCTCCACGGGCTGCAGGGGAACTTGTGCTGCCTTGTGCCTGGAGCACCTCCTGCCCTTCTGCTGCACTCACCTTGGGGGCTGCAGGGCTGCTTCTCTCTCAGCTCTCACCCCTCTCTCCCAGCTGCTGTAGCACAGCAGATTTCCCCTTCCTTCAATCTGCTCTCCCAGAGGCCCACCCAGCATCGCTCATGGCTCGGCTCTGGACAGCAGTGGGTCCCTTTTGGAGCTGTCTGGAGCTGGCTCTGATCTGACATGGGGCAGCTGCTGGGTGCTGCTCACAGAAGCCACCTCTGCAGCCCTCCTGCTACCAAACCTTGCCGTGTAAACCCAATACAGATCCCCCTGTGTTCCCTTCACCATTCTACTCCGAAGAGTGGAAGGAAAATGAGCATGGGGGCACACAGGACTGTGGGAGCCTCCAGCCTATCCTGTCTACGTGACTGGGGGACAGACACAGGCTGCAGAGCTCATCTGACCCACCCCGTTCAACTGCAGGTGGTGTTTGCTCCTGAGTGTCTGTGCCGTGATCTGAAGGTAGCAGCCAAACTTTGTCACAGCTAGCTATGCCTCAGCTTTGCAGCTGTTCCCTCCTGTTTAGAGGTGAAGACCAGAAACCCACCTCACAAGAGAGGTGCCCTGGAGTTTCTTCTCTTGGAAGATGCTTTTCGGTTACTTTGATGGTATTTTCACTGATAGTTGAGCAAAATGTTATCATTTTACAGGTATGATTGACAGTTCCCTGAAATGACAGACTTGAGATGTATGCAGCTCCAGGCTACAGAGCTTCAGAGATCTGCATCTGGACTGAGCTGGGTGGCCGATTATTCCAGCAAAAATACCAGTTTTGAGTTACCAACCTGAGCTTCCCCTTCAGAAGATAACGAGCACAAAGGATGGGACTCCTCGTGCTCACTGTGCTGAGATGGCAGGAGTGGGGCCCAGCACAAGAGGTGGATGCTGACGAGGAGGTTGCAACAAGCAATACAAGGGACAGGGATTTGTAGCGAGGACCATGCAGGGGTCACTTACCCAAAAGGATCTGGGTGCTGGGCTCAGTGGGGTGGGGAGACACAAGGGTGAACTAACAGGAGTTTTTTCTGGGTTGTGTTAGAGGCAGAAACACAACCTCTGTCCAGAGCGAAACGTGGGTGCCTGTGCCCTGTGTGCCATGTGACCAACGCTGATGGATAATCATCCTAGCGACTGTAAGGAACAACTTTCAACCTAACTGCTCTAAGTAATGTGAGGACCAATTATTAAGAAGTGTTTACTTTGGCCTGAGAGTAATCTGAATGTATGTGGTTTTAAATAGCCATCTGTTTCCACAATGTGAGGGCTAGGTTGGTCCTTTTCTTTTTTTTCGCTATTGAAGCGTTTGGTTTTTCAGTTTTGTCGAAATGTACATTAGCAGATTCGTTTCTGACTTGTAGATCATTGCAGCCCATAATGAATGGTATGCCTGTTTATTTGGGGATTTTTCCTCCTATTTCATTTGAAAGTTTTACTGAAGATTCATGTCCTGGAAATGTAACTTCACACACAGCTCATTAAAAATAGTTTTGCTTCTCACCACTGGCTCACTTTATAAGGTGACATTTTGCAAAATGAAAAAAAAAAATCCTAACTGTGAATCAGTTAAAATTTTAATAACTTTTTTTTTTTTTTTCCCAAAAAGCTTTATTTTTTATGAATAACTATGGGATTTAATTAAATTTGCAAGGATACTTCACAGTCCCCAAATACCTTTCATCTAAAGTACACAAATTATTTTTCACATTTTAATGAAGGAAGCTCTTTGATGTGTGATGTTTGTGTAGTTTCCCATTTTAGTGATAGGGTGTGAGAGGTGTAGATAAGTTAATAGTTTGATTTTTTGAGGGGGAAGCGGGACAATGTAGAAATTCATTAAAAACAGCTGGAACTTCAGGTGTTCAACATCTTTGTTACGAACCTATACTTGGCCAGAACATACAGTGGGATGGATTCTTCTGACTGCAGTATGTCTCTCTATACAAGACCACCCATCTTCTGCTACACAGGATCTTGGAGCTGGTTTTAAGAGGACCAGATTTTGTTAGCATCATAGAATCATTAAGGTTGGAAGAGACCTTCCAGATCATCTGGTATTATTTCTTCTTGAGATGCTGTGTAAGGAAGAACCGTGTTGTGCTGTGCTACTTTTCATTGGCTATCTGAGGGTTTTTTATGTTAACCTCGCCTAATTATCATTAGGCAGTAACTCTTAGGTGATAACAGATCGCAGTCCAAGTCAGTGATTAACGCAGCTTCCTCTGGGACTATAAGCCTATATTTTGCACTGGGGGAGAGCACTGGTAACCACAAGCACCAGTAGCTAGCCCTGGTCAGGGGATGGCAGGAGCCCCCCAGGCTCTCAGAGCTGCTGGCAGCCTCAGGGGCTCTGGGTGAGACCTCAGCTGGGCTTTGGGGCTGGGCTTTGGAGCCGATGCTTCTGGCAGGCACTCAGTGCAGCGAGTGTCTGTGGGCTCCTTCCTGGAGCCATGGCCGTGTCTCTCGCTTTAACCTTTCCCAGCGGCGGTCAGCTCATCGCTGCTCTTCAGAGACACCCGCCTCATCTTCCCAGTCAAGGAAACCCTTTGTAGAGCTGCTGGATGGCAAATTCATCCCACGCGAAATACCGATAGGGCTTCCATTAGAAGCCTCACAAACTTTTAATGTGTTATTTCTCTTCCTGCAGCACCAGGGACGGAGAAGTGCGTTCTGCGCCTTCGGTACCTACACGCAGAGCAAATTGATGATGTGTCCTCATCTCTGTGATGAGCGGTTACACCAGCCATTTGCTAATGAGATCGAGTGCTTTTTACGAGCGTGCATCTCCCTTGCATCCTGGTGTGGCTCTGCCTTTAACAAGATATCTTCATTTCAGCAGTGTGTGGCTCAGTGTGGGCAGCAAGCAGCTTCTGAGGTGCACAGCATCCTTCTACAGAAAGGGAAAATAATCAGAAAGGAAGCGTGCGCCCACAGTGACATTTGGAGAGGAAGGAAGAGGACTGGCATTTAGCTGTGCTGTCCAAGGGGTAAATGGCAAAATCTGTTTAATAAATGTGACCTAATGAATTTAGGACGTCTGATTCTGGAGTTTGTTCCCCCTCTATTTATTGTCAAAATCATTGCTGCTTCCTTCTGAACATGGAAGGCAAGATCTGAATTGCAAATCATGAAGTTTTAATTTGTTGATGCTGGAAGTAAAAAAGCCTTCTACTGGTAGAGGTCGCAGGCTGTAGTCACTCCTGAAATGCCAAGTGCTGTACTGTTATATTGTTAAGAGCACAGAAGGGTTTTTGTTGCCTTCATGTAAACACACCAGTGTTGGAAACTTTTTGCATATGTTTCAGCTATTTCATGGGGATTTCCCTTAATTGCTTAGTCTTTCATAATGAACATTAATCTGTCACTGGCAAAGATAAAATCCATCTAATTCTCAGAAAATCTGTTTCTCTTTGTCCATACCCACAAATTAAAACTCCTCTGATACTGGTTAGAAGCTCTGTCTAGACATTGAACGTGGTCAGAATTAACCATGTGGTCAGAGCAAGGGAAGCCGTGCTGCTTTGCACTGCCAGTTATAATCCAGTCCACCTTGTCAAGAGGGTTTAGGCTGTCCTGGAAAGTCCCTGGAGGGATTGGGAACTTCTGCCAGAGGAGCTGTGATCCCTTTCCTCGGGTCAGCTTGTTCCAGGAAGATGCTGTCTTCCGCAGCGTGGTCCCCGAAGGCCACATCCAGACAGAGCAAGCAGCTTGTTCTGGATTAAGTTGAATCACTGTTGCAGAATCTCGTCTTTGCAATAAAATAAGGCTGTGATTCCCAGCTCCCTTCAACCTGGCACGTGTCTGTTCTGACCATGATAAAGGCACGATCCTGACTCCTGCTTCCTGCCACCTCCCTGCAGGGCTCTGCTGTTTCGTGAGCCGCTTGCTGAGCCCCTTCAAGAAAGCAATCAGGGAAGACCTCATCTTTTGGAGAGAAAAGTGAGAGGGTCGGTTCCCTCATCAAACATATCAGCTGCTGCCTTGTCCAGGCTTTGGTGTGGAAGGAGCAGCTGTGACAGAGCAAGAAGGATGTGTGCTAAAATGGAGATTAGTGTTTTAAGCTGAATAGGATGGTTGTTTGCTAAGTGGTGTTTATGGCGTGGGCCCCTGAGCCTTGAGCTGGTATCACAAGCAAGAACAGCTATCGGATGGGTAAAGCTGCTTACTGTATGTTACAGAGATACAAAATCCCTCTGGCAGCGTGACTAACCTTTTCATGCCTCGCTTTACCTGTCTGTACAATAAGCCTAATGATCATCACATTGTCAAAGGCATTTTTGTGCCAGTTGTGATGCTCGCATGATTAATGGCTTTAAAATGCTATGAATGATTTTGATGGAAACACATATCAAAATGCATTGCAGCGGCCATGCGTAAATGCAGTCACTTGGTATTTGAAGTTGGAGGGTGTTAGAGCACAACCCCCTTCAGGATTCATGTCTTTTCCATTCTAATCTCCAAGGAAAACTATAGCGTCTCGGTGATCTATTTAAGCTAGTACATTTATTCCAAATAATTAACTGTAAAAATGTTGCATTGACTGCACTGGGCGTACCCAACAGCCACAGCCAGGCTGCCCAATCTTTCCTTTCAGCCTTCTGGGGGTGAATGATACCCTGAAACATGTCTCGATGCAATGCACGGCAAAAACAAAATGGAAAATTAATTTCAGTATCAAGTGAGACAAACAAACCCTCGCTGCTGTTCATTGACTGTGCTTCTCTTGCTGCTTGGGTGTTACGGGGCAGACAGCACTTTCTGTGATAGGGTAAATTAGTTAATGAGGACTTGGGGTATGGTAAATTAATTATGGAGTGTGATCAGGCTCCACTACTAATCAGAAGGGGAGGTTTTGTGGTGGGTTCTGTCCCAGATTGTGGAGGGACATGGAGGCTTCTGTGGCCGCTCGCCACCACCCCAAATGCATTTCCAGACCCCATGGGATGGAAACCAAGCCCCCAAAAGTGCTGCCTCTGCCCTGTGCTGTGCTCTGAAGTGTGCAGCGTGAGCAGAGCACAGCGGGATGGCTGTAGGTGAGGGCGACGCACGCCCGGAGCTCCATTTCTCTCTTGATTTACATTAATAAATAGTTTCGGCAGCTACCAGCTAACCTTAGGTGTTGCTTTCTTCTAGTAATTGCCATGTCAATAAAGAACCCTGCCGCTGTGTCCTTGTTTTAAATACAGCTTAAGGCTCACCAGAGAGGTGACAGGAATTCATCTGAGCAGCTCAGTCCCGTGGCTGGGCTTCGGGCCAGGCGATGTGAGGGCAGCACGCAGAAGAAAGGGGAGCAGATTAGTGGTGCCTGCAGCACGGGATGGTTTGGCTTGAAAATGTGCTGAAGTGACAAGTCTAACGTAGTTTCAGGACCTTGCCAAAACTTCTTCTATGTTATGTGGCATTAGAAGACCACATAGAACTACTGTAGAAGTTCTTTTAAGGAACAGCTCTGCTATTCCCTTCTGGAGGGGGCTCTGTTTTGATAAAGGTATCGACTTCTGTCACATGGGGAGTGGGAACCAGTGCAGAGATGTCAAGTCTGAGCTCTGTGGTCAGATCTGCAAACTACTCCTTTCTTACTCCTTTCTTACATGCGATGCTTGCCCTTCTCTGGTTTTGTTGGATTTTTTTATTTGTTTGTTTGCTTTGTTGGATTTTTGTTTTGTTTTGTTTTGCTTTTTGTTTCATTTTAGTTTTTCTTTTCCTGGTCAATCTAAATTTCAAGGTATTCTTCATCAAAACTGTTATTTCCAGGTTGCAGTGCTTTTAACTCCAGAATTATCCCCCCCCCCCCCCCCCCCCCAATTTTTCACTAAGTTGTACTTACAGCACAGGGCTGGACATTTTTTTAAAAAGATTTCAAGGATCTGTTGCTTATATGGTTGGAAATAAGCTCATGTCCCAGTCTCACAACCTGGCCTGGCTGTGGGACTTGGTAGTGCAAAAAAGGAGTTTTGATTTAATATAAGTGCCTAGGGACAAGGCAAACACAAAGATTATTGATGCTACAGCCTTGGTTGAGTCGCTCGATGTCACTGAAGTTAATTTATTTATTGAATTATGTGTTCTAGAGATGTGGAAGCCTTGGGATGGAAGACCTTACAAATATTGTAAAGAATTATTAAACTACACAGCAGTAAAATACCTTTCCCTGTCCCTAATCATTCATATATTGTGTGGGTTTTTTTTTCTGTGAAAATGGCTTTGTGTTTCTAATCAGCCAGTAGTTATATTGCTAATGGTGATAGGCAAAGGCAGCAAGGATAGGGGATGTGTGCTCAGGGTAATGTTTCCTGGTCCTTGTCACCAGCCTCTGTTCGACTTTTTCATTTGTGGTGGCGATGAGTGATGCTGGAGTGTCTCCTGGGCAATGCACTGCCTGGGCAGTGTGATTTATGGACCACTGTTTTTGAGAAGCTGCAATATTCTGCTTCATTCCAAAGAGACGTTTAAAAACATACAAAAGTTGGGAAAATATTATCTGTCTTTTAAAAACAAGATTCATGAACAGATGTATATATCTACTCTGTCACCATACAGATGGGCAAAAAATGTTCAGTTGTCATGGCAGCAAAATGTACAGTATCACAGAAGAAGAAAAAATAGAAAAAAAAAGGACCGTCTTGCCAGTTGTTATACCACAGCAGCAGCTGCTGAATCTGAGTTTTATTGTCCTGAAACTTCAATTCGAAATCCTCCAGACCATGTTTCTCATCATCAGCAACGTCTGCATCCCGTAACCTCCCTGCGATTTGCCTGCGGAGCTGCTCGCCCTGGGACACATCAACGTTTTCACGTCTAGCTATTTATTTAGATGGCTCCTCTCTTGAATGGGAGCTGGACAGTAAGTAGCGGACTGAAAGCTCTGCTCTCATGAAGCAGCTCCAAGAGGAATGAGCATTTATGTTATGGTGTTAATTTAGATTTGTGTATCGCTGAACGTGATGGGACTCTGATTTTGTTGTTAGGGTGGAATAGGAATTATTTGGGCTATAAGTAACATTCCTGCTCATTTCACAGACTATCTTGCATGTTTAGACCAAAGTGAAACATACACTATGTCCCTTGTATTATCCTAAGTATTTTTTTTTGCATTATGATATTGCCTGTATTTTTAAATCTCACATTTTGCTGTCTTGATTTTCATTTTCCCCACTGCAGACAGTGGGAACCAAAACTATAAAACTTCTTAATGGCTATTAATTTCCCTTTCTACTTTCCTACACACAGTGTGGCTGAGCAGCTTTAGATTACTACACTGCATGGCCATGTTTTAACTCTCCCTTCAAATGCTTGATTACATTTACAAAGAAAGAGTATAATGTATTTCTATTATTCATTGGGATATTCCGCTCTGAAGAAACACTCCATGAAAGTAAAATGAGACAATTCAGAGGGCTGTGTTGTGGCCGTGGTTGGGAGCAGCATGGGGTTGGGCTGTGCTGTGCGTCCCCAGCCAGGGGGCTCAAGCTGTGACACTGCTGGGCCCTGAGGGTGGCTGGGTCCACCCCAAATTTGCATAGAGCACCTGTGAATTGTGCACACAGCACCCCCAAAATGTGCATACGAGCACCCTCTGGGTCTGCAGCCAGATGGCACGGGGTGCTGCTGCTTTACCCAGGGCACAAGTGTGGGTCTGCTTTGTAGCAACAGGAATTACGATATTTTGCAGACAGAAACATGAATAGTAGCAATTAAGTAATTGTCTGTAGTAAACTCGGAGCCGCCGTCAAAATTATTTCCTTTGCCATGTCTTGTTGGATTGTTCTAGGCTGGTTTTAAAAGCGTTTTCCCCAAAAGAGAAGGAAGAGTTTTATCTTCCACCTCACTTCTTGCTGCTGGTACCAGTTATCTGCTCTGTGGGTTTTCTGTAATATTGCAAATGTTTAGGGTTCATTCTCTTGCTTACTGCAAATGAGGTGCAGCCATTTCCATTTAAATGACCTTTTTTTTTTTTTTTTTTCTTCCCTTAGCAGCATTTCATTTTTGGAATAAATAAGAGGAGTGTCAGGCTCTCTGAAGGTCAAAACTGTTTACAGAGCTCTTCCCTGCTTGGCTTTTGTTTTCTTCAAAAAAAGAAAAAATTAAACTGGGATTTCTGGGATTTTAGGATTAGTTAATGTATTTACCCAGTCTTTAGAAGGTAATTTTCATGGGATAGAGAGATCTTGTTTACAATGTGTATAAAAAGATTAAAAGGAATTAATTTTATTTTGTAAGAATATTAAGTAATCTCCTTCCTTCCGCTGTGAACCTCTCATACCTTCAGCTGTGTTACACTTTCCATTTCTACTTCTTCTTAATCTTCAATTAACTAGAAAGCTTTCTCCCATTTTTTAATTCTCTTGTTGCCTTTCAAAGCCTTCTGTAGCGAATTCATGCATATGCTGGTACGTGTCCCCTCCACCTGCCTATCTGTCACAGGTTTGCTTATTGTCCCTGCCACCAGCTTGGGGCCGATACAGCTAAATGCTGCTAACCCAATGAAGCCAGTGGGATTTAAATCTCTTCTCTGAGTGTCTTAGAATGGGATTAGCTTTACCCTTTTCTGAACTCAGCCTTTTATAAATTTAATGTTTCAGTCTTCAAATGAAGGCAAAGTTGTCCTGTTGTGTAGACGGAAGGCTGAGGCCCAGGGAGAAGGTGGGAAGAAAGGTTGGCCTGCAATCAGCTTGCGATCACTTTTTTTTATGTTTAAGAGCCTTGCTTCACTGTAGTTTAGGCTTTTTAATTCCTTTGTAGATCCAGACCACTACTGCCAATGTTCAAATCCAGTGAGCTGGTCCCAGGACTGCCCCGTGCTGCTGAGCCCACCTTCTCCTCAATTCCCCAGCACCAACTTCTTTCTGGCTAAGGAAGTGAGCGGGCATGGGGCAGAAGTAAAGGCCAGCCTTCAATTTACATCCCCGACAAGAAGATGTCCTCCCTGAGGATGATTTCTCTTTCCCACACCATCTCCTCCTGTCTTCACAGCTGCTGTTTGTTTCTCCTCTTCCTTTTGTGTGATCCTTAAGTCTTTACTTGTACATAGGGGCCAGTGCTGAGAGATGAGGACATCCTCTGCCTTTACTCACAAAACACGACCAATAAATCTTCCTGTTGAATTGCTGCCAGACCCTTGAATTGTCTCTTCCATTGATCTCTTTCTTGCTTCTCCTAATAACTGCTGGCTTTTCTTCGCAGGAGTGGCAGATGGAGTGGTGGCTTCCCCTGAAAGGGTCTTGCCTTGCAGGAACCCAGAGTCTCATCTTTCTTTTATCAACCTCAGCCTTATTGTGTCACTGCTGTTCTCTGTGCAACAAAGGAGCACCAGTGCCACCAAAAGTCAGATTTCCTGAATATTTCTGCTAGGTTTGAAAATCCAGCTGTGTTTCTGGACGGGTGGTGGTAATCCACAAGAATGCCAGTGCCCTCCTGCTTTCCTTCGCGCCTAATTTTGCACATTCCTGGATCAGAGTTAGTGTTTGAACTTGGTAAGGCTCAGTGTTTCAGTGAGCTTAGTCCCCATTTGGCACAGCAGTGGCTGGGATGGGCTTCACCTCTGTAAGTGGAGGGTTCCCGCAACAGCACGGCTCATTTTTCCTAGATGCTGGCCCTGGTTGCTGCACCATGGAGTGTCCATGGAGTCAGAAGTGTGCTAGGAAGCTAGAAAACTTCATTTATTTTTTTATTTTTTTTTCTGATCTGGGTGCACATTACTTGTGTGATCATTGAGTCTGATCTTAGGAATGCGTGCTAGAGATTGCTGCTTTCTTACAAATGTGCATGCGGCATGGAAAGATTCACGGCGGTGAGTCCTCAGTAGTTCACAACCGGTAAATGAGCTAATGATGATACATCTTTCCCTCCCTGCTGCACTCTGAATTTTTATTACAAGGCCAGTGTCATTTGTTTTAATCTCTTGCAAATCCTCCCTACATCCTTCCCCATCCTAATCATTTCCCCTGAAAAGCATCGACTGCAGTGACCTCCATTTGACTACGAAACGGAAGCACTGAGCACAGGGCTGCTATCTGGGAACTTTTGTTGGCGTTACGGAGTGCAGATCCCCCCTTTCTATCTACATTAGCCCTGGAAAGGCAACACTAATGTTTTTAAGCAGTGGAGAGCCAGGTGTTTACTTACATGTGAACTCTTGTCTCAACACCAGCTTCATTTCTTAGAAGTAAATTTAAGGAGACAATGTGAGTGTAACTGTTTGCAAAGTGCAGAGTTCATTATTAGCTTAACCCACCACCCTCCAGGGGAATAGACATCATCTAAGGTTAAAGATGCTGAAATAAAGCATTTCCTGGGCTAGGGAGCAGGCTTCTGAGCATTTTCTTTATGAAAATTTTCATTATGGATCCTGGTGTTCTCTGTTTCTGCCTCTACAGCAAGCTCTGCAACAGGACTCTTCTTCAGGGCTGGCATTTGCAGGTGCCAGTGACATGTGCAGCAGGAATAAATCGCTTTTTTCAGGTCAAATGCATGGATGTGCATCATTCCTGTTGTCCAAGTACTTGGTAAGACCTGAAGATGGGATTGAATGCCTCAGTAGAGAGATCTGCTGAATTTTGGAAGGTGACTTGTACAGGGCATGCTCTTATCTAAGGAAATGGATTTCAGCTGAATTTTGAAAAGGACAAATGTGTGTCTGCATTGTGTATTTATTACTTAATGTCAAAAAGTGAATTACAGGTTTGGCAGATCTATGACATAGACGTCCACAAGAAATTCTGACAACCTAAGCTGAATGAAAGAGGGTTTTGGACTAACATGTCTGCAAAGGAATTAATGTTTTGACTTCCTGCAAGATTTGTTAAAATATATTTTTATTCTGTTTTGGTAGTGGTACATGACTAATACATTGGATAAGTGCATGCGTGGGTGTATAGAAGCCTGCTGAATGTCATTTTTTTTTTTTAAATAGAAATAGTTCAGTCCCAAATTTTTTTTGAGCACTTGATGAAATCGTAAAAATCAGTGGTTCAAATCATCTTGACCATGCAGGTCATGTTATGCATTTGCTGACCCCTTGCATTATTTCCTCAGACCCCCATTTTAAATGTCCTGAGTGTGGGGACTTCTTCCATTCACCAAGCAGGATTTTACTAGCACAGGGATTTGTGACTTTGTTTGGGCAGGGGGTAGAAACCCATGATGCATTTACGTGTAAATAATTCTGGGTGCTCAAGCAGAGTGCAGAGTGCTCCTGCCTTCCCCATCGCAGGAAGCCTCCTCCTTCCTTTTTCACAGTGGCTGCCTTGGGGTGCCTTCATGCCCAGATACCTGTCCCTCCTTCCCACAGCACGTACTGGACCTATTCTATTCTATTCTATTCTATTCTATTCTATTCTATTCTATTCTATTCTATGCTATGCTATGCTATGCTATGCTATTCTATAATTAACGGGGATTTCCTTTTTGCCACTCAGGTCCCCCTTCCTTAGCCTCGTCATTACCTCAGTGACGTCCAGGTGCCTGGCGTGGTGACAAATAAACCCTTTCATGCGTCACTAGTTCAGAGAGCTGAAGCTTAAACCTGACGTGTCCCTAGGCTCTCCCAAAGAGCATGTTTTTAGCTGTAGTTCATGCATTTTTTTAATAATTATATTTTTAGCACATTAGAGCTCCCCCCTGCCTTTTCTTTTTTCCCCTTGGCTTCACACCTAATTAGTCATTCCCTAAATAAATACCATGGTGCCTCCCAAATTACTTGCGCCATGAGAGAATGCAGTTCTCTGTCTCCTGAATACAATCTGTTTCTTGCTGTATGGCAATGATGGATTTGTCTCAGGGATAAATTTACTGGGAACATTTTTCATAACTGTTTAGCTTGGGGCAAATTTATGTTTTGAATCAAATCTCACATTTTTGGAGGTTTCTTGTATTTTTTGGAGTCAACCATTGTCTCATTCCTTGAGGAGGGACTGGGTGGAGTTTCTTACTGTTTCTCCTCATGGTCTTCTTGGTCCTCTGAGGGCACCATTCTCCCTGGTGGAGCTACCTATTTCTTATATTTCAGCATTATTGTGTTATTTTGGTAGCTTCTTGTACCTCCTGGTTAACTACCAATTCCTAAACTGGAACAATGGCATATTTTTGGTTTTAATGTCCTTTACGTGTCTCATAGTTTGCACATGTATTTAATGCCCGGCATTGATCTCCGGATTTAGCTGGAAGGAAATGTACACCGTGAGATAAAGGTAATCAAATGATGAAGCTGTAGTCACACTCTGAACTCTTAATTTAATGGAAAAATCACCCTAACGATAAAGTGTGTAATTATGTTGATTTTCATGACACTTGTGTCACAAATGGATTCTTACTTGTGTACAGATGACATCAATTAATACCCGTTATAGCTTTCTGTTAAGTCACAGATTTGGCAATGCTTTTATATTAAGTGGGCATTAATTCTTGCTAAATTATGAAGGGAGTCTTGCTGTATTATCCCATCTCCACAAATACCTGGGGAGATCCTTCTCTGTCCTGGTGTTAGTACAGGTTGTACCACAGAAAGTTCCTTTTACTGGAAATGTATCTTCCTGAGGAATAAGTATTTTGAGCTTCAAAAAAAAAAAAAAAAAAAAAAAAAAAGTAAGTTCAACTAATTTAATTTTCCATTTATATGGAAATACAGATTTATATGGAATATGTACGTTTATAATGCTCATTTCTGTGTTTTTGAAAGATGCCTGTGAAGACTGCAGTTTCCTACTTATACCCCAAAAATTTGGCACAGCAGCAGAGCTATGAAGTTCCCAGGGCTAATCAGAGCACTCAGCAATAATGTACAGAATAAATGGGGCAGTACTGCCCGGTTTCCCTGCCCAGTTGTATCTGTCTTCTCTATTGAAAAGGTGTGGTAGGTGGATAACATGAATGCTGAAACTAGAGTGAGCTCATAGACAAATATTTTCTGGGCCATTTCTTGGCAAATTCTTATCACAGATAAATGAAACTTTGCAGTGTATGGTTAAGAGGTAAGAACCGCATGACTGAATCAAGAACCAAGTCCAACTGAGAGGGGGAGGAGAGGAAGGAACTGTTTCTCTCACGTCTTCTCAGTCTTAGATTAACATTTTTCTCCTTAAAATATCTTACCACTTTCAAAGAAGTTACTCTTTCTGTATTATGAATTGCATATAGAGTATGTAAGAGTATATAATATAAATATACATCTTACATATGTATAAATAAATACATGCAAATTACATAGCAATACTTTTTTTCAGTTCTTAATAAACCTCTCTAGGAGATGCTTCTTTTTTTCCCCTCAGTGTCATATTTTGAGCTTAACTCTTTCCTCTGCTATGGGATTATTCTTTGATATTTCATGAATTCCAGCTAAATTTTTTTGGCTGACTTATAAGCGTGGTTCTTATTTCTGCAGAAATGCTAATAAAGGATGGCATGCCATATTTGGGACTTTTATTGAATTTAATTAATAACAAAGTGAGTTAATCAGGTAACATTCACCTTGAACTTTTTACTTTAAAGGGAGATAATTTCTCATCTCTTGCATTTTTGTATTAGGTAGAAAATTTCAAAGTACATTCTGGCAGCTACATTTGAATATCTTTGTAGAGTCTAGTTAAATATTCTGTTTATAAGCGCTGCTGCTTAGTGATCTAATGAGCACAATACCAGTCTCTTGCCGCATTACATCTCTGTGATTCTTTACAGTCAGCAAATGCATCTGGACTCATTCAGCATGTACAGTCGTTGTCAGTTGGTGTTATTTAAAATGATAGGAGATAAAATAATAATAATAATAAAAAAGACTTAAGTGCCACCAAATTATCATTTTTAAGTTCCAGTCCTTGCATTTTGTACTCTGAAGAAACCCTTCATTTTAGGGCATTCAGTAGAAAATTAGATCAGTGCTGTAAAATAATGACAGTATTTCACAGCTATGTGCTAGTTTATATTGTAGGGTAGTGCATATGCAAAAGTACTCATTTTTTTCCTTAATGGAATAACTGAATGTGGATTTTATTGGAGTTTTGCCAGCTTCGGACGCTTTTCTGTATGAACTATTAGGACAAAAGAAACTCCTTAAAATAGGTATTCGGAATGTGGTGTTATGGATGTAATTCATAAAGCTGCAGGAATGATTTCAAGAAGAAAAAGTAAGGCTGTATGAAATTGCATTATAAATCTCAGGCTGGGAAGGGGAGGAGGGGGAAGAAGATGTCAGAAGCATAAAGAAATTACCCTGGTCTTCAGGGAGAGAAATGTTAATCCAACACTGAGTGTCTTTGAAAACTTCACCCTTTAGTATTCGTGTACTTGTGACTGTGCCTGGAATACCACACACTGAAAGTGCACAAAAAAGAGTATGATCAAGGTGGCAAAGTCAAAAAACTTGGGATTTGGGGAAGTGTCTATGCAAATCTGATTTGTTCTCTCTGGGTTTGCATTATCAAACACTCGATAATTATAAGATCATCGTTAGTAGTAGTGCTGGTATTTTTTGCATGATCTTGCTCATTCAAAGCACAGTTTCTTAGAGATTGCTCATTACTTCGTGTTTTTATTGCTGTGTTCATTTTTTTGTTTGTTTGTTTGTTTTTCTTCCCTTTCATTTATTGGGGCTCAGTTTACCTTTTTCTAACATTCCTGAGGATAAATTACATTATACCTTCCTTTGGTGCTCTTCACTCCTCACTGTGTCTCAACTTCTTTTCATCAGAACCCTAATTTGTTGTGGAAATTGTGGTTAGGATTCAGCCCCAGGTTCAGACTTGCAGGTGTAGCCCTGTAGGCTTGGCATCAGGAGTTCCTGAGTATGAACCTGCATTTGATCAGCTGAACCCACTTGAACTGCCCTGAGAAGTTCATTTAATAAGCCCCAGTACAGCCTACCTGGTCTCCTGCTCTAACTGCGGAGGAGCACTGGTCCGTGCACAATTTCTGTTATATCTGTCAGTCCCTTGAGGATGTCTCAGATATGCTGGGGAACCTTAAATGGCACTAAATGCCAGTGTGGAGGGAACTGATTTAAGTATTAGACATTCAGTGAGTATGAGGGGAACGTAGGTGTCTGGCTCACGTGTGGATACCTACATCTAGGAATGTGAATCTGGAGCTGGATTCCATCCTTAATGTTGATGTTATTATCACATTGCAGATGGCAGCAGAAGCCCAACAAGTTGAAGACAGAACATACATGTATACAGCAATTTTAAGGTCTGATTTTTCAGAAAATATATCAATCTATACATCAAAGAACATCATAAAATTGCAGAACCTTTGAGACTGGAAGGTCCTCCATCCCATACTCTTGCTCCAGGCCTTGTCAGAGTTGGTTTAGTGCTTGACCACTCTTACTGCTGTGACCTTTCACTAACGTCTAAGAGGAATTTCTTCTGCTGCAACTTGTGACTGTTGCCTCTCTGTTCTCTCTCTTTTCCACAGCACCTCTTTAGGTGGGGAAAGACTGCAATGAGAGTCCCCGCTGCAACACTTAACCTTTCCTTTCCAAGCTACAGAAACCCAGGTCCTTAGCTTCTTGTTTTACATCATATGCTTTGCTCCCCAGAAGTCTCACTGGGTGCACAAAAACTTGTCCTAAACTCATTGCATTGAGGAGTCTAAAACTGGACATGCTATTCAGATGTGGCCTCACTTCCCTCACTCTTCTGGCTTACCCAGAGCAGCCCAGTATCTGATTAGCTATCATCACTGCATGGGCACAGTGCTGGTTTATGCTCAGTTTGTTGTCCACCAGGATTACCATGACTTTTTCTGCCACTCTGCTCCCACCACGTCTTGGCTTATTGCATCCTAATACATCACTTGGCACAGGCTTTTTTTGAAGTTTTGGGAGGTTCACGTCAACCATTTTCATGTCATTCCATCTTATTGTGATGCTTCTGGAGAGCATCCCAGCCTTCTGCAATATCCATTGCTCCTTCTAAACTAGGGCCCTATTTGGGCCCATCAGTCCACCCAGTTACTCATCCGTCTTGTAGTCTGCCCATCCAGTGCAGATCCCCTCAAGTGGGCTACAGACAATAGGGGAAACCACACTGAAAGCTTTGTTAAAGTAAAGCTTTAATCTGACTACAGTAAAACCGCCATGACTACCACAATCTATGACTGTAGCTCTCTTCCAGTTTAAAGAGAGCTCCATCCACGTCTTCTTTTTACAGGACAGACTGTCGCAGATGCCAGCATGGTGCCTCTGTGTTGATTCAGAGCTTCAGGCTCTCAGCTCGCCAGGGCCTCCTCCATGCAGTTCTATCTTTTCCTTATCTCTGCCTGTTTATCTCAAAAATTAATGGCAGTGCTTCAGCTGTGTGAGCTGTGGCACCTTGTCACTGTATTTCAAGTGGTGTCCGTGCCAGTGCACAGTCTCCGGCAGCCAGCTCCTGCCTTAACATCCCCTTGGCAGGTCCCATTGGCATCGCCGTAAGTGCTCCTGGTTGAGTGGAAAGTCCAACATGAACCTTCTCAGACCCTCACAGCATTTCCTTCTTGTCTGACGACTTCTCAGGCTGCCTTTTGCTTCCTGAGCCCATTTTGCTCATTTTGTGATCATGGGTTGCCCACTGTTCACCTGCGGTGGGTTCCAGACCCAGCCTGGAGCAGGCTCTGCAGGGACTTGGGTTGCTTCCATACCCCCCCCCAGCACTTTCAGACCCATTTCCAGTGTGCATCATAAAAATGCTGTGGTCTCTCATGGAAAATATTTTTTTTTTAACATTTTTTTTCACTGATGCAGTTCTTGAAGATGGTATTAATTTAGGCTGAAATACAGGAAGAGACTGAGTTGAAGGCAAGTATGTGGTACAGAAGGTTTAATGAAAAAATAGGGCAAACTTTCAAACAAGTAAAATAATTCTGAAATTAATTTATAGTAATCTTATGTCCGTGCTGCAGCATGACTATTTAGGCCTAGTTAATAAAACTTGTTCATAAAATTACATGTGTGCACTCAATTTATGACGTGAGAGGAACTCCAAGTGTCAGGACTTCCAGTTTATCATGCAGTTCAACAAGGAGAAATGCAGATCATGCACCTGAGGAGGAACAGCCCCAGGCACTGAGACATGCTGGGAGCCACCCAGCTGGGAAGCAGCTCTGCAGAGAAGGACCTGCGGGTTGTGGTGGACGCCTGTTTGAACATGAATCAGCAACGTACCCTTGCAACCAAGAAGGTTAATGGTATTCTTGGCTGCATTAGGCAGAATATCACCAGCAGGTCCAAAGAGATGATCCCTTCCCTTTGTTCAGCATTGTTGAGGTCTCCCCTGAAGTGCTGTGTCCAGTTCTGGACCCCCCAGTATAAGAGGGACCTGGACATACTGGGGAGAGTCCAGCATAGGTCCACCAAAGTGACTGGAGCACGTCTCCTCTGAAGAGAGACTGAGGCTGCTGGGACTCTCAGTTGTACTTTCAGCCTGGAAAGAGGAGGCTTAGGGGGAAATCATCCACGTCTATAAATACATGAAGGGAAGGTGCAAGGAGGATGGAGCCAGACTCTTGTCAGTGGTGCTCACTGCCAGGACAAGAAGCAGTGGGCACAAAGTGGAACACAGAAGGTTACCTATGAACACCATGAAGCACTTCTGTGCTCTGCAGATGACAGAGCACTGGCATGGGTTGTCCAGAAAGGTTGTGGAGTCTTCTCATTGGAGACCTTCAAAAAGTGCCTGGACACGGTCCTGGGCAATCTGTGCCAGAGGTCACTTCCAACCTCAACCATTCTGTGACTCTCAGATTAGCTGTTTCCCTATGTTAAGTATAGAAATAAACTAAGTTTAATGATCGTTGTGAATTGTAATTATTGCGAGGTGAAAGCAGAAAGCAGGTTGTAAAGATGATGTTGAACTGAAAAGGTGGCTTTTGGTGCTTGTGATGAGAGTTTTCATTGTTAATCATCATATGTTAATCTGCAGCTGGATTATTTTCATTAGAAGTTACTTTGAAACAATTGTCATATTTACTAAAATACTTCTTCACAGTGATATAAGTATCAGCTCACTTTGTATCAGCTCCTGTTATCTTATAATAACGTCTCTGTGCTGAGTGAAGGCTTAGTCTTAGTAAGCCCCAGGCAGTGGGAAGGACCAAAATTCATGCTGGCTCTGGGAGGAAGAGTGCTTCAAGAAGAGGTTTGTGTATTTGGTACACTTCATGGCATTGTGTTTTGCCAGTCAGGTGATGTAGCACACAGTTGACGTTGGTCATCTAGAAATTATGAGTTGTGTCTCATCTCATCATTTGGGCTTTGTCTGTAATAGGCCTTGCTGAGGTGCTGCGGGTGATTTGCACTCTGGAAATGGCTGTCTCTTTCCACTGGCTGCAAAGTGAGTCTATCAAACCAGATTGGACTAGACACTGAACTTTTAGACATGTAACGGTAGATGGAGAGAAATGATAACCTTATATCAAATTCAAACTGACTTCCGGGATTTCAGAAAATGTCACTGGTTTTTGTTCTTAAAGCTTGCCTCTCTCATGAGGAAGCTGGGCTGAGGAAACTTTCGATTTGTGGTTTTAGGCTCTGTGATATGCAGCCTTAACCTTTGTTTACTGTGTTGTGCCCAAGTCACATCAACCAGGGAAAACCTGGTGTGTCCATGGAGAAGAGACCAGCTGGACCCCAAGATGGAGGCAGGATGAGCAGCATGGCCAGAGGGCCGATGTGTTGACAACATGGTGGGAGCAACACGAAGACCATCCAGAAATACCATCCAGATATAACCTTAGGGACATAAGTGGTGAGACTTCGGGACCCTGAATTATCAGGCCAAGGAGCAACTCTCTCCCACCAGCTCCACTTTTAGGTCCAGTAGACCTTCCCATTCTGCTCTCACTTCTGCCGCTGTCTGGTTTGAATGCCATGATCTTTGGTGCATGCTGGCTCTTCATTTTGTTGTTAGTCTTGGCAATGTGTGACAAAAGGTTTGTGCTTCTGAGATTATAGAAATGATAATTTCAGTGTAGAGGACTGTGGTGATTTTATCCAGGTTATTTTACTGCCTTTTGTAGGAACTCCAGTGTTTTCGCTGAAAAAAAGATTTGTTCTATGGTTTTGTCTCTTGGGAGGGAGAAAGGGAATCTTTTCTCTCCTTGTCTTTCACCTAGAATCATGTCTGAATTTTGTAAGCTGCAGTGAGGAGCTTTTATTCCATTAGATTTCAAGATAAGGGCTTGGATTTTTTTCTTCTGCAGTGGATTTCAGGTTAAGACCCTAATTTAAATGCATTTGAAGTTGAAATATGTTATTTTCTTTTAATTTGAAAGGAAGACAGATTTAAAAGCAAACCCTGTAGAACGTCTCAGATATGTTCTATAAATTGGTTGTATAAATTATATGTGAATAAATAGTAGGGAGCATTAATGCTTTCTGTCTAATTTTCCTTGGATTTGAATTTGTTTATTCAGAAGTTAGAGAGTATTGTTTGTGGCATTTACATTATGCTGAAAATCAACTGCTCTCTATTTTCATTATTTTTCACACTGTGAGGTTCCTGGGTGCCCTTGTTTCCATGGTGTGGGACAGTCAGGGCGGGTGGAGAATCAGGGAATCATTTATCCTGGAGTTTTTCCTGTTTTCTGTCTCTACCCTGTATCTTTTACAACTCGCCTTATTTTCTCCATCTGGTATTTATAGCAGTTTCGGTAATCTTAAGTTTCTTTTCCTCTTATGTTCTCTCAAAAAATAAAATAAAATAAAGAAGAACCCAAATGCTGCAACTGTCTGCTTCAGAAGTTCGAGGGAAGCGCCTGGGTTTACGGAGGAGGATTTCTCCTCGCGTGCTGTGTACTTGTCGTGTGTTGCATGATTGCTTCTGGCAGCGTTTTCCAAAGAGAAATTTGAAGAAATGTATGAGGGCTTATGGCATTGTTTGTGGAAGCAGACTTTTTCATTTATAGCCCTGGGCTGATAATGTTGCCATCTGATATCAGCTTGATAACTCGCAGGAAGTGATTTGAAGCTATCTTGTATGTTAAAAGAGATTTTTAAGACCAAGAAGATTTATCATCATTGATGTTAATTTCAGAAGGGATATTGGATCTTGTCCTTCAGAGTTTTGTCCAGTAGTTTCTGAATTATTTTCTGTTATGGTCTTATGTTACTTTAATACTAACATGAACATCAAATGAGATTGAATTTTGGATGGCCTGTAACCCCATTTATCACTGCCATAACCCTAATTGTGGTTTGTAGACTCTGGGTTAGAGCAATGATGTCCAGATGCAGTCTTTTTTAAAAGAGGAGATTCTTCCATTTATTCCTTTTAAAGGGGCCTGATGATCTAATCCCTGAAGTAGGCCAGGGCACTAAACATATTCTGAGTCTAAACCTGTTCAGATGAAAACACGGTGATTTTTCTGTTTTTATTTTTTATCATATGTTTAGTTTCTTTTGGGTTTTTATTATTGTATTTGAAATTTCAAGTACACAACATTGTGGTCACTGGAAATGGTAATTCTTGCATCAAAGATTAAAATCCAGAGAGAGTGTCCTGTATTTTGTTTAGCAGGTTGTGTTGCCTGTATTGGTATGTCTCAGTGAAAAAGCAAAGGGTTTGGTGACAACGAAAGGAAATGGGCTATTCCCCTCCCACCCCAAGTGGTGTCAGCATGGAGGTTTGCACCACTGCTCCCTGTGCCTAACAAAGGTACAGATGTGACTGCTAAAAATTCCCCTTCCCTAGTGAATTGTTGGCCATGTGAACCAAAAAGAACAAAAACAACAGAAGCAGTTTCACTAAAAATGAATCAAATTCAGTGATCTTGGTTTAGATTACCCAATAAATTTCATTCTATTTCTAAAAGAAACCAGCACTGTCCATTAAGGTAAACAATTTCACAGTCCATTTGGCATTGTGGAATGAAAGACTGACTGCAGAGATTGCTCAGGTTCATCCTATTAGACAAGGAGGGAGCACTGATATTTTTTTATTATTATTTTATCCTTCTACTGAAGTTTCTAGAAGCTGAAAGCCAAGCAACTAACAAGAATATCAGTTGGCTATGATTAATCTTGCCCCAAACTTTTAGTGGCTAGGAGCCACAAAAGTATGTTCTAGGTAGGAACTGATTTAATTAAGGGTTAGCTTTGGTATTTTGAAGGCTTTTTCTTCTTTAATTGATCCAAAAAGCCAGAACTGAACATTTTCACAAACGAAGAGTCTAGAAAATTCAGGAGAGGGTTAAGAGAACTATTTCAATTTAAGACTTTTTATTTTTGTGTTGAATGGTAACCTTGCATTTTAAGCTGAATTTTTGCACTGAATTGAGAAACTGATTTTTTCTGAATTCTGAAACTTTCAAAATAGAAAATTTCTTTTTTTTTTTTTTTTTTTTAGCTTATAAATTCTAAATTAATTGAATTAATTTCAGTTTTAGTTAAGTAAAGAAGGAAAGAAGGAAGGGAGGGGAGAAAGAAGATATTTCCACCACAAAACTGTTTTTGGAGAAAAATTCCAAACTAGTCCTATCCAATTCATAAAAGTTCCTGTCAGTAAATGTCATATATTATCTGGTTAGCAAATAGGCACAGTACTGACAGGAAAGTCTTCAAATGTTTCCCGATGTCGTCTCTTAGGTTAGCAGCAACAGTATTCATAGCATTTTAATGTTGTAAGTCAAAAAGTTGTTTTGGAGGCACACGTAGGGGGTCTGTTTCTTCAGGAATTATAATGGGAACTAAAATGATTACCTTACAATAGACTTCCTAATCTTTAAACAGCTAAAATAAGACGATTTCTATCCCTGCTGTTCAGGTTCAAATGTGAAATCCCAGCTCTTTTTATATACCTTTTAATCACAGCATTAGTCAAAGAGAAGGCTGAAGTACTGTATTTATGGTTGTTAATAGAGACAAATGGATCTTTTTTTTTTTTCTCTTTCAAGTCTTGTGTGAAACATTTATTCTGAATGCTGTATTAGTCATAGCCAAAAATAAACTGTCTTATCCCGCTCCCTTCTTCTTCTCCAAGGTCTTCCAGGGAGCTCTTTTCTTGTTCTTTATCTCAGGGGACTGCTGGGTTTGGTGTTTCTGTGCTTGAGCTTCGCTTCCCGGAGGGATGCTACGGTAGTCTTTAGCACAATATTCATCCTTGTTATAAGTGAAAAAAAAAAACAAAAAACAAAAAACAAAAAACAGAATAATTCCCCTACTTTTCATCCCATATCCATGACTGCAGGTTTACATTCCACTTGGCAAAGGCCAGGACATCCACCTCGATGTCTGCTTGCTGTTTGCATCCCTACGATATGCCTGGTTGAACGTTGTCAGTAGCACCCGGGCACCCACATCTAGATCCCCTCTGCAAGAAAGCAGGGGGCCTGAGGGGCTGCTCCCACAGACCTGCTCCTGGCTGGCCAAGGGAGATTTTCTTACCTGGGTTTTCCACCATGGGAAAGGTGATGCAAAGCAAGAGGGGCTGGAGGTCTTCCAGCAAGCTGTGGGCTCAGATGGGAAAATTTGGAGGCTTGCCAGCAAATAAACTAAGAAAAAGGTACAAATGTAGGGGAGAAAAAAAAAAAGTAAACAATGGACGGCAGCAGCTTGTATCGATTGTGGTGGGATTTGGTCTTGGCTTTAAGACCATCAGACTCTTTCCTCAACTCTTAAAGTTCCTTTTTTTTTTTTTATGGTACATTTTTCCGAATTAGCATTTAATCATAACCAGGAGAAAGGAAGTAATTCTGTGGTCCTTTGCACTACCGAAAACTGTAATGGAGCCATCTCTGGGGGAAAAGTGCTGTATTTTACTTCCCGTTGTATTTTCTACTGTTTAGTCTGTTCTGGTTCTAAAACACTCACTTCTTGTGGACGTTAGAGCACTTTTCTTGAGAGACGTTCAGATAACAGGCTCAGGCCAGATGCAGAGTGAAGTAATCTTTCTCAAATGGCTCAAGAATAACAGAAGTCATCTTCAGTTTCCACGCTGATGAATTGCTACACCTGGAGGCAGCTAATTTCAGTCTGAACCTTTGGAACTGCCATGGACTACGTGATTTTGCTTCCTTAGGGGATGTGAAACTTGCTTTGTTTTGTTTTGCTTTCCTGGAATTATATTGCATTTGTACAATTTGTTTGCCTTGTTTAACATGGAAAGTGGCATTTTACGGGAGCATAGAAAATTCAGTTTCCTGGAACCTGTGTTCTTTACTGGTATAAAAGTGTACGGAGTAGGTTATTTTTTATATTTATTCTTCGCCTGGGAAGAATTTATTCCTCCCCACTGTTTGTGTTGCTTATAAACGACCAGTCCTACCTTAGTTGTCAGCTGGGCACATTCCCTAAACTTCTCATATTTGACCCCATTTTGGCTTGTAACCCCCTGAAATACAGCGTTAAGTGGAATATCAAACTACCGGAGGGCATTCAGAAGGTGCTGGCTTGGCTGAGCCACTGGGCATCCCACAGCAACCTTAGAGGATTTATTTGCAGGATGCCTGCCCCTGCAGCTGGAGGGTCTGGTTTTATGAGTGACTTCAAACACCTCTCAAGAAACAGCTGAGCTGCTGTGGGACTAGGATTTAGAACCCTCTCACCTTTTCAGAGAAGTTAGAAGAGATGTATGGATACAGAGGAACAGCAGAAACCTTCATTAATTTTATGTAAAAGAAGGGTTTTTGTTAGGAATCCGCTAAAGGGAAGCTCTTTGGAGATGCTCTGTGGAAGGTCCGCCCTCCTGTCAGAGACGTGCTGGTGATTTGCTGTGAATCAGCATCCTGTAGAGACCACATGGAGTGGCTTCATCTTACCTAACTTTAGTCATTTAGAATTAAATGCTTAATTTTGGCTGGTTGTCTGGGCTGTAAGGGACAGAGAGGAGCTCTGCAATGCTGTCCTTCTCAGTCGGGTACCTGAAGTCGCTGGTTTTGAGATGCTGTCATGGGCAAGAAGTGCCTTTCTCTTTGGAGAAAATTTATCTTTGAATCTTTTCATCCCAACAGTCTGACTGGTAAGCAAGAAAGGTCACTTCCAGTTCATTTTCCTTCATGGCAAGGGACATTAGCTAAATTTTGCCTTTATCAAATAAAGACAATCAATACTAGAAGGAGATTATTTCCAGGAATGCAAACAGGTTATTAGCACAAATGAAATGGGATTCTTTTCAAAGTAAACCCTGTAACAATCCTTAAAGCACCATAGCAATGCACGTCCTTTTGAGCTGAGCTGAGAATCTGTATTCCTCTCACTCCTCCCAGACACTTTTTCCAGCTTAGTGCTGAAGTTTGCCCACACTATTTGCTCCTGCAATGAAATCCCATCTATACAGTGACTTGAAATAAACTGGTGGACTTGGTTTTAAATGTAAGCTCATTGATTTAATAAATAGATATTATTAAGCGTATAAAGGTTGAAGGAAAGTTAGATAAAGGAGGCAGATAATTAATCATGCAGACTGTGTCTTCGTCCCTGAGCTATATTTGGCTGCAGCTTAGCAAGCAAAGGGTAAGTAGATTTGTGCTTGATTGCATTCAGTGCACTCTGCCTTGGCAGAGGAGTGAAAGCAGGTTTGTGTTTACAGTTCGGGACAAAAGCAGCATTTCTCTGACATACCAATGGTAGTGCTTTGCTGCTTACATCCATGTTCGGAGTAATTTACACCCAGTGTGCAATTTACACCACTGTCTAAGCAGCTGCAGGATTTGGTCCCGGCAGATTACCATGCATTTACAAATCCAGCTGGCTGTTTGGAAGCTCCCAAAGGAGTACTTGATTGCCAATTACACTGTTTCTCCTTTCTATCAAATTGCCAAGAAACAGTAACTCAATTGATTTAAAATTATTTCTGTCGCACAGTCTCTAAGCCTTGCAAACAGGTTATTATGCTCAGTTGCATGGTGGTGTTTCACCCCTTGAATTGTGTTTTTGGGATTGCTCATCATGCGCCCAGTTGGACTCCATTTAATAACTTGCTTGTGCTACATTAGCTGTGTTTCCTACCAGATAATTCTGCCTTCCTGTTAGAAAACAATGTGTTGTAGCAAAAAGCAAACACAACCTGCTGATGGGTTTGATCAGGTAAACTTCAAAACAATAATACATATTCATTGTTTAACAAAAATGGAAGTTGTTGCAGTCATAAAAAAAACAAATTTCCTGTCTTTGAGGGAACAAGCTGCCTGTTTGCCTGTCCTTTGCGGGCAGGTCTCCTACGAGAGGATTACCAGGGTGGGGAAGGTGAGCTCTCAGGGTGCCATCGTGCTGGGTTAAGGGCTGCTGGTGGTACCCTGCCTGCCCTATGTCCTGCGTTGTGTTTGGCTTTGAATTGAAAGGATCATGTCATCGGGGCTGCTGCGGGCTGCCACCTTATGCAGTCCCCTCCCTGGGTGGTGCCTGGGTTTGAACTGACTGTCAAGCTCTCGTTTCCACCCTGTTCAAAGTAAGGCACTTATTTAATCAACATTTATAGGGCAGGGCTTGAGTATAGAATGATTAACCTCCCCAAAGGTTTCTTTCTGTTGCAGAATAGTTTCAGAAGAGCTCAGGTGTCAAAGCACATTGGAAGCTAACCTTTTTTTTTTTCCACAGTATTTGACTCTGCAAAAGGGATTCTTTCATTTCTGTGTAATTGCAGTTTTCCTACCTTGGCTCATGGTCGCAGACCTTTTTTTTCATGGTGTTCAGGAAGCTGCATTCTTGTTTCTGTGGGAGTTTCAAATCTCCCGAACCTACTTTGTAGTTTTTAATTCCCTGTTTTTCCTCCTCAGCATCATTGCCATAATCTCTTCTCCCTATTCTCTTGCACACTTGCAGGCTTCGTTTTTTATACAAACTTCTGCATGCTTCCAAAAATGTTTCTTTCTTTCACTGTCTTGGGAGACCGCTGAGAGCATCAGCGTGCGCAGTGCCCCAACTCAGCTCTGGGATGAGCAAGCAGGAGGCCTGGCGCTGCCTATACCAACAGTAGTGTGAGGTGACCTGTTTTATATGGGGTAGATCACACCAAACAGTGCAGGGACACTGCAAAATGGGCTCCGAGCTTCTAGGAAACAAGCAGCCAGCATTTGTGAGCGACAGTTCTTGGAACACTTCAAACTTTGGGAGAGAAAACAGCCAGCATTGAAACAGAGAAAGAAAGCAAATAGATCTCTGACATGAAGGCTGCTCCCTTTGCCAACTTCAAGCCCAAACACAAGGACAGTGGAAATTTTCAGACAGCTCTGTTTTATTAGCACTTGTAATGAAGTAGTTATACTGTCTTCAGTAACAATTTTGAAAGGACTCACCGTGATGCAGACACTCAGGCCTGGAAAATCTCAGGCTAAGTGGTTACAGTTGGACAAGTAGCAAGTGAGCCACTGAAAACAGTGTTTGTATAATGGATTTTAGGGCAACCGTAACAACAGGTGGTGGTACTGACCACCGCTCCAACAAGCGTGGGTTGGTGTGTGTGCACACCCGGTTGTTGCCCATATAGCATTCAATGTGGATGGCAATCAAAACAGTCTTTTCTTGTATAGAATCACAGAATGGTTTGGGTTGGAAGGGACCTTGTAATCCCAACTCCTGCCATGTAACACCATGTAATCCCAATTCCTGCCATGGGCAGGGACACTTCTCACCAGACCAAGTTGCCCAAAGCCCCATCCAGCCTGGCCTTGAGCACCTCCAAGGATGGGGCATCCACAGCTTCTGTGGGCAGCCTGTGCCAGGGCCTCACCGTAGAAGTGAGGTTAAAACATCAGTTTGGTTTTGGGCTGCTGTTACAATGAAATCTAATAACCTCTGTGGTAATTAACATCATTTGAGCAGCCCAGAAAGGCAGGACAGTGCTGTCAGCAGGAGTGTCAGCAAGTGGGCCTGCGTTCGCCCGTGAGCAGAGCGCTGCTCAGGCTTGTTAAACAGCCACCAGTTTGCAGTGATTTCAGAGATGGGCAGACTTCATACAGGCAATTTGTAAAGCCTTTGGTAACAGTATTAGATAAACAAGACATTATTACACAGTTGACCAGCTAAGTTGAGCTTTAGCCAATAATCCTGCTTGGTAAGCACATTATCAGAGTGAATTCACTAGTCTAGACACTTTGTGATTTTTAACTTTGGTATGCAGTTACTCTAAAATAACAGGCTTTGAGAGGAAAATTGTCTGAAATGGCTAGTTCTTTACTGTGAGCATTAAGGACCTTCAAGGAGAGAAAACATTTAGCACTAAAGGGCTCTTCAATCCAGCGAAGAAAGGCATAGCACAAACTGGTTTCTGAAAGCTGGAGACAGAGAAATTCACATAGAAAGTGAGCTGCATTTTTAACAGAGTCACAATCCATTGGAACAAATTATCATTGAAAGCACTGGATTTTTCTCTCTGTACTCAAATTAGGCTGGCTGTCTTGCTGGCTCTTGTTTTAGCTGAACAAAGCTATGCTTCAATGAAAAACAGATTCCCAGGCTCTGTACAGGAGTGGCTGGGAATTGTATACTTACCTGTGGTGTACAGATCACTCTGCATGATTTGATGGAGTTTTCTGAACTTAAATACTGTGAATTTAACAGCAAATGCTTATCCATACTGCTTCCCAAGGTATCCATCGTGTCCCTTCCCTTGCTTTCCAGCTTGCTTATTCATGCATGTTGGAGCAAATAACCCTTACATTTTGGTTTTGGTGAGTTTTGAGATACTGACACATCCAGGTGACCTGGGACCTCACTGTGTCCAGACATAGATGCCATAGGAAGTTTGGTGGTGTCCAAAAGGAGTTAAATAACCACTCCTCTGCAATGCAACTGCCTCAGGCATCTCTCAGTGCCTTTATCTTGTGGTCTGCTCAGAATCTCCTATGTGGATCAGCCTCAGGCCCAAAAGAGATTCTTCTGTTTCTTGATTAATTGGCTGTGAGATGTGGAAACCAACCTGAGCTAGTTCCAGGGAAAGTGGTATTAATCACACCATCATGCAAACCGTATATGGCAAACCTAGTCAGCAGCTGTTTTAGAAACGGGAGACTTGAAAGCGTAGGGACAAGAACCATACTTGCATACTTCTGATAGCTAAATAAAGCCTCAGCAGTATATATGGAGCTCCAGCAGGCAACTGAAATGAAGCATCTGGATTTCCTTATCGTATCAAAAAAAAGAAAAAGAAAAACGAAAGAGGCTTGTGGCTGAGGAATGAATGGTCTTTGAATCTGCGTGCTGAGCAGGGAGCCTTGCAGAGGCACTCTGGAGAAGACTCTCAGGAGAATCATAAAATGCTGGAATCATTGAGGCTGGAAAACATCTTTAAGATCATCAAGTCCAACCATCAACCTACCGAGTCCCATCCTAAGCCTTGTCCTATCATGCCTTGTCCACGTATATCTTAAATACATCCAGGGAGGCACCTGTAGGTTGAGATGAGACCACACTTTCAGTATCATGTGGATGCTTTTGCCTGACTGCCAGTTTAAGCTCAGTTTAGTTAGTCATCAACTTGTTTCCTCTGCCTTTTTATTCTCTGTGGCCCATAATATATTGTGGCAGATTTAAACCAATGCTGAATGGCTCCCTCATCCTTGGAGTTGTGTCCATTCTGTGCCCTGCAAGAGGCAGGGTGCAAACGAAATAATGACGTGCATCGGGCTAATTGCACACCGTGTCCAAAGCACAGGCATGCAGGGACTTGGCACTGCCCCATGTTTGCGAGCTAGGCTTTATGAGGTGCCCAACATTGTACAGCATAGAATTTATATGCAATTAAAACATGCTTCATTATTAATTATTTAAATGTAATTAAATTATGCTTAATCGACTGTGTAAACTCACACCCACACCTAAACTCTGCTGTGGCTCTGCGTAATGTACCTATACACCAGATTTTCTGGAAAGGCAAATCCACTCATTAAGCAGGTGTTCCCTTGCTTGCTTAGTTCTGGTTTTTCACTAACATCTTGCCCTGGGGGGAACCTGATTATTCACTTGCAATTAAAGGAAATCACAGACTGTTGGGAGTGGGTTGATGCTTTTCACCTGCCTTGAAAGTTTTTTGTTTTCTGATTTATTTTTTTTTTCTTTCCAATTCTGTCAGCAAATTAAGCTCTGTGAAGAAGTATTCAGAAAGCCTACACTTGAGGGAGGGACAGGACTCCTTTCCTACAGGGTTTGTTTTCTACAGGATTTCTCACTCTGACTCAGGCTGTCTTGTTGCTTTTCTCCTTCCCAGCCATCCCGTTTCCTCATTGCTTCACCACCGTATTTTTATTTTTCACTCTTTCTACGTCCCAGCAACATGTTTTTCCCTCACACTTTTGTCTGTCATTACCCCTTTTTAACCAATTTCTCATTCTGTCCACTGCTGCCCTGGTTATCTCCCCTTTCTCTCCTTTCCATTTTTTACCCTCCCGTATCTCCCAAGCATCACATAATGAGGAACAGATTGGATTCCTTACTAGGCTCATCGGCGAAAAGCACCATGTCGATGCCAGGTTGAGCTGATATGATATGATACTACAGATACAAGTTGGAAATAAGTAAACATGGTTATTGTGGCACATTTTGATTCTTGGCTCTGCCCCAAGGGATTTAAACAACAACAAAAAAAAGAGGGTGTAAGGAGAAAGCAGCTGAATGGTCTGTTGAAGCTCACTTAGAAGGGAAAAAAAACATGCAGCTATATTTTTTTGGAGCTGATTTTGTAGTGGTCCCATCAATCATTCTACTTCCTGTCATTGCGCTTACACAATAAAAAGTAATGTGCTTTATATTTCTGTTTGTTTGGACTTGTTAGAAAGGTCTCCCATGGCCACCAGGAGGGGATACTTTGAGAACTGCATGAGCTGGTCACAAGACAGGTGTCGGTGTCCTGTCCTGGTGTCATGCAGGATAGCTGATACATATGATACTTCCCTTGCCCACATACTGTGTGTACATGATGTTTTTTCGGTGTTGTAGAAGCCTAAGAACTTACAGTACACTAGAGATGCAGTATGAAGAATCATGCCTCCTTTATGGAGGACTTCTCCAAATAACGAAGTTTGAGGTCTTCGTCTTTGATATCAAATCATTGTCTTAATTTTTGAGAGGTTTTTTGTTAATTTATATAGGTTAATTGTGAAGAAGTTGCGTTTAGCATGATTCAAATGAGCTTAACAGCACTCTTTTGTGTCCATATATAGTATTTATTCATGGTCTTTATTTGACTTTTTTCATCTTATCTTAGTTATGACAAGTAAACAGACGATGGATGTAGGAATTATTATTCCTAACAGGTGTAAGAATAAACAACCCACACCAGATAGAGATTTTAGCTCTGCTACCTGATGTTTCTGGTTTTGCTTCAAAAAATCGTGTTGTTTCTTTTTTCTCAAAACTGATACCTGCTGAACGGACAGTTGAGAGTTCTGCATTAAGAAAAGATCTCTGCAGAGCTGTCTTTACCATGTCCTTCTTTACACTATGTAGAGCTGGGACACTGAAGGAAAGAGAACCCAAATGAGATGCTTGTAGGTGTAGTGATATGTACTGTCAACACCCATCCATCCATCCTGCCCTCTCTTCTTTCCAGTCCATCCACCTGTGTGCAGTGAACGTCCTATGAATATGTGACCAGATACTCAGCTTGTGAAAATCAGAGCAGTGTAAAGGAAATGGTGTTGTCCCTAAATATCGAGCCTGAGGAACCCATTTTTGCTGGTTGTATTTCATAGTGCTCAGTGGGCAGGTTTTGTAGCAACGTTTGGACTTAGAGATGCCATAGCTTTATGTTCTGTTTCAATCTCTTATTTAAGTCAATGAAGGTGCTGCGTTGGCAAGGCTCATCAGGGCTGAGCTGGGAATAAAGCAGACTGCTTGTGTGGGCTCTGGACTGCTGTGGTCATCTGCAGTGTTAAAATATTTTTCTAGTCTACAGTCCTGTAACATCCACATTGGGGAAGGAGGACAAAGCCATCATTCTCTAATTAATTAAGGCAGTTTCTAGCTCTCCTCATGGGTAGATCAATTTTGTGACCGAACACATCCCTGCCTATGTTGATGAGACAAACCTGTGGCTCTTTGATGTCTTTCTCCTTTACCCAGCTCCTGGGTATGGTAGAGAGGATCCATGAGCTGATTTGGGGCAGATTTATGTGATGTGGGTGGTGCATAGGCAGCGCTCGGTACCCAGGGACAGCATCCCACTGGTCACCTTTGGGCTCCTGTTTGTGTGACAGCCCTGGAGAGGACAAACGGCTGCAGGATGGCTGCAGGCTCCATTTCTTACCCTGCAAGTGATAACACTGGAAGTTTTTCAGCAAGTCACGTAGGTCCAAGATCCTGACAAGCATAGAAGAAGCTCCTCTTGATCTTGGAGGGTGTTTGATACCGAGTACTTGCACAGATTTGTACTTCTTGCCTGTAAGCAGGGATAAAAGCCTTTCTTGCAGAAGTGATGCTGGCAAGAAATACATTAGCTGTTGTGAGGTGCTCCGGTGCAGGGGAGATGAGAGCCCTCCATGGATAAGAGGACACTTGAGGCGTGATGACGCTTCCGTTGCAGTCAATTGGCTGGGACACCGAAACAGCTCCCCTGGGGAATACCACTGCAAATCTCACCTTCCTCCTCAAGGCACTGGGTATACTTCTCTCATGATGGTAGGGGCTGATGAGTTTTCGAAACTTATGCTTTCTCATTTTTTGGATTAGCAGAAAGAAGAAGAGAGCAGCCTCCACCAGCAGCCACGAGGCTGATTCCAAGCACTGCAGTGCAGCATTAAAGCACATTTTTGTAAGAATTGAGCTGTTTAGGCTCGGCTTTGCCTTGCCGTCCTCTTTCATCCCCAGGCACGAGTGACAGGCTTGACAGTCTCGTTCATCTGGGATCCTGCGGGCTGCTAAGAGTAAGGTTTTGACATTGTCACACAGTGGGACTATATCGCATTGCCAGCGAGGTGGGAGGGGGGTACACGTGCTCAAGAGTTCAAAAAAGCTTCTTAATGCCAGTGTAAAGATTTCTTGAGAAAATGTTAATCAGGACTCCTGCCATGTGCATATTACTGTAACTCATGATCCCCAAAACACAGCCTAAGTATGCAACAGCTTGCCAGTTACCCTGCTTTAGGGCACTCCGGGCAAAGAGAGAAAGAATCAGCAGAGACACTGATACCAAACCTGCTGAAGTTCAGCGAGCCCATCCTAAGGGTGCTTTGCCCTGTAGCGGATGATTTTAAATGGGTCACTGTTCACTGAACAGAAAATTAGTGCTGACAGCTTGAGAGTTTTCGTTCAAAAAGAAAAACAAACAAACAAACAACAAACATACAAACCACACCACCATCAAAACCATTATTTTGTGAAGCTTGATGTTTGTTGCACGTAGAAACAAGCAAACTTTTAATGCTGATCTACTTTCCTTCTCACATGCGTATTAAAGAGGGAAATCACTCTTGCTCCAGATGAGATAGCAATGTGTTTCTGTTCCTGAAGAGCAAAGAGCTGTCTCAGAGAGGAACGCTCTCATAAGTCTTCCCTCCACAACGTGCCACTTGTTTGGGCATCGTGACAAGTAATGGCCTTATTCCACATGTGTCAATCCAGACCTTTGTAAGAAAATGGTTTTTGCATTCCAAGGAATATTTTAAATCTATTTTAAATCTAATCTTTGCTTCATGATGATACAGCTATTTCTGTTTCTCTAACACCAGAAGTCATTAGGCATCCTAACAAAAATGAGTGGAACCCTTCCCTCCCCTCACATTTCTTTCTTTCCCCACCACAAAGCCCTCATGCTGTATATTGGCTATAAGATTAAATTAGTCAGATCATACGGCATGCAAACACGTACTGCACGAAGTACAACTCCGTGGGGAGCTACCCGCTCTGTGTCCTTCGCTTTTCTGTAGTAAGGCCATTTTCCCTCCAATCTACGCGCATTGCTAAGATACAGTCCCCTCATGTTTGCTTTAGGCATTAGCAGTGATGCTCTAATAATGTGTCTTTTGATCATCTGGCCCAGCTGCTTCCCTGCTTTCCTAAATATAAGCCAGGGCATTGAGTGAGGTGGCCAGATTTTGTCTTGTGTGGCTCGCTCCCTCCCCGCATGGAGCAGCGTGTGCGTGCAGGGAAATGTTTTCCTTGGTAGCATTTTGCCTTTTGTTTTTAAATATGCATGCCTGCTCCGTGCCTGTATTCCTGGAGGAATTGCATTTGCAGGCTTGGCCTGGGCCCCGAGGAGGCTCTCACTGTTGTACACTTCATTTTTAACCCTTAACATAGGCAACATCTCTTGTGCTAGAGGGGACTGAAGAGGAGCATCCACCTTCTTTCACAGTTGTGTTTTATGAGGAGAGATGCAGAGGACACATTTTGCTCTATTTGCTAAGCCCCACTGGGGACCTGGGACCTGGGGTAAGGAGCAGGGTGCTGGGTGGGGAGGGATGGTGAGAAGACACCACGCACAACATCATCTTTGCGGTGCCCTTGGCAGCACAGACCCAGTCCTGCAGCACGAAGCTGGCTGACCTGAAGGAAATTGAGCGTCTGGCAGCTGTAAAGTTGCCCAAAGCCTTGCCCATCAGTCAGACCCCTGTTTTTTTCTATGCTTTTGACTGTTTTGAGTGAAAGCCTTCAGACTTGTTGCATTAGAAAGCTGTGTCTGGATGTGGCGAGCTCCACCTCTGCTCCTGGTGGCTTTCTTTGGGAAGGTCCTGGAGGAGGATGCTTGCTGCTGGGGTTTTTGGTTTTTGTGTTTGTGGTGTGGGTTTTTTTTTTTTTTTTTCTTTTTCTTTTTTTCACATTTCTTTAGGGAAGATTTCTACAGCGTGCTGTGCCACAAAGCAGCTCAGCAGCACTGATGGCAGGACAAATCTGATTTTTGTTTTTTTGTGGGTTTTGCTGTTTTCTACTTTTTTCAAATGGGCACCCTCTGAGAATTGTTTAAATACATTTTGGTTTATACTAACCCAAGGCTGTTTCTTTCCCATCCCTTAAGAAGGCCCAGCTGAAAGGAACATTGCCAAACTCACCAAGATTCTGAATCAAAAAAATAAAAATACAATAAGGAAAAACCTCTTAGTACTGAAAGGTCACTGTGCAAGTTTCATCACAGCGTTTGGGAACAGTGTGGGGTTGTCTCCAGAAACAAGGGGTACATCATTTCCAGGGTGTATAATACATGTGTATAACACAAATACAAATGGGGAAGGGTAGCATTTGGGGAAGCATTCACCAATTAATTTTTTTTTTCAATAAATACAAAAATGGATAAAGCAAACACGTTACAGTAACTGCAGCATAATGTCATCTGCTATTTATTTCTGAGGTCTAAAGCAAACAGATGTGATCTAATGGAGAAAATGGATGCTTTGAAAGACAAAAAAAAATAAAGAGTGGTGTGCCCCTCTCCATGGACGATGCCTTTTTAGTTTGTGGTAAAAATAGAAATAATCAAATATATTGGCCAAAGCTCAGACAATTTCAGACAAAGAGTACCAGAAACAAAAAGGAGAAAAAAAAAAAATTGGCCTAAAGCTGGGGGAAAAAAGTGTTTTGAAATACTGCAGTGTTTTGTGGGAGCTGTCATCCAAGTGCCTTATGCTTGGTTTTCATCTACATTGAGGGCTTCGTGGTGAGACCATGTTCCTCTCCTACACAATAGTTAAAGGAAGCACTAAGCTGCAGGAATGAGCACTTGCGCACGTCCTGGGGGTTACTCATGATACAACCAACCATAATTCCTGCAGACTCAGACACGGGTACCTGCATTTTACTAGCCTGAAGTGAGCTCACCAAGCTGTTCTGTCTTTCTGAGGCAGCATCCCACCATTTCTGCAGTGGCTGATGGGGTGGGACACGGTGCTAGTGGAGTCCTCTAGGTATTTTTGTTACTGATAAGCTTCTTAATGGTGTGCTCCTACTTAGGCCTGTTACTAACAGCTTTACATTTTGTTAGTAGAGTCATCATTAACTAAAGGAACTTTTTGCCCTGATTCACATCAGGTCACCTGGTGATACCTGCTCACCTTTTACATCCAGCCTCTGTCTTCCTTTTAACTCTCCAGGCTGTAGGCACATGCGTGGATCTGTTTGGGTCAAGAGGGTCTTTTGGAAGCTGATCTGGTTGTCCCCACTTACTGTTTTTTTGTTCAGGCTGGGGAATGGTCCCAGAATCCCCAGACTGGCCTCTGCTTTGAAAACTGAGCAAGGAGAGGTACACCTGGTGCTCTCCAGCAGTGTGGGCATGCAGCCACGAGTGCAGGCTGGAGCACATCTCCCTGATGCACAGTATGGCTTTGGGATCCTCAGTACAAGTTATTTTGCTTTACAGACCCACTCCAATTACCTCATACTCTTGTTAACATAGGCATAGACTTATTCTGTCTGAAAAAGTCAAAGAATTTAAGACCCAAAAAGACCATTATTAACCTTTGTGAATAATGGAAATGGTATGTAACTCAGTGATTCTTACAGCTTTGTGCTGGAACACATCACTTAGACAGACAGTTTTAGTCTAGGAAACAATAGACCAATTTACAGATTTTTTATTTTTTTTTACTCCTACTGTGAACAAAATATTCAGTTTGAATTCAGTCTGAATTTGTCTTCATTTTCTTCTTTATTCCCCTTTATCTGTTGTTCCATACATGCTTCTTTTTGGAACTATGTTTGTTTTTTTTCAGTCTCTTTCCTACATCTTCTTTCATACTTCACCATTTTGTTAGGTAAAGCAAAAGCTCCCTTGATAACACTCCGTTATGAAAATACCACATCTATAAAGATAGTTTCTGCCGGTCCAGGATTTAGAGACCTGCTTGATAATACAAAGTCTACCGTTGCAGTATACTTGTGTTTCTCCGAGGCATTGGACTTGGTGACACCAGATCTTTTGGTTAAGCCTGTATAGACATAACAGCATGTACTAGGTGGGTTTAAAAACACTTTGATGACATGTGTCATACTGTATTTGGTAGGGGGAAGGTAGAAGGTAGAGGGAAGATGTCAGCAAGGAAGTAGTTTCTCACTAGATGCCTCTGGGAACAGTTCTTGGGCTGATGTTGCTCAGTATTTCTAGCAGGAACCTAGATGGTGGTATGACATCTTTGCAGATGGCATAAAGGTAGCTGAAAAGTGAGGAGGTGCAGTGCTGCAGCAAAAAGAGTTAATTCAGTCCTCTGACGCATAAAAGGAGAAGCCAAGAAGAGATTCTGTCTCCAAAGTGGGTACAACCAAAAAAAAAAAAAAAAACTGTTCTCATATTCTAGCGCTGGTAATGCATGTACTGAACAGAGATCAGAGGAAACTTGAGCCCCTGCAAAAAGACACAAAAGCAAGGATCTTGCTGTATTTGCTTTCATCAAAGAGAAGGCTGGCCAGTATCTTCACCCCTCCAGGTGGATACACTCAGGAGGGCTGCTGAAGGTGTTGTGGTTTTCTTGGTGAAAGCACGACAAGATGCAATGACTCAGAATTGACGTGAGAAATCTGTTTCTTACCAACAAAAGTCATAAAAAATCAGAATGTCTACAAAGGAAGGTAACGAACCCATGGCTTGAAGACTTTTGAATGGATTAGTTATTTCTGAAAAAGAAAAGCATACAGGTATTGGTGGGCAGTTATACTTCATGCTCTTGACCTGGAAAGATGGAAGTCATATATCCATCTGCTCATCCTGGCCCTTGATGGCCCTTGAGCAGAATGAAGATTACCTGCGTAGCCTTCAGGAAATTGTTAATACTTGTGTCTCTCTGTGCTGCTGATAAACACAATCAATTCCATATTTCTCCTCTAGAACTTGTTGTCTGCCAAGGTCAGAATGGATGAATGACCACTTTCTTTCTCAATATGTAATTATCCAGGGATGTGCCTGGTCTCTCTGTATGTCTGTTTTTATTTGTTGGGTTTGTTTTTTTTTTTTCCCGTCTGCACTCTCAGGGGAGAGAGGGGCCTCATTTGGAGATAAGAGACTGAACATGATGAACGAATGCTTGCTGCTACCAATTTGGCCAGCAAGGCTTGTCTCTGTGGTCAAGATCACAGCGATGGCTCTTTGAAGCCAGGGAAGGTTTTTCCCTGTTGTGATTAACTGAGGACTTGGGAAAATTTCATCTCCTCAGCGGGGCTCATCCGTCATCTGGGGCAGTCATTTTTGCTGTATTTTCCCTGCTATGTTGCACATTTTTGCTGTAATCACTTCCCTGCCTCGTCTCCAGTAGGGGCTGTACGCACTGAGGCAATCCTTAATTTCAGCCTCAGGCATCCTGAGAGCAGTTCACCCTCAGGTCAGTGGCTGAGGAGCCTTGCCTGAGGAGCCTCACCTAGATGTGCCCACAGACGTGGAAGGCTGGCAAGATGAATCCTCCCCAAAAGGATATTTCTATTTTCTATTGGTGAGCTATAATGAGACTCCTGGGCACTGAGCTCAGGTACAAACATGCCTGTTTGTTACAGAGGTTCACGTTTGGCTCCTGTGAACTTGTGGAGATTCCAGAAAAAGCCTTACTTTCCCTCTGCTTATCAGCTTTAAGCATCAGTGGGGGGCAGCTGGTGCTTTGTCACTTGGGAAAGGCAGGACAACGTTATCTGTGGACCTCCTTTCCCCAAATAGTGAGTCTGGAGAGGGGGAGCAGTCAGGGACCTGAAGGAAATCTGACACGGGAGTTATCCTTCTGTAGAAACAGAGGATGGCTGTGGATCAGTTCACGTAGAGAAGGTTATCTCTACGACCTTTAAAGGCTAGAAGCTTAATTTTTATTTTTAAATGAAAGCTTAAATTCTGCAGATGGCTTTGATAAGAAGGCATGCGGATTTTTTCATCTCCTGTTTGTTATTACTGTGAGGTCAGGAAGGGGTCCTGCATTAAGGATATCTGGGAGAAAAAAAGAAGGAAAAAAAGTGTAAAGTCTTCACAGGCCCAAAGCTATAAAGGGAAGAAAGCCAGTCTTCGTAGGAATGGCACATCAAAGCAGTTTAGGAGGAAAGTATCTGTTTGTATTTCCACTGTAGTTCCTCTTTGCCACTACCACCCCTGGAGCATGTTCTTGACCCCAGCAGTAAATTATTACAGTAAAGGCTTTTGTTTTTATTTTTCATTTTCAGAGGAAAAAAAAAAAAAAAAAGGTAATGTCAGGCATGGGGGTGGGTAGACAGGCAGAGAAAGCAATGTTTGTCTCCCCCTGCAACAGAGCAAAGCAGTCTATAATTATGATTTATTTAGTTTTGATGTGCAGCACACCCAACACCCCTCTGAGCTGCATCATACCGTGCTGGACCAGGCACTCGGACACAGCTACTGTTAGCAACTGCACTTGCTCAGGTGTTTGCAAAATCCCTTGAAAAGGGATTGTGACTTTTGGCTTGGTGTTAGTTTATTTTTTAAATTTTTCTCCCACATTGAGTGGGCATCATCATGCAGTTCGAAGTTTGAGAAGAGACTTCGGTGCTCTCTCTCCTTCTTTTCACTGCCTCTTTGCCCTGCCTCACTGGAGCAGCTCCAGCTGCTACCATCGATCCTTCCTGTGTTTTAATTTCTGCTCCCGATTAGGTGCAAAGGCACAGGTGATTTAAATACAGGTATTTAAAGTAGATGTGGTATTCCTATACAATGCTTTGTATTGTTTTGGTGCTTTCAGGCTTTTTTTTTTGTTCTGAGATGAAAGCAGCAGAAGATGGTCAGTGCATTTTGGCTGCTTTTTTGTGTGCATTGGCCAGCGTTCAGAAACCCTCTTTGGCTGGCTGTAATTCTCCCTGTCTCCGGTCCATCTTACGAGGAGGTATTTGCTTTTAATGATCCCCCCCCCTCGGAGCGGCGCTGGCAGCTGCCGTGCCACCGCTGCCGGAGTGACAGCCACGCTCCCTGCCCGCGCCCGGGAGATTGATATGAGCAGTTGCCTCCAAAACATTTTAATCTCACTTTTGGTCGTAATGAAAAATGGGTAATCAAACCCCGTAAATCATTACCCGGAGACTGTAAATGCTGCTCCAAAGTGTGCAACACCAGGCGGAATTGGTCCTCAACCTTCAATCACCGCCGGCTGCAGGGAGACCCCCAGTGAGCTGGTCACCTCTGAAGCCATCATTTTGGGAAGGTGGCCTTGTGAGTGACTCCGAGGGGTGTCTCGTGCTCCCAAATGGTGCGGCTTCCTTTTGGGTTGGTCTTCTGGGTTGATTGCATCAGAGCTGGGGTTGTGGTGGGGAGGGTGGCCCTGCTCCAGGTGACACCAGTGACACTGCTGCATCGGACATCCAGCAACAGCTGGGAGGCTTGTGCAGAGCTGCCGCTGGCCTTGCGTGGGGCACTTCTGCTTTTAAAAAGCTTTGAGGTCTTTGCAAATACCCAAATGGAAGCTTGCACTGACCAAGCACCTCCTCTGCCCTTAATGTCTCTTTCTACAAATGTGCTGGGATTTAAGCTCCATTTCTCTGTAACAGCAATTAAAGCTGTTTTGCTGTGGAAGTTTGTTAGTGATAACTCTTTAGATTTGCTGAAAACATAATTTTTTAGTCTGGCATGTTTTTACCTGACAATTAACAAGACTTTATATCAACATTGGGACAAATAAATGCAAAAGAATGCTTCTCACTCCTAAAAATGACCTTTCCTGCTTCCGCCCATCTCTGCAACCCTTGGCAGATGATGCCAGTAGCTGAAATTCCTGAAATGCATTTGCTGCTGACCTGTATCAAACCACTTGATGTGGCTGAGGCAAATGCTCATGGCACAGGGATTGTGTTCAAGCACCTGGTACAGCTGAACTCTGTTAGATTTCATAAGGTTTTGGTCCTGTTTAATGCAACAAACCAAAATCTCAAAAATTGTCATCAGCATGTGAATGACAGTGCTTTTGGGATAACTGAAAGCTGACACAATAGACAAAAAGACTCAGGGCTGCAATGTAAATGCAGCGGGGTCCCTTCACTTTGCACTCGGACAGGAAGATGCTTGAGGGTGTTTTTTTTTGAGTTTTGCAAATTTTATCAGGGGCATTTGCTAATATTTACTGGGTGAGTGTGTCACCAGCATTATATCACGGGTACGAACATTACATAAATAAAGAATCATAGAATCACAGAATGGTTTGGGTTGGAAGGGAACTTAAGGGAACTGTCCCATCCAATTCCTGCCCCCTGCCATGGGCAGGGACACCTCCCACCAGACCAGGCTGCCCAAAGCCCCATCCAGCCTGGCCTTGAGCACCTTCAGGGATGGGGCACCCACAGCTTCTCTGGGCAGCCTGTGCCAGGGCCTCTCCACCCTTGGAGTAAAACATTCTTCCTTATACCTAATGTAAATCTACTCTTTTAGTTTAAAGCCATTCCCCCTTGTCCTATCACTGCACCCATGACAAAGAGTTCCTCCCCAGCTTTACTGATTAATAGAATGATTAACAGTGTTGTCACCATCCTCAACATTTTCTTCTAATGCTAAATATACATCAATTTAAGGGCATGGACAACTGGATATCTGACTGGGGATGACGACAGGTTTTAAAGCACATTTTATTTGTTAGGGCACATCTGCGTTAAATTGAAATAGTTTAGATAAATAGCCTGCCAACTATTTTAAGTGGGTTACATGCTGACTTTTTTAATATCTATTGTATGTAAATTGCATGTTTATATTTTTGTAATTACACTTCTATCAAAATGTAACAAAACATTTCTCTCAGAAAATTCCAGTCCAAGCCAGAAATTTATAATCTGTTGCAGGATTTTTGAAATAAATCTGGAGAAATATAAATAACAGGAGAACAAATATAGTAACAGTACAATATCCAGTCCCAAGGGAAAATAATTTAGGAAATGGACAGGCAGTATGAAACATAGTATAATTACATACATGTGGCTTTATACATTCTCTATCTGTGAATAACAGCAACCCTTCTCATGTAAAAGATTAAAAATGAAAACTCTGGACTGATACTTCTGTTCTTGTTTTTAAGTACAGGGTTTCATATTTTACACATTCGCATACTCCAGTTCAAAGAGAATTGTACAGATATTTGTAAAAATAATACTTTGCTTCCAAATACCCTGTGCTTCCTTGCAGGTACGTTCTGCTTCCCAAAGCTTCTGTTTTTGGTAGTATTTATTGCTGATTTTGACATGGTTTGAAGCTGCCAACAAGTAGGGTGTTTTCTGTGAAGTGGGGCTGATGTTTTGAAGCTTCTTTGCGTGGAAAGGCTGAAGTAGGCACTGAAATGTACCCTGGCATCTCTCAGCAGCCTTCCACACTGCTCGAAAAGAAGTCTTGCTGCTCAGTAAGAAATCCTTGAAGTCACCACGTATTTATCCACCTGTGTGCAACCCATAGGCTGTGCCATTGCAAGCTGATTCGGAAATCATAGGATCATAGAATCGTTAAGGTTGGAAATGCCCTCCAAGATCACCTGTCCAACCATCCCCCTACCACCAATGTCACCCACTGAACCATGTCCCTAAGCACCACGTCCAACCTTCCCTTGAACACCCCCAGGGATGGTGATGCCACCACCTCCCTGGGCAACCCGTCCCAATGCCTGACTGCTCTTTCTGAGGAGAAAAATAGTGATATTTGAGGACATAGTCAAGGTGGTTGTTCGGTTTTCTAAACCAAGCTTGTGGTCTTGAATGATCCTGAGAATGCCTGCTCCTATGTCTTGTCCTGTGTAAAGCCATGGAGCCTCACAAGTCTGACATGACACCAAACCTGCAGAGCGAACCAAAAAAACACAAAAACAAAACACCTTTAGATATAGCTGTCCCAGGGAAAGTTAAGAATCTGCTTGTGCCAAGTGGCCAGCTGGGACATCCCTTTAATGGCAGCTTGCAGAGTTTTAGCTTCAGCCTGTTTCTGGGGCTTGTGTTTGTGGCTGTGCATGATGGGCACTGGAAGAGCCCGTTCCTGTCAGTCACTGTGATAGTGTTACCATCACATCTGAGCCCTGAGAGGTGTCACTTGCTGAGGATACTGCTCTGATAGACAAAATCCAGGACTGTGTGGATGTATTACTTTTACTTAAAGACTTATTTTTCCGTTGGGATGTAACGAGATAAAATAATGTGTTATAAGGATCTGGGAGGGAGGGTGCACAGGGGGTAGGAAGTTGTGCAGAGGAGCAGGAGGCCTGATGGAAGCTTTTCTGGCAAAATCATTCCCTGAAGTGTTCAGATGGTGATGGCAAGTCATGTTCCCTGAGACTGAGTGAAACGTGCTGGCTGAGAAAATACATGGGAGTTGACAAAGGGTGCAGGTTGGGGAGATTTCCTATGTGTGTACGGCTTCCTTCTTTTTTGGGGCTCAGATTTAAAAGAAGAGAAGGACACCTGAGGTCACAGAACTCCTCTCCCATGCATGGGCCCACGTTGTCAATGCAGAGCACACATTTACAGTGCTTCCTTTTGAAAACTTGCATGGCAGAGTAGAAAAAAAAAATAAAAAAAAAAAAAAGGAAAGAACAGCATTTCTCCTGTGCCCTCACAGCGGTAGGTCTGTGCTGATGCTATCACACGTGCCCTACCATAGCCACGTTTGCTGTCAGTGCTACCCTGAGATTCAGTGAGATTCAGACTGGCAGACTGGAGAGCTGAAGGAAGGACTAACATCTTCAATCATTTCACAGAGCTGTTTCTTCCTCAGGAGGTTTGCTTTCTGTGTGCTAGCAAATGCATCTTGGCATTCTGGCTGGTTTTCATACATAGTTAAATGGGAACATGGATTTTTATCCTTTCTTTTTGCTTTTTCAGTGGCCACAGCATTTATAAAATCAAGATACTGTCAGCAGGTCTCATGTCCTTCAAAACTGCTCCCGTGGATGTGCATCATGCATATTCAAAGAGCTGTTTCAGTTTGGCTAGCTAAGGCAATTTACATGCCTAATTACCACTGGTGGGCTTTTCTGATGAGCCCTGTGAAGGAGCTGAACATAAAATAAATAAATATATTAAAAAAAAAAAAAAAAGGAGAAGGAGATTCTTTCCAGTAGGTAACTGGGAGCACTCAGCGGCCAGGGCCATCTCTCCTCCTCAGGCAGCAAAAGAAATTCTGGGACAAATGAAATCAAAGCAAGCACTTAGGAGTCCTAAAGTAATATTTACTTCTACAGTAAATACTACTAAAGAAAATACTCAAGTACAGCAGTTTTGTAGAGAGAGAGGCAGTGAGTTTCTCGATGATCCCATATTACCATGGATTTCTGCTGTTGACCAATTGTGGTCATATCCTCAAGAGTACAGCTTCAGCATCCTTAAGGGGCAGCATAGGATTGGACTTTGAAGGTGTGTCTTTGAGTGTGTACTCTGTGCATTTGAGCGTGGTGCTGCTTTCACTGACACTGGGGAGATTAATTAAAATGAACAGCTTTTAAGGAGATGATTGAATTCCTTGGGACCCACCTCAGCAGCTTTTGCTGTGGAGTGAGACATGCATCTATTGGGGAAAGAAAAGGACCCCAGCATGAAGAAGAGAGCAGGCAGTGCGCTGCCTGCAGCCCTCAGCATCCTGAAGTCCCAGGGACATGACCCGCTGTCCCCCTGGGCCACCCGCCGTGCCGCAGACCGAGGAGGGTTTGGCAAGGCTGGCTGTCCCAGCAGGCAGCAGTTATAGGAAAAAAAAAAAAGAAAGAACGGTCCTTGAAACACAAGAGCTTTCCCTTGTCACGAGCAGGGTAATGATGGGTTTTCATGTAGAGCAGCACAGGTTGCTTTTCCAACTTGGTTCGGTTTTTGAGTGCTTTGTAATCACAGGGAGGGAAGTAATTGGCAAGTAGGCTAATAAGATGAAGGTGTTACAGAGGTTTAATTTCCTGGAGAATAATTTTCAACAACCTGTGTAAACCCTGATCTTGTTTTTTTTTTTTTTTTTTTATTTTTGGGGGGAGAAGACAGAATTTTTTGGCTGAACTCTTATAAGAACTGCCTCTGTCTTCCTTTCCAAGAGCTTTAACAGACAGTGAATGTATAGCTTCCTGCAGTAAATTACATTATGAATGGGATCTTTACTGGAAAATGGATAGAAACAAACACAAAGCAACCCAGAGACGAGCACAGCAGGATTCTGCTTCTTTTGAGCAATCTCTTGTTCCAAACTGTAGTGATGGCTGAGCTGCTCCCTCCTGTTCCTGCACATACATAAGCTACACCTGCGTGTGCATCTTTGCATGTGAGTATTTCAGTTGTGGTGACTGGCAATTGTGGTCCTGTGTTGGAGGCTGAATTTGGAGCCAGAGGAGATGCTGAGCACTGCGATGCTCTGACCCCAGCTGGTGGAGGGGGTACCTGCACACCCACAGGTGCTGAGGACACGGTTCAGTCTCTTGAATGAGTTCACTCCCCATCATTTATATTTTAAGTGGTTCTTAGACAATAAAGCAGCAGTGTGTTAAAGCCTGTTTTCAGCCCAGGTGATTTAAATGATAGACATATGCAGCCTCTGCAAACTCTGCACGATGGATTTGTGACAGTTGCTTCCCAGTTTGTTGGTGAATTTCCCTCGTCACCTTCAGCCAGTGATAACTTCAGTCCATAAAGAAGCTGCAGGTTAGCCATTAAGGCTGCTCTTTTTTTTTATTTTTTTTTTTTTTACTCTGCCGTGGAAAGGGGAAGCTTCCCAGCATGAGGAGCTTGTGCTTTCCAGATGCCTTTGCTCTGGAGAGCATCAGCAAAGTTCATCCCTTCGGGTCATTTCAACACCAAAGTGACTTCTCTGAGCGTGCTATTTTGAATAATTTTTAAATCAAAGGTTAAATTTATGTCATCATCCCAAACATACAGTGTATTAAGGTGGATCGATCACTCATATCATTAACCTATACACTTTCTTTGTTTGTTTTAAAGGACATTGATTTTGTAATTACCCCGGAGATCGCCACTGAAAACCTCAGGAATTTACAGCTTAATTGAAATCCAAATATTGAAAGCTGTAGGAATGTGTCATTAGGAAGCCCGGTGATGGGCTCTGCCATCTAGTGACACCCACAAGAAAAAGAAAAAGGAAATGTTTACAAAAACAAACCAACACCCACATCTGAATATTTTTACAGTCTGTTTGCTATAACCTGGGGTCATCAGTGATCAAATGCCTCAGCCGTGGCGGTGTCCTCGCTGCCTGGTGGCACGGCTCAGTGCAGGTTTGCTTTGGCCTTCTTAACTCCACAAGGACATCAGTGCAGATTAAAACCACTTGCGTTTTTTACAGTTTTGTGTATTTTTTCTATCAGGAAGGTTGGGCCCTCGCCCGGCATTAACCCCATATGACCCCATCCTGGAGTTTGAAGGAGCAGCACAGGAAGCCTCTGCTCCATCCCTGGGGAGTCAGCGTGCTCAGCCAAATCCTAAAACACACAAATTCTTGATAAATCCACATGAGATCTTAAAACGTGGGTTTTACAATGTGCTTGATTTCCTCCCATCCCTATTTCTAAAGCCCTGTCTTCTCTTTCACCTTCCTGAGGTCACAGCGGTGGCAGCATGTGTCTGCTTCTGGCAGATGTTTGCAGTTTGTGGTGCTCCCTGGGGAGCTGCCCGGAGCTCCTGTGCAGCTGAGTAGAGCCAGGAGCAGGGCAGCAACTCCCTTGGAGCCCCCCATGGCATGGCCTGGCCAGTGCCTCAAACAGCAATAAAGGGCCAAGCAGGACAAGCTCTGTTCCTTCTCCTCCTCCTCCCGAGGAGTACCCTGAAAATGCTAAATCCCGTTGGGACTCAGAAGCTAACCAGGTGCTGCAGTAGGTTTTTCCCAACCCGTTATGCTTCTTTTACTCATCCCATCAAAACTGCTTTCTTGGTAAACCTGCCTTTTCTGTGTCCTTCTGTATTCATGGTCCTTATTACCTACAAGTCCCAAGCTGTCAGGAATTCCTGTTTTTTCAGTGCTGTTGGCATCAATATTATCTCCATTACTGGCATTTTCCAAATCTCTTGGCTCAGTTGAACAATGAGTATGTGGCATGGGAAGTGTTGAGCCTATGCCAAATTTAAGGAGTGGGGCTGAGCATCACAAGGTTTCTCCCTGTCTTTGCTTCTGTAGGGTCTTGTAGCCTCCACACTGTCAGTCAATAATAATGTCATATGAGTATTTCAGAAGAGCATTAACTATGCCACATCCTCAGTCACATCTGTGTGCAGTGGAGAAAACTGCAATGCTTGTATAAGCTTCACTCATCTGGCAAAGCTTGGGGGCTGCAATCTCCATTTTAGTTTTCTTTGTCTGGCCACATTGTTGTTATCTCCCCATAGTGTGAATAAATACAAAAACCTCAGCCTCACACAGGAGACAGCCAAGAGGGGGAGAAGAAGGAAGGGACAAATCACACAGTGAGGGCCTTTAGGATGGCACTGAAGAGCTGGACTTTTTGGTGAAAAGTGAAACAGGACCTCAGTGGTTTGAACAGCTGATGTGGTCTGACCACAGAGCCCTTTCCTGTGGGGTGATTTTCCCACACAGGCTCCGATGTGGTCTCTTGCAACACAACAAAGTTTTCCTTTGGCTCCAGGAGGACTCCAGATTTTAATCCCGGCTTTGGCTTTGCTGTAGGAGAGTCCCTGCTCCCACCAGTTTGTGTGATGTCCATGCTGGGGCAAGGGAGCATCTGCTGAGCATCCTCCATGGGAGAGCCCATGAGCATGAGCATCCCCTATGGGAGAGCCGTGCCTGCCCCTTAGCACATTTTCGTTGACCAAATACTTGCCTGATAGCCACAGTATGGACATGGGAGTGAATTTAAATGAACCCACCTGTAACCCACCACCTGTGGGTGATGAAGGTCTGTATGCAGAGACAGAGCAGCCAAAGTGGTGCGGGAGGACACCTGGCTGTGCTTCTCAGCACCATCAGCCCTGCTCAGGAAGCTGCTGGTGGAAAACAGGGAAATGTCATGTGGTTGCTTTGCTGTGGGTGCCCACTTTAATTAACCTGCCAGCAACGAGCCTGTGGTCCAGGTTCTGCAGGAGGGAGGCATTAGCACATGGAAGTGGGGCGACCGCAGGAGAGCACACCTTGGCAATGCCTTAATTTGGGTTTGGAAAGGCTGACAGAGCCAAAGCCTGGTAGTCCTGGAGGCTGTTTTGCTGGCATTACAGCAGCTTTACTCTAACAGGAAACCTCTGTGTTGGCATCTGCTCAGATACAACTTTTCTGCAGTTTTAACGCATGATTGTGCCATACGTTATTTCCTTTGCTGCTGATCTTTATTTTCTGTAGCGCTGCTTGTCAGCATGCCGAGCACCAGAAAGGACCAAAAAGTAATTGCTCCAGATGCATTGAGAACAGATAGGAAAATGCATTGAAAACAGCAAATTTTCTCCTTCATTTATAAAGGTCTAAGGCATGTACAGTAGTTGGGGTTTAAAGAAGAGCTATTAACCTTTCAGTCCCCAGCACGTACTCCTTCCCTGCATTTTTCTGCTTGTGAATTTTGCAGCCCAGATGAGTTTTCGATGGCAGTTTTTAATAAATGATCTCTGGGAGGTGGATTTGGTTCTTCTTCTTTTCAGAGGTGAGGCACGGGGCGTAAGTGTTGATAGCCCCAGTTGTATTAAAGAGGCTGTAGATAATTAAGCACTTGTCTGGGTCTGGGCAGTTTGTTGATGTGTTTTTTAATTTTCTGGTGAATGAATGATGTTCTTCAAAGAGAGCTGTCATTGGGGAAATCAGAGATGTACTGAAGCACACCAGCGTTGTCTGCGCTGTCATGTTCGGTGCAAGTCCAGCAGTATTATAGCAAAGCTTATGGGCAAAGCTAATTATGCATCTGTCAGCTGCACTGAGAAATGCTCTGTGCATCCCTGCGTGGAACTTGTGAAAATTTGTGTCAACCACTGGGATTTCGGGTTGTTTTTACAATAGCTTGTCGTGCTGTGAGGTGTGGATGCTCTGCGCACCATTCGCAATGTAAAAGACAATCACCCATAACACGAAATTGGAGTGAAAAACAGAAGACTGTCACAGCTTGTGGAACTAACCCGTGACATTTTATAAGGCAAGGATTTAATTTGCGTAAGGAACTAACATTGTGCAGTGCATGACAAACTTCCCCGTGTTGCTCCAAAAGCCTCGTGCCTCCATCAGTGGCAGTGGCGCTTCTGGGGCATTGGGAGCACGATGCTGAAAGTGCTCAGGAAATGGGACGCTGAGAGCATGAACCCCACAGTATTATAAGCTGAGAGGGATGGATTCTGCTTCTGGTCCCCTGTGAAAAAGGAGGGGAAGCCCTCCTGAGCTTCCCTGGTGGCACTGCAGCAGCAGCGTGTTCCCCTGTGACGGGGGCTGCGACCTGATGTCCTCTGAGGCCGCCCGTCCCCGCTGAGCTCCGGTTGCAGAGAGTGAATTATTGCCGGCTCTCCCCTCAGCAGCCACATTTCTCGGAGCTGACTCAGAGTGCAATCTCATCCCAATCAAAATTTCTTCTTATTTTGATTAAGGAACATGGCTTTCTCTTCAGAGCAATTTCCACGAGGCCAGATACAGGCTGCTCATTACAAAGCGAAATATCCTCGAGCGCAGGAACCTGCTCAGGGAGGACAATGCCGTTTAAAGCCCCGAGTTAATGAGAAGTCCACAGCACACATTTGATAAGCTTTGTCATCCTTTTGTCTGCAGATCAGAGACCCTGCATTTTAATTTACTATACATAATGCTTTCTTAATGAGTTCCAGTGGATAGCCATTGAAACATGGCACTGCAGCTGCCAGCGTGATTATGAAAGAGAGGCGGTTATTTGATTTACGTGATATTCCGGTATGGTAACTAATATTTGCAGACAGGATACAATAGAGGAAGAAAAAAACCCTCCATTTAGGTTTTGGTGTCTCAGGACTAAGGTGCTAAATCAATTTATTTTGCATGTACGTGGGCAAACTGCTAATTGAAAACTAATGGAATTATATTTGAATGTTGAAAGTCTTGGGAGACTCCTGTTTGCTTTGCCCCACAAAGTTCATGCAAAACCAATAACACTGTCATGATTTTTAAAGTGCACACGGGTTTCCTAACATTGTACACAGAAGCATGTTGTAGCAGAGGTCCCTTATCTCCCCCCCAGTTTCAAAAGAGAAATGAAAATACCCCAAACTTGGGAACAAATCTGGGGAACAAAACTGTAAAGCTATGGCAGAAACGATGTGGTGCTGATGGTTTTCTTCTGTAGGGAGTTGCTTTCTGGGCCTCCTTTCCTTGCCTACAGATGGATCCTGTGGGTAAGCCTTTATCCAGAGCCATGTGTGTGCACCCTCTCTGTACATCCCTATAGAGCAGCACACTGTGCTGGTGCTGGTGTCTTTTCACACAAAGGCACTGTGTAAATCACTGCAGTTTGTAGGGCTTTTCTATTGTCCTTCCCATTGTTATTTCCTGTGTATAGGGATAGGAGCCAGGATGTCTTTGTGTGCAAGACAATAAACAGGGTGAACTACTGTGCTGGTAACTTTAGCTGAGCTTGTGTGTGGCAGGGGAGCATATATGTTTTTGGTAGGATTCGGTGGGTCTTGCTGTGGGACCCATGTGGAGGAGCAGATGCACGTTCTGGTGCCTAAAGCTAGACAAAAGCTGCTGAAGAAAATAGATGTGTGAATCAGGGATGAATTAAGTTTTGTATGGTAGGAACTTCTGGAATTTTCTAAGTTTGACTGCTTGACTTTGCAACCTTAGTATTCTTAGTGTTGATTTTTTAAATTATTATTGCTATTTTTATATTTTTTCCTTATGTGTTTAGTGAGCCCCAGCAGGGCTAGCAGGGGCTGACTGCCTGTGGATTTTGCAGATATTTGCAGGCACACCAGAGTGGTGACACTTCCAGTCCCAGGCATGGGGAAAGAGGACATCACAAGCCTTCACTCTTCCTTTTCCCCATGTCACCTACCTGTCCTAGTCCATCACTGTCTTCCCAGTCCAGTGCTTCCCAATTTTTCCCTTTCATTTATCACTTCATATACCGTGTAAAAATACCCCTGCCTCCCAGTTCAGCCACAGACACAGGGACATCTCACCCTGAACGTGCAGCTCAGACACCAAGCGCATCCTGAGGAGGCTAACTCAAACGCATCTCTGCTCATCCCGTGAAAATTGAGATTTTCCTCACTAAATGTATAAAGCAAAGCGTTTGATCCAGAGAAATAGTAGCTATTTCTGCTTTGGCCTGAAAGAAAGAGTGATGATAATTAATTTGCTGTGAGACAGAGCTCCGTTACCAAAGTTTAAGTACTGAATCATTAAAGTTTGGCAGAGTGCTGAGGAGCAGGGTCCCAGGGCTGAGAGCGCACGCATTTAACGGGGAATTGACTGGAAGTGCACATTCCCCTTATGTAGCGGGTGCGCAGCGCGTACGTCTGTGTGTGTGCTGTGCGAGACTGAGTCATCACTATTACCCTTTTGCCAAGACACTGAGACTGCAGAAATAAAACAGACCTGCAAAAACATGCCCATCACGAGGATGTGGTGTCGGGGGAGCTGCGGCGAAGGGATGGTGAGGACCAGGTGCGTGGGAAGGCTTTGGGCAGGAGGAGAGGAGCTAGATGGCAAGGGGAGGCTGAGGGTGGAAACACCAGGTGTGTGGAGGCTCCAAAGTGGCAAAAAGAAAAGGTGGAAAGGAACGATTTTTCATGGGTCTGCCTGCTGAAAGGTCTATGGACCTCGAGTGAGACAACCAGGCAGCAAAGTGAGAGCAAACAGGTGGGAGGACATTTTCCCCCAGCACCTGCGGGCTGCTCTGCTATCCAGTTGTTCTCAAAAAAGGGCTGCAGAAATTCATGGATGAAAAACCTTTCACGAGCTATTAGTTACAAAGGCACAGTTGATTCCCATGGCTCAGGAAACCTCTAATTTTAGGTTGCCAGAAGCTGCTGAGGTCTGTCTGGGGAGGTGCCCCTGTACTCTGTGTGTCCCCTATATCTGGCTCCATGCACCAGCAAAACGGAGCTTGGGCTGATTCAGTCCACCCATCCCAGTGTCTGTTGTCTTGCTGAGCTTTCAGATCAGTTCTTTCTAATATTATTACAAGTTTTTGAGGAGACATTGCTTTAATATAGCTGTAATTAAAACCCAGAACTCTTTAAAACTCTTGTTTGGAAGTAGGTCAGTTTGCACTTATTTGTCTTGAAGGCTTTTTTTTTTTTTTTTTTCCTTCATGTCTTATTTGTAGGCTGACTTGCCATCTGCCTTCCTTGGCAGAGCAAAGGAGCGGAAGATAAAATTTGTAAGATATAATTGGGTTAATATTAATAATTTCTCTCATCTGAAGTGAGTCAGTGGCAATTACCCATGACATTGTTTATGGGTCTTCTTTACAGAATCGTCTTTTTTGGTGGCCCCCAAGCTTGGAAAACTTTTCCAGGAAGAAATCCTAAATAAAAGCCTCATGCTGACCTCAGAGATTCCTTGTAGCATACCTTACAAGCATTTCCACCAGGTGGAAGAACCCATTCTTCACATCAGCAGCTATTTCAGTGGGCAGCAGGAGATGTTTGCAGTGCAGCCTCCTGGATTTGGCACCTTTAGGAAATCATGAGGCCAGACCAGGCACAAGGCAAGAGACAATGCTTGTCCTGGGTGAATCTTGTAGTCTCCCCCACTTCTCTGTTACACCATGTTATCAATGGGAAAAAGCAAAATAGTTACCTAATGTGCGTGCTGACTTCACCAGACATGATCAATTTTAATATAACAATTTTTGATAGTCGAAGTGTGACAGCTCACAGATGTGATCTATAACACATAGCCACGTTTGCTGATTGGTTTGGTTTTGCATTCAATAAAAAAGTTAAAAAATGCATGTTTCCTGCAGCATCCCAAAAGCAATTCTGCTTTGGGTCCAGCTCATTGAGTTTCTTCCCCTCCGGCAGCCAGAGACTCAATGAGAAGTGACACCTCCCCTCCTCATGAAGCAAGTCCGGAGGAAAATGCTGCCGCTAACGTCACCATGGTCCTTTGGATTAATGGCCATGCCCAGCAGCCAGCAATTGCTAACCATATTTTTTTTCTTTTTTTTTTTTTTTTTGTTTGAGAAATCTGTATTTGAATCTAAATTATCAAAAGAAAAAAAAATTAAAAAAAAAATAAAAAAAAAAGAGAAGATACCTCTTGCTGTTGGTTGTTCCAGGCCTCCTGCCATAAGTTTTTCTGACTCTGATACAAACCGTTCTTATTACAGCTTCCGCATTGAAATGGTTTCTTTGTTTTATCTGCGTGTGTGTGTGCGCGTGTGCTTTTAAAATCTTACAGATGTTTTTTCCTCACCTCAGCCTCAGAGCTAGCCAGGTTTTATAGTTTTTGTCTGTGTTTCTGGCTGAAAAGTAAAGCCCTCAAGAGCAGTAGACTATTTCTCTGTCCTAGGAATGGGGGAGATGGACCTTTAGAAGCAGATGGCAACAGGAAGAAGTTTCAGTAGCAGAAAACAAGAAAACAAGTGCAATAGACTATCAAGATTTTATGAAATGAGATGCTTGTACAATGAGTAGAATTGCAGCTCAAAAGGAAGCAATGTGTAAAGTTACCTTTGTTTTTCATGCTCCCTCTCTACTGGCACCTATTGCTGCAGGATGCTAGGATGATATGCTGGGTATCTGTTACTCTTTATTCTTTTTAAAGTCAACTAGTGCTGTAGATAGCAGCACAGCACTTTTCCATTGCTTTTCCATGCATTTCATAGCTGCTGGATAGTGCAGCCTGCCAAGCTGCTTGGTGATTAAGGATCAAACCAGCAAATAAAGCTTACAGGCATGAAGGCTGGAAGCACACAGCATAGTGTTGGGTGCATGGAGAGGGCTGTCCTTTTGGCCCAAGTTGTAACATCCATTTAGGTCTGCTTATTATTTGTCTAGACCTACAGTGGTATTTTGGCTAGTTTTATATTGTTCAGAACAACGTGTTTAAGCTTTGGGTCGGGTGATGCTGTAATGAAATAATTCATCTTTGACTGACAGTGAGAGGAAATAAGGGAAAAATAATCAGTGATTTCTAACATGGTGCTGGAGATGAGAGCTTGGACAGGATATCTGTGCCCTTGCCTGAGTCAGAAGAGCTGGTAAGGAAACAGTATTGGGAGTTTTTGTGAAGATGCTTTACAGGTAGAAATCTGAAAACTGTAGAGAATATGCCGCTTAGTTTATCAAATCAGATCAAGTGATGACAGGTGAACATTGTAAAAGCCTTAACCTAGAGACAGCGCTGGGTACCTTGGGGTCTTCACTGCAGTAGAGAAAGGGGGGGGAAAAGAAAGAACCCCAAAAGGGGAACTTGCAGCCTAATAACTTGAGGTTGGATGTCAGTGCTACATTTCAATCCCAAGTATGAACAACCAACTGTTGGGACAGCATATGTGCTATATCCCTATTTTTCAGGAAAATAAACCTTAAGGGATTATTATTATTATGTTGCCTTTCCAACCTACATAGCCCAAGTTATGAAGTTCAGTCGGGGGTCAGATGAGTGAAATGATGTTGCCTGTGTTACACCAGAGGTCAGTTTAGGTGGTCTAATGATCCTTGTGGAGCTTAAAAACTATCATCATGTGCCATTATCCATTTTGGATATGGATAATCCACATCTGTTATACACAGTCCGTGGTTATGATGCTATTTGGCTGGAGAGGAATGTCAAAATTAATAAGTAGTATATGAGTTTTATGGCTTTGTACCAGATTTCTTTGGGGATTTTTCCTGTGGTCTTCTATTTTTAATACAGATACAGACTGGTGATTTTGTCAGGCTGCCAGATAAAGTTTGTTGAAAGGGGCCTACTGATTAATGACTAATGGCCATTTTAGAATTCTTATGAGATGGACTAGGATTATTGTTTTCATTCTTTGAGTTTTACCAGGTAATGCCTACAGAAGAGAGATAAGCAGTAAGAGACTTAATCAACACTTGGCAGAGACCAATAGTGAAGAACCCAGGTACTACAGGTGATCACGTAGATGACTGAATAAATAGTGTTGGTCTTTCTGCACCAGCATATTACACGAGTATTGTGGTGTTGAGTTCGGCTGCTAGAAGTAGAATGAGTTTTGCTTTGTATAGTAGGATAAGAGCAAAACCATATAGGAAACAGATGGCAGAAGCAGGAACAGTATAGGCTGGGTTTTCAGAGCAAGAAATGAGCTTGTTTGGACACTCTCTACCCTTTGAAGTGAGATAGGAACTTCTCAAAGCAAAATAGACATGAATAGACACATTAAAAGGTGAATCAACTTCAAATAAAGGTTTCCTAAGAGTCACAGAGTCAAAGTAAACTTGAATTTTCTTTGTAATCTGCAAGGGGATAATTTAAAACATATTCCAGAATGAAAGTTTTATTAAAATGGAGTTAAGGATGAGAGTATGTGGAAGTAATTTAGGGCTAGGCACATTACAGGGATATTGCAATTATTCCAAAACAAACTTAATAAATGCAGTGTATCTAGAGGTAAGGTTAACCTTAAGAGAACTCAAACATACAAAGGAATGGAAATGCACAATCAATTCACCCAAAGAATCCTAACTCCGTTCTGTATTGAGGTTGTGTAATATCTGTATAATTATGGTGAGTGAATAATAGGGTTTTATTCTTTTTAAAGTCCCGGAACAGATTAAATTGGTCTTTCAAATGATGTTTTCCTCTTAAGTTGTGCCTGCGGGATGAAGATATGGTTAGAGTAGGGGCTGAGGGAGGTTGTTACCTACCCATTTTCAATTGATTTTAACTCACAAAATGACAAATGACCCTATTTGAGAGTCCTTGGAAAATACTGTCTGAGATTTCTGTTGTTTAGGGAAGATGTGTTGTTACATTGTGTGTAACTTGGGCTTTGCTCTTAGTATAGGACACAAAGCTGTCTTTAACGAGGAAACTGTGGTACTTCTGCAGTGAGGGATGTGCAAAAAAAAGATGTGAAAAGTGTCTCAGGAAACTTTGAACCTGACAGAAATGTTATGGGCAGAATTACTAAGGGTATGGGATGAAACTGAATGCTTGCCTGCATGTGATACAGAACTAAATCCAGCAGTGTGGCTCAAAAGGGAGAAAGCAGAATCATAGGATTGTTAAGGCTGGAAAAGATCTCCAAGATCATCTGGTCCAACCATCCCCTTACCACCAATATCACCCACTTAACCATGTTCCTAAGCACCACATCCAACTTCTCCTTGAACACCCCCAGGGACGGTGACTCCACCACTTCCCTGGGCAACCCGTCCCAATGCCTGACTGCTCTTCGTGAGGAGAAATGTCTCCTCATTTCCAACCTGAACCTCCCCTGGCACAACATGAGGCCATTCCCTCTGGTCCTATCACTGGTTACCTGTGAGAAGAGGCCGACCTCCAGTTCTCCACACCTTCCTTTCAGGTAGCTGTAGAGAGCAATAACATCTGCCCTGAGCCTCCTCTTCTCCAGACCAAACACCCCCAGTTCCTCAGCCACTCCTCACAGGACTTGTGCTCCAGGCCCTTCACCAGCTTTGTAGCCCGTCTGTGGGCATGCTCCAGGAGAACTAACCAAAGAAGTTCAGTGATTTGCTTCTATTCTGGATGAAAAACCAATCAAAAGGATTACAGAGCAGTGCCTCACACAACAGCGAGAAGATGGTGAGTGAAGGCAGGGAATCTGTGTTTGAACACAAGAAGCAGCTGGGTCCTTTGGGTGGTGGGGATGCCTGGGTGCCAGCCCAAGAGCAGTGGGTGAGGTGGTGCTCTAAGAGGAGGAGAAACACCTGCTATGCTTCAGACCATCCTTCAGTAAGGAAATTTCCACCTACTAGTCACTGAGCTCATTCAGAGCCATGTTCCTGGTGGGCTCTGAGGTCCATGAGCTGCTGTAGTGGCCCCAGTGAGTGAGATATTGTTGAATCTGAAGTGGAAAACACAGGTCCGACAAAGCAGCTGGCGCCTGGCACATCACTGCTTCACTCGAGACATTGCTGGAAACCTTTCCGTGGGATGAAGGGGGATTTTGGCCTGCTGTAAGGCTGCTTTCGTGGATTTAGAGGCAGCAAGGCACTTCACAGCACTCCTTTAAGAGCAGATACAGTGCAGGACGCTGAGTCCACCATATGTTCATGTTTAATAGCAGTTTATAAGTCTGTGAATTTTGCCTACGGGATGTCTAAAGACTCTGGGGTCATGTAAATTGAAACAATGCAAAGTTTATTGTGCATTTAACTTAATTTAAATACCTAGAAACAAGCACAGGGGGATTCTTACCAGTTGCAGTTATTGGTTTTAATAAATGCTGCTGTAATTGAATGTGATTTAATAAAAACAGTTTATTTCCAGCCTTTTGGAGTGGGAGTGTGACTCCCCAAGGGGAAAACAACAGAATGGGGTTAATCGGGATAACTTTTATTTTAACTTGCTCAGTCATGTCGAGCTGTTCCGAGAAGTAGGTGGGCATTTGGGTTCATTCATGCCGACCACGAACCAAGTCTTTCAGCTTGGCGGTGGAGAAAAGGTCTGCACTGAGAAAGAGGTTGCTGCTCTGCTCTGTGAGCTAAAATGCATCCTCTGAAATGGTCCTTGGGAGCAGGGAAGAGGCTGCTTCATTCGTTGACCAATACTGAGCTATTTTCCATAGGAATTAACCGAGGAGAGTAGCGACTCTCCCATTTAGACCCTGCTGGGTTTCCCAGCTCAGGAGGGTGCCTGAATGCCCATGCAGAAGCTGCCCACACTGCTCTGTGCCCATGGCTTTGCCCATCAGTCATCCTACTGCTTTATTCAGCCCCATCTTTGATCTGATGCGACCTAATGTGAGCTCCTCTAACATAATCTGTTTGTGTTCTAACCCTCTGTTGAAGTTAGATGAAAGTGTTGCATTAATTTTGACAAACCTGGGACTTCACCTGGTACGGATATCTGCTCATGTAGCCATCTGCAGAGCCATTTCTGTGCAAATCACAGTCACCGTAATTCTGCAGCACTTAAATAGATGCGAAAATTAACATAGTTAAAAATTCTCTTCCTAGTTAAGAAATCACATACAGATTATAAACTTGGAGATACGTGTGTGATTCCCGTGTGTTGTTTTAATGGCGAATGCTCTAAAGCTATCATCAGATTCAGTAAATCTGTATTGCATTACTTTTACCCAGCTCATTTTATTGAAAACACCTGGGCAAAGCTCACAGTTATCTGGCACTGATTTGATATTCAGCATCTAAAAAACATCCACTTATTTATGTAGTATTTAGGGATCAGAATAAAGGCTTTCAACATGATATCTGTGCTGAGGAAATCAATTTTTAAGGCATGACTCAAAGGTCACTAATATATTTTGACTTTAGAGATGCCACCAGATAAGTAAAAAGGGGTCTGTGACACGATATTTCAGATATTTTTCTGCTGCAGACTTTTAGCTGAAATCTTTATTTTGCTTAGAATAGAGTAGGTGCATCAGAGATAGCTTTTATGTTCCCTATTATCACAAGGACGGTGTATGCCTCTTGCAGGATCCCTGTGTTTGGGGAGAGGTCAGGAAAGATCTTCTGGCTCTGTGGCTATCGTATTATTATTACCTTTTGCTCAGCTTTGGAAAGTAATAGATATGGTTTGTAAAGTGTAACAGTAATTTCTTCTTTGATGAGGGCTCCAATTACCGTGATTTTATCTTATGATGTTTGATTGTGTAATCTTTAGAAAACCATTTAGACATGCTGAAGCATTAGCACCAGGTGTACAGTACCATGAAATCTGTTATAAAACAGCTGTTAGCAGCGCATTTGCCAAGTATTTCTAAATAATTGAAAGACCCAGTTAAGAAAATGCTTGTTATTTATGCAGTATAACCTTGTGAGCACTGTGTTCAGCAGCCTTGCAGGAGTCCCATAACCATCTTGCTGAAACTTCATTGTGAAATGTGATACTCTCATAGGTAAGAAACTTTGGTATCATAAGTAATTCACTGGATCTGGTAGGAATATTTCTTGGAGCATGACCATCGGCTCAGCAGAGCCTGTGAGGTGGTATTTTGGGTGGCTGGAGCAGGCGATGCTTCCAGCAGAGGTGGCAGTCACTGCGGGAGGGGAGCAGTGTCTGAGTTGCCCCCTCCCAGAACAGGGAGGCTGTGAGGTGCCCACGTGCCCTTGTTCCCTTTGGTATGCACTCATGGGGGGCAAGTAACCCGAAGGCTGCAAGGCTTGCTTGAAAAATTAAATTTTGATCTACAATCTGAAAAAGCAAGAGAATATGAATGGAAAGTATTTGATAGTAACAATAAATGTTGTCCTTTCACAAAGCTCTTACCCCTAAGAAGGGCTGTGAATACTGTATTATCCTAGAAAAAAAAAAAAAAAAGAAATTAAAGGTGAAAATGAGAAAGCAAGCACTTTTCACACTGAAGAACCTCCCCAGGTTTCCCTATCTGGGGCAGCTTCTTTGTATCTTGCTCCTTCAGTGAGCCCATGTCATTATACATTTCATCAGATGATACAAATTTTAGTCCTTACAACATTCTCATTTCTTTCCTATCATTTATTATTTAACCTTCTAAAGCATTTTATGCCTTGCAAGGTGTCATAAAAAATAAAGCTGATTCGTATAAATATTGTATTAGGAAGAAGCTTCTATGTTTCTGACCTTTTTTTTTTTTTTTTTTTTTTTTTTTGTCCTACATCACAAAGACACTAAATATTAGTTTAGCTTTAATGCTTATTTAGCATGAAATTATGTAGCTGAGTACGCTGAACTTCAGCTATATGCCCAGCTCCCGTGAAGTTAAAGCTCTCAGTGTGAAACTGTGTTCGTACACGTGCATTGGTGAGTATTGGCAGCTGGCAGGCTTCTTTACAGGTAATTATTTCCTGTGGCATCAGATATTTTCCAGAGTGCTGAGATTCTTGATTTAAAAAGAAAAAAAATAAATGTAGTTGAAAAAGTAGTTTTACAGAAATCCTCCATTGTGATTCATAGTTTTCAGTGGCAGGAAGTGTTGTACACAGCACTTACCTTTTGCATCTCAGTTAGTTAAAAGAACAGCAGAAATACAGTGTGAACTAACCTCCATTTGAGTAAAATTTGTCCTGTCTCCTCAGGATGTCAGTTTTTACCAGGTTTGATCCCCAAACTGATAGATTTGTAATGTTTTATAGACGGTGTTTTACTGAAGCGTGGAGACCTGGGGCAGAGGCATGATTTCTGTTTTTCCAGCTTGAATTTGGAAATAGTTCAACCCTCTGTCTTTACACCAAGCATGAGGTGACCAGCATCAATAAGAGAGAAGGTGCCCATGATTGGCATTAAACATGGTCAAGGCAGACTGTGTTATATGGGACCTCTGTTATCTGAAGTGCCAGGTAGGCAGAACTATGTTTTTATAACTGAAACCATAAAATGGATTACACTGGAAGAGAGCGGAGTGTGGAAGAGGGAGTAGAAAGCAGAGATTACTTTAGGTGCTTGGAATGAATCTTTCATCAGAGCCTTGGAATGAAAAACCAAAGATTTAAAAGGTAGTGTGGATTGAGGCCAATAACAACAGTTTATCAGTTTTACTGGGTTTAAATTAATCTTAATGCAGACAGAGAATTTCCAATAAATTACTCTTAAAAAAAAATAATAATTAAAAAAAACCTGATGGCTCACTTTATGCAAGATAAATAATAGGAAGGGAAGCATTTCTGCTGATAAGATGGCAAATATAAAATAATCCTAAAGATACCTTTAGGATTTGGTATTTAAAGCATTAGGATGCATTGGTAAGACAGCCTAAATATTTATTAAAGTCACAGACAGTGGGACTTCTGTGCGTGTTTGTTTCCAGATGAATGACATTTGAGTCATCAGAAAAAGCACATTCAGTAAGGTGTTGCATTTTTTTAACTACATTAATTTAAGTCATTTGGTGACCCCAGGTTCCATTCATGCCTTTAGGGAAGGAGGAGATGGAGGAGGAACAGACAGATTCTCCTGGGACTGGGAAGTGATTCACTGTCTGAGAATAGCACCTGGGGATCCGCACCTCTTGGCACGTGGTGTTTCAGTGAGCTTTAAAAAAACATAGCCACAATGATTTGCCTTACTTTCTGCCTTTTGCTACCAGATTTTGAAGCTACAGCCAGCTTGCTTCATTTTTGTACAGCTCCTTTCATACTGTGCATGGCTACCAGGTATAACAATGGTAATCAGTATTATTTTCTGAGTTTAGGGATTTTGGGGGCAGTACCTTGAGACAGAAGGCTTTGAAAGAGAATTGGTAAGGAAAACGGTGTTGTAGGTGAACATTTTAGTACAAAGCCTCCCTAATGGACAGTTTTTGTTTCTGGCTGAACTGATGTAAAATACAAGAGGTCTGGTCGCTTGAAGGCAGGATGGAGGCTCATAGCGCATCTCAGTGGCTGCGGCTGGGTGGGATCTGACGGAGAAAATTCTTTCTCAGAGAAAAATATCTTACATGGAAGTATAAAAAACAGCTCAGTTCTGTGATTCTTTGTGAAATCACTTCCCACAGGACAGTGTTTCATATTTTCTGAAAGTTGTATTTTCCCTTCAGGAGAATTTGCCACTGTGCAACATATGCACGAGGATTTGGGAGATGGCAAAGAGTTTTTTTTTGGAATGCCTCACTTCCTTCCTGTCTTTTTAAGCATTGATGAATGGGAGAAGCAGATGAAAAATGACAAGTTCTTGAAATATTTTTTTTTGATAGCTTTCCCCCAAGCCTCTTTTTGTTGTCCTCAGAAAAGTCTGTTTTTAACCAGGCTGTTCCTGCTCCTGGTGGCCGGTCCTGGGTTTTCCTTTTTTTTTTTTTTTTTTTAATTTTTTTACATAAACTGCAAATTGGTGACACCCAGCCCAGTCTCGGAGGTTTTCATAAGGCTTCTCTCAAGCTACTTTTCTGCACCCCAGTTGGAGACTGCAGCGTGAAGCATTGCCGGAAGCACTCGCCTCTTTTTTCTCCCAGCCTGAAGATGGTTTCATCTAGAAATCTCCTTTCTTTTCTCCAGCTTCTCTTTACATTATGAATATTTCAGGAGAATCTGTGCAAAAGAAAGGGGCTTTTTAGCTGAAATGCTCTCCTCACTCTTCCGAACCAAGCGCCATCATCCTGTTGCCTACACTTTAATTGTTCAGCATTGCTCTTGCTTAGGGGGCAGATTGCACGCTCAGTATCGTCAGCGTTACAAATCCTTTCTCTCCATGTTTCAATAGCTCGAGGAGATGAACTTTTGTGACACAGCTGATTTTTCTGACTGCAGTCGAGACTAAGATTTCAATGCCACTTTCTCCACAAGACCTTTAGGCTGGCAGAACGTATTGTTTTGTGGTCATCTTATTTTTCTAAAATATCCACATGGTAGAGTGTGTGTGTGTGCACACGTGTGTTCTTGTCTCTAGGGAATTTCTGTTAAGGAAAAAAAGTGCAGAAGAGCCAAAAACAGGGACTGAATATCTGGCATGGTTTCTCTTGAGATTTCCTCCTCTTCTATTAACCTTTCCACCACAACCACTTTTGTATTTCTGGTCTTAATTAGAATTTTGAGTGGAGCTATGGAAGGAGTGCATCTATCCCCCAGTCGATTCCTCCATCTGATTTGGCATCCAGAAATACGTTTCTTAGGAATTAATTATAATTGCTTTTGATGGAAAGCCAACTTTTTTCATGTGTTAACTGTTAATTCTTAGCTCGTTTAACATGTGATTAAGTAATGATGATAATAAGCCTGAACGCCGGCTGTCTGTGTGCTTGTGATTTGTGTGTTTGTGTTTCCTATTTCGGACTTTGCGTAGTTAGATGTCTGTTGCATGTTAGCGGTCAGCACAGGCACGTGCTTTGGAGAGGCAAGAAGACAAGGCAGGAAGCTTGACAGAGCTGAGGGGCTCATTATCAAAACGTTGAAAATACCATTTTTTGGACTGCATGGCTAGCTTTTAGTTCGTTCCATGGCATGGCTTTCCCCAGCTGTATTCAGGACAGAGGAGTGAAGTGTTTATCTGTGGTTTCTTCTTCTCTCTTTTCTATGAAGTGTCACTTATGTCTCTACAGCTGCATGTGGCTGAGGTGGGGACATGAATACCTCGTCTCTAGTGGGACTTCTCCATCCAGGAGGCAATGAGGATGGCACCAGGGGTTAGAGAAAAGAGGCTCCTGTAGTATCTGTTTTGGGGACTCATCCTTAGAGGATGCTAGAGTTATTAATTTTTTTTATTTTTTTTTTAAATTTCTGTTCATTCTCTGTATATTTTTTTTGGTGTGCCTGTTATTCCAGTTTCTAAGAACAACTCCTAGTGCCAGTAACTATGTTTTCAATCCTCGTCCTTCTCATGACAGCCAAAGATGTCATACAGGTTCTTCGAGACAGGTTAAAACATCTTTTAGACACTTTATAACTTTGCTGCTGGAATTATTTGTGACTGTCAGGAAAAAGCCTTTGCTGGGTGATTTTACTCTGAAAACTGATTTTGTAGAAAGAGACCAAGCACACTTCTTTGTCAAATTCGCTGAGCTTACAAGTGGGAAAGTACTTTTCCCCTGCCACCTTTAAAGCCCATCCCAGTGCCAATCAATGCCCGGATTGTTTTCAGTTGAGACAGGCAGCTTGACAAAGTCATGATGCTTGTGAGTAAAGAAGACAAAAGCTTTTCTTGAGCTCGGTGAGCGGATCTGTGTATAGGCTCTACCTCCGAGGTGGTAGTATCGCCCCCAGCCTCATCATAAACATGCAGAAAGTAGGAGGAAGATGGCCTGTTAATGTCAAACACTCATTTTTGCTATTCAGGCGATGGGATTTTCAGAGACACCTCACAGTGCAAGATGAATTATGGGAGCCCCAGAAATGCTGTAAGGGTAAGTGCTTTTTCAAGTGTAAATTGCAGCTTATTAGCAGGAGATGCTGCCGGGAAGCAGGCGGTGAAAACGAAGCTCCGCACATCTGCAGAGCTGCAAAAAGCTCAAGTGCAACTGCACAACTCCAGCTCTGCCAGCGTGTGGAGAGTCCATCTCTTGGGTCTCTTACCAGCTAGTTGTAAAGCTATCCCTTTTATCTCCCAGACACTGAGCAGCCAAAGGAAGAGCCAGTACACAAAAAAGTGACTTAGGAAAGTGACAAAAAAGTGACTTAGGAAAGTAGCAAAATAGATGTGGTTTTGAAACTTGTTTAGAAAATTGCAGGAAAGCAACAAAGTCAAATACACTTTTAGTTTACATTCCAGCTTTGTTGAAAAAGGGTAAAAATAATGGATTTGGAGTACAAGCAGTAGTTTTCTGAAGTTCATTCTCTCCCTCATGCCTGAGGTCACCCTCAACTTCAGCCTTCACCCGAAAGCTCCTGAACACAATCAAGGGGTGGACATACAGAGGAGTGGTTTGTTACCTCATTTTTCTGTGGTTTTGTCCCTAGGTTTTACAGACAGAATTAACTGATTGTCAGCTTTCAACTTTTCCTGGCAATAGGTGTGCTCTCACTGGAATAGGCCTGGCCTTGGGATTAATCGGTGGGTTGTGGACTGTTACCAGCCAAAACGGGTGGGGAGATTGCCAAGAGCTTTGTGTTGGCTTTTTGCGAAGCTGAAATGGTAGGTTAAGAGCTGGTAATTGTAGGTAATGGGTGAAAATAGCTATATTCCAAAATTTAATGTTTTACCACGGTTGGTAGCGCATGCACAGGGAGGAATCCAGGTGGGGGACCGAGGCCTTCTGGAGTCTGTGTTAGTTGTGAACGGTCCCACAAGTGCCATGTGGCAGAAGGAAGGGTTATGATTTTAAGAATATTTGGAAGGAAAGGAAGCCTCAAAAATTTGCTGGAACCTAAACAAGGCAAATTGCAAAACCCTGTTAAAACTGAGGTGGAATGTTTTTTGGGACTGGGAACCTGAACTAGCTCAGTGTGTGCCTAGCATTGCAGGTCATCTTCAGGGAGGTGAGAAAGGGGATTGAAAGCATGCTTTTTTTGCTGAGTTTGGGCATTTGTTTTTCTGTGTCTGGATGTAGCAGGTTAGTATGGGAAGGGCTGTGCAGAGCCACAGCTGCTTCATTGTGCCCATGATGGACACAACATCTCTGTTCCACCCTCTGAGTCCCTTAAAGTCAGGCTCCGAGGAGCAATTATCGAGTCTCCTGGCGATTGCTGTATCTCCCGTGTGCACTCTTCTAGGCTTCCTCATTTGCACGTGTGCTACTGGTTTATTTATTGCAGTGTAATTGCTTGCTGTGTTCGTACTGTTTTTCAAAGCCCACGTAAATGATCCCGCTCAACTCAATCTGCTCCAGTAAATACCTATTGCAGAGTATTTTCTGTCACCTTGAACGTCCTTTATCACTGAAACAATTTGATTCCTTGCTCTGCTTTTTCTAATCTTCCTACTCCCTCTTTAACCACTTCAGGCCAGTGAGCCTCTCCCTGTGGGAAGCCTTTTTTTTTGTGCTTTCTGCCCTTGATCTAGTGCTGAAGAAAGCCCCCTGTCTCCTCTCCACCAAAGAGAAAAAACTTCCCCTCACCCCCATGCCATTGCTAACCTTTTAGTTTTGCTCGTAATGTAAAAAAAAGATTTGTGTACATGATAGTTGTATTTATCTCTGTCTGTGGTCTCCATTCCTCTCCTCCCCATACAAGAAAAACATTATGAATAAAACCCGCAGTAAATTGTGTTTCGCAAGTTACACCGCTGAGAGCACTGCTTGTTCCTTCCTATTCTTCTTTTTAGCCATGCCCCATCCTGCATTGCCTGGCTGATCAGCCTTCAGTCCCACCACTCTCCTCTGCAGTCAAACCTGCGACATCTCTCTTCTTTCACCTATTGCCCCCCTGTGTCTATTTATTTGATATAAGCCACATCCATTCCTGCTCAAGTGATATCCTCTTCTTCATAACTCTTATCCCAGATTAAGGACTTTCATTTGTAATAACATCTCCAGCATGCACTTTCAAGTACCTTAAGTATGTTCTGAGTGATTTTCCTAATTTCTTCTGTGTCTGTCTCTGGAGATACTCTTGGCAAGGTCACTAGTAATTCTTCTCTTGGATCATCATCTTAAATACCATCTTCCCAATCCATGTTCAACTCTCTTCCCATTTGGAGTATTCAGTCCTCTTGGTTTACCACTCACCCTTTCAGCTCCCTTAATCATTCCCTATTGCTTAACCTCTGTGGTGATATTCATTGGCATTTTAAGTTTTGTTCTTCTGTCTGGTGCCAGGGGACAGGAACCAAGGGACCAGCATGGAGTTGGGACAGGGGAGGGTCAGGCTGAGTGATAGGAAAAGGTTCTTCACCCAGAAGGTGGTTGGGCACTGGGACAGGCTCCCCAGGGCAGTGGGCATGGCACTGAGCCTGACAGAGCTGTGTTTGAACAAGAAGTGTTTGGACAATGCTCTGAGCATACGATCATATTTTTGGGTGGTGCTGCGCAGAGCCAGGAGTTGGATTTGATGATCCTTGTGGGTCCCTTCCAGCTTGGGATATTCTATGATTCTATGACTGCTTTTCTACAAGTATTTTGAAAAGTTGTTCTTAGTTTCATGTACTCTCACTCTGGCTTTCTTAACCCCATCTGTCACTTTGCAAATAGTCACTCCAAATATCCTTTTGTGAATGTGGTACTGGGCGTAATGCATCACAGCTTGGCCCCTGGTGTATGCTTTTTTTGTGTTATAAAAATGGGCAGGGTGCATAGTTCTGACCTAAGTGATCTCGTTCCTTCTGCAATTCTGTAAGCAAAGCTTTATGTGATTCCACAGACACAGGCTGTAGGTGTAAAATTTTGCAGAAGGTACTGGTGTGATCTTTTTTTGCCAGAGGCACAACACACATGAAAAGAAATAGTGGGGGATGGAGAAGATCGGTTTAATTTGCCACTAGGCAATTGAGCTACCATGTGCTGTAGAGATGGTTCTGCACAAAACATCAGTTTAATAACACAATAAAAGGCATTTTTGTTCTAGTGTCTGGTGGTGATAAGAAGATAGTTTCTCTCAAGTTAATAAACTTTAATTAAAACTGCATACAGTGATGTAAAAATGGTGTTTTTTCTCGTAATCATTGTCAGCTCTAAGTCAAAGAGAGAAATTTAGCCAGCGAAGATGGGATAGAATCTTTCTTTGGAGTCTCCAAATTCATTACAGAAAAATTGAACTGAGACCTTTGGTGGAGGCTGATATGGTGCAATAAGGAATTGCTGTAAAATGAAGAAAAGTCCAACTTTCATTCAGCATCCTCCAGATAGGAGATGCTTTTTATTGGCTGTTTCCTTTGGGAGTGTGCTCATTACAGTAACCATCAAAATAGGAATTCTTCATCTGAAGGCACTGCTTATGTTTGCTATCTGGCTGTTTGGGGAATGAGATCTTTAATTAGTTCAGGATATAAAATATTACAAAGAATTTTCCTCCAAGTCTTCCTTTGTTGCTGGGGTCAATAAGTGCAGCTTTGTTGTCATTGTGGTTCTAATGCTGTTGTCCTTGTCTATTCATAGCACTTTTTTTTTTTTTTCCTGTAAACTGTTAGCACATATTTTTGCATTCTCTAAATATAAGAAATTATATCCTGAACTTAGTAATAAATACATCAAGTGAGAGCAGTGATCCGTTTGACACATAAGTGATACCATGTCCAGTACATGCTATGTTCTGTTGGTTATTGCTTCTCTTACAGGAGACTTCTAAAAGCAGAGAGTAAGATCTGGATTCCTTCAGAGGGCATGAGAGGTTTAGTGTTGGTATAAAAGGGGTTATGATTTCATGCAGCATTTGCTTAGAGGTTATTGCCATTGCCCTGAGAGAAATTCAGGCAGGTAGACTCCATGGAACTGTCACTGAATTCCTCCGTCAGTGCAGTGAGGGCAGATGACAGCAAGTCAAATTCCTTGCTTCTTGTCACTAGACAGAGTTTAAACTGGGAGGAATACTAGGATAAAATAAGGATATACTGTACCTTGTTTTCACATAGACACTATAGAAATGTAGTTCAGATTTTTCAAACAGAAGACAGGAAAATATGCTATTGCTCTTTGAGGAATTCTAGAAAGTCGTTTCCCAAACTGCTGGCATGTGGCATGATGCCTTAAAGGGATGATCGAACAGGATGCAGTGAGAGAGCACGGCTCTTCCCCTGGCTGAAGAATAGCAGTCAGTGGCGATTCGAGGTGGAAATTCTCCTTTGCTTGCACTGGATAAACCTCATTCTTTCCACTCTTGACTTCCCTCTTGAGCTCCGCCTGTGATCCCCTGTGACCTCCTTCATTCACTGCTGTTCCTGCCACCTCACCTAACCCTGTTTTCTCCCTTGGCATCACTTCAGTTTTCAGATCTGCCTTTGTGTCCCCCAGACTGGGAAAAACCCACAATTCTCCAAGCATATCTGCTCCTGCCAGACGCCCCTTCTCCTTTTCTCTCCTACCCAAGCTCCTTATTCCTGCTCCGTATTTTGGCTGCCTTCGGTTTTTTGCTGCCAACTCTCTTTTCTCATCGAGTTTTTGCCCTCTCTACTCCGCTGAGATGGCAGTTAACTAAACCCACAAATTATCACCTCCTGGCCAAATCCCAAAGCGTCTGCCTGTCCTTGGCCTTGACTTGTTTTTGTATTCACTGCAGCTGACCTCTCTATCCCTTCAATTCACTCTTTTCTCTGTAGCTCTTGGCAGCCACGATTTCTTCGAAGAATGGCTGGTGCCTCTTATCTCTGAAGTGTGTTGTTCAGTGACTGCCTTGGCAGCTGCATCTTCTCCATATCCCCCCCATCTTAGTATTTAGCAGGACTGCAGCCTCAGTTACTTTCCTTCTTTCTTTCTGTTCCTGATCGCTTAGAAATTTCATGTTTTATTGCACCAGCTTCCCCTTCTGTGCTGACTGCTCAGAAATAATATTCTTTAATATGGAAACTTCCATTCCTGTTGGAATGGAAATTAGTGTCTATTCCCAGATACCCCCCACTAGTTCATTTGCAACTTGCTGCAATCAGCTTGCATATTATCCCTTCCTGAAATTCCTATTTTCTTCTCCATCATAGGGGAAAAAAAAATAGAGATAAGCTCTTTTTCTCTTTGACTTAACATAGATAGGTCATTAAAGGTTGCTGTAGGATTTTCCTTCTGCAGCACTTCCAAAGTGCCCTCATGTGTCTCCAGCCCTAGTGCCGGGTTGACCTAGTGATCTCTGGAGTAGAAGTAGAATATCTTTTCTCCTTTTGCTCGGTTTCTGATTACATCTTTTATACAAAATGCTGCTTAAAAATCAGTACCAGAGTAAGGAAGCAAAGTTACATTCCAGAGGGTTCATTCAGGTTAAACACATCCTCTGCCTGTAAGGTCTTGCAGTAGAGCAAAAAAAAAAAAAAAAAAAGACGACTTCAAAGCAAGACATGCAACTGGTTTGTGTAAGAGTAGTGGGAAGAGAGGCCATAAGAATTAACAAAGCGTTAACAAGATTATGTATTGAAATGAGACACTTTAAAAAGTGCCATTACACACCTGTGTTGTAGGCTCATTTGCAGGGTTAAACCAAGTAAATGAAATGTTGCTGGTGAAAGATTTGTGTAAGTGACGCCAGAAAGTTCTCCTTAAATGCTTGATTTCTCTAAGGATTCACTACCATGGTGTTACTTACAGATTTCCAGCAATGTTCGGAATCTAATCACTCTACTGCTGTGGTAACAACACATATTGTAGAGATCGTTGGATAATAATGACACTAAAAAGTAATTCCAGCAATGTATTCAGTTTATGAATGGCTGTAACGTAGTAGTTTAATATTGCTGCTCTGCTGGAAACCATGTAAATGCCTGATTATCTATACCTATTAAAAAAAAACCAACAACAATTATTTATAGCAGAAAGAAAAATACAGCGTCTGTGTGTCGCTGGGGAGAACACACCATGCGTTTTTCTATTATAGGCCATGCATGTATTGAGATTCCTGCATTCTCCAGTCCTTCAATCATCTGAGTTAATAGCTTGTGCCGTCAGACTGTGCGAGCTCGAGGGAGGCTTCCCCTCTGCGGAGCAATGCTGTGCGGTGAGGCGTTCACCCACTTTTAGAAAACTTGATCCATTTTTGCCCGTTGAACCGCTGAACATGTGCTGTAGCAAATTTGCACGGTCGATCAGTTAAACTGAAGATGCGCTGGTTAATAATGTGGGAATTTTAGATGCTTCTTATGTTCAGTGGGGATATGAGTGCCAAAGTTAGTAATGTCTATGTATCTGTGTTTGTTTTGCCATTTTTTGGCTTGTTTTGTCTCGCTGTTGTAAGAATTAGCAGATGTTTCATTTGATTCATGATGCTGGATGTCACCTCCTGGAACTGGTGTTTTAATTAGGTGGCACCAGATGCTTGTTTGGTGGCGAGCAAATTAAGGCGGGCTCATGCCGAGAATGCCAATGTCCTCACAGTGCCATTGCCACCTCCCCTCGTTTTGTTCTCAGAGTGATGCTCTCTGTGATGACCATCCACAGTCTCTCCTAACCCTCAGGCTCTGCTTTCCTTGTCCTTGTGCTTTCAAGTCCCTTACAAAGACCATTCCATCAGACCTTCCTTTGCCTGACCTTATGTGTTGCTTAAAAATTACTGACAAGCAGGAATAATGCCACTGGGTCTTCCCAAGATCTCTTCCATCAGCATGCAGGTTCAGAAGCTGTATAACAGTACTGGTGGTGATAAATCTCATTGACAGGTCCCATTCTGGAGTCATCACTAGGGGGGCCCAAGTGGTGGTTCTCCAAGAGACCAGTTCCCCTTGGAATTTTAAACAGGGATTAAAGCCAAGTCCATGCTGCCATTCAATATCATGGTCAGGGTGACAGGTAGCAGAAGTGCCAACCAACTTGCTCCAGTATCAACCAGACTGAAGCCTTTGGGAGTCAGTTTGGGCATGCCGGTGATGGATGACATGGGCCTCAGATGGGATTCATGGTGGCAGCCAGGCAGCCAGACACAGGGAAGTGTTCAGCTTGTCGATGGCTGTAATATAAAGTTCAATATCCTGCTCTGCTGGGAGCCACATACACACCTGATTATCCATCACTATCTGTGTAAATGGCACCCATACAAAGCATAAAAATTTTGGAGACTCTACTGCACAACAGGGGGAAGAGCTGGTTTGCCTGTCACCTTCTTTCAGAAAATTAGATAGAGCAGCCCCTATTTCTTGTCCGTGGATGCCTTTGGCTGCTACCCAAAGTTCTCTAACCTCTCTTGACACCTTTTTCTCCTCTGCACTGTATCTGGGGAGAGGCCTAGCATGGGCTCTGGCAGCCACTGCTGTGCTGAGCAGTCCTCAGGCTCCACAACCCTGGTGTGATTCATGTAGCCTTCTCAGGGCCTTGAGGCTGCACCTCTCTGTCTGTCACTACCAAGTTTTAACCTTAATTTGAAACTATCTGGGCTGTGTCAGCACCATTATCAGTCACACCTGTGTGGCATGAGAGTGCCGCGTTCAGGTGTTTTGACCATGGTGCTTTCCAGCCCAGGCCCTGGTACGATGGTTGTGGATGAAAAATGTTCCTCCTGGATGTTCACCTTCAGGACTCCAGCGAAGTCATGTTTTGCTTGGTATCACTGGTGAAAACACCAAGCCATTAGAGTAATTGGGGAGTGATTCATCTATTTGTTTTGAGTGGTTGAATGCCAGACCACAGTACGTTTTCTTACATTTTACAATTTAGTAGTGGCCTGGAGTGCTGTATAAATTTTGCTGTACTGCTCTAAGAGGCTAAGCTTTTGCTGTTCTCTCTGGTTTTGGTTTAGAAGTCCTCCACAGGATTAAAACAACTGCTTAGTAGCTGGAGCTTTACTCTTTGTTTTGTGTTGTGTTTCTGACCCCCCTAATGCTGGCCTTGCCCCTCGGTTAAATGGTGCAGAGGCAACTGGCTGGTGGGAGTTCACGAATGTTTGCCAAGAGTTCCTGCAGTGATGTTGTATGAGGCCTAACTGTTTTCTAAACAATGCCATCCTTCCAAAATTCCTGTATACTGATTCTCAGGGGGAAGGAAATTGATTGAAAACCACCACATTTAAAATTATTCTATTTGAAAGTAAGAAATGATTGACTGCTGAAAGCTTGCCTTATCTGTTGTCTTCCCACTGGCCCTGCCACCCCTCGCTGTCCCAGGGTCAAAACAAATCTAATCCAGTCTTGTATTGGAAAAAGCAAATCAAGCCAAGGATATTATTATTTGCTCTATTTGTCTTCACTGCGGTATGTTTATAAGGTAAACCCCATTTTAGTGATGTTCAAGTCGAGTTCTGAATTGCGCTTTCCCAAGTAAGCTTTGCTGAAGGAAGCCAGTATTTATCAAGCATGCTGTCAGAGTTTTAGTGCTCAGTGCTGGACAAGTGGACAAGTTACATCTCAATTAAAAGCGGAAGATAAATGGGTGGCAGTAAATGGAGGTCATAGGTTAGAGGCGTTTAATGGAAGAAATGGAAATGAAAATTGGAAAACAATCTAAGGGGATCTATAGGAGATAAGAACGGAGGAAACTCAATTAGAGGGAGCCATGCTTACTTCTGCTCCTGGATCTGGGATAATTTCCTGTTTTTTGTTTGGATGGTTTTATTGCTTCCACTGTTGGCCAAGCTGCATTATAAATAAATAATTGAATCACCCTTTTCATGATTTGCTCAAATTGATGTATATCAGAGAGAAAAAAATAAACTCCATTTCAAAATAGTGTATAAACAGACAAACGGATTTTTGCTGTCTTAAGTGCAGCCTATAGATTAGCCCTAGGCAAAGCCCACACTGGTAATACTAAATGTTTAAGAATTTACAGCATAAAATATAAGGGTGTTTTTAAAAGCTAAAATGTTCACAAACACTAATTCAAATGTTAAGTGCTTATGAGTGCCTCAAACTACATCTGATGATGTAAGGCAAGCCATGCAGAGAAGCATACTATGTGTCTATGATGTGTCCATTTACAGAATGAAAATAAATCACTTTTCTTTTGCCCTCTTCCATTTAGGATAGATGTATGTGCAAGTGTATGTATACGTATTTTTACACGTATCATATCTGCCTGTACATACATACAACATCTCACCAAGGTGTCTAAGTGTCAGAAAGAGACACAAGTCACTGCAGTGCATAATGAGCACATAAGGGTTGTGTCCACAACAAAGCCCTTATTTTCTGTGTCTTCTTTTATTATGTCTCATGCTTGTGGTTTCTCTCAAAGGACTAGAGAATGTATATTGGCACTGCAACATTTCATTATTTGCTTTATCAAGACGTTCACTTCCCCACCTCTTCAGGGAGCTCAGTCCACCTCATCGTAAGAGACTCTAAAATTGAGCTGCTGCAGTTCCTGTGCGTGTATGTATACATCAGCTGGGAAATACAGTGCTTATTTCCGTTGAGTCCATCAGAGCCTTGCCCTGAATGGGAAGGGAGCATCTGGGTAGATGCTGATGTCTTGGTACCCCTCAGATGCCAGACTGCCTGCTTTGCTTCCCGGCCCCTTGAATGGAGCTGCATCATCTCCTGGAAGAGTGGGCAGGGAGAGCTGGCAGAAAGTACCATGACTTCTGAGGACTCTGGTGAGATAAGGGTCTGAGTTTTCTGTCTGACATGAAAGACAGTACTTAGGAGAAACGCAGCCACAGCACATTTATTTGATTCTCTCTGTTCTGAGCCAAAAGGAAGCACCCACTGAGTCACTGGCACCATTCCCAATGATCACGGTAGGGTTGTCTGCTTGAAGGCTTTTATCGTGATCCTCTGATTTGCCACAGTCCCTTGGGTATCTCAGCTTCCTTCCATTTTCTTGTCTGAAGAAGAGTGTTCTACCTTCAGAATATTTTTGAAGATGATAAATTTCAGACTAAAGCTACCAGAAGATTAAAAGAATAGTACTTTCCACTAATACACTCCGGCATATTCCCATATACTCTTTGACCCTTCGATTTATTATCACGCAGAGTATGGAGAGTGAAATAGAAGTGCCCTTACTGTCTGCTTGTTTAGGGTCTGTGCTAGGTTTGCTGTTATAACCCCAGCTCCATTTCTGCCACACTTTACACGAGGTAGAAAATTAAAGTTCTGACTCCCTTCATGATCATGTGCAGCGTTTTCCTGCAGAGTTGCCACAAGATTGCTCAAAGTGTTTTGGAAAAAATCCATAATGGAAATCAATTCTAGTTCTTTCACCCTTATTTTTTTATTTTATTTTATTTTATTTTATTTTATTTTATTTTATTTTATTTTATTTTATTTTATTTTATTTTATTTTATTTTATTTTATTTTATTTTATTTTATTTTATTATCAACCCTCTGTAGGTGGCTGTGGCCTCCTTAGGGTACTACAGGTATGACAGCGTGGGCAAGACCATGATGCCACTGTGGTTTCCCTGCAGAGGTGCAGCATTTATGCAAAGGATGTCTTTTGGGGACTTCCTTATGGAGGGCAATGCCCCACTAGTGAGAGGGGTCTGGCGTGTGAGACCTATTGGTAAGCTTAGGAGTGAGACCAGAACCACTCTTGTGTTTCTGGTCTCTTGTCTATTCAAGAAGGGAAACTGAACTCACATCCTTCCTGAAGTGAATGGTGAGAGATGCTCCCAGTCTTCTTGGCTTTAGCAAGTGATCTTTCCTTCAGAGGCCTGAACTAAATTTTGGCATTCAGGAAACCCTTCTGCATTTCCTCGGCTGCAGCCACCTAAACTCCTGCCCAGAGGAGAAGCAGCAGCTTGAGGTATTTTTACTCCCCCTGGACATGGAGGATAAGAAGGGGATTCTCCTTCTCAGCCTCTTTAGAGAAGAGAGAATACAGCTGAAAGTGTACTGAAGAAAAAATGGAAAGCTTTGCTTTTGAGTGGTTTGTACAGTACATACAGTAATCCCGATTCAAAATAAGATGCCTCTTCTTTGACATGCTGGCTGTTGCTACCATGGCCCACATACACAAATCTGTGATACAGAAGGAAAACTTGAATTTTCTAGTCCTGGGGAGATCCCTGCAAATGGGTCTAGATAAAACTGCAGGTTTCAGTGCATCCAACTTGTGTTTCACAGCATAAAGCCTTACAAAACAGTAATATTCTGCTACATTATGGAAAATATTTATGAAGTATACTGCCTAGAGAGCCCTTATCCATTGGAAAATTTATTTTCAGAAACACAAGAGTGAACAAACAATTGTTCTTACAAAGCCAGGTTTGCTGTGTAAGAGCCTCTTGTCATCGGAGAGTTTCTGCTCAAGCACAGAAGGGGACCAGGCTGTTTGCTGCATGTCTGTCTGGCCCGGTGCTTGGCATGGACAGAATGACAAATGTTGCTCCAGGCTCACCAGGGTTCACGTCCAGCAGCTGTGCTGCTTCTAATGGCTTGTGCACATCTCCAGAACAGGCTCGTGGGTTTCTTGCATGACCTGGTGAGAAGATACCAGTAAGCTTCTGGCTTAACCCCTTAAAAAAAGAGAGGGGACGTGACTGCTGGTGCTGCTGGGCTCTGTCACACTCAGTGCCCACCTGGGCAGTGCTGTTGGACGCCCACTTCACATCTGTGTGCTTGAGAACTGTGCATTTCGCTATGCTTGGTGCAACTTCTGCTTTGAATCCCAAATTACCTCCTAGTGTAGGACATGGTTCTTTTCTACAGACATAACTGTTTTGGTGGCCAGGATTTTGAGGTGGGCAAGGGGCTGTTTTTTCACTATATGTGTTTTTTCCCCTCCATGGGGATGGCAATGCAGAGGCTGTTGGAACAACCAAATGGTGGTCTGGGGGATCAAGCTGGGCAATCCAACGGAGCCACCCAGCACCATACAGGGAACCTCCTCTCTCCAGGATTCTTCAGTAAGCGCACCATGGCAGTGTTTGCAGATTCAGTGTGCTTAAAGTCCTGAAGGGACCAGATTGTCTGGTTTTATCCCTCTTATGTTGGATATAATACAATACTGCCTATTATATTTCACCTTCTTACCTCTCTATTTAGTAGTCTCCCTCGGACTGAAGCATATCATACATTTTCCACAAAATCTTTCTCCCCCAACAGCTTGTAGACCTCATTGGCAGATATCTAGAGATTGAAAAATTATACCAAGAATTAATCACCCACTTTAGAAAAATAAATAATAAAATAGGGTATCAAGCTGATTGCTAATTTTATTTTTCCTGGCTTCAGTTTCCAATCATTAGATGTTGCTCCACCTTATTTTGTTAGATTAAAGAGCCCTTTAGTTTCCCATATTTCCCCATGAACTTTGCATGGATTTTATAATCAAATTTTCTCTCCATCTTCTTTTTAATAAGCTTAGCAGATCGAAGTCTTAAACTCTCTTACTGTAAATCATTCTCCCCGCTTCTCATGCTGTTTGTGGAGCTCTTCTTTTTATATCTTCTCCAATTTTTTTTGACGTGCTTTGTAAAGCAGAGTCAGGTGCAATGTCTCCAGACAGAGGGAATGCTGCTGTGCCTGGCAGAGGGGTTAAGCGGTGCTCTGGTGCTTACACTGAGCATCACTCTCGCCTCTTCCCCGCAGCGTTTGTGTTCGAGCACAGTGTGACTATTAAACCCCTTCCAGAGGTACTCATTCTCTCCTGTTTGACTACTCCTCTGGGTTTATTTTTGAATAGAGAAAAACTTAAAGGCGTGTTTCAGGGTTGATGTTATTACTCTTTTCAGAGGGCTACCCATTTGCTGTAGGCTGACAGGCAGCTGAAAGAAACAGCAGCAAAGGAGGAAAAACAAAAAGACTCTATTTCCAGTATAATAAAATGTCAATTCCAAGGTGAAAGACTTTTACGGGGAGATGTATTCCTGACAGTCCCTTGTTTACCCTGGCCAGCCATCCCAGGCTGACTGTGCTTGGCACCGAGATCCATCAGAGGAATCAATGTCCTTTTATGCTTTATTTCAGCCCAGGTAGAGTCAACTTCACGTGTCCTCCATGGGCATCGTGGTGCAGGGCGGGCACAGAGCACCAGGCAGCCTCCCCAGGCAGCCACACTCTGCCACGGAACTGCCTCCAGTGCCTTTCAGTCCCTCCCCAGAGGTACAAAAAACCTGAAGCTGCTTGGGACAGATTTAGTAGAAGGGTTCCCAAAACAATCCCTCTTATGTTAGGCAACACAAAAGGTGCAAAGCCCTGCATAAAGGAAGAGGAACCTGCACAGAAGTCCCTTGCTGCTGTTGTTCAGGCCAGGACTTTCATCAATATCCTTTTGAGCATCCCATGCCTTTTTTTCTCTGTCTCCTCTTCCTGCTTTGGCTTTGCTCTGCTTCTGATCTCGTTTCTAAAATAACCGGGAGCAAACCCTTCTTTTTAAAATAGTTTCCCAGTCCTCCTGGCAGAGGACACATGGGTCGGACTTTGATCTCTTTATTAATCTACTAAAGAGGATGTACAGAAAATCTGGGTTACTCCGGGCATTAGGCAGGCCCTTTGTGAAAAAGTGCCTCCATGCAAGCGGGTTATTATCGAGGTTTAACAACTTCCATTGTTGGTGCTAACAATGGGAGAATTTCTGCTGATACTGGCTGTGGGTTTCCTGTGTTCCCTTCCCCTTCCTTTGGGGGGCTGCACAGGTGAGTTTTATAATCCGAGCAGGGCTCAGGAAACAAAGCAGAGCTCAGTTTGCTGTAGAGATAAACAGATACAGAGGCATAAATGTGTACAAATGTGCTGTAATGTCAGAGAGAGTTCACAGTTTATAATTCACATGTAGCTGGAAACCCAGTAGCCACCAGTGCTTTAAAAAAAAAAAGGCAAAAAAAAATCGTTATCAATAGAATGAAATTATACAGTCAGCTGTTGTCCTTTTGGAGTTATCTTAAGCAAATGTTACCCCATTGCATCTTCCTTCTAGCATTTACAAGTGCCTGAGGTGTCTGAATTTGGGGAGACACCTTCCCCAGTCACAAAATTGCACTTTTCATTTGTTCTGGTTGCTCTGCTGGCTGAAAAATTGAGCCTGCACATGTCCAGCAAATAGCGAAAAGCAGATCCCATAAATAGGCATCACCTTTTGCTGTGTCTCGGTGACCAAAAAGCAGCAGCCCTTGTCCGTCAAGGCTGCAGGAGGAGGCTGAAGCCACCCAGCCTTGCAGCACATCCCATCTGTCAGAGCAGTGTTACGCTCGGTCCCATCACTTTCCGATTGCACCGAGTGGGAAGCAGCACGTGGTAGCATACAGTCATCGCTGGGGCTTCCCAGATCCTCACAGCCTGGTTTTACTGCAGGGTTTTAGTGCGCTGCTCAGCAGTGATGGAGTGTGCGAGGCTTTGGCAGAGATTATTCATAATTTAGAGAGGGGTTTATAGCGTTTGTGCTTTTGAGGGCAATTTGGTTCTTCTGGAGATGCCCCACTGTGTATTTTTGTTTATCCATATAAGATTATCTTTATGATTTTTTCCCAAGCAAAAAAAAACATTAAAGCAAGCAGAATATACATATTTCTTCAATAAATAGAAGGCTGTAATGGAAAGTATAGAAAGTATAATAAAGTCTAGTCAGGTTTAAATGTTGGCACATCTTATTTTATTTAATTCGTAAATGGAAGAAGATAGAGAATTTATTTGACTAGGTGTCTGGTTCAGTGTCTTGATGATATGTTTGGAAAATTACTCTGAAATTGATGTGTAAATGACCTTGAAGATGTCATATTTAAACAATAGCTCATTTTGATTTGAAGTTGTAAGCCTTTTTTTCCACCTCCATGCCCCAAACACAGCAAGCAAAGAAAACATGCCACATCGGGTTTAAGTCGTTTGAAGGTAAAGAAGGAAATCTTTAATTCCAGTGCCATAAAGGTGCTGTTTACCAGGAGCTCTGCAGTGCCACCGTCTCGGTGCTGCCTTGTGAGACCTGGGGAGCTCCTGTCAGTCCCATGAGAAAACCCAGATCCGGTGCTGGGTTGCACTGTCAGTTCAGGGCACAACATTCACCTTGTAACTTGCCTCAGATGCACATATATATGCTAAAAATATGAAAAAATGCATATGTTCCCTCTTATTATTGATACATTGATTTGAGAGGGCACTGGCCAGACCTAAGCTTGAGTATCACCTTTAAGTAGTTGAAGTTCCCCCCTAGCCATTGCAAATGAGGTTAAATTTACATTTTGCAGCCCGAGGCAGGGCTGGCCGGGGTCTGTACTCAGGTGGAACACCATCGCCAGCTCCGTGTCAGGGTCAGGCCCACAAAAGCCATGCTGATGGGGCTGCACCTGATTTAAAGACCCCTGCCAGACTGGCCATGCAATTACACCATGTGTCCAAGTCACACGGGGTATCCCTGACCTCAGTTGGCTGGCCCAAAACCAAGAGATTAGGTGAAGTTTCCATACCTAATGAATTTTCCTGTACCTATCTGTTCTTTTTCTGACTAACTGAACGTGTTTTGTCTAAACCATTGCATGGCTGTGTTTGGTTTTATGAGCGAAAGCTGTCTGCAGCCCCGAGGTACACCCAAAAGGCTGTGCACACCCCAGCAGCCTTCGGAAAGAGTCACGCTTGAAGTGAAGTTTCCCCTAAAATGTATGGTGGCATGTCATGGAGAGTAAGAGCAGTAAACCTTCATGTTATCTACTTATCTATCTCTTGTATGCAGGTATATTACATTTACTAAGAGTAATGTTAATGTCCTGGTTATGATCCTGACTGGATGTGATATTAATGCAATTGCATGCAATAACCGGATAAAAGGTGTATTTGCAGACTAATCCAGTGTCAGTTGAAATAACGTTGCTGAGGATTGGATTTTTAATTCTCTTTTACTGCCCTGGGAACTTAGATGTAATATCCACTGCAGAAACTGCATTTTGAGGTAACAGCAGATTTGTACATTCAAAACATCAGTAAAAAGAGAAAATTAAAAGTTAAGCCCTAGACAGGAGTGTTACCTGTCCTGCATTGTTTGACGAACATGGTTTATTATGTATGTTTTACAATTGAACCAGACAAAAGAATATTAGAAAGTTCTACATACGTATAACCTCACAAAGTTAATATTGCTTTTGGACTCGTTCCTTGGCATGATCTAATCTCCATTTAAGTCAATGGGGATATTTCCATTCACTTCAATAGGAGCTGGGTTTGCGTTTTAATATGTATTAAAGCTTACAAAATTCATGCAATAAAGTAAAAATGGGAGGACACACTTTGCACAGTGGGGGGGCTCAAATGAAGGTCCTGTGATAGCATTTAATCACCAGAATAAGGAGCCTGATTTGCAGAGCTGCCTGCTGGGAGCAGTGGGTGGCACAAGCGGCCAGCCGCCTTCACGCTCCAGTGGAGTTTGTGGTTGATGTGATGCTGCCATCCGTAGTCAGGTTTGGCCCTGGTGATTCAAAGCTTGAGAGGACTTGAAAAGGGGTGAATATAACATGTGGTTTGTTCTCTATCCCACTGGCTCCAGTGGGCCCAGTCTGTCAGGCACTGGTGCTCAGATCCACTGCACATCTTCGTTATTCTAAAGAAGTTCAGTGCTGTAGGTTATATTTACAGTTTACCCTTAATGGAGGTAATGGAAGAAATATCTTCTAAAAGAGGTATACACTTGGCTTTTATACACATCAGAACTATTTTATGTGAAGTACCTAAATAAAACAGTGTATGCACTATGCGTAATGTCAGCTTTCTTTAAATCATAAATTTCCTTTCTTTATTGGAAGTGTAATTCCCGTCTACAAATCATGCTATTTTAGTTGGTTTTATGTTCATTGGTTTGATGAATTAAGGGCTTCCATAATTTTTATACTTTTCCTGCCTACGTTAGCTCTCTGGTAAACATCCTTCAGAAAACACGTACTTATTCCCCGTGAGGAATCTGGACTAGTTCTGACGTTTGGGTTGCACTCACAGATCTCCGCGTGACCCTGGCTCTGGGCATGGTGGCAGCTGGGGGTAGGAGCACCAAGAGGTGTCTGTGGATCCTTCATACTGGGAAGGCTGGAACAACTTGGTAAACGCCTTCTTCCCCTCTGTGCCTCTGTGTTTTATACTGAAATTCTGAAAAGAAAAAAAAAAAAGTCATTATAAAGCTTTTATCTGAGTCTTTTTGCTTACTTCTTTTCTCCCAACAAGGAAACGCAAGCAAGGGCCGTTGGGTGGTAGCTCGGTGACAAACAAGGTGTTGTGTTTACTACCGGGAGACTGGCAGAGCCTTTGATTGAGGGTCATAAATAATTAGTGGTATTTCAGAATCAGTGATTTTTCCTTTTTTCCTTTGAAACTGAGTGATGAAACGGAGCCCTGAATATTTTCTTGTCAGTATTCATTCCTGACACTGCCTCATTCCCGACACTGCCTCATTCCCATCATTTTAATTTGGGCAGAGACCAGCTTCTACTTTGTAGCTGTTTTGTACTGAATCCCCTTAGTTTTGAAGCTGGAGGAGGGAGATGCACACTTAGTGCTCTGGAAATGCCTTTTTGTAGTGCTTCTTGTGGCACAAACCAAAGTGGCCCTTGCACACAGTGGTGCTAAGTCTGTAGGTCCAGAAGGTATGTGAATGATTCTCAGTCCTTCCTAAAGCTTATACATTTTTATAGCTACTCAGACATCACATTTGCATTGGCGAGGAGCTGACTTTGTTTAGAAAGAGCGTGCTGTACTCCTACATACATCTCCCAGAGCCACCCAGAAAGTGGGAGCACTTGGAGCATGCTGGTGTGGGCTCACCTCCAGGCAGCTTCTAATGGGGACAGGCTCTGCCCTTGCTGCCTCCACCACTTCTCCTGCCTGCCTCTGTGCTGTACTGGGTCAGCATCTGGGCTGGCTACCTCATCTGGCACTTCCTAATTTCCCAGTTTGAGGTGCAGATTGTCCTTCTCTTCTCACAGGTAACTAGTGATAGGACTAGTGATAGGAGTGGCCTCAAGTTATGTCAGGGGAGGTTCAGGTTGGAATCAGAAAGAGCAGTCAGGCATTAAGGGGTTGCCCAGGGAGGTGGGGGTATCACCATCCCTGGGGATGTTCAAGGAAAGGTTGGACGTGGTGCTTAGGGACATGGTTTGGTGGGTGACATTGGTGGTAGAGGGATGGTTGGACCAGATGATCTTGGAGGTCTTTTCCAACCCTAATGATTCTAGGATTCTATGATCTTGTCACTGACACTCTTATCAACTGAATGACCAAGGAGAGCTGATGCCATTACGCAGGGTGCCCCTGTGCAAAATCACTGCAGTATTTTGGAAAAGAAGTAACTAAGGGATTTCCTGAAGTAGTTTTTGGATAGAAGTTTTTGGAGGAGTGGCTCATGCTTCCAAGTCAGTCCTCTTCCTGACTGCTCAGGAGCCTGCCTCGTTCATTTACTGAAGCCATGAGATTATGATGACTTCCACTGACAACTATAACACGTGCTACCAAGCTATTCAGCAAAATCACACACTAAAATACTTTTGTATCTATGCCAATAAAAATGGGTGGGTAGGAGAATAGGTTACAGTGGCTCATCCCAGTATCAAGACGCCAAGCAGTGGGAGATTCTGGCCCATCTCCATCACTCAGGTGCTCCTGCCAGGTATCCTCCACGGTGCGTGTTTGCACTCTCCTTTTTCTGACATCAACTCCCAACCATCAGACCTTGATTTGCTTTTCTCAGCGAGATTAAAGAGCCTCGTTATTCTCCTCTGTCTTTTCCCTGCCCGGCTTCTTACAGACCACCAAGTTGTCTTTTAATCTTGCCTTCCAAAAAAGCTAAACAGAATTGAACTCCTTTCAGTGTCTGCGCTATTGAGGGTATTCATGAAGGATGGTGTGACTCTTAGGAGGAACGTATGTGCGAAGCAGATATCCATGGCGATGGGCACCTATGTAAACACGCGGACTGACAGCTCCAGTAAACACTCTCTTCCAGAGCTGTGGCAGGTTCATTCATCACGCGACCTATACACAAAGTACTGTCAGACGTGTAAGGTAAACAAGCAGGGGGCAAAAAGAGGCTAGGAAAGAAATAATGCTTCTCTCTAATCCCTTTTTGTTTTAAGAGCCTCTTGGGTTTCTTGTGGCTGTAGTAAATACATAACTTTCTGATAATTTTTGAGTGGACTGTGCCATTTGAAGTGGTCTGCTGAAAGATGGGCAGCAAATCAGTGAGAGAGGCAAGAAGGAAATCCAGTTTGCTGATTTTTGTCCACTTAATAGCCGCTAGCTTCTCACTGCCTTTTTTTTTCCCTTTTTGCCTTTGCCCATCATAATGCAGCCCCTCACTGGGTGCCACTTGCGGGAGCCGTGCAGAAAGCATTACCCCATTATTTTCCTGGGGAAAGAGGGAAAACAAGCCTTTAAGAGAAACAAGTGCACAACCTTTGCATTTCTGGCACACTGCCGAGCCCGAGGGCTGCACTTAATTTACATATAAATGTGACCAGGATTTTAATCAGAGATTAGTGCACTCTGTTGTTATTTTTCACTTAGAGTGTTCATAATGCACGTGGTGCTTTGCAGATCATGTAGGACAAATGGATTTTGAGGGTTGCAGTGGAAAGCATATCTGTGGCACTGCTGTTCTGATGGATGACCGGCTTTCTTTCTGAGGGTGCCAGCAGCCCGAGGAAGTGCTGGCTTCATTTCTTTTGGGATACTGCAAAATCAAGCATTTCTTGCTGAGGGGGATGTAAAGAGCTGGCTTCGAGCCTGCTCACCTGGATTTCAGCTGCCCCATGTGGCAATGCAGTAGTGCCTCACTGATGGAGCATCCCGGTGGACGGGAGCATCTGCTTTTCTGCCTCGTTCATAAATGTGTCTGCAAAATCGTGAACTTGTCTTTTTAATCACTTCAAAATTTTCAGAATCTCTGCTGATGTTTCTTCTTATTTCTCGATTTGTTTAGCTCAGGTGTCATTACCTTGTCCATGTTTCTCTTCTAATTAGCAGGCAGCTGGGAAGAGTGCATCACAAGAATTATCCCAGAAGAGCTGTATGGCTGCTCCCCAAACCCTCTCCTCCTTTCTGTTCTGAACTTGAAAATAAGCTTTTAGCCTTCTTTAGTATCTGTTAATAAGCTTTGAAATAAGTGAGGTCTTTTCTGATTTTCTTGTGGTCTTATCCAGGGATATTCTCATTCTTTCCTATACTTCCACTCAGCTAACCTCAGGTACCTCAGGGCCTCCCCATGGAAAGCCCCAGGGAATATCTTGCTGTTCTGATACCAGCACTATCAGCCTTTTTCCTTAAGTGATGAAGAAATGGTGATAATTAAATGGCATCATCAGTCTTCAGAGTTAGCACCTCATCTGAAAATTAAATTTGACATGTGCTCGAAAGGCGTTACCCAAATCTACATGGAGATATTGGTTAAATATTCTTGTATGTGTTCTTGTGGGTACGAACTTCAGACCCACATTTAGGAAGACAGCAGGGAGGAACTTTGGAAAAACTGAGAGTGCAGTGGAAGGGGAAGGGGATCCCAGGGCTGACACAGGGTCTCCACATGGAAAACCTGAAAGGGAACAAAGACCTCCTTCTCTATCCATCAAGCCGCTGTGTGTTGACAGGTTAAATGACAAGACATATTGAGCAAAAGGAATTAATCTGGATCTGGGACCTTTTAATAAATCAAAAGTAAAAGGAAGAATCAGTGTAGCAGACCCATTGGCAGCTGCTAACACTTGTTTCATTATCCTTTCCTTCTGAAATACACAAATGGAAAGGAACTGTTGCCAGGAGTCATAAAATGAAGGAAAAACTCAGAAGATAGATTTATTATCAGTTCAATATTGGTGAAATTCAGCTTCATAAACAGAGGTTAATCTGCTAAAATCTTCCTTGCTCGCACTGGGGGAAAACCCCACTCATTTCAATTTTTGCTCAAAGATCTAAAATAATTCTTCTTGTCATCTGAATAAATCAACATCTCCAGAAGCACCAGTGTTCATCTTTTTTTGCCTCATCCTTGCCCACGTGGATTTATTTTATTTATTTATTTCCAGGGGGTGTTGTTTATTATGGGCTCTTCTCATCCTGGCGATGTAATTTCTCTTCTGGACTTCTAGGCATTTTCATCACACTCTGCTACATATTTCACCCATGTTTTACAGAAAGTCATTATGTAGCACAGCCTGCTGCTGACAAGAATATTTAGAATACACTCTGCCTTTGTCCTCCAGTGCCGTGTTGCTCACCTTTGTTTTGTGAATAATATGAGCAAGAAGGACATGGACCTGGTGTTACTGCAAAGAGACCTAAGCCTACACATGTCTGGAACTGGTGCTGCTCCTTCTTCCCTGTCTTCTCTCTGTATGGTTGATGAAACTGTAGGAAAATATGTGCCAGTTCAGACTAGTGTTAAAAAAAAAAAAAAAATCCAAACTTGAAAAAAGTATAAAAAAGAAGAGTTGTGATAGAAGACAAGAACTAATACAACAGGCATCCATTCGGTGAGTCCTGTGCTGCCTCCCACCTCAGCACAGATTTGGATGGGGGCCATCAGGATCTGGAGCCTGACTCCCTGGGGACAGGCACCATCTCTTCTCTCTTAGGGGACTTTCTGTCTTGCGCTGGGGAGTGGTGGTCCCTGAGGATGGAAGTTACCTCTTTTGCCTCTTGCTGCTACCCCTTATGAAAACAATGCAGTGAGTTCACTGGTAGCCCTGAGCATAGGATGGGTTCTGCTATCAAATGGCCAGGGAAGCTCACACCAGGGCTGTTCAGATCATTACAGATCAGAAGCTTTATCAGGCCATCAAATCCCTTCCTTCTGCTGATGTCTCACAAGCGCAGGGCCATCATTTTCATGGCTGCTTGTCAAGAAATGGAATAGCCTTTCCAGTTCGCTTTTAAACCAAAGGTCATGGCTTCATCTAGTGTCGTAAATGGAATAATTGCTGCTATCTACAAAGCCAAATTTGATGCATAACTTGTAAGACTGGGGCAAGGAATAAAGTAGATGAATTACAGCTGAACTTCACATAGCCCATTAAGAAGGATTCATGATAGGACCAGCAAGGAGGAGCCCTTCTCATCATCCCACACCCAGCCCACTGCAAAGCAGCACCTGAAGCCTGCCTGAAACCCCTCTCACATGCAGCTCTGGATGCCGCTGCTGGCAGGGAGATTGAAGAGTTGTTTGTGCCCATTCCAGGATCTTTAAAGCCTCTTTAAGACATCAGGATGTCCTAGGAAATTTTAGAGCAGTCTGATAATTAAAAAAATATATAAAACTAAAGGCAAAAAAGACACCTACCTCCCTTCCTAACTTTCCTCTGGAATTAACTGGTGAGGTTGTTCTAAGCAGCATCAAGCACATCTGGGACTAAATTCAGGTTTCTTGCATTACTTCTTTACTATTTCCTCTCTATTAATGACATGATTTGCTTGTTTGCAAACTGTCCTTTGAATATATCTATCTCAAGCTTGAGACCCATCATATTCATGTGCTGTCCAAGATTTAGTGCTGGATAGAATAGGAAAATGTTCTTGGGACATGTGTCGCAAAAGTTGTGGGAAAGGGCACTTGCTTATTTTGATGTTGGTGTGAATGCATGTGTGGTGCTGGTGTACTTGGTCCTCTGTGTGTTTGCAGGCAAGTGAAGGCTCTGAGTACACAAATATGAGCAGGTCTTTTAGTGCTAGCAGGTCTTCCTGGTAGAAAGGCCTTGTATCTGATATTACTAAAGTCATGGTGGGTTTAATGCTCATTTCAGAAGGAGGATGGCTTTCTACATCACTTTAGGTAGACTTGAAGGTGCCTTGAAGTCCTTTGCTCTGTTACAGACAAATGCTTTCTCTCCTGGTTTCTTAGGGGCACAAAGAAAACCATCTGATGTTTTACACCAATAGGTAGCATGGGCAAACCTTTCCTTCCTCTGTGCTGAAGGAGGATATACTGATTGTCTAAGAGCTACTACAAGGCTAGCTTTCAATTGCTCATTATCTGGCATTTTGGCAATGTGCAATGACTTTTCTCAATATTTAATGTGCTGTCTATTTTCTGAACTCGAATGGATTATTTTAAAGTGTCCTCTAGGGCTTTTTCTTAAGCAGGGCACTGGCAAGATTTTTAAATGAGCAGCCACCTTCCCTTGTGCAATTCACTTTCAATGGTGATCTCCCTGTCCACCACAGTTCATACAAGCTTACACTACTGGCAGAAGATGATGGCATTTCTTCTGTTACTCAGCCAGCTGCAGTCCCAGCAGAAAACTGGTTATGACACTAGGACACTTAGGAAGAGCCATCTTCTTACACAAAAAAAATTGTGATACAAAGGACTGAGATGTTGAGCAGGGTTCAGGAAGCAATGACTGTTTTACTTATAAGCATGTTTAGCTTTTGTAAGGTTGGAGCATTTAATAAATCTGAGTACATTTCTATAGTACTGCCAAATTAAAAGAGATGTGTTTTTTCATTGATCCTCTTCCTGAGATCTTCTGCTTGCTGTTTTTCTGCAGGAGTTATCTACACAGCAGATATTCTCGATCGGGAGACAACCAAGTCCTACTGGTTGACGGTGTACGCGACTGACCACGGGGTCGTCCCACTCTACACAACCATCGAAGTCTACATTGAAGTGGAGGACGTGAATGACAATGCCCCTCTCACCTCTGAACCTATCTATTACCCAGCTGTCATGGAAAACTCCCCGAAGGATGTATCTGTCATTCAGATCCAAGCCCAGGACCCGGACTCCAGCACCAATGAAAAGCTGACTTACCGGATTACAAGTGGAAATCCCCAGAATTTCTTTGTAATCAATCCCAAAACAGGTAACAAAATCCTGCTGCCTTGTCATGGTAGAAAAACGCAATTTAAATATTTATTGGCTTCCTTCCTTTCAGTATTTTTCCCAACCTATGTTTTCTTGTTAGTTATCTGTCTGAAGCATCCTGCTGTGCACTTGTAAATGAGCGTGCCGGCAGCTGATGTGGGGCACATGTGCTACTGCAGCAATCGCTCGTCTGCAGGTCACTGAATAGCTGCTGGCTGTTGCCTCTTTTCCATGTCTGTAGGGATGAGACTTTGTTGCTCTGAGTCTGCAGAGCAATACTAACAGGCAGATTCAAGCTGTTGGATTTCGTGAAGCAGAGCCTTGTCCTTTGTAATCCGGCATAGCTCCGCTGAAGTGAGTGGCACTACAGTTGTCAAGTACATGTAATTAGGCTGTATGTTACATGAGCTGGATATAATTTTACAGCTTGTTTCATACAAAAAGACAGATGAGTAAATCTGAAAGTCCTTCCGGCCCTTAAAAGAATCTATGCATTTGCATTGATTTGTAACACTTAGGGATGAGTGGCCTGTGTGGGCAGTGTCACAGACACACTGCTGTACACCCGGTGCTCATGCTTGCTTCAAGTTCTTGTGCTTGTTGCAATGCTTCTGGCTTTATTCTGGGGTTTTGATTAAGTTTCTTTTCTTTCCTTTTTTTTTTTTTGTGTGTGTGTGTTTATTTGTATTTGCTGCAGCTTAGGAAGTCAGAAGAAATATACCTGAGTGAACACTTTTAATTTATAAGGCAATGATATTCACTAAATAACTTTTCAACATATGTCAATCCTATTGCAATGTGTAGCTTAAGAAGGGGCTGGGAACGTTTCAGACATAAGCCTTTCTTCAGGTGAAGAAATCATAGAGCATGTGTATTCACACCGTTCAATCTGCTGAGCCCTAAGGCACATATCTCACTTATTCTTAACACTTGAAGTGGCCGAAGATGGCTCTTCCATCTGCATGCCTTCCCTTCCTCCCCCTGCCCCATAAATCCCATCTGGACAAAATAGCAGAGTTAGGACTCTGCAATATTTAATTAATTACATTTAATGCACGTGCATCCCTGCCATCAGCTCCTCCCACAGAGCATCCTGCTCAGCACATGTCTCTTCATGGCCATGAGTTTCAGACAAGTCCCAGCCATGGGTGCTTGGGTGCCACTGCTGGTAGCACCAGGTGTTTTGGTGGCCCTTCCCCATGCCAGAGCAGAGGGCAAGAATAGTTTTATCTGGTAAGAAAATTGTCATCCTCTTGAATTGCAGGTCGTGCTGAAGAGGTTCATCTTCATTTTGTGCTGCTAAAATTGTTGTCAGAGAACTTAAGGGCATCAGCATAGTTAACAATTCACTATTTCTGCAACCCCTGGGGAGGGGCATTGCTGCTTTTTTCTTGTTTTTTTTTTATTCCTTTGAAAATGATTGGACTGATGGAGTCCATGTGCACTGAGGTCCCTTGATCCCCAAAAAGGGAGTTCTGTCATTTGAACACAAGGATTTCTTCCTCCCTTGTGAAGTAGCGAAGCGTGGCGAGCTCTTCCTGCCCCGTGCTCTGTGTTGGGAGGCTGGCGTCCCAGGAGGAGGATGGGTTTGCATTAAAGTTTCCCTGAGATATCTGTCCCCGGTACATTCTCACAGGGCATTACCTTCTCTAAGGCAGTGGTTTACGCTCCAATTGCTTATAGATGCGACTTCTGCACACACAGGAGAAAGGAGAAGTGTGCCGACCCCGTGTCCTTGCTGGGATTCAGCGATGCCATAACTCACCCAGCGCTTTGCATAGCAGCCACAAGTGCAGCCGTGTGCTGTATAGTCAAGATTAAAAGGTTTAATGTGAACCCAAATATGTGATGATGACAGTGTGTGTGGGTTGAGTGAGAGCAGTCATTTGTGAGGAGGTATCTTTTGTTTTCTTTGTCACTTTGGGAGTTTAAACAGCACCAAAAAACTGACATCTTTCTCCTGTGACTAATCGGGTGTCAAGAGGCAGCACGAAGGCCCCATATCACGTTTTTCACATCCTTCAGTGCAAAGCAGCAGAAATTGGCCTCGACTGGAGATGGGAAATGGGCTGGAGCATATGGGTGCTTCTGTGGCAATCAGACATTTCTCAGATGCCCAGGTCATGGGGCTTTCGGGTTAAGTTTCTCGTTGGATTTGCTGTCAGAAATAAATGTCCCCTAAACCCAGATTATGGGGAGGCTGGGATGACAGGCATGACAGGAGGCCTGTTTCCTCTGCAGCAAAGAAGCAGTGATCATGGTTTGCTTCCTTAGATCATCAGGATATATTTCAGCAACAAATCTCCCCCTGTTGCTGGAGAACAAGGCCTTGTTGGCCTTGGCCTCCTGTGCCTTCTTCCTTTGTGTCTTTCAGGACCTGCTTTCCTACAAAGTGCAGACAGGGCACGGGGTGTATCATGGCTGTGTGAAGGGTGGGTGTTACTTCAGACATCTCTGCCAGATGTCTGTGGCACTGATGAATGGCACAGACAGAGCGAGGTGGGCAATCCCTTCTCTTTAGAGAGTCCTTGCCTGTGTGAAGAAAAATGCGCTGGGTGCTGCTTCACCCTAGTCATGCTGTGTCCCTCTCCACCTCTGTGCAACCTCCTGTGCCTTATCTGCGGTCCCTCAAGCTCCCAACTGTATTTAATAGAAGTGCAAGTAGGCCACTGGGACTTGGCCCTGCTGGCTTCTGTTTGGGGTTTGTGGGGATGCCAGGGGGGCTCCAGTAGCTCTGTGCCTGCTCCTCAGGAGGACAGGGACACGTGCAGCCCTCCTGCACAAAGCTAGCCGGTGTCACCACCCTTTAAGGTCTTTCTTTTGTCACCTCCTTTGTGTTTTTTATTTTTTTCTATCATACCGCCCAGCATCAGTCTACACCTCGGAGTGCATTTTTACCTTGTGAGCTGATATTCATAGGTACAAGCACTGAGTGGATAATGTAGCACATGAGTACGTGTGAAACCATAAATCACCCACGCTTGAGAACAAGGGGGCCTTGTTCTGCAACCTGGCGGAGCCGTCTTCTAAGTTTAGCACGTCCAAGAGAGCAAATCTGGATTTTCCTTTAGTGGGCAAGGAGTATTGCAGTACGCTGTTTTGTGAGGGGGCAGTTAACATGTTTTTCAAGTAGCTGAAGTGACTCTCCTGGTTATATTACTGCAGGGAAAGGTACACTAATTCCTTCAGTGCCTTTGCTTCCCAGATACACTTTGCACCCAGCAGTGATGGAAGTGTTTAGAAGTCACAACGCCTGTCATTAGGATCAACCTAATGGGGCTGATGTGGGAGCCGGGGGTTTTCCCTCTTACCATGACTTTTGTGCAGTGGAAGGCTCGGTTTCCCTTATCAGAGCACGAGGCCTCTGGGTTTTGCTCCCAGCAGCACTGGTTGGGGCTGTGATTTGAGGCTGCAGCCAGGGATGAGATGGGCAGAAGGCCTGGGCAGGCAGCTGGGGCGGCTGGCTCCCCGCTGAGCCCGTGGCATGACACGGCAGCCCCCAGCCCGGTGAGTTATTTCGGGGTGAGAAGCTGGTGGAAGAAGGTAAATAAAACGTATGATGGAGTTATATATAAAAGAAGATTGATTAGGGGCGTAAATTCTTATTTTTATTTCATGTATATAGGCGTTAATTTCACAGCACAGCACAGTGGTAATTTACTGCATTGATTTATTAGTTTCTGTGCTCTGAAGAAAACAATGAATTTTAATTCAAGCCATCACTTTTTTTTTTTTTTTTAGTGTTCCACATATATTGGAGAAACCCCATAAGCTTCTCTTCAGCCTTATGGAGATGAGATTAAGAGATATTTTAACTAACAAGCCAGCAGACCAAACTTAGCTCTCATGCACAGCAATTCTGTTGATGGTAATGAGTTTACTCTAAATTCACGCTGGTGTGTCTGAGAATTTTGTTTACACCTTGCTTTGGCTCTTGCTGGCAGTGTTTTAACAAAGACAGAGCTCTGGCACTCCCAAAATAGTATTTGCTGCAGCTTTAAAGCAGGCTGCACTAGTGGGGTTAGAAATTGTGTATGTAGGTCAGTACATCATTTCAGAGCAGTGATTCTCCGCTTCTGGAAATCGTCTCTGAACTGTCACATGCTGCACCTAGATTTGGAAAGAGACTGGATATTTTCATACTGAAGTAATATTAATATTTATATAGGCTAATGTGGGAATAGCGAGTGTCATGTTTAAATTGGTATGAATGCTAAGGAAGATACCTCTTCTAAGCAGGCTTTTCTTTCTTTAGCGCTTACTGAGACAGCACAGGATCCTGCTGGGGCTGAATTGCAATGCCATATGAAAACAGTACTTCACCCTCCTGCCATACCTCCCGGTTTTTATGGATACTTTTATCTTGTTTTTCCTGAAATCCCCACATGTATTCCTTTTTTTGAGCCAGGTGCTCAGCTGTTGTACTGTGTCCTGAAGGTTGCCAGTACTGCTGTTGGCTGCCTAGTGCCTCTGCTCAGCCCAGAAGTAATGGTATGCCGGTGAGGAGAGAGACTGAGGCTGGTATATTCAGGAGAGCACTCCTGGGACTCTGCAATAAATTCTTGATCTCCAAGAGCCAAGTTTGTCATGTTGTTGCTGGTTTGTTGTTTTATTTTTTGTAGAGCAGACAAAGAAAGATGGTTAAAGATGCCACTTTTTTTTTTTTTTTTTTTTTTTTCAATTCTGTTGGGATTTAGGGGTAGATAACATTTCAAGGGAACTCACCTTGCACTGGAAGCACATTTTGGTGGTCTTAGTAATCCAGTTATTAACATTTGTGCTGTACTTTGGGTGCTGCAAAAAGCCATATGGACAACGAATGGGAGTGGAGGCAACTTAGTTCCTGCTACAGCCTGTAACATCTTTTAGGTTTAAATCCAAGCTGCACTGAGTTAGGGGAAAGGCTAGTATTTATTGGTTCTGGAAAGCAAGGGGCATTTAAAACCTTCCACAATATCATAATCAAAGTTAAATGCCAAGCCATTTGAAAAGATTAAACAAAATTATTTTTTGATAACATTTCTAAGGGACTTTGGATCAATAGCATGAGACTAAATGTAGTACTACCTTGGTCTGTAAGAAGCATTTCATGCTACTTTTTAAAGTCTTCAAGAATAGACAATTAAAGTGTTCATTCTTGAGCATTGGTTCTCCCTCCTCCCCCTGTTATGGTATTTCTGCTGCATTAGTGGGGGACATGTCTGCGACTGCACTTGTTGCTGGTCATGCTGTTAAACTCTTAAAAAAAATCCCCATCTTAGACATTTTGTAAATGAAGACCTTTAGTTTTTTGTTTTGTTTGTGGTCTCTTTTTCTTCTTTCCCCTGTGATTGTGTAACTTGCCATCCATCTCCCTCCTGGGCACATTTTACTTGCAGTAGAGATCAAACTGGGCAGTCACCTCCCTCCAGGCTGGAGGCTCCTTCTGGAGGGCATCTGGTGGCACCTCCTGCCCGTGTGTTTGGCACAGTGCCGTATCCGGTAGCTCTGTGCGTTGTAACACTGCTGTGCAGATCGTGTTGTGCCCACTGCCATTCATACTGCACGTGTCCCCGTGGTTCAGCTGCCCTGCCCAAGACTGTAGAAAACTTTGCGGAGCAAGCAACCATTGATTGTAGGTCTCTTAAATTAATGGTGAATTTGAGGACTTCTGTCTCTCTTCTGTGGTATCCAGCATTTTTTTGGACAAATACTGAGTTCTCTAACAGTTGCGCCATCCAGCCCAATATATCGATAACTGATCTGTTAACTACCCATAACTAACACAGATTTTTACAATGTAATTCCCTTAGAACATTAGCTAGCTTCCACTTTCTGTAATTTATATTATATCAACACATGCTAAATGATCTACTTTCTTCTTTCACCTCTCAATATTTTTAACTGTGACTCTCAATGACTTCTTTATTATGTGCTCATTGTTAAAAATTGAGCTTCTGAGTATTTTAAAAGCTTTAATTTCTGGTTTGGGATGGCTCATTCTTTACTTGACACCGTATTTCCAGTGCTTTGAGCCTGAGGTTAGCAGCTCGCAAATCAAAGGACCATGGATGTTGCAGTTATGTGCTAAATCACAGTGGGACCTAGAAGCTCATCAGGCATTGTACAACATGTTAGTCAAAGTTGCTGCCTTAAGGAGCTTGTCATAACAACAACAATAATAGTAATAATAATAATAATTAGGGGAGAAAAAAAAAAAAAAAAAAGAAAGGATGTAAATCATCAAGTCCATCTGCTTGCCAGTGCACGTTTATTCCCCAGAGCACATTTTCAATTAACTCCTGAGCTGCAGCCCAGCAGTGACATGAACTCTTCTTTTGACTTTGATTGCGTCACGTAGCCTCACTCTGTTTCTATTTTTTTTGGTGTAAGTGGAAATATTTTCTTACCTTATGTGATTGTTCTGGAAATTAGTCCAGTTTGCAGATCAAATAGGCTTTGAAAATGCAAACTATTGATTTTTCAGGCATCTCAGCATTAATAGGCATCCATGCACAGTCATATATTCATAGGCATATTAAAAGAAAAAGGAATATCACTTCTAGAATGGTTGAAGAGGAATATAAAACCTTTTTAATTTAAGTAGCTATAGTCTCGTGGCAAGACCACTGATTCCACAGAAAATAAGAAAACATGGGCTCAGCCCATCCATTTCTTCCCTTTTCTCTGGCAGTGATTTTCTCCTTACTCTGTATGTGTTATCTGTGTAGGGGATAAAGGTGTGAGCTGTGTCACCTTAGTTGAGGCTACAGTAATGCTGCTATTAATAAAATAATAAATCCAGCTTTATCACCTCTTCTGAGTAGGCCTGATTTCTGCTAGCAGTGGGGTTTGATTCGTGAAGCACTGAATACAGTTGAGCTTGCTGGATGACTCTGATATCAAGTGTCTCTTTTAAAATTATATTAGCAGATACAATAGTGCTCATAAATGCATTTTTTTTTTCTGTAATCAGCAGATTTAAACATGGCATATAGAAATTTTAACCTTTCTTTAGATCTCCATGATGACCTTTTTAGCCCTCTTTCATGGTAAGAAGCTTTGTGAGTTTTACCATTGACTCGACTGGGCCATTGTTATCCTTATTCAATAAGACATCAGTTTTTAACCTGAACTCCCCGTCTGTTTCAGTAGAGATGTATGTCTGAAGTGCAGCAGTGTGGCGTGGGCCTGCGAGTCAGTGCTTTCTCCTGGAGAAGGTTACTGCCTGATAAGAGAAAGAGGCAGGGAAATACTGATCTTAAGTTAATGCCATGCCAGTGGGGAGGAATGCCCCTGCTGATGTTAGGAGCATTAGTCCACCCCCAATCACAGTGACAATCCCACGGTGAACCTCTTTTTAACATTTCCCTGCAGAAAAATAACTCCTTCCTGTCCTGCCCCAATACAGATTCTGGAACAGCAGGAATTTTGCCGCTGATCCCATAAATCTGCATTGTTGTATGTTACAACAGTCATTTATCATTTTCAAAAAACACCAGGAAAACAGGCTTCTGTTGTATTCAAAACTCTGGCTATCACCTTAGCTGTATATCTGATTTTTCTACCTTGTCTGTCAGTCCACTTTCTCTGTTCATACATTTCCAGAAGCCACGGCTAGTCAGAACTGGTCAAGAAACCATCTATAAGTTGTTTTGTTCCTTCACTGATTTGTAATTAGGGCTGTTGCATTCACTTTCAGGTAACCAACTACTCTTGATAAAATTATTATCAATGACAAGCATAATCGAGATTATTGGGTGAAGCTGTGTACCCTAAGTATCGAGTCACAGCCCTGTTAAACATATGCACACATGCACATGCTATGGACACTTGTCATATCCTGTCATACATTATTACGGTAATAGCAGTGAATGCCCTTATGTTACAGTAATTGCTTGTGGCCCAAGCCTGAACTCTGGCAAGGGAAATTAGGTTTGTGAGTTATGGATGCAGGGACATGGAGCCTGTGAGTGTGATGTTCATGCAGGGTTAGGGGTGTGGAGCTGCCGGGGAGGAAAATAAAGCTTTGATGTTGGGCCAGATAAGGTGAAGGCTTGGGGGTGGGGAATGTTGACTTTTGCTTTCTTTTTATTGCTTCTGCTTTTTAATCAATCAAGTAACTTGCATTTTGCTGTTGCTCAACAGTCAGAGGTACGCTGTCTGTCTATGATTTTTAGATCTTGCAAATCAGATCAGACAATACAAGGATCAATCAGCATGTTTCCCTCTTCCGTAGCTGCTCAGAATATATTCATATTGTCATCTTAGGACACACACTTCCTTGGCTTGAGTGGTGTATCTTCACCTTACTGTATGAGCATTTTCTAATTTCTCTTTACTGACTTCACTGGAAGTTAGCAACAAAGCCTGCAGCCATAATTTACTCTCAGGGTAACATCCGGTCCTCAGTACTTAACAAAAAGCAGAGGTGGAGACATTTCCTCTCTGAGAGAATGAGATTGACCTATTCTATGTGTGAATAATAAAAAAAAAAAAAAAAAAAAAAAAAAAAAAGAGTCAGGAAATGGGAATAAGAAGGGAGGGCAACTGTAAAGACAGGTGTGTTTGCATAAGCCATCATGATGTCAGTAATTACAAACTATTAATTTTTCTTTGTCTTCTGTCACGTAGGAGGTTGTGTCAGCACCTAATAAACCTCCAAAGCCTCATCACCTTGCAATACAGCTGAACTGGTCTGTTGAAAATTAAGGTTAATAGTAAATCAGTGTTATTTTTCCTCTTCTGTCTCTCTCTGATTCTCTGTCTCCATTAGAGTTACACTGTTATATCCAAAGATAATTATTTCCTGTGAAATTATTCTCCCCTCACTTTCCCCCTTCCCTTTATGTTAATGAGAGTGCTTTTCTCTCACTGTGAAGATTGACACAACTTCTTTGAAGTTAGTAATGCTGTTGCCAGTTCTTGCCAGTTAAGTATGTGACCTTATCAGTATAATTGTACAGATCGCGTCGCCATATGTCTAGATGCACAGAGCTTAATTTAACAGAAGACATATATGTATAAAAATAAAGCAGTATCTGGGGGTTAAATATTGGAAGACCCCCCTAATCACAGTTTTCATCTTATACAAAACTTTCTACAGAACTCTTACATCTCTGAAGTTAAATTAAAAAAAAAAATAAATTTCCCTGCAAGGGACCCTGGTCTTGTAGCTATATTTTCACATTGATCATCCTGTGGCTTCAACAATCCCTGTACTTCCTCACCAGTTGTGCTTAAATGTTTTCTCTTCCCTTGATGGGTAAGTCCTCCACACCATATGGTAAGGCAGAGCAGCACTGCTGTACCTTTTGAGCAAACAAGAAACTGAGGCAAAGGAAGCAGCTAACAACCTATGCCAATAATGAAGATTTGGTCTTAATTTGCTTTCAAAACCACTGGCCACATATAAAACCTTCCTGGCGATGGTCCAGACCAGCCTGCCCCACTGAACCTTGAATGTTAGGCTGACCCCATACCTCTTTCCCCTCAGCTGCTGTTTTCCCTACAACCTGCGCAGAAACTACCTGGGCATGTAGGAGCCTCACCTGCTTCCTATCCTATTTCCTATCCTGTTTCCAATTAGCCCACCATTTCCCATCCTTGTCTTTCACCTCCTCCTCACTTGCCCAAAGGCAACCCTGGGTTGCCCAAAGGCAAAGAAGGATTCCAGTGTGTACAGGGATGGCACTAATGGCATCAGGCACAGGACCAGGATGGCACTAATGAAGCCTCTAAGGCATGTAAAGACCAAGATGACTCATGTCCCTTGGGTGTGTGAAGCGAAACCTCTCGCTGTCAGCCTAATGCTTGCACAGCAGCTTGCCTGATACTGTTGTGGAGCAAGGAGGCAAACCCAGAGCTCTGAAGTCCCAGGCTGGCCTCACACATTTGTACTCTTTCTTTCTCCGTAGTACATTTGCTTGTATTTGCTTTGCAAGAATATTTGTGCTCATTGCATCCTGTAAATATGAGTCAATGTCATTATCTACTGTGGGTTTGTTGTCATATAAGAGAAATGTCTTTTTTTTTTTTTTTCAGATGATTTACGTGCACGGAATCTGTGCTGCAGTAATCTATTTGTATGGTAATTAACAAGTAGCTTTTCAGACCTTGGTTTTAAAACTGCATATTTCTTGAACTTCAACTTAATAACAGCATATGAACATCAATGCACATTCACCATTTATTTAATGTAGCCACAATACACAAAAGATAAATGTAAGTCTGGTCAGCAGGAGAATATTTTGATTATAATTAATTTTGCATCCCTTCACCATATGTTCATATTTTCTAACCTTCATTTGAATCATAGACACTATGTAATAAAATGTGCAGTGTATATATATATATGTATATATATATAGAGCGAGATAAAGTTGGTTAGAGAAGCACGGGTGCTTATGGTACTACAGCTTCAGCTGAATTATATGGTTTATGCCACCCAAGGATTTGGCCATCTTATCCTTAAACAGGTATTATTATGGCAGGATGCTGTCATTGCTTAAAAATGTTCAAGTTATTTTTGTTAATGTGAGAACAAGGCATTTTTTTAATCTCTGAAGAAATGTTGGATGCCCGTGATTTACATTATTCAGAGAGATCCTTTGGGAGACGCTGCTGAGAATGGAGAAGTTTCTTGTTTTCATTATTATTCTATAAATTTAAGGCAATTCTTGAGATGGAACCTGGGAACATACTACAAATGACACGGGGAATAATTGTTACTAAATTTAATTTATTGAGTATGTGTGAATTAGATTGATTAAACAGAGAGAATAAACACACACAAGATTACCCAAAATAGGTGCAAGGATGGAAAAATCTTAGATAGCATTAACGGCTTAAAATTGTATGATGCTGTAGATATTTTTCAATGAGTCTATAATTTCTTATGGGATTTATCTCATTTTTTCTTTCTTTCTTGTAATACTTAATGTAATCCAAACTGATTAGGTGAATATTATGTATTAAAGGAGAAAAAATAAAGCAACCACATGACCAAAATTAACTCTAAAGTAGTCCACAGGGGCAAACTGCAGCATTGCCTCAGTAAGATGCCCATGATCTGAATTTTTATGTCTGGAAACCCCTCAATTTGATTTGGGTTTGTTTGGTGAGGAGAGTTGTCCACCGGATGATGACCAGCATGGTGTCAGAGAGGCAAATAGGCAGGATTTAGATGTAGTCACTCTTTCACCAGTGGTTTCATCACCCTCCCATGAGTTCAGCTCCCATCTGTCTGATTTGTTCTCCCCTCCTGCTACCTGGTGTTGAGGAGGGAGGATCAAAACGGCATTTCCACCCAGTTATTTATACTGGAGAGGAAGCCTCTTCCTCTCCACCTCCAAAACTTCTGTTCTTGCTTTTCACTTGGAGTCATTGTGCAGAATAACTGGGATTTTATGAACACCCTGCAAGGCATCAGCCTAACCTCTTTAACTTGTGGTTTTGTTAACAACAGATACACAGCACTGGGAATGGCATAAAAGACTTAATAGGAAAACAGAAATGTCAGAGAAGGGAAAATTTCTGTAGAGAGATGCCATTTTTGCTTATGAACATATATGAGGAAAGAGATGAAAACATGAATAAAATAATACATGTTTTGATGAAGTGACTGTATAAAGACAGTTGTCTCAAACAGAAAATACTCTGAAGACTGTTTCACACAAAACTATGGACCGTGTGTGTATTTGGCTTGTGTCATCAAGAACTCTCACCCTTACCTATGAGAGTGCTTTTGAGTAAAATCAAAAACAAAACAAACAAAAAAAAAACACCTGTACCCTTAACATAGCTTAATTTCTCCACAATGAGTGCTGCACAAAAAGGAAGAGAGACTGTGTTTCATTTTTACTTTTCATTTAGTATTTAGAAATAATTCAGAACTAAGAAGAATTCTGTGAGGAAAAGCAAAACCTGTGCTGCCTCTTGGTAATCTGAAACTATGACTTTTTTAAGTATTTATTTGCAATCTTGTAGCACCTTTATAGCTACAGTCATGAGGTATAGCTACATGCCCTGCTGAGCTTGGCAGCGTAGATGGAGTAAAAGATGGTCGCTGCACCAAAAAACTCGCAGTCTAAAGGGAGCCTGAGACAACAGATGGGAAAAAGCAGATGGGGATGCAGAATTAAAACCAAGGTGGTATTGATCAGCCTTAAGTGAGTCGAGACCATGCTGTTAAAATGGAGGAGCGGGCAGTTCGGTCCCTCGCTGGCATGGTGCTGGTGTGCCTGCATGCACCACAGGCATTGTCCTGGGGCTGCAGATCCTGGCACTGTGCAGAGCAGGGAGGAGCAGCTGGAGGGGTTTCACCCCAAATTATCACAGGGATGGCAGAGGGGAATGGTACTTTGGTGGCATATGGGTGGTGGAGGCCATGCTCACTAAATCCTGACTGGCCCCATGATGCTGGGACTGCTGCAGCCCTCTGCTCTCTTCCAGCGGGGAACAGGCCACACTGCCTGGTTGGCACCACGAGGAAAGTGCTCAAACAGCCTGAAAAACTATAAAATGTGCGTTTCATAAGCTGTATGACACCTGTATGCTTGAAAGGAGGCTCTGAACACTGTGTACAGGCAGCAGCATTGGAGGAGTTGGCCTGGTCTCCCAGCAGCTCTCCTTTAGGTGCTTCATGGGGGACAGAGTTTTGGCGCTGCCTCAGGTAACATTCAGGCCATAACTTCAAGCACATGGCAAATCAGACACCCTCACATAGCACTGTCTCCCCACTAAAAGGGGAATTTATGTTTGCCAAAGGGCAGAGCAGCCTCATGCCAGGTTCGGTGAAGGCTTTGGCCTTCAGGGGAGGGGAAGGTGTTGGCAGTGGGGCGTCCAAGCTGTTGGCCCCGCGCTGCTCTCCCTGCCTGCCCTGCACCTTCATCCCTCAACAGCTTCCCCGTCAGTCTCATGGTGTAAATGGGGTATAGGACGTGGCTGGTAATTCTGTCTGGTTGTTGGTACAGTGGATGCATGCTCTTGGCCTCCTCCCCGCTCTCTGTCTCATGGGTGTCTGCTCCTCAGCTCCTTGTTGCCTTCAGCTGAGCTGGCAGCGGGTGCCTACATCTACAGACATTTCCCTCTGCCTCTCTCAAGTGTCTCTGAATATATACATATATATATATACAGAGCATAAAATATAGCATATATTTTATTTATATGTATCTTTTTTTTTTCCCAAAATTTTATGCACGACTTGCGAAGTATTTTTTTTAGATTTTGCTTTTTTTTAAAAACTGAAAGATTTTTCAACAAAAACATTCGAAGTGGATTTTTTTCTTTTAGTTTTCCTTCCATGGCATGTATATAATTTTAGTTTTTTTTTTCCCTCCTCTCCTCATCCTTTTTCATAAGCAAAGAAAGACAGCAAGAGTCTTACAGTAAAAAAGCTTAGTTGCTGTTTCCTTAGAATATGAAGGAGAAGCCACCCCGGAAGGCTGAGCTTTTCAAAAATGGTACCCAGCTGTGCTTCTGAAAGGTGAAATTCCTTTGTATTCTGGAAAAGCTGGCTTGTCTTCTCACCATAGTTAAAAAATGAAATATCTAATGGAGTATCCCAGTCTTTTCCTCCAAAACCGTAGCTTGAGATTTATTTATTTATTTATTTATTTATTTATTTATTTTGTAGAGGGAGTTTACAGAGTCCTGTTGTCTACAGCCATGGTGAGATTTGGGTAGGTGTCTGTGCACTTCCCATTGCTAGGTGGATGACAGCAGTGATAGCTGTAGACACGCATCATAGAATTAAGAACCTAGGTGTTCTTCAGCTGCCTCTTTAGACAGTAGGACTCACTTTTAAATGATGAAGTTAGAAGTTTAGAGCCAGCTCCTCATCTCTTTTAAAGCATGTCTGGATCCTGTGTCAAGCCGTGTACTTGAAAGGATCACACCACTGAGGTTCTCAGTCACCTTTTTTAAAATCTAAAATTTGCACCACCTTATTGTAAGAAGCTGAAAAAATTCAGTCTGTTTAATTTGTCAAGAAAACTTCAAGAGGTGATGCCTTCATGGTTTGTGTGTGCCTACACAGGGACAGGATTTCTGACAAAAGTTTTCTTTCATCTAACAGATAAAAGGCATAAAAGTCAGTGGAAGGTGAAGTTAGAGAAATTCAGACCAGAAAAAAAATATCTTATTTTTCTGGCTCAGGATAGTAGTATTAGCTGTAAAGATGCTGTTCTGATGTTATGGTCTAGGAGCAGGAGCCAAACAGTAAAATTGCATAAATGTTGTTATGTAGGAGCTCAGAAGAGATGATCTTACTTGCACTGAAAACCTATTAATGAAAAACAAATGAAGTTTAAACACAAAATGACTGTAGTTGTAGAGTAGAGGGGAACTGTGGCACAGCTCACTTTTGCACTGAAAGCTGGAGGAAAGGCTGTGTGTGTTCTGGGAACAGGTGATGTATACTCAAATATACATCTGTGTGTTCCCGTGTTTTTCTGCTCTGGGCTTCTTGAATAGCATTTTTGCCATGCAATGTTATAAACAAATCAATAAAAGAAAATAGGCACTTTCCTTATTTTATGATATATATTCCTACAGTGCTTCTAACAGGATTGTTAGAAACAAGAAAATGTTAACAGCAACTTGCCTCACATAAGGAACATCATTTTCTTGTTCCAACACAGTTGAAACATTTGCAGACCACATTCTTCTTAAATCACTCTTTCACTGATAGCAGAGTGTAATGGAGCTTTTCAGACTCTTCTTGTTACAAATTTTTGGATTAAAAAGTTTCCTATCAGTTACAGCACAGCAATAAGCACATTCAGTGAGGTGTGGGATAGGAGTGACTTCTTCCATTTCTGGGGGCGAGTAATATTTTATCATCTTGCAGACTTCCTGCAATTTGGTATGCTGAGAGAAATTAATTTGACTGTTTACGATATTTAATTTTCAATAATTATTCAAGCATATATAACTACAGACATTTACAGTATGTAGTAAACAGATGGATTAGCAATTGTGCATGTAATTAGAAATTACACTTAAAATACAAAAGTGCATTTGAATATTCAGCTGCTTTTAAAATGGAAAAAGGTAGAAATGTAGCTCTGAGTGGCTTAGAAATGCTTTAAAGAAACTAGAGTCCGTGAAGTGCCCTTCATAAGTGAGTCCTTGCCATAAAATACGCACTGAATTGTAATTGCAAATTACATACACATTTTGTTTTTTAAAGATAAGACTAACTTGTTTCGATTCGGTGATCGTTTTGGTGCTGGTGTGATGTCAGGATGACCGCAAGATCATTTTTTGTACCCTTCAGGCCAAAACTTCCCCTCTAGTTGCTGCATCCGTGCCACACAGCGCTGCACCAGGGCAGTCCTTGGCTCCCTGCAGGCTCACGTATCTCAGCCCAGCTTCTTCTAGAGGTCCACTTGAGTCATGACACTTGAGAAATGATTTTAAGACAAGATAAATCTCTCCCAGAAATTGTGGAACTGTCAGGATGTGAATGTACCATAAATGAATAACAGCCCGATCTTATTACTTTAGAGTTTATCCTTTTCCCCACCTTGAATTTTGATGCAATCGTTCATTCTGTCTGGTCAAGATTAATTCGTAAGATAGGTGGCACAGCGACCACAGTAAAGTCGTCAAAAATACCAGTGAATGATTTTTAGGAGTGACTTGTGAGAAGCCATTTTAGATGCTTTTGCAGGTGCTTTGAATTTTGAAAGTTTAGATGGTCTTTGCTTTAGCCCAGAGAAGCTGTGGATGCCCCATCCCTGGAGATTTTCAAGGCCAGGCTGGATGGGGCTTTGGGCAACGTGGTCTGGTGGGAGGTGTCCCTGCTCATGGCAGGGGGTTGGAGCTGGGTGGGCTTGAAGGTCCCTTCCAACCCAAACCATTCTGTGATTCTGTTTCTATGAAAATACTACTGCCCAGTTTTACATGTGGTCTTATAATGCAGCCCATGGGCTAAACGCTTTGGCATTTACACTGTTAGTTTAGGTCTAACTCAGTTCTGGTGTAGAAGCCCATCTTCTTTTTCTTTAATATTAAAAAAAAAGAAAAAAAAAAAAGAAAAAAAAAAAGGAAAAATAAAGTCCCACTCCTTTGTCTCATGGCTGCTTAAGAAAAAAAAAAAAAAAAAGTGACTGTAACTGTGCTGTAACACCTACAAGGAATGAGTTTTATCCTGCTCACAGTGAAGTCAATGGGATTTCTGCCATTGCCGCAGATGGGTGTGGGATTGAACCCTTAGTGATTGTCTGAGTGTGAAATGAGAAAATATATTTAGCTGGGCTTATATGAGACTATTAGATACAAATACTCATCTAAGATAATGGTTGTAGCTAATCTCTGTGGCCTTCCAGTGTATTGACCATAAAGTATGTCATGAGTATGGAATAACCCATTCCCCCATATCTGTCTCTTCCCTTTCAGGGGATTGTAACAAAACACAGAAAAAAATGCAAATCTTTGAATTCTCTGCCTATAGAAATTTACTGCATTTAAGGAATTATTTTAGCTTCAGGAAAAAAAAATTAATGGGTTGAAGATGATACTTCTGTTGCTATAGTTGTAATCCCATTATTTTTGTATTATACTACTGTTTTTGATACTGTGTTCTATTTATTTATTTATTTGCTGATGGAAGTGATTTTTTCCCAGACCTTCCAGGATAGTGCATGAGAGCCCCTCTGTTTTTCCTGCTTACATTATTTTCTGCTTTAGAGGTGGAAGCAGAGGTTTCTCAGTGTGATAGAGTAGTGAATGAACAGATTCATAGTCATAAGGTCAGAGGGGTTATTAGATCACCTGTTCTGACCCCATGCACAGTTCAAGTTGTGGAAAATCACCTAATTACTCCTACACTGACACGTCTAACTGGTGTTTGACTGAAACCTATATTCCAGGAAGATATTGATTTAAAGGCTACAACACCTTTTTTTTTTTTTTTTTTCCTGATGCTTATCTCCTTCATTCTTTGAAATCATTCTGCTTTATTTGTCATTTGAATTTGTCTGCCTTTTCTTTCTAGCTGTTGGCTTTGGTTTTACCTTTCTCTGCTGGAATAAAGAGCCCTTTACTCCCTTGTAATTTCTCCCTTTGCAGGTACTTATGTGCATTAATCCAATTATTAATTAATTACACATGGTATAGTTCTTTAATGCAGAGAGGGGGAAAGAAACACTGATTTAATTAGTGCCAGATTGTAATTGACTTCCTTGTAAGGAAAACATAGGTTCTTCTGCTTCCATAAAGTTGTGGTCACAGTACAGCAGCGACCTCCAAAGTCCTTCCTGTCCAAGTCCCAGCATGCAGGATAGACCAGGGTCAGGTGTGACTGTGAGTCCGAAGTAGCTCCCAGAACCTCCCCAACATGAGCAGCAGCAGCTGAGGAGACGTGCCAGGTTATCGTTCACAAAAATTATTGCTTGTGTCTCTGGCTTCCACGGTAAGCTGATAGCTGCTTAATTTCTTTTCAGGGTAGATAGGAAGTAAATGCATATGGTTTAGTCATTTGTCATCCACTGTGTGCATTGCCTCCCTCCCCAAGGGCAAATCACTGAGTTATTCTTACATCTATAGATGAAAGTTTTGGGGGCTTTTGTGTGTGTGTGTTTTAGTTTTTGCAGCTTTTTTTCCCCACCCCAATTAATGCTTTACTTAGTGTTGAAAGCTAGAAAAATTGGTACTGCATCTAAACACACAGGAAGCATTCTGGGGACACAGAACCTAGACAGATACTAGCTTTCTGTGCTTCATAGTATGGGTTTAAAGGAAAAGGGATTAAAAAATCACAAGTTCTGGAATTTCTGAAATGTATGACAGAAGCTTATCGAAATTCCCATTTGTTTCTACTTTGTTACCACTGCCTTCAGGTTTGCACTCACTGGAAGCCTGACCGATGTGGGTTTATTGATCACAATCAATGCATGTTGCAGCAGGGAAGCAAGGTCTGACCCAGGTGCTTATAACCCTGCGGTCACACATTTGTCCACCAAAGCACCAGTGCTGCAGTCGGGGCTGTTGGTTGGTGCTTTCCCATCAAGCCATTGGCTCCGCTGTGTGTACAGAGCGATGCTCGCTTTGTTACCCGTAAGCAAAATGTGGCTATTGGCACAGAAACAAATCAGTGGGAGTCATGTTTTTGAGAAATGGGGCTCTAGGGATAAGTGGTTTGCCTTAGGTGATGCAGGAAAGCTGTGACAGGGTTGCAAGTTTGAACTCAGCTCCTCTGAACTCCAGCTAAAAGTCTGAATCGCAAGATGCTGCATCCTGTTTCCTCTAACGTGTTGCCAGTTAATTCATTTGTGTCTTAACAGTTCTTTGTTGATGTGAAGTGTGGTGTAATTAAGGCCTGGATCCCCTCCTTAGCTCTGCCATAAGGCTCCTGCCTGATTCGGAAATGTCTCTCGGGGCAGCTTGCTCGGTACAGAGGTCAGGGCTGCGTCCCAGCCAGCTGACTTCATGCCAGCTGGACAGGGCTGGTGGCCACGCGCAGAAAGAAATCGTGACTCAGCCCCCGAGAAGATACTGTGACTGCTTTAGAGAATGGGAGTATCTGAAGCACAAAAAGAAAATACATTTTTGTTGTTTTCATTTGCCTTCTGTCTTAGAGTAGACTGAACAGATTTTCCAACTTTGGTTCCACAAATATAGCTTTTTTTCTGGGGATTGTTTTCATTTTGTTTCTTGTAAATGAAAGCTGAGAGTCTCTTGCAATTACAACAGTCTCAAGACCTGGAACTTCAGTTAAAATACTGAATGTCAAGGAAGGGATGATAAATCCTTGACAGAACCCATACTGAGCTCAGACTTCCACGAAGAGAAGTATATATCTGGTGACCACTTCTGTGCCTGGCTCCTTGCAATGAAATTCTGTTGAGCACAACTTTATGACTGCGAGCACTGGCAGTAATGATCCCCTTCTTCCTTGCAGTGGTCTTGTGTGAGTTATTTCATTACCGCCTGTAATGTGCTTTGAGACCTTGGATTGAAGAGCAGGGTGATTATTATGGTAGTTTAATAATATTGTTTAGAAGGATATAATATGCTGCGGCACTGGATTTCACTAAAATGCAATCTGCATTCACTGTAAATGCTCTCCATCACCAAAGTCAACCCGCAGAGTCAAAGTCACACCTGGCATTGCTGCTGCTCCATCTTCAGCCCCTCAGGGTGCAGCGTGGTGACCTTCAGGCCCTGGCCCTGCTGTAGGACACAGCTCCAGCCCTGGTTTTGCTCGCTGGTCCTGCACTTTCACTGAGACCTTCACCTGCTTGTAGGGCTCCCTGGTACAGTGTAGGGTGATGTGCCTCGGGCTGCCGTACCTGTTCTCTGTTTTCCATCGGTGCCTGGTTTTGTACTGCTTGCTACAGAGAGCCTACCATGATACCCTTTGGGTCATCCCTGTTGTTGACTCCAGTTCTTTACAGATTTTTATGATTGCTTTCAAAGGTGTTAAAAAGTGTGGCTTTACTGTCGGTGATGATAACCTGTTACAGCCTGTTCTCTTCCCAATGCCTGAGCCCAAAGCAACACATGGTGCCCTAGGTTTCAAGGCTGGAAGGAGCTGCTGTGATTTGATACAACCAGTTAAGGAAAATGCAGGGTTTTTTTGGGGGATGTGGAGGGGAGCAAGGGTGTTTCATTGCCTGCAGGGCCCAAACCTGCAGGGCTGAGCCCCTGGTCCTGCTCTGCCACCTCCAACGCAGCCCCTGCTCTACAGAGATGGCAGCAAAGGGCTGGGGGCTTGCTCACTCTCAGGGCTCTGTGCCCATGCCCCTGCCAGCCCTCCAAGGCCGTGAGCTCATTCCCATTCTCACCAAGTTTTGCAGACCTTGCAGTATCACTCAGTATCTGGAGAAGTGCAAATTTCAAAATATCATGTAAGTGGAATGAGCTTTTTCCATCCGGTTCTGTGACCTTTTATATACTGTGCAACTTTCAAGACTATTCTGCCCTTGTTGTGTGTTTTTATCTCTTTTTGATCAAAGGCAGAGGTGAGGTTATTAAAAGATACCATTTGCTGCTTAAATTGGTGCCTGAAATACTGTATTGTCTGTACTGTAGTGTATATTAAATTGCATTATGCTCTGTTGTTTTCAGATTTTTGCATCATCTTTTAATGCCACAGCATCTGAATACCTTTCAAAATTCATGAACCACCCCATTTAACATCTCCAGGAAGATAGAGGCTTATTTTGAATTATAAGTAATATTAATATACTGTTTAATACCCCAGTTGGATTAGAGCTTGTGTAAACCAAAAGCCTGAAAGAACTCTTCAGTTTCCCTCTGAAATGAAAGCACAGAGAGAAAGCCCTTCAGAGGGCAATTCTTCCCATTACGGTTTTAGTTAGAAGGGGGTGAATGGCTCTTTGAAGGTGCTAATGAAAGAGCTTGGGTGCTTTAACACAGCTGTTTGGAGTCTTACCATGAGCATGGCAGAATACGTGGCTCCAGATCAGGACAAGATGAGAAAGGAGTGGGAAGGAATTTATACAACTCTTCCTCTTTTGTCCTGCTGTGCCCTGTCACCCACCACTGCTGGGTGCCACAGGACAGGTAGCATGAGAAGGCCCTTTACTCTCCTTTCCCTTTCCTTTCTAACTTAGCTCAGCAACGCTTTCAGTAAAGGGAGAGGAAAAAGAGGTGGGAAATTATACACACGTACATATATACATGTATTTTGGCATCCAGCCTGTTTCCATATTTTGCTTACGCTGGGTCTGGAAGAATTAATTTTGGTCCACATCTGGGGCCTCTGAGGGCTGTCATAGTATAAATTATGAAAATGGCGAAGCTGGTCTTTTCCACCAAAGAAATCATGTAGGTTTTTTCCCTTACTTGGTCACAGAAAATGAGAAATGACAAGAAGCTTTCAGATTTGGCTTTTCAGATTGATTCCTGACTGTACATGTCATGCGATACACATAAATGCAGCTTAATGATAAATTCCGAAGGGAAAGGAAGCATTAGGGGGGGGTGAATCTGAAAATGCAACATCTTTGCCATCCAGCTACATGCCAGAATGTCATTTCTGACTGATTGTCATCTAGTAACAATTAAACATCTTCAACCTTTACTTTACTTTACCTCCACTGATTTGGCACATTACTGAGAAAAGTAAAATGGAGAGTGCATCCTTCTGAAGAGGTTGCATAGAAAAAAAAAAAAGATACTGAGATTTACCAAGTTTTAATTTACATAGCAAATCCAGTTGATACTTAAATTGTCTTTCAGAAGGCAGTTTCTGGAGAAAGAATATTCTTCTGATGTTACTTAAGGATTAGAAATCAAAGCTAAGAGGAATACAATGCCAGGCATTATTGTCTTTTTTTTTTTTTCTTGTGTATTTAAACCAAATCTTAATACAATTGAAAAAGTACAATTTTAATTACTAAATAATACTTTTTTATCATAATACCATTGAGATGTGTAGCTGTAGTTTTACAGGTAAGCAGGAAATTTTATATTTTGGGGGACATCAGAAAATTAGGATTGAATTTCACCATTCTGGCCTGGTTTTCCTTGTTCTCAGTAGAAAGAAAAAAAAAAAATGTTGCCACGTGGGCTGAAAAGTAATCTGCAGTGACTAATCGACTGCAAACGTACACCACTCGGGTATTGAAGCAGATAAAATTGCTAGTCATTTTTTAAATCGAGGGCTCAATATTTTTTCTTCACAGTTGTTCTGGGCTCCAGCAAGCACTTACTATTCAGAAGTCGTTAAGGAGGAACACATTCTAGCCATCGCGAAGAGCAGATTGATCAGTTTTAGCTTTTCCTTTAAGGATGAACAAAAGAGCTATACATTTTGTGTATTATAATGATCTTCTGAAATGAGGCCGTGTTATTTTCCTGAGTCTGCAAGTGTTCAGTCTGTTCTGCCTCTGCTGCAGCTGTTGCGGTATAAATAGGCTGTGTGGGTTTTTCAAGAAGTCTGGCTGTGAAGTCTCTCACAGACCATAACATCTTCGACACTGCAGTTTTGAAGTGCTTCCCAGGGGAAGCATTGCAGGCAGGGAGCAGAGCTGGGGCCAGGTGGCCACATGCAGCAGCCGAGTAGAAGGGACCGAGGTGGTGGAGACTCTCCACACCTGCAGCAGCCAGACATTTGGAGAAGAAACTGTAAAACCCCTTGGCTTTTGTAGTAGGAGATGCTCAATTGCATTCCCTGACTTGTCAGGGACTTGTGTAACAAAGGAGAATCTCTGCGCCAGTGCAAAGAGACGCTCTATCTATAAACTCGGACAGTGCTGGTTAGCAATTGTCTTGCAGCTTAGCCTCAGCTTTGTTAGACATTTGCAGTTTTCTAAAAACAAAACAAGCACTATATGTTATATTTAGGAAATAAATATATTTTATAAATATAAATATAAATTTATAAATTTATATTTATATATAAATATATAATATTATATATTTATATAAATATATAAACCTCTAGGCAAAGGCTGGGGGAGCAAAGTCCCTCCCACTGTAAGCAAAGAGCAGGTTCAGGACTACCTGGTGAAGCTGAACAGGTACAGGTCTGTGGGGCCTGATGCCATGCATCCCAGGGTCCTGGGGGAACTGGCTGATGGAGGTGCTAAGCCTCTTTCCATCTTATTTGAGAAGTCCTGGCCACCAGGTGAAGTCCCTGGTGACTGGAAAAAGGGAAACATCACTCCCATTTTTTAAAAGGGTAGAAAGGAGGACCTAGGAAACTACAGAGACCAGTGAGCCTCACCTCTGTGCCAGGCAAAATCATGGAAAAGATCCTCCTGGAAGCAATGTCAAAGGACATGTAGGACAAGGAGGTGATCCAAGACAGCCAGCATTGCTTCACTGAGGGCCAATCATGCCTGACTAATCTGGTGGCCTTCTCTGGTCTCCTAATTGGAGAAAGATGGATTTGATGGGTGGACCATTCAGTGGATAAGGAGTTGGCTGGATGGCTACATCCAGAGTTGCAGTAAACAGCTCCAGGTGGAGGCTGGTGACAAGCGGTGTCCCTCAAGGGTCTGTCTTGTGACTGGTGCTGTTTAATATCTTTATTAATGGCACAGACACTGGGGTTGAGTGCACCCTCAGTAAGTCTGCCAATAATACTGATCTGAGTGATGCAGTCAATACAACAGAAGGAAGGGATGCCGCCCAAAGGGACAAGCTTGAGAACTGGGCCCATGTGAACCTAATGAGGCTCAACAAGTCCACGTGCAAGGTGCTGCACCTATGTTAGGGAAATCCCAGACATGAGCAAAGTCTGGGAGAAGAACTCATTGAGAGCAGCCCTGCAGAGAAGGACTTCTGGTGAATGAAAAGCTCCACATGAGCCAGCAGTGGGTGCTTGCAGCCCAGCAGGCCAACTGCATCCTGGGCTGCATTTACAGAGGGGTAGCCAGCAGGGGAGGGAGGGGATTGTCCCCCTCTGCTCTGCCCTTGTGAGGCCTTACTTGGAGTGCTGCGTCCAGCACAAGAAGGATGTGGGTCTGTTAGAACAGGTCCACAAGGATGATCAGAGGGCTGGAGCACCTCTACTGTGAAGACAGGCTGAGGGAGTTGGGGTTGTTCAGCCTGGAGAAGAGAAGGCTCCGGGGTGACCTTACAGCAGCCTGCCAGTACCTAAAGGGAGCTACAGGACAGCTGGGGAGGGACTCTTTGTCAGGGGGTGTAGTGATAGGGTAAGGGGCAATGGCTTTAACCTAAAAGAGGGGAGATTCAGATTAGAGGTTAGGAAGGTGGTGAGGCAGTGGGATAGGTTGCCCCGAGAACCCGTGGATGCCCCATCCCTGGAGGTGTTCAAGGCCAGGCTGGATGGGGCTTTGAGCAAGTGGTGTGGTGGGAGGTGTGAGATGGAACCAAATGATCTTGAAGGTCCCTTCCAACTCAAGCTATTCTGTGATGATTCTGTGATTTACTATCTTAACTTCTGGGCTGTAACCACATGACTCCATTAACATAGTTTCTTCAATGCTCATATGAATTGTGTGTCAAAGGCCATAAAGTTTTAAATCATGTTATGCTGATAAAACTCAGCCAGCCAGTCAGCACTTAACTAGCGACATGGGGAGCATTGCAGAGTCTGGCTAAGTGAGGCTGTGTAGGTGTAGGCATAAGGTACGGGCTGACATCCAAACACTGCACAAACTGCTGTTGTTCAGGGTTCTGGATCAGTCTTAACATTTTCAAAAATACCACACAGCAAGTGCCTCAGCATCGTCTGTGTGCATAGGTGTGGGGAGAAGAAGGCCAGGAGATGAGTGATAGACGGGAAGGTTTGGTGATGGGAAAGGTGTGTGATGGAGAGGAAGCTTTTATAATCTTCCATACAAAACACAAGCAGCTTGGTAGCAGCTGGGACAGCGTCCCAGTACTACGAACTCAGAGCAGACAGTGCAGGAGAAGCATATCCACCCTGGGCTCTCTTTGTTCCCATTGTGGTGCAGAATAAGTTAAAGATGGAGAAGACTCTGAAGAAGGGAGATGGGGAATGTCTGCTGACTTTCATGTTGTGAGGTCCAGGGGCTGTAATCAGAAATCAATGAAAACGAGAAGAGAGATTACCAGCCCACCCCATGTGTTTTATTGCTTACATTTGCTTACAAATCGCATGCTGCTTAGAGCAACCTCATAGTTCCTGAATTCTCCAGGTTGGCCATACTGATAACACTTCATTGTGGTTTTCTCTTTTGCTGCCTCTGGATGCTGGAAGCAACCCTCTCCTGGTATTAAAACCTAAAATGAATGTCTTGAACCTGAGTCCCAGTATTGTACTTCGGTTGATCAAAATTACTGCTGGGATTACAAAGAACAAGGAGTGCAGCTTCAGAGTGCTCTCAAGTAGCTTTCCTCAGCTCCACAGTAAGCTGTTAGGAGGTGGATTAATGACGAACAATATAGGTTTGCATAGTACTTTTGAACAAGATATAAAGAGACAGTAAAACACAGGAAGGAGAACTCTGTGAGTCATTGGTCATTTTTTATGCTGTCAAGTACTTTAGTACAAATCACATACAGTTGGAGCTTTTTTCTGAACGGCCCCTAGACATAATTGGTGAAGATGTCTCTCAAGGCAAGTTTAATAAAAGGGCAAACTTCTCATTTTCACAGTGTTGACATTGACCAAAACATCCTGAAATCCTTGCAGAAGAGCAAAGCCTGATTAATGTCTCTGTGACAAGGTGAAGGAGGTTAGCAGAGGCTGAGCCTGCTCGTCAGTCTGTCATTATGACACCTTGTCACGCACACACATGCCACAAAGAGCTCTCCGGCATTGTTTTGCTCCACATTAAGTTTGTGTTTGAGGTTTTTCTCCACTGGGAAATCTGGAAACAAAGATCTGCTCACTTAGTTGTGTTAACAGACATAAAAAGTAGATTGTCTACATGTATGCTTTGTGGCAGAAGCGACGGTGTATGGGGCTTCAAACCATTCTGTCTTATTTCTTCTTCGTAACAAAAAGATTTTGGGTGTGCAAAGAGAGGTTTAGTTTGGATATTAAGAAGAATTTCTGCATGGAGAAGTTGGTCAAGTATTGGAACAGGCTGCCCAGGGAAGTGGTGGAGTCCCCATCCCTGGAGGTATTTTAGAGACGTGAACGTGGCACTAAGGGACACGGTTTAGTGATGACACTTGGAAGGTCACACAGCAGGTTGGACTTGAATGTCTTTTCCAACCTAAGTGAGTCTATGATTCTACCTCTGTAGGATCTTTTCATAAAAACATATATATATGTATATATATATGTTGGTTTTTTTTCTTGGACAATCTTCCATCACACAGTATATAGTTTAGCATTCTGGAACAAACCACTTCGGGCTGGCCCTGAATGAGAGAAAATAAGGCATTCCATATTTAAAAAGCATCAATTTTATGATACTCAGCAGAAAAGTCAGCGAAGTCACAGCATATACATTAACTGTTTTTTTAATTATTATTATTATTTTTTCCCTTTTAATATATATTATAACTCTTTGGTTATCTGGGTTTGAGAGCAAACTTTTTATAGGTCATTTCTTTTACAGAACCAACCATATTTGTGGCACTTTAATTCTAATGCTACAGGTTCACTAGGACTGAGGGTGCGGATACAGATGAGATGCACTGCATAAGCTATAGCCTGCCTGAATCTTGTGTCATATATTAAACTAATATTTAATTTAATCTTACCAGAAAAAAAAAAAATACTTAGTGTGTTCACTGCTGGATTTTTGTAGCATAAGATGAAAGATATGAATTGTTTTACATTGAAGTTAACCTGGCAGTCTGGTGCCAAAAGGTCACCGGGGAAGAATCTTTAGCACTTGTAGTTGTATTTTTTGAGAAACAGCTTTGTAAAATTCATTGTTCAACAGGACATCGGAATACTGTCGCATTATTTTTATATGGAGAAAGAGCCACTGTATCCTGGATTCATTGCCATACACATTTAAAATGTCCATGCACACCTCTCCCTGTTTATTATTGTTTTCATCCTTGTTGCTGTGTTTATCTTAAGGTTCTCAGATTTGACTTTTATTAACTGCTACAAGGCAGCACCCAAAAGACATACCTTATACTGCAGCATTTGAACTGCTCAAGGAGAGGCACAAACTCTCCAGTATAAAAGGAATGTCTAAATCTTAGAGACAGTTTGCCTGAGGCTTTCAAAAAAAATATTCCCCAGGTGCCAGCACATAGAAAATACCAACAACTCCTGGAGAGAAAGCAGAGCGCATATGCACATTATTCTCAACTCAAGTTTGTACGAGGATAAAGGAGAGGAGGATCCAATAAAAACACTCCTGTGAATAAACTGGAGTCTGCTGCTGTAGATAATTTTTTTTGGAAAGGCGTGCAGCGTAGTACGAGGAGCAGTTCTGCATGGGTGATGTTTCTAGTGCAGGCAATGCTGTTAGGAAAGTAGGGCATTTTGAGCATATGAAAGAGAGAGGTGTGCTTGGCTTCATTAGAGATTCTAGTCACTTCCTTAGTATAAGACAAGATAGACAATGTACTTTGCATGTTAAGTCACTTTAGTCGTTCCCTATGTGTTTCACATATAGGTTGAAACAATTTTTTTTTTCTTTAAACAAAGGTATCTGTGCAAGACAGTTACATCTTTGAGATTGTACTTTAACAAGAGAGCTAAATGGTGGAATTACTCTAGATTTGCTTTGGGCTCTGTTTTAAGAAAGGTCTTTTCACCTACAGCATCATTTTCTCTGCTATCATTATTAGACTATTTCAAAAATGACTAATGTGTTTTCTTTCAAAGGTAGTCTCAACCAGAAGTGCTGTTTATAGCTTTTCCCACTGTGGTACATGGTACCTTTTCTACAAGTTTCCATCTCACAAATTTATGTAGTCTTAGTTTTTTTTTATAAGGCTACTACCTCCCAATCCAGAATTCAGTTTTCTGTAACCTAGAGTGTTTGGTAGCAGTCTTCAACAAAAGCTACAAAGATGCCGCCAGGAATTTCAGGCCAGTAAACCTAAAACAGCAGTTAGTGTAGTACATACTAGCAGTGGAGTAGTAGAGTAGTGTAGCTTTTGTAAAGGATACCAATGTCTCCAGCACCAATGTGGCATTCTACAAATGAATTGGGTAGCCCAGTTGATAAAGCGTATTGAGTTTTTTCGAAGGCGTTCTAAAAGGCCTTTCACTGACATCTGTTAGAAGCCCAAAGTTATAAATCTTTTTTTTTTTTTTTTCTTTTTTTTTTGTCCACATAAGGGTTTCTGCAACACAGTGGTATTTTTGTCATTCTGGAAAAGTAGGTGGAAATGCAGGCTACATTTAGTCCTTTAGTATCTAGAGTAAGGATGCCAATAGGATCTTCAAATTCTTTTTCACCAAAATATTTTCTTTTCTTTTTTTTCCTCATTCACTTATTCTGCAAAGTCTGACGTATGGTTCTCAGAGGCAGCCACCAAGGTCTGTAATGTCATGTCCAGAGCAATAACAGTTGTATCAGTTCACACTAAAATCAGTTCCTTGAAGAGAGGTTCTGTCCTGTGGTTTTGAGCTGGCTATCTCATCCACTAGGATGGGCTCCGGGAACAAGACAGGGTAAGACATGGTCAGGATCTGAGAGCTTTTTAGGAGAATGGAAAACCATTACATTTGTCTTTACAGTGTCTTTTCCATAAAAGTTATATTTTACAACTGCAGAAAATCAGGATGAAGAGAAGGAAGTTTTTCATCTCTGCTTACCTGCTTATCTTCTTACCTGCTTGAAAAAAGGAACTCATGGTCTGTCTTTGCACTTTGAGTTTGTACCATGAGAGGGTTTGTTCTTTCAATTTGAATACACAATTTCCCACCAAAGCAAAAAAACTGCAGAGTAATCTTTCTTACTGGAATCATGTTTCTTACCGTAACTTTATTTAGGGTTGTCCCAGTTTGTGGCTGAAGCTAGATACAAAAGAAGAAACAAGAAACAGCAGAGGAGGCTAATGTATCTCCCCACTGAATGTTTTAAAAATCAATAAATAGAACAAAATCTCCATTCTGTGGGAAAGTGATTTGTATATTCTGATCTAAGGGTTTTAAATCTCTTCAGCTGTGTTTGTACTTACAAAGAAATTTGATTTCATTATTGCAAAAGGAGAGTGTGCAATAAATGTGGGTTGAATATAGCATGGTTCCTGAAAACAGAATTCTCTACTGACTGCAAATTGGTGTAACTCAGATGATTCAGTTAGGATTATATGTCTTAAAGGTCAGCATAGAATTCGTCTCTTGCATTATTAATGACTGAATAGCAAAAGTGGGGAAAAATAGTAATAAAAAAAGATGCAGTGTTATATATATATATATATGTAGACATTACTCAGTTACTTGTAAGTTAAGGAAAAAAAAAGAAAAGTGCTTGAGAAAAAATGGGAATAACACATACTTAGGAATATTCTTGTCTGATACAGCTCTGTCATTTGTGTTTTAGACATATAATTGGATGTATTATTCTGAATTAGTGCAAGGAAAAGCTCAATATTGCTAGTACTTTACATTAAAAATGCAATTTTCAGTCCCATTGATAATGCAGAGTATTCTATAGAATGTGCTGATGACAGGGACGGTTGATAAGTACAGTTAATAACTCAAGATAAATGTAACTAAATATGTAAGCTTTATTAAAACTCAGAAATGTCATCCTGAGAGTGACTTTTAAATTATCAGGACTGATCCCTTTCATTTTATCCAGATCTGACGACATTTTGAGTAGAAAAGAAGTATGGTGATGACCAGAGATCCTAAAAGCAGAGGCAGTGGAGCAGCCATGCTGCTGTTTCCCTTATACTTGATGCTCGGCAGTCCTCCCAGGAGTTTAGATCTGACACAATTTAAAAAGTCAACAAGTCCCAGTCCAGAAGAGAGGCAGCAATTACTGCTGTCTTTCAGAATGAGTACAATTGTGATATTCCAGTATTATAATTACTAGCATTACTGAACACAATGTGTTACATTTTCCAAACAGCCCTTACACCCTGTGATTGTGTTTAAAAAAACCACCAGCAGTTGTTTGTGCCCTCTGACTGCATTGGTTCTGCACACAATTAATAGGTTAATAAGCAGAGAGCTGTATGAAATCTTCATTTTGAGGTGAGGGAAGTGTGCTTTATTTGATTTGGTTGTTTTTTACAACACAGATCCAGATTTGGAGCAGAATCGGTCTTGTCATGAAACATCAGCTGCTTACATCCCATTATTATGTTGTTGTTTTCCTCATGTCAGTCATTTTCTCTGCAGCAGCTTAAGATAAGGCACAGTTGTGTCTTCTCTTGTTAATGACTTCTGAGCTGTTTTGAATCCTCACCCATTGCACAATCCAGTAAAAACCTTACGCACACGCAGAAAAAACACTCAAAATTTCCAGCATAAAGATAACGTGTGAATGAGAATTGGCTTTTTTTTTTCACTTAATTCTTTTGGTAGTAGCAATTACGTCACATTTGTTCAGTAGCACACATTAGGCAAGACCAGTGGCCTCTGTGCCCCTTCACATGTTATGCTGCTTCCATTTGCTCAGTGCTCAGGGCAGGGGCATTAAAATACTAAGTACCTTGAACTCAACTGGTAAATATTCAAACAGAAGTATGGTGCATCATTAAGTACAATTAACCACATTTGCATTTGAAATGCCTGCAGTGGGCTGTGGGTGCTGTTAGGAGGATGCTCTGTGCCTGAGAAGAGCCCCTTGTTGCCCAGGGAGGAGGCTGTGGGGTCCCTTGGCTGCAGCCTGCCCACAGGGCACCGAAATGGGCTCACCCCACTGGGATGGCTTGCTTCATGTGGCCTCCCCTGGCTCTGAGCTGGGATTCACTGAGTGCAAGCCAGAACACATCTGTGCAAATCCTATAAGATGCCTTATTCACCGTGTCACTCTGATGACCAGCATGATCCCAATCTATTCACAGTCTGTAAAACTGATATATTGATATTTGGTACTGTATGGATTCAGCCAGCTTCCTGTAAGATGAGTAGTAAATTTCTGTGAAGTTCCCTAACACCCCTGTATTACAAATGCCTAAAAACCGATATACTTGTTGATGCCTCACATAGCAGCATCATCACAGAAGAGCAAGGATATCTTGCATAATGAATCTGTTTATACACTGATCTCATTGCCATTTTCTTCTCTCTCCTAGAGCAATCCAGTAATGTTTATATGCTGACAGATACGATTGGCAGTGTCATGATCTTTGCATAAATTTGGTAGCAAATGCATCCAAAATTACCAAAATGTTCAAAATTTCTCATGTGCCTCTTGTGCAGGCTATAGGAGAGCCATAGGAGAGCTCCCATTCCCAGAGCATCACATGTGGCAGATGGGCTCATGTTCCTGAGCACTGCCCTCTGACAAAGCTAAAAATTCCTCCATGTTCAGAGCAGGTCCTGTTGCCAAATGTCTGGATGTCACCAAGTCAGTGAATGGAACCATTTCTTTTTAGTCTGAGCCTTTACTTTAGTTTTCTTTTTAGTGTTGTGTTTGATTGTGTTTTTTTTTTGTTGTTGTTGTTTTGTTTTGTTTTGTTTTTTCCTGGTAGTTCACTTTGGTGTCCTGTTCTGCAGAAACATGTTTGAAGTACAAAAAGGAAGAAAATGGCTTTGTCTAAGTGTCAGACTAGATTAGAGAGGCACAGACTGAGATTCACAAAAAACGAAATTTTGAGACAGACCGTGGCTAGAAACCAGCAGCTCAGCTTGCTGACGAACATTTCATTGACCTAATAAATCAGTTAGTTTTTATTGCATATCTCCTACAATTAATCTATCATTTCTTAGTAAGTAACACGTAACTTTCAAAAATTGTTTATGGACTTGGTAATTGAATTCTAGTTTGCCTCCCAGTGTGACTTGATACAGGAGTAAAATATAAAGTGAAGTAATAAAAATAATCTAGCGAATATAAAATTCTCAAATCTAGCATAATAAGGCATAGAACTTCTCTAAAATATGTGCAGATTTAACATACAGTCCTGGTTAGAAAAATGTGCCCAATTTAGTGTAGTTACAGTTTAGTCACAAGTTAGTGTATTTTAATGGTTACCAGTCACTCGACCAAAACTCACTTTAGGGAAATACATAAAAAGTGCTGCTGCAAAACAAGATTAGAATTGATTATTTAAATGAATTGTTCCCTCTTGCTGGTTTAAATCACAATTAAAATGGGTGATATAAGTCACTTCTATTTAGATAGTTTTGACTGCTTTGGAGACTGGCAGTTCAAGTCCAGAGATATTATTGACATTATTTCCTCTCCCACAATGACAGAACTGCCTCTAGTTAACCACAATTACATTTCTGAGTCCTCTTCCCTTCACTAGTTGTTCGAGCATGTTTTTTTTTCTCCCTCTGCTTATACAGAGTACATTTATAGCACGTTATCTAATTACCGTTTCCTTTGGCCTCTCTATTCACCCTGCGTATTGATTTTTTTTTTTGTCTGAAATGTCTTTTGTTTCATTTGTCCTTCCTCACTGTAGTGATGCCTTCCTTGACAACTCTTCCCAGCTCTGTGTAGGAGGAAGGTATTGACAGATGTAAATACTACAGCTGCTGTGGTTAATGAATTACTCTCATCAGCAGAGCATGGTGATCAACATCAAATGCTCTTGACTCATTACAATGCAAAAATCACCATGAGGGTAGCTGAAGTTTGCATGCTTTCCTTTGCACTTGCAGCAGGGATGGAGCATGCACTCAGTACATTACTGTTGGTCAGTAATAAGTCTTTAAACTGCAGTAATTTGTTTGATTGCCCCCACCTTGCTTATGGCTGTCTTTCTGTCCTTCTGTCTGTCTCACAATTCAGCACGACAATATATGGTATTGTCTGGCTTTGTACAATAAAAGTTTTGTGTTACCTTTTCAGTTTCATTAAAGGGAATAATCTTATGCAGCTGGATAATTCTTTTAGTCATTGCAAACAGAAGACATGAGAGCTTTCATTGTAACCCAGAGGTTAATCTCCATCAAACCATTACTGAAAATACAAGAAATCATAATGAAATCTTTGGTTTCCTGAATATCAGTTGCCTAAAGCCTCAAAGAACGAATACGAGAAGCTCCTTGACTGACTTTAAAGAGGTGGAAAATGCACAGATTTTGTTCAGTCAGACATCCAAGGTTATTTTTTCTTTTTTGGAACAATCATAATTCTTCTGATAAGTAAATGTGGTGATGTGTAATGCAAAGGGGAATGTAAAATGTGCTGTCCTGTCTTCTTTATACTTCTGTTTCAAACCTATCAAAGAGCAATAATGGCACTCCTGAGATTAAGGACATTCAGAAGGTTATTGATATATCTCATCACATATTGTAAGGCTGTGGGGTAGTTTCATAGGATGGCTGTAGTTCAGTCTTTTAGTAATATCTAGCCCTAATGAGTAGTAATTGGAGTTTCCTAAAGGAAAGGGCATTTCTGAAAGAAAACAAACAAAAAAAACTTACAGCTTAAAGAACCAATATTATGCTGTCAGGGTCCCTAAAATAACCAAGGGACTGACCTACACTTTAAAGGATTTTTACATTAATGTCAGAAGGGATTGAGTCATTCTCCTTCAGCTAAACAAGTTGTGCATCCTCTCATACATCCTTAATAAAGAGAATCCTCAGTGGGGCCATTCATGTTTCCATCAGCCTCTGCATCAAGAACAATTTGTCATGCAAGGCAGCGTAAGTAAAGGAAATCAATCTCGCAGAAGCTAATGGGAGTGTAGAACTCCTATGCACCTACTCCTAAACAGGCTTCCTGCTAGCATTTGGGTGCTTCAGTCAATGGTTCGCTGTCCAGCGAATCACAGATCTGTTCGAAATGGAGGAAGAGCACCTTGGAAAAAGAGGAGAGCTTTTACTGTAGTCTGTCTATGCAGCAACAAGTAGGATTTGTCAAGGTTTTGTACTACAGAGCACTTTTTCTTAAAAAGAAAAAAAGAAGAAATGGGGTTTTCTCAGAAGTGTAATCAGGCAACTATTGTATCAGAGCCTTCCGTGTGTGCTTCTTAGGGAAAGTCCTGTTGCAGTGAAATGATGGATTAGCTGTGGCATTTGATTTAGTCTCTGAAGAGCAGCCATCAGGTTCAGGAGTTAGTTCTGGGAATGGCCAGGGCTTGCTTTGCTTCCTCAAAAGGAAGCAACACACAGAGGTGCTCACCTCCTCTGCCCTTCTCTCATGGTTAGCCAGCAGAAGGGAGAAAGGAAAAGAAAGGAAAGGTCTCGGGTACTACCTTCACCATGAAGTTAGGAAGAGATAGAATGGCCAGCTACTTCACTCAAAGTAATTCATAATGAACACACCAACAAATAGTCCATCCACACACCTGGCAAATTCTTCACAATATATTTAAATTTGGAAGTTGAATTTTCTTACAGTAGCATTAGAAACTGGAAGAGTATGTGATCTTTTGCTGTTTATGGCTTCTTTTTTTTTTTTTCTTTTTTTTCTTCTTTCTGCTAGGTGTAGAGAAGGTCATTACTTGTGTCCTTAGGTCTGCTACTTACTGCTGCTGAAGATGATTCTGCTGTTTAAATTTAAGCAAAGTACCCAAACCAGTCTTTGTCAAGCTGGATAGGGGATATAAGCTTAAGCAGGATTGACAGTGACACATCTCCAAAATACCTTGGGACCTGCAGGACAAATGTGTCTTCCCAGGTCCAGAAACCTCCTTTAATTTTTCTGTAAAGATACTTTGAGATGATCTGTTCAGAAGTGCTAACTAGCATTCCTGGTGATATACTGAACCAATAGTTCCTGTTTAGTGTGAATATGGGCAGATTTCTTATATAAAAGAGCTTATTTCACTTACCTTACTCTTGTAGCTATTAATAACTTCATCAAGATTGCTCTTCAGGTTAAGCTTTCTGTAATAAAAAGTAACAAAAAAGTTTTTCAGTAACAAAAAATCTGCTGACTTCCCAGGAAGTTACTCTGGATGCAAAGTTGCGTTATGAGGCGCACATTTATTTTCTGTTTCACTGATGAAATATAATTTGGGGGACAGATGAGTGCTTGTCTCTCCTCTTTGCTGGAGATGTCAACCTATGTCGTCAAGGTGTAGTCTTCTGCGTATTTTCTGCTTTTAGTCAAATTTATCAGTCTGGAAATTAAATTTAGTTTTTTGAATTTGAGCTTCAGAAAAAAAAAAAAAGTATTCACTTAGAATCCCACAGTTTTATTTTTAAGCAGCAGTGACTCTTGGTCAGATCCATGAACCTCAGTCACTTGCCTTTCCAACTATTAAATAACAAGCAGCCCTTTTTCTTCTCATGTTGGGAAGTTGATAGGCTTGACAGAGTATGGTTTAAAAGATATGGTTTACTCTTAGGTTCCTGAGGGTATTATCCTCTTTCAGGCAGGGTGATAGTACTAGAGCTTCCCAGAGCTGTTTTCAGAAATTCTGGTGATGTGAAGTAGAACTATTTCAGGGGGAAATATATAAATCATATATATATATATATAATATATATATTACGGTCACAGTTACAGTTGGGAGGAAAAAATGGTAAGTGATATCAGATTTTATGCTTTGGGGGAAAAGGGAAAAGAATTGTATGCTTATGATAGAGTTAAAAAGTCTATTTTCCTCCATGGAGTCTAGTCTTCTACAGATGATGGTTACAGTGCACCTCCGTAGGAAGCATCCAGTACTGGGCATTTTTGGAAGTATAATACTACATTACTCTCAATGAACCACTCAGTTCTCTCAAATAATATTGTTATTGTCTTAACAGTGTTAGAGAGGAGATAATATTCAGGTAAGCAAAGAAACTGAGAAGAGATTAATGAAGGGCAAAGTATGGGTTACATGAATTAAAAATGCATGTACATCGGAAGGCAAGGCTCATTGTTTCTTGTGAAACCCATGCATCCTTATTGGTTTTGGCCATAGATATTATAGATATTTAGAAGTCCTTGTGGCTAGTTCCTGAGTTCACAAAAGCTACAGTTCATGAAATAGGAACCAATTACATGGAAGAGATTTTTTACTTAATCCTTTTTCTTTTTTTCTTTTTTTGAAGATGCAACCTTAGAGCATGGACTTGCGTGCAACTTCAGTTGCGTTCATTATAGATCTATCAGAGGAGCTGTTGTGTTCCTGAGGTAGTGGCTAATACTGAAGTATTTAATAACAGTTGACAGGGATGTGTTTACCCTGCTCTGTATCAAAGATTGTCTTTTCATCCTGTGCCTAATTTCAGTGTATCCCCATTTTGTTTATGGCCTGCACTCCAAGCAAGAGAAAGAAAGCTACAGAAACCCAAGAGCCAGACTGAGTTGTTTACTTCTTGGTGGAAGAGCTTGGATAACTGTATGGTTATTTAATGTTACAGGTAGCATAAAATGATCTTCATTGGCCATAAAACATCAAGTTGCCCCTGTCCATTACTTCTTAGCATGTGCTATGAGCTCTTTAACTGTGAAGAGTAGGAGTGAATGTTCCTATGAATAGAAATTTCGATTTGTATATTATTTTTAAGTGCTACAGAATATTTCAGGATGAAAGATACGTGAGCAGCCAGACGAGATTGATTATTAACCTTACCCATCAAGCCAAAAATACCTTGATTTCCTGGAACCATGGATGTAAATCTTGGCAGAATCACCTCAGTGTTTATCCTTTCGTGTTATGTGGATTAAAGACTGCCCATTTTATTGTGTTTTCTTCTCTTGGGTGAGATCTTAATGACTGAGACCGCATCTGATATATGTGGCCATTACATTCCATTACCACTTTCCGTAACAGCAGAAATTTGCCAGATCACTTCAGACAGAATTTTGTCTTGCATGATGTGCTGTTTACTAATTGCCTACTGCCTTCAACTCTGCACTACCTATCCATCAGGGGAATGCCTCTTTGGCGGCACGCATCTCACTGAATGACATTGAGTTTCTGATCATCACAACACACATTCCTGAAAGGCTTGCATCTTCCTGAAGGGCATGTGAAACTTGAAGGCATCAGGACTGCAGTGTTTCTAAGCTTTTCAGATTCTTTTGCCATAAATGGATTCATCATTTTAACTTATTGCTGTTACTATATTATTGATGCATTTCCTAAGGGTAGCCCAGAATAATGTTTCTAGGGAATCCAAGATTTTACATAATTAAGGAAACTTACTTTCCTTAGTCTCTATAAATTTTGTTGGCTTTGCCATACTTCAGCTTAATATGATGTATTATAGGCAATTTTGGTAAAAACCAGTACATAAAAATACCCATGCTCTTCTTACATGACCACTTAATCATACCCTTTAATCATATACCCCTAGTATAACATTCAGCAAAGTGCCTTAGTGAACATTGTATTCTCAAGTCATGCCTGAGACCTTGAAAGTTTTAGTGTTTTTCTATGATGTTTTTTTGTTTGTTTGTTTGTTTGTTTGATTGACTGATTGATTGTTTTTTTCCTTTTAAGTTGAAGAAAATAACCAGATTTGCATCTCTGTGACTTGCCCCTTTTAGCCTTGTTACTTCAGACAGTCAGTGTATGATTTTGTAGCTGCTAGGTCTTCTTTGGTACTGGTGCAGGTCATCTTTTACAAGATTGATTTTCTAATAGTTTGCTTCAAAGGGCAGAGGTATCCATCAGTGTGTCTTTTGCTTTGATACTTTCTGACAAAGCAGAGGACAGACTTATTTTCACCATTTGCTCAAAGTGGTCTCTAACAGTAAAGCTCCTGTTAGAAATTATTTATGGAACACAAAAATATTACAAAGTCCAACCTGATTAACTAAAGTGGCTCTTCTCTGTAATCCATTACTCTAATCTGGTGCTTGATAGATGGATGGTTATTACCACGTTTGTATTTAAAGTAGTTACATTTTTCCAGTTATAAATTTGCTGTCAGAGTTGTTTCCAGCTGTCTAAAAAGCCCCTGAAATCTCTTTAGAAAATTCACTGTTTTGAAATTTTAAAAAATGAAGCATCTTCTATGTTCATAAACAGAACACCAACAAAAAATAACTAATTTGAAAATAAATTTACCCTTAATCATTCCTAAGCACTGGCAATAGAGGGGCAGCTGTCTCTGACTGGCCATCCTTGTTGCAGTTGTAGCCCTTCAGCTCGTGTACTATTGCTGGTTGATATTTGGCTTCTCACAGAGACATTTACTGTGAGCAATAGGATGAAGCAGCTGCGCCCTTGAAACTCTTCTGGTTTGCCTGTGCACCCTATTTCTGAACAGGAAATTGGTGTTCAGATCTTTCTGCAAGGATGATAAATACTTTATTTTTGTGGTAACCATTTGGCTTTCCTCTGAAGATAAAATAACATTATTCATCCAGTCCAGTGAGTGCGCACAGCTTTAGGGTCTTGGTAGCAGTATTTTGTAAGATGTATATAGTCCAGTACTTAAGTTCATAAAACTTGGGATCACACCTCCATACTGCATGAATTTTCTATGACATCTCTGTGAGCTGGGGAGATGTTTATAAAGCACAGTTTCTTCAAAGAATAAATATAAAAAATAGATGTCAGAATTTTTCCTCTCTTGTCTTCCTGAAACAAATACAGTGTCTTAGAAATGCTATCCTCACAAAATTACACGTGTCTGCAGAATTCTCAATTATTTTTTTTTATTATTATTATTTTTTACCAAATAATGCTTTACTCTCCTCCTTAGTTTTAACTTAAACACCCCTGGTCCCAGGTATCACAGCTTCCTCCAGTGCCGCAAAGTTAAACTCATTCTTGCCCAGCACAGAAGCTGTTCTTCTGTCTCCAGTGAGGCTACTTGCAAACCTGAGGACCTGCATGAACTGGGATCCTGGTACAATGCTGGAGGCTTATCAATACCTCCATCTTCCACCTGAGGACACCGCACTTACACAGCTTTTGCAGTTAACTCAGTGTTCAGTTACTTTCTGAAGTTACTTTCTGTTGAGAAACAAGAAGCAGAGAAATGTACTTCAGCCATGTTGGACCACTGCAGGAACTTTGAGATGTACACTTACTAGGAGGTTCTTCAGATCCCATATTCCTTAGGTGTTGCTGACTTCAATTTACTCAGTTTCAGATCATGTAAAAGTGACCATAAAAAATACCATTTTGAGAGACAGCCTTATAGTAGAGGACTTTAAAAAAAAAAAAAAAAAAAAAAAAAAAAAAAAAAAGAAAAAGTAATTATTACTTTAATTCACCTTGTGGAATCAGATATGTGAGACTTCCAGACTTCAATGGGGATGGGGTTTGTAAGCATTCAGCATTTCTGAAAAATCAAGCCATTTGCCTAAATGCCTAGATAAAGACTTAAATGCCTGGCTTGAGGCAACCCAATTGAAACAGGCTAATCTGAGTATCCTTGTGGAGGCAGACATTGACAGAAGAAGTGTATACCTAGATGTCTGCTCAACTTCTAAAGAACTTGTAAAACCTTGACATTATGGATTCTGATTTATGCCCTTCTGGAAGACTGGGGGATAATTGCACCATTCTGTTGTCTTTCTAAAATTGAAATACATCTATTTCTGTTTGAGATGATAAATCCTATAATAAAATCTTAATTGGAAAAAAGCAATTTGTCGGAAGAGCAATTAGCAGTGGAACAGCTGCTTCGTTAACATACAGATGCAGGGTAATGGCTTCTGAATCAAATGGGACACGGTGAACTCTCTGGTGAAGAGGTACCTCCTGACACTATTACATATCTTGCTTTTTCCTAGTGTTGTGTTTTCTGTTGCTCATGAGCTTGACTTGTTTTAATACAACATTATTCAAATGTCTCTGATACCCTTTTCAATATTATCCAAGTTTTTTCCATGTAAAATCAGAAACAATTATATAGTTTGTATTCAGATGATTTACTGTGTCAAACTTAGTCACTTGCTCTGATGTCTGAATGCAAGAGAGTGATGAAAAATGCGAGCAGTCTCTTTTGCAAGGATGCCAGTTTGTGGGTTTATGCTGAGCACTGTATTCAAGCCCAAGAACTGCAGGCTTCATTTGTATGTTGAGCCCACTGATTGCCCCTTGTCAATGCAAGGAAATCTTGTCTGGCACTCTTGAGCAACAGCAGGTCTTGGTCACTTGTCACTTTCCCCGAATTTGATGCCATTGTAGGTAGCACTGCCATTGTTTCTGTTGAAATTCCTTCACAAGCCAAAGCCCTAAGTGGACATCACAAAGTCTTTGACGTTTCTCCCTCTTCATAGTAAAAACTCTTCTTGGGCAGAGCTTTGTGATTGGAGTTTTATTAATTTTTGGGATGATGGGGAAACCTGTAGTCCCATTGGTAAACCCTTATATCTGTGGACACCAGAGTACAAAATTCAGTTCTCATCAGCACTGAGCAGCCCATAACTGGCCATTGCAATAGCTGGAACCTCAGCTATACAGCGCTGATGAAATCTATCCATTTGCTAGGGACCTGTACCTGAAAGTCTGGGTCAGTCTTACCACATGTAAAGACATTTCCTCTGTAGCAGACATTTGATATTACTTAAATGTATAAACACCTGCATGGTTTTTTTTGTTTGTTTTTGTTTTGTTTTTAAAATCTCTTCTCTCCAGGTGATAAATCATTTAGTCTTTTCTTTTCTTTCTTTTTTTTTTTTTTTTCCTGCTCTTGAAACGTCTTTCCCAGATGTGTGAAAACACTGGAATCACTTAATCTGACTCCTTGGTGTGATTAGGGTAAGAACACACAGTTGTTCCCAGGGGCAGTAATATCAGAAGAGATTCATACTGAAAATCTTTTAAATCAGAACATGGTACCCTATTTATCATCATGTCATAATTATTGGAAGGTATCATCATTGTTAGGGTGACCACTGGGAGCCCTTGTGAACCAGGACAGAGTATTCATTTGAAAACTACTGGTACCTCCCCAGGAGAGGTCTCTGTTTTGCGGTCCAGTATGACACATAACTGAAGGGACAGTGAGTAAAAATGTCTGGAAAATACAAAATTCAGATTTTCATGGGTGTTAATTAGGTGCCTCAGAACACAGTCCAGGCACTTGATTGCCATTTTTGGTTTAGTGCAATTGTATATCCTGATGTCTGTCTGAATATTCAGATACATAAACACCTCTGCAAGTCTTATCTTAAATAGCATATTCACTGAACCACAAACTTAGATTTCTACATCACTTAGATTATTTTTTTAATCTGTTTATAATTTGTGCTTCTGTCACAAGTGTTGTTGCTTGGCGTTACTTAATGTCATACCTAGATAACTGAGTTGAACAAAACAAGAAAAACAGTTCTGAATGTTCATTATTGGAAATAATAGAAAGTATGTTACTTTCAGACAAAAGTGTCTTCTTGGCTTTTTACCACAAAAGAACACACTGAGAATACTGGCATCAGCTTTCTGTGTCCTAAATGAATAAGCACTTTAAGCCTGGCTTGCCACAGAACTGAGCTGTTTGCAGTCATGCCTTCATGAAACGAACACAGCATGCTCTTCACCTAGAGTTGCAATGATAAATACACATTTTTCATTGTTTTAAGTGACTATCCAGAGTGCAGAACAACAGAAGGTACAGGCCTGAATGCTGACTTATTTCTAGGCATGTTCCTGCACTGCTATTATTCTGCAACTGTAAATACTCGGAGAAGAAGTTGATGTTAGTTCAGTTGCTGTTGTGAATTACAAGTAGCTTCCCTTGTAATATCATATTTGCTTTCAGAATTAACACTCTCTGGAGATCCTCACTTAAATACAAAGTGTTACTCTGGAAGACGTTTCTAAATACACCCCAACCTCTATATTAAAGAAATATAGTGGCAACTTTTGGAAGGGAGCCTTATGCTCTTCATCATTCAAATCAGTTATTTCTGCTTTCTGAAAAAAGGTTTGACAGGAAGGACATGGTTCCTGGTATAAATCAAATATATTTCCACCACACAATGATTTCTTACAGCCTACCTTCTTCCATGATCATCTGATTTGTGTCTTTGTCTCTGTGGCTGAGCATACCCCTAATATATATATATATATTCATATATATATATATAAATTCATTGACTAGCTCCGACCTTGGCGGTAAGATAAGCATCATGAAGATGATGAAGTTCTTTCAAGTGATGTAAGGATAAGAAATGACAGGACAAAAAGAAGAGACAGAAGCATGTACTACACCTTCGTGACTTACTAGACACTGGAAAATCTGCATGATGGGCAATCAAGTCAAAAGCTGGAAGGGCACAAAATAGAGGGAGTCTGAAATATTGTAACAAGGCAATTTTTCTCTGTTTCCATCATCTTAGGCACCAGCGTCGATCTACCACAAGGCATAAAACCTGAGGGAATTTGCTTTTGCTATTCCTGGGCCTTGCTGGGAGCAAAATGCTGCCCTACTTATAGTAAACAATGTCATCTTTGTAAACCATCATGGTGTTAGTGATGCACTGACAAAATCTCATCTCCACTCTCAGAGCACCTGTTGGGTCCAGTCTGACCCAGGAGTCCATGACCATACAGGCTACAGAAGGGTAACACCACCAGAGGCTGAAAATACAGACGTAGGTGTATCACCTAAAAAGTGGATGGCACAGGGATATGTTTTGCCATGCTTAACCATTATTTTTTGGACAGTAATCAAGCATGACAGGGTGATGATGACATTGTTTACTATAAGTAGGGATTTATTTCATGTTGTTTATAAAGTTCTGGGGACTGTGAGCTAGGGCATTTGCTTCTGAAGCATTTGAAATCAGCAGATTGGTGCTTTTTGCAATTAGCAGTACAGGCTAGGAGGGGTTCAGTATCCCATCTTTTATTAGATTTGAAATCTGATCAGCCTTCCTAGCAGCTTGCAGAGTGGTGCTACGCTCACACTTGCGATTCCACAGTAATAACATCCACGAGGCAGCCTGCTTGCTGCAGAATCTTTGGATGTGACATGCCAGCTTTAATAAAATGTAGCAATTTCAGGCACTTGGTGATAATCATTTTCACTGTTCAGCCTTGTGGGCTCTGAGGAGGCATTAAGTGTTAAGGTTTTGGTCTTTTCTTACAGCAAAAGAAAAACACAAATGCCTTAAAAATAGCTCCAATATTAGATGCTGGTGAAGGCTCTGGTGATGTAGTGCAAAGCCAGCTTTCAGCAGACTGCAGAGTGTGGGCCGCAGATAGCTGCCGCTATTGAATACCACAAAAACTTGGTAAATGGAGTGTTACCGCTAGGTGTGAGGGACTGGAATTAACTCACTGACACACACTTTCCTGGGATTAGGGCTGTGATAGGAAGGGTGTTATCAGAAGAGCATGTGTAGGTGCCTTGCTGAGCTGGGAGCTCCGTGGGACTGCGATGGTGGCACTGGGCCAGGGACATGGGGGAAGAGCGACTGTGTGGGTAAAGTGTGAAGGAGACCCAGGGGCCATCTCCCGTGACACAAAGACAGATGCATTGCTTTATTTTGCCCCAGAGTGAGCTACCACACAGTAGTTGCTTTGCTCTAAAATCTTTGGTGGTGACAACTTCTCCATGTTGCTTGTTAGCAAGCTAACCAGGAGCAATCCTCCCTGTCTCAACAAGCTCCAGAGGGCCTTGTCACCACTTCGTCTGTACACTAATATAAATTAAATACGCCTTCCTGTCTGGCTTTTACTGGGGCTTGGTGTAGGGCCTTGGGAGGCCACGGCTTTGGAAAGGTTTGGTGGTACTGAAGGGGGATGAGAAGAGAGCAGTGCAGCAGGAATGACTTTTTTGGTGATTGCATCCTTCTCTCAGCCTCAGTTCCCAGCCTTTTTTACTGCTAGAGCCAACAAAAAGTGGCTGCTGGATCCCTGATGGCTGTTGCTGTTCTCCATCTGTGCACTCTCCTCTTACAACACCTCACAACACCGTTCATCAGCGACGAAAGGTGAGGTTAATTGATGTGCTAACCCTCCTCAGCTCCTCGTGGAGACTGGGCTCTCACCACCACCAGCGATACCGCGGGCTGTGAAATCAGCGTGCAGAAACTTGAAACTTGCTTTCCGCATGAGCTCTTGGAAGGCCTCAGCACCGAGAGCCAAGCTGTGGCTGCCAAACTTAGTGGCCAAGTGCTCTGAGGCACTGCTCTCTCTGTCTCAGTTGCCTTTGAAGTCATCAGCGGTGGTGTGAGTCCTTCTGGAGAGCACTGCACTCCCTCACGCTCCCACAGCTGCCCTGGAGGCACCTCCCCAGCTCCCCCACAGGGAGTTCCGATTCCGACTGTGTGGGAGGCCTCCCATTCCCTGCCTCACAGGACCCCTGGAGCTACTACAACGGTCATGAGGAGGAGAACAGATATCAGGGAAATACTGTGAAAGTTAGCTGTCGCACCACACACACGGAGCTGCGGCGAGAAGGAGCACCATCTGACCAGGCGGTGCTTGCAGAGAAGTGCTAAATTCCTCCTCAGCAGGATCCCAATCTGTTCCCGAGGCGATTATCAGCCTTTCACACTCTCATTGCTCTTATTCACCCCAAACTGATGGGCAGATTGTGAAGTGCATGCATGCCTGCTGTCCTGACCCCTCCATCACACCGATGGGGGGCCTGCGCCGGGTCTGCTTGGGTAGAGAGTCCTCCACAATAGCAGGAGGCCTCTTACAGGAGGGAGGTGAATTTTAAAAAGGTTGGGCTTATTATTTGAATGATAGTTAATACAGAAAATACAAAACATCTGAAATTACCCTGAGTTAAGACTATCCGTGTAGATTTATTCTGTGGTCTGCGAAAGCCATTAAACTTTTCACTTCCTGTGAACTGGGCAGTGTACAATTTCTCCGTGTTCCTCTCATTATGCTGCGTATCTGCCAAAGGCATTTCTCACTCCTCCTTTGGTGGCAACTGGTACATTAGCTAAATTCACTCCTTCCAGCAGATGGTGATGCTGCTGCCCCTTCTGCAGGCGTGCGCTGCCTGAACAGCTCATCTCACTCCTGCTCTTCTCCTTTACTTGATATTCAGGCTGGAGGCTTCCAAAGGATTTTCTTACATCAGTTTTTTTTTTTACATGACACCTTTTCCCTGGACTTGTCATCAAAAGAAAAAGCCAGGCTCATTTTTTTTTTCAGTAAGTTTCATGGTAATGAGAGAGATTTAGGCCAAACTTTATAGGAAACTTTGTAACAGTAAGGATAGCAAAGCACAGAAGTAAGGAAACATGAAAAGTCATGAAACATCTTCAGAAGCTGGGTAAGAGGAGGAAAAAGAACATCTGTTGGGAATGAGTTAGGTATTGGTGAGCCAGCTTTGAGGTTGTGAGATGGACAAAACTTCTTAAAGTCCTTCTGGTCTTGTCTTCCATATTCTTTCATTTAATCTGGTGATTAATGGGTTGTTCTGAACATACTGTTCAGCCTGGACGAGGGTGTCTGAGCAATGAAATGTGTAATAAAACGAACAGCATAGTAAGGTGAATTTTCAAAGGCAGTGATGACTTTTCATTGATGTTACCAGGGCTATATATCCAGGCTCAGCACATGGAAGGGTTTTTACTCTGTGTGATCCTTAGAAAGTTGTTATCAGTAAACCACCAACTGCAAACCAAGAGTAAACTGCAAACCAACAATATCTGTGCCTCTTTGGATATACCTAACTAAATTTGTGGCTGACAGTTTCTTCTCCATTCTATTTTTTGGTAATCTTGCTTTCCTTAGTTTATTGTTTCATGAATCCTCATGGAATGAGGATTTTAGGATGACAGAGACAATACCTGACCTAAGCTGTGTCAAAGGAGTGTGGTTTCATCTGTGACTTTTCAAAAACCAAAGTTACTGGAATGGGGAGGCTCTAAAGGTGATGTGAATAGACCCTGCGAATGGCACTAGCCATTTCCAAAGAGAAATGGTTATTTTCAAGTCAAGAAGCTCCTGATAAAACTTAAAATGAAGAGGATCCACCTTTGCCAGTCTCTCTGAAAACTGGCTGAAAGACAAAAGACTCACTGCTGTCAGATTATTTGCTGCCAGATACTGGATCTCTTATATTTCCATCAGGCCCAAGAGAACACTTTAGTTCTTTTCTGTAGTGAGGGATAGGAGTCCAGCCATTTTCAAGTGCAGCATATATGGGTAAATAACTCCTAACCAGCTCACGAAACTGTCATTTTAAATACAGAAATCAGTAGGACAAATAACAAATATTTTCAAGCACAGAGCATTTATAAGCAGCTGAATTTCAACAGTCATGTAATTTATCCTGTGTAAGTATTAAATCTGCTAGATTGATTCATGATATAAATGAATGCTCACAAGCATTCCTACATTTTCTTGTGTTGCTGGGCATCCATCTCTGATTTTATAATCATGGATGTTTCTTTGCTTGTGTTGAAGTGTGCATGGATAGAAGGTGCAAACCCTGTTGCAGAGTGGTACTGATAGATTTGTTCACATTATTTCGATAACTTAATATTGTTCAGATATGTTAATTCTTCATTGTTACTTTATTTTATGTTATGTTTTTGTATAGTTGTGTAATTTAATTATATAAATATTAATAAAACTATTTATTTACTATGATGTAATATGATGTTTTCCTCCCCAGTACTAATGTTTGATCTGGGAAGTTGCTGTTGTAAATAAGATAACTTTATATCCGTAGAGATGAAGTTTCCTGGTCATCCTTCCGTAAGGACATATGTTCTGTAGCCACAGATAGTTTGATGAAATGTCGATGTACATTTAAATCTGTTTGTTTGTTTTTTGTTACACCAAAAATAAGGTAGCTTCAGAATCCCTAAAAAGCCAGCATGAGATTGCCAACCCCAGATGAACAAGCATCCTGTGCTCAGTGTCTGTTTTACCTTACTTGAGGGAGAACAACCCATATAAGAGACGAGTAAAAGTAAAGCACTTTGACCTGATTTTGAGAAATCCCTAGTGATCTCTTTTGTAAAGAGTCTGAATCAGTTTGCCTGCCTGATGTAGACTCTGTGGTTGGAAGTCACATCTGTCTGGTGACAGATTGTTGAGCTGACATAAGATCTTGTCCCTGATCACCTGGACTGCAAGCTCCTGTTTGGACACAAGCTTTCTTCCCTGCCACTTTCCAGAAGTTACCTGTGTCTTCAACTGTTCATAGTCTCTGAATATAAAATGATTTGGGTTAAAGAGAAAGTGTGATACACTCTTTCAATAGAGCTTTTGAATAGCTGTGGATGACAGGTTCGCTATGAATATGTACACAGCTGTAAGTTTTAACTATGATGGAAGAAGACGTGTGACAAAGTAAATCAGATTAACATTTTGAAGGTACTGACGGATTGCCAGCAGTCAAGTCATTATATCCGGGTTGTATGTCCAGGTCAGTAACAGTAAGTGGGATAAAAATCTGCACATCATTTGATCATGGTTTACACTCTTAGCTGATGGTTGCATGCTTAAAGTGTTACCGTTTGGACTAATTATGCTTTATCAAAATCAAGTTTTGTTTTATGTTTTCCTGCTTTACGTAAACATTCTGATGAATCCTGGGGATGTTTTTTGTTTTGTTTTGTTTTGTTTTTAGTAAGGAGTTGCAATCACAAGTACTGAACACTTATATTATGAAAAGTCTTAAATTTTAGAATTCACTGACATTTCCTAAAAAGTGCTCCTAGTTGGAAACAAAGTTTCCAACTGTCCATGCTTTGTTTCCAACAACTTCTCAGACATCTGTTTTCAAAATCAGTAAACAAATGCTGAGCCATTTGTTTAAGACTTGTTAGCAGAATTTACATCATCTAATTTTTAAAAACATTAGTATGGATATTTGCATTTGGGCTAGTTTCCTGCAGTTCCCTAAATGCGCTGTCAAAGCGAGTAGGACCTAAGTTATGCCTCTGTGTGAGGATGAAGCATATTCCTCACTGACTGCAGATTTATTCTGGGGAGCAAAGCAAGCTGTAGAGAGCATGTACAGTACATGCCTCCATAAGAGAGGACTCCAACCCCTTGCCTCTCCTGAACCATCGTTGGGTTTAATCGTCATCCTTGCAGCACTACTATTACTCATTTGCGCTCCCTTTCTACCCCTGCATTTCCAAAACATGTTGGCTGTGCTTCTTCACTTGGGATATTATCCACCGGAGAGCTTTCTTTTCTCTGTGTTTGCTGAGTCTTTCCTTTCTGCCTATGCCATTTCCAGCTTCCTCCCCAGTATCATATCAGTTCTTTAATATGGAGCTATCACACTAAGAGGAACCTTTGTGTTTGGATATATCCAAGATAAAGGTGCTCTTGTTGGCATAAGCTTCTGAAAAAAATAGTCTTTGTAGACCTGGTCTACACCAACTGCTCTACAACTTCATGCTCAGACATCTGTGATTCTTTGTTCCCTGTGTAGTACTCGGGCTTGCACAGTCATAAGCACATGGCTATGAATGCAGGTAAGGGCGAATCCACAGGAGGGTATTGTCAAAGTCACAATAGCAGTTTCTTAATGCTAACCGTGTTAGTTATGAAAATATAAGAATGACTCTTCCCTTTAAAAATGTATTTCATCAGCAGAATTCTTTAGTATGTTTTTCACAGTTTCCTCAAAGTTGTCAGTGGCTTTTTATAAGTGAACTGCAAATAGGCTGTAGTATTAAATATTTCATCACAGTTAGGTACACTATATTCATCAGTTTGTAGAGTAAGCTTGTCAAAAGGCTCCTTGTTTTTGTTTTCAAGTCACATGTTTTTAATGCAAATCTGTTGGGTCTGTTATGTGGACTTAAATTGCTGCTTTGCTTGCAAAAATAGAGAAAAGAAGAAGAAACTAAAGCTGTTAGGGCTTTACATGTTTTTGAAATATCTTCAGCAAAGAGTAGGATGAGAAGTTGTATCCACGTAACAAATGTTTAGCAAAAAAACTTAGGAACATAAAAGCATGTCTGTGGCTTGTAAGGAACAATTACTGGTCATGGTAAGGTTTATCTGCCACCGGTACTTTATTCTTTGTGAAAAAAGGTGGGTTTGCTTCCCATTATAAGTACCCTTAGAGAATCTCATGTCATTAAGGCATTTAGAAGTTTTTACTATTCATTTTTTTCAAGCACTGAACAATCAGAATTAAAAGTAATGCCAGATAATGAACCTATGCTGCTTGTGGCCTCAAGGTATAGAACTAATAGGAAACGAGCTAATGAGAATATCCGCAGTTGTACTAGGAAGGATAAAGAGAAAAAAACAAGAATTATAAACCTTCATGCTTAAGAACCAGACACTAATTGGCAGGGAGGTATGAAGAAACTTCCACAGCGCATAAGGTACATATTTTGATGGCTTCTTGCAACTTTTTCAAGAATAGCTGGTGCTTATCCCTGTTAAAGTGTAGCTGGCAGAAATAAGAATTGCTCAGGGCACTGGTTAGCTATTATAAATTTGAAGATGATGATGCTGATTACACATTGCTATACAGGACATTAAATTTCTACATAGAGCTGAATTTTATTAATTAGTCAACGGAGGAATGATTCCCCTACCTTGGAGAAAAAATGTGTAAGAAGAGCTGATATATGACTGGAACCAGGAAATCAGATGTGTGCTTGAAAACGCAGGTGAAATAGTGACCAAGATATAAATAAAATAGGAATCAGCCAATGCACAGAGAAAGGAAGGTGCAGTAAAACCAGCTGCGCCATATATTGTTAAATCACCTGCAGAGGTTTAGGATTTCAGCTCACCATTATGCCTGCATATAACATTGCTTTGGCATTACTCCATAATTGTCTGCAGTACAGGATAAAAGACATGCTAAATCTTGAGCTTGGCTGGAATGTATTTTAAAAGATTTTTGACCTTGAAGCATTTTGAAGCAATTTGTCCAGTTCCTGAAAACCAGGAATGCCTGCTGCTTTCTGTCCAACCTGTGACATGGTTATCTTCATAAAAACAGAGCTACTGTTTAACTCAGCCAGAGCTGTGCTCCTCATTCTCATTGCCTTTCCTAAAGCAGAAGCAAGCTGGTGGCTTTTATTCGCCATAGATAAAGTTGTAATGAGCTAATAGCTGCAGCATGTGTACTAACTGATGATTAAAGCATTGGTAAAATGGGTGCACTTTGCAAGCCTGAATAAACCCTTCAGCAGAGTACTCTGTAGTACTTGTAGTAATCACTCACTGGGGCAAAAGGTGGCCGAGAAAAAATCTGCAGGGGATTGTAGTGTTGTGATGTTGCCCTCTGAGCAACGTGAAACAGCAGGGGAGCTGGAGGATTTGATTTTACCTTGGGAGGGATGACTGTGGCAAGAGCTAGGGGCTGACCACCCATCCTCTGCTGCGAAGTCTAATAATGAATTGTGAATGCACTCATTGACCCCTTATCAAATGAAATTTGTCACATATTCACCAAGACTTCCTTTAACCGTAATCTACTGTTAAGATTTTATAACCTATCTTCAGGAGGAAAAGGAAAATAGTCTATTAATTGGGAAAGTTTTCCCTTAACTGTTCTTTGCTGGCAATTCTCAGAAGTCTTTTCTGACTGATTATAAAGAGTGATTATCTTTGATGATAATAGTTACAATGAGAGTGAAATTGATATGACACTAAAAATTAAGAGCATTGAAAGGGTCAGCACTGTAAATCTTCATAAGATTTTCATTTAACTAGCAGCTCTTTTTTGTAGTGACTCTTATAAGTAAAATAAAGAAAAGAGATTGTTTTGGTTTACGGATTTTAGGTGGGTTAAGGACTGAATTCAGAGCTTTGTTGTTATTAAGAACAACACAGATCTGATTGATTGGGTCCCTTTTAGCTATAAAAGCAGCTCTTGTCTTCTGATTCATGCTGGATCATCTCTCTTAAGAAGGAAAAATGGTCTTGGTAGCACAAATTACGGTTAAATATTTTTAAGTAATGGAAAGAATATAATTTCTGATAGTCAGTTTAGAAAAGTATATAACTTTGGGATTCAGAGGACCACTTTCACAGATATTTCATGCAATTTATCAACTGATTTTCATACCAGTGTAGAGATCTTCTAGCAACTGAGTTAGTCTCATTAACTTTAAACTCATGATTCAACCTTATGATAGTTTCCACAGCTGCACTGCTGTTAAATGCAAGTCTTCTGTAAATCACTTTAAGTGTATATATATATATGCTTATTTTACATACAGAATTTCAAATGTTTTCATACAAAATGGAGACCAAAAGCAAGATATCTGATTGGAGAATGCAAGAATCAAAATTTATATTTATTCTAATTAACGTCTTAATGGTTCAATCAAAATGCAACAACTGCTTATTGTTAGACAAGTTATAACATTAATACAAAGCACCAAATTTCTGTAAAGGATCATTAGTAACATGGAAAAGCCATGTCCACGAGTATATGTTCTTTCCTCCAGTGTCATGTTCCCACTCTCTGATGCATTAGGAGGGTGAGCTGCCAGTACCATCTGCTCTTTGCAACAGGAGTATGATGTTGATGATAGCAATTTCCTTCTCCTGAGTTTTTGGTTCACTCAGAATTACTTGTCCATGGTTCAACCCTAGAGTAGCTCATAAGTTGCACTCTGTTGACTCATGGGGTTAGTTGTATCATGATTACTTAGGTTTGGTAATCCTTCTCTGTATTGAGCATGATTCTGGGGGGGAGACAATCTGCATTTGCATGAAGTTAAGCAAGATTGCAGTTAAAGCAAATTAGTTAATAATGTAACTAAAACCACAAAGCCTAACAAAGCTTCTGGTCATGCATAGATCTTATATCTAATTACTGCTGTAAAACTGGAGGCACAGCATGAGCATGAGAGTTTGACAACAGGGCTGTGGCTGAGCCAGAGGCCTCCAGGCGTGTTGTGTGTACCAAGTCCTGCCTCTCTCAGGTTTGCAGAAAGGTGAGTTCGGGAACTGAGTTACAACAAAAGCAGAATTAAAAGGCTGCATCATGTTTATGTGAGGATTTGGATCTGAACAGCTCACACCTCTCTCTTCCCTCAGGGTATAAAGAAGCCTGCAACAGACTGCAATATGTGTTACGGGTGGCTTGATGGGAGTGAAGGCACAGTGAAATACAAATGCTCAAAGAAATGTCCTGCCTTGGCTCTGAAAGAGCCTGGCAATGAAACAGCAAGGGTAATAGTCAGTATGATGGCCCCTTTCCATGGATATATTAACATACATTCCATGGTATTTTAACAGATCCAAAGCTCTTGAGGCTGGAGTGCAGACAGCATGCTCTCTGTAGCAGGCTACCCATTGTCATATATGGTCTTGCTTGGAGTACTTGCAAATATAGAGATCAATTGCCTTAATGTGCCTTAAAGCACACCGGTTACAGTATAATTTAATCAAATACAGACATTCATTCAAGATGTCACTGTTATGAAGTGGTAGGACCATTAGGAACCTGAATTCTTTGGCAGCCCCTTATTATGTCTTAGACAATTCCCTGCTGAAAGACTTTTCACATTGTTCCTTCATGCTTGAAGCACACAATGTTACTTCACCATTCTGGACTTGGCTGTGTATCACCAGGCATTTTTAGTGGAAAACATTTGGAGGGGTTTATATAGCCCCAGTCCATCTTTGTCACTTGGCTTTGACTCAGGGGACACCCCCTACTTCCTTCGGCAGAGCTGGTCTACAAGAGGCACAGTCTGTGAGAAGAGAGAAGCACAGACACAATCTTCCTTCCAGTTCACATTCCAGGTCCAATACTGAAATGCAGGTGGTTGTTGACAGTGTGTGAATGGTCATAAAATATCATAAAAACACAGTCTAAGCAGAGAAAAGAAATAAAACTACTCTCAGACCGATGGCAGCAGATCCTGTCAAGCTTGCAACAGTTGGGAGGAAGCAAGGGTTGAGTGATGAGGAGGATTAGAGTTGCCGCCTTTCTGATCAGAGATATGTAGTAGATTTGCTCTATTACAATGATTAGAGGTTTCACTGAAACAGTGCTCATTTATACTAGTCCTTTAATGTCCTTTAATTTTGAATTCCAATGGAAACCAGAGTAAATAGGCAAGCTGTAGATTGACATGTGAATTGAAAAGCCAGGAGAAATCGTCTGAGCCACATAACATCAAGCATCCTGTGCTAAGGCATGGAAGACCCATTGGTTAGGGCAGAAATGACAAAGAGATACGTTGCATGCAAGGATCACTGACTGAGCCAATGCTTTGGTACCAGTACATCAGGTTACATGGTTCCCTTGCTTCTATATCAGTACTGTTCCCTTTAACTTTAACTAAATTTAGCATTTCTAATTTGTGAAGAAGGAGCCACACTCTGAGCAACTGGGAAGCCAACACCAGCCGTTTGGGGTTAGCAGCACACTCCTCATTTGATGCACTGCTTGGAGTCCCTGGTTATCTCTAGCTCAAAGTCCCGTGTAAACTCCACTGAGTTTATGGCTCAGTCATTTCTGTGAATCAAATCAGCTTGGCAAATGAAGCGAGATTATTTGTAATAATTGTGTCATCATCGCTCCTCCAAAGAGATCTCATGGGGAGGATATTTGTGAATGCATCATCATTTGAAATGCAAACCCAGCTTTTTTCTTTCAGAGCTACGGCAGCCCGTAGGACATGCGTGAACTTCATCCCTTGTGAAAGCCATTGCGACCAAGAGTAAAATGTTAGCATCTAGTGTTGGTAGGAGAAGGGAGTTGGGTCTTGTGCTCATTTCATCTGTTTAAATTCATTTTAAAATTCTGCTTACATTTGATCATTTTGCTAGGCAATGGGTGCTAACGTTTTGGGGTTAGGGGAGTATTGTGCACTGCACCTCACTGCCCTCCTGTATCTGAATAAGAAAAGCACTGTAACAAAACAGGGGGGAGTCTTCGAGCACCTGAAAGAGCTGCTGGCTCAGGTCTGTACCAGAACTGAGAGCAGGTGCTGAGGGTTAGCCCAGGGGCCTGTTCCCAGCTTGTAGGTTTACGCACGTTTCCACTCCAGAAAGGGCCATAAACCTGGAGGCATCAACTGGGCGTTTGCTTCTCAGGAGAAGTTTCCTCAAAGAATGGTAGGTACAGGGCAACTGAGGGAGGTTGTTCTCCTCCTCCTTTGGTGTCAGTTGGGTGCAATTACCCTATTCTTTTACTGGCCTGGAACTAGAGTGATTAATGGTTTTACATTTGGTACACCTACTGATAGTCCTTAGTATTACCTCAGACTGAACTTCTATGTCTGACAGCAAGAAAAGTGTGCTCTTCCAGAGAGATGATAATGATGGTAATTATTAATAATACTTCTTTTTTTTTTTTTTTTTTGCTATTTAGGATGTTTTCCTCTGCTGTGCTTGTTACAAGTTTGTTGTGTTACGAAAAAACATTAATCAAAATCATGCTTAAAAACAACCAAAATACTTCATAAGTTTGGAAAAGAGAATGATTCTCTTCTCCCTGTATACATCTCTCGAATTCCCCTCTTCTGCCTTCCTGTTCTCAGAGTATTCTGACAGTGACACATGGGCTGCTATATACAACTGCAGAGATTAACTGATGGGATTTTAGAAGTGAACTGAAATGAATGCTTGGGTATTTTTCTCCTTTCTCTAGCTGTCCCTCTGTCATGCTTGGTTAATACTGGCCAAAAAGGATAAAAAATCACAAGAGTATCAAGGATGCACCAAGTGCAGGAAACGTGATTGTCCTTACAATGTTCCTCCCAGAAAAGAAAACATATTTATTGATTCCAGAATGAACTGAACCATCCCTATATTCTTCTAACAAAAAATAACTTTTGCCCTTCTTCCATCTTCATTTCTACCCCAAAACAGTAGCTCTTTCAGGCCTGCAGTTTACCGGGTCCTGCTTCCTGTTCAGGGCTGGTGGCTGATGAGTTGCAGATTTGCCGTGACTCTCCCATTCATAATTCATTTTTTACCACATGGAGTCTCTGATTACCGCTAAGTCAGCTAAAGTTGTGCTACATTTAGAGCAGAGAGAGGCATTAATGTGGGCCTCCATCCTTTTCTTGGCTGCTTGTTTTCATCAAATTCGTAAGAACTTGGATAGAAGATTCTCGTTTCTGTCAAATTAAGGTTAAAATTGGCTAAGAGAGAAAAAAAAAAAAAAGAAACGTTATTGGGGAAGAATGACAGGCACATGTAATATATTCACTTAACTCTCAGTTCTTTGGAAACAGGGACTGTGTGAGGTTTGCAGAGTGTCAGCAGGTGTAGCTTCTGAAGGGGGAAAGCTGCATTTCACAGTTGAGGAAGTATCATCAAGCCGTACATATTCAAGAACTCCCTACCTGCTCTCATCCTTTTCAAATCATGGAGCTTTTATGCTGAGCAGCTTCGTTCACCACCATTGCATCAGAAGAGTGTGATTGCTTGGCCTTTATAAAGGGGAAGAGGGATGGTTTCCCAAGCAATATCAACTCTACATGGCAATAGAAGGTCAAGTACAACTCCTTAAGCTTCACTTAGGAGCCATTTGGCATCCAGCAGAGATTGCAAAAGAGAGGTGTAATGAGCCATCTGGGTAGTAAGAACTTTTTGGGTGAGCTGCTGCATGGCTAAGCCGTTATGCCAGCCCGCGTTAAAGCACATATCGCAAAGCAGCTTGAGAAAGCATTTAAGCACACTCCTAAAGCTAAGCATGTTCTTGAAAACAAGGAGACTAAACCATATGTACGGTGTGTTTCCCTGAATAAAAGCCTAAATAAAATCTGAGATTCAGTGACTGGAAATGTAGTCACCAGCTTCAAGTTTAACAAAGCTACAGAAGAAGCATGTTGTAATATTCCTTGTCTGTGTTGCATTTCACTTTTCTTCCAAATACTAATTCAAACAAAGCCCAAAAGGGGCAGGAGTTTGGTTGGGAAACTGCAGCAAAGGTATCACAGACCACAGCATTTTCGCTGACTATGGATTTACAGTAGCCTGACTTTCGAAGCAAAGCCTCCTGTCATTCATGAGTCTGACTCCTATCTTTCTGACCCATTTTCCCACCCTTGCACTGTATTATATTCTCCAGCACAAGTTTCTGAACCCATGACCAAGGCAATCTCCTGCGGCAGCTGTGGACCTCAGTCATGGTGCTTTGATCACAAATCCACCTGTCATCCAGAAAAACTGGAAAGCTGGCAAAATGCAGCAGCATCAGTACTAATATCTGATCAAATTTGATATTTCAACCCCTAGTGAAAAAATGGACTGTCAACTCAATTATTGTTTGGAGCAAAACACAACAGTACTGTTGGCTGCAAGCCATGCCATTATTGGGACAATTGAGTTTTATGCTGGGGAATAAAATATAGTCATCCTTAGAGTGCCTGTCTGCATGCACACTGCACTGCAGACCTCCATGCACCTCCAGCACACAAATGCTAAGGCTTTTTGCTTAGCATATCTGTATGTCATGTGTATAGCCAGATGCTCTAAGTACCCCATGCAAAGGAGCCATGGGTGACTTCACATACTTACTGCTCCCCTTGACTGCTGTTACTCTAGACAGAGCATGCACACTCTGCAGATGTCCTGTGAATAACTTACTTGGCATTCCTTTCCCTTTCCTCTCTCTTCTGACTTGTTTTCATCCACAGAATCATTTCAAACAAAAAAATAGATTGAAAGGGACCCAATGAGGTTGTCTAGGCCAACCTCAAGCTCAAAGCTTGGGCCAACATCAGTTCAGACACGATGTGCTTCCACTGGGCACTGAATGTCTTCGGTAAATAAGGATGCCTCCATCATCTCCTAACTGACTTGTACTCTCCAGTCTCCACTGTGGCTCTCCTGAGGTCAATGGGTTTTATGAATCCATCTCCATGGTCTCCTGTGTACATGGGAATTGTGCTATCTGTGTGCTGTCCGTGTTTTGTACAGGAAAGAGCACATTGCGAGCTGACTGCAGGTTGCCTAATGGAGTCTGCTCGTGTTGCAGAGGACTGAGCTGCATGCAGTTAACTTCTGTGGGCACAAGCTTGTAGTGAAACCCAAGGCCAGAACATTTTTTCGGAGAGAGAAATTGGCTGCAAGGTTCTCTGAGAAACTCTTTCCAGCTTTTTCAACTTTAGCAGCTCCACGTGGTGCTCAGTCCACAGATGCTGTACTGATGCTGGCCCAGCTCCCTGAAGAGCTCTGCTCTTCAGCTTCTGGAAGGTACGGAAGTACAAAGCAAATGCAGTTTCTCTTCTGGCTGCTAGCAACTGCACGTCTGACACAAGCATGGCTTTGTGTCTTTGCATGGTGAATTTCAGTGTCTCATACTGGTAGACTTCTCCTCACATTTCTCCATCAGTATTGATGTGCCTGGAGGTGTCACTTGATTTCACAGCACTGTGCTCATGAAAGATGCAGCTGCAACTGCACTTTTTTAATGTTTCGTGCTGGTCCAGAAGTGTTAGCCATGCATTTCCCATCTTTCCAACTCCATTTGGAAGTTGTTCCTAGTTCTGCTCCATTGGCATTGCCTACAGAGATGTGCTTTCCAGGCTCTCTCTTCGATAACACCTGCTGATCTGGGTGATCTTCACCTCCCACAGAAGCCATGGGATCCCTCTGAAAGAAATTCTCCTGAGACTTTGAGCCTGCCTGCTGCCAGCTCACCACTCCAAGACTTTTGGCTCTAGAGACATCTTCTGCCCTCTTAAAATGGTTGTTTTGGCTATGGGCCTTCCTTCCACTTAAGTATTGATTCCGTAAGCAGATCACACCACCAAGGATGTGTAGTTGTAACACCATGAATCCTCCTCTGCTTGTATTTTACGTTCCATTGCTGTAGAACAAGAGTTTCTGATTTGAGTTTTAGATTGTCTGATTCATCCCCCTCATTTGATAAGTGCTTATCACTCTGTCAGCCTCACAGATGTGTGTCTTTGGAGGCATGGAGGAGCACATGAAGAAGAAGTCCAGCTTTACAGATTCCCATGGAGGAGTCAGAGAAGTTTACCTCAGGGGTATATTTGCACCAGGCTGCGCTCAGCCAGCTAGTCTCATCCTCCCATTGGAGAGCAAGAAGCACAAGAATTGTGTGGCAGATGTCTGCCACTCATACCCTGCCCACACAGAAGGCTGGCAAGGCCCTTACAAGGCTATGGTCCTCTTTTATTTTCTCACCACCAATCTTTTCTCTCAGTTGTTTCCATGGCCAGAAGACATGAGAGATTGTGGTGTAAAGCTCTGAAGATAAAGAAAAAAAAACACCACTACCAAAAACAGCAAAAACTGCAGCCCTGTGTTGATTTCTGATGCCAGAATGCCAAAACACTCTGTTGGTCTTTAGAGACTACAGATGCTGCATGTTTTGGACATCTGCTATCAGATAGTCAGGAAAGTCAGGGAAGGATATTAGTTGTACTACCAGTGGAAGAACACCCAGGATTGTGTTCTCCTCACCTGCAGCCTCTGTAACCATAACGGAGTTTCTCACACCAGGCTTACAGTTTGCAGTGCAGGCAATTCCAGCTGTAAATTGGAAGAAACTTTTTCATCATGAGGGTGGTCAGCCGCTGGAACATGTGCCCAGAGAAGTTATGGAGTATACCTCCTTGGAGATTACACCAGTCCCTGAGCAAACTGATCTTTTTGGTGCTAACGTGAACAGTGAATTGAGCTAAATGTCCTCCACACACCCTTTCATCCTGAATTATATTGTTTTCCTCCAGTTCCTCTGTGATCAGCAGGAAGACATAGGCCATTCCAAGACATAGTCTGTTTTACAGATGCATCACTTAGGGAGAGATGAAGGTCTCCCAGAAAAGTTCATGGTGCTGTTCTTTTATTTTTTTTCCTTTGTATTGACTAGAGAGAGGACCACACACAGACATTCACTTTTCATCAGATTAAGCCCATCTTTACTGACAAAAACATTGCTTGAAGTCCCTGCACGTGATTTGGACAACACTTAGTTGAGAAAGGGAGATGCAAGGCCTTCTGTCTCTTTTTGCATACTAATTTCACTTCTGAGGATTTGCCATGTTTGCTTAACGTAAAAAGAAGCCTCTTTCTTTACCTTCACTGAACGGAGCCTTTCCTGAAATCATTATAGATATGGATCTGAATAACAGGAAGATATAAATCACAGTGATATTAGCCCCAAACTTGACCGAACCTGACTTGACTTACCCTCTTCACTTAACCTCCGTGTGTATCGAGGTTTGCAGCAGCCTCTCAAGCCTCAACACAGCTGCAGTGGTCAGTTTATTTCACTGTAGCTCATGAAGCAGCTTTTTTTTTTTTTTTCTCCTGACCTTTGCAAAGCCCCTCTCTGAAGCTTCCTAAAACCCTAGCATGGTGCTTGATGTGGCTTCAGCAGCATGCGTCTCCAGGGTACTCCCACAGCTGCTACCAGCTCAGAGCTTCAGGGCTCACTTTCCAGAGGGCTGGGGTCTGCTCTGCAGTCTGTGCATCTGTACGAGCATTTGGCAGAGGCTGAGGAACTATTTAGGGAATCTTTTACAATGCAGTTCCTATGTGTTCACTGTATTGCCTTGCCTCCTTCTTTTCTCGGAGTGGTGTTCTGGGGTCTGCTGTGGGAGGGATGACAGGAGGAAGAAGCGCCGGAATTTCTGCCTTTGATGTACAACACATGGAGAGATAGGACAGATGTGCTCTGTGAAAAATAGTGGGAAAGAAACAAATTGTTGTGAGCTGAATGAATTGGGCACATAGGATGCATATGTGCATGCAATGCAAGCACATTGCAAAGAACTCCAGCTCCTGAGAAGTGAGCTGCCTTTTTCAGCTATAAATTCCCAATTATAAAAAGTCTTTTTAATGTAAAACGAGATTGCCTTGCATGCCACAAACATCAAATATACAAGTGAAAAAATCCCTCCCCCCCAAAAAAAAACAAATAACACAAAGGATAGATATTTAAGGAGCCAAGGAAGGCTGCATTTTGACATGCTGCACTTCTTAATTGAAGATTAGGAAATCAGCAACTAAGCATGTATTTATCTCCCTATGGCAGAAAAGATATTTTGATGCACATAAGCAGTTTCTATTGCTAGCCTGCAAACACAGAGAAATTGCCTGCTGAAGTCAGAGATGATGATTGCTTCCTGGGTAGTGGCTGTTTTTACCATTTTTTTCTTCTGCTTTTAATATTATCTGTGATATTTCTTTGCATTATTATCTGCAAAGATTTTTTTCAGACTCCACAATATTCAAATAGGGAATCATTCTGTTGTCATGGAAATCATTACAGAATTAGGCCACAAAGAGTGACAGTGACTCAGTAGCCAGGTGATACAGGCACTCAACTGGGAAAAGAGAAATCTGTTTTTTTGCCCCTACTCCCATGAATATATAATTATTTCTTTCTCTAATGAAACAGATTCACTAAAAGGGTATGTCTCAGAAAGCTACTGCCAGGTGACTGCAGTGCTCCTTCAGACCTGGATGCAAATCTCTGGTCCTTATCAGGCAGGAGGAGGAGGGAAGAGCTGAATTTCGATTTCATATACCTTAGCAGAAGGGATTAAATCGTTGGGTGAGGAGGTAGGAAAGGCAAGATGGCTATACAGGGCTGCCTTTCATTTTCTGTATGATTAGGCAAGCTCTAAGCACACTTACCCAACACTGCCTCAAATGAATGAGGTGATAGACAAATGGGTGCCTAATTTTAGTCGCATGAAGATTCAGCCAGGTGTGAAACTGTTTCTTCGTAATACGACAGATGCGGGCTCAGGAATGCAGGCACTGATGGGAATTTAGGTGTCTGGGTGGAAACCTAGCAGGGGTTTGGGGAATCTCTCCTCAGGAGCCTGCATTTCTCTTCTGAGTTCAAAGTTGCAAGGTTTTGTGTTGTGAAAATGTTAATAAAAAATGCAGTTGTGAACCTTGTTTGTACATAGGCATGTATAAGCGTGCATGTGCATGCATAACTTAAAGAGGATGAGCAGTCATGTGGAAAATGCAGCAAACTGGACTTCACGGGGGCCTTTTCAGCCTGAATTACCCCATGGTCCTGAGCAGAAGCATCTGACATAACTGGGGATGTTAAAAATCCTCAAAATCTTGTTCACAGCATAATCTAGAATAAATGTATTTCCAGTGTAAGCACTTGACGTGAGAAAGAAGATAATGTTTGTAAAAGTTTATTTTGGGAAGCCTCTGGTGTTATTATTCCAGGATACATCCAGGTTGAAATATAAGAGCTTTTGGTCTGTTTTTAATACTGATTTTGATTGTTTATTAATGGGCTTCACAGAAGTAGTAAAATAAAATGAAAACATTCCAGCAGTAAAACAGACATTTACATCAAAACTTCGGCCACTTGATATGTACTCCCTTCATCTCCAGAAGTGCTGTTTCTTACAGCATCAGCTTTTAGCTCAGTCCTTTCCTTCACGGAAGAAGAAATGGCAGCACAGTTCTATAACCTGTAATCATTTGTCTGGGATGGGGGTGGAGGATGATTAACTTATAACACAGTAATCTCATCTGCTATCTATTTTTGGACAGATTTTGATTAATTCTCCATTAAACGAATTCAGTGGTGTACATTATTATACTGTCATGCTCTTCTGTAGCGTGCTACCTTTGTCATGTGATTAGCTGTCCTGAGGGCAAGAAACCAATAAAAATGACATTCTTGCTTATTATTTGCACCACTACCCTTTCATAGCCCATCATCAACCTATGTGTTGCCTACGAGGAGAAAGTCAAAAGTTAATTAGAATGACTGCCACTTCGTGTCATATAAAAGATGATCACTGTATGTACAGGAGAAGTAATACATCTCCTTATATGCATTTGTCATCAGCTCTTGCTGGTTGTGCCTCATTTTTTGTTTTTAGTGATTCCTGTCAATATGGATATGGGACATTCAACAGCCATGAAGGTGGAGGAATCGAATGCTGAGGAAATCAGTAACCTGTTCAACATGAATGCTGCATTTCTCTGAAATGCTTTAAGTCTGTTAACCAAAAACTCATCTTTGAACAAATTCATCCTCCTTTTTTTTTCAGCTCCTTCCTTTTATTTATGTCAATCACCGAAAGAAGATTTGTGAAAAGATAGCAAAGAACAATTCTTAAAATGCATAGATATGAATTGTAAGATAAAAAACTTAATTGCAGTTTAGACTTCAGATTTATTTGAAAAGGGGATAATGATAGTAATTACCCAGTTTGAGTTTTGTAGAAGGCTAATTAGATCCCAAAAGCATTTGTATGCACAAGGCAAACCATAAATACAAAAGACCATCTGGTCCTTATCAGCTTACAACACTAACACTGTCTGTAATTATTTTTTCTATATTGTTTTGATGTTGACATTTTATGATGCAATACATCTAGTCATGGTTAGGGAATAACCTGTAAATGCTGAAAAGCTCTGCATTTTGGTTGTTGCTGGGTTTAGGTTTTTATCCTCCTTTTAAAGACATTGGCTACCTCTAGGTGTGCAGGAAAACAGTTTATGGTTTAATCTTTTACACTACAAATTGGTCAGTGTTTTAAACTGTTTTTTGTTTTTTTTTTTAATCTGAGTTGTTCCATCTGTTTTTTACAGCATTCTGAGGTTCAAAAATAATTTATGAATATGTTGAGAAGGGTTTATCAGTAAGTGAAGTACTTTAAAGGTCTCTTTCACAGCAATAGAAGGACTAATTCTGATGCCCTTGTTCAGGATTTAAAGCTTGCCATCTCAGTCTGCCTGTGTTCTTGCTCCAACAAAACGTCCTTCTGCGGTCTTGTGAAAGTCAAACACAAGTACTATGGAGTTACAAGTTTAATACCTTTTCTGGTCTAGGGAGAGATCTCAGTACCTCTCTGCTGAGAAGCTCCATAAGCCTCAGCAGGATCTTTCCCAGGCTGCAGAGTGGTGCTGAACTGCAGAAAAAGTTGCAATAACAGGTGTGGAAAGGGTTAATGGGGACTTGCAAAACATGGAGAAGCAAAAGTGACCCCAAGCCCTAGCGAGGTTTCAAACATGGTCAAGTCTGAGTGATTTTCTGGAGCTGCATGGGAAGGCTCTGCCAGCTGCTTTACAGAGAAGGAATTTCTCCCAGTGGAATCTTGGGGCTTCTCTGAGTTTTTCTCTAAGAGGAAAATTCTTATTATGAATTTCAATCAGTTTCGTATTTATGAAAATTATCGCTGACTGATGACTTCTGACAGTTCCACTCAGTGGTAGCCGAAGAATTATGTAACCTTGCTGATGCTGCCCATGGAGCCACGTGGATTTCAAGACTCAAGCTGTGCAAATCCAATTGCAGGCCAAGGACTTAAGAAACTCAGAATTTGTTTCACTGAAATAAGAAGTGCTTAATCTAGTCTCCCTTCACTTCACTCTGGACACCTTCCTTATCCTTTGACCACTTAAAGTTGGTCTTGGTCCTTGCAGCAGTCCAAACCTTGGAATCTGACAACAGTCCCATGTTTAAAGCACCAAGTTGTCCTGAAACTGAATCTTTTGTGGGAAATATTTCAATACTGGGTACCTTTACTTCTCTTTGTCCAAGTGACAGGCTTTCCTTCTCGATTATTTTTCTCCTATTTGTTAAGTTTGGAATCTAACATCTCTTGTGCTTTTAAGCTCCATTCTGTTACTACCATGTAGTTCCATTTAGCAGCGCACAGCCCTTACCCGCACTCAGATCTCTTACATCTTTCTGTTTGGAAAATAAAGTAGGGAAGGACACAGAGCAGCGTGAGTCTGAATGTGTTCTGTGTATATCTTGCATGTTTTTTTTCCATGTCTACAAGGTCTTTTCTCCTGGAAAACTTGTCTCATAGGGATACTGAGAATCTCGTTCTAGTTATTAAAGACTTAACCCGTCTGCCCTATTGTACCCTATGCAACCCTGGTGTCCAGGCTCATACACATTGTGTATCCATCAGCCTCCTGGCCCCCAGCAGAGGAGTATGACCCCTCACCACAGCATCACACTCTGCCTCTCCCCACATCCCCCTGGACCAATCTCCATTGCAGGCAGGGGGATCCCCGTAATAGCCTGACTTTATACAGTCCATGCCATGAAAGTGGGATCTGGGAAAAGAAGCTGAAAATCTGTATCTGCATGGGAACACATTTGTATTTAAATGGCAAAACAGGACTGGAAAATTAGTATGTTTTGTAGGATGTCTTAGGTGGGTGTATTGTTTAAAATTATTTTTTAATTGCTTTGAGACACGCTGATGGAAGGCACACTGATGGCTTTATACAATAGCTGCAAACTACCTTCATTTTTATCCTTTCTTACAGACAACAGATTTGAAGTAGATAGTGTTCCTTAAGTACACTGAGTGTAATCTTGGTGTTTTCATGTGAGAACCAGCTGCTCTCCCAGTGAAAAGCTATGACCCAGATCTTCTGGCCATTGAACTCTGCTGGTATCACTTTTGCATAACCACTGTGTTGTAAAGCACTGAGCACAAAACAGACACTTGGCCCTGGAAGTTTTCTGGAGGCTGTAGCTAGAGGCTGTGTTTGGGGCATATTTCATGGCATAGTAAGTTCATGGCATGGAAGTGTGTGACTGCTCAAACTAGACCACACACAACCCTGTCACCATGTGTGGCATCCAAAAGGTTAAGCTGTACAGTAAGAGACACAATGGGTGAGTTTTCTTCCTAACACAGACTGTAATGGGGGGGGAAAATAGTGTTTTACTACAAGAATTGCTTTGGGGATTTTTGTGGAATCATCTTGTTTGAGTTTTATAACTGTCTGTAGGAAATTGCTTGGGATTAGTCTTGAAAGTGTTGTGCGTGTGAGATGGATGGACCTGCTGTATGCAAGGGTGATCAAAGTACATGCTGTGTGCCTGAGGCTAGCACCAATGCTGGGACAGAGCATTCAGACTGCACAGTGCATGGCAAAACCTTCTCTTTTCTTGTCCCCTTCTCTCTGAAGGGGACAACTCTCTGCAGTTGTTCCAATTCTCTGAGCAAGTATCCAAGCCAACATCGCCTGCTTCCCTCCCCCCAGTATTATCACCAAATCTGCACGCACTACCTCCAGGGTGCTGGTTAAACTGCTGTTGAGGATGAAAATGGGGCTTATAGTGTTGTTTTTCTGTGTGAAATGAACACCTGGAGTGGGATTGTTCAACCAACATCCAAAATATCAGCAGTTCTGGAGCCAAGCTCCATTGGTTATAAATGGATGCTCAAGTGTTTTCTCCAGTAGAAAGTAATTATTTTACACTTAGGCAACAGGAAACCTAGCCACTGGAGGCACGATCCAGAAAATGTCTTGATTGCCTAAAATGAGATTTAGAATGTAGATATCCAAATCTAAAACTTCAGTCCCAAAAGCTGTAATTATTTACACACAACCCTGAGGCCACTTCAGCTTTTCACATCATTTGCATTTGCTGAATGCTCCTCCCTATCCCAGGGTCTTGAGACTTTCCTTCCTGGATGGCTGTGGTCTCAACAGGGCTAATCAGCCTGGTTTGTAATTCACATATAAAATGGGATGGACTCAATCCAGGATGCTTTCTCTGAGCGTAAGGAACACCTGCTGGTAGAGCTGGACTCCCTGCACCTTGCTGTTGCCATGCTGTTTTGGAAGAAGGCTGTAGGAAGGACAGAGAATCTCTGTGTCTGATGAATTAGTGCTATGGTTAGAGCACTCGTCCAGGAAATTCAGTGTCCTCTCACCCTGAAGGTTCAAGCTGGCATCTGTGCTCTTCCAGGAGATGAGTTTGGCTTCCACATCAGAGAATGTAATAGGTAGGATGCACTATACTGATAACTGCTGTATCCTTTATTTTATGCTGGCTTTCGATATAAAAATAACACTTTCTGTAATGGAAGGAGAGAAGGGAAACACAGCAAGCAATAAGAGAAATGTGAGTTTCCCTCACAGTGTCATGAGCGTTTACCTGGGAGGGTATGTTTAGACCCTGTGCTTTACTGCTGAGGCTGCTTTGGTGTTTCTTACTTAGCCACAACTGGATTAAAATGCCCAACACAGAACTAGAGGATTTCTGAGGTAAGACTCTCCACAAATGAGCTCCTCGATTTGTGTTCCAGTTTGTGCCTTCTCTCAGAGCCAATTAATTTTAGATATTTTGTTTTGCTGTGTTGTAGTGCCCATGGAAAGAACGAGATTTCTGTGAACAAGATTTTTCATGAACATGCCTTGAGGTTTTGCTGTTCTCTGAGGAGGTAGGACAGCAAGTTTTAAATTCACAACCCGAAATCAAGAGCTCAGGACTGGATATCCTTGCTGGTGCCTGCTTGTTCTTAGGCTTCTGTGGTGGTTTTAACCTGCTGTGCTGCTGCACTCCATCATAACTGCTCTCTCACTTCCCTTCCTCAAACAAAAAGGGAAGAAAATATGATGCAAAGGGCTCAAGGGATGAGATGAGGGCAGGGAGATCACTCACCAGTTACCATACAGGCAAAACAGACTCAGCATAGGGAGATTAACATAATTTATTGCATCTCACTAGCAGAGTAGAGCATTGAGAACTAAAAGCAAACTAAAAACACCTTCCCTCCATCCACCCTCTTCTACCTCCTCCCCCTGAGCAACACAGGAAGAATAGGGAAAGAGCTGCTCTGACATGGCTCCATCCCACGGGGTCCATCCCCCAGGAGCAAACTGCTCCAGCACAGGTCCTCCACAGGCAGCAGCTCCCCCCAGACCCCCTGCTCCTGTGTGGGCTCCTCTCCATGGGCTGCAGCTCCAGCCCGGGGCCTGCTCCTGCAGGGGCTCTCCATGGGCTGCAGCCTCCTCCAGGCCACATCCACCTGCTCCACCGGGGGCTCCTCCACCCATGGGAGGGCCGCAGCGTGGAGATCTGCTCCATGTGGGACCCATGGGCTGCAGGGGGACAGCCTGCTCCACCAGGGGCCTCTCCACAGGCTGCAGGGGAACTTGTGCTGCCTTGTGCCTGGAGCACCTCCTGCCCTCCTGCTGCACTCCCCTTGGGGGCTGCAGGGCTGCTTCTCTCTCAGCTCTCACCCCTCTCCCAGCTGCTGTAGCACAGCAGATTTCCCCTTCCTTAACTCTGCTCTCCCAGAGGCCCACCCAGCATCGCTCATGGCTCGGCTCTGGACAGCAGTGGGTCCCTTTTGGAGCTGTCTGGAGCTGGCTCTGATCTGACATGGGGCAGCTGCTGAGCTCTGCTCACAGAGGCCACCTCTGCAGCCCTCCCTTCTACCAAACCCTTGCCACATAAATGCAATATAGCTTCTACATTTCATCACAAGCAGGTCCACTGTAACCACCCTGATCTTCCTGGGTCTCTTCTGTCTACAGCTGCTCATTTTCCCAAAATATGGAATCAAAATCATTTAAGTTGGTAAAAATGTCTAAGAACATCTAGTCCAACCTAAATATATTGAATCGGTACCATTGAGACACACACCCCTGTGTTAAATTTTGTTAAAATCACCTATTCAAAGCTATTGAGGGCTTTTATCAGTCAGCACAATCATGTCCTCTCCTTACCTCAAAAAAGAAGGTGAAAATGAGAGTAAGTTATGAAGTAAGTATCATTCTTCCTTTGGCATTTGGACATCAACAAAAAGATAGGGGAAAAGGTTTTTTACATCTTAAAGTAGTTAATATGGCTGCAACCTATTATATTTCATTACCAATTTTGTTTATATAGTGATGATTTGACCCTGTCGGTCAAATTCTATAAATAAAGCCATGCTGCTTTACTTTAATTTCTATCTGACAGGAGTACTAAATTATAGCATTACGACGTATTATCTAGCATTATTGTTCAGTGATGGTTTAGTGAAAAACTCCCCTTCTAGATACAATTTATTACTTCTTTGTCTTGTTAAACTCTTTGAGTGACATTCAAACTTCAAGAGAGCCAATTATATTGTTTCTCATAATAGACATATCCGTTCGCAGAGCCTTTTAGTAGTACTTAGGATTTCTCGACTGCGTTTGTCTTTTATCCGTGAAGCTTACTTTCAATGTCATTTCCATTTTGCTGCTGGAGATAGTCTTCAGCATCACAACTTTCCTTTCACTCCCTTATCCCTCTCCTCCCTGTACCTTGATTTTCTTGCAGAATTTCCCAATGGCTGACGAGTGTCAGCAGTGGCTGTAGCTGCAGGAACTGAAGCACAGTGTGGTTGTAAGAACAGTCGGGAAAGTGAGCATGGCTAGCACCATTGCACCCGCCTTGCTACAGCCCTTGTTACAACCCTGGTTCACCTGCCCCCTTGCTTACACCAGTTGTCATCAGTTGGCTGACTGCAGGCTGACTTCATGTCTTCCTCTCTCATCAGCTACTTGATAGCTTGCTGATCTGTTTTGTTTGCACTGTGATAGGTTTGAGCATACTGTATTATTTATAAATGTTTAGTAATTTTCTGTGTCAGTGATGTATTCTTTGGGGCTGCTTCAGACTTTCAAAAATACATTTGACACAATGTCTCTTTGTCTCAGCACTACAGCATTCCCAACTGGTTAGTCTCTGCACTGTACTTGCTTCCGCTTTCTGCTGTTTTTAAAATGTTCTTGAGGTTTTGTGCTGAATAATTAATTAAAATTTCATTAGGATGCCAGGTCTAATTCTCACACAAATTACAATGGCATGAATGGGAAACAGGGGCAGTGGAGCCAATGTAGTTAAGCTAGTCTTCAGCTGCATTATCACATTGTAAATCATACTGAAGTTTCCCTACAAAACCTACAGTTTCGTATGTATATATATAAATATATATATTATTCAATCACCTTTCCATTTCTTTGGTTCCTAAATTTATATTAATGCCCCAGAATCCAATCTTGAGATATTCTGCCCCATCTACAGCTTTTTTCAAGCTTGCATCTCATATTTTGGTTCTGAATCAGTAAAGATTACCTGCAGTGTATTCTGTAATATATGAAGATTAATTTATCTTCAGATGGAGGAAAAGAGTAGTATCTACTAAATCCTAGTTCTGTCCCCTTTGGAAAGATAAGCTGAGCTTTTAAAAGCTCAGTGGCTCTAGTTGCAGGAGCTGCCCTTGCCGGGTTGCAAAAGGATTCACCATATGGAAGACCTGCAGAGCAGCTGTAACTCAACCTGTTATCTGAGTCTTTCTTTTTGCTTCTTTCCACCTTTTTCCTACTGCCCAGGTGATGCAAATATAATTACAGCATCCAGTAGAGATCCCCCGTGTAGCTTTCCGTGTGCTAGCTAGATTGTCTAGCCACAGCATATCCTCACTTTCATAGGTGCAAGCATAAACTACTTTTTTTGTCCTCTTGAAAAATCAGAAAAACTTCTTCCCTATGGCTACAAGTCACTCACTTTTTTACTTCCTTATGTTTGTGAGAGAGAGAAAGAAAGCATTCTTTGCAAAGACTGAAAACCAAGAAGTGTAAATGTGGAAAGTCAGAGCCAAGTTTGTTTAAATCCTTCCTTTTAGTCCACTGTGTATTTGGTATCACACTGAACTACTGCCTTGGTGTCTTTAAATTAATAATGCTTTCTTATATGCTGGTCAGATCCTCAATGCAAACCCCTTCTCAACTAAGATTTTTTTTTTTATAGGAAAGCAGGTATGGAAAGTTGTGTTCCTGGCGCTGGGGATGGACTTTTGGTCACTCCTCTTGACAGTCCAGTCTTTAGTAGAAGGGGACTGATGGGATACAAAGATACTGTCCACTAAAATGGATATTTTGCTGTTAGCTATTTAAACGTGAAGACATGTTAATGCCAGAGGGATTTTTCATGGTGTTTTTAATTTTTGTCTACAAAAGAAATAGCTTATCATTTTCAAAGGGATAGCTTATCTTCTTCAGAGAAACAAGTAGATTTCTTTAATATTTCGTTTTAAGGGCAGAATAAATTGAGTTATTCCTCAGCTTAGCTAAACAAGCAAAGAGTGCATTAGGAATAAGGAGAACAAAAGATGCCCAAGAATTATCTCATAAGACCAGATGGGCAAGCAGAAGTGTAGCTCTCAGATAAACTTATGCTGAGAAAATATCTCATTTGCAGACAGGCACCGAACAGGGTGCCCGTGAAACTGTGGAGGAAAGGTGTGCTTGATCCCCAAATTTAAATGACGGCTTCCTGTTGACAGCAGCTTTGATTACTCCTTAGAGCTACCCAAGCGAAGGAGAAGCTGATGCAGTTGTCAGCCTGATCACTGACTGACTGGACCCATCATGTTCTGACAGGTGTAACAGATACAGATGGTTGTAATATTTTCTAAACTTCCACTTCATAGGAAAATCAGACAGGTCTATCTGATCTATCAGCTGCCTCATGAGAGGCCACCCATCAGCATTGCCTTTCCTTGCTTTCCTCCCATCCATATTCAGCAGAGAAGCCTAATACATTCCCCACAGGACCTACATAGGTTATAGCCTTAGAGCTCTGTTATTTCATGTGTTATATATGTGCATACAGTTATGTTCTTATTTTTCTTGTCAGGATTCCCCCCTTTTCTACCTGTAGAGGAGCAATAGTTAATAGCTCTTTTACCCCAGTCTACCCCATTTTACCTACTTCCTCGGTTGTCTGAAGAGCAGAGGCAGCCAGATTCTTACACTGCCTCAGTGTCTGTAGAGATCGCTCAGGAGCCTTCAACTTTTGTATCTCCTCTTCCCTTGGCAACAGTGTATTTCCTTCCATTTTTCCATTGCCTGCAGAGATGGACATTTTTGCCTGGACCTCTCTCTGACAAGCACTGCACATGAAGAAGTGGCTCTAGGAGTAAGCCTACTCCCCTTTATCAGGGGAGCTTCCAGCTTAAGAGTCTTTACCCATGGCCTTTGATCTGAAGCCAGAGGTGTCACCGTGTGTTTGCAGAGCATCAAGCAAAAAGCACAAACAAGTGTTCAGTGGTTAACGGGAGGGACACTCTATCTGGTAAAATCTGCACCTGACTTCATCATGAAGAGAGGAGTTTAACAGATAGGACTGACTCCTAAGAGTCTTTCCCAGGTGCTAAATTTAAACACACAGGTATTATCTATCCTAATTTAAAGCCATTAACTAAATTCAGACAGATTTTGAAAAGTAAAATAGTTACTTTGGTTTAGAGGCACCCAAAATGAAATAATGAGCAGGGATCTGATTTCAGAAGATGCTGTTCTTTAGTCTTCTAAAAGATTGACCTTTTTAAGATACCTCTGTTTGAAGCATCCCAAATTACTACATTTTAAAACTATATGAAATATTGAAATACAGCTTTGTACCTTATGCCTAGGTGCATAATAACATAAACCCTCCTGCTGAGCATTAACTTAAATTACCTATGACTCCTTCAAGTGTAGATTTGTGTGCTTGGCAAGCTGGCTCAGAAGTAGACATTGTCAGCATGCTGATGCACTGCAGCCATTCAGGGCCACGCTTTTTTATAGTTTTTGGCAGTGGCTTGACCTAGATGTTTGTGTGGACCTTGCATGTATGTAGAAGACAGTGGAGCCCCATGCAGCTCAAGACATGCAAGGCCTGGTTACCTGTGGTCACTTGTCTTGGCCTTTGGCTCTGATTTGCAAGGGTGGGAACCATGTCACCACATCAAGTCATACTCCTGTACTAAGAAACATGATAAGATTTGACAAAATGGGCACAGATGACTGATGATTTATCCTTTTGCCAACTGGCTAGTGACTTGATATGGCAGAGCCAAAATTCAAATTAAAGTTTGGCTCAGGCACATCCAGTATATTGTTCACTATCTTCTTTCTGAAAGATGTTTTGGCGAGAGGAATTGCCCATTATGTCTTAGGGGTTCAGCGTCTACACAACCTTTGCTCAGTTTGGTAAAATAGGTCTTCAATACCAGGAGAATAATAAGTGAAAGTGTTCTCCTAAGTGCCAGATTAAAAAATTGATGGTGGCTAAAATGCTCCTTTAAAATCAAGTATTGATCATCTGTGTAAGCAAGAGAGAAATGTATTTCTCTGTTGTTTCTGGGAGTCACACAGGTTTTGTCCAGTTTCCTGTGTCTTGTAAATGAATCTTGCATTTAGTATTTTGGAAGCAGGCACTATGGAGTGAAGTACAGTGACCAAACTCCTAAACTGCAGTTGTTGTGGGAGGGAAGATTTTGGCTATTGATTTCGTAGGCACAGAGAGCAGGTCAGCTGTTAAGTGTTTCAAGTTGCTTGTAAATTGTTTTATTATCCTGTTGTCTTTGTAATACTTGAACAATCATCACTGCTGCAAATTGATGGCATTCCCATATCCTGGGTTTACAAGAGAAACGAGGAAGGCGGAGGAAATGATATGCTGGGAAGTTGGTGAGAGGGAAGCAACTTGGAGTTATTCTTGAAATATTTACTGCCTTTCACAGATTTTTATGGGCTTCAGGAGAGATTTAAATGAGGTGTTAGGTTGAAAACTGAACTGAGAGGCTGTTCCTTATGCAGGGGAAGATGGTATAGAGGAATGAACTGTTTGACAGCTGGACTTTGACTCCTGATGGATATTTTTTTACAGCAGAGTGTGAATCCTCCCCCATCCTTTGCAGGCTGCTTGAAACATGAGGCCGGGCTTGCAGGGGGTCAGTGTCCCCTCCTGTGTCCCTGTGCAGGTGGATGGGGAGCACCTTGGCAGCTTCTCCTTCTTCCTCTGGACTCTGCAGGGAGCTGTAGCCAAAGGAGTGGTGCTGGCTTTGTCGCTGCCACAGGCCCGTGGTGGGTGACAGCCTCTGCAAGCGTGGGATGTCTGGGACCAGGAGCACGTGTCTTGAGTCGTGGTGCCTGCCGGCGTGGGTACTGGGTGCAAATTTTGGTCAAGTCCTTCTCAGGGTTTGGCTTGCAGGCACCATCCAGCCTGTAAAAAGCTGTTAAAACACAGCAGTGACCCCCTCCACCAACCCTGGTAGGCTTGCAATATGAATCGCAAATAAAGTACTGCTCTTCAACATCAGTTTGCGACCACCTCGTAAATCCCCGGGGCTTTTTAAGTGTGTGTGGTGTTTTTATTTTTTTTTTAAACTTTAAAAGTTCGGTTATTTTTACCTAACGCACAACATTATTACCCCTATAGCTCCCCGTGTTGGCACTTGGGCTGTGAGCTGCCGGTGTCTGACAGCTTGCTAATAATGCAGCGTGGTGCGAGCACGGCCCTTGCCAGCAGCGATTACCGAGAGCAGGCGGCAGCGCGATGACAGGCTCGAGGAGCGGCAAGAACAATCCGAGAGGTGACATCGGAGGGAATTTCCCAATTATTTCTGCATCGTTATGCTTCGGGTGACAGGAAGGTCACACGGAAAGCACGCTCCTGCCTGCAAGGTGCAGGTCACCTTTCTCAGTCTTTTCAAAATAAACCGTTTATAATTAGGGGATGCAATTTAATAATTTGGAAAAGATAATAAACTATTGACAGCTGAGGTTCCAGTCTGAATTTAGCCATAATCACAACCACAGATGCTTGTGTTTTCACACAAGTAACTGTACTCATTAAGTCTTCCCATATAAACAGTTAAACCTCAGGACTGAACTGCCAAAAGGAGCCCAAACTTCTGAATACCAGCACACTGCTGCCCACAGACGTACTGAGCTTCTCTGAGTGGGTGAAGGAAATGAGGGGAGAAGAGCAAGAAGTGGTGAGGAAAGCTTTTTGTGGTTGTGTCCCTGGCCATGAAGGATGGGAATGACCTGTTTTTGTGTCACCATTTGAGTTAGGCATCCATGCTAAGGCAGGCATGTAGACATGGAGGCAGTGGGGAGACAGCCACAGTCCCAATGCCATTCTGCTCCTCCTGTGCCTCTTACAGCAGAAACCTAAATTACAGCCTCAGACGGGACACCCAGATTTACTCAGTTAAAATTAGACACGATGACTTCCATCCTGTGCGCTGTTTGGCTTCATATCAGTTGAAATATTAATTCTCTTCCTGTGACAGCACAGTGTTGCCATGGTATAGCTCTCACAAATTTATGGGAAAGGTATTTTTTTCTAGATAGAAGATATTTTAACACAGAGTCATCAAACAACTGCATATAAACATTATTCCTGTGGAAGATGCAGCAAGAATGGTGGCACAGCATCCCCTGTGGCTGATGAATCTCCCAGCCCCCTGTTCAAAGGGTACCCTTTGCCTCTTCAGGCAGGAGGGCAGGAAAACACTGAGCAGGTCCCACTCAGGAGCTGCTGATGGTGGTAGCTACTTACTGAAAAGGACAGGAAAAAATATATATGCCTGTTTATAGCCCTGAGCACCTGCTCGTTCAAGAGCTGTTGAGGGTCTGACTCAGCTCCACAGTCCTTCTGAATCGGACGTATTGCACAGTCAAGGGATGACAGTGCTACAAGAACCAAATATGTGTCAGCCAAGAAATCCCTTCTGCAAGGACGATTTTCAGTTGGTGACATGCCACAAAATTATGTATCACAGTGTAAAGCAAATGAGAGCCTGCGTCTTTTTTTTTTCTTCTTCTTCTTTTCCTGTTACAAATGTCATATACAAATTCATTTTTCTTTAAATGAAAAATCAAAGTAAAAAGCATTTCATTGCTCTTACAAGAATAGCAGTCCAGCTGCTTTTTCTGCAGGTTACAGTTCTCTAGACTGGGGCAACCCGCTCAGACTGTTTGCTCTGAGCACCAGTTTTTGTCCTCTTGATACGAGGGCTGTGGGAACCTACACTGTATCACTTAGACATCACAGTGGGATCCTCAAATCCAAACTCCTAAATTTAGAGAAAGATATGGAAATTGAAAACACTGCAATGAAGAGGTGTGGGATTTTTCAGGAGAAAAAAAAAAGTGTTGGAAAGCTGAGACTCAGTGAGAAAAGCACTTCTTTTGATGCCCATTTTTGTCAAAAACATTTGCGAGGGAGTCTATCAGTGGTGGTGAGCAGTATAGGGAGGTAAGAATTAGCACAGCTCTATGCTAAATAAGGTCCAGAGAATAGGCCATGCAGGATGAAAATGAAATTAAGACTGCCAAAAGTAGGGTCCTATATCATTCTTCGGTGGGAGGGACTCCACTGAAGCCCCTGTCATCACATGGCCATGATACACCAGGTGGGGCATCGTTTTCTTTTCTCACTGCAACGAGGGGTTTAACATGGGCTAGACATGGACGTGGGGATGAAATGAGGAGCCCTCAGACACCTGAGCATCCACCTGCAGGGCTGACAAGTGCACAGGACCTGCAGGAGGGCCACATCGCTTCAGTGAATGTTGGCAGAAAGACCCTAAGGCCACGATGGTTGCATGTAGGCAAACAAGTACTGATGAGTCCCCTATCTCGCATGTAGACACCAAAATGGAAGTGTCTTAATCTCAAGAGGAGTCCCATCTGATATTTCATTTTCCCATCTGGCATTACTGTATTTTCAGTTACAGATTTGCTTCCTGTACAAAGAAAGTTGGGTTTTTGTTTTTTTCCCCATCTCCATTCCTAAGGAAAAAAACTCAACACCTCCAAATAGAACTTCTGCATTTTTCACTCCACGATTTTTACTCTACGTGTCAGTTTTGTTGGGCATTTTCCATATTTATGTCATGTGTATTTTAAATGATACACGCACTTTATTCTGATGATGTATGACATTCCCAAACATTTGGGGAAGGGGAAGATGGTTGGAAATCAGGAGTCTGTGTGGCTGTTCAGTGTCCACCCTGCTGCAGGCACAGCTTTGGTGTTGCCTTGTCCATGCATACAAGGGTTGGACCTCGAGCAAGTCACCGAGCTCCTCCGTGCTGTGCCTCAGCTCCCTGTCGCGTGGCAGCATTCCCACGTGTCTGCATTGACAGCTTATTGGATCTCGTGCTTTCTGGACCAGGAATTTCTTGTACTTTCCCATGAGATTCTTCTAGTGTCATTTAGGAAAAAGCGATAAAGAGACTGGGAATATGCAGCTAAGCAAAATGTTTACCCATTATCTCACTGATGGGTTCAGCAGCCTCTTGGCAAACCCAGCCTCAGCGGAAGGCGCAATCTGTTTTTCTGTGTTTTGGAGTTCAGTCTGACCTGTGGAGGGATTTTGAGAGAGAGGGGGGCTCTTGCTCCCTTCCCTTTATCACGTTTCATACCAGGCAGGGCACAGCTTCTCCCAGGATGAGCTGACACATGCCCCATACAAACCAATCTTGATGTCTATCCAAAGCCCTCAACGAGTGAACCATTTGGTAGGTCCTGTGGCCACACGACACCCCGTCCCCATTTTTAGTGCTTTTACAGCAAAATGTTGTAGGCTGAATGGATTGTTTGTTTGTTTCGCTGCCCAGATTCAAGAGAAAAGTGGTCGCTGGCAGCTTTCAGCTCTCAGGCCTCCTGCTAAAACATCCTTCCTGTACAAGTGGCAAAAGCAAGTGAAGGTTGAGCTGTTTTGTGGGGGTTTCTCATACAGCTGCAGATTGTTATGGGTCACTTGCTATTTCTAACATAAACCTCAGCTGCTCAGGGTGGCTGGAAGTGTTTGTGTTAATTACTGTTAGGCTGAGGTCTTGTCTGGAGACACAAGTTGTATTGCTTTAACGACGCTGGTACCATTAAAGCGGTGCAAATACCCTGAAGTGAATTCAGTTACGGCAGTATAAATGAGCTTGTTTATCTCATAATCTATGCTAGTATAAAGCACCTTTATACCCACATAATTGCACTCGCTAGGGGTTGTGCCAGTGTAAATGTTTGGGTACAAAAATCAATAACTGGCATAGCTAGAGGCAGCCGGCTGGCTGGGGGGGGGCGGCCGGCTGGATGAGCAGCGCAACATCTTCCAGACTGAATGCTCAGCTATTTTTGTTCTTAATCTATCATTCTTATCTTGACCTAGAAATAAAACTGAATAGAAAGGTGAAATCATCTCCGCGGCAGAAATAGGGGTCACAGGTGTTATCTCCTTCCTCCACCTCTGGTGGCCAGAGGATGAACAAGCTGCAGGAGCTGCGGGATGGAGGAGGTCCCTCCTGACCTGCACCTTGCACACAGGCATGGAAAGGGTCCAGTGGGCAGAAATATTAGTGAGGGCAGAGAGTGATGTAGCCTAGAAAAATAAAGGATTTGATTCAGAGCTGCTTTGCAGCTCCCAGACAGTTTCTGGGGCTACACTAATTTATGGCATAAGGCCACGCTGACAGCCCCAAATCTGGGAGTGCAGGATAGTCCCCTTCTGCTTCCCTCTGCCAGCTGTTTTTTATCTCTTGGGACACACAGGGTGGGAGTCCTCTTATCAGTCTCCATAGGTATCCACACCTGAGCTGGTTCTGTAAACTGCCTCCGTAGTGGCTGGAGAGATAGACACCCTTAAGCTGCATTTTATCTCTTCTTAGCTTGGATATCTGAAATAAACCATATAAATCATTCTCAAGAAGTCTCCAGTTCTTTCCTTTCACCATACAGGGATATTTGGTAACTAGGAAAGAAGCAGGTGAGTGCAGTGAATCTGTCTGTACTCCTGAACCTGGATCCTACCCTGGTCTGGGGCACCTGCACTAACCCCTGGCTTTGAGAGGGGCTGCAGTGGTGTGACTCAGGAATGCTTACTGACATTTAATCCATTTATTAAAAAGACATTTAATCTTTCTTTTTTTGCCTTCCTGCCTATGACTGACCAAGCAAAATTATTGTCAGGCGTAGTGTGTCTTAGTGAACTTTTAATGAACTGTTGCTCGTTTCATTTTTTACTGAACTACTGTTTGCAATTTTCTTACTTTGCATTGTTGCCATTCTGACTGGGTTTAGTTCCACCTGCTCCTTACAAGCATTGCCTGTGGAAGAGAAACAGACACAGCAGGTTTGTGTGCCCCTGTGTGTGCACCACCACCACCATGCCTTGTGCAGCAGCGATCACAATCATCTGGCTGCTAACGGTGCGCTTAGCTCTGGGTGTTGCTGTAACCAAATATCAAATACCAAATATCATAGCCCTTTGGAATCCTGATGGGATGTGAGTTTTGTTGTTGATGTGATTAGGTCTGTGCCTCTCCTGGCTCTGATGGAGCCTTGTCCCAGCTGCCAAGTGGTCTCTGGTCTCTGCTCCCAGTGCCTGCACATCTCTGTGATGCCCCAACTCACTGGCTCCAAGCTGAATGCAGTATGTTGTACTAGTGTTAGCTTTGGGTTTTAAAGAAGCTGGCAGTGATTTCCTGCATTTTAAAAAAGTTTTAAATGCCTAATCCATTTTCCTGATTTCTCTGGGTTGGTTTTAATTTCACCAAGCACATCCTGGGGACCTAAAACAGGTATAACCTGATCCCTTTGGATCCTACAGGACCAGTTTCTAGATGTAGCACTGTGCTGTAAAAACAATGCTGCTAGTAAAATGAATAACTTGGTGAGTGAGAATGCCTAATTGATTCATCAAGGGTTGTACAGCATGAACACTAAAAGCATCGTCACACAATCCTGCTGTGAAATGCCACTCAGCCTCCTGCAGCAAATGCTCTGAACGTTTTAAGGAGGTACTGAATCTTACCCTTAAAAACACGTTTTTTCACTAGTGGTTTCTTCTTATTTGGAGATTTTCTGTCATATATTTGTATGATTTTTAGCCACACAGTGCACTTTTTATCCCAAAGAGGAATCTCAAAATTGATCTCATTCTTAAAACACAAACCTGAGAGACTGAAGATAAGAGTTACAAATGTGCTGCTGCTATGGTTTGCACCAGTCTTCAACACATTTTTAATTTCATAGCTAAGATTCCCTATCTGTAAAATGAGAGAAATCTGTTTAACCCATAGAGCAGTTAACTCCAAACCTCACGCTGGCTTTTGATGCTGAATTCATTGACATTTATGGAGTACAATGTAATCTTTGTATGATAGATGTTAAAGAATATGATGTTGAGGTTCTTAGACTTTCCTGGATTTTATTCCCTTTTATTATTTCTGAGGTGCCTCTGAAAAACTATAAAGTCATTGAGGAATGAAATTTTATTTCCAACTTTACAAAGCATACAGAGAACTGTGGAAATTTTAAGTAACTTGGTGTTGTTTTGAGTTCTATGTCTGAGGCAGTGTTATTCCCTTTACTACTGGATAAAAAAAAAAAAAAAAAAAAAAAAAAAAAAAAAAAAAAAAAACACTGATCTGTAAATCAACCCTTTGATGCAATACAACTGCCAGAAACCAAAACTGCTCTGGCTCAAATGATAGGCACTTATTCTGGCTGACAACTTATACTTCTAATTGGAAGCTACAGCTTTTGAGATGAATTGGACAGGGTGAAATCATCACAGTCTTAGATGTAGACAATGACAGAAGCCAGTATGTTCAGTTCTCTTCACTGAGGCTTGTAACGCACACAGAAAGCTGCTAATCTTACTGGATTGCGATTGAAGATATTTGCCCTTCACTGAATGATGAGCTTGCAATCACATTTTGCTGGAATAGTTCTTTGTACAAACGAAACTTAAATCAGAAGGAAGTTCAATCTCATTTCTTACTCTGTGATCAAAACCTTCATGCTTGAGCACCTTGTGGAGAGGAACATTAGGCTCACATTTCCGTAATCTTATTTATTATTCAAGATTTGTTCCTGATAGCTTAAACTACTGGGGAAAGAAAAAAAAAAAAAAAAAAAGAAAGAAAGAAAGAAACAACACCCATCCAGCTTTAAAAATGAAAAAAAATGGTTCATTTTCACCACTTTGCAAAGCCTTTCATTGTAAAAGGGGAGCAAAGTAAGTAGAAAAGAACTGCATGCATCCAAAATCACCAAATCTTTCCACTTGTTCCCAGGGCTCGGACAACAATGCCGCTATGAAAATAGCTCTGAGGAGGACGAGCATGCTGGGTAATGAGATGCAAATGAGCACACCAAGCATCCCACTCTGCTTCAGAGCCTTTGTATCCAGTGGTGCAATAACAACTAGCTATTGAGTCATGATAGGTTAGTACAGAATAGATTTCTCAACGTGTGTGTGTATTATCCTCGTGCTTGTCCTCAGCTTCTGGTCAGCAGGATAGGGAAAAGTGGCATCTGCTTTGTAGAGAAGCTGGTAGAAAAGTTGTCTAGATTAAAACTTGCTGAAATAAGAGTGCTACAGGTAAATGATACAAAATTCAGTCCAAGACCTTCTGCAGGGATGTTTTAGAAGGATGTTTTATTTTATTTAACCTGTTCTGTAAGTTGGTTTTAGCTACTCACACTTTCATACTCAGGGCATGTGTCCAGTTGCTGTGGCCAAGATAAATTGCGTGCAAAGCTGAAATCCTCACTATGTCTCTTAGGTTCCTCCCAACTGACAATGAATTGAGTTTGGACAGGTCTTTTAAAGCATTTAGGGATTAACAGTTATCTTAGCATCAGAAGCTTGCTTTCTTCCATTTCTGTTAATCACGGCCTGTTGACTTCATCTCTCATCTTTGGTTTCTTTAGGGCCATCATCTGTCTTTCTCTTGGGATGATGGGATTTGTGTTGTCCTGTAACCTTGTTGCCCTCCTGTTATCAGACCACAAGTCTTCTGCTGACAAGTCATCAGTGCTGGGACCTTATCAGTGCTCTCTGCCCAGATGTAAACAGCACATTCCTCACTTTACCAGTTTGCCTGCTGTCACTTACCTCCTTGGTTTATTGACAAGGACCTTTCTTTTAAGCCTGACTGCCATTTCTTCTAGTGCTTTCACACACATATGTTTCCATTCATACTTAACCCATATCCATCTTAAATATATTTCTGATAGGGATCTTTACAAGAGAGAGTCAGCTAAGGACAAAATTCGATTTACTCTGTTGGAAGGAAGAGAGAAGTGGCTTCAGTTGCTGCTTGGCCTCACGGTTCTGTCGTGTAGTGCCAGGAGTGCCTCAGAGCTCCATCAGTATGACCAGGAGAGAAGCACAGGTGAGGCCTCATTCAAGTCACATTCAGCCCTCTTCTGGGTGGGTGAACAACATCATCTGTAGCCTTCGGAGGGTGAAGAAGTGGGATATGAAGACCTGTGTGCTAACTGAAAGTAGAAAGGAGAAGGTAGAACATAGAAAGAAGATGGAGCCATAAAAGGAGTATATGGGCAGTGATAGATAAAATACAATGAGCCTGGGCTTCAGACAGAAAATAAAAAGAATGTGGTGGTTTTGTTCTCCAGCAGTAATATGTTGCAGCTCTGGTTGTGTTGGTGACACCCGGCCCTTGTTCCTCTGTCACCTGCCCCACCAGTGGCAAAGACTTGCTCAGCACAGTCTCACAGGATTGATGCACGCCCACATCCTCTCACTTCTGCGCACCTCCTAGTTCCTCCATCCCTTCTACACTCTCATCCCAGTCCCCTCAGGTTCTTCCTCAGTCACTCAAGGAGCTATAAAGAAATCAGTGCCATTTTTAAAAGGCAGCCAGCAGGGTACAGTGCTCAGGGTACTGCCAAGACCCCAGGCTGAGCAACTTGGGTCTGCTTGTCCTTCCTCTGCTCCATCTGCCTGTACATGTGGAAGGATCCCTCCTCTCATCTGGTGCCTAACTGAGAGCTCTTTGCAATCAACTGATTCTGCTGCTCTTCCTCGGCCAAAGATACACTGGTACTCAGGGCCCACTACATTGCCTCTCTGATCTGACAGCTGCTCAGCAACGCTGACGTACTGGCCTTATTTTGCAGAGAAAAGCAGTTGCTGCTTCTGTTCCTGTCTCACTGTGCATTTTTGGTATTTGTTACGTGCTGAGCCACTAAGTGGGGGTCAGAGATAATGCTACATTTCACCTGCTGATAATAATTTAAATAAATCCCTGCACAGAGGAGTTAAAAAAGAAAGCAGAGGATCCATTTCATTCTTTAACTAAATGATTTTCTTTACTTATTTATCAATAAATTTTGGAAAATGCTTAGTGAGATCTTTATGAGATTGTTAGTTAATAATAATATCTTACCCTTACACAACTGAGTTTTTCCTTTATTGATCACAAGGCACTTTACAGAGAAAGATATCAATTATCCCAGTTTTATGGGATGGGAAACTGAAGCACAGAGACATCGAATGTCACATGGAAGGTTACAGACCAAGGCAGAGGGTGAGCTGGAAATAAACAGACACGTTTCTATATGGTCTCTAGGCAGGAGACCACCCTGGGAAGGGCAGTGGATCTTAAGAGTGTTGAGATATACATAGGTCTATCTGCGAGTTGTATGTCATGAAACAAGGCCATATATCTTTTCTACGAGGCTTCTTTCTGCAGCTCTGCGTTCTTCATTTGGATCAGGAAGGTCACCTCGCCAATGAATCATACTTTATTGGAGATGAAGATGAGATTTACTTGACCTGCGGAATCTGCAGTTAGCACAAGGCGCTGCTTTCCCAGCATGGGGGCTTTGCTGAGCGGGAGACAATTGCCGGGAAAGAAAGATCAACGCCTTCCTTCTGAGTGCAGTTGGAAGAAACACGGGCTTGTTTTCCCATTGTCAAGAACAGCACTCATTGAGGGTGTATGTGGAAAAACGCAAAATCATTTCTCTTTAAAAGGTAATGAGGGCGTCTTGATGAGGAGGAAGAACTGACAGCTGTGCCCTGCACACCTCCACACCTCCTCCTCAACTGAGAAAAGCAAATACCAGGACTTCATCATGCAGTGACCTATGCATGTGTTACACAAAAGCGTACGCTGGAGACTTGGTTGTTATTATTTTTTCCTGCCTTTGTTGTTATATCATAGCATGCCAAAGAAAGATTGAACAAGGCTCAACATGCAGGATGGGATGCGGAACATTTGCATAGCCCCTTTCCACTGAAAGTGGCACCACCTACCTCCACCTCCCATGTTATGTAAGTCTTCTTTCTTGCAAACAGTGAAATTAATTAGCATAAATTATAACTGGAGTCTAGTTAGGCTCTGTTGTCACTTTTGCAGAATTATGAGGCCTTTGTGCATAAAAAAATTAAAGAAAATTGTATAATGATTATGTGTGCTGGTTACTAAGCTAGCCACCAGTTATATATATTTATAGCTATTCCTGCAAGTAATAATTACATGCTAATTATAACCCAAATAGAATTCAGTAATTTCTCCCTGAAAATGAAAGCGATTCAGGGGGATGTTAAAATCTCTGCTGAGGCATCGTATTAGCAATTAGGTTTTTAGGCAGCACTGCATTTTTTAAGAGCAGAAAACAAAAGAAGATACGAATGCCATTTCTATTCTTATGGTTTCATTTAAGCTTAAATAAAGGACATGAACTTTAAAAACCCTGATCCCGCAAACAGTGAACTTCCATGTGAAGTGTTTTAGGAGAGCTAAGCCCCTGCATGACAGTCCCTCAAGGGCATTCTCTCAATTGTTTCACAGCACGATGGCCCTAACAGATGACTCAGGCGGCGATGCCACTGCGGAGAAATTGCCCATCAGTTGTGCTGGAGGAGCCAGCACAGCTTGGGCACTTTGTGTATTATCGGTCTTTGCATTTTAAAATTGCAGCCGTGGGTTGCAGACAGTGTGCGTGGTGGTGGCTCCACCACCCTGCCCTGAGGGGAGCCTTTTTGGGGTGGCAGAAGCACTGGCTGCAGCCCACCTGAGTTCAGGCACTGTTTATGGTCTAAAGTGGCCAGGATCAAGTGGTGATTGCAGGATGCCACAGGCAGCTTTGCAACTGTGTCCTGCTGTCCAGAGCTGTTTGGGATTTGGCTTCTACCCAGCGAAACACAGTTCACTGACATCACTCTTTTAGCAAGTAAAATAACAATGATAATCTCCATTCCAGAAATGTGAAAGAAGCGGCACCTTACATTGAACTCAGGCAGCCAGTAATTTATCGAGTGGTATTATCAAATCTTGGAGTTGAACTGTACAATTGGCAGATAACAAATGAAATGTCCATGATACAGAGCAGGCAGGCAGGAGCATGAAGAATAAGCCTTGTGGTCACAGTACTTTTCGTCTGACCTCTGTCATCTGCAAGGCTTTTGGACATATTTAGAAGAACAGTAAAATTAAAAACATTGAAATACACTGAAAATAGGATGAAAGTGCTCATATGTTTACCAGAAATAAATCATAGCAGCCTATCTTGATGTCACTGATAAGATAAACGATGTTCTAAGAAATGTTGTATGTGTCATCCACGTGGACTTCAGTAATGCATTTGATATGGTTGCCCTGTGGAATTTATGAGGCATGAGGACATGGAGATTAATAGGAGAGTTGATATGTGCATATGGGTCTGACTAAAGAGGAAGTAAAAGTGATGAGTCTTGAAAGAGGAATTTGCATGCTGAAGGGCACACATTAACAAATTATTTCCAAGTATTGGCTAGACAAATGATCTTGTTCGGTGTTTCTGTCAGGGATGCCTGCTTCAGAAGTGGGTGTTTTCTCCCAACCAGAATTCGCAGGGGCCGGGGAAGAAAGAAGGAAAGAATGAACTCCTGAGGGTTCAAGGAGCAGAAATGGGATGAGATTCATTAACAGAGTAAAGGAAACACTGCACTGGGGGTCTAATAACAAGACTACCTCTCTCTGCTCACAGTGCATCCACTGGAGGCACTCATTAGGCTATTTCATGAGGCTTGTGGAGATGTTATCTGGAGCACGGTGTTTAGCCCCCATCCATCAGGTTAGGGGAGGGGGAGAGCGTGCTAGAACTACAGTGCAAGAAGGGCACTGGAAAATTCATTAGGTGAGAGGAAGCCAAAGGAGCTCGGTCGGTTTAGTTGCAGCTGAAGGCAGAGCCAAGGAGAAAGCTGTGAGTGATCAGGGGTTTATGGCCTAGGTTTGATCCGGGGTCTATGGCCCAGGTTTGCCCTCTGGCCCTCTCAGTGCCAGAAAGCAAAAGAATAAATAGGTGTAAAGTGCCCAGAAATGCACTTGGTCTGGAAATCAGGGGGTTCTGATGAGAGCAGTCATGTTCCCAAACAGCCTTCCAGGAGCAATGTGGGAACAGAAAACCTGACCTCTTAGAGAGAAAAGAAGTATTTATGAGAATGTGTACCTGGTGGGTTTGCCTGCAGGAGCTGAAGTCTGCACTTACTGACTTTTGAAGGGAAAAAGGGAAGTCCCTTTCAGTCCTCTGTTTCACAAGGCTGAACAGACTGTCACACCATAGTGCCATTTTAAACATAATTTAAGAAAAAAAAAAAAAGCCAAAAAGCTTTAACAGCGTACTCCAAGTTCTTCATTAAAGTAAATGTTTGCTTTGCATTTTATGCAGAGTTTTGGTATTTTCAGTGAAAAGCAAAGAGAAGTCTCACGAGAGACAGAAGGGTCAGCTAAAAAGGAATTAAAAGATTTTTCTTCAGCTCCTTCTTCACTTTTTTTTTTTTTCAGACATAACTACGTGTTAGAAAACATAACTGTTTTTAAAAGCAATCGTTTTTTATACATAGCTTGCTTCAAAGAGGTCATTTCACTCATTGTCACCTCCGGAAAAACAATAAGGCAGCAGTCATTCACGTAATTGCACAGGCTTGCCTGCTGTGTTTTTTTTTTTCTCTTGTTCAATGAAGTATCATTCATTTAGATCAGAATACAGCCTTCCTAAATTAGAGGTTTACATGTGTAATTATATAAAATGATATGTTTGTTTACATCTCCAAGTAAAATTTACATCATTTTCTATCATTTATCTTTGAAATTCAATTTCATTTTGTCGATCCCTAATTTATTGCAGGAGATGAATGTGCTGTTAGAGTGTTTACAACGCCTCTCACTGCCTGTGGGTAATAAAATTACCCTGGTTATTGCAATTCATTTCTGCATTTCTATGGTCAGGAATACTTGATAGTTCTACTTTCCTGAATTAGGTTGAAAATCCTGATGCTATTTGTTTTGGCTGCCTTGTTTTTTCTATCTAAAGTCCTAAATTTACTTTCATACTATCAAAGAGCAGTGGGACAGTTGACAGATGATGGCTCTATTTCTGAACAGCTGTGTACTCTTCTCTGTGTTCAGGATATGTAGGCTGTATTCATACCTTTGTGTATACTGTTAATAAATATTTGAGATTTCTAGAAAACTCATCAGTAAACCCATACATTCCCATATGAATTTCTGCAAAATCAGCCTGAGGAAATGAGTGGTGTGTATAACCAGTTGCTGAATTTACAGAGCATTTTTGGAAAAGTAGTGTTTGCTTTAGCAGTTCCTTTTGTCTGTTTAACTTGTTGGGTTAAAAGGCCCATGTTTTCAGCAAACAATCCCAAGGCATTTTTCTCCCCAAGCAAAGCTTTCAAGGGCAGCTTTACAGAAAGTTTCCTTTGATATCTTCATGTGCTTTTCCTTCTGTATTCTAGTTCTTTACAATGTTTGAGAAAGATTGGGAAGCACATCTACTTTGGACTGTGGCAAGATAGTGTCTGTGTTTTAGGATAAGCATCTAGTGAGGCACAATACCTCTGCAGAGAACCCTCTCTAATTTTATTTTTTTACTTCCATTTCAAAACTGATTTCTGTGAAGACGGAGATCAGTATCTTAATCAGGAGACAGTTTTCCCCAATAACCAGATATTAGAAAAGCTTCTAGCCAAGACCTTGGCTAACCCATCTACACCATGCCGTGTTGATGTAATGGACAAGCCCTGAGATTTATGGTCCTGCGCTGGCCTGGCTCTTCTGGGAGAAGACCCCAACACCATAAATGAAGAAGATGTAAAGCATGCTCTGCTATGACTTGTAGCTAGGCAGTATGTTCCAAGGCAAACAGTACGTTCACTGATTTTATAAATAGGCATGGCAGAAGAAAAAAAAAAAAAAGTGATTTAGTAATGAGCAGTAAAGCATGCAGTAAATTGTATCTAGTTAGAATTTCTGGGGAAGGGGAGGAAGTTGCTTTCCTACTCATCTTTGTATCTCTATGAGATATTCAGTCATTGGCTTAAAACTGAGGAGCATATTGGGCTTCTTTTACTTTAGCCTGCTTGTTACCTGTTACATAAATACTTTTTCATATCTCATCTAAATCAAGTTTGGAAATGAGATATTAATAAAGGAGTTCTTTAAATTTTCATTTTCAAAAAATGTATGCTTTATGCCATAAAATTTGCAGTATTTCCAAAGACAGCAGTAAAATATGCTGTCTTTCCGTAGCAGGTTCTGTTATCTTTTAAGCAGTACTTCAGGACACAGCTCAGGTAAGGTTATCCATCTACAGGTTGAATGAAAATAATTTAATTTCCTAAGGAGAAGGCTATTGAACTCTCCTTGGCTTCATAGCCATATTAGGGAAATTCAATCTGTGTTAGAAAATAGCCTGTGGCAAACTGATTTTTGGTCCCAAAGTGCCATGGTATTGAAAAATATGTGAATTTCTTCTAAGCCAAAGGTCAGTTTAGTTCAGGATCACACCTGCAGCCGTGAGCCGGTCTGGACACATAGAGAATAAGCATCAGAAGAAGCAAACGTAGCAATGTTTCCCTCTGTGCACTGTTCAAGTGATTCAGTGCTTAGAAGTTTCCTCTGCCATAGGCTTCGTGTATAACTGACCTTCGTGAATTTTTCTTCGGTGACTCTCTTAAGTCCAGGGATTAATTTGTTTCTGACACAAAGGTTTCAGACAACCAATATATATTGAAAGAATGAAAATTGGTAAACCTCAGAGCTAATATACCTCTGTAAAAGAGTATATTTTAGGATAATTTTTAACATTCACTCATTGTGTATGTTACATGGTATGCATACCATATGTATGCTCAAATATTCAACTGTATATACAATGCATATATATGTATTTGTATAATATTGTCTATCTCCTTAAGCACACAAGACACATAAGGATTTCTTATGAGACTCTACCTGGAGTGCCGTGCTCAGGCCCCAGCACAAGAAGGACATTGACTTGTTGGAGTGTTGGAGTAGGTCCAGAGCAGGGCCACAAGGATGATCAAGGGGCTGGAGCACCTCTCCTATGAAGACAGGATGAGAGAGCTGGGGGTGTTCAGCCTGCAGAAGAGAAGGCTCTGGGGAGATCTGCCAGTATCTAGGGGCCTACAGGAAAGCTGGGGAGGGACTCTTTGTTAGGGTGTGCAGTGATAGGACAAGGGGGAATGGCTTTACACTAAAAGAGGGAAGGTTTAGATTCAATATTAGGAAAAAATTCTTCACTCAGAGGGTGGTGAGGCCCTGGCATAGACTGTCCAGAGAAGCTGTGGATGCCCCATCCCTGGAGGTGCTCAAGGCCAGGCTGGATGGGGCTTTGGGCAACCTGGGCTGGTGGGAGGTGTCCCTGCCCATGGCAGGGGGTTGGAGCTGGGTGGGCTTTAAGGTCCCTTCCAACCCAAACCACTCTGTGGCTCTATGATTCTATGATTCATTTGTATGAGTACGCTTCTTTGACAGAAGAGAGCTAACTGAAGGCAGAACATGGATTATTCAGTTGGAAAATCCCAATTGGCAATTGGCCACTATAATTAAAGCATTGAAATCTGAATTAGCAAACAGGTTTGCAGCTCTCCACATGCCATCACCATTTCAGTCTCCAAGAGCAATTGTGAGTGCCTCGAATTTTCCAGAAGAGAAAACAAAATGTTCTGGAGATGTGTTTGAGTCATTGCCATGTTGGTGAGCAATGCCTACCCAGCTCATCCATGCTGCTCTTAGATAGAGTCGTCGGATGCCTGTTTGTCTGGGAAGGTGCAAAAGGTTATAGACAATGTAATTGTGTCTTTTTCAGTTCCAGCCAGTTTGTATCCCTTGGTCTGCCCCTGCTGCCCAGGATGCCCCTCTCATTTTTCTTCATTATGGTGCTCGTCACACTGATGTTTCAGTTCTTATCTGCCATAATAAACCTATTATTCCAGGAGTTTGAGCAGTTCATAGTGAAGGTTAGAGAAAGTAATTGGTGAAATGTCTAGACATGCTGGCCTGTATAACTGTTAAGAAAATAAAGAAATGCTTAACTTTTCCAGCATATAAATTAAAGCTTATGTACATTGTCTACACTGTCTGACTAGTTGATAGTTTATGGACTTGATAAAATAGTGTTGCCTATTAAATATATGGAACCTCGGATAACAATATTTGGACTAGTGAAGTTTTGGCATTATTTCCCCCAGCTTTAGTTGTCACCTTCACTTTGATCAGCATCAAGTGTTCAAGGCCAGGTTGGATGGGGTTTTGGTCTAGTGGGAGATGTCCCTGCCCATGGCAGGGGGGTTGGAACTTGATGGTCCCTAAGGTCGCTTCCAACCCAAACCATTCTATAATTGTATAAAATTTGACAAATCTCTAAGATTCTGACCCTGCTTGCATATTACCTTGCATTTCTTGGCAAGTTAATAACAAAAATTACAATAAACTTAAGTTTATCTGTTTTAGCTTCAGACCATCACTTACATTTTAGTACTGTCCAATAGAAATTATGATACAGATTGGCAAAAGTGGTAAAATTTAAATTAAATTTTGGAGCTATGGTTGGATTTAATAGCAGTATCACAGCCTTCTGAGGAAGGAATAATTTGGATATACAAATGCAAATATGCATTTTGAAGTGAAAGATGTTGGCCTTAAATTACATTTGATTCTAAATTTGTTTTCCTTGCTTTGTTTATGTTAAATAAACTAATAATTTTGTGCCTTTTTTCATGTATTTTTGACTAAAAAATGCAAAGATTACAGTCATTTAAGCAAATTCTTAGCTAGCATAAATTTGCAGAGCTGCTTTGATTGCAGTGGAGTTGCACTAGATTGAGCCTACTACCTGCATATCATCAGAAAGCAATGAATGCTGTGGGATATTACTCAGATAGAGACATTTGGCTTAGCCACATCTTTAAGCATCCAAGCAGAACTACAGTTCAAAAAAAAAAAAAAAATCACAAAAGACTCAGTTTTAGACAGAACATCATGCCTCTTCTGAATAATAAAACATATAAACTCAATAGAACCTATAAGCTGCTGCTCCTCTTTAAGGTTTGCTGGCTTTATTATTAATAAAGATACTTTTTTATAAAAATAATTCTAAAGGATTCATCATACTATTGAATTCATAACTATTCCTGACTTTATGTCGTCTTCATTCTGCGTATATATAAACATACATGTGCATGCCTCCACAGACACACATATCTGCAACTAATTCTAAGACATGATGATCAAGTTATCATTTAGTAATAAGTTAAATTTCCTCATTTGCTCACTAGAAACGTCATGCTTCACTCATTTCAAATGCAAAGTTAACTCATACAGATTTTAATCTTTCAGTGAACGTTTTATTTTTTTCACCTTGCATTTGCAGTGCACTTAAAGCATTTTGCCAAGCGTCAGTGCTAAGTGTTGTTTAAATGTCTTGAGCACATGTCTGAGCCCTAATAACTGCTGATTCGTTTCCAAGATGATGCATTGGCTGAAAATTGGGTAGGCTGATGTATTGGTGAAAGTGTCAGGAATTCTTAGTGTTGGTCCTGTTCTTTTCTCTGTATTGCTATGGCTGTACCTAAGCTGTGAGCAGGCCTGCCTTCTTGCTCACACCACTTCTTCAGCTGTCTCATGGAGGTTATAAGGCAGTGTGGTGAAGGACAGTGGAATTTATTCTCCATCTACAGGCTGAGTTTCCTTTTTGAGGGAAAGGTTGCAGAAAAGGATGATAGTCCTATCTAGTGTAGAGTGAGGGGCTGGAAGGGTGTTCTGCAGTCAGTGTTAGCTGGGAATTGTGTCCTGCAAGCCAAAGGGACATATTCTGCAGGGCGAGCTTATTCATCTTCCATCATTTCCAAACTCTGTAACAGGAGAAGAGTAACAGTTCATTTATTTAGGATGGGAGAAGTGCTCCAGTATCAAAAGTAAGAGGTTTTGTAGAAAAGCAAACTATATAAGAACAGTTATCTCCAGGCTGAAACACCAGATCAAGCAATGTTTTGGAGTTTGACAAAATGGCTCTGTTACATGGCCAGGATGCACAGAGAGTTTTAAGTCAGAAAACTGTCCAGTTTTTCTCTTAAATGTCGTGGCTGTTCTTCAATAATCATCACAGTTATAAGTATCTCCTGGACCTATCAGGACCACAGTGTTTCACTGGAAATTTGAGGGGAACCATCTGAGAGGTGTGGTATGCTTTCTGAAGTTTATTAGTGGTTTTGCTATTTTGTGATAAATGCCTGCTATATTTCCCAGCTGGCTTTGGACAGTTGACCAGATGGTGTGTCTAGAAGAGCTATGGCACAAATTGAAGATGGGGAAAAAAAGAAATGGTCATTTTTCATCATTGTCCCCTTGTGATTTTATATCATAACCTGCAGTACATCCTAACTTCATTTCTTTGGGCTTATTTTTCTCTGTGAGTTATTTTCTTTAGATAATGTCTTCATATCATAACAGAGTATGACGATTTAATCCAGTTAGAGAAGAACTAAAGTTGGTACATATTCCCTTGTGCAAAACCAAGTTTCTCTCAGTTGCCCCTGGATCTGTAAAAGAAAGTTGTACATCCTGCTAAATATTACTTTTATTATGAATTTGTGGCACGGGGTAATGAATACAGAAGGGACACAGCAATGTTCTCATAAAACTCATGAAGGAACTGGTGTGGTAAAGCTATAGGTTGTCTTAGACAGAATTCCCTGAAATACAGTTTTATAATCTAAAAGGAACAAATTCTTACTTGTATCAATACATGACCACAATTAAATAAGTATTAACAAATAGCTATTATTTTATGTACACATGTATGTGGCTTTAAGCACCACTGTTGTGTAGAAGGATCTACGAATGACTTCAAGAACATCTGTGGAGTAGTCCAGAGACTGCAATGGGGCAACCAAGAAGATCAGATGGGAGAATCCTCCAGAGTACAGGAACCAAAACTAGAGACCCCTCTGCAAATGACCAGTTTGTTGTAACAACCTAATGAATCTGCCTGTAACTGGTAGTTGTAGGTAGAGCTTGTATGTAGAGTTAATGCATATGCAAGAGTACAGCAGAAGCAATGAGTTGTGCTAGCACCATTCTTCAGGATCAGGTTTGCAGAACTGCTTGTGGTGGTATCCTGTGTTGTAGAGCTCTGTATTTATGCTGCCTGACACTCATCAAAGACAACTGCATTTTAGTATTCAGTCCAAGGTTTTGTTGTTTCTGTTTAATTGGCCTGGTTATCTGTCCTTCAGGTCTGGCTGCTAAGTCTCGTTACTACATCTGTTAAGATCTGCTAATTTTAAGATATATGCACTTTTGTTGTAGAGACTTGCCATATGTTCATACACCTCTTTTAGAAGTAAATCCTGTTCTGCAGGCGCTCTGACTGTTATGGCAATCCAAAAGGCTCTAGACTGAAAAAAAGAAAAAAAAAATAAATAAAAAAAAAAAAGAAAACAAAGAAAAATCCCAAACCTATAATGGTAACAGCGATTCTGTGAGACTGCTTTAGTTCTACCAGTGAAAGACAAGTACTATAAATTCTGACAGTTAGTGATGCTCAGTGTCAGATGTTAGCTCTTGGTCTTCAAAACAAATGTGAAATCCTTTGCCTAAAGGAGATGATAAGGACAGAGAGCTTCTATGATTTAAAGCATTGCTTGGGCATTCGGTAGTTTTTGTTTGTGTTTTTGTTTTTTTTTTTTTGTTTGTTTGTTTGTTTGTTTTTTGGGGGGGAGACTGGATGTTAACTAATATTCAACATACTAAGTACCCTAAACATTTCTTATTTAAAAGGAAGGTAGATGTAGTTCATAGTGGCATATTAAGGAGGAAAAAAATGGAAGATGGTGTAAAAATGATCATATTCCTTACTGTGGTTAGGTCATGATAAATGTCCCTAGTGACCATGCGTGGGACAAAGAAGATTATTTCACAATTGAATTCTTTCATTTATCCAATTATTGAGGCTAAGCTTCTTTTATAACTAAGAACTTCTTCCTTGTATCTTTGCATTCTCTCTAGACATGGGGGATCTTGTGTGAATGACACCAATTTGTCATCCGTTCTGTCATGTCTGTTAAAACTCATGCAGTGAGTAGAAGTCTCCCATATGGTGTAACTGTTTTGAATACTTACAATTGCTCAATGCAGGAAATACCAGTTGTTTCGCTTTTTCAGCCTTTTGCCAGCACCTTGTTCTTCCATGTAATAATATTACAGAGATTGTTGTCACAACCCACTCTGGTGTCTTTGACCTCCCCTTGGATGTCACTTCTGTGTTCTGGTAGATCTCATTAGGAGCCTGAAATATTGGAGGCAGGATGGACTTTCCTTTCCATTACTTCAAGTAACGCTTCACCTTTTTTTCACAATGTGTTTTACCCCCCTTTCTGACCAAAACAGATGAAGTGATCCTCTAGGCAGAAGGTGACAATGTATGAGGAGCAGTAGCTGTAGAAGCCTTCTGGGACTAAAGGCGTTATGTAGATGTAAGAGGTTGTTGCAACTCTTTTCTGAAGAATTCAGGGTCATCGTGGATATGTGTTTAGATGATTATCTAATCTAATTAAATAACTAAGTCTTATAGGGAATCCATGAAATATTTATCTTCCTTGGTAGTCTTGCAGAGGAGGAATTCTTGAGAGCTACTTTGTCCACTGGCATTATCTCCAAAAACTTACATACCTATAGGAAAATTTGGTCCCTTTACTCTTGTCAGAATCTATCACGAAATGGACAAACAATTCATTTCCCTATCCAAAGAAACACTTTGTAGGAGGGAAAACTCAAGTCTAACCTTTAAATCTTTACCAAAAAAAAGTAAAAAAAAAGTTGTATTCATAGAACAGTATGCATTACTTTTCTTGAGGGAACTTTGGAAGTTCTTAATTTTCTTTACTTGGTATAAATCTCACAAGAGGTTAATCATTTGTGAAAATGCATTGCTTTAAAAGAAAAGATATCTTGATCATCCTCATGTAAAAGGGTACTTTATTTTAAAGACTCAATTTGAGCATGGAACAAATTGATGAAATTGTGGTACAAAACCTTTAATGCATTAGAATGATTACATTTGGAAATCATTATGTATACAAGTAGTTATTACAGAAATAACCTTCTTTGTCAAGTATTCTTGGCATGGAAGTAATCAGCATCCTATCCCATTAGTTGTTTGAGAACTCTGAAATCTTTAATGAGTTTTTTTACGGAAGGATTTCAGTCAAATGCAAATGATTCATTGAAGCACTTAATCATAAGACAAATAGTGATTCTTTAGTAAGGTGTTTTATTCAGTGTAATAAATGTAGCATGTTAAGTGTAGATACACAGCTAACTGTTTTTCAGTTACTTTTCTCACAGCTATTTTCTTTTAAGATTTATTGTTAGTCAGAAAGTCATAATGGCTGTGCTGCAAAAGAAAAGGCTTGACAGATGTCAAGAAATCTGTGTCTGATATAGCTTCAAATAGATTTTTTCCTTTTGAGTGTTTGAAAAATGAATTTGTTTCTTCTGGTCGATAGAGACATATATTTTTCAACGGGTATTGACAATCAAATATCATCCTCTTTTCACAGGTCTGATTACAACAACGTCAAGAAAATTGGATCGGGAACAGCAAGCAGAGCATTTTTTGGAGGTAAGATTAAGTGGAAAATATATGTTAAAAGGTTAACTGATTTTTGTAGTTTAAAATAACTTCTTCCTATGCCAGGAGAGTGGAATTCTCCCTTCTCTCAGTGTTTGACAGACACACACAAAGATGTGTGCCTGATTATATGGAAGTAATAATACATCTTGCAATTCACAAGCTCAGGAAAAAAATGAACAAATATGAACAACATTTGTTTTCCACCTCAAATCTGCTTCACTTACCTCTTTTATTGTAGCTTTTACATTTTATTTTTAACAGAACTGTAGAATATTCCAGAGGAAAATACTTTTTCTAAAATTTGTGGCATCACCCCAACCCTGGCAAGATTTGCATAGGCACTACTTCATACACCCTGCGTAGTCTGCAATTTGTGTACCAAACTGTTTCCAGCCCCTGAAGTGAAAAGTTTAAAATTTGAATCTCAAGTCTAAGAATATTTTTTTGGATGAAAGCCAACTTTGACCTTTCTCACTTTCACTGCATCATCAGAATCAATGTATAATTTCTTAATTTTGTTTATTGGCACTACCAATGACAATTTTCAAGTAAAAAAAAAAAAAATGTTCTCTAAGTATCAACCATATTCTTGGTCTAATCTTAACAGAAAGTTTTTCTTTATAAATAGCTCACATGTTGGATATAGAGTGATATATTTGTATACTAGTGGTATTACTACATGTGTTTTCTTCAGCATTGCTGTACACCATAGTGTGTGTTGTTTTTTTTTTCCTTTGGGTAGAAGGTCCATGACTTTTTTTTTTTAATCGATTTGTGAAATAAGAAATTTGTGATTCATAGTGGTGCAAATGAAATAAAACTATATTGTCCCAAACAATCAATCATTCCTACTATATATTTTAGGAAATACTCTTCAAATCCATACAAGTTAAAAAACATCCAGACAAAATAGTTCCCAATGCAATCACTGTTTGGCAGTAAAATGCAGTAAAATGCACGTTTATCTATTCTATGATTATTTTAGTTTGTTATAAATCCAATATTATTTTTGTGTAATGGAGAACACAAAAGTGAAGGGTTAATTTACTACTGTACATGGCTTTTTTTTTTTCCTTGATAATACACTGTAGATTCCCACACATTCCAGGCCATAAATAAATGGAAGGAATAAAAGGATTTTGCCCTTTTTAGGATTTATTACACTGGAAACTGTTAAGTAATCATGTGTTCAAATAACTGCAAGCTTTCCAGTTTATACTGTTAGAGAAGATCGTAAACTGAATGAAATTAGCATTGATTTTGAAATATATCTATTGATGAAAATCTTAGGTCTATAAGTCTCTTTCACATTCATGTGCCTCCCTAAGAGCTCTGTGAAACATGCCAAAATCACACTTGCCAGAGGATTCCCATAGCGATGGGAAAGTGTTACTATTAATAGCAAAAAAATAAAAATAAAATAAATATAAGAATGAAGCTGTAGTTGACAATATAATACATGCTAATGTATTCTTTCCTCTGTTTTTTGTCTCATATGAAAAAAATAATGGTGTATAATATTCTGAAGACTGAAGACACAGCAGAAGGAAAGTAAAGTCATAGGTTGCTCCCAGACTTTCGAATGGGGAGCAGTAGAATGGGGAGCAGTAGAATGAAACGGAGGGCAGGCTGTAGAGCAGAGAAACTGCTGAACGTGGAGGTTTGTGACAGTCTCCTGGAGAAGCAGGGATGGGACCACATTTTTGTAAAGCCAAACTGGGAATGCTGTGTGAGAAAGGGAACCACGCAGTGGTGGAGACACAACCTCAATGGCCAAATGGATTTTTTGAGCTGCTAATGAAATGTCTTGGAAGTTGGGTTCCCTGGGATCAGAGCAAACTCGCTGCTGGAGATTCAGAGCTGGGCTGGCTGAGGTGTGTGCATTCTTGTGGCACTCTCAAAACACATTTTATAAAATGCCTGGCTCTGGCTCTGTGTAATTAACCCCCTGGGTAGGCTTTAATTGCCAAGACAACCGCAGTCTCCCAGTAGTACAGTATTTCCCTTTCAGCTTCATTTCATACCCTCCTTGCAGTAGTCTGTCTGCTCTATAAGACAGCAAATGTGGTTCCCTTTGAAAAGCTCTGATAGGGCTTGACCTGACAACCCCTGGTCCCTTATGCCCAGTGCATGTGCAAGGCATTGACAGACCTTTTCTGGATACAACTTGCTAATTATTTTTAATAAGCCTGTGTTTTTTTTTCCCACTTGAATTTGACATGGATGCTATACTACACTGGCCAGTATTTACTGAGCAGATTCCATTAGTGACAGCATTTCCACTTCATTGCAGAAGTTATTCAGAAAATTAGGTCAAATAACACGGGAGATGTTAGCCCTTATAATTCTGTGTAGTGCCATTGCTCATCTCCAGGTGATGGCATAGGGGTGACTCTTCTGGAGTAGCCTGTCCCTGTCCATGTTGGAGAAAACAGGAATTCCCAGCAAGGGCTGTATGTGTATTTTTGTCTGCCAAGGTTGGAAATGTGAATCTAAATGGCTGCACTTGTAACTACACAAGAAATCTCTAGCAAAGCAAGTTCTGAGCCCAGATCCTCCATCCATCACTTCTTCCTTCCTCCTTGAATTCCCTTCTCTGAACAGATCTGTCTGTGTGACTTTTCTAATGGTACCCCCAGGCTCCTGTCACAGGGCTGTGCTGTGAGGCTTGAAGTTACCAATGAGTGTCTCAAAGTGAATGCAAAAGCATCTCTAGACCCTGGGTTAAAGGATGCATCAGGAAGTCAGAACCGGACTCCTTTTAATAATAATTGTTTGTGGGTTTTTTTGCTTGTTTTGGTGATGTTGTTTGTAGAGGTTGTATTTTTGTTTTGTGTGTTTGCGGAGGAGGAAAAAAAAAAAAAACAAAACAAAACAAACAAAAACAACAAACAAACAACAACAAAAAAAAACATATTCCTTCTCCTAGATCTTTCACTGATTGTGGCATTGCATTGCCCATGCTACTTTTTTTTTCAGGTCCCAAGTCGAGGGCTGAATTTTTCGACACATTTGTAATGTCCTGGAAGGCTGTAGGTTTTATTCAGCACTTGGTATCAAGTAGCATTTTTCTGCCTAGGTTGAAATTGGATGTCACTGGATTTTACACAGGATGATCTCTTGCTTTAGTGGATTCTTACTAATGGAATGCTTCTGCCTGAAATGGGAGGAAAATGACCGCTTGATTACATTACATTCCCACATGAAGCAAACCAAACACATTAGAAATATTTCACAGACTTTTTTAAATAGTCTGTAGCAGGGATGAAATATTTAAACACTCATCTGAAACAAGAAAGGCAATTCTAATAGTTACCTGCTTGCTTTGCAAGGAAATGAAAATAACAATGTATTTCCAAGAGAGGTGCAATTGCATTTTTCTGGTAATCTGTCTTTATTTTGCTTCAGTAATTGGACAGATCAGCTCTATGGCTATAAGTTTTCCATCTTTTCTTACTCACTTTCACTTTTTTCGTCTTCTGGGTATTTGTTCTCCTCTATTCATTTTTGTTGTAACACTTAACTCTATCTTCTCTTGTATTACACCAATTTAGTAAAAATAAGAAGCTGCAAGTGGAGAATGGTAGAAGATTTTGAGCTATAGAAAAACACAGAAAACAGTCTGCCAGTTTTTTCTTCCCATTTTTTTTTTTTTTTTTTGTAGATGCCTCCTAATCCTGGTCTGACAGCTTTACCTATATTGATTTTGCTATGTGATTATATGCAAACAGCTGCTGGAGTGTTGGAGGTCCAGTAATAAGTGTAAAGAGTAAAACCATTTCTTGCAGTATCTGCAGCCTTGTATTATGTCAGCTGATTTTGAGATGTCCAGAATATGAAAAATTCCTCCTCTGCTTTCCAGCGTACATGTGCAGCTTGGTAGGAGAGGATTGTTTAATCCAGGCTACAGCTCGTTGACTTGCTCATTCAGCCTGGAAAGTAGATCTGAGTGTGTGCTTTTCTCAGTCTGAGTGGTTTCTGAATGGACTATTGGAGATGCTACTTTACTTGAGCATCTAGCAAGGAAAGCCTCTGCAAAACATACCCACTGCTGGAGAGTTCAGCTTGCTGGGAACTGCTGGGGTGTAAGACCTGTATTCAGTAAAAGAATGAGCCAGAAGTGCTACGGGCTGCAGTGTTCAGCTGTAGCAAGTCTTTGAAGTGCCGTAACTTTATGATTGGAGAGATAAATAATCTGTGGTGAGATATGACCTCTTCATCCTCTCGATAAAGGAATATAATAGATCGGTGCTTTTAAAGTGCTGAGGCTATTTTGTCTCTCCTTGATGACAACGCAAAGTGCAGGCTTTTAAGTCATTTAGCCGGTTTTGAAAATTGTAGCCATATCAGATCTCCGTTACTCCAAACTAAGTTTAAATGTATCCTTGTAGATTCATTCAGAAATGTCTTCTAATATCGGTCATGGTGGAAAATCTATCTATTTAGAGCCTCTATTTAGATCTGAGGAATAAAAGTAGTTGCTAACAGGCATGGTCAGAACTTTAAATCTCTGCCACAGTGACAAAGCAACTGAAGACAATAAGTTTAAAAACATAGTTACAACAGACTTAACCTTCCAAGGTCCAAGCCATGTACCGTAATTAATGAGGAGGAGAAGTGAGAGCAGAGCATTGGCTTAGTGCAGCTAATTTTTAGCCAACTTTGTGCTATCAGAACAGTAACAGTGCCTCTCAAGTGCCTTGCGTCGGCAGCAAATCAGTATATACAAGCCTCATCAATCTTCCCACTGTGATGCGTTAGCATAGCTCTGAGAAGGATGTCAGTAACAGTGCAAGGGGTTGTAATGAAGATAAATTGGTAAATCTGATGTGAGTGTCAAAATACATGGGCTGAATGAAGCATATTGGTTTCTATTTACTGTAAGTACACTAACAGGGTGCAATAAACTGTTACATAGCGTGCATTTATATGCAGTAATTAGAGGAAAAAGTAATAATGTGCTGTAATTGTAGCCTTCTAAAAAGAATTCAAATTTCCACTCATTGAATGGGAAGTTGTAATTGTGAGGGGGGGGCGGTTGATGGAGGGACTATCATTTTTCCCCTTGGAATTTGGTCAGGAATATCACAGGGGGAAGAGCTGCTGGAAACTTTGTGGCCACAGTTTCTGGGGGGAAGGGGGGTTTAAAATGTTGAAAAGCAGCATTTAAAAATAGCTCTGCCTCCTCAGCTCTTCCCACAAACACCACGCTGGTGGCTCAGCGCTGAACCAACACTGCATTCTCTGCCATCCTCCTCTTTTTCTCTGAGTTCTCCCACACAGGAACTTAATATACTTAACCTTGTTTTGCTTTTGAGTCTGTTCATTTAGGCTGTATCCTTCACTGCTGATGATGTCTAAAGCAAGTGGTCCTTTGTGAGAAATTGGCATGTTTTCTGTAAAATATAGACAGCAGTGTGGTAATATGCTTGTGTGTATTTTTCACAGCAGAAGTACTAAAGCTGAAGTTCATTGGGTTTATGTAGCTGAATAGTACTCTACAGAACATTGATTGCTAAAATCCTGGATTAGGAATCTGTGTAAGCATTTGTTTCATGGATCTTTAGCATTGCCCACATTTGGCAGAGAAAGCTGCATTTTTTCTTGGTGACATGCTGGTGATGGGGTAAAAATGAGGTAGTGTGTCTGATTGAACATTTTGTTTGAGGTTTAAAAGGCTCCAAAGGCACATGCCTTTCTGTTTTTAACATTGAAGCCTTTCAGATGATGCAAGGAAGATTAAAAGGGTAGGTAAACAGCTTCTTATTTTCAGCTTGAGTTTAAAAATGATTGCTGAAAGTTTTGCAGAATGTCAGTGCTTGCTGCCTTTTATTATTTTGATTTTGCCTGAAAGGGTTTGTAGTGGAACAACAATAAGTATAGAGAGTAAAGTCAATGAAATCTATGTCATGATGTCCACTTTGAATGGTGATGCTTTGAACTTGGATGACAACTTCTAAACTGGGGGGGGAAGGAAAGGGAAAAAACAAAGGGAAGTAAAGATGCAGTTCTAAAACCAGCAAAACAATTCTCATCTGATACCAGTCTTCTGTGGGTTTATCAACAGAGGCTATTGCCCCAAGGGTGGAGCTGCTCATGGGACAGGTTGGTGAGGTGGTTGTTCTAGCTGAGACCTGGGTTCATGGTGTAGAAAGTCACACACTGAGCTCACCCATCCCACGCTGCAGATTTCCATCCTGCACACTCTGTTCTTTGAGAGTTGTTGTTGTGCACCAGCTTTCTAGAAACGCAGGGGCCTCACTTTCTTCCTCTTCCCCTTCACTCCTTTTTTTTTTTTTTTTCCCCATTAAGTTGCTGTTTTCAGAAGAAGCCAACAACTTCCCAAAGACAGGAGGTGACTGGAGGTTAAAACTCTCAGAAACAGATTTGCATATGACATTGCACGCTGCTTCTCATATGTACTCAGGCATAAAGTCTTACACAGCAAAATATGGGGAAAGTCCTGGTGTGATTCATCTGTCTGCACTGATAAGTGGTCTCCCTGCACAGACTATCATCTCTAGCTAATGTGATCCAATAAGATGGAGAATCGTCAAGTGCATCACTGAAAATATTAGTAGTTCACTGGCCTCTGTGCAAGAGATATGAACAGGAATTTTAAACTGCAAAATAATTAAGGCACGGCATTTTTACAGATTCTTCTCTTTTCCTTGATTATTGCAAATTTAAATAGCTCCCAGATGTCCTTTTATTTTAGATAGCGACTTGAGAAGTAACACAGACGACAAAGCCTAAGCATTGGGAAGATGGAGTTTAATAACATTTTTCTTCATGCGTGTGGAATTTTAATTTTGCTCTGGTGTTAAATAAGAAAGAAACCTCCATGAAATGATTATAGTAGGGAAAAATAATTTTAAATTAAAAAAAAAAAAAAGTTTTCTATTTAAATTCCTTAATTTCCCATGTGAAATTCAGATAGCCAACAGGAACTGTGCTCACAACCCTGATGACATAATACAGACCAAAGGCAAGGGGCAAGAATGGGTCTGTGTATATCTACAGCTGTGACCCTCAGTTCATTTCAGTTCTTCAGTGAAATACCAATAGCCTTGAGAGACTGGATGCGCTAAGGATGTCTGTGACATTTCTACAACATCTGTAGACTTTTAAGTCACCCCTGTGAATGCTTTGTTTGCTTTTGGCCTTGTGCTTATGGTTGATTTCAGTCTTTATTTTTTTAGACACTACTAATCTAATTCTTCTAGCTCTCTCAAGATTAGACTATTTTTTCTTTAAAATGTTTTAGACATGCTATCACCAGGATGATGTAAAGGATGATCACACCACTAATAGTTCAATAAGTGCATTGTTTATATTCAAATATCTGATTCTGGCCTCTGGTGGAGAATGCTTTAGCCATCTAGATAATCTGATGCTGCATGGAAGTTACAGGGCAGGATTTCAGGCCAACATTAAAAATCTCCCACACTTGTTTCGTTAATTTATTCTATTGATTTGGGATACCAAGAGTAATGAAGAAAAGCAATCCACTTTTCTATGTTCAATGAACTTCCTAAATCAAAGATAACTCAGTATGCAGAACTTTGTTTTGTTTTGTTTTTTGTTTTGTTTTTCTTACAAATGTTACAGTTATAGGAATGAGTCAAATACTTTACACAGCTTATATACATACATTATAAGCTTGTGTTAACTTATTTGGGTATTAAAATACAGAAACACAGCTCATTTATTATTTGCTCTCTCCTTTACTCTAGTAAGAGATTTGATTTTCCCAGTTCATCAAAATATATCATGGCAGATTATCCATCCACAGCGAAATACAGCCCTGGGTATATCTTCCACAAAACAGTGTTTCACTGGGCAATGAGTCTGCCTAGAAATGAGCACTGAACCATTACTATTACAACATGGGTTTAGAAAACTATTAGCCATTTAGATGAGAAGTTACAGTTTGATCCAGTATAAAAATACTGATGATTCTGCATGTATGAATTCAGGTTCAAATTTTGAAGTTCATGGCAAGATCAGAGTTGTCCAGGGGTAGTGCTTTGGTTCACACACTGCCGTCTACTACAAGTGTTGTGTCTCACTTGAAAAATCACATTTCTGATTGCCTAGAGCTTTGCCTTAGTGAAGGAACGATTTGCATATATCTGGAGCTGGCAGAGGGGAGGGAGCTTGTTTTACAGATTTCATGAATCACTGACCTGAGCTGTTGGGTCATGAAATGAAGAAATGAAAATCTGTAAAGCATAGAGCTGTCAACTTTTTCATGCTGGGCATCAAATGCCTCTTCTAGGATCTTCCTTGTGGACCCACAGCAATCCAGCAGCAGATCTTGGCTTTAAGCACGTCATCACATGCACGTGTGGAAGCAGATACTCAGTGTGTAGGCTTCATGTGCTGTTTTATCAGGTGTTTCCCACCTCTTCTGTAAGCATAATAGAAAGGGTGGAATTGTTCCAGAACACAAATCCAGCCTGCAGGCTGCCACCCAGCAAGGTCTTGAGCATCTCCTGGGAGCAGAGAGATGCATCAGCATTTTCTGAACCTGCTGGACCTAATTAAAATCTCACTATACTTAGCATCATGCAGCTGTGAATTCAAACAGTACAAGTGACCTTTCAGTTAACTAGTATTATGTTAAGTTACATATGTTGTCAGCATAGAGAGGGAAAAGTCTTGAGTTCTCTTGCTTGCCCTGAGTGATACACTTAGTCCTGTTTTAGAGGCATTGATTTTCTTGATGTTATCCATGGTAATACCCAGGATGAGGGAATTAAACACTGGCACCCATGGCTGCATTTCCCCAGATATGTCTGGAAATGGGTGAGTTAGCACATGAGAGAAAAGCAATTTAAAATATACCCAACACCTGTTTTTTTTCTGCTCTGTTTGCAGAACTATGTGATGGCAGAGCATTAGATCAATGTAAATGGGATGGAAAAGTATTATTAAAACACCAAACATTATTGTGTGGTTTGAAAATTAGGTCTGCAGCCATGTGTTAAATGCTGTTGAAACAGAGAAGGATATATTAATGGTCTTCCTTCTTGTATTATAAATCATTCCTCAGGCTAAGGTTACATAGGCAAATTCTGTGGTTAATCTGTACTAAGTTCTTTTTTGTCAGGATTTAGGAATTCGTTCTAATGTTGCTTTCCCGCTGATGGATTACCTCAGAGATAAGCTCAGGATTTTTCTTTGTTGTATGTTTCTTAAGACCTGTAGCTCTTTTTTTTTTTTTTTTTTTTTTTTTTTTTTCTTGTGGGGTGCAGCCCACCTACCAGCCCCAAATTGGTCAAATGTGTGCTTTCAGAGTGTCTCTGGTGCCAGGCTCCGTGCTTTGTGTGACAGAGTCCTTGTGAAGGGCACACGGCTTTACTAAATTTCACATTTGTGTTATGAATGTACCAATATTTTAATCTTCTGCAGAAGCAGCAGGAAATCTTTCACATGATTTGAATCTATTTTAAATGTACAGAGTCTTTGTGTTATCTGAAGCATGTCTGCCTTAGTGCTATATCGTGTGTTCTGTAGCATTTGCAATACCCATCAGCTGCCAGACTGCTAATTTATGTCTGTAAGTGTGAGCACACACACATGTATGCACACACACATTTTGTGGAGGTCTCCATTTCGTGCCTCTCTCGCTAAGTATTGCATTTAAGGCAGGGAAACATCTTTTTCTCCATTAGCAATACATTGCATCTGTGCTAAAGTCTTTTCTGGGCACAGAAAAACCTAGAATGCCTTTTAATTAATCCAGAATTTAGAAACGTGCCATTACACAAGTTTTGCATCCTTTCGTCCTTTCTTCTGGGATGATCTGTACTCAGCTGTTCAGAATTCATGCCTGTTATCTCTAACAAAAGTTGAACCTGGGGTATTTTCACATCTTTACTATCCGTCGTGTGCTTTCAGGGACACTTGCTGTTCATACGCACACAATCCACCCACCCTGTGATATATCCTGTTGGGATCTCAACTAAATCTGCAATTCCTTTGACATGCGTTGACTCCGAGCTGGTTTGAGATATGCTCTTTGATCCCAGGCTGTTGCAGTGTCCATGAAGTCTGACTGCAGATGGTTCCCAGGACACCCACAGATCCACTTCACTTGTGTGCCCTTTGGTTTCCAGGAAGCCCCTTGCAAGGGAAAAGCTAGAACAATTTTTTCAAGTTCAGTTAGATTGAATTATCTTCCCTACAACCTTCATTTCTCCATCATGGTTAAGACCATCCTTACTCCTGAGGTCCACTCCCTTGAGTACCTATAGTATCTGTCAGTCCACACTTGCATCATCCACATTTTGTCTGCTTCTTCCTCTGACTTTTTTTTTTTTTTTTGTCTCCACATTGTTAATGCTCATATTGTCCAGGGTCTCATAGTGTCCAGTATTGGTGATGCACTGGAAGGTCTTCATTCCCCAAAACTGCCTCACCAGGCTGTGCAGTTCGTGAGAACCTCTTTCTAGTATACTTTGAGTTCACTACATTTTCTTTGAGTCTTATAACATCTCTTACAGTCTCCTCACCATATCTTGTAATGTCTTTTGATATTATATATTTTTCTCTTTGTCTGTACTTTTGTTTAACCAGATTGCCACCCTGTCCCCCTGCCACATAATCCTCCAACATGCAGTTTGAGCAAAAAGACATAGAAAAAAGGGCAGGAAAATGTCATGCAAAAATGTGGTAGTCCGCAAAATTTGTTTACTCTAGTATTTCAGAATAATTTCTTGTGGCAAAAGTGCATCATTGTGTGATATGTGGTGAAATATGATTGGAGTATTTAACATAATTTGTAACATGACACAAATTAAAGTATTTACTAGACGCCTAGAGATAAGAAAACATCTAATCAGGTTGAGAATCAGTTTAATAAGCATATTTGACACCTTCTTTCTCTCTAAATATATTATCATGGAACATAAGAATCCTAATGCTTTTCTTATCTGACTTCAGCTTGATAATAAGATACCAAACAATTCTTTTGCTTTTTATGAAGATATGATTTAAACAGAAAAGTACAAAGGCCCTGAAGCATCAAGTGCAATGAAATCTGCCCTCAAAAGCAGTAATTTTCTTTTCCCAGCCTAACGAATTTCAGTTGTCAGGAAACAGATTAATCTCCTCATTCTGAAATGTAATATTGCTGTTTGCTAATCTCATGATACAGAGATGTTGAAAATGTTATCATAGCAGTTCTAGAGTACATTTTATGTTTTGGCAAAAAAATAATGCTTTCTTTGGCAAGGAATATTCTAAATATTCAAAAGCAAGGATTAACATGAACAACAGAGAGCAAAAATGTCAGAATGAAAATAGTGAATTATTTTTTCTCACATTCCCTGGGAAAGTAAAAAATGCAAATATTGCTAATAGTGGTCTGTCAATTTATGACTTCAACATTTCTGAAGACCAACATGTTATCTTTAATCAAGATACCAATAGAAAGCTTAATACTTTCTGTCATAGCCTAAGATATATTTGTTTTTCCCTGTGGATTCTGTTCCCTTCTACTACCATTCCAGATAACGTTTAAGGTATTGTATAAATAAAAATGTGTTCTTAACCTTCAAGGCCACAAAGGTATTTAAAAGACTTAATTGGAAAAGACATGGAGATTTTAAACTTGTCACTTTCTATTGGCACCTATTTTTTCAAAAAACAGGACCATAGTTTAAAAAATACCCCCAAAATTTCCAGAAAGCCATAAGTTTTAGACTACCCATTTTATCTCAACAGAGACAATTTCTTGTTATGTGATACAGCAAAGTGTGCCATAGCGGTGTGGCCTCTGTTGACTGAACAAGAAGCAGAAAGCAACAAGATAAGTGCATTACCTTAGTCTCAAAAGAAGTCCAAAACACTTAGCTGAAGGAATAAAAGTGCTAATTGACACATGAGGTTCAATTGCATATCATCCTCCCCAACAAAACTTTTTTTTTTTTTCAATGGACCTGCACAAATTCGCTCTTTGTGCTGCAGTTTTGGACATATGTTTGTGGGATAAACTAAAATATTAAAGCTTGATCTTGTCCTTTTTGCACTGGTATTTACCAAGTATATCTACAGCTAAGGATCTGTCATGTTTTTTTTTGCAAACCACTGCATATAGCCTGACTGAAGTCTTAACTCAAGCATCTCCGCCAAGGAATGGCATTTTAAAAAGTAAAATAATATTTGCATTAAGTGTCTTCTGTTCAGGCATTTAATTCTAATATCCGACTCTCAGTATCAACACATTAATTCAAAGCTGTGGCTTTTTTAATAAAAAGGAATCTGATGCATAGAGAAGATTTTGTTTTTTTCTGCATGCCTTGGAGGCTGCCTGGTTGTAGATGACACCAGTGACAGGAAATCCAACTTCCATAAAGCTGCTGAGCTCCTGAAAAAATCCACACTGCTGCAACATGGTGCTCAGCATGGGACTGTCATTTATTCTGCTTCCTGACAGAGCAAATTATCCTATTTGGAGCTGTGGGCTGTGTTTTCAGCTCCTCAGTTCTTGCAGGGCTAATTTGGTGTCCCATCTCTTCATTGCCATAGCATGGACTGAAAACCTCCAAGCTCTGCAACTTCAGAGCCCCCGGCTTCTCTAGGTGTGCAGCCATGCTCTACTGGTCCTTGGATGCCTAAACAGAAGCAGCTCAATCAGTTACATATTCATGCTCTATTTTGTAAAGGTTCTTGAGCACATAGATTCACCAGATTCACAAAGCAAAGCAGGAATTGCATCTTAAACTTCTCGTGATTGACAATCTGCCTTTGCTGCAATAAGCCTGTGAATAAGATTTAGATATTTTGTCAGATCAGTAATCCATGGATAAGACCCTCTCTTAATCCTCCACTTCTAAAACTAGATGGAGTTACAGAGAACAAGCATAATATCTGCATATTTTGTGTACAGTTTCCCAAAGGAAGCAGTGGTGTTGTTATAGATGGTGTCATCATGGGTAAGCATCAGCGCATCATGACCCTAGCATCTAACCATCGGAATTAGCACATGGGGCTGACATATCTGATCTCCCTGTGCCAAGGGATCACGCCTCCAGTACTGAGCCTGACAGGATGCACTTGTGCTGTTCAAGCACTCCCATAAATCAGGAGCTTTCTCACGGCTATTTCCAGCAAAGTGCCCAGCCCATTTAACACCCCCTGAGACTTCCTCAAAAGCAAAGCAGCTCCTAAAACTTTTCTTTTTCAATCTCTTCTGCTACAAACCAACAAAGCAACTCATTAGAGGGACTCCTTCTGCTTCCCTCCTTTCTCTCCCTTCACCTATTGAGGGCTAATTGGAGGCCTGTAATATGAACCAAGGAAAATTCTTGTTTTTCTCCCATGTATCAGTCTTGCACTACCAAATTGGGCATATTGTCTCATGCCATGTTTTATTGTCCCCCAGATCACATTATCGGCAGGGCAATCTCACAAAGGTTAATAGCATTGCTAGGTTGTCTCTTGGTCTGACATTCTTGCTCATCACTCTAAATCCAGTCATTTTACCAGTGGCCTTGGACATCTCTACTGAAGTTAATTGGATGCTGCTTACTGCTGCCTTCAGACCCTCCTCTATAAATCGGAACTACTTGTAGCTTATTGTGCCTGCTCCTAACTTTAATTTCACAACTGGGAAAAGGATGTGTGGGCTGATATACCCAGCTTTTCAACCACACGGTTTGACATTTGCAATCCAATTATCAGTCACCTTGGCCATTCATTCAGTCCAACTGTCTTCCCGCTGGCATGCCATGTGTCACCACCTACTCTATATACAGCCTTAATGGGAAAAAAAAAACAGTAAATTATGAGCCTATATAAATCCATTAAAGAGTTACTATGACTCCATAAACCTTGGAAGTGAAAGTGCTCTATGCAGTTGTTGGTACTGAAGTTGGAATTGTTGCTCTGTGGTTTTGGAAAGTCCCAAATTACTGAAGTCAGGAAAAAGAAGTATCTGTTGAGGGCCTTGATATCCACACTCTCAGAACTTGAACCTTCAGGAATGTGCATGGTAAGATCTTGATACTGCATTCTTGAAGAAGTGGTTGCCATCAGTAGAAAGTAGTGAATTTATATTAATCCTTCTTAATGAAATATTTCCCTTCCCCGGATGGAAAGTACACTGCCCAAAGGGGGTTTTCACTGCCCCTTTGCACAGCAGTTAATGCCATCCTGTGGCTGCAAAAATCAAATGCACGTTAAAGACTAATACTGCAGAAGAAGTGCTAAGAATATTTTAAAAGTTGTGTTCTTTTAAAATTCCTAATGCATTGCAGGAGTAGAATGTCATCTTTTTATTATTCAGGCACACAAAGATCCCTCTCCAGGACTCCAGGCAACTGTATAATTAATTAATTATAATAGTATTAATTGATTAATTAATATTAATAAACTGAACATTTTTAATGGGTTCTGAGTGTTACTCAGGGAAATCCAGTTTTCTGGCCAAGATTTTTTTTTTCTTTGCAACACATTTGGAATGTTAAAACTGCGGGACTGAGTTTCATGTTGAGTTTCATAATCCCCAAGATGACCTTGTTCCTATACTCACACCTATTTATTTATGTTGTCAATATGGTCTCAAGACATTTTGAAAATTATTCATATACATTGCTCTTTGCAAGATCACTAGCTATATGCGTAAACATCTTTCCAACAGGAAAAAATAAATAAAAAAAGATGGAAATTATGTATATCACTGTTTCTTAAAACATAATACGTTTGCCAGGGTGTAAAAGTATCATTCTTCCTGATACCTACTGTGGTGCTGTTAGAGTGGTGCACATCTTCTCTACCCTTTAGCTGAAGGTGTACAAGTTTCAGGTACTTCACTTGTTATACAGCTGGAGGTGAGGGCTGGGCAAAAGCTGAATGAGAAATAAAAACAAGCCCAACTGAGGTTGTTGAGCTCTAGTGAAACCCTGTTATCACCAAAGTCAATGGGAAAATTCCCATTGACCTCCAAGTCAGAGGATTCCACAGCTGGCTGAGTCCTTCTCCACCAAGCAGCTATCTGTAATTCTTTGGCTGCTCAGATAACATGAGCTTGATTCAGCAGGGAAACACGTCTTTAGACTTTACCTGTATCTCTAGCCATGCAGTATGTGCATACCCCACTGTCCCTGGTGTGGTTTGGGATCCCGAAGCTAATCAGGTACTTGTGAATGTTTGTAGTAATTGAGCAGAGAGAAAGTTGAGAAGAGAACGGAACTGATGAAAAAGTATTACAGTGCACTGATCCTTAAATGTATGCTTTGCTGTGTCAGTGTTGTCTAAAGGAAAGAAAAAAAAAAAAAAAGGTTTTAAAAAAGGTTTTACTCTTTCCAATGAAACTCAGAGACCTCATGCACCCATCAGGTAAGGAAGCAGTGGCTCTTGTCCTTTACTGATGGAACAGTTAGCTGAATTTCAGTTTCAAATATTTTGTCTTGGACATCATTCCTGAGCCTGCTTTCCAGGCTGACTTTTCAAATTGGGATACTGAGTTTGGAAGAAGTAAAAAGGTTGTCCATGAATGTTAGTTTTGCTCCAAAATCAGCATCTGAATTTTTCCCGGCTCACAGTCCCATGCTGATTCTCAACCAGCTTGTAGAAGTGACCCCCATGTCAATGCAAACTGGATAGTAGATATTTATAGACACTTCGAATTGAAGACAAGTGGAGAGCGAGATAATCAGGCTTGTCTTTGTCGCCTATTAGATGAAACTGTGATTAAATACGGCCCAATTAATGCTTATTATCTGTCTAAAATTAATTTGTCACAGAAAGTTGTGAAGTAGACATCAAGAAGTCAAGTAGTATTTTTATTGCTAAAATCAAAGCAAATATTGATTTAGTTTACTTTAACTTGGTCTGACAAAAACAGGATGAAATTGTAATTAAAAAAACACAACTCTAGAAACAGCTCCAACAACGAACCTCCTTATTTGTGCTTATCTCCTTTATCTTATTATATTTATCTTGCAACCTGATTTTTCTGAGCATTTTTTAGTCCTCACCTAACTAAAAAAATCACTTTATTCAAACATACATTTGAATTACGTAGTAATTGCAATTATATTCTCATCTAAGTGGACTGAAATCTTACTTTGTACCTCATTGTCAATAAAAGAAACTTATATTGGATAACTTGAATATCACCAAAAAAACTCTTGATTTTTATTTTCCTTTTAGATCAATAAGCAAGGTCACAACAGTCTTCCTGAGTGACAGTTCACTAAAACCAGTGAAATTTATGAGGTATAAAAAGTCCTTTTTGGCCTTTTACAAATTTAAAATATCTCCCTAGGATCAAAAATTGGAAATGAACTATACCCCTTAAGGGTCTGATTTTATATGTTTTCTACCTGACTAAGAAATTCATTTCTTCTTAATCAGATTTTTAACTGATAAGCTTTATTTTGAACATAAAACTTTAGAAGCTTCATTTTTACATGGAAAAATAAAAATTGCATTTAAATGTCAGAGACTACAAGTCAGGCTATCAGCTATAAAACTGTCTTTGAGACATTCTACATAGAATTTTCCCAGCATATGCATGGATAGAGAGCATTCATTATTTCTTGTGCATTGCAGAAAAATAGTGTAAGATAGAAATCGGATGTTTATGGCAATTGCTGAGGGGACTCTATGGCTTTCACCCTGAGATGTCTGGTTCTGGTTTAGGCTACTTTGATATTAGTCAAAGGCTTGTTGTTAAGCGATGAATTCTGTGGTAGGGTTTGGGAAATAGGGAGATGAGTAAGAGGTTATCTGTAGAGAAATAGCAGAATTCCTCACCAAAGCTGTAGTTAAACAATGCATTTTCCTTCAGTGTCTAAAGCATTCTTAGAAATTTCTCCCTCCTCTGAATTAGGGACCTGCCGCTCATTGCCTTGTTCTGCTTCCTCACTGCCACCCCAAGACTAGTTAACCATCTGCCTTTGGGGGGATTTTGTTTTCTTTCAGCAGTGCATTTTAAACCCTGATTATTTCGGTAATCCTGTCTGTAGCACAGATGCACAAACAGTTTATTGACGGGTGAAGGTGGCTGCAAACCGATGACAGGGGAAGAACAAATGGCTGGAGGAGGAGCTGGAGATGGGGATGGATGCATCTTAATCTGCCTATCTGCCAGAGACAAGGTGGTGTCATCCACTGTTAACACAACCTAGGGCTGCTTGTTAGAGCAATTAAAAAGAAAGGAAAAAAAAATAAAAAGACAAAAACAAAACAAAAAAATACTGCTACCTTTCCTTTGAAAATACACAGTTCTGCTTCACAGAACAGAATAGAATTTGGATGTGTTGTACCTATAAAGTTAATAACTTTAAAGAATTACAGCATATAACTTTTAACTCAGTGGTAGCCAAATAAATGTATTACCTACTGAATAATAGAAATATTGTTTCAAGACTGACCATCACAGAGCTTCACCTAAGGCTGTTTCATCAACCTGCAGTAAGCACTGGCTGTTGGCACACCTAAAATTGTTTAAAAGTAAGTTTTAAGATTATACTTCAGAACAGAGGACAACATTTCCTTGGAATACCGAAAGTTTTCTTTGAAGTTATTACTCTATTGTAACAGAAACTGCATGCCATATGATATCTCTAAAGACATGCAAAACAAGCTCCTACATTATGTCTTTTCTTTGAGTAAGTTCAGCAACATGTGCTGTGTTAGCAGGAGGCAGTGCTACTGACTTACAGCAAAATATTTGGAAGGGTATTGCCACACAGAGTCAATCATCTGCACTGTATTTGAGAGTTTCTGCTAAAAGAGTTGCTGTACCTTAATTTCCCATCAGTTTGAATATCTGGGGACGTACTCTACAAACTGATGCAGCTGCACACCAGAGCAAGGATGCAAAGTATAATTTGTTTTGCTGCTTGATTAATTAACTCCACAATGACTATAGCTTGATTAAATTCTGGCAATACATTAGCATGTATTTTTGAGCATAGTCTTTCTGCTGATAGTTGAGACATAAAATAAATTATTAACATTAGCTCTAAGAAAAATTCTTGGAAGCATCAATAAAATCTTGTATCTTTATTAAATAGTTCTCTCACTGGTACATGATTAGACATATTGACTGGTCTAGTATGAAAAAGAGAAGACTGGTAATGTGCAACAATCTTCATAATTTTGAGTAAACTCTGAAGAAGGAGTTTGGTTCCTGCTTATAGTGAAGATTGTAATCAAGTGAGTTTTGTGGATGGAAAATGAAAGGTAGTTGAATATTTGAGAAAAGGTTAGTGCAGTGAGCTTAGAAGTTGATACATACCTCTTCTGAAGCACGGAGACTGAGAGCTGCTGTATTTCTTGAGTGCTGAGATAAGATTTTTGGAGAAGGGCATTATCCGTAGCAGTAGATACAGTATAGATGAATGGTCTCACATATCAATATTTGATCACAAGTGTTTTTTATGAGAAAAGTAAAATCCACAAATGGCTGAAGTAGATATTCAGGTATGAATGGAATTACAATCAACATAGAAATTACTCCTAACAGTAAACTGCCTTAGGATCTTAATTTGCAAGCTTGACTTTATTTAAAGCTGCTTGAAGTGAAATATTCTCAGATTTGACTACTCATCATTTTCTGTTCACAAAACTCTTTGATTTTAATCTTCACTATCAGCAGGAGCTAAACACCTTCTTCAAAGTTTGCTGTGAAGATCAATACACAACTTTTATCCTCTTTCTTGCTTAGAGGCTATGAGGGTAGTTATACTTCTGTTTAGTAATAGGTTATTCTAAAGAAGTTCTAAATCCCTTTAAAAATTGTTCTTAAGCAATCACGTATCAGTCTTTATCATGTTTGTAAGGTGTCAGTTCGAAGCTGATTAAACATTCATGGGTCCAGATATTATAAGAGGACTATTTGGAGTGTATTCAGCTTTCCAGTTTTCCCTTCATTGTATGTTGGGTTAGCAAGATTCGTTATTGTAGCCTCTTCAACTGAAAAAGGGAAGTTTTAATGTATTCAAAATGCCTCTACAGTTGTTAACTTGGAGACAAAGATGGGTGTCCTACTATGATCATCTCAAAATTTCCACTCCTCTAGTTACGAACTCCACGACATGGGATGTGATAACATCAAGATCAAGCGTCACTTTAGTTGGTGGCAGTATAGCCTAAGAGGTCAGAACAATACTTTCTCCTAACAGATGATTGTCACCTGAATGATAACTGACTACATGCTACTGTTAGGTAGTAGAGGTAAAGGTTATTGGTATTTAACACCATCTAGGGAAGTAGGAGGCACATTTGGACTTGAAGGGAGTGATCAGCGTAGAGTCACTTCCAGGCAAAATTTTATCTACAGTTTGTCACAGACAAAATTAGATGAGCTTGTTACTCCTGAGGACTATAGTTTTCTTTTTACTTAGTGAAAAGAAGGGGAAGATGCTATTTTGAGATTACCTAAAGGAGTTACTTGTGAAATGGAGCAGACTGTTCTGTCATCATGGGAATTTGATGTAGCAATACCTGGTTCTGCACTCATCATAGCACATACCCATTGAAGAATACTCTAAACACAGCCTAATGCATAAAGGTTGCCAGTGTCTCCAAACTGTAACAAGTTTTAAAAGTAATGCCCATGGAAAATTATTTTTCTTTTATAGACTCAGTGTTGAAAGCTATGCAGATCCTTCCATGTGTTGCTACTAAAGGTAAAATGTAAGTCCAAAGTTTCTTTTCAGAGTTTATGGCTCTTGTTTACTTTTTAATTTTTCAAAAAGCTTGTAGAATAAAGTAGAACACAAAATAAGGGACTTTTTAATTTCAGTTAGGAGTATTTCTGGACCTTCAGGTCACCCATTCTGATATTTCATACTACCTGGTCATAGTTTTCCATTTGTTTACCATCTTCTGGTCTCAGTACTATGAGTGACAAAAGTTAAGATTTGAAGCCTGTAAGACTTTCTTCAGCACACTCTTCTAATATTTAGGTTTGCAGATACTGGAGGGAGCATTTAACTCCAAATGAAAAAGCCTTCCTTCCTTCCTTCCTGTCTTTTGGCAATACAGCGTTGAAATTACCTGATGTCATCGTTAATTCTCAAATGGTGTAACAGACCATTATGCATTGCTTTCTAGCTTGGTTGTGGCTGGAAGCCATTGACTTTTCTAATCAGCCACCTAGAGAGTTTGTGTCAGTAATAATCTGGTTTTTAGAAGTACTCTAAATTATTTATTTCTCATAGTTGGCCAGAGTGAATGTATTAATTTTTTATGATTGAAAACAAGAGTCCCCCTTATTAACACATTTAAAGGAAATCAGGAAAGATCATATTGATATGATTGACACTGTTTCCTACAAGAAGTGTTTAAGAAATTTGTCTTCTGGGACAGTGCTAAATTCTGTTAGGGTAAGTGAAATAAACAGATGCCCACTTCTTTTCCAAAGCTGCCAAATAAAGGCTTAAAAAAAAAAAAAAAAAAAAAAAGTCCAGTTTGCTACAGCTAAACCAGTATTTGTGCTGGACAAATAAATAAATAAAATATGTAACATGGAGTTTTTCTATTCTATTTTGTATGTCTTTGACCCTGGCTACCTTCACTTTGTACCAATAATCTGACATGTAGTTCAGTAGTATCATGTATTTCAGAAAAATATTTCCTTGTAAGAATTTAGCTGCAAACTTCAGTCTCTCTCTGAAGTAGGCATAGAGAGTAATTCAGTGTATTTGACTTTAAGGTTTCATTCAGCTTTCAATGAGCTCTCCTTTATCGTCTTTTATTTCTCTTACTTGGGCTGGATTCCAGACACTCTTACAATAGGTATTGCAGCTCGTTTGCGCATTGGCAGAAGAAACAAACCCATTAGTCACTAACAGCGGGGGTATGCCTCAGCTCTCAGACTCCCTTTGATCATTTTTCTGTCTCCAGTAACTCAACCAGATTCTCTTTTCTTAAGTTTTCTAAGCAAAATTGGCTTTGCTGCTGAGGGAAGAGAGAAATTTTTACCTGAAAGCCTCATTATGCACACTCCTCAGATGAGAGGCAGGCATCTCGGCTCAGTCTTTTTGCATTAAGTAGTATCACACGAAGGAAAGTAAACAAGCAAATATGACATCTTCAGCATTTTGCAATGCTAATGACAGTAATGTGGCAGCCTCTCTTGACTTAAAAATTTGGTAGGCTGAGTATTTCCTCCTGCCAAGGAATGGTATGGAAGAAGATTCTTGTTCTTCTCAAGGCTTGATAACTCGTATTAAACACCTGCTGATTGTCTTGTTGTACTTGTTAAAGTAAGATCCCTGCTAGCTACTCTCTCCAGCTGAGCTAATAATTATCTTGGAAGTCACGAGCTTTTGTTAATGAGGCTCTGCATTGTACTTCGAAGTCAGGAAGGTGGTCCTCACAGATGCATAGGTATTCTGAAAAAATTTGGGTGCTAATCCTTCTTCAGTTAAGTGTCACCCTCCAATTCCTAGGAGGGGTGACTGTCTCAAGACCAATGATTAATGTCACCAGCATTGAGGTCTGCTAGACCTAGCCTGTGTTTTAACCAATACTTTGGCAGTAGAGTCTCCTCCATGCCTTCTCCATGGTCACAAAAATAAGAAGTTTTCATATCTAACATTCCAGATGTTGCATGGTAATAACGTTGACCTTGGTTTTCACTGTGAAGGTCCACCACTGCTGAAATGTCTTTGTAGTTGATCTCTGGGGCTCCAGCATAAAAATGGATATGACCGAGTATCTCTCAGTCCTGGTTTCCTGTAAACTTATTTCAGGTAGTGTTAAAGTCTGCAGACCAAACGCACTGCAAAAGAGGTGGAAATTGCCTTACCCGGATTTTCAAAGGTCTGTTGTTATACTGAATTTACTGTATTCTGCAGAAGGAGATAGCCTTTGTGTGTTTTTCTAAAAATAATAATAATAATAATAATAATAATAAAATGTCTAATATAAATAGAAGAAATTTCAGGAGGTTATGTCCTTAAGTATACCTGTGTACCTGTTGAAGGTACATTATTGTTACTCTACAAAAGAGATTTCCAGGTGACCAAAACAGCCTATTTTGTTATTATTTTACTGAACCATGTTAGCCAGCATGGCCATGTTACCATGTTACCCTGCTGGCTAACATGGTTCAGTAAAATAATAAACATTAAAGCTAACAGGTGAATTCACATACCTAAAAAACTGTTCATTTTATGAAGAAAATTACAGAGGAATTGTCTAGATTATGGGAAAAAAGCATTGATACCTAAGAGTTTACCATGAAAGTGGTGTCTAAAGTTCATATTCTTGCTATCTGGTGCCATCAGACCCCATAAAACATGTTTTCATTTTCCTTTTAAGATATTTCTGCCTTGGTGAATGGGGGACCAGCTCTTTGTATGGTGGGTCAAGAAATTAAACCTCAGCTGTTTCCATGGCTGTATCCCAGCTCTGGGAGGTGGTGGCCTCCATTTAGTCTGTGTTGACACAGCTTTAGCAGTGATATGTAACCAGAAGGGCAGAAGGAATAGCAGCTGGCGAACCCCATCTCATGCTGTACCTGGGCAAGGATCAGCGTGTCTGCACCCATTGGTGTCTGGATACCAGAGTCAGCATGGCTGGAGAAGGTGTTCAGCATTTAGAAAAGCACAAGCCGACCAAGCAGCAATTCCTCATCTCCTCTGGGAAGGTTTGATGCTGACCTAGCTAATTTCCCTACCTTAATGACTCAGAGATTCACCTGTTCTGGGGTTTTTGATGCCATATCTTCACAAGTGTATGTCAAGAGTGTCTTCTCTGTCATTGATGTATATCACCTTTTTTTCTTCTCTGTTTTCTTCCCACCATGCCATCTGCAGGCTTCTAAATGAAAGGACCTTGCTGGTCCTGAATGACAGCTTCTCTCCTGGCAAGCTGATGCCTTGCACATCTGCCTTTCTCATTTCCAGAGATACCAGCTGCGAATTAGCTTCTGTGTCCTACAAATGTCCCAAACTCCCTTCCCTCCTCTGTTACTTTTCTCTGTGATTTCTGGCTCTTTAAGAATTTTGCTGAGAACTATGGTTCTGTTTGAACTGAAATTGCATTGTTTAGAGGGGCCCCTAAATGCTGGCGTGATGCAGTGTCCTGATGGAAGTGGTACCTGCAGAGCAATGTTGGGCAGATGCTCCAGTCACCCCAGTTCCTTATGGTTTGTTTTGACACTGTGCTGGGTTGTCTGGGAAAAAGAAAAAAAAAAAAAAAAAAAAAAAGAAGTTATTTTGTTTTAATGTGGTGGTGCTATTTTTTTGTTGCTTTGGTTTAGCTTTTTTTTTTTTTTAATTTTTATTTTTTGTGGGGGCAGAGGAAATTTCTGCAGCTCTTCACCTTGTTCATAGCTGGCATATAAAAAGCCTGGGCTGGGGTTAGGCTGATGAAGGAGAAAAGAGGGTCATATTCACATAATAATCACATAATCACATCTCTGGTATGGGGGTGGCTTAGTTAATTAATTTACATGCCTGCAATGAGAGGGCTTTAACTTACACTTCAGCTTCCCATGTCTGGCACTCGGAGCTTTTCGAGCAGAGCTGGAACCTGTCGTTTTGAAAAGTTTTGAGTGTTACCCAGAGAAAAGGGCTTAGCTGGTATGTCGTCCTCTCCGGGGATGTAAAATTTTAGACAGAGCTGAAATCACTAACTCCGGGACTTCTCTGTTAATTTCTGTTAATTGCTTGTCATTTTGTGTTTTAGCCATTTGTATTTTCAATTAGCTGTCAGCAAATATTTTCAGTGCAACTTTTCTGTTGCAGAAAGGATTTCCCACAAGTTTTAGCTTTCAAAAACAAACAAATGCCTGTACCTATTTGCTGCCATACCATTTTAGCTGTGATTTCAGCAGTAACCTAACAAACTGTGAGACTGTGTGCTGGTAAGACATGAGGATGGCTTAGCTTCTCGAGCAGCATCTTGACTTAAACAGGTTTTTCATAACAGTTGCTTGGCTGCTTGTATCACTGTTTTACAGAGATTTTGTTATTACTACTATTTGTAAATTTTTTCTCCACCCTGATTCATTTTTTCCTTTTTTTTTTTTTTTTTTTTTTTTTAGGTAATTGTTTTTAAAACTTGAGGAAAATGTGTTTGTTTTATTTTTTAAAACTTTCACTCATGTTCTGTTCAGAAAACACGTTTCCCTAGTCTTAATTGTATTTCCTATACATTAAAAGCCTTAGCCCCACCAAAAATACATTTATTTTTTTTTGTATTCTTGTCCAACATTTAAATAAGTGTGTCTCCCCTTGTTTCTGAGCAGTACAGCTGTCCTGTACTGCCCAGTATCACTGAATACTTTGTCTGTGGAGTCAGCAGAAATCCCAAAAGCATTTTTTCTTTGTTAACCTGTGTTTTTGCTGAGAGCTCAGCCAGTTCTGCCAAAGTAGAACAAAAATGGGATCAGCCTTAAAAGTGGGTCAAAAGTTATTCATTGCCTGTAATAGGAAGGGGGAATATTGGTAGAATTGGCTTTTTACTTGCTGAAAAAATTCTGAAGTTTTCCTGGAGCAGTAAAGCAGAATGGCTGAGCTCCCCGGTGGCATTGCTCTCTCATGATGGAAAGGCAGATCCACAGCCACATGTGCTGCCGTTTGGTGGGATAAATTACATTTTGGAAAGTGTGTCGAGTGGGATCTGCTCTCCCCACAACCTGCCAGCACCCACTGCCCCCTTTGCTGACAGGTGGCACCTTGGTGGAAGGCGTGATGGGGACTGGATCCCGACTGGATCTCAGCTCCCCATCATGAGGTGGCCATCCCAGCAGGTGCTAATTGCCAACCCTGGTGGCAATGTTAGGAGCAAGAGGCCATTACACATCTCTGGGAGAATAAGTTTCAGACTGATTTGGGGGATTTTATGTTGCCGCTGTATATTGCCACACTATTTATTCATCTGTAAATAAGGGATTTAAGTCCTTAAGGCTTTAGTCGCTTCTAATGTATCAGTTTTCAATAGTAGAGTTAAAACCAGGAAATACAAATGGTGTTTTGCTTTTCTCTTTGAAAATGTTATTTTTCTGCTGATCTCAGTATTAAATCAGGGTTACTGTAAGTTTAGATATCTTGTTGCAAGGCAAGAACAACAGCATGGGACAGGATTCCCAGAAAATGTTTGCTTTGCCTCAGGATTGGACATGAGGAATATATTATAGTAAAGGAGCACAGAAACATTTAAGGAGAAATAAAGCACTGAGCAGTTAACCAGCAAAGCAATCGATGTGCAAGGATGGGTACAGGCCAGGCGACTGCACATAATATCTTGGCTTGCTATCACAAAAAGTTGCTGCTGTGGCATTTTCCATGTTAGCATACATAGCTGAAAGTGAAATCTGAACTTCTTTCATGAAAACAGAAATAACTTTCTGTATTATTTCTTTATCTTTAGGAAATCCAATAAAAAATTTTAGGGAGAAGCTTGAAACATATTGATTGCATTTTGAATGCATATTAATGAAGCTCTTGAGTGTTTGTTGAACTTTGATCATCTTTTTCTCACAGTGTTTCACACTGAAAAGTATTAGTAATTATGTTTAAGTTGCAGCTAAATTGTTAATTAACTTTTGTCTCAAAGATTTTATTTCTTAAGTATATGTGCCAGCATAGTGTGCTCTTTACAAAGTGCAGCAGACTTTTTTTTACTACATGCCTCTCTGTGCTTCTTACACTCATATAAAGTAGTTTTGGAAGTAATGAGCTGTCAAATCCCAGGTAATGAATGAAAAGAACCGACAGAAAATCCTGTCATTGTTTAAGAAATTCCAAATAATTAATGGGAAAAAATGACAGAGATTCTTTTAGGATTTAGGAAGAAATTCTTCATTGTGTGACTGAAGAAATTTTAAAATATGTTTGGAAAAAAAGTAGATATACTGCTTATGGCTTAATTCCAGTTCACTCTTCTTCTGAGATAAAGTCTTGCCAAGTTTGAGGTAAAAGGATTTGCTGTTTTGAGGAATAGGTTCCTCCTCCACAACTTACCTGTTATAGATTCATCTCAAAAGGAAAAATATTCCTGATTCCTTTATTTGCCATTCTGGGTGTATTACAGACACGCACTCAGCATGCTTGTAGTGAGGATGTCTTGGGTAGAAGTATTTATCACATAGAAGACCTTGTAGACTACAGGTTAGGTCTGGGGAAAGAGGGATATTTCCTCATGTTTCACGATGCCCTTTTATGAAGTTCTGCTTTACCCGTTCAGAATAATGCCTCTGCTGCTGTTGTTTTTCAGGTAACCGTCTCGGATGGGGGCACGTCTCCCAAGCAGTCCTCGGTTTGGGTGGTGGTTCAGGTTCTGGATGAGAATGATAACAAACCACAGTTTCCGGAGAAAGTCTATCAGATCAAACTGCCAGAGAGGGACCGTAAGAAAAGAGGGGAGCCAATCTACAGAGCTTTTGCTTTTGACAAAGATGAAGGCCCTAATGCAGAAATCTCATACAGCATTGTGGATGGAAATGATGATGGGAAATTTTTTATTGATCCTAAAACAGGGATGGTTTCTTCTAGAAAGCAGTTCACAGCAGGGAGTTATGACATCTTAACAGTAAGTACTCTTCCATCAGTATACAAACCCATGGTGTGACTTTTTTAAAAAACAGACACTGTTATATAAAGAGTGATACATGATTGTTTAATCTGTGACCTATATATAAAGTCATAGATTATCTAAATGTGTTTTAAAAATCTCATGTTCACATATAGCTACAGACAAAAAATCGAGTTTGCGAGTGTTCATGCTGTGACATATACTGAATTATTCTGACTATTCAGAATTAGCTTGCAGATTGTTGAACTAAGTCATTCCCTTAAATGCACAAAACTGAAGACCAAGGGCTTGTCTGCTTACAAAATTATATCATGTTGAACTGGGCTGATGCAGCTACAAATGGATATACAACTTTTGTGTGGACATAACTGCTTGCCCTCATGGAAAGGTCCTTATATTGTCCAAATCTGGAAACTTTCAGGGAAGGGAAGTACTGTGTACTGTATGTAATAGTACCTTTCTTGGTGCATTAAAAGATTTAAGCGTGGCAGCAATTTCAGTTAAAAGTAATCTCTGTCAAAATTATTCTGCCACAATTCAAACCATGTAAACGTGGCCAAAGACAGAAAGGAGACAAGATGGTATTGTTGATATGAAGAAAGACAGAGCTTGCATGTGTAATCTTCATCTACAGCAACAAGCCACAGTTGTATTGGAGGAGTTCACCAAAAATGTAAAAAATAATAGACAGAAAATTGTCAGAGGTCCACAGTGAGGCCTGTAGTAAAGGAAGCAATGACATTTACATTCTATTTTACATTTATAATGAGTCTCTGTTGAGATACTTTCATGGGGTTGAAAATTGTGACAAGAAAACAAAAGCATAAATACCAAAATATTGAGAGATACCCAGTAATCAGAGGCCAGCACCCTTTGAGTGAATGCTTTTCACTTTGCAGAGGTGGAAGGCACGTCTGGGATCTGGCCCCCTTTGTAATGTAACAGCTGAAGGTCTTCTACTCAGCTTCTTTCCCCTAAGGGCCTGCCAGCCTGAGCCGAGCAGGGTGACGAGCGCTAACACCAAACCCACTTAACACATTTCCAGAGAAAGAAATAGGGTATGGTATTTCAGGAAAATATTTCCTATTTTAACAGGCATAGTAACAGCATTTTTGTACGCCGGTGGTCCTATATAGCCAGAAGCATTTACTTATAAAAGAAAAATCCCTCGTACTCCCAGAGCATTGATGTTGTTCACTGAAGCACCCATTTTGTAACCTACATTCTCCCTTGTCTTATCCCTAGTGTTTGTCACTGGTCATCTTGTCTAAAATCATAAAGCATGACAGGCAAATATTGAGTCTATCCATCACTCTAGTGTATATTATAAAATAAAGAATTACAACCAAGCTGGGAGGCACTAATGAACACTACTGAGAAACGAAAACAAGGAAAATAGATGTGGAAAATCTTAAGTTATATTTGTTTGGGAAAACGGGGGAAATGATCTGAAACATATTTAACTCAAATATAATACTAATTAAGGTAATATAAGGAATACCAATCTTATCTGTAATACTGATGACTTGAAAGCAATCAAACATGGTCTGGGTGAGCATGTGTTGTTAAGTGCATGGCTTAAAACACAGGGACTGCCACCTTTGCTGCAAGACAGAACTGGCTGGAAGATGTCATCAGAGAGGGAAGCCAGCTCTGGAGACAGGGATCTGGGTATGGTGCACATCTCCAGGAGGTCTCACACCATCAGTTCTGTCAAAATATTTCACTTTTAAATCAGTCTTTTCAATGTAAAGTCAAAGTGTAATGGAAAAAATGAATAACAGTGAAGTAAATGCTTAAATCCCTCTTTTTTTTTTTTTTTTTCTTCTCCCTGGGATTTTGCATAAAAAATTAAAGGGCCATTTTCCAAGAAGGTGTCTTCTTGTGATAGAATTAGGTCTGAACTGCCAAGCTGGGATGCTCAGTCTGGGTCCTGTTTTCTTTACACCCACCAGATAAAGGCAGTGGACAATGGCCGGCCCCAAAAATCTTCAACTGCACGCCTCCACATCGAGTGGATAAAAAAGCCTGCGCCCTCGCCAGTGCCGCTGACTTTTGATGAACCCTTTTACAACTTCACCATCATGGAAAGTGATAAAGTGACGGAAATCGTTGGGGTGGTCTCTGTGCAGCCATCTAACATCCCTCTCTGGTTTGATATTGTCGGTAAGTTGGGAGCCAGTGGCAATAGGAAGAAGCTTCAAAAGCAAAGCGTATGGATATGTGGTTTTAAGAGCAAGACAACTAACATGAACTGTCTCCCCAAAATTAAAACCACTTTTGTAATGCTGAAATGGAAATGCTATATATATATAGCAATAACAATAGTAATAATATTCCTGCTTTTGTTATGACTCCTTAGCTAAGCTGAAAAAAGCGCTGTATGGCTGAATTGTTTTTTTTCATAGTATGTTATTTACTGCAATCTTAATGTTGTCTGTCATTTAAATTCTATTGTCATACTTTGCTAATCTCATTTCTAAATGTATTTATGGTACTTAGACTTGCTGTCCCTCATTTCTCTCTTTCTTCACCTTTTTTTCTGCATTCTGTTCTTTTTTTTCTGCTTCCGACTGCCCTGCTTCAAGGTGGCAAGCATGCTCGAGAGATGTTCTATATTCTACAGACAGCTTGTGGGCAGAACTGTTCAACAGAAGGTACCCTTAGTGCAAACACATTTGCTAAAATACAACTATCCAGGCTGCCTTTTATTTTTGCAAGTTCTTTGAGACAATTTATATTACATCTTTCATAAGTGCCTGTGACAGGATGCAATGCGACACATGGATGTGCTGCGTTTCTTTCTATGACAGCTTTTACCGTATTTGTGTCCAATTATTATCATTTTATTCACGGATTTTCCACAGTTTATCACAAATAATTAATTCAAACTTTTCACAGTCCAGTGCCATCCATTTAACTGTGAAACAGAATGGGATGCATCAACATATGGGTTACAAATGGAGCCACCAAAAGTTTGTCTTGAATGCAAGCTGAAAAAGAGAAATGTGTTTTGATGTGAGATTTCAACCACAAAATTGCCTCACATAAAATTGCTTACAAAAATAGGGAGAGAGAAGTATACTTAGCAAAGCAGAGGGAATGCCATAGAAGTATTAAAATCCCAGTGAAATGCACTTAAGGATGTAGTTGCCAGAAAGACAGGGACTAGAGGGTCTCACTTGGTTGCAGTGGAGAAACAGGAATCAATGTTCCTAAGCATTGTTTCCTTGCTTCTGCTGCTAATTCGGTTATGTCATTTAAAATAAAAGATCTCCAAATCGAGACTTCCCCCAGCAGCACAATGACCCTGCAAAGTTATAGCGGTATTTAATATTTGCAGATACTTGTAGGTAATGTTTGTGTATCCTGGGATGTCAAACACTGTCTGCACAAAGCAGTGTTATTTAAATGAAGGGTTATAAAGCAAATGCTATATGAAAGATTAGAGAAACAAAGGCCTTTGCCACAGACTTAGTGGAAAGGGTGCATCAGCAGTCTTTATTTACAGGGATTGAGCCCGGCTTCCATTTCAGCATAGCTATTTGTGGATGGGTTTAGCCCACAGGAAGGGCAAGGACCACAAGAGAAAGGGTCTGTCAGAGTCATTTTCATCCACCTTTTATTGCCAATTTGTGCAGATGAAAGGCAGAAGCAGCTGCATTTCCTCTTTGAATTTGTAGCAAGGTTTCTGGTGCCAACAGCATTAAAATTAAACCCAAAGCTATTATCATGTTCCGGGGTTCCTGCTAGCCTCTGGGGAAGGACAGCATATGTTTCCTACTGTTTCCCTCCCATTCCCTTGGCTGTTTCAGTATGCTGCATGCAATTTATTAGCTAATGTTTACATTCCCTTTTTCTTCCTCACTGACCCTAACTTTCGTCCCAGGAGAAATCCGTCTTTATTGATATTATTGACACTTTTTTCCCATTTGAACCTTTTGCTGGACTCCTCTGCCCTTCACAGCCTTTTGGTCTTTTCCTTGGTGAATTCACCAACTCATTAAAATGCTGCCTGTGTTAAGCACTGAGAGAAGCCCCCATTCTTCAGCTGCCTTCTTTTACATTGTTAGACTCATTTGCAATCTAGCAACACTTTATAATAATATTTCACATTTGCCTCACAAACAGAGGTGATGGGAAGAACATAATGAAATTTAAGCCTTTAATTTGTCACTTACTGTGACCTTTATGGCTAAAATACTTCAAATGGATTAGAAGATTTTGGCTATTCAAACAATGCTAATGGTTTCCTTATAGGCTATAGCTCCTGATGCTGCACGATGCAGAGGGTCACGGAGACAGAGCTCCCCTAGACTTAATGAGAAATCGATGACCCTGACCATCCAGTTTGGTACTGTTGCCATATGAATGTTGCCATTAAATATTACTGCTGTTATTAACAACAGCGCTAGCAACAGCCCCCGTTTCTGCAATATGAACAGCCAGCAATCCCAGGCATGCAGATGACTTTGTTGTTCAGACGCTCTGCATACAGGCTGCAAACACAAAGTCCACCCTGAGAGGGTTATAGATACTGTTTCATGTTTAGATTATCTTTGCTGCCTTTAGTCAGTGTCAGTATCAAGAACACTTATTCTTCTTGTTCTGCAATATCATCATGTAGAAAAAGAGATATCAATACTTTCCTTTTGGAGGAACACTGGGAATTCTTCACTCAGAGGGTGGTGAGGCCCTGTCCCAGGCTGCCCAGAGAAGCTGTGGATGCCCCATCCCTGGAGGTGTTCAAGGCCAGGCTGGATGGGGCTTTGGGCAACCTGGTGTGGTGGGAGGTGTCCCTGCCCATGGCAGGGGGTTGGAATGGAATAGGCTTTAAGTTCTTTTCCAACCCAAACCATTCTGTGATTCTACAATTCTAACAATGGTGCCTGCTGAAAAGCCCAGTGAAAGATATAGGTTGTTAGTAGAAGTTAGTTCTAGGAAATGGAAAGCTGTACTGGACTGCTGATGCAAGAGAGGGTTGCTATGCTGTTGTAAAACCTAGACCTGATCCCACTCCATCTGGTATTTTGTGATTTTGGACCTCTGCGCACAGTTCACAGTAATGTCAACAAAAGCCCTGAAGGCTTATGTAGAGACATGGTTTAATACAGAGTTTGCAGCTTGACCTTTATGTTTATGACCTTTTCAAACTAAATGGGCATTGGAATTCCAGAGGACCTCTTTTTTAATGCATAACATGCACTTTCTCCAAGCTAAAGAAGGGGGGAAGGGTGGCTGAAGATTTGGCTTTCTAGGCTGCTGTTTGCCTAACTTTAGTATCTAATTTACACATACATTGTATGCACCTTAAAATACTGCTTGTTCTTCAGCTAATCACCTCTAAGATAGGGAATGGTGCCTTGCAGACAGGGAGACTAGAGACAAACAGGATTGGTTGGTTATTTTGTTGTTTAATTGGGAATGGTTGAGATGTCACTGCTGTTTTCTGTTTTCAGAATGCATTCAATACCATTCTCAGTTCATGCAGATCAAACAATGCAAAAGACATGAATGCAGGTTGTTTCAGTTATGTTAAATTTATTCAGTCATTTCCAAAAAAAAAAAAAAAAAGTCTAATTTTAAAAGAAGTTCCAAGATAAATCATGACATCTTTATTTCTCCCAGGTAAATTGAACCCTCTGTTTCTTTCTTCCTTTGTTAGTGGTGGAAATGGTGTGATGATTACTTTGACCACTGGAGCTAAGCTGCATGGTGCTAGTTTTTGCTTAAGTAGCATGTTGCACAACATCTCTCTGATTCTCCAAATAGGCCTCCCTCTATCTTTCCCAGCCCATGCCTTAATAAAACAGACAAAATTTTAAAGTACATCTGGAGTTTTTTATCAAGGGTGCTTAAATGGCAATAATTTTAAGATCTATTAATTTTAATTAATAGTCCATATAATTCACAGTTCTGCAAATTTTCCTTAACATCAAAAACATGTACCTCCCTAGCCTCCTTTCAATTATATTCTCTGAGAACTAGCTAATATACCTTCTAATTTATTTTCTGCTTTTTTGCCCTTACCTTTGGCTTCTTAGCAGCAAACCCAGAGCTTTGAATTTCCTTGCAATAGTTTTATCTTTCTGAAAACTTAAACTCTGCAGTATTTTCTTCTTCTTAGAGTGATGTAGTACATAAGACAATAAATCTCTGCATGTTATGTTACTAATATGTATTATGTTGTAATTAACAAAAGTCTGTAGTCAAATGAGTATTTCATAAGGTGATCGTTAAGTTTATTTCCTATTTTTGGAAACAGAAATATTTGAAATTTGGCTATTGGTTCTTTCCCTGGAAATCCTAGAGGCACTTCAGACTTGTCCGTGAGAGTCAGGGTGAATTTGCTTTCTGTATTCTCCTCTGAGTCTCTTCTCTGAGCAACGTGAGAGTTGTAGCAATAGACCCACTTTATCATCAGTGTCCTCAGTGTTGCTAGTTTACTTTGGGGCAAGACAAGTAAGAATCCTTTCTGCTCTGAGAAAAGTTGTCCCAGAGTATTACTCTCTAAATTAGGTCGTCTCCTGTATTTCTCTTCTCCACTCTTCCGTCATGTTAAGCCAAATGAGTCTTGTGTGAAGATTGTGATACATCCTGGCTTTTTTACATTTGAACTTTATCGCTCTTTTTAGGTACCTCAAGGGAGGCTGTAGCGAGGTGGGGGTTGGCCTGTTCTCCCACGTGCCTGGTGACAGGACGAGGGGGAATGGGCTTAAGTTGAGCCAGGGGAGTTTTAGGTTAGATGTTAGGAAGAACTTCTTCACTGAAAGGGTTGTGAGGCATTGGAACAGGCTGCCCAGGGAAGTGGTGGAGTCACCATCCCTGGAAGTCTTCAAAAGACGCTTAGATGTAGAGCTTAGGGATATGGTTTAGTGGAGGGCTGTTAGCGTTAGGTTGGAGGTTGGACTCGATGACCTTGAGGTCTCTTCCAACCTAGAAAATTCTGTGATTCTGTGAACATGTAGCTTAGCTTGTATGTTCTTTGCTATCTGCCAGTGAAGGAAGGGTCTTCGTTTGGGGATGTCCTCCTCCAGAATTCAGAGTAATTAATCTTGGCATCTAAGACCCAGCAATTCAGAATCTCCACAGTCATCAGACATTTCTCAGGTGTATATTCAATCCCACTCTTCTTGATCATTCCACTGGAAAAAAGGAAGAAAGGCCCTCAGATGGGACTCATTTGCCTACAACTCCTCCAGGTTTGCTGACATGTTTTCTTCTCAGAGGAGGAAATGATTTCTCACAGCAGGATAATCCTGTCTAAAACAGCGTATCAGCAGCTGATAGGAACATAAAGAGGCTCAGCCTCCTACCAAAAATAAGCTCCATCTAGGACGAGCACTACAAAATAACCTTCATTGCTTGCAGCAAATACAATAATCAAAATGCAAGCAGAATATGCATGAAAATGATTTTTTTTTTCTTGAATTCAAAAAGGGTATAGTGGTAGTTGCACTGTATCTTTCCTTACACGAATTTTCTAGTTGATGTCTAGAAATCCCATTAGAAATCCCTTTTAAACAGTTCAGGAATCTTTCCTTGACCAAATTGCACAAAATGTGTGGTAAGCTTGACGTCAGAAGACCCCTCCTGTTAGTCATGTAAGATTCAATACCTTTTTTTTTTTTTTTCTTAGCCATCTCTTTTTATAAAAGGAAAATTATTTTTTTTCTAGCATGCAGGACTTTTTTTTTTCAGAAGAAAAATATGCTGATAGTGATTATGAAGCCCAGAAATGAGCTAAGAAGCAAGGTGACACTCCAGATTCAGTCAAAAAAATGTAATCAAAAAAATCTAAACCAAGAACACAACTGGTAGGCTGTTGAATCAGAGGTGTTCAGGTTCAATTCCCTGATACCTCCTTCTTACATGTGCTACATAGCATCTCCCAAATTGAAAATAAGGGCTGTGCTGGAAAGAAGTCATGAAGCTGTAGCAAGGACCAACAAATAAGCTCCTTTGTACCAGGGGCTTCTTCTGCAGCTGTCCTGAGTTTGATAACATCTGGAATTGGCTACAGTTATACTGGAAAATCCTATATAAATGACAACATGCTTTCAGATAACATAAAAATCTCCTAGTTATGGAAATTTACTGCTTCCACAGTTTATGCAAGAGCATAAAGATCAATCTTGAGAAAGTAAGGGTAGAAATCATCTCATTTCACTTTAGATGTCCGAAGTATAGACATAAATATCCATGCTAGCTGTCTTTGGGAGTCTTAATAGTCAAATAGAGAAACAAAACACTTTCTGGATTAATTTATAACATCCAAACACAATATGCAGTCTCACCTAAAGATGACATTGCAACTAGATGTGGATTTTTCCCACCTTAAGGGTTTCAGTTTATCAGGGTATTTTAAGGGAATTCTTTAATCTGTATTGAAGATGTATCAATATTACATCTTAGCCTGCAGTGTATTGGCAACAACAGCCAATTTCTCTTAAGTCATTCAGTGCTAAAATGTCTTAGGACAACGAGTAGCCACTTTGCTCATTCAGTTAACTTGCCTTTTTTATCACTGATTTTCCTAAAGTGCCCAAGGAACTTACAGTGTTTGATCTTCAGTTGAAATATTTCTTTCCTAATGCAATTGCAAGCACATTAGCAAAGACAGTTTCTACATATCTTGTATTTGAAAGCAGGTTTTACTAGATAATAAAAAGGAAAGCATGTGCCATGTGCTAGAAAATGGAATAAGTAATATAAATTCACATTAATAAAACTGAACAGATGAACAAAATTTCATCATCCTTAGCCTGCTTTCATCCTAAGATTGTGATCAAAGAAATTGTTAAATGGTCAATAGTAACACTGGTAAAACTGATACTGCTGAAGTTTACAGCAATGCAAATACACTTGCATCAAAAGGATTTGGAGTTACACAGCAGCATGCTTTTGAAAACTGGCCTCAGAATACTCAGTACTCCAGAAATGTGTAACGCTGACACCTCCTCAGCTGTCACCTCTTACAGCCTCAGCCCTCTGTCCTCGATGTGAGCACATTTTGGAAGAAAGTTGCTTCCCATGCAATTCCCAGAATAGTTCAGCTGGACTAGTTTTTAATAGAAAAATCCTGTTGTTTTTTTAATATGACTCCTCTCTGTCTATACACTTTCAGTACCCGTCTTTCAAATATAATTCTGTTGAGTGCTTCTCTGGGGTCTTCAAACAGGCCTTACACATACTTTACACATCTATTAAGACTTATAGTTTAGCATTTATGCCTAATTCAATAATTATACTTCAGTGTAACTTCAAAATAATTCATCATATGAGGTTCTGTTTTGAGGGTATGTCAAGGCTGAGGAGCAGTACAAAGTATTTCCAGACCATCCCTAGTACTTTAGATGAGCAGCAGGACACAATATACCAGGCCAGAAGAGAAGTTATTCCCAGAAGTTCAACCATTTGGCAAGTTCTTCATTGCCAACAGCTGACTGTGGTCTATTAAAGTGTACCAAGCTGAATAAAATATAAATCAGTATTTCACTCCAGAAGATATAATAACCACAGATCTCACAATGGGTTGTTCTTTGACCCATCCCTGACTCAGTTTTGATGCAGTTTCTGCATTGTTTAATAGAAGATGAATCGATATGGAATAAAGTGCATTGCCTGGTTAGTTACAAGTATAGGCTAGAGTGGGGTGGCTGGTGCCCAAGATTTATTTGTTTATCTCTAGACTATTTTGAAAGATGTCTATACCATATAAAAAAAAAATCACGTGATTTCATGATTTATTCAGTTCATATTTTATGGGAAGAGTATACTACATTTTGTGAAAGTGTTTTTAAGAAGTTGGGGTATTTGCAATACACATACAGTGCCTTCCACACCTTGCAATAAGCCAATAGAAGAAGGGCATTTGAAACATTTATTGTTAATCCTTCCATTTTCCTTCTTGGAACTTTTAAAGGCAGGGTTTCTTTGGACATGTATGCCAGTTGATAGCATATAATTTTTGAGTGCTTATTAAGATGGTTATTATGCATCTTGAAGTATAGGCTTTCATTTTGTTTTCATGGTTATCAGTATGAAACATTCTCTTTGTAAAGTGCCTACTGTCCCAAGGCTAGCTTCATTTCAGCAGAGATTTCCTCGCAAGAATCTCAAACTCTCTTCTTCAAAGGATGCTTTTTCAGCATTACTTTTCATGGTACAGTTTTTCTCAAGTAAATCAATTTAAAACATTAATTGGGAGATGACATCTTTTTTCTGCCAGACTAACTTTAATAATAATAATAATAATAATAATAATAATAATAATAATAATAATAATAATAATAATAATAATAATAATAATAAACTGAACGTATGATCAATGTCCAAATACTTCAGTATTGCTTAAATGTCAAGGACAATTACTTTTGTTTCCTAGTGTCAAATAATTTTAAACATATATATATATATAACAGTCAAGAAAAAATATGCAACTTGGGCTTGCAGAAGGAGGTTAGGGAATAAGCAATGTTTCTATGCTCCATAAATCACAGCAGATCCAGTGTCAGTATTTTCCTGGAGAACCACAACAGCATCTGTTAGGCTCAGAGCTATAAATATGTATATACATATATTCAGCATAGGGAAGCCTGATGTCAAGTCTGAAATGGATTTTTTTTCTATTTGGATTTTTTTCAAAGGGCAGAAGTTCACTGGTTCTGTCTTTCTTTTGCATAGATCACCTGTTCTCTTATTCCTTCCCCCCTATTCTTCTCACCTTCCCTGAATGGCCTCCAAGGCAGATACGGACAAAGCAGTGCTTCTTCTAGCTTACTCTTTCTTTGAAGTAACTTGAGCAAAAGGGAGAGAGAAGTGAAGGTTTCTCCATGTTAAGGTATTTAGGGGCTGCAATTTCATTCTGCTCACCTGCAGTTATTCCTCTAAATCTGAAAATTCTTGGAATCCCAAAGCCTTTCTCCTCTCACTAAATGCATGACTATTTCTGAGAATAAGTCCAGTTATTGATCAGCAAACCATGTAGATACAGGACTTGAAGGCAGAGCAAGGAAAACTGTCCCCTCCTCTTCTCTGTCTCCAGCCCTAAAATGAGAGACATTTTATGGTAATACAGCAGGTACAATATATATATACATATTTATTTTGCATAAGAACTAAGTCAGTGGAATGGAGATGTCTTTCTACCTGTGGATCTAATGCCAAGACAGCAGCTCTTACACAAGTTTTATTGCCAGTGGGACTTGAAAGCATTTTACCACTTTGCAGAACTGGATTGTCAGAGTCTGTAGCTAGTGGCATTGCATTGCTGTGTGATGAATATACCTTAAGAGTTCGTTTGTCAGCAGTGTTGTGTTCCACCTCTCCCTGTCCCCAGCCTCCGAAAATTACAGACTCAACTCATAATAAATTTCACTTTAGAGTTGAGTGAGTAAGAAGCAGCTTAGCAGCAGGGAGTGTATGCTTTACTTTTGAACATAATGAGTGGTTCTAATTTATAAACTATAGCTGTGGCTGAGAAATCCTGTAACCCTTTAATCTCAAATTATTTATGGCTTTCTCCTACTTTTTAATAGATTTTTTTCTTTTACTTTTTTTTTTTCTTTCTTTTACCTGAGACTCAGGAGGGTTTTTTCACTGCTGCATCATTCAGTGTGTGACAGGATAAGGGGATATTAGTTTCAGAACAGTGCTTTGTGAGGGTTTTTTTAATGGAAAGGAATTTATGATGTGTATCCTGTCAGATCTATTTAAATAATTCCTAAAAGACTAGTAGAATGTGACCTTTGCTGCCAGTAATTTTCATTGTCCTTGAAATTAACATAACAAATCTCTATTTGCATTTTTAAAATTTATTATAATTGTAATTTTTAGACTCAATGGTGTTCGCACCCACAAGCATCAGTGAGAAATTCCTGAAAATAAAATTTGTGGAACAAAACCATCTTAAAATGATTTTTATACAAAAAGATTATTGTGCTTGTTCATTACTCAAACTGCAAGGGCAACATCTTACGGGCTTATAGCCATTGCATTCTTTTTATAGACTCAGTTATGGTTCGCTTAAATATACAGCTAGATTTTTTTCTTGCAGTGCATTTTAATGATATCTGCTTTCCAATATACAAACTGTGCTTTGAAATATAAATGAGTTACGAACAAAGAAATATCAGTAGATGTACTGTGTATGCTAAGGCAAGCCATTAAGATGGATGCCAGTAAACAGATATGCCCACTTGTAGGAACATTTGCAATGGAAATTTTCCAGAGATGGCTAATTTAATTGTATTTTTGTGCAACAATTAGGAGGGAATTACGATAGTTCTTTCGACGCGGAGAAGGGAGTGGGCACTATTGTCATTGCAAAACCCTTGGATGCAGAGCAGAGGTCAATATATAATATGACTGTGGAAGTCACCGATGGAACAAACATTGCCACGACACAGGTAGAATATCACATTCATTTTCTGGCAAGTTTTTCATTTGTTAGTGGAATGTATATGCTATAAAAATTAATAACTTTGCCATTCAACTAAAACCTCATCCTTTGAGACCACTGTTAACTAATGGAGGGGATATTTTTCAGAGGCTTTCCGTCTGGTTGTAAAGAATGGACTGGTGAATGCTTCAAAGTGGTATTTCTCCTTTTGTCCTCTTCGTGCTCACATAAAAGTAATTTGCCTTCCTCCAGCTGAGGGAGTCCCTATCACCAGCAGCAATGATAGATTTTGACAATTGTATCACCACATAATGGTCCAAAATACAACAGTGCTTCTGTGATGTTGGGGAATATTGCTATTGATTGTATTAAAAGGAATTTATACCTCTCATCCTCCCAAGACCCAAATGTGTGACACCAAATCAATTGTTCAGAGACAAAATTGTTCAGAGGGGGCACTTAAAGTTTAAAGGATCTCTCCTTTTAATGTCACTGTCTGTGATTACATTGTCTTTTGGGGGACAGCCCCAGTCAACCCTTTAAAACCGGTCTTTCTGATCAGGGTCAGTGCCTTTCAGCAATTAAAAAGGCCAGATAAATGTGAAGGACTAGGATAATGCTGGCTCTGCCACATCCCTGGGGGAGATCTTGACACACAGCTTGGGTGTCTGATCAGTAGGAACCAGTTTGAGGAAGGTGGTTGGACATTTGACTAATTTGCACCACTATGGAATCGGGACATGATGACACAGGGACATGACACTGGGACAAGGACTTCTCGGTCCAGGCAGTGCTGGGATGACTCCAAAACCCAATAATAGGTGGAGTTGTGGGGTATGGGTTAGTTAGAGCCTGAAATCTTACATCAGAATTAGTGTCCAAGTGTAAAGTCTGCTATAGCCTGAATATTATTTGACACAGGGAGAGACACATACTTGCTTGTACAAGACACCTGTGTGCAGTCTTGAATCCCAGTTTAAATATGGTTTATAAAGGAAATAAAAAAAAATAGGGTTGTGACATTATTTGTTACATGATAATGCAGAAAGAAAGCCTGAACATTTTTTATTTATATAGATACATACACTCACAGGTAGATTCTTCTGTCTTACCTTGCCTTTGTGCTCAAAAGGTTCAGATATAGATCTGTATGCACTGAGTTGCAACACTGACGTTCCTAAGAGAGCGTTAAATCACTGAGTGCTTTCTGAATCCAAATTCTTGTTTATAACCAACCCTAAAATCTCTATCTAATTATCCCTATCTGATAACTTCTCCTGATAATCCAGTCTTGATAAAAAAACATCAGTTGAGAGTAAGTTCAGTGGCAGGAAATCTACTATTTTCCCTGTTAGTTTAAGTAATTAATTGCCTCTCGGCCAAAAACATTCCTTATTTTTTAACTTGATTATATCTGGCCTGTATTCCCTGTTATGCCTTTCTCTGCTCGATTAAAGAGCTCTTTAAAAACCAGTATTTTCTCCCCAGGAAGGCACTTACACAGAGTAGTCAATTCACCTCCCAGTCTTCTGGCAGACAAGCGCAGGAGAATGACTGACCTCTTTACGTTCTCTTTCCATAAGGCTGTTTCTTCAGCCCTCAAGTAATTTCTTGTTTTGTTTTGTTTTGTTTTTTCAGTCTTGGCGACATTCTCAGGCCACATTTCAGAAGTGGGGCGTTGAATCCCTAGGCCAACAGTTATTTCTTGCAAACATTTCAGCCAAACAAGTATTAAAAAGCAGGGGGAATTTCAAACATGCTGGATGCAAATAATTTGTATTTTCCTGGATATTGTGTTTCTTGTTTTTGCTGCTTATGATTTAATAAAATGACCCCTGCGACAGTCCTCAAAAGCTATTTGATGAAAACCCTACATTTTTAATTAAAACATATGGTAAAAACATATTTCAGCAAAGCTGTTGCATTCTAAAAGAAGCCTCAACATTCTTTGTAACAGTGATGTGACCTATTTTAAAAATGTAAGATAGTGATCTAAGATTGCAATAGCATAGCATTTGATAATCAGTGATGGGTACAATCCCTCCTTCCCTCCACTTCCTTCTCTTTACATGGTTACTGTTTGGGGATTTAATTGTGGCCTGAACGACATCTGAGAATTTGTTTCTTTGACTGTTCACAGCAGAGATTTCAAAAGCAATCATTATCTCTAACCTGCCAGAACGATGGCCTGCCTAATTATCCCTCCATGCTACAAAACTTTCAGACTGTATTTTTGACTGTACTTCAGAGCCTTTGGTGACCTTATTCGTCTTCATTTCCTTTTAGAAAAAAAATACAAAAAACTGATAAGTAATGTCATAGCAAGTGTCATAGAAAGTGTCAAAAAAGCATCTGCTCATGGCTGTCAGTGGCCTTGTTTGAGTTCCAGTAAAATGACCTTGGAATTATTTTGTCTCATGTGCACAGCACCACCTGCATTTCTAACTATAGCTGCAAAAAGATACAGTAGAAGAGGAAGTGGTAGGAAAGCAAATGTATAAATTCATCCATTTGTACAGCAATCAAATAATACAAAGCCCCCCAAAAGCGCAGTGGTTCATTGTGAAGCAGCTGATCATCAGCGTGCCAAATGGAACAGTCTTGCTTTTTATTCCACCGCACCTGTTCCCCTTTATCTCTTTCTGGTCTTTTGTCTGTTACGCAGTTGGAGGTGGCAAAATACAGCGTAAAAATGCCAAAGATTTTTGCTTCAGTAACATGATCCCTGGCACGGTCTTGCGTAAGTTTCTTCAGCAATGCTCCTGCATGCCTTGGATTCTGATAAACTGTTTGCTTCCTTCGTGCCTTACTGCACACATGGTTCACTGCTCTACCATCAGAGGAAGGAAACGATTTTGATTTAAAAGCTACATCTGTTGTATTAACAGTTTGCTGTTGTGAAAAGAGGTGAAGAGAACATAAGGAACATTTAAAAAAAAAATAAAAAATCACCAATTTCCTTTGTAACCAAAGGTGTAATCGGTTTGGGAGCGATTAGCAGAAAGGAATGCAAGCTCCCAGGTGAGAAGCACAGCAGCAGGACTTGTTGAGCTGCTGCCTCTCACCGTGCTGCCATGCTCCGAGCACGGTGGTGATGGGGGAGGATGAAGAAATGTTGATTAGTTTGATTTATATATTTGGAGTGTGGGTTCAAAGCTTCTGTCAGGTTGATTAACTTCTAGGAAGGCTAAGTCAGGAATAAGCCGCGGAGAGCTTTTGTATTTTTTTTTCCCCTTAGCTTAATTCATCATTGCTCAAGGCCACGTGGTAATTTATGAAAGGCTGAACATGTACATTGGCCCTAAATCCCTGCGAAACATGATTCCTGCAGCTGCCAGGCGAGCTGTTGGCCTTGAGGAGGGGATGGGGGGACAGGGCTTCTGTTTTCCACATGCTGGCGAAAACTGGGACCACATCTTTCTGGAGCAGCCTGCTCTTTGCCACCAGCAGGGTGGGAGGGGGCCTTTTGTCCTTGCACAAGCAGAGAGAGGAACCTCCAGCAAGAAACCAGTGTAATGGTATGTAATGGTATCTAAACACCCATTCCTGCCAGAATATTGACTTACTTTGACTAAGTGGCATCAGAGATTCTCTTGGTCATGCCTCAGGTTTATACCAAAATTTCTGCTGTTGGTTTTCTTTTTCTCCACTGGACAGCTCACATCCTTTACTTCCAAGCATAGCATAGGAATAGTGTTTTTTTTAATAATGCATACTGCTAAAATACCCACAAAAGTACAGCACACTGGGAAACGATCATCTAAGTGATGATATCTTTCACTTTAATGGAGAATCTTGTACTAGCAGGCAATTATTTTTTGAAGAACAAACTCCTGGAGTCACAATATTATACATAAAAAGGCAGTCTTCTTTCATATATTTCCTTGCCTCCTCCTTGTTTCTCATCATCCTAGCACTCAAAAAAAGATGCTTTAAAGCATGAAGCCTGATGCTTCCAAGCTAGCAGGCAAAAAATGCCTCAGTTTCAGTTACTACAAACCTTCTCACTATTTGCTGGTGAAGGCAGTTCACCTAGTGTGGGCACTCAGAGGGGAACATATACTTCCCCCTGAGTGTTTGTAGATCAATACATGGTCACTTGCAGTGCCTTCAACGTGAACCAACGAGGCTGAAAGAGCAGGAGGGAGAAGTTACCACTCATTGCCCCTCCTGTCTCTCCTTGCAAAAGGTTGTGGAATTTTATTCGTTCTGCTGCTGTGGATTGACCTTTAGCTGCAAGTTTCAGGATAGCAAACTTGCTCTCACCTGTCAGAAAACATTTTTTTTATAAGGTGTTGTGTTTTTTTTACAACAAGGAGCTGATCAGTCGCACTGAGTGAAGGTGGTTCTTTTAACTAAACTGTGAAAAGTGCTACTTAGAGGACTGTGACCACTAAGTAGATAAGACATCAGAACACAAGGGGCATTTTTACGGTGACATTTGGCCCTTTGGTGAGTCTGCAGCTGTTAAACAAGTTTAAGCCCTCAGAAAAGTCAAAATTCAGCATTTTTGCACACACATCTCCAGCAGAGTGGGAATATGCCAAGATGTCGACTGCTTCTGAATAAATCGCTCCTCCGAAAACAGACACCTTGAGCAGTGCCCTTGCAGACAGTGGATCCTTATAGGATGACGAAGAAGATGTGGTGTTTCCATTCAATTTTTTACTTCTGCTCAGTTGAATGCTTCTTCCAAGCTAGAGGTATCCTAATCCTACTTTTTTTCTGACCCATCCAGCAATCTCAGCACTGGCTTGCCTGGGAAACAAAGATTTTTTCCCCCCTATTTTAATACAACACAAGGAGCACGGTAAAGTATAAATAACAAGCCATTGAAGTTCACAGGGAAACTGTTTGCATTTTTATGTTAAGGTTGGGGCTTGGAGAGAGAAAAACTTGTCAGGAAGTAGCAAATAAAGCTGTGTGGTAACACTGTTGAAAGCAATATTAAATCAAAATAGGTTTTCAAAAACCCGTACAAAAGCGTAACCTGAGTTTACGCAATTCAGGCGCTTAATAGGTTGTATTACAACACTGTGCCCAGACCAAGCAATTAGCCAAGCAGATTCTTCCCGCTTCAAATGTCTATAAAGCAGCTCCTGGCATGTATCCAGTCTTCACTCAAATACGTTTGTGCCTAAACCAAAGGTATTTGTGATGGGCAACATTAAAAACAGCTTTGGAGAGACTTCCTGCATTAGGTTTTGTTCTGCCTTGATTTGATTGTATTTCTCTAGGCCTTTCACTTACCATTTTGAATACAAAATCTTCGCAAATGGTCTGAGTGTTACTTTGCCTAATTTGTAAGCTTGGAGGCCCGTGAATCCTTTATTTGAAACTTGCTTTAACTGTGGGAAATAGGAAGTGAGCGGGGAGAAGCAGATCTTTTATAGTGAGGCACTGGTTCGGACTATAAATTAGGCCGTGCACAATGGACGTAGCAATCAGCAAGCCTGCCTTTCTGGAGCCCGCCATGTACTGGAACAGATCCAAGCTTTCAAGGAGAACTGGGCAGAGACTGCTTTGCTGCAGGTTTCCTTTATGAGCTTGGAAAAAAAAAAAAAAAAAAAAAAAAAGACTCGCAGCTAATGTTTATCTGTGGAAAGTGTTTTAGTGTTTTAGGACCTTGCATAGTCCACAGCAAGAAGAATCCCTACTTAGCAGCAAACAAACAGCAAGCATTTCCATTTGTCACCTTCTGAAGATGCTGTTATAGCCTGTCTTGACTTTTGCAGAATGGGTATTGTCACAGCTCAACACTTGGGCACCTACGGAATAATAAATGATATTTATGTAACACAGTTCATTCTAGTCTTATATTCCATTTGGAAATAAATCTGAAGGAAATATGAAAGTACACATACGCTGTGAGTCTTTGAGTGCCTTCGGTAGGATAAGACTTGATTTTAGGTGTTTTTTTGAAAGACATGTTCCAGGCTGGTTAAAGCTCAAAGCTTCAAGGAGCAGAGTCACGGCCCTTGTAAAGTCAGTGGGAAATTTGCCAGTAGTACCAAGATGTTATGTCCAAGTTTGGCAGCCATTAAATGAATTTGAGTAACTTTTCCTCATATTAACGATCTGGTGGAATTGAGCTTGCTCAGTCTCACATATGTTTGTAGGATCTGATTTTCTATGAGCCTGGTGTTCGTGTCAATGTAACATTTGTCCTTTATTAAAAGAAAAGATTTTCCCCTCTTTTTAAATAACACCTTACTAGAAGTCATGCTGCCCTGGCAGGAAATTTCTGCATAGGAAAGTGGGATTTTAAAATGAACTAATAAAAAGTGGGGTGGCTGAAAAATAAATCTAAGAATGCAACCCTGAACTTCTTCCCCGCTTTTACTTCTCACATGGCTTTGTTAAATCATTTAGTCTTTCTGCCAGGCAGTATTTTCATGTGTACAGGATGAGGATAATAATAGTCACTTGCTCTGCCAAAATGCTATAAGGACTGAAGGACTAATATCTACTCTAAATGGCCCTTAAGTTCCATTTTATTTGACGTTATTTGTTTTCAGGTAGATCCTAAGACTGTCAAATTCTGAAGAACATAGAGTTACTTTTTTTTTCCATAGCTGAAAGGTTTGCCAGAACACTGTAATCAGTAGTCACTTACATAGTCTGATTTCCTTGTGTCACAAGGAAGATTTACTCCCACCCCAGCCCCCGGCGAGGAGAGACCATAACCTTAAAATCACAGTTGACTCGCAGGGATTTTGAGGGACAGCTGACGAAAATAAGAAATGCTCTAACTCTGTTTTGATAGAAGAAATTATGAATCAGTAACGACCTCTTTATTCATTAGCATCTCTAACCCACTGTTTCATCTCCAGATGGAAGTGGCTGTTGAAACACAGAGTATGTAATAAATAATGTGTATTGCAACGTGGATCACTTGACAAATCACTAAAATGCTGTCATCTCTAGGTAGTAAACCGCCTGCCACTTAAACAGGCACTTGATCAGTTTTACAGTAGGCAGGAAGTGAAATAATAGTAATAATAATAATAATAATAATAATAATAATAATAATAATAATAATAATAATAATAATAATAATACTAAAGTTCTGTTCTTGAAACTATCAAAACAACATTGCACATAGTTCCCTGTGAGTTTGCTGAACACAGTTTGATGACCTCATTTTTAATCTTTCCCCTTTACCCATTCCACTCTGCAGGCACCATCACGATCGCTATCTTTGTGTCAGGACATTATCTTATGCCTTTTTCAGTGGGAAGAAGTGCTGCTTCATGAATTCACACTGTACTTTCTGTAGCCTCATGGCTTAAGCCTGGTCTCTGACGGTGATGCAGTCCTACCCTCTTTAGCTTATACAGTCTTGTAAAGGCATAAATCACAGAGCCATGGCTTGCACAGTCTCGGTGCAAGCTTTGTGGTAGATAAAGTTTTATGCCTTTCTCTGCTTTCATAATTTGCCAGAATGAGCCCAAAATGCACCAGTTATAATGGGAAGTGAGCCCCACACTGGGGTGGTCGCACACCACACAGTAACAAAACAGCACATTGCTGCTCTAGCAGTACCTCTAAGACATTTTGCTGTGTATCTCTACCTTTTTTTTTCTTTTTTTTTTTTTCCCACAGAATAGTTTGAGCTTGCACACAGCAATGTTAAAAACAAAGTCACACATAGGAGCCTGTCCCCCAGATGGCAGCTTACTTGCTCAAAGTAGACCGTGCTGTAATAGCATCTGCCGAATCAAAATTGCAGTGTTTTCCAGCAAAAGCATCTAAAAAGTTTTTCCTTCTTTGTTAGAATATATAAAACAATATGTAACAGAGCTTTTGGCCACCAATTAAAAGTAAAATTAAATGTGTTTTTTGTTGTCTGTATTAGCAATGCAGCAGTAAGATAATTTGCCCATGTTACAGTGGGACTTGCCAAGAACTCAGGGTATCAAAACTGCTCGAGAAGGTGCCTTTAAATGCTAAAAACCAATAATCATATTGTCCCAAGCTCAGATTGCCTCAATGTCCCTTCCTTACACTAACAAAAGTTGTTCAGCACTGGCTCTGTGTCCCATTAGAGTAGAAATGGAGGCTTATTTTTCCCTGAGTCTTTCTTTCATATATTTCAACTCATTTCTTTACATCCTTTTCAGATGTGGGTTTTTTTGATTGTTTGTTTTCTTCTGAGTCAGGTCAGAAACATGCCTTGATATATTGTATAGCAACGATAAAAATATAAAAAGCTTTGTAACTTTTCATCATTATTATAGTCCCAGCAACGTATGTTTTCACCCCATTTTTATTGCTATCTGTCCAAGACTGAAGCATTACTTAATATAGGTTTCTCCCTGCTTCACTCTGGCGTACCATAATCTGCTGAAAATTAAATTGTATGGAATGCACAGTTGAAGTTCTATGCCATTTAACTTACAGAACATTTTATTTCAGCTGTCTTTTAAACAGTTCCCAGGCTAGTTCATTATGACTGCTGCTTACAATTCCTCATGTTCCTTCTGGTAATGTGTTCTGCAAACCCTTCCAAGATCAGGGAAATCTAAAGTTTCATTTCTCTCTGAGGCCAACATCTGTTTGTGCAATATTGTAGTAAAAGTATAAGTGTATTTTTCTTCCGTTAAGAATGTATGGGTTTACAGGGCTTGATCAAGCAAAGTAATAAAGTATATTCTTAAAAATGAGCCAGGTACTTTCCAGAGCAACCAAGAAAATATTATGAGAGATGAGTCAAGTCATCCAATCTTCAGGAAGAGTCCTGGGCACAGCCTTTCCCATGCAGTTCATTGGACTATTTGACATTTCAAATTTTTTGAATAAAAAGATTGTTTCACTTCCTTCATTATAAAATCAGGTGTGTTTTCATGGGCATATTCTGCAAAGGATACTTTTTGTTTTCAGTACTGAAAAAGAGGCAACTCTTTGCATTGCATCTTTCAGTATTAGATTCTTTTTCAAGGGTTTTGCTGCTGTGCCGCCCAAAGTAACCTACAGCTTAGAGAGTCTGGAAAGCAAATTTTCACCAGTATGTGACTCCTCCAGTTGTGAAAAACACAAAACCTCATCAGAACCACACACATATGACATTGCATAATATAACTGTCCAAAGTCAAAACTTGGAAAATAGTGATTCTTATTAGTTACCAGTTATTTCTTATTAGTTACCAGGGACAGCTTGTGATGCATTGAGATGGGTGTAGTATGCACCAACAACATTATTCTGGCTGCCTTTCCCCTCTCTGCATTTCTTTAAGGGTTAGTACCTAAGGTTTAAGACATGCTTGAAGCCAGTGGCATAGTGTTCATTCACATTCTTAGCAGCAGTCCTGCCATTCATAAACTGCAATGGAAAGGAAATGAGTAGGTGTTCAAGGGGAAATTGTGTTAGTTGGCAATAAAGACAAGCATCACCGGCAAAGGAAGAGCAAAGGTGAAACCATAAAAATAATCCCTCTTTGGCACCAGTACCTTGAGGTTATCTGTCCTGGACAGTGTGGGGTGGGCCAGCACCGTCGTGGCAGGGTGATTCCTGGTCTGTCCTCATCAAGTCTTACCTGACATTAGCCTGGGATGTAACAGCAACTTGGAGTCTCCACTGATGGCATGGTTTGATAGTGCTAGTATGCCCCAACACAATATACGGGGCAGAGAACAATGCAGGATTTATACTCATAGGATTTATACTCTTGATTGTATAAAAGATGGATTTTAGTAACTTGAAAAGGATTCTTTTATTGCCTTACTAACAGTGAGGGGAAAAGGAAATCCCATAATAGCTGCAGAAGTCTCTTGTAACTAGCGCACTTGTAAGGGACAACAGAACCATTACTATTTACCATTGCAGGAGTATTTGCCAATCTGTAGATATGGAAAATCTCTCACATGGACTTCTTTATCAGCCTCCAAGTAGATATTGTAATTAGGAACATTTTGCCGCCGAAGTCATATCCTTACTATTTGTTTTGATCTGAACAGTAAGTATTTTCCATTAAATGATGGTTCTCAGTCCCACCATACAGCAACGTAACATCATCAGCCATCTAAAGTAAATTACATTTCTTCAGGTGCCTGTTCAGCAGTCTGACTAGACTTCAATAACTCCAAATGTTTTTTCTTTTATTAACTGTAGGTTCTTATCAAAGTGTTGGATAACAATGATAATGGCCCAGAATTCTCTCAACCAAGTTATGATGTCACCATCTCAGAGGATATCCTCCCTGACACTGAAATTCTGCAAATTGAAGCCATAGACAGAGATGAAAAACACAAGCTGAGCTACACTATTCACAGCAGCATCGATGCAGTCAGTGTGAGAAAATTCAGAATTGATCCCAGCACTGGGGTTCTCTATACTGCTGAGAGATTAGACCATGAAGCTCAAGATAAGCACATCCTTAATGTCATGGTAAGAATGCAATATTCACTTGGCTCAAGACACAATCACTGATGTTTCAGGTGCAAACATGCCTCACTCTTTGCCTGAGCAAAGTACTTCCGCTGCAGTAAATAGTCATTAATTTCATCTTGCCTGCCCTGCTGTGTATTTATTTTACCTTTTTATTTGGACTTCTATGAATCTTACAGTCAATTCATTGTATCTAATATGAAATGATTTGCCATCTCAAGGGAGAGCAAGCAGGAATTTATTTAATCTCTTGGCATCTGGTCTTCTCACTCAAGGTAATTTTCAGAGTTTCTGAAGTGAGGCTGAAAGTTATTTGAGAAGTTATTCACAGGGAGATAACGGCTTTCTTGCCATACAGAATGCTACAGCCCTTCTGAATACAAGCCTCATTTATAGTTTACTTCTACAGACGTATTTCAGTACATAAACTGTTTATATAAATACAGTTTTCAGCTACATTTTCCAAATGTTTGGGTATGCAGGGAAAATTAATTACCATTTTTTGCTCCGTATGCCTAGATACAGAACATAAGTGTCTCAGTTTTCAAGTGAAGGTTGTATATTGTGAAGTGGAGGTTAATAAAAACAAAAAAAAATCTGTCTTCGTTTAAACATTATAGTCTGCTATTTTCTTTAAATACCCAATAGCCCTGCAGAGAAGTTCTGTAAAGGAACTTCTCACAACATATTAGGTACAGGGACAGCTTTGGGTGGGAGAGCCCAAGATTTGAGAGCTGCTGGGAGGCACAATGAGCAGGAGCTGAGCAGGGTTTGAGCACACTGTGTAAAAAGCTGCAAGCTCTTTTGTGAGCAGGATTAGAAATAAATATAAATTGAACCACAGAGGGTTTCACTTCTCAGTGCTTTTGTTTGATCTGTACCTGATGGAGTAGGTTTTTTTGCCCTGTGTATCAGGAACCGAATTTCAGGGCTGCTGGCAGGATTGTCAGTGTACAGAGATCTTTAGTATGGAGTTGAGAGAGGGGCAATAAATGATGCTAACACTGAGAGTGCTTAACAATTTTTAAGATTATTCCTAGTCTGATTGCTACTGTTATCATCATATTCAAAATGGAATGTACATATATAATGCTGAAAGAGTCCATTGGCAGATACGAGTGCTCAATGACTCGACTCAATGACCTGACTGATGACAGTGGGTAAAATTGTCTGTAGTTCTTTGAAATGAGCAGTGTGCAAGGCATGTTTTCCACTAGGCTGTAAAGTGGGGAGAGTTAGCATAAGGGCATGACCACATAACATGTATTGAAAAAAAAAAAAAAAAAAAAAAAGAGGTATGTGTTGCAATCCGAAAACTGAATTTAAGATGTCATATGGTTGCTATTCCAAAAATGCATGCCACAATATTTACTTACCATTCATTTTTTCACAATTGAAAAAAAAAAGTCTCAGAGCTCTTGTTTTTCATATGTGATTGTGGTTCAGACTGCAGGTTCTTTGGGTCAAATGTAATTTATTATTACTTTGTATTCAACTGAACTGAAAGCATTACTAGCACTCAGATAACTAAAATTTGTGAAGTTTTAGGAAATGGATACCAATAGTGTATCATGCACCTCTTCCATAGGTTCGAGATCAAGAATTCCCTTACAGAAGAAACCTGGCCAGAGTCATCATAAATGTGGAAGACTCCAACGACCACAGCCCATACTTCACCAGCCCACTCTACGAAGCCTCAGTATTTGAATCAGCAGCTATTGGATCAGCAGTTTTGCAAGTCACGGCTTTGGACAAAGATAAAGGAGAAAATGCAGAGCTTATCTACACTATTGAAGCAGGTTAGGACAGAGGCTGAAAATGTGGCATCAGCCCTGAATCTCATTGACGTTCACTAGGTGGCTACTGAGCCTTTTACCTCTAAGTCATTCCTTCAAAAACATCATGGAAAATAGTTATTGAAAGCTGCTGATAGAGACAGTTTTCAGGTTGTTGGCTTCAGTCTAGTGCCTAGTGATCCTCCATAAACAAATGCCACAACAGCTGGTACAACCTGGCATCTTTGCCAATATTAGGATCAGAGGAGCATGGAGACTAAAAATTTCTGCCAGCAAAGCCATAGTTGTTTAGAGGCACAATGGCTCTTGAAACAACTGTATGTCAACAGAAGCCTAAGGGAAGCCATAGTGATATCAGAATAAAATTGCTTTTGCTGTTAAGCCTCATATATTTATATTCACCATATAAACTGAAACAGCAAAAGCATCTCTCTGCCAGTATAACAGCAAGGTCATGGGAAATTCACATTATCTATGCTACACGCACAAGCAAATGCAACTTTCTCTGGCTCGTATGAATCTGAAGTTAGGCATTATCTCTAAGTTAAACCATTAACCTATATCCAAGACGGGTGCCTGGAAAAGAGGGGAGGAAGTGGAAATTTGTAACCTTTGGAGTTTTTATTGTTTTAATGTTTTACACATACCCAGACAGGACAGCATTGTATATTGCAGAACAAACCCTGAGTAGACCACACAGCTTCCTGGGGCAGTGTTGTATTTCAAGCCTGTTAGCAGCTTTTTCTTGGCACCTTGTTCCTATGATGGGCTCCAACCCAATCACTCTTAGGTGCCACCACAATGTAAGAAGCCCTCTGACATGCTAGGAGTATGGCTTTATTCCACTGGTAATAGAATACATGATGCAGATTAAAAAAAAAAAAAAAAAAAAAAAAAAAAAAGCAAAGATTAGAAAGGTTGTTTTGGCTATTAGATGATTCTTTTTCAGTCTGCGTGGTTTTTTCTTTCTTACAGGCTCTCTCTCCTATTACAGCCTTTTGCTGTTTCATCGAGTTCTCTCTGCAGTGTCAGACTTCAAACTTCCATTTATTATAAGCCATGCACTCCTGCAGTTTCATTATCCACAGATGTTCAAATCCCAGATGCATCAAAATTCAGCCTTTTGCTGCTGTATGATCCATAAAATCTGTGCAGTTAAGGATACTAATTTTAACTGCAGCATTCAAATAGTATACAGCCCCTTCATTCAGGGGAATTACTTACATCACCTTACATGTGAAGAGAGCAAATGGTAGAGAAAGTAACTTTTGTTTAATTTCATAGCAGATTCCTAAGGGAGAAGAATGAGCTCTGGCCTTACGTAAGGCAATCAGTGGCTACAAATCTTTTGTATTAGCAAGCACTGACAAAACAACTACAGCAGCATTTGTAGTGTCTGCAAGTGGGACAAATACTGTGTTCTTTATGAGAATTTGTAGCTCTGGCAGAACCTCAGCTCCTCAGTGAATAGCACAATTTTTGTTTTATCTAGTCAAGTAAACTTTACTGATCTGAAAGGATTGATATAAATAGAAAGCTACTACCAGTATTGAACTACATACAGTACTACGTGGCTTAAATTAGCCTCCAAGTACCAGAATTTACAGCAGATAGTGAATTGCATCTATAAAATAATATACATTAACTCACTTCATTTAGGATTCTATGTGTTTGGTATTTCAGCTACAATCCTCATATTTATTTCTTTGTGCACAGCACCTGTAGCAATCACCACTCAAAAAAATATCTGTTTATCACCAGTTTCATGAGACATATTTCTCTTCACTTCATGGATGGATTGGAAGTAGTTCTACATTTTAGAGTATAAACTACCACAATATCAGAAACATGTTATAATGATTGGAATCGCTGTAACTCAGTACATGCTGTATATTTTTAGAATCAAATTCTGAAAAAGAGTCTGTATGCTTATTCATGCCATATATGCACATAATGTCCTCTTTCAAGCAGACACTCAAGAAACCAGCAAATACTGATTGCTTAATAAAAGCAACTCTAATTACAGGATAGGGATACATAGCAATAGATGTGAATCTGTCTTGCTAAAGAAGAGGTAGGCAATGCAGCTATATAAAAAGGAAAAAGACAAAAAAAAAAAAAAAGGACGCCAAAGAAGGTCCGTGATCCAAACTTGCTGTTTTCACCTTTGTGCAGTGATATCCCTGCTTGCATGTTATACCAGACATTTCATGACATTTTCTTCTAAATCTCATTCATCTAGATTCATCCTCCTCAGAGATCGTATGATAAACCTTTGTGCCACAAGATACTTTAATCTCTTTTCTATGCTATTTGTTCAGTTTTATTTTTCTAAATGCCACTTTAACCTTTTTATATTCAGTTCTTTGAGTCTTGAACTACTGTAATCTTCTCTACGGTTGCTTAATATCCCCTTCAATTAAGAGACTGAGTTGTTATCCATTTGTCATGTAATTGGCTTGTTAGCCTCTGATCTAGTTTCATTGCCTTAGGTGTACATGTATTTGACTAACTCCCATAATTTAGGGATGCTTTTTCCTAGTTTGGTGGTAGTAATATACATGCACCACATGCTCAAATGTTGACAGTGAGAATCAAGGTAATAAACAGCAGCATCTGAGTCTCTGAAAGTTTGAACACCTGCACTGCCTACTGGGATGGCCTGATTTTCAGAAAGAAAGACTAAAAGGCCCTTTATAATTATTTTATATTTGTTTGCTGTTTTGTTGTTGTTTGTTTTTGTTTTAAATAATTGTCGTTGACAAATTGCAGATAATTTCCCTTTATTAATTATCATTTAAATGCATTGTATTTCATTTATAATTTTCTTGCAATGTTTCCATTTTAGGAAATACAGGAAACACATTCAAGATCGAACCAGTTTTAGGGATCATTACATTACTGAAGGAGCCAGACTTAACCACAATGGGACAGTTTGTTCTGTCGGTTAAAGTGGCTGACCAAGGTTCTCCACCACTTTCTGCAACAGCAATTGTACGGATATCTGTGACAATGGCGGATAACTCCCACCCTAAGTTCACTCTCAAAGAATACCAAGCTGAGATTAATGAAAACGTGGATATTGGTACTTCTGTCATCTCTCTTTCTGCAATCAGTCAGTCCACGTTAGTTTATGAGGTTAAAGATGGGAATGTGGATGGAGTCTTCACTATAAACCCATATTCTGGAGTCATCACCAGTCAAAAGACCCTTGATTATGAACGTGCTTCCTCTTATCAGCTCATTGTACAGGCAACAAATATGGCAGGGATGGCATCAAATGCCACTGTGAACATTCAGATTGTTGATGAAAATGATAACCCACCAGTTTTTCTCTTCTCTCAGTACTCAGGCAGCATAAGCGAAGCTGCTCCTGTAAATAGCATAGTCCGAAGTGCAAATAACAGCCCCCTTGTGATACGTGCCACTGATGCTGACAGCAACCAGAACGCTTTGCTCGTCTACCAAATCGTTGAATCTACTGCAAAAAAGTACTTCACAGTAGATTCCAGCACAGGTGCAATTAGAACCATTGCAAATTTAGATCATGAAACAATAGCCCACTTCCACTTCCATGTGCATGTTAGAGACAGTGGCAATCCTCAGCTTACAGCAGAGAGCCCTGTTGAAGTAACCATTGAGGTAACTGATGTCAATGACAACCCACCAGTCTTCAGTCAGGCAGTATTTGAGACTGTCCTGCTTCTGCCCACATATGTTGGTGTTGAGGTTCTCAAAGTCAAGGCTACAGACCCAGATTCAGAGATCCCTCCTGAACTCACATATAGTCTAATTGAAGGCAATCTGGACCATTTTTTGATTGATTCAAGCACAGGAATACTCACAATTAAAAACAACAGCTTCTCCAAAGACCATTATATGCTAATAGTGAGAGTATCTGATGGGAAATTTTATAGCACTGCTATGGTGACAATAATGGTAAAAGAAGCCATGGATAGCGGGCTTCATTTCACACAAAATTTTTATTCCACGTCTATCTCAGAAAACACCACCAATATCACAAAGATCGCTGTGGTAAATGCTGTTGGTAACCGTCTTAATGAGCCCTTGAAATATAGCATATTAAACCCAGGAAACAAATTTAAAATCAAACCCACATCAGGAGTCATTCAGACGACTGGCATACCCTTTGACCGAGAAGAACAAGAGCTGTATGAGTTGGTGGTGGAAGCAAGCCGTGAACTAGATCACCTTCGTGTTGCTCGAGTGGTCGTGAGGGTTTACATTGAAGACATAAATGACAACGCACCAGTGTTTGTAGGGCTTCCATACTACGCTGCTGTGCAAGTTGATGCTGAGCCTGGTACCTTGATATATCGAGTGACAGCTATTGATAAAGATAAGGATGAAAATGGTGATGTGTCATATCTTCTGAAGGAAGATTATGGACATTTTGAAATTGATAGGGGAACTGGTAGTGTCACCCTCAAAGAAGCCTTCAATTCTGACTTATCTAATATAGAGTATTTAGTTGTCATTCTTGCAAAAGATGGTGGCAACCCATCACTGTCTGCTTCAGTAGAGCTCCCCATTACTATTGTTAACAAAGCAATGCCTGTGTTTGACAAGCCCTTCTATACAGCTTCTGTAAATGAAGATGTAGAAATTCACACACCAATTTTAAGCATAAATGCAACCAGTCCAGAAGGCCAGGGAATCATTTATATCATTGTCGATGGAGATCCTTACAATCAGTTTAATATTGACTTTGATACCGGAGTTCTGAGTGTCATCAGCCCACTGGACTATGAAATAAATTCTCTTTTTAAGCTAATGGTGCGAGCCAGCGATGCTCTCACTGGTGCTCGAGCTGAGGTCACTGTGGACTTGATTGTTAATGATGTGAACGATAACCCTCCAGTTTTTGATCAGTCAGCTTATAATGCTACTTTATCTGAAGCATCTTTGATTGGGACTCCTGTATTGCAGGTTGTTGCTACTGATGCTGACTCTGACAATAACAAAATTGTGCAGTATCAGATAGTCCAGGACACCTTTAACAGCACAGATTATTTCCATATAGACAGCACAAGTGGCCTAATTCTGACAGCACGTATGTTGGATCATGAACTCATACAGCAGTGCAGCTTGAAAGTCAGAGCAACTGATAATGGGTTCCCACCACTTAGCAGTGAAGTTCTTGTAAGTATCTCAATAACAGACATGAATGACAACCCTCCAATTTTCAACCAGCTAATATATGAATCGTATGTGAGTGAACTGGCACCTCGGGGTCATTTTGTGACTTGCGTCCAAGCCTCAGATGCTGACAGCTCTGATTTTGACAGACTGGAGTACAGCATCCTATCAGGAAACGATCGGACCAGTTTTATTATGGATAGCAAGAGTGGTGTAATCACCCTTTCCAACCATCGGAAGCAACGAATGGAGCCCATGTACAGCCTAAATGTCTCTGTCTCAGATGGGTTGTTCACCAGCACAGCCCAGGTGCATATACAGATCCTTGGGGCCAACCTCTACAGCCCTGTGTTTTCACAGAGTGTTTATGTTGCAGAGGTTAGAGAAAATGCAGCTCCTGGAACTAAGGTACTTCATGTGAAGGCCACAGATGGGGATTCAGGTGTATATGGCCAGATAAGCTACTCCATAATAAATGACTTTGCCAAGGACCGATTTTTGATTGATAACAATGGCCAGATTCTGACAACTGAGCGACTAGACCGGGAGAACCTGCTGGAAAGTGACATTGGTATATTTCTGAGAGCACTTGATGGGGGTGGCAGGACTACATTTTGCACTGTGAGAGTGATAGTAGTGGATGAGAATGACAATGCTCCCCAGTTTATGACGGTTGAATACAGAGCAAGCGTCAAAGCAGATGTTGGGAAGGGTTACTTGGTGACCCAAGTGCAAGCAGTAGATCCAGATGATGGAGCCAATTCCAGAATTACCTATTCTCTTTATAGTGAGGCCTCAGTTTCAGTAGCTGATCTGCTTGAAATAGATCCAGACAATGGATGGATGGTCACCAAGGGTAGCTTTAACCAACTGAAAAACACAGTTCTGTCATTCTTTGTCAAAGCAGTTGATGGTGGCATTCCTGTAAAGCACTCCCTCATTCCTGTCTACATCCATGTTTTACCTCCAGAAACCATTTTACCTTCCTTTTCCCAACCCCAGTATTCTTTCACCATAGCAGAAGATACCCTCATAGGCAGTACTATTGACATTGTTCATGTTACACCTAATCAGGGTGCTTTGTACACCACAGTTAATGGTGAGCTGTCAGAAAACAACAAAGATGGTGTGTTCATCATAGAACAAGACACGGGACTCTTAAAACTGGATAAGAGACTTGACCATGAGACAAATTCTGCATTTCACTTTAAAGTTGCAGCTACCATTCAGTTGGACAAAGTGGACATTGTGTTGACAGTGGATGTGGAGGTGAAGGTGTTGGATATAAATGACAACAAGCCCATATTTGAAACAGCAAGCTATGATGCTATAATAATGGAAGGGATGCCCGTAGGAACCAAACTTATGCAAGTTAAAGCGGTTGATGCAGACTCAAGTGCAAATGGGCAGGTCACCTATACACTCGCATTGGAATCAGAGCTGGAGAAGATCACAGAAGCTTTCACCATTGATAGCAACAGTGGCTGGATTAGCACACTGAAGGATCTGGACCATGAAAAAGATCCTGCTTTCACTTTTGCAGTGGTGGCCTCAGATCTAGGGGAAGCCTTATCCTTGTCATCAACCACCTTGGTCTCAGTCACTGTGACAGACATCAATGATAACGCACCTGTCTTTGAGCATGAGGTCTACAGAGGATCAGTGAAGGAGAGTGATGCTCCAGGGGAAGTTGTGGCTGTACTTAGCACCTGGGATGAAGATACATCTGATGTCAACCGGCAGGTTAGCTACCATATTACAGGTAAGAAACGGCAAGCATGCTTTCTTCCCAAAAACAGCTTTACTGAAGAACTGTGCATGTGTCCAGTTTTAAGGAGAAAAATTATGAAGGGTTTCAGCTAAGTTATCACTGTGACTCAGACAAATGCATCTCCCTTCAATTTTTTTTTTCTTTAGTTTGGACAGACTTTTGCAGCAACTAGCAAAGCTGAGAAGGGAAGGGAATGTGTGTTTGTGTTTGTGTCAGTCTGTGTCTGTCCAGGTGATTCTCTCTCTAACTTCCCAGAATAATTCTTCATGATTTGCTGCAGTGCAATGTAGCATGAACCATCAACCCATCATAATTAATATATCAGCTTGGAAAATATCATGACAATGTTCCAGCCAAGGGAAGAAGAACTTTTCATTCTTAAGGAGAAAATCTTCACACTTCAAAGCATTAAATTTTTTGGAATAGCCTTTTTCTTTTTGAGAGAGGAGAGTGCATGTAGGAACCATTTCAAAATAGCACTATTTAAGAAAACTGCACATTGGAGCAACCTTGGAACAAAATGGGGATACAATTTCTTATCAGCCCAGATTTCTGGCTGGTGAAATGGTAATCCATTCTGAAGAACCAGTTAGCTGCCATGCATTGCTATATACAGCATGTGGCAATTTCAATTACATTACTAACATATTTTTCAAAGTGTGGTAACATTGCTCTTTCCTTCTTTTCCCCAAGATTCAGGATAGATTTTGTGTGAGTTTATTGTGAGTGATGGGGTGCTGCAGTTATTTTTCTGCCTACAGCTTGCATTGTCCAATAGATTTTTTTTAGGGAAAAACTTCGTCACTCCCTCTAAACTTCACAGTCCAAGAGCCAATACTAAGTACACAGTAATAGCCAGATTATTGGGCAAGTTCACATATATCTCATTGGATAGGATTAGAATTACACAAGACTGCACACAAGTAGAAGGCAATGGGCAAAAATGAAAAGTCTGACAACTCACAGGACAACAGTTTGTTTATTTTGCTCTGGAGTACAAGACTTCTACTTCTGTGTTGGCTATTAAATTGGAAATGTTTGTGGGATGGTTTATAGAGACAAGTGGGATGTTCCAGTAATCTACAGAGTGCCCATGTTATGCATCTGAAGTAGCATCATTTTCAAAGGAGCCAGAGATTCATAGTTTCCATAAAAGCCTAGATTCAGTTTGAAGGCTTGCAAAAGCTAGTGTGTCTGTAGTGCGACATGTTGTAGGATACTAGAATTAGAGGCAAAAATTAGGCTTGTGAGTAAAGCACAGGATTTGAAGGCTGTAAAAAAGGTGCATTATCTGGTGCCTCAGTTTCCACATGTCTAAAACTAAATAAGTAGTGCTTCACCTTAGTGATTTTGTAATATTTGAAGCAATTTGTAATATTAAGTATTTGAGATGCCAGTATATAAAGTGCTATAGGAAATGCAAACCCTTAAGGTTTGTAACAAAAATATTTTAGCATGCCCTGTTAATCAAAGATATGTTTTTTCTTTGTTCTGAAAACTTTGTCATCTCTTATAATGAATTATGCTTTTAATTATGTATTGATCTGTTTTCTTCACATTCCTATGCTGTTAATTTAGCAAAAATTGGACTTTTAAATAATTGTCGTATTGACTCAAAAGCTTCAGGTCACTTTGTACCTTAATTAACACAGTTCAAAATATGTCAGTTATTTTGCCATTTTTTTTAGTTTCTGAAAACATTAGATGTCAAAGCCACAAACTTTCTCTAATGCCTACTGTACAATTACTAGAGCATATGAGCTCAGAAACTCCACTGTCTGAGTATATCCTTTGAATTTGGGAGATGCACATAGAGAAACTAGGTTCTTTTGATTCAGATATTAAGACATAGTTTAAGTAATGAAATAGTCTATTCACACTACACCCCAAATTAAGCTTGGGAACTGCATTTGAATATTTCATGGATCGGATTAGCCAGGTGATTATTCAAATGTTGTATCTTTTTGGATGCATTTTGAGCTGTAGAAACCTCCATGAATACAATAAACAATTTCTGAGGAAAAACAGGACACTGATAAAAAGGGAAAAGAAGACAAATTACAACATTTGAATCCATCAAAACCAGCTTTGTGCAAGTACACGTCATGAAAAGTAGCACACAGAAAAAAAGATGGAAAAAAATCATCTTTCAGGAGATGAAAGGAGGAAACATTCTGGGACAGATGTGATCACTTAAGAGCCCTTTGCACTTTTTTAGGAAATGCAAACACTTATTGCAGCCTTCTGATCAACTTTGAAAAGGGAAATATGCATTCTGGTGGGTAAATATACATTCTATTTTGAACTCCTTCCCTTTAGGACACGTGTCCATGATTACTGGCAAGTAGTTGCCATTTTCAAACTCCATTTTTCAAACTGCCATTTTAATCTGCATTTGATAGTGGAAAAAAAATTTTGCACTTCTCATTTGTTATTTGGAGTTTGATAACAAGTGGAGATGTTCACAAAGGAAAAGCTTGATATAAAAATCTTAGTAGAAAGCCATTAGAAAGTTTAGTTGACACAAGTGCACTTAGGAAGCACAGTAGTTTCCTTCTGAAGGCTCATTCAAGCTCATTGCCTTTATAATTTGTGGTAGTTTGACAAACAACAGGGATATGTCAATGTTTAGCTAGGATGTTTAGCCAGCCTAAAGACAGCTAGGTATTACTGAGATTTAACAGTGGAAAACAAGGAAAAGCCATCAGAAAAATGTCAGTTGCTAGGACTTTGGTATCGTAAAGTGTTTTGAATTAATTAGGCTCCATCAGGCATGTAAATGTAAGAACAGACAACAGTATTAAAATTTGTTTGTTTGCTTCTATTTTATATTTGAGATCTGGAGTTCTGCAGAAATGTTTGCTTAGATGTTTGAGGAAGACTTGTACTGCAGGCTGAAGAACAGTATGCATATTTTACAATAGTAAAGCTAAAAGGATTGGGTTTATAATTTTGGCAGCTCAGTAAACATGCAACATCTTAAAGTGGGGGGTGGGGGGTAAACCTATTGATTTTAAGTTACAAATGCCTGGAGTTCTAATTAGGAATTGAATGTATCTAAATAGATGCATAAATGTAAGAGAGAATCTAAATAAATAAGCCAGTAAATATTCAGTTCTCCCTCCCAGATCAGCATTGCAGTGAAAACTGATATTGCTGGCTTCTAGCTTTCAGTTCCCTTTTAGCCGTTATAATTCCCTCTGTGTGTGCTTTAGTAATGATGTGTGTCAGGATTCGTTTATTTTGGATCACTGTGTCTCTGCATTTCATTTGTATCTAGCTGTTTTCTTTCTTTTCTTAAACTTGAGCTTGATTTGGCTTTGTACTATTTGCTGACTAGGGAGGGAGGGAGAGCATTATTTAAACTTCAAGTAACAAAAGATAAAAGATAATGCTGATTTTTTTACCCTCAAAGCCATTCTAAAAAGTTACTGGAGTGTTTTTTGTAGCTAGCACTTCACTGTTGTGACATTCAAAGTAGAACATAAGAAAACTGCCAACAGATTTTAAAGAATCCATTAATACATGTAGTCAGGAGGCTTCCGTTTAGAAAAGCTACATTATTCAGAGTGAAAAACTAATTAATTAGAACGCCCCTAGGATACTGAATCTGCTTACATATATTAGTGAAAAAGTTAATTAATCACTACAGAATGAGATCTGCATCAAGACATATGTAGAAGTACTAGAAAATGGTTCCCTGGGCCACAGTGTGGATTTTTTTTTCTTGCATTTCTTTTTTTAAGAATATGTCTTGGCATTATTTTACTGTTTACATCTCATTATTTCTGTTACATTGTATAGTACAACTTCCTCCTTTGTCTTCCATCAACAAAGTATATAGCCAGTCCTGAGAAGCAAAAGAGAAGAAAGGTAGCACTCATGAAAAATGCATGCAAATAAACTGTTTCACATGTTTGCTGCTTATTACACAGGTTTCTTGGCCATTGAAATCGATCCTTTTCTAGTGAAGTGAGGAGAGAAAGGGATTCCAGGGACCATTTTTTAATATATACTCCCAAAATTCCTGTGTGATTCAAAAGCTATTCCATCAACAACAAAGCAACAGTGATTTTAAAATTGCTCCAAGCTAGTGTTACTGCCAGCCATAAAAGCCACCAGCTGATTTTAATTAGATTTTACCTTTCCTCTTTACTTAGCAATGGGATATCCATACCTTGAGTGCATTGCTTCATAGTAGCTCAGGACAGTTAATCATTTCCTTTTACAAAAGAACTAATATGCAGGAAAGCACTGATTGATATCATGAAACTAAATAAGAGTATTTAAGACCATTTTTATTAATGGTTTACAACATTAAGCTCACTGTGATAAGATTACAGCCTTTTCTAAAAGAGCGTTAAGCTTTTTTATGCTGATGTTGAGCTGAATAGAGAGAATTTAATGTTAATCAGCAGGGGTCTACCTTCTTTGACAATCACATTAAGACTCAAGTCAGTGGACAGCTTCACATTGCCTTGGGTTGTATTCAGACTGGCCTGCAGTGCACATCAATATACTAAGTAACCCTCTTTAGGGGAAGTCAGTTTATATCACACAGTAGGTTAAACAAGGTTTGTCTGAGTCCTATGATGGTTACTCCAAACTGTCATAGAAATCAGTGGGAAAACTGAGATCAGCTTGGTTTTGTGACCTAAAAAGTTGATTTTCTATCAACAGCAAATATCTCTGACATATCTGTTTTGTGCTCTGTATGACTACAGGGCCTTTTACAATTATAATGCATATCTGACTAATTTTCGGGAAATCTTCTTCATTACAACGTTGTTTTCTGACACAATTACACTTAGCTCAAATGGTGATGCTTAACGAGAAAGATTTCCTCAGCCCATCTCAACTAACTTAGCATTCATATCAAATAGAAACCAGTCTATCTTGTCATTGGTAGCTAATGAAAAAGGCATAGATTACAGCCCGTGACCTCTTTTTTGCTTTTTGATGTACAAAGAAGGCATGAAATGTGCATTACATTTTTTTGCTTCATTTTAAGCACAGTTTTAAGTTCAGATCTTCTCTGCCTTATTTTTGCTAAGCTGGTCCCCAGGAACTGACAGAATTGTGCCACCAGAAACAACAGCAGTGACACCTAATCTCCTGACAGCAGAGGCAGCTCAAATACATCTTTTCTCTGTTGGATTTGTTGTTGTTTTTTTTAAACACTAATTTACTCAAACATTGAACTAGAGAGGAAGGTTTAAGAACCTGGTCTTTCCATTAAGCTCGGACAGATCCCCTGACACATGTCAGGACCCTGAATAAGTTGTGAGCAAAGCCAAACTTAGCATGTTTGGCATTCTTGATCCTGACACAAGAAAGAATAAGCTTTCCCTTAATATTTTTATACCACTTTTATACATGAGAAACATGGATAGCAGTTCTCAGATTGCATTTCTGCACAGGAGAAAGCTTAATATGGTGGGAAAAGAGTACCAGGTTAGCTGGAATTAAAGTTTACCCAGTGGAGCGGTGTGATCGTTTTTTCTGTGTCCTCACTCAGTTCCTATAGCACACAAGTTTGCTATAACTATTTTGTGCTCCATCCTAAATCCTTAAATGTGCAGATATATTTTTACAGACCAAACATGTTAGATACTGGACATAGAAGACTGGGTGGTTGGCGTAAAAGGTCTTCTGTCTGGTCTGACAAGGGCGTTGAAAACAGGCTCAAAGAAAGGTGCTTGATAGTGGTTTCTTTGTGGAGCTGGCAGAGGACGGTACTGTTTCAAATGGAAGTGTAAATAATTGTGAGAGACATTAAAGAGCTATCCCTGGTTTGATTCCTTGTACCTTCGGCATGTGAAATGTCCTTCCTTCCTTCCTGAGGATGATGTGGATCAAATCTTTCCCTCTTCCAGCCTGCTTTTTCCCCCATGTGGTTTAATGATGTGAAAGAGCAATGTTACGAGGTTCGCTGTTGGTGTTACAGCATGATAAAAAGCTGTTCCGCTTTGACTCCTGCACTCCTCACTGGCTTTCCCCAGCTCTCACTCTCTGATACATTTGACCTAATTGTAGTGCTTATCTTCCAACTGCTCCTCAAATGACCTCTTGTTAGGACTATTTAATACTAATGTGTCTTCTTCTGTCGTGTAAACTTTTTTAAAAAATAGAATTTTAATGAGCAGAAGAAAGGCACAGCTGTATGATAAAGCTTTCATTAGAGGATTCCTTAATAGAACCTACTTCCAGTCCTTGATTGCATAATCAACAGCTAATGAAATTGTCTTGGTAACAAGAGCTGCGGTGTATTACATCCTCTCCCGAGACTAAGTGGAAAGACAATTGTACCAGCCTGAGAGGACTATTGATTGTTCACAGTTTGAATTTGATTGCCCTTAAGGGGAACTAAACAAGAGATCATCTTCAGCTCTGCTAAATGGATTTTGTTTCCGCTGAAAGTTATTGGTTCACTTTCATACAAGCCGTTTGGGGGGCAATAAACACAGGGAACGTAATCTCATTACAGATTTCCTGAATCTGCAAGTTTGAAAGCACCTGTCACTGGAAAACAAATGACAATTGCATATTCCTGGTCGCCTAGGATGAGTCTGTATTTGTGCTTAAATCAGGTGGGAGCCCTGGAGGGATGCCCTAACCTTTTGTGAGTTGCTTGTCTCATTGCAGGAGGGAATCCCAAAGGGAAGTTTGCTCTGGGACTGGTTCAGAACGAATGGAAGGTTTATGTAAAAAGGCCACTAGATCGGGAAGAACAAGATGTGTATTACCTGAACATCACTGCCACGGATGGCCTCTTTGTAACCCAAGCTGCTGTGGAAGTGACGGTCACTGACGTTAATGATAATAACCCAGTCTGTGAGCGGGTGAGTTAGCAACACCCTCTGCAATCTTCTGTGGTGCTGGAAGTGATAGTTTCCCAGTGGATGACACTGCTGTATTTACAGGAGATGCCCATTTTCATCCTGAAGGTCTTAGGTGAGGGATATAGAGTGATGTGGAGGGAAGCAGGATACAACAGTCTTGTGAAGCCAAGGTGAAAGGATAATGGCCTGGCAAAGGCAGTGGAGGAGTCTCCTCCCTCTTCTGCAATATGCTCTTAGCTGGCTTTCTAAAATGCAAAGGGTTGTGAGGTAGCACTGCTATAGGGCAGCCACTTTCCCCCAACAGAAAAAAAAATGCTTTTCCTTCACAATCAATGTGAAAATGTCTTCAGTCTAATCTAACTCCAGCCTTCCCAAATGTGTCAGGTGGCTAGCAGCCAGAGACACAGTGGAAAAGGTAGAAGAATATAGCTTGCTCTCAAGCTGTCAGGCATGCATTCAGTATGGCCTGACCACAGCTTTCACAGCATCAGCTGTCTCTTATTCTATGGAGAGGTAATGTGGGAAACCAGTATTACTGTGATAGGAAGGTGTGTGTGAAACAAAAGGCACGATAAAAACTAGATTTCCTTAACAGTACAGCTTGCAGAATCTTATTTATATATCCATATGTATACACACATGTAATTCCCATCATTACATTATCACCAATGGACTGCTGTCATTACAAGCACCACTCTGGGGAATCACAATCCGTATCTCCCTCAACGCTACTGGATGATGTGATAAAAACAGCTGTCTTCATTAGCACACTTATCCATTTCATGGGTGTTGATGAAAGAAATGGAAGACAGAAAATGTGACTGCATTTTACACCTAAGACTAGCCCTATTAAGAGTCATAATTTGGCATTGTTTTTGTGACACCTCAAGGCTTAGCAGCAATTTGAATTTCTAGGACTGTATTACATAAAGGAAAATTGCTTCCTGTATAGAAAAATGCACTACAGAGAGATAAAAAAAAAAAAAAAGTTGTACAATAGCTATAAAACACTGTTATTGCATAGCTTACATTTTTGTTTTGTTTTGTTTTGTTTTTTTCTCTAGGTTGCATACACAGCACTGTTTCCTGAAGATATTCCATCAAACAAAGTCATTCTAAAAATCAAAGCTAAAGATGCTGACATTGGGTCCAATGGTGAAATTCGCTACTCTCTCTACGGTCCTGGGAACAATAAATTTTTCTTAGATCCAGAAAATGGTAAGATGACAACTAAACGTTTTCAGATAGCCTTCTTAATCCCTCAGCGGGTACCAGTTTCCTTAACTAAAGTTAGGTTACATTTGGTTATCAGCCAGTTCCAGTTCTGACAGGTATGGATGACCACTTCCAAAGTGGTAATTTCGGGTGGGACGTTTGTTGGCCAGGTTGAGTGTTGTGTTCAGGACAGTAGAAGCTGACCCTTTTGTTTCCCAGCCAGACCTCAAGTTAGGACAGAGACATGGGGCCCTTGTCCTGGAGTTGTCTTGGTGCAGAACAGGAGAAGCTGCCAGCAGGGTCCTCCTTCACATTTGGACTTTATGTCTTCCACCCTGATCTGGAATTACTGGCTTTTATACCATGTAACAACAACATTCTTTTTATACTCAGACTTGAGTAGAAAAAGGATATCAGTAATGAATTTGTGGGCACAGGGGAGTGCTACAAAGGTGTTGTTCATTTGGCAGAGGGTCTTGAAAAAGGTTTTGATCTCTGCGAAGGTCCAGATTTCATGCTTGTTATAAAGTAAAGCTAAATAAAATAATTTTTCCATGGATAAAAATCCCACTCTTTTGTTACTTCTGTTACTTCTGGGAATTTAGTTTCTGTTATGACAGCCTAAGTCCATCCCTGTGCAATGCCTCCTCCACCTGGCTAGCAGGAGGCAGCACCTGATATTGTCGTAGTGCTACCGACAAGAGGCATTCAGAGGTCTGTGCAGTGTGTGGAAAGGGAAGTTTTGCCCTCCTTAAGACCAAATCTCGTCTTTTATTTCAAATTACTCCCTTTACCAAAATAAACCAAAACTTACCCTTTGACTAATAATGGCTGTTTGCAGATGTGGCCACGTTTGCTGTCATTTATCAGTGCTGTGGAAAGCAGATTGTGGGTAAAGTTCTCACAGTCTGAGTGAGAAACTGTCTTTGCTGCTATTGTTTATTGTGTTATAAGAATAAGAAGTCATATTCAAGCTAGATGCCAGAGGCATCTACAGGAATTCAGAGGTGATTGGAGGTTAAAATGTGGGAGAAGAGATTGGTTCTGTCTCGAATGGTAGCATTAGAAAACTTTGCAGTTCATTATGGCTGTTGTCATCAGTAGATTCGTGGTGACTTTTCTAAGTCTTGAAGTCTATAAATTTTGAGAGTAATAAAAGACAGACTTCAGAAAACATACCATGTTATGCTCTTAGAAGTTGCAGATTCTCAAAGGCCACCATGAGTGGCTTGTCCTACCTGCAATCATGCCACCAGCTCAATTATTTGGGTGGAGAGGGGTGAGAAGTGACACTGCTGTGGGGTTTTAATCTGCTCATTGGAATAAGCAAGGTTGTTTTTTCTTCTTGTAAATTCCAGTTAAATACATGTTTTTGAGCTACTCCCACTGTCTAGTATTAGTGATGCTGCTACAGCAGTAATTACAACTGCTGCTTTTAATCAATTTCAGGTGAGCTGAAATCCTTGGCGCCACTTGATCGAGAGAAAATCCCTGCATACAACCTGATTGCCCGAGCTACAGATGGTGGTGGCAGGTTTTGCCAATCGGAAATCCATCTTATTTTAGAAGATGTGAATGATAACCCACCAGTGTTTTCATCTGATCACTACACCGCGTGTGTCTATGAGAATACTGCCACTAAGGCCTTGCTAACAAGAGTCCAAGCCACTGATCCCGATGTCGGTAAGAGAGTGACACTGCAAACAGTAACTAATGTACAGGAAAACTCTGGGTTGTTGGAACTGCAATGCAGATGACTTTTTCTTTCCTCTTTCCTCAGTCTTTCATCTTTCTTCATTCTTTCCTCCTTGTTTCTGGATAATCCCCATTTTTCTGTCTTCTCTTTTGTTACCCTGCAATGCTCATGGCTGAGCTTGGCATGATGGTGTTACAAACAGAAGAAGCATTGCAGCAGCTACAGAAGTGTGTAGTCTTTTATTCTCTTGATCAGTGATAGTTTTTTGGGTAAATTCCAACTTTCTTCCTCGAGTGGTCTCACGTCCTTTCCTGAACCATGGTTTTGGATACCCATGCCTCTACGTAGGCAAATAATATAGTTAAGTGCTATAGGGACTTATATGTGATTAATCACAATATTGCTGGAGTTTTATACTGCTATAACTCCCATTTGTTCCAGCTGGTTACCTTAGCATGAAACTATTGTTGTACATTGTGAATATACACTATAAATGTTCTAGCTGTTTAAATGTAGATTCTTTTGAAGTGGAATAGTTTATTATATGAGGACCTTAACCTTGAAATCTAGGCCCAGTTATAAATATTTAAAGATATTTTTCATAGCACAGTGGTAAAACCTGATGAATATCGGATTTTGTTCTCAGCTTTTTCACTTCAGCTGGAATAAATAAATCCCATAATTTATTTTTTCTTCCTGTGGTTTTGGAGATGTTTTGTAAAAACTGTGGCTTAAGTAGCTTCACATAAAAAGCAGGCCTTTCACTGAATGATAAAAAATAACTAAATATATTTTTTTAAAGTACAGTACATGCTGGAAGTCCCAATTTTTACTCAGGTTGATAGTGTAAATATACAGTAATCAGTAAAGGAGCAGAAAGCATTCATTAAAGTATCTATGAAGTGCTGCATTATATGCTTGGCTGAAAAATCACTATTAAAATTTATGACACTGTCCTGCAGTGAAGAGCCAATTACTGGTAGTTAGCTACTGAACAGTCTGAACACCCAGTGTTGTTCGTTTCCATTGTCTTAATTACCATTTCTCTCATAGGTGAGATGACATTCAAGGAGTGGAGAGTCACAAGGGATTAGTGTTGAAAGTTGTCAATAAAAGTTCCTGTTAGCACCAACTTTGCATTATAAGATGGTTAGCTATGGAAAAAAAAAAAATAAAAAAAAAATAAAAAAAAAAATAAAAACATGATCTAATTGCTACATCTTCTTTCTGAAACAAGATAAGTTAAAGACAGGGATGAATAAGAAAACAGTACGCCTTTCCTTTAATGACTAGATTTGAAAATCAGACAAGACACTATCATATAATAGTGACTCTGTTCTCTAAAATATGATTTTATATCAATTACTGTTCTATTAATACTATTTATTCTATTGATACCAAAATCACTGATTCCCTGTTGCTGCAAAATGATTAAGTTTACGTAGTGTAATGTTCCCAACACAGAGTAGAAATATATTATTGATATTCTCCATGGAATACGATATTCCTGTTGGGTCCTGTGGAGAGTTATCCTAAAAACATAAATGAAGCTGGGAATCATCATACAGATCAATTTTTGACTTTCAGGAAACATTTTACAATCAATCTTAAAATTTGACAGTTCTTATGCTCTAGGTTTTGGAGAACCAGGTACCATAAGGGTAAGAATATTGATGTAGAATCCATTGAGATAAAACTTGAGATAAGTCAATTTGTGGTCTGCAACTGCCTGTAACTAAATAGCATTTAACATAAAACTGGAAATATTGTCGTCAGACAGTGCTGGATAATTAAGATAATTTCTAGTAACAGGAAAATAGTGTTGTATCTGCTTTGTGCCTTTGATGTCTCTTAAAGTTCCTGAACTCATAATATTCTGGGAGATTTCAGGACTGGAGCATAAGTTGTTTCATATATTTGTAATTTGGTTACATGCTTAGAAACTGCCTGTACCACCTGGACATACTGAAGAAGAGCTGTGATTTTGCTTTACAGTATTCAGCAGAAAAAAAAAATAAATGGGTTTAGCTATTGAGAACTTAACTGTAGTAGCATGCAAGCTGGTTTCCATTTAACCTCTCCATGTATCTAGGTATCTTAAGTTAAATGAATGCTTAGAAGAGAGAGTGGATACACACATCCCTTTGTTAAAATATTGATAACTTTATTATAGAACAATATTTTCTCCTATCCTTTTTTCCATTGGAAAACCTTAATATTTCCACAAGGTAATACTTCCTACTAACTTGCCACCATCAGGTTTTGATATGTGCAAACTAAGAAATGAAGGGCAAGTGCTGATTTTAGTTTGTTAGAGAAGTTCATGGGGAGCAGGTAGATTTTCCACCTCCCACTGTCTTCAAATCAAAGTGCCAAATTACTCCATTCTGTTCAAATTAGGGCACAAGAAGCGCTGGCATGAACACTGAGGTGTAATTATCTGAGCAAGCTCATCAGACAACTACAATATCAGCCTGTTTCAAAGGAATTAGGGTTATGCTAGAGCAGCAACACTGAGGAAACGTATATGGGACTTTGTGGCAAGCACAAAATTAGAAAGCTGATAAACATCAAAATAAACATGGAGCCCAAATTGCTACCTGAATTGCAGGTCCATAATCATTTTCAGTGCTGCTCATGTTTTATTGCCTGCATACAGTGCTGCAGCCCAAGTTGTGCAGGATTTGTACTGAGTTGTATCACTGAAGCTTTTCTTTCCTTCTTCTGGCCATGGGTATTTCTCCTGGGCTATAACTAAAGCAGGTTATGGTGCTTGCAGGCAGCAAAAAGATTGCAGTGCTGTCTGGGAAAACTTTTATGTTTAGGCAATTTTATGAACTGAGTATTCAGTGTGTGTGTGTGTACACTGTGTGCTTGGAGTAGAGCCTCAGAATGAGATGAACTGAGCTGGTTGCAAACCTACAAGCCTCACAGCACAGAGCTGGGCACATTGTCCAGGACACGTGGGTCCCATGTTGGCTGTGTGATGCCCCTCGAGGCTGTGTTGATGTAGCACGGGTACACGTGACCTTGGCTCATTTAGGGAAAGAAAAGGAGGCTGAACAAAAAGCAAAAATTACCACGTATTGTGACAAAAATAGGGAAAAGCAGAGATCTGATTTTTTTTTGTGAATGGTCAGAAACTAACTCAGTATTTGAAGCTGCAGTACTCAGGTAGGTTGGAGGGAAAAATGGGTGTTGAAAGCCTAATTCAGGGAGCTGGGATAATACTTGAGGCTACCTTAAGTTTATACATACAGGTTATACAGGTCAATTGTGCTTGAGTTTGGCTGTGCTTTTTTTAAAGAGTTGTGTAGAGTGAAATACTCTTTGGACCAAGATTTATGAGACAGATTCTGTAGCCCTCTGATTAGTACCTTTAATGTGGAGAGTTTTAATCAATCAAGCTTTTAATCGGCCTGGTTCTCGGTGTGGGAAACTAATTATTCACCTCTTCATGTAAAATGAAAGAGCTGTGGCAGAAAGGACTGAGCCCGTCTGGGGAAGTCATTTGACCTTCTTGTTGGGAGACATCTGCTCTCTAACCCTGCCCTCCACCACTAAGTGCAGGGGAGCAGACTGTGTCCCATCATCTGCACGGTGGGCTGCTGGGGAACTGGTGAACTGGGGGAAGAGTGCCATTTGCTTTATGCCTCTGATGGAAAGCTTTAACTTGGATTTGAAATAAATCTATGACAAAACTGATGCTTTCCCAGCAGTCTTAGACCTCAATGAATTTTGATGTTTCAATAAAGACTAAGTTTGCCAAAAAATACAATAAAATCCCTTACCATGTACACTTGTAAGGCAGGTGCACAGGAAATAAGAGATGTTTTTGATTTTTTTTTATTTCCTAGGGAAGAATGGTAATGTAGACTCTCCTTTAGATTTCAGTCAGTTCAGTCTGGAGTGTATCTACCCCCAGGAGGGTTGCGCAGGAAAAGTATTATACCTTATTTTCCTTCTTGTACTCTCATTGGGTCAACAAGAAAACTGAAGAATCAATTAAAAGAATAAAAACTAAATACTTGTAAAATAATGGCCAAGGGACATAGCACTCTGGGGTTTATGAAACAAAACACTTGCCTGTAGAAAGTGGCATCAAAGTGTCAGTGAGCACAACCCAAGGTGGTTCAGTGGTGACCATTTCCAGCAACACATGTATGGAAGTAATTAGTCAAGATTTCAGCTGTATCAGCAACGGGCTTTGCTCTTGAAGGAATTAGGGCAAGTGAGCCTGTTGCACACCCAGCTGGGCCACACAGGGAAGAGTTAAGTGCTGCCAGGTGAGATCGCAGAGAAGCAGGCAAGGCAGTCACAACCTGATTAAAGAGCACTTTTCTGTATAATGCATAATGGCACATGAAAATACTGAAGGCAACATTGATTTTGACATTCGCTGGCAAAGCAAATGTACAACAAACTTCTGCTTCAAATGTGGTTTGTTTATGTTAGGCAGGTCCCTTAAAGCAGGTCTGGAAAATTTTGAGGCATTCAGGATCTGAAAAAGAAGAAAATGAAGATTGAAATGTGCATAAGAAGGATAACACAAATAATAGGATAGAAGAGGTAATAAAACCCAGCTACTAGGTAGATAGCTTTAGCAGTGAAGCCACGGCTAGCTAGATGATGTTGTTTGAGCGTTTATAAAAAAGATGGCAAGGAAGGCTCATTCTCTAAAAAACATATGTGGAGCTTCTTGTATATTTACTCACCTCTTTGCCCCACTGCCTTATAAAATAGTCCAGGGGATAGTATACTAATGCAGGATATGGAAGACCTGAATTATTTGTTCCTCTTTTTGAGGCTATTCAAAACAACATTGCATAAGTAAGGGGTTATGCAGACTCAGGTTACAGTTGAAGTAGAGGGTCTTTTCCATCATCACTGAAGCTGTTTTGAAAAAGGTTTCAGGAATTGGAGAAAAAAAACACGAGTGAGAATTGCTCTGTAGCATGGTGGGTGACTGGGTTCTGTGCTCTGTACCCCAGGGTTTATTCAATGAAAAGTAATAGCCTATAGCAATGTACCTACTCCTCCTTCCTTTAAGGTGCTCTAAGCATTTGAATTTTGTTGCATAGGGAGAGTGGGAGAGCAAAGCCCTACATCCTCCCCAGCTAAGTTTAAAAAAAAAAAAAAAAAAGTTTTAGCTACTATTGCATTATAAAAGAGCCCCGAACTGTCATCATAGAATCACAGAACAGGTTGGGTTGGAAAGGACCTTAAAGATCATCTATTTCCAACCCCCTGCCATGGACAGGGCCACCTTCTACTAGACCAGGTTGGCCAAGGCAGACTGGTTAGTCCTGAGGACATGTACAGGTTCAAGTTAACTCAGAAAGCTGTTCAGGAGAAAACCTAGCTTTCACCTTCTAATAAAGTCAGGAGCACTTTGAGGAATGCAGAGATGCTGCACTTTGGGCCCCGGAAAAATTGCCAAATAAAAAATGATAGTCAGACTCAGTGGAGTTGAGACTTCTCTAGTGTTAGGAGGTAAACAAACAAGGTGTTTGGGGATTATTGTAGAAAACTCAGGTTTCTACCTAAATAAGCCCTACTTCGTATTCCATATTTTGCTTCCCACGCCTTGACACTTAGGAGACCCAATCCTGCTAGCAGTCAGACTATGCGACCCTATTGTTGAATCCTTCAAAGGGTCAGATTTTTAAAGCTGCAAATAGGTAGTCAGGGGAACTCAAGCACCCATCTTGCATTACAATAATGTATATCTGTGTATTGAGATGGCTCAGAGTTAGTGTGTGTTCAGCAAGCAGAAGTCATCAAAACACTCTTATTTCCTTCTGCAACATCCTAAGAGGCCAGGTAGAAAGGAAAGAAATACGGGTAATATGGCCTAGGTGCTATCCTTATACTTTGTTGTTCCCATTAATTTCTTTTATTTCTGAGATTTCCAAGACATTATTAACAACATGGTGTCAGAGAACTAGATGCATGACAAACAGAAAGAATTGCACCTCCTGGATTACTTTGATTGAATAAGGCCTGTGTTTGAATTGGGCCACTGAAACATACATATTTATGTCTATGTGTGTGTATATATATGCATAGATGCATACATACGTATATATGCATTCTCCTGCTACACACCACTATTTCAGCATAGTGATAAATTGCCCAGTATTGTCAGATGCAGTGTTACTGCAGCCAGCATAACTCTAAATTAGGTGTATCCAAATGGTGTTTACACCTCCAATTACTTCATAGCCTCTCGTCACTTCGAAAACATAACCAAGCTTATGCCTGATAATCATGAAGAAGTGAAGCACTCAGGACCACGGATGGAAACAAACTTGTGTATGCCCACACCCTCGGCTATATAAATCCCTGCTAGAAAAAAGAAGGAAAGAAGGAAAGAGCCAGTCAGAAAGACCTTGTCTTCCTACTGAAGAAGACAACATCCAACCAAACCAGAAAACTGCTTTTGGAGTTAAAGCTGTTGTTTCTCCACAGAAAAGGAACAACATAGTGAAAGCATGTCTCAGTAGCAGTGTTATGGATTGAACTTGGCTAGATTTTTCTGCTTAAATTGAAAAAATAACTTGAAAATTATTCTAGAGTTCAGCAAGGTACTTTTGTCAAGATTTCTCTCCCTTTCATCTCAAAATGATGGAGAATTATAAAATCTGGTTTAGTATTTGTTTGTTGTTAATGAAGTTGTAGACTTCTAACTACCAGTAACTGGTGTTGTAGTTAACATTTAGTTGATCACAAAATATGATAGGTGCCACTGTTAACAATCACACCATGAAACAGAAGAAGGACAAAGCACAATAAATAATCAGGTAAAATGCCTAAACTTAACAGCTGAGTTGATAAGCAATAACAATTTTTACAGCTTTCTTTCTGGACACTTTTTCTTTTTTACTTCTTGTTTGTTTATTTTTAATGCTTGCCATTATTTTTCTTTCCCAAGGTTTTCAAAATGTAAGTGAGCAGACAACAAAGTTAAGTCTCACTCTCCACAGATAAACAAGAATGAGTGGGCTAGCTATACTTGGGGAAAAACATTAAAAAATGAGTTCAGGTGACAGACGACAACTAGAGAGGAGTAACACACTATATAAGGTCTTGAATATGTATAAGTTTCAAATCATGTGTGATGCAGTAAGCAGGTAATGCCCACTGCAGAAATTCACTGTCATATGGGGATTGTGCCTTGTGTATTAATGCTCAGCCTTTTAGTGATGTTCATCTGGATCAACCTGTGTTGTAACTCCACCATTTTCAATTGACTTAGACAAGGAGCAATTTGATTTTCTTAATTATAAAGAGAAAGATTTTATTTCCCTGTTTCTATTCAAAGCAGTAATGACATAGAAGATCTTATTATGTGACATTCAGTATATGTTCCTTTGTTTTAATACAGAAGAAAACTAGAAAAATCCCTGCTGAAGGATGACATTTGAGGTACTAGATGGCTGTTGTACAAGCTCTTCACACCAGAGATTTGGCAAAGGGCAATATTCTATCATATGCTAATACAGGTCTAAATGTAAAATGCGGTAGCTTTTACCTTTATTTTAAAAATATACTGCAATCCTTCTATAGGAATAGTAATTCCTGCAAAGCTTTCCATGTTCAAATAGCTTATGGTTGTGATTGGCACCTTAGAAATCTGAGAAGTTTAAGTGAGTAAGTGAATAGACAGAACACAGTTTGCAAACATTAATCCCCCAACAGCTGTGGGCAAGCAGTGTGGGAGGATTGCTTTCTTTACCAATCCAGGAACTGTGGTGTTGGAGCAGTTGTGTCCTTTCCACAGAAAAAAAGTTTATAATCACAGCAGAGTCTACCATCAACTCCACAGCGGGGCTGCCACTGACATGAACTGGTGGATGCTTCTGTCCAGGCATATGGTAACCCTAAACACTCAAGTACTTTGGATTTCAGTGGAAATAACTCTCTAACTCATCTTTGCCTCCTGCCCATTTATTTTCCTGACTTGAGCCAGGAAGCTGAGGGGAGACAACTACTGATACAACACAACACTTCCTCCAAAGTGCTGTTTCTGCTGCAGCTTTTCATTGAATTCATTGTCCTTCCAAGGAACAAGTGTTAAGCTGCAGCCCCATTAAGCACTGTAGAGATTTTTCTCTTCTATGTAGAGATATTTCTCTTTCTGTTGTGCCTCTGCATTCAGGCTGGAAGCCACCAAGGAGTGGTACCTGTGGCTGTCCCAGATCAGGCCCTCTGCGCAGATTTTCTCCATCTCAATGCATAAAATTATAAATTCACCTGTAAGAGTCTTTCTTCCAGGTCTTGTGGGAAAAAATAAGACTGTTTTGGTCATCAATCTATTAATGCGGACAGATTGCTATGTGATAACCCACACCCCTGGAAGTTCTGTGGGAAGAAACACTGTGATGAGTATCAAACAGGGTCTTTATGCCGGAGAAAAACCAAGACAAATCTCAGCCTCTCATGCAGTCAAAGGCACGTAGGCACAGAAGATGTGTGTTAAGGTCCCTGCTTAAGAGAAGTGCTTAATTCTATATAGAAGCTGGAAGATACCAAGAGATCCAAGTACATAACTCTAAATAGCTCTAAAGTTGAGATGTGTGTGTGTAAGCTGGCTATTCAGCAGCATGCTCTTAATCAGGCAAAATCCATTTTTCCAGCATCCCTAGGGATCAATTCCAATTAACAGCTCATTAACAGTTCTGGTCAGTTCTGTCCCTGTGGAGGTTAGAGGAGGATTTCTAGCAGAAGGAGATCCTGACAGAAATGCAGACATATCTCCAGCCGTTCAGACCTTCAAAACCTTCCACCCTCCAGAGGGTTTTATTCCTTCTTTGGTTCGGTCACCTTAGTTGACTGTCAGGTGGCAGTGCATTTGAAGTGAAGATATGAGCATGGTCTCCATCAGGCTGCAGGGTGTTCGGGATCTAGGTGTCTCAACACACACAACAGTCTCCAACTAGCTTGTGTGCTGAGCTCAGTTCTTAGTGTGTAAGACAGAAAGTCTCCTCATCTGCCTCGTATGCTTTGCTGAAGGAGAGCTTCTCTGCAGTTTTTACATTTGTGATGTTGTGGGGAAAAAAAAAAAATCTGGTTCATTACAATATTGGCATTTAAACTTTTCTTAGTTCTAAAGGCATTTGGACGTTTGAAATATCCTCTGGTGTCTCAAGCACAGCATAAAAATTTTATTCCCTTAGGAGGCCAAACAGTAATTCCTAATGCTATCTGAGTAGGGTCTGGGACTTTGTAGTTGCTCTAGCTTTTATGTGAGCATGGTTGAAGAAAAGAGTCTCCCAGCTCCCCCTTGTGTGGATGCTCTACTCCTGCTACGTCAAGCAGAAAACAAATGTGATTTGTGCTGCTTTTGATCAGTCATTTCTACGATGCTTTGCTGCTGGAAAGCAGAATAATACTGTCACAAATTTTAAATTAACAAAATATGCCTAGAAGGGATTGGTAGCTCTTGTTCATCTGAGTAATGTCAGGCTTGTAAGGTCTGTTCTCCAGCAAAAAAGGGCAGCAAATGCTCAAGTGAGAGATGTTAAAAACAGAGACACTCCAGTTTAGTGGATCTTTGTGTTTTAGTTATAATCTTTTAGCAGAGAACCCAGGACCAAAGCACAGACACAACCAGCACCAAGGGAGCTTGAGTGAGGTTGCATTTGTGTTCACATTTAATTAGATTTGAAATGGCTATCCCACTGTAGTACAGCAAACAACCAAGTCAGTACCTTCCCCTCAGGCCTTATTACTAGCAACTTTAGCATGGATCTACATATTCAGCAGCCAGGAGGATAACTGTTATGTATTGGGAAATACAGGCAGGCTTTGAAAAACATGGGCTATTGTACAATTCAATTTTTGCTCTTAAACTGGGGGAGCGGGGGACTTCTCTTTCTATAATGTCCATGTTCTTGCAGGAGCTGTTTGATGAAGCTTTTGTCTAAAAGGTATCATCTTCTGATAATGTTTTGCTTCTCAACACAGGAATCAAGGCAGCACTGGTAGCAAGTACATTCTGTGCCACCTGATGAATTTTTATGTGTTTATTTTTCCCTTAAATACATTTCTATTCCTTCTGGATGTGCGCTGAGACATTTCCATTTTCAGTATTCTGCCTGTCTTACCTAATTCAGTTGTAAGCTTTTTGGGGCAAGGAACAATCTGGATACTTTCAGGTTTCGTTATGCAGCACTTCTGCAAAGTGATCATTTTAAAAAGCATCATGATGAGGGAAGGAACTCAAGTCATCCACAGAGATCTGACATGTGAGAAGAGCATGTCCTGATCCCCCAACCCTTCAGCAATGCTGTACCTTCAGGTACAGCATTACCTCCATGTGTTCCACACCAATTGGAAACAATGAGTGTGATAGCAGATTTTACTTAGGTTTTCCATTAGGTGGTTAGAGATAAGGTTGTTTTGCTTTTTTAAAAAAATATTTTTTATTTCACATTATCATTTTCACATCTGCTTCTCTTTTAGGTGTAAACAGAAAAGTTACCTATTCCCTCGCAGACTCGGCAGATGGTTACTTCTCAGTTGACCGCTCATCAGGGATCATTATTTTGGAGCATCCACTTGACAGAGAGCTTCAGTCATCCTATAACATTAGTGTAAAGGCCTCAGATCAGAGCATTGTGCTGACCTTGTCCTCATTTGCGACGGTTACCATTACAGTGCTAGACATTAATGACAATCCCCCCGTCTTTGAAAGAAGAGATTATCTCGTTACTGTACCTGAAGACACTTCACCTGGCACTGAAGTCATGTCTGTTTTTGCTACAAGCCAGGACATTGGGACTAATGCTGAGATTACCTATCTCATCAGATCTGGGAATGAGAAGGGGAAGTTCAGGATTAACTCAAAAACAGGTTTGTAAACTGGCTCTTACTTGTAATACAACATGAAAGCATTGGAAAAAATGTGAGTGCTTTGGAGAAACCTCTTGGACCATAAAAAAAGTTCCAAGGACAAAGACTCAGAGCTTGTCAATGTGAAATTAGTTGCATAGTTAGAAACCAATGCTATGCTGGATGTGGATGTAAATTACAGTCCCACTCAGTTGCCCTGACTTGAGTGGAGAATGGCTTTCTCCATTAGTATTTCTGTTGAAGTCAGCATAGTTGTGACAGCCCATTAGCCAAACTCTGCAGTCCTGTCAGTAATGTACACTTGTAATGTTTAACTGCCTATCAGCTGAGTAAAGATCTGGACCACAGCAAGCATCAGACAGTACTATCAGCACCAAATAGCTGGCAGCCCTACCTTGCCAGGCAGTGACCACACGATTTATACAACTCTGTATAGCTCAACTGACAAGATTAACAGAATGGTTTGGGTTGGAAGAGACTTTAAAGTCCACCCAGTTCCAACCCCCTGCCATGGGCAGGGACACCTCCCACCACACCAGGTTGCCCAAAGCCCCATCCAGCCTGGCCTTGAAAACCTCCAGGGATGGGGCATCCACAGCTTCCCTGGGCAATCTGTGCCAGGGCCTCACCTCCCTCAGAGTGAAGAATTTCCTCTTTATATCTAATCTAAACCTACCCTCTTTTAGTTTAAAACCATTCCCCCGTGTCCTGTCATTATCTGATTGAACAAAGAGTTGCTCTCCATTTTTTGTTCCTAATTTGTCTTGTCTGACAGTTGACTTCAGCCATTCTGGTTTGGGTTTTTTTTTTGGTTGTACATCACTGTGGTTTTACACCGATGGGCAGTAGAGCACCACTGCACTGCTATCTCAGTCCTCCTCTTCAAAAGAACAGGGGGAGAAAAGATGATGGAAAAAGGCTCATGGCTTGAGATACGGACAGGGAGATCACTCACCAATTATCATCATAGGCAAAAAAAAACACCTCAGTGTAGGGAGATTAATATAATCTATTGCGTATTGCTAACAGACTAGAGCAGTGAGAATTAAAAGCAAACTACAAACACATTTCCCCAGTCCACCCTATCCCACCTCCACGCCCCAAGCAGCACAGGGGAACAGGGAATGGGGGCTGTGGTCAGTCCTTGACGCTTCGTACCCGCCACTCCTTCACAGTCACCCTCTGCCCCTGCTCCACATGGGGTGATGCTTCTGTGTTTCCTGTAGTGGATGCCCTTACTCTTATGCCATTCAGGATGACCAGTGCAAATCCGCCACCAGAGCTTCTGAGCAGAATAGTCTTGATTTTGAAAGCTGAAGGTAACACTTGTTTGAGTGCAGCTGTAATAACCAGTAACCTGGAAAATCTCAAAATGATGCATTGTGTCATTTACATTACTGTGTGCAAAAATCTCTCTCCAGTCTCTGTGGAGGCTACTGCCTTACATATAAGGGCCTTAACATAACATAATTGTGTGTTGTCTCCTATCTTCATAATGTTGATTAGTGCTAACAAAATTTAAACATAAATACGCCTAGACAGCAATACTTAACTTCACATTTGACAATGAAGCCAAGGAGATAAATCAATAAAAACCCATAATGAAGCTTAATCACACAGGGAAAAAAAAAAAAAAAAAAAACTATTTATTATTCATTAATGTGTGACAGCTCCATTATTATCGGTTTAGAGGCAGGAGCCGAGTTTCCAGACAGCCGGGTACTGATGTGGCATGCCTGATCAGGGCTTGAAAAATAATGCTTCTCACACCATTTATCAGTGGGGACTCCCTGCTAGCCACTTGGAAGCTTCTCTTCAGGGCTTCTGCTTTCAGCAAGTCACGCTGAAAGGTAGGATTCATTTGGAGAGAGCCCAGACAAGATTAAGAAGAATGATCTGAGGTTTATAAAATGAGGCTTACCAGGAAAAACTAAAAGAATTGAAGTTATTTAAGCTAGGAAAGAGAAGACATGCTGATAGTATTCAAAGTACTTACCTATGTAAAAGTACCCACAAAGAGCAGGGGAATAAACTGTTCTCTGTGTCCACTCATGAGAAAAGAAGTTTTGAATTGGCTTAAATTGCATTTGGATTATTTCAGTTAAATGACAGAAAGAAATTCCTAGCTGTAATGATTATTAAGTACTTGAATACATTTCCTAAGAAGAACAGGAAAGTGATATTGCTGGTGTTTTTTAAGAACATTAGAAATGAGTACCTTCAAAAATTACTAGGTTTAGCTGACCTTTGCTGTGTAGCAGTTGGACTAAATGACCTTTAAGCCCTGTACATCCCTTCTCCTGATGAGTCTATACTGAAAAGGATTTGGCTTGCTGAGGTTATGGATTTGCTTTTAAGTCTTTCCTGCCATGCCCAGTATCACCTCCTTCAAGTCATCACTAGTAATCTGTGCACGACCCACTCCCCCCTTCTTGATAAAGTTATGCATACATGGAAGACAAGTAGAGAACATGCATAAAAAGCATTTCTGTGCCAAAAGAGGTCTAGGAGAGAGTGAGTCAAGTTACAGATAATCTTAGTTTTGGTTGTGTGGTGCAGGAACCCAAAATTTTTAAACCTAGTTTATTGAGGAAGTCCCTGTTTAATCACATAAATGATAGACAACTCATTTCTCAAAGGGATTCATACCACATTTATTAGTATTTAATTCATGAGAAGTTAATTACGTAGGAGTTCATTTCTGCTGATTTGTCAGTGTTGATTTCCAGAGTCTGCATCCAATTCTCCCACGGGCTCTGTACATGAGCCCAGGCAAATGGATGGATACGGCACCCACTTCTCCATCTACAGTACTGGCATAATAAAAGTTATTTTCATGAGAAACCATTAATTATTTCATGTCTTTGAAGGTCCTTTTGGTAGAGGCAACCCAAGTGCAATTGGCATGATTCTTTAATCAAATGACAGCAGCAGAAAACTGACCAAATATTTTTATTGGACTGGGCAGTGTTAAAGATGGAACAACATGTTTTGTGTTTGTGCAGTGGCGATAAATAGCATGCTGTACTGTTTACTACAGTCAAATCCCTTAATCCACAACAGTATTTGTTTTTTGCTGTATGTTGACATTCCTTCCCTTGCTTCAAAGGAGCCATTTCCATTTTTGAAGCTTTGGATTATGAATCGTGTAAGGATTTCTACTTAGTAGTGGAAGCAAAAGATGGAGGTACTCCAGCCCTGAGCGCTGTTACGACTGTGAATGTGAATGTGACAGATGTTAATGACAACGCGCCAAAATTCAGCCAGGTGGTCTACAGTGCAGTCATCAGCGAGGACGCCGCTGTCGGTGATTCTGTTATAATGGTGAGTGCCGTGTTTAGGCAGGATGAGGCCTTCTGTTGCCTGACCTTTAGTAAAATACTGCTGCGCTAATAATGGCAACTACTGCATCTTGAATCACCCAAACAGTTCTCTAACCAATATTCTGCATCTGCTACTGCTTTCCCAAGAGCTGCCTGTTTCCCTCCCCCCTCAAAAAAAAAAAAAAAAAAAAAAAAAAAAGTAGTACCAAATGTTTCTTTTTTTTCCCCTATATGATGTCAAAGAGCAATGATATGTTTAAGGCGTAATTCAGGAGCCAGCTTAAAACAAGTGTGTTTTACTGGAAGACAGAATTCAACTTCTCAGTGAAATATATTGTATTTATGTTATATGCCATTTGTTATATAGCTCATTGAGATTAAAACCTTTTATATGTTTTAATGCTAGAGTTTTGAAAAGGTCCAAGGAGAGTCTTCTGTGACAAGCTGATTGGCTTGATGCAGTGGTGGTGTGTGGTTCGGATGTGACTGGTCTGACAGTGTATGGAGTCCTGCTTCTTGGGTCATTGAGCAGTTAATGGAGCATACAGATGGTTTAATATTTGTTTTGCTAATTTTCACTTTTCTCTCAAAAAAGTTGATAGCGGAAGATCTGGACAGTCCTTCCAATGGCCAGATTCATTTTTCCATAGTGAGTGGTGATCGAGACAATGAATTTTCGGTTGATCCTGGCTTGGGACTCGTGAAAGTTAAAAAGAAATTGGATAGAGAAAGGGTAAGACACGTGGGATTTCTTAACTTACAATGACTTACAGATGTGTATTGATTTCAACTCTGCTGCTAGCCAGTTGTGAAGAAGCTGCTTTTCATTCTGCAGCAATCAGCTTAAGATGCTCCAGCAGGTCTTTCAAATGTTCTTCCACTTCTTCCCACCCCAGCCCTATCCCCAATTGTATTTGCAAGCCAACTGCCCTGGAAGTTCTCCCATCCTGCACCAACACAACCGCAGAAGCCAGGTTGGGGAAGAAAGCCTCAGGATTTTTCCTGTAGTGCCACCGGCAGCTGTTGCTGTGTTAATGAGCTGCCTCCTCTCTCCTGCACGTGCATGCAGCAGTGTATGCAACGGACTGATTACAGCGAGCTGCAGATTGTGGCACCAAGCACCGAGCCGAGACCTCAGCCATTAATTAGTGCTCTGCAAAACATCTCACTGGGGAGGTGATGTTATGGAGTAGCCAGGCTGCACCAAAAGTGAAAGAGTGCTTCATTAAACGGCGTCTGCAGCTTTGTTTGCTCACTGGATTATTCATTCAGGGTGATTTATCAGCATTTTGCCATAGCTAGCAATTATCAGCTTTTAGGAAAATAAAATAAATAAATAAATGAATACAGTTGCCTGTGCTACTAGCAGGGCAAGAGAGTACTACATGACTTCAGAAGTCTTGCAACACATGAAGAAATGCACGCCTCCTTCCCCCTAGCCATGCGGCTGAGGAAGCTGATTGCTATCCCCAGAATATGGGCTCAGCTGGAACAGCTCTCTGCTGGAAGCAGAGCTACTGCTTGAAACAGAGGCAAATATATTTTCTGTGTTATCACAAAGGCAGGATTAAATTGCCAGTGGCTGGTGGCAGAACGACTATACTGCAGACTGGTGAGGACAAGGAAGTAATAATGGCTGTGCTTGTTGAATATTTGCTATTAGGTAGTTTTCTTATATGGCACAGGCTTAATTTCTTAGCATGATTGTGTTTGGTTTCTGCATTTGGCATAGCTACGAGATATATGCATATGTGTCTGCATTCAGACACACACTTTCACCCTCACCAATCTGTGCGTGTTTAAGGCCAACTCTCGGATCTGCATTCTTCTAAGTTTCTCTCAGTTAAAGTGAGCTGTAATATTGTCTTTTCCTTTGCTTCCTTGGCACATTTCCTAGACACAAGTGTCTCTGACCTCGTCAGGGGAAATGATACATGATGCCCCATCTGCTGTAGATCCCCAAAGGCAGTGCTGACTCCCAGGTTTTAGCAGTTTAAGGAAACTCATTTCCAGAGCTCTAATCATGTACAAACCATGTCTGTTGCCATTTGCCTTTCTGGAATATATGGAAATGAAAACAAACTCTCACAAAATTAGGGAAAGATCCCACAAAGGAGTCAATCCTGACTAGCAGTAAAAATTAAAGCTTGAAGGGGAAAAAAATTATTAATGCTCTGCCTCAGTTTCTTGACCTTCCATAGTTACGGGTTTTTCCTCCTGACTCTGTCACTACACACTCAGCAAATTGCACCCTTTCTTCTCCTTATAAACTACCTAAAAATGTTCCCTTTTTACTTAGTTTGGTCCCACAGCCCAGAAGATCCTCCTTGTTTCATACATTTAGCCTGTCCTCTTCCCTCCTACCCAAACGGCTTTGACCTTTGTGTCCTTTTGGATTTCCCCCACCCTAAAAAATACCTTTAACTTTTCTTTGTTGCCCTCTGCGGGACCATGCTTTTCCCCAGCCCCACTCCAAGAGGCTGGAGCGGGTGTTTTATCTCATACACAGGTCATCCTTTGTTTTCCACCCCTCTGAAGGTTTCACTGGCAGACGTGTCGGCAGCTCTCCCTGGGGAGCATGGAGCACTACATGAAGATGGTCGTAAGACAGGAGGCCGACATAAGGATGTAGTTCATAAAATCAAACTGTCATCCATAAACTATGCACAGATCTCTTCCAAATCGCCATATATGCTCACACCTCACGCACGTGCACATCCCTATGTAGAGGGCCCGTGGGTGATGCAGCTGGTGGGATGCACTGAACAGCCCACACTATGCTGACTTGTTTCTGCCTGTTGCAAACAAGCATGCTCAAAAATTCCCTTATCTTCTACTGAATGGTGGATAAGAGCCTGTTGCTACAGAGGATGTGTTGTCCCTGGTGATTCCAAATGTTTTTCAGTGTGTGTAAGCCAACTGTCTGTGAACTTTTGTTGGATCTCCATCACCGTGTCAGAAACACTGTGTCAAATTGAGGCTTCCTCTAATAAGTAACATATATTATCCTGGAAACCACCCATAAGTTAAATAGAATCAGGTCACATATCCCAGCTGACATCTAGGCTGAGTTTGGATATTATCCGTCCTTTGTTTTCATGTCTGTCCCTTCGTTTCAGGAATGCATCATCTAGTAAAGATATTTTAATACAGTGAAGCTGTGTTAGGTTTATTGATAGCCTTATAAAATAGAGTTTGGGACACAATCTGGCAATAAACAGTCTAATGTTATACAAAGGGCAGGGAAGGTAATGAGGCCAGACATCTTTCCTTAGAATATGGTAGGTGGTGCAGTGGATGTAAAGAACATGAGTTAAAATTTAGGACCGCTTTCATGATGATTTAATATTTTCACCTTTTTGCAGATATCTGGTTATTCGTTAGTTATTCAGGCAAGAGACAGTGGCACCCCTCCTTTGTCTTCCTCTGTGACGGTCAACGTGGATATTTCTGATGTGAACGATAACAGCCCGGTATTTACTCCAGCTAACTATACAGCTGTAATTCAAGTAAGTTCATCCTGCACATCAAAACCTTCTCTGACTTTTAAAATGCAAAAGCATTTGGTTTCAGTTAAGCAGCTTTTGATGATTTATCTGCCAAAGATGTATCAAATGATCTTATTTAAAGGAAAGTATAAACACGTCTTTCTTGACTCTTTGATAAGTTTCTGTTTGCCGAGACTCCTTAACCTCAGCATCTGTCACACATTTTACTGTTCATCCCTGTTGCACCAGGGTATGTACTCTGGCCTCCAAAATTCTGAGCTGGGATGAGTTTGCACTTCTCTACACCTTGCTCAGGGTGTAAGGTTTAGTGGTTAGTTGGTCCTGATCAGACGGGGTATGATCAACCACTCCCCAGCAATGCAGTGGGTGCCTCCATCTCTGATGCTAGTCCATGGGGTGCAGCAGTGCCAAATAAATGCCACAGTGAAATGACACCTTGGCCAAAGAGCATTTACTTGCATATTCTTGATAGTGAAATGTGGTATTTTATCATCGTGATGAGATGTATCATTTTATTCCTTTACTTTATATGCTGTGTATACGTGTAAAGGAAAATAAACCAGTGGGCACAAGCATTTTGCAGCTGGTAGTGACGGACAAAGACTCTTTCCACAATGGCCCCCCTTTTACCTTCACCATCCTCACTGGCAATGAAGAGGAGGAGTTTACGCTGGACCCTCATGGCGTCTTGAGATCTGCAGTCATCTTCAAGCACATGGTTGCAACCGAATATGTGCTCTGTGTGCAGGTATGCCCTGATTTTTTGTGTCTGCACAGAAGGAAGGACAGCCTTCATAGTGGCAAGTTGCCTGTAAGGATTGGTTTTAATTGACTTTTTTCTGTAAGTAAATACCATGCATTCCAGTTTATGTGTACACAATATAGTATATTTCCTTTGATGTCCCTAAACCCAATTTTGTATAAATATAAATAGGTAGCCAGCCACCTTTCCAATTTTCTCTGCATGAAATGGATTTTCTGAGCAGCAGCTGTTATGATTTAAGATTTTCATCCTTTTTTTTTCTGTAGCTAAGAGAGGAAAATAAGCTAAAAAGCATTATATACATATAAATACACTACAGAACGAGTGACAGCAAAATATTGTTCTAGGAAGGAAAATCACTTCTGCTTTTAAGTCGTAAATTTAATCACAAATTTTTGGAAGCCTACCAAGAATTCATGAAATCACATTTCGAAGGTCAGCTTAGCTTTTAAAGCATGTAAAAAGAAGACATATAACAGTCAAGCTCAAACGTAGCTCTAGAGTCGTTGTTGAGGAACTTTGTAACCACGGTAATTTTGTTTACCGAAAACTATAAATCCAAGAGTAATTGGACCATGTTTTTCAGGTTTACCAGAGAAAATGTAATAGGGTTCAGTAAATATGCAGGTCTAGGGAGTGAACTGCACCTTTTCATTGAAATGGGACATGGTCATATCATCTAAGTCTGAAAATGCAGTTTTCCTCAGCTTGCTGTACTGGAGTTAATTTCTCGAAACAGAGCATAACTGCTCCTTTATGAGTACTTTTAATACTGTTTGTAGCAGTAACAAGCTCAGCTAGGTACAATTCAAAAAATTTAAGCTCTGTTGCTAATTAGCAGTTCATATGAAAGTAATGTTTTACAGGTTTGCAATTTAATATTCTTGCAACCCATTTTTTGAGCCTTGTAGAAAATATATATATGTGTGTGTGTGTATATATATATATCTTTCATTCTTACCATGTCCTCATCCTAAAATATCCTCCTTTCAGGACAATTCACTAGCCAAAGTTCCAGTATAGCCAAAATTGGGCATGTAAAGTACATTTAAGCAGCATCCTCAGCTATATAGATCCAAGTATGTCATATAAATGAAATATTAGCCAGACCGCAATCACTGAGATGCACCAAAATATTCAGAAAACCACGCAGCTGGATTGTGAAGGCCCAATTCCTCCCAGTCTTATTTTCTTTAGGGATTTCTGCAGTGAAATCATATTTTATAGTTTTCTGTTGTGTATAGAATATAGAAGTCTTTTTTTCCATTTATATGTGCCAGATTGCTGCTTCTCCCTTTCCACCATCAGATTCCTCCTCTGTGTTATGTTTATTAAAAAGTAATGTTAAAACCGAAAATGGAACGGGAAATAATTTCTGCATGTATGCATGTCTGTATGTGTATATGCATATCTACATAAAATCTTTTCTAAAATTCTCCATCCAGCGTGGTTAGGAAGCATGATTTTTAGTGTCTCCAAGTTACTAATCCTTTCCTGGTAATGTCCATATTAGTACTGCCATCCTGCCTGTTTTTTTTCTTTATAAGTCTTCCTCTCCATGTCCAAATACAAACTTATTTCAATATGTGCTAAGTCTGTGCCCAGTGATGTTTCAGCCGTCTGTTCTTCTCTGAAGCAAATGGATGTGTGGAGTGGTTTATCTTAACACTGGCTTCAGTGAAGCATTTTTCTTAGTGCAGAAAAGGACACTGATTCAAGCTTGCACACCTTTCTGTCAAGATGGCCTTGGGTTTTTTGTCATATTTGCTCTTTTATTTCCTATAAAAAAGTGCAAATGATGCTATCATATGTGCTCTGGGTCGTGGAGTCGTCTGTCCAAGTGTAGTGCTTCTCTCATATTTTATTGTTAGGAGCAGCACAAGCACCCTATTTCACTTTTGGAGGATGATAAATTTTATTTATTTCAAGCATGGTTTTATTTCAACCATTGCTTCAGGGAAAGTCACACAGAGCGCTTGAGAAAAACTCTGAACTCCCTTGTATCCACATAAGCTAAGCAAGGTCTGAAACACTGTGGTGCACACCAAGGAGCACAGAAACTGCTGCTGGTATTTCACTGGGATGCAATGTCGTTTCCAGAGTAGAAGTGAGTCCAAACTCCATTTGCTGCAGAATATACCATTTTCAAATAGCTGTGCTGTGAAGGGGGCAAGTGATAGCTGTGGGATCCTGGGAACATTTCAGTTTGAGTAATGAGACATAGTGCTGACACATTTCTCTCTGCAATCCACTTAGATAAGATATCTGTGCTTCCCTAAAGAGTTTGTAAGTTCCACTGCTAGAAATGGCTGAGACATTTCTTTACATATGTATTTTGCAAATGTGTTTGGGAAGTTCTTATGAGAGGTCTTCAGAATTACTGATGCTGTGAAAATACATATAGCAAAAAGTTATGGTTGACAGCTGCATTGTATGTGTGTCATATTTTGTTGGCTTATTTTTATTTGTTTTAATTATATTAGGCAAAGGACTCTGGGAAGCCTCAGCAGGTTTCCCACACCTACGTTCAGGTGAGGGTTATTGAAGAGAGCATTCACAAGCCGACAGCCATTCCACTGGAGATTTTCATTGTCACCATAGAAGATGATTTTCCAGGTGGAGTCATTGGGAAAATTCACGCCACAGATCAGGACGTGTATGATGTCCTCACTTACACACTGAAATCAGAGCAGAAAAGTTTGTTCAAGGTTAACAGCCATGATGGGAAGATCATTGCCCTTGGAGGGCTCGATAATGGCAAGTATGTCCTGAATGTCTCTGTCAGTGATGGCCGGTTCCAGGTACCCATCGACGTTGTGGTCCACGTCGAGCAGTTGCTCCAAGAAATGCTGCAGAACACCGTCACCATTCGTTTTGAGAATGTTTCCCCAGAAGACTTTGTGGGCCTTCACATGCATGGGTTCCGGCGTACCTTGCGAAACGCAGTGCTCTCCCAAAAGCAAGACAGCCTACACATCATCAGTATTCAGCCGGTGGCAGGCAACAATCAGCTTGACATGCTGTTTGCAGTTCAGATGCACAACGGTGGTTTCTATAAGCCTGCCTTTTTGATTCAGAAGCTTACCAATGCAAGGAGACACTTGGAAAATGTGATTCGTATTTCTGCTATCTTGGAGAAGAATTGCTCTGGACTGGATTGTCAGGAACAACACTGTGAGCAAAGTCTATCTATTGATTCACATTCCCTGATGACCTATAGCACAGCACGAATTAGTTTTGTGTGCCCCCGCTTTTACAGGAATGTGCGCTGCATGTGCAATGGTGAGTACCGCTCCCTCGTCCCCTCCCATCTTTACACATTATGCGATAGGATTGTTTTTATTCCTCTGATGCAGATTAGAAGGGGCATTTCAATTCAGCCCGTTAAAGCACGACTGGCTGATGTATTGTGGGAATTGATTTCTCAGGCTCAGGAAGAATTGTTCGTGTTTACTGATGTAAATGGAAGTTGATGAACTTTGGCCTCTTATGACAAAGACTGCTTTCCTGGAGGCTCCATAATCAGAGCCATCAACAAACTTCCAGGGGAGGGGAAGGAAGGGGAGAGGAAGGATAAGAGAGGGAGTGATGTGGTTTCTCACTCAGTCTCCAACAACACCGGAATAAAGCTGTCGTGTAGTCATAGTAGAATAGCCTGGTCTGCAGCAGTGCACCAAGAATGCCCAAGGAAAAGGACCCATGATCTAAGCAATGCAGGTGGAAAGACCTTTCTCCAGTTTTGCAGAGTGGAGCGGAAACCAATGAAATAATTCACTGAGTAACTGAGAGCAAGCACCATTTCTGACCTTCAATGCTACAGTAGGTGTCAGGGTGGTGTTTTTTTGTTTTGTTTTGTTTTGTTTTGTTTTTGTTTTTGTTTTTGTTTTTTTTTGTTTCTTTTTTCTGTGTTTCAGACTGTTCCACATTTTGGCAGCGATTTTGCATGGGTATATATGACAAATAGACTCAAGAGCCAATCTTCCTTATGATTCTGTACTTGGAGTACAACACCTCAGGCAGTTATAATAATAGTTCTGTTTCTTTTGTTTGCCAAGCTATTTGCTCCTCATTCCACTTCATTTAAGAGCAGAGAAAAAAGCTGCTGTAAAATCAATACATCTAAGTCTCCCTCATCTTAAACACACATGCAGACACACACACACACAATTGTACAAGAATTCAGTAGCTGTGTCTCTTAATAGCCAACCTTTGTCTCTGCAGCAGTCAGCAGGACTTCATGTCACACCATCGCCTTCAGTGGGAATGAAAATAGGCCTTAATGCATAAAACTTAACCAGAAATCATTGTGTCCTGCAGCACATGAATAGTAATGCCTTAGGAGTTCATCTCTATAAAAATATCAGAATTCTCTATCTGCGGTGTTTTCTGTAGTCAAGAGCAGACTGTTTGGTCAATTTTTAAGTAATAGCGTTAGAGGTTCTGAACAGATACATCTATTATAACAATACTTGGCTTTTTGTTACACATGAAAGGCTCTGAAATAAAAAGGGATTTTCACAGGTTTGAAAGGGACAATGCTGCAATATCCTCCAGCTGAGTCCTGGAGCCAATGCAGGAGCATTGTCTGCAAAACACTTTTATATTCCCTAAGTCATAGCTTTGTCTCATTTATGTACCAAGAAATCACAAATCCTCATCTCCATAGGGATGGTGATAGCCCTCACTGTGTCAGAAATTGTTTTTCTGGCAGCCAAGATTTTCACTGTGTATAATTTCATTTCATTACTTATTAAAGTCAGTAATGATGTATATTCCCTTCAGAAACTAATAGTGAGTGGATGTGCCTCATAATCTATTAGTTTAGCTCCAAAAAAGGGTTTTACAATACAGAACAGTTCTGATCCAGCAGCTCTCCCCTTTTTCTTCTCTGCTCAGCAAGTTTGCAATGGAAACACAAAAAATCAGCTAGGACAGTGATTTCTAATTTTTTCTGTCATGTACCAATCAATCCTCAAAAAGTTCAGGGAGTTTAGGGATAGGACAAGGGGGAATGGTTTTAAACTAAAAGAGGGTAGGTTTAGATTAGATATAAAGAGGAAATTCTTTACTCTGAGGGTGGTGAGACCCTGACACAGATTGCCCAGAGAAGCTGTGGATGCCCCATCCCTGGAGGTGCTCAAGGCCAGGCTGGATGGGGCTTTGGGCAACCTGGTGTGGTGGGAGGTGTCCCTGCCCATGGCAGGGGGTTGGAACTGGGTGGACTTTAAAGTCCCTTTCAACCCAAACCATTCTGTGGTTCTAAGTATTGCAGGCTGCCTAAATTACTGTCTGTGGTCCATAGCCTCTGGACCATCTATCATGGCTATGAGGACTGCTGTTGAGAACAGTTGGTGCAGATATTTCCTTGTCCAGCTGGGAAGCTGGATGGGTCCCACATCTCCCATTCAAGCTGCTAGGTGCAGATTTCCCATGTTGATCCAGAAGCCTTAGCATGGGCTTGTGCATCTCAAGTCCACCATCCAGACTGTAACAGAAATTCATCCAAAGCCGCTGATTTAAATATATAGGTCACCAAATAGTTGATCTATAGGTGCCTATTACTTGTGCAGAAATAAGAGACCTTGTTAGGAAGTAAAAAACCTCATGCTTTGCCCTTCTGCACATTACTTAATGTGTCATCCTCTTCTAATGTTTTTAATTAAAGGAGCCACAAGAAATGTCTTGCTGTTTAGGTAAATACACAGATACATCACTTTGTTTAGTCCCTTAGGAGCTTAACAGGCTTCTGAGGATATATTAATTAGAAAACTTGAGTATGGCACTACTTTCATGAATACTAAGGTCTAGGCTCAGTAAGACTTAGAAAAATCCAAATACTTCCTTTGATCAGAAAAATCCAAATATTTCCTTTGATCCTTTGTACATGGACATAAATGCAGCAAACCAGAAGAAAAGAGAACAGAATAGCAGAATAAATCTATCATACCTCCTTTTACAAGACAGCATTATCAAGATACTATCAATATAATAAAAGCATTATACTTCCTTTGTTACTAGGATAGTTTAATGACCCAGTCCAGTAAATATTAATAGCTTGAAATATGACAAGCCCATTAAAATATCGCATATGTTTTCAGTGGTCTGATTCAATTATGACCCTGAAAGCTTGAGTTTGAGCTAATTCACTCGTTCTTGAAATATGTATCATACTTGGAGTGTTTTTCCCACTGGCAGATGTCACAGATATGCACAATTTATGCATGCCAGCTGTGCATAACTTACCTAGATTACCTTTGTGAGCAAACGGAGTTATCTAACATAAAAATGCAGGGAGACTGTAAAGCAGGCAGTGTGTGAACTTCTAAGGATCAGCAGCTCAGTTCTGGAAGGATAAGTTCGAAAGTTCAGCTATATCAATCAAAGCCTTTAAAATCAATAAAATTGAATGACTTTTTTTTTTTTTTTCCCAATAACAGACTGTCTCCTTAGATTTCTGGCTCTTCTGCTTGTGTTCATGTGAAAAATATAGTAACAAACTGGGGTTTGTTTCAGTGGGTCTACAAGGCCTATGCAATTGCCAATCTCCCATCACGTGATATAAGGCATGCAAACATCTGTCAGTGCTTGTGGGAAATAAAGATAGGAGGACCAGAATAAGTATATATAATAAATAGTTCTCATGACATTCTCATTTTTCAGAAGCAGAAATCTATTTCACTTTTTCTGTGTTTTTTGTTTTGTTTTGCTTTTTTCATGTGGCAAAGTAATTCTTTTGTGTTAAGACAAAGATGCAGGAAAGAAGCAGGTTTTGTTGGGTCTACTTTGCTATAGTGGATGGCTCTGTGTTATAACCTTATAAAAGTGAGGTTCCATTAATACGGGAGAAGGCTTGATTGAAATTATCTTGACAAATGTGGGTATATATCTACATGTGAGCTGGTCACTCCAGGCCTCATTTCCAGACAGTGGAAAGAATGAGGTATTTTTAATGATGTGATACATCTCTCCTTGGATGTCTAAAATCAGTCGGATGAATCATGCCCTAAAGTTAGATGAGATGAATTCCATTTCAAGTGTTTAATATGGTTCTGGCTTAATAGTTTGAAAGAATTTTTCTAATAGACCCAGAAGTGTTCAGCGAAAGTGCAGACTCTCACATCTATGTTATTTAATCAAGTGAATAGCAGTCTTGGACCACTCGTGAAACCAGGCAATTCAGACTTTATGAAGCCACTTCTAGCATGTCGTGAATGTTCTCACAAAAGGAAATCATAGACTGTGATGCATTATAGGACCTGCTATTTATCTAGGAACTAATCTTAAATGGTGGTCTGTTCCTCAGTTCCTCAGAGCACACATCACCTCATAGAGTCCTGAATGTTTTGCAGTATTGGGCATAAGGAACCCAGATTCTTGTCTGTACAACTCCAGTCCTAATACCAGGATCCTGAACAACCTCTGCTCTTTCCAGTTCCAGGAAGCTCACACATACTAGTGCCTCTTGACTTGTCCTGTCAAGACAGCCAGGAAGAATAAAGGAAAAGGTGTCTTGTCTATGCTTGGGAACAAAGAACTGCAGATAAATTTGATAGATTTCATTAAATTGGTTACAGTCCTTTTAACATTGTGCTTGTGTAAGGGGAGATGTTTCTCCCTGAGAATATTCTCTATTTTAAGACCTATACTGAGAATGCAGGATCTCATATGAAACCCAGGAGAGCTGAAGCATGAAGTGGGGACCTGACTGTAGAATCAGGGAGAGTGGAGATTTTTGTCTGTCACCTAGGTCTTAAGGGAAGCTGTTACCAAACAGTGGATGGAGTAGGCCAAACTTCCATTCTTCTAAAACTGGAAGAGAAACTGATTCATTGGGACATACTGTGTGGTAGGACATACTTAGGACATACCGTGAGTGTGTTCTGGGGGCTCTCAAGCTAACTGAAACCCATGGTTGGCCTGTGCAGAACCAAGTTTGTGGTGTATGCATTTATATGTGTACTGTAATCATTGCCTACAATACCTGGTCACTGTGCTCCAAAACTAAAAGCAAATTAAAGCTAAACAAGCATAGTCTTCTTCAACAGAAGCTAACCAAGTCAACCCAAGTATCATGGGTTGACTGTCTTCCCTTCACGCTTGTGGTAGTTTCACACCACAGCAGCAAAACTCCAACACACCACTTTCTCACTCCTGCTCCTCAAAGGAACAAGAGGAGAAAATATGATGATAAAAAAAGCTCATGGCTTGGGAAAAGGACAGGGAGATCACTCACCAGTTGCCATCACAAGTGAAACGTACTCAGCTTAGGGAGATTAATATAATCTATTGCCTTTTGCTGACAAGCTATATCGGTGAGAAATAAAAGCAAACTTAAAATACCTTCCCTCCATCCACCCTCTTCCACCTCCTCCTCCTGAGAGGCACAGGGGAACGGGGAATGGGGGCTGCGGTCAGTCCCTGATGCTTCGTCTCCGCCACTCCTTCACGGTCCCTCTCTGCCCCTGCTCCACGTGGGGTCCCTCCCACAGGATGCCGTCCTTCCCGAACTGAGCCTGCAGGGGCTGCCCACAGGCTGCAGCTCTTCAGGAACTGCTCCCACACAGCTCCATCCCACGGGGTCCATCCCCCAGGAGCAAACTGCTCCAGCACGGGTCCCCCACGGGTGGGTGGCAGCTCCCCCCAGACCCCCTGCTCCTGCGTGGGCTCCTCTCCATGGGCTGCAGCTCCAGCCCAGGGACTGCTCCTGCAGGGGCTCTCCATGGCCTGCAGCCTCCTCCAGGCCACATCCACCTGCTCCACCGGGGGCTCCTCCACCCATGGGGGGGCTGCAACGTGGAGATCTGCTCCATGTGGGACCATGGGCTGCAGGGGGACAGCCTGCTCCACCAGGGGCCTCTCCAGGGGCTGCAGGGGAACTTGTGCTGCCTTGTGCCTGGAGCACTTCCTGCCCTTCTGCTGCAATCACCTTGGGGGCTGCAGGGTTGTTCTCACTCCTCACTCTCCCAGCTGCTGTAGCACAAGTTTATTTTTTTCCTTTTCTTCAATCTGTTGTCCCAGAGGTCCAATGAGCATTGCTCATGGCTCAGCTCTGGCCAGCAGCGGATCCCTTTTGTATCCGTCTGGAGCTGGCTCTGATCTGACCTGGGGCAGCTGCTGGGCTCTGCTCACACAGGCCACCTTTGCAGCCCCTTGCTATTAAACCCTTGCCATGTAAGCCCAATGCATTCCACTACCAGCCTCTGTGAGAAACATATTTAAGTTGTCATTAAAACAGACATTCATAAACATTCATCACATAAACTTCACTTATATCAACAACAAAAAAAATCCCCCACACCAAATCAACATAACATCATTGCAACAGCAGCAAAGGTGGACAGTTCATACACTCTTTGTCCCTCCACCACATTACGATACGAGTTCTCTACAGTTATTGCACTCTCCAACCATGTCCAGTCCATGTTTTGTCCGTTACCTCATGTAGTTATCACCCTTATCTCAAATTCCTCAAGCCCAAGGTTTGGCCACCTCTGCAACCTGCCCCTGCTACCAAAACATTGCCATATAAACCCAATATATCACTAAAATAATCATTAGATTGTTTTAAAAGTAGCAGATGGGAACTTCCCTTTATTTGCCTTCTGGGACTGACCTTCAGAGTCACCTTTCCAGCTTTTTTCTGCAAATGAGAGAAATGGGCTAATACTGAATATATACATATATATTCCAAGAGATTCAGGAGAATGGGCTTATAAAAACACACCAAATACCTCAAGGCTCAAGTTAACATTGATGAAGCACGCAATTTAAAAAATATGTTTACATTCCTGGAAGTGATCCTTCTTTGGGTGTACAGTAATTAAATAAATGTCTCATTTTGATATGTTTTCTTCCTCAGTATACCAGTAGGGAGTCTGTAATACTTTTAGCTTGATTCAGACAATTAAACTGAAGATGAACTGTCAGAATCAAGTGGGCCTATTCCACCTTCCCTGCCATGCTCTGGTTGACACTATCCCTTACGTCTCTGGGATATCCTGTAGAGAACAGCTCTATTAATACTAATGTGAGTTTCAAGAGAATACCATGGGTTTTCTGGACTTGGGTACAGGAAAAAAAAAAAAAAGAGATCAATTCAAATCCATATTTCTTGAAACTCTATTGAATGGTAAATAGACTGTTCTTTGGAGTGGAAATGCAATATTAGAATAATTTTATTTAAACTCAAGCTGTAAATCTTTGATGTGGACAAAGTACCCTTGAACGATTTCACAATTTTGCTTCACACAGTTGTGAAATCAGCCTGAAAATGCGTGTTAGCTAGGGCAAAGCAATAATACAGATTTGTAACTTACGTACTTATAACCATACAGACAGGCACAAAGCATTTATTCTCCCAAGTCTGAATATTTTAAAACTTTTGTGACAGCTATGAAATCCTGCTGCAGCAGGATGAATAAAAAGTTGATTTTCTTGTAGCTTAGCAGAAGAACTATTCTTGGCCTGCCAGGATAAGCAGTTCTTTAGTGTATCTGCAGTTATACTAAACACATTAGATCCTTTCCATATATTTTTGGCCTTTGGAAAGATGACTCCCAAGTACAAATCAGAGCTTGAATCAGCTAAAACACTGGCAGAGATGGATAACAAAGTAACCTGTTGCTTTATTGCTTCATGTCAAAGATGCAGTCATGGGTTAGGGGTTGTGAAAATTTGTAGAGCCATATTCAAGAATCTCCGTCCCTTTCTTCTTCGCACCAAGAAGCTGTGGGGCCTTTGTCCAAATGACTTGTCTGTCAGCTATGCAGAGGTTCATTTGAATTACAGCTTCACATAAGGTTTAAGTGTGTTCAGGGAAGAGAGAATCTATGCACACAGCACAGTTCTGTGTATTTGTCACATAAGAATAAATTAAAATAGCCTACAGAGCCAAGTAGAATGTACAACCCAGCATATAGATATTTAATCACCCAATATAATTTCAGAAGTAATTGTAACTTGTTACTGAATTCCAGAGAACTGGTTAAAAAATTAGCTATAAAAAACATATTCTTGGTTAAGTTTTGTAGACCTTGTATTTGAATAGAATATAATTCTGCAATGCAGAAACTAACATTTGTTTCTTGATAGGATGAGACTTAAAGTATGACTGTATATTGCAGCTGTTATTCCTGTTAATGTTACCTACTAAACTGATTAATAAAGATTGCCATGCATCATTTTCTAACAGTGCTACAGGCAGTACTGTAAATCGTTTACTGCATAGACCTCTCAAACAAATGTTTGACAAAGGAGGGGAGGATGTTAAAGATTAAATTGACTGTGCTGTACATCAAGCAAGACATTTACAGTCCTTGCCATATTTGTAGTCAGCCCATGTCCACTTTGAAACCTGCAGCGGTAATTTTTCTTTTTCCAGAAAATACTTACAGTACCAGGTAATTTCAGCTATGCTTGCTATGAGCTCTGCTTGGCTTGTACTAAAATGTGAGAGCAATAAGATTCTTTTTTTCATTACTTTAGGGATTTATTCTATGACAGGTTGATTTCTTCCTTTATAAATTGTAAATAAAATACATATGCTCAAAAAATAAAGTAATATCTGAATATGACTAAGGTTCTACAATAACCAAGAACTGACAATATTCAGAAATTGATGGGTAGGAAGGTGCTGGCTTTTTATCATTAATATCATCGCCTGTATCTATTACTCGAAGTAAATGAATTTGATAGGCAAAAAAAAAAAAAAAAAAGAGAAAAAAAAAAAAGAGAAGCCAGTCCATTCCCAGCAACTGGGTCTCTCTTAGTTCAAGCCCTGGCTGCAAATCAATAGAAGCAAGGACGGGAATGGCTTTTCCTGCAGTTGAAAGCATATAACTTCATAGCAGTTGCACACAGACATCCAGAGGTAGAAGCTGACCCTGCATGTACTAAATTCTTTATTACTACCAGCAAAAGGCTAACCGTTGAGAAATTCATGTAATCCTGAGAATTCATAAATTGAGCATGAACAGTTGTATTGTGTTTTGCATACTGTTGGTAGTGCTTGAAAAAAAAATTAAGATTAGAGCAATTGAAACATATATTTAGACACTTTGAAAAAGTTATATAGAAGTTCTATCCAAGAAGTATGATGTTGGCAGGCTTTAAAGTTAGCCATTGTCATACTCAGCATGTTACACGTTAAAAATTTAGGTTTCAAAGAACCTTAATGAAATTGTATCACATGATAGTATTCTAAGTGAATTTAAAAAACAGTATGCATCTGTCTCTTCATATTACTTCTATTTTGAAGTTAGTAGTAGTTTTGAATTCACCTTTTCTTGAGCAAAATTATATTCCATACTAAAAACATATAAGGAAAGAGCTAACAGCGGCATTCAAACTAATTCTATCCAAATTACACTCTCCCCCTTTGTAATCATCAGTTGCAACTAACTATTTAAAATTGTTTCTTTCCTCAATTAGGTAATATCAGGAAATACAGTCACTGTATTTTTTATTTTCAAAATTTCTTTGCATTTTTAGTGTCCAAGACAAGTATTCCTCTTTTGCTGTTTTTTGTTTTTGTTTTGTTTGTTTTGTTTTGTTGTTGTTGTTGTGGTTTGGTTTTGTTTGGTTTGGTTTGGTTTGTTTTGGTTTGGTTTGGTTTGGTTTGGTTTGGTTTGGTGTGCGTGTGTTTGTTTGTTGTTTTGTTTGTTTGCTTGGTCTTGGCCTGGACATACGGAGTTTCATATGCAACAGAAGTTCTGTAGTTACAACCATGAGAAAGGAGGATAGGTTTTTGGCAGCCTGGGCAAGGTGTGCAATTGGATGTGAGGTCTTGGAAAAGCCAGGAGGAACATGAAGACAGAGCCTGTGCCTTGTGCTCAGACTGCAAGTGTGCCCTGTGCAGTACAAAGATGAAAAGTTCAGCTGTCATTCCATAGCCAGGGAATTGTTTTTTCTTATTTTGCCTCTCAGGGAACTCTACTTCTCTAAATTTGCTTTACGTGGGCATGCTTGGGCAAAAGGATTGTGTAACTACAAGTTATTTGCTTTCTGGTAGCCCTAAATTCCCTGTAAACAAGGCTTTGTGAATAAATGACTGGTCTGAGCATCACAACACCAATGTATATCCAGTCACTGCTAATAATAGCCAGTTTTCATAATATTCTGCCGTAGGTTTTAGAGCACACTTTGAAAAAAACTTAGCAGTGTTTTGCTAAGTATTTGTCTGCAGGGCATCTCTTCCTGAAATATTTTTTATTTATTTATTATTATTCTTAAGCCATGCTTGGCTTGTACTGAAGAGCAAGATCAATAATTGTCTTTCTTTTATTAGTTCTGCATTACTAAAGATCATGTTTTACACCGTGTCCTTGACAGTATTTTAACTTATTGCAGGAGGACTGTGCCCAGGGTCTAATGATCCCTGTCTGGAGAAGCCGTGTCCAGGGGACATGCAGTGTGTGGGGTACGAAGCTAACCGGAGACCATTCATCTGCCAATGCCCACCTGGAAAGCTTGGCGAGTGCTCAGGTGCACGTCACAGTGGTAAAGGGGGATATACTTGAACAAAAAAAAGGGCTGTCATTCTCATATTGCAGATAGAGGTGCCACTGAAGTAAACAGAAGACCTACTGTTTAACCCTTCTCAGCACTGGCACTTGGTCTATCTTATCTGTTCATATGCTCTGGAAAATCGGCTTTACAGCTACGGGGCTGCATGAAGACCATGATCAAGCTTTTGTTGGGAAATTCCTACTGACTGGGTTGAATCCCAGATCATTGAAACAGGCTGCTGAGTAAACAGGACTTTTCCTAGAGACTGTTATGCTAGATGCTTTCCTGCCATGGGCAAAGCTCTATAGTTAACTCCTGCTTGCAATGTAGATCACCAAAATTCCAGCCTTTACTAATGAAAACACTACAGCATCCCAAAAAGAAACTTTCAGGACATGTGTCAGTTCTCTGCAGCTGTGTTGTTCCCTTGGATACAAAGAGAGCGGTAGGGAGCCCATGAAGTGGAGCTTTCCATTTACTTCAGTGAATCCAAGGCTGCGTGATGTGTTCTTGGAAAAAGCACAGCAGATAATAAGTTCTTTCACAGTGGTCGTGGGCAGTGGTTGCAGGGAATTAACTGTACAGGTTTGGCTGCCATCTGCCCACACCAGACTTTATACCCATAATTCAACTCCCTGCTGTACAAACATGGTTGTCTTTAACTCCCTCTGTTACAAGTGAGGAGAGAGAGGTGTGACCAGGGGTAGATAACCTTAAAAATGCTGAACACTTGGAGAAAACCCTCTTTTATTATAAATATGGAGAAATAGACCTTTCCCCCATCCACTGAAAAACAATTTCATGAAAAAATACCATATATACTAGTAGGTGCAAGCTTTTTTTCCCCATCAAGGTTGGAGTTTATTTACAAGTTTCATCCTAAACTCATTCTCATTTGCTGTAATTAACTAGATTGACAGTTATGGAATTTTTTCATGTGTCACTAAAAGAACGTGTCTTTTCAAAATGATTATTTCAGGCCACACTTCCCTTAGCTTTGCTGGGAATAGTTACATTAAATACCGTGTTTCTGAAAATAGCAAGAAAGAGGAATTCAAGTTGGCTCTACGTCTGCGAACTCTGCAAAGCAATGGGATTATAATGTACACCAGAGCGAATCCCTGTATAATTCTGAAGGTAATTAAAATAACTTATCTTTTCTGCAGTTCTTTTTCTTGATTATATGTTTCCTGTTGGCTCTTGATTTGGGGAATGTTGTTCTCATTTCAGCTGTAGATTTAGAAGATGAAGCCTGATCAGTTTGATGCTAACAGGGAAAAAACAGCAATTTCGACAATGGCAGCAACAACAACAATCAAAAAAGCAGCTTGTTAGTGGTACTTTACTTGGAAAATGCTCTATTGGGCACTGTTCATTATGAGAATATTATATGTGTCTGCATGCAGGAGCCAATCTGCACAAGATGTAAGATTTGGCCATTTATATGACCATATAGTCAAAACAAGGCATGCTGAAATAGCTGCTCTTCCCCTGTGTCCATGCCTGTGGTTAGAGAATATGCCATTGCTGCTGTCGAGTGAATTCCAGAAACCAACTGCTTAGAACATGTCTCCTACTGAATATGTAGATTTCTACCTTATGTGAACTAAAATTATTTGTCAGAGAGGCATGGGGTAGCTGGAGATTGATAGCTGATCAATATTTAATTGATAAGCTCAGTGCATTTTCATTCTTTGTTGAGTTTTGTTTTTTGTTTGTTTGTTTGTTTTGAATGGCAAATATCTGCTGGATGGAAAAGGAGGGATGGGCTCATCCAAGATGTGTGTGTAGTATTTCTGCTAGAGCCTGTAGGGTACAAAACGAAGATGCTGACTTTGGTAACTCAGCCATGTCCTGTAATTCAGCAGTGGGAGAGATGCCACAGAGCCTTTTGTGTCTGTATTTACAATCTTCACATCACTTTTGGCTGAATGGTAATGTTAAAATTGCTAGATGAGTTATTATTAACAAGCAACAAATGATTTTATAGCTGTTGGACTGAAATATTTCATCAGCAGGAGTATTGTCTTTCATTCTCTGGGAACTCTCAGCAGTGCTGAGATTTGTATGAGACGATTAAAGTCTGCTTTGAGACATGTAGAAAGGCACTGTTTGAACTTTTTAATATACTTTTTGTTAAAAAAAAAAAAAAGCTGAAAGGTTGAAGATCTTTTTTGAAGCCTCCAGTGAGGTTGCTCTTAGTATCTATCAGTAGGGAATGTTGCAATTTAGTTTTGAAAAATGCTTATAAAAATAACAAATGGCCCTGGTGAAAGGTGCCACTTGAAAATGGTAGTAGATGATACAGAAGCAGACTGAAATGGTGTTAGAGTGTTTGTAGGAAAATTTATTTTTTTAGAGTTTAGTGTATAAAACTGTAGTGATTAGGGAGTCCAACAGGTCAGGATGATGGTGTTTTAAATCATGCCTGTTCTAGATAACATTTATTTCAAATATTACAAACAAGTGGACTCTGCAGTGCAAGTATAACATCTACCTTTCCACATAATTATTTTAAGTGAGTTGATTATTACAATTTTTGTTATCATTGTTATTATTCCTAGTTTTATGGAAGGCATGGATGAAAGTAAAAACACTAACCCTTGCTTTGGTGGTAGGAAAAGTTATTTCCATCGGGAAATTCATCCTGTACTGCAGTTCGGTAGAGCTTTGGTTAGGGAAGTAACCCCTGAGCCCCAGGTATCCTAGGCTTTAGGAGAAAGCATGCCCAGAATCACCATTGCAACAGCTAAGCCAGCCACCAAAGCCTACTTCGGAACCAGACATCCCATGAAGCTCATCTGACAGTATTCTGGGAATAGACCTAGCTGCAGTGATTAAATCCTGCCATTGCTCCTTCACTATCCTGTTACCTCTGTCTCTATGACTTGGGTAGTGCTTCTGCTGCAAAGTGGGAGATGTGTTGATGCTGATGGACTGAACTCAGGCTGCTCTCCTTCTGGAGAAGTTTGATAATCTTTGGGTTGTAGGCAATTGAGTGGAAATCTCCAGCTGAAGCCAGGCAATTTTGGAGCCAAAAGCGAAAAATTCATGATGTTACATAAAAATAAATAAGAGAGCCCCACATGGCAGTGGTCTGGGTTGGGTTCTTAGTTATGGATTAGGAGTTTCATGGTTTTGGCCATGGTTTCCCACAATACCTTAATCATTTTGCTTTGAAAGGTACTGGGAAGACAAAATGATAATTGAAGGAGCAGTGACAAGAACAGTTGGTGTTCTGCTCCTGTCTCAGAGGCCAATCTCAGGGTCATGTTTTTTGTTGTTTTTTTTTTTTTTTTTTTTTTTTGCTTCCTAGCTGCAAGGAAGGATCTGAATCCATCTCATGACACTTAATCTTAATCTTTGGGCCCATCATGTGTCTGATGGGTGAGTTCCAGGGTCACGTATGCAGTGCTAAGACGCAAGAGTGCCATTATCTCCAATGCATCCGGCAGGGAATGACACAGGGAATTCCCCTCCTAGAGTCTAACACCTTGCTTTTCATCTTTTAGGTAGGGCAGGATTTTCTGTTGAAGTAAGTCCTTTCCCAGATCTGTCCCTTGGATTCTATAAGCACGAGGTTTAAGGAAAAGAAAAGCATTACATTTGGTGTGGTTTTGGAGATGTGGTATCACTTAAAAGGTCAGGAATTCCTAATTTTGTTCATGAAGCTCATATAGCAGAGGAGCATCAGACTAAGGTCTCACAAAGGTGCTCAATGGTAGACAAGTGGCATTCTGCTCAAGGGATGTGGCCCTAGCAGGACTCTTCAAGGATATCAACTTACTCATGAACTGCACTTTGGGGATCCCTTACTCCAATGTTTTCAGGTAAGTTACCCTTAGATCTTCTGAGCTTATATTTTTTCATTTGTAATCCAGAGGTTAAGCTTTCTCTTTTTTTTTCTTTTAACCAAGTACGTATGTTGTGAGATAGGGAGGCTCTCAGAAACGAGGCCATTGAGTAGATTAATTAGAGGTCTATAAATGTGAAGTTGTTATCATTTGAGCATTGCTTTCAATTAAATTAAACATGAGGAGAAGCTTTCCAAATAAATGATAAAGGATGGGATCCTGTGCTCTTTTGAGCACCTTGGCACCACTCCAGCAAAGCACTTAATCACTTGCTTAACTTCCTGTATTTGAAGGCAATTGGAACTGCTCACATAACTTAATTTTAAGCATATACTTAAGTATGTTGCTTGTTTAGCACCAGAAGGCCCAGCACCAACACTAAACCCCAAACGAAGGTGGAGTTGGAAGAAGTTTAGACCCACCACATAGTACAAACCCATGGGAGAACAGGCAGAAGCCAACATTATTGTTGGGGTGTATAGTGGCATTGATTTTTTTCAAGCAAGTCTCCCCTGTTGCAGTCTATTTAAAAATTAATGCTGCAGTATGGTTTTCACTGTTTAAATGACCAGCTTAATTTTGTGAACTCATACATTTATGATAACTTTAGTGATGGAAATATTTCATAATCATAGCACGGTGTCCTTGGATGAATAATCAATTCCATAGAGCAAACTGCCCGTCTACTACTTTGCTGAAAGCCTACCAGCTACACTGTGTTGATACAATATAATAAGGGTGTTATTTATTCAGCTGTTTCAAATAAAGCAGCTCATCCATCGATTTTGAGAGGTTGGCCATTTTTTCATTGTGCGCTCCTGCTTTTAAGACAATTGGAGCAAAATGAGATGCAGGTCGATGGCTATTTTTTTTTTCCTTTGGAGGATTTCATATGCCGAAAACAGCATCACCATTTCCTTTTTCCTATGTAGCATCTATCTGGGAAAAATAAAAGTTAACAATTTAAAACGTAATGAGGCCATTCCAAAAGAAAATTCCACAGTTTATTTAATTTTTTAAAGGAATATAGTGGAGATTTGATTTGATTTCTAAAACTCAAAGGATTAAAAATAGGTAAAGGAAGAGTTTCTCCTCATTCCAGAAACATAGCTGTTAAATGGTAAAAGGCAAGCATATGTTCTCCCGTCCAGGCAGTTAATGTGAAACTTTGCATGGTTTAGTTAAGTGTGTATTATACATTTTAATGCATTACTGCTGCATGGCTTATGCTGGATAAGACTGAAGCTTGGATATGATCCCAGCTATGGCTGGAGTTGAAACAAGTAATATTTTAATTAAATATACCGTTTTACACAAACGAACCCGAAATGTAATTCAGCTAACGAAATATTTCCCCAGATAGATTAGTAGGCAGCATGCTGTATCCATGGTGTGTGACTGCAGATGGACTGTGTGAGCCTAAGGTGGTCTCAGAAGAACCATTTGATCATTTTATTACCTATGTTGATACACAAATATGAATGTTAGCCAAACATCTTAGCCAGGCTAATATTCTAATATAATTTACAGTATGTGCTTGGCTCCATTTTGCTCATTGAATGAAACCACTGAAATGTAACAGATTGCATCACCTTTTGGAGCCGTCTCCGTTCTTTGTACTTCTCTGCCCACTTTATATGTGAGGAACTTTGTGTCTACAAGAGCATACATGTTTAAGTGTGCATTTACCTCACTGTCCTAATGAGTGCAATGAGAGGCGGTATAACTGAGCCCAGAAAGCTTTCAGAGGTGGGCAGCTGGAAGCGCCATGGGAATTGTGTGTCCCTGTGGTTGAAGCAGCATCTCCTAAGTTTCATCTAGATGCAGAGGGTCTCTGCATTACCAAGGGGCTGCAGGGTTTTCAGGTCTCTGCTGTAAGACAGAATAACTCAAGCTTTCTGCTGTGGTTTTTTTTTTGTTTGTTTGTTTTTTACATAGCTGGAGAAAAAAGCAGTGTCACACATTCAGTCCTGAGCTGAGAGTCTGGTGCTACGAATTGTCAGTCAGTCTAGTCATCTCTCTGAGGTTATTGTCTGGATAACCGCTGAGCCCTGGCACAAGCATTGGTCTTTTATTGGATTTCCATACTATTTGTTTGCATGTACCTCATTTGGTCAGAAGTTTACTTAAAGTTCAGCTTTTCATGGTACCAAAGTCCAGGCTATAACCTAGGATTCCTCTTTGAGGATGAAACAGTGCCCCTGACGTTACATCAGTTAGGAGGAATCACAGGAATTAACTGCTGAATCGAAGTTCTGCAGCTGAATTCTCAGTGCTTAGGGGAGGAGATGTCTTTCTGCCCTTCTGCAGCAGACCTTTCTCCTCCCTGCCCTGCCAGCCTAGCTGCTGAGTATGCAGGACAGGAGCCCTCTGGTGTTCCTCAACCTTGTTAGAGGCTCGGGGCCAGCAGGGGACAAATAATTCCTCTCTGCCCCACTACAGCAAGGCCTGTGACCATCCATTTAATAAAACTATTTTTATGGTCCCAGTGCTAGGGGATTCTGTGCATGTCAGAGTCTTTAATGTATTTATCCATAAAGCACTGGTGTGAGGTAGGGAAATGATGTTACCCTTGTTTTACCGATGGAGACCTGAAAATAATGACTTGCTTGAGATCCCAGAGGAAGAGTGTAGCAGAGTGTGGATTCCCATGCATATCTATCATATCTTAGGCTAGTACTGCAAATTGGACCATCCTTCCCATCTTTCACTCTAGCCTAAGGTGGGGGTCACTAGTGCCTTTTTAATAAAAGGAAGGAAGCACAGCGTTTCAGATAATATACATTTATCGTGTATGTCAGATCATCTGCTGGCAAAAAGAAATAAAAATGGATGAGAAAGATGTATAAAACATATTTTAATGGTGAATCTTATACATCATCGTTTCCCATATATAAATGTTGCAATATTTATCCCAGGTGCTCATATGTGGTGTTGTATTTATAAAGATAATTGGAAAAGCATGTTCTGTGAATAAGGGCAATAGACATGCAGGCAGTAGGTCCTTCAGGGTATAAGTAGTCTTAGGGGAGGTATATGTATGTCATATACAATCAGTAGTACAGTTTCCATAGGAAAAAATCTTTAGAATAAGAGGAAAGTTAACTGCTATCCAATGATGGCCATTTTTCATAGTGTAATATGTTGGCATGTATTTTTCTGTGCGATTTGTATTCCTGTTGAGACAGACCATGCTTTCTGAGCAGCACCTTCAAGGTTTGTGGACTATTTTGTTGCACAGAGAAAAGTAAAGCTATTGCACCATCTCAGGAAATCATCTCAGGGCATCTTGTTTACTGAGATTCCTCCTGAGCAGATCCATTAATAGGCCTAATTTCAATCTACAGAAATAGTTTATAGCTGAGTTCTGAGTCCTTTGAGAAAAGACTTTCTAATGAAAAATGGTCCAGACTTACTTTTCTATGCATCCATTAGCCTTTTTTTGATTGAGCTGTAGGAGTACCAAGCAACATCCATCCCTCAAACATGTGTTACTATCACAGACCTCATTTCTTCTCAGTTTCATTACATCCTACAGGTCAAGGACTTCAATATAACCAGTTGCCCGTAGCAGGACCTAATTCTTGTTCTTTTGGCTCCTTCAACATGCTGTTCATCCCTCATGCTATTCAGAATATTTTAGGTAGTGGGCATTTGTGTGGAGCTCACTGTGTTTGGTGTCTGCATCTGCCCTGTCCAAGCAATTGCAGAGCAGTGGAGCAGTGTGGTGTGGTGGCACCCCACCTGGACCATGTGGCTTGGCTTCAGGTTACACCCTGGTTCAAATTCAACTGGTTATGAGACTAAGATCTGGAAAGTGGAGACACAAAGTCCAGAGATCATGAGAAGTCAAGGTTTTACCCATAGTTTTTCTCCAAGTAGTTTTGTGAACCTCCAAGGGCAGTAAAGTGCTGACAATAACAATAGTATGATTATCAAGGGGGAACTTGTGCTTTAATGTATGATATAGACTTAAGTTTAGTGAAGACTGGAGCACTGGCAAGTGGCAAACAGTACTCAGACTGTAATCTGAGGAGTATTTCTTTGCCTAGAGTAAAATGTATGGTCTCAAGTATTTTGGCCTATGAGCAATTGACAGCTGTTGCACCCCTGCTTTGCTAGAGGAGAGCAATAGCATTGTGTTATGGGCAAGGTGGTGCACAGCACAGTTTGTGCTGCAGGGAAGGCTGCAAAAGGACACAGCACCTTGAGCTTTTCAGAGGGATAAATAATGGGACAGAACTGTCTTGAGATGGGGTTTGCAGGAATAAATAAATCTTAGATTATGGCATCAAGGTAAAATAATTACAAGAACTTTCAGATAGCTTGAATCCAATTAATATGTCATAAGATAGTTCTTGATGGATTTTACTTTTAGACCTTCCCTATCAGGGGGGAAGGGCTATAGTATTTTATAGTCAATGCATGGGCAGATTAAATGGGAAGCACATCTACATCCCATTCTCCTCCAGCACTCCAGCTTGCCAATTGCCTAGCACTTGTCAGCCATATTCCCTTTATAGCCACCCTCCTGGACAAGGGGCATGAGGGAGGAATCGTAAAATAGAATCACAGAATAATAGAATAGTTTGGGTTGGCATGGACTGTGAAAGATCTAGTCCAAACCCCTGACATGGGCAGAGATCTTTCACGAGACCAGGCTGCTCAAAGCCCTGTCCAACCTGACCTGGAACACTTCTAATGATGAGGCATCCGCAATTTCTCTAGGCAACCTGTTCTAGTGTCTCAATCATAAGAAGTCACAAAAGTTGTTCTAAAGCCATGAAACCAGCATAAACATGAGGAAAAGAGGAAAACTGGAAGCTGTCTTACATGAGGTATATGCAGAGCAGATAGCATAGCCTCCCTGGAAAATAACTGACTTCTGGCAAACCAGAATATTAGAATTAGAACTGGAACTAGAATAGCTCAGTTGGAAGGGACCTACACAGATCAAGTCCAACTATCTGACCAGTTCAAGGCAAACCAAAAGATAAATCATGTTATTGAGGGCATTATCCAAATGTCTCTTGAGCACTGATAGGCATGGGACATCAGTCAGCCTTTTCTACCCAACCAGCAGGTTCAGGAGGGCACCTTTCCTCCTTGGCTCACTAAGTGCTTGTGTCAGGAAGTTATCTCCAACATGCTTTAGGCATTTCCCAGGCTTGCTGGTCATAGCAGTATATTTCCAGCATATGGCTCTGAAGAAGGAATCTTCCCTAAGGATGAGGGCAACTGATCCAGAGATTTCCCCTAATTGCATACAAAATGGCTCATCTGTGCTGTCATGCTGGGTGGGCTGTCAATAGTAGATATCCAGGATGAAATCTGCTTTGCTGTCTGTCCCCATAAACCTCACCCAGAGGCTCTCTGCTGCACCATCCTCAAGACAAAGGCTGTACAGCCACATCTCTCCTTTTTGGACAGCACAACACCTCCACCTCGCCTGCTCTGCCTGTCCCTCCTAGCACTCCAGCTGTGGGAGTCATCCCACTGGTAGCAATGGTATCATAGCTCTGGAAAAGGACCAGAACTTCCACTTTGTCCCATTCATTCTTCATACTGTGTGTTGGTATACAAGTATTTTGGATGTGCTCCTGAACTCTCAGTGCTCCCTGGAGCATCATAAATGTTCCCGTTAGCCTTGCCACCCTCAGGCAGTGCTGCACCATCTCTTGGCTTAACCTCAGTGTTCCTGATGGTGTCCCCTTCCCCATCGATATCACTGTTATCCCTAGAGGAACTGAACTTAGGGACAAATGCACACCTTGCTGAGATGCTCTAAAAGGTTATGTAAGCACGGGATTCATGCGTGACCAGAGCACGTAACATCACAGCTGATAGCAGTGATCATTGACTTCATCTCTCTCCGTCAGAGGTGGCTGCTTGCCCTGAGGCACTGTCTGGTAGCATCAACCACCGACAGCACAAGTGCAGCACACATGTGGACAGCAGGACTTGCACAGAGAAGCACGACGGCATAGCAGCAGCACTACAGCAGACCAGGAGTCCTGTGGTCCATGCCCTGTTCAGTGAGACACCCTGGGTTCCCAGTCTTCCCATGTGTTTCGCAGCTATATTTCTGTATTTTCTCCGTATTTGCAGTTTGCCTACAGTAACTGGCTTTTGGTGAATTCTAAGTAGTAATGGTTAACCACTGTTTGTTTATTGCTGATTATAAAGGCACAGCTTTTGCTATTTCAGCGTCATGTAGGAGACATCTTTAGCACTGTACAGAGACTGGAAATCCTCTGTGTTTGCAGATTCTCTCTGAGAGCGTGTTACGAGACGTCTGAGTGTCTGAAGCGCTTTGATTTCTGTTCTCCTCCTGCAGATTGTGGATGGCAAACTCTGGTTCCAGTTGGACTGCGGGAGCGGCCCGGGAATCCTGGGGATTTCTGGCAGGGCCGTCAACGACGGAAGCTGGCATTCTGTCTTCCTGGAGCTGAATCGCAATTTCACAAGCTTGTCCCTGGACGACAGCTACGTGGAGCGCCGCAAAGCCCCCCTCTACTTCCAGACTCTCAGCACGGATAGCTCCGTCTATTTCGGAGCCCAGGTCCAAGTGGATAACGTCCGCAGCCTGACCGACAAGAGAACGACGCAGGTCTTGAGCGGCTTTCAGGGCTGCCTGGATTCAGTTGTCCTAAATAACAACGAGCTGCCGCTCCAAAACAAACGCAGCAGCTTTGCAGAAGTGGTTGGCCTGACTGAATTAAAGCTTGGCTGTGTCCTCTACCCCGACGCCTGCGAGAGGCATCCCTGCCAGAACGGCGGCACCTGTACGAGCGTGCCATCTGGTGGTAAATATTTTGCATTACTTTATGGCTTTTCCCCCTCGTTTTCCTCTACAATTTATTGTCGGAGATGGCTTTATGCAGCAGCATGTTTGAAAAAAACAAAAAAATCTAATGAACTCTATAAAACTCTGATGGATATTGCAAATTGTGTAAAAGCTGTTTGCTCTATAAATAAGGGTGAAACCATGCCCCTTCTCATTGCATTAGTATTCCAGGAGGAAATTGATTTATTGGCTGTTAGGATAATCCTATTTCTATAGAAACCAATAGAATTGCAATTACTGTAATGCTCAGCTGGATTTTTCAGGATCCATTTACAGCATCGAAGGTTGTACACGAAGATGGTGATTTCGAACGTCCATCACAGATGCAGCGGTACTGTTGCCCTTCTCTGTTTCTGAAGCTGTCAGAAATAATTACTGAGCTGTCTACAAACACCTTTTGTGACTACGTAATTTGATTCCATGTCTGCATGTAGAAGAGTGAGTCCGCACTATTATAAACCCCCAGAAGTATATTTTACAGCTTCCTTGGAGGCCTGAGTGCTTCAAGGTCTGAGTAATACCAAAGTTTATAGGGCATTGATTTAAACGGTGCTCATGTTAGGGTTTTACTATCCAGTGGTTATACAGTGACTTGCGTGATTTGGTGATAGTGACTTACTACCTAGTTATCTAATGCACAAGGTACCCTGACCGTAAGAATATCTTAGTAGGAAAAAAGCGAATGGCATACATACAGGGCCTTTTTTTGTAGGGCTGTTCTATCTCTGCAGTGTACAGCTTTCCCATCCAGTTTCCTACACTGTATTAGCAGAAAGTGTTATTCACCTTTTCTGGCAAACTAAAAATTTGCCACAGTGAACTGACAAGATCTGATGTTCCCCGTGTCCCGGCAAGGACATTTTCCAGTCCAGAAAGGAGGATGCTTAATAGGGAGGTCTTCTGGAAGCAGAGAGCTTTCCATTCACTTATTGTTAGTGGTTTGGTTCATGTTTCCCTAGGGAAAATCCCGCTAGGCTTTTTTTATGAACCATCTAACCACTGTCCAGGGCTTTTTGCTTAACGGTGTCTATGCAGTTCCCCCATACCTGTAAATGTAATTTCTGCTTTTCATTGTTTTCAGCCTCACTCTCATATTTCCCTCCTAGTTCCCCCAGGAGTAGGTGTTTTGCTGCACTCTCTAGCTCATTTTCTTAGCTGAGTGTTTGGCTGTTACTTCAGAATGTCTTTGAAACCTGCACACCTGGAGGAAGCTGCAGGACACGTTCCCTGTCCTCCCCATGCATCCTAATGCTGGCACCAGTATCTTCTAAAGTCCTTCCAACCCCTCACCAAGACTGAGATTTTCTGTGCCCAACCTGTGTGGTGCTTTTAATTTGGGTATTTTTGTGAAGGTCCTGTTCACAGAACTGCTTTTGTTGGTTATTTATTTATTTACTCATTTATTTATTTGTTCCTAAACTTCAGAAACCTCCTAAGCCTTAGAACAGTTTAATTTAGTTTTCAAGGCTGAAATCTGATGAGCAAAACTGACTGTCAGACAGAAGTTTTCTGTCCTTATATAGTAAGCCCCAGCAGTGTGGATTTCTGATGCCGAGGTCTCAGCTAGCATCCCCTCTGGATCCTTGGCTTCGATTCAGCTGTCATCTCCTGTGCCAGCATTTACTTTCATTGTCCTCCATAGTTAGTTGATTTTGTGGCTCTGACCCTTCTACCTTAAGAAACCCTGGGCCATCTTCAAGCCATGCCTTTTTAGTAAAAATAATTAAATACATATATGCATACATTTATGCCTGTCCTGAACTCCAACAGTACATAGATGCCAGTGATCTCGTATCTCCCTCCAAAAATTTAACAGTGCACTTCAACAGAGGAGTTTGTACTGAGTGGAGGAGCTGGATTGTGCTTCTGCAGAGCACAGGGTGTAGCCACGCTGTTTTCTGGGGTGTCTTGTGCAGCCACAGGCAGAATAAGTCCACAGCTCATTTGGGATTTATTTATAGTTTGGCCCAGCAAGCACTTCTGCCTGCTAAATGTTAGAGGCTGGGCTGCTACCCTGCCTTGGGTTGTAGTGAGCAGGGTGAAGGGTGCAGCAGGGGTGCCATCGGCGTTGCTGTTGGTGGATGGAGATGTGCAGTCAGGTGGGAGCAATGAGACACAGGGCTGTGCAGCACAAGTATGGATGCTGCTGCTTGCTTTTGCCATTATAGGTCTTTATTTACTGAGGGAAGGCAAGAAAAGGAGAGCTGCACAACAAGGGCAAATAAATTCATCCTGAGGAAGAAGGATGCTGCCGCCACTGATAGAATTATTTAAAAACTACGTAAATCCCTAGGAAATAGGTCTATAATATGTATATGGACATAACACAGCTTTGATTCAGACTCCATGCTTAATAAATGAGGTTAACCATTCCCTAAGTTAGCATCCTAGGAAGCATGAGAACAACTCCTTCTATTGATTTTATTTAAGCCTATTTACAGTATTGCTCAACGATCTCGTGATGAGTAAATTGAAACCTTTCTAATGAACTGCTTCACAGCAATTGTGTGTGTTTTTTTCCCAGCTCCCTGTGCATGCCAGTTCACACTGAGGGGAGCGGTGGGGTGGGGAGAAACCAGTGGCTCTGAAGGTTGGACCCATTTTATTACTGAAATGGCACACACAGTTTTCTTGTCAACATAACTCGCTGCTGGAATGCAGATGCAGAGCTGATTTAACTTGCCTGCCTTCCTGCCTCGGTGAGGGGGCATGTGCCCTGTGGGGATGTTTCAGCTGCCTGCCGTTCAAAAATCTGTTTGCTGTTTTTACTGCCTCAGCAGCGTATGTAAATACGGGATTGTTATAAAGCCATAATTCCAGCGCAATGGGCCCTGACTGTACATCGGTGGTTCTGTAGCCCAGCCCCGTCAGGAGAAGTCATGGGCAGGTTTTTTTTTTTTTCCACCAGGCAAAACAATTCTGTTGCTAGTGTCCTCCATGCACAAAAAGACCATGTAATTAAATTCCTTAGAGCAGAGAGCCCAACAGCACTGCAAATGCTAGTTACGGAGCCACAAATTGCAATGTGCATTTAAGAATCGCCAGACATTGTATTCGCTGACATAGACGTTAGCAAATGGATTTCATTTAAAATAGAATAAAAATGTAATAAATCTTCATTTTTTTTTATCTTAAGAAAGGAAACAGCAGCTTTCTGGGAGAGGAAATGTTTAAAAATACACTGTGCAAGCAAAGTCACATTTCCAGTCCCAGGGCGTTCAGTAGCATCAAGATCTCTTTACTAATACTAATATCATACTAATATGATATTTTCTTCCTATTAGCATTTCTGGAGAATAATGGTCCCTTGGAATAATAATAGGATTTATTTTAATAAATGAATTCTTTAATATGAATTTTACAGAGCAGATTTCATATGCTGTTAACATCCTTTTTCTTAAAAAAAAAAAAAACACCCTACTGTGCTTTATAAGGAAATTAAGAGAGAGAAAAAGAAAGCACATATTTGTAGCTAACTTTAAAAGAAAACAGTCAACTAAAGGTTATCCAACATTGTAACATGAAAGTTGCTGGCTAGACGCCTGAAATCAAAGGGGCCGTGTCTAATTTACACACAATTTGCATAAATTGATCATCTAAAATGCAAACTCGGTAATAGTACTCCTGTTGTGAGTTCTTCCTTTCAGTGTAAATGCCTACTGTCCTGTTCCCCGTTAATAAAAAGCTGCCTCTGACTGCTGTTTAGTTCATGCTGCAGCTATGGGAATAGGGTAATATTATGGCCCTGTTTTGGGAATTGCTAAAGTGGTGCTTTGTATGCACGAGGAGTGTGAAGGTATGGAACAGGAGGACAAGATGGGGATCTTAGGCTACAGGAGGATGCATAGATAGCTCAGATGCTCTGAGACATCGCTGGGAGCACAGAAGAGCTTCTCTGCTTCCAAAATCTGATTTCTGGACCAGTGGCCACAACAGGAACCTCAGCTTGCTCTCACATGTTTCCACGGGTCTGAATTAAGTCCCGTGGCAGCAGTAGATGTCGAGTGCTATCTGTTTAAAGCTGAAACAGGGTACAGTGTGTCCTGGAACCCCACGGGGACATCTCATGCATGCTTAAAAGGGCCTGGGAAAGGGGGAAAAACACTCACCAGTAGTGCTGCTAACAATCAGGAGAATCCCAGCAAAAGGAGACTTCAGCTTTAGTACAGTTTTCTTGGAGCCATTGGAAACCACAACCCTGTAATGTAGACCACATTCTTCCAGATTTTTAGTCTCTGCCCTTAAGTATGGGTCAGTAAAGCTATTTTTAAAGAAAGCTGTTAGCATTTTGAAACCTGACAAACTGCCTCGCGTTCCTTAACAACTTGGCTCTTCGGACTGAAATTTCCCAAGAAAACTCAACCAAGTGTTTAAAATGTGGTTAAGCTATAAGCTGCTGAATACGAGGTCTTAAAATGGGAAATGTCACACAACCTTAATAATAGAGTGGCATTACTAGTTCTGCCAATAGTAAGTGTATGTTTATCTGCTTGAATAACAACATGAGCAATCACAGCAATAGAAAGCTTTACTGTAATCAAATCTGAATACTGCGCCAAGCTTTCCAACCACAGAGAAAACCTCGTACTTGTAAAGCCTGCAATTAGAAGTATAGTTACTTCCTTTTAATGTGATCAGTCCTATATACATCTGGCTTTGATTGAAGTAAATGGCTTATATGAGTAGGCAATTTTATTTGAATAGGAAGCATTTGAGCAAAAATATCAAGGAAGTCAAGGACTGTGGGCACAGTGTAAGGACAGAAAGTCAGTGCTTTTTTTTTTTTTTTTTCCTGGTTTTTTCTTCCTTCATTTTATGTTTTTATGAACAGAGTTAAAATCCAATGGGAGGAAAAATGTGGCATGGTACCTAGGTGGTGATTTTAATACATTTTAAAGCAAGTTGGCAACATCAACCACATGGGTGTTTTTGAGGTCTAGATAGTTGGTAATAATGACATCGGGGAAAATGTGTGGATTACTGCCATAGCTGTGAATTCACCAGCTCTCTATTCTGGGTGTCTCTTTCACACAAACACAAACAAAACAAAATGCTGTGACATGAGTTAGTACCAAATGTGCATCAGTTCATTTTTAAAGTTTTTTACATATTCTTGATTATTTCAATCTTATTTGTAGCTATGCTTTTAGACATCTGGATTTAGATTCACAGTTTCAAAGCAAATACACACTAATCCTGTCATAGAAAACACCAGTTCAACATAGGCTGAGGCTCATTTCCCTACCAAGTTGTAACATAAAGCAATGATCATCTCTTTGAAGACATTTAAGTTTAATCTGAAGTGGCAGGAATATGTATGGCTGAAGAATACACGGTTCTTGAAGCTGGCCAGGTATATCTCTAAACACACCAAAACATAAATGTTGTGAAAGATGTTTTTCACCTTCAGCTTTCCCATCAGTTAACTTACCACAAGACACTATGTAAGCAGGGCCAAGGGCAGGCCTGTTTCTTGACATTGAGTTTGTCAGGTCTAGCAGCACAGCAGGAGAAGAAACTACATGGGGAGATCAAATGCAAAAGCGAATGCACATAGCAAATAAAAGCCAGCTCCTCTTGCATGTGATAGATAGAAAGAGAAGCATACACATGTTCAAAAAAAGAATTGGCAGCAGTTAGGAGCGTCCTCTTCAATAAAGCCAAGTAAACCTGAGGATAGACAGACATTCAGATGCTCAGGCTGGGAATTCTACCAACAGAGATGTTCACTGCATAACAGCATCCCATCTGCTGATGGCATGGTGCCTGCCTTTTGCCACTGTCGCTGCTTACCAAGTGCCAAGCAAACATAGGTATAGACAGGAAGCCTGTGTGGTGTCCTCACATTCCGCTTGTTGCTCTTCAGTAAAGTCTGAGCTGAAAAAGCCCTTTTTTTCTTGACTCTTTACATGACTGAAGAGGGACATATCAAGAAGTCAAGAAGAGAAGCTGCTGGAGTCAGAGGATGTGACACAGCTACCTGAGGAGGGATAGAGGAGGACACACTCAGATTAGTGAATGAGCATGAGAGAAACCTAATAAAAGAACTGGAATGCCCAAAACTACATGTAGGCAGTAGAGGGGTATGTCTGTGTAAGTGTTGGGCAATAGTATTGTTCATTGCTTGTGGTTCCTTATAGGTCAGCTGTTGGTACAGGCTGTTGTGGCACATGCTGGGAGCATTGGTCCTACCCTACTACATGTGCTTGTCAGAGCTTTCTGTCTTCCTCTGCTGGTTCCCTCTGAAGCCATGCAATGGTGACAGCACAAGATTTGCTGCCATGGAGAATGCGTATCAACATTCTTCAGCATCAGTATGCAAAATGAAATATTCATATTTCTTGGAGGGAAGCCAGATGGACTGTATGATCTTAAATGTTGATGAATTTCCAAGATTTCCAGTGCCTTCATTGTGAACAGGAGCAAGCCCAAGATTTCTTGAAAGAGTAATGTTCTTTTTGGACTGAGAGGACAGGGGCACTTGGCCTTTTCTTCAGCTGTGTTGTCCTTGGACACGGGAAGTTTGCTTATTATTCTTGCATTAAACAGATGAGAAGAAATACATGATACATTGCCTGGATATTAAAATAAAAATGTAATAAAAATTCTTCGTTAGACCTAGGATGCAGTCCTGACCAAAAAGGTTTTATTTAGGATTGCACTTTGTCCACGGCCATGTGGCCACAATGTGCAGCACCAGGCAAAATTACAGCCTCTGCCGAGAGGTTTGGAAACGCATAAAAGGTCTGGCAAGTCTGCTGGCCGAGTCAACCCATGCTGTGAACTGAGCCATCGTATCGGCTCTTCGCTTCCCTACTCCATGGATTTGGACATATGCTTTGCTGTGCTGGAGCCCTCCCGGATGAATGCCTCACAGCTCTGAGTGTGTGTGTGTCATGGGAAAGTTTGATGTCTTTTGCCAGTGGCTCAGCATTGGCAGGTGTATGGCAGCACTTCTAAAAGGAAGAAAAGTCAGTGATAAATATTGTAATTTAACACTGCCTTGTTTTATTGCCTTTTTATTCCTAGCTTTGTTGCCTTTTTATTACTAACTTTGATCCCTAGACTTAGAATCCATGCCGAATACTTCAGCCTTCAAATATCTGACTGCGTTGCACCATCATTAAATCAACTTCAGTCAAGAATGTTGACTTTCGTAAGCAGACTATTCATTTCAGTTTTGCTCATACATCACCCAGTAGAGCTCTGACCCATCTGATGCATTCACTTTTATCTCCTCTTGATACCAAATGCTAACTGAAATTAGTGCATCTCTATTATAAACAATTGGCAATGATAATAATAAGTCCATCTTCCTTTTATACTTATTGGAAAAAGGATTTTTTTCAACTAAAAAAAAAAAGGAATCAAATTCTCAGGTTGTCTGCAGTGAATAAATGTAACAGAATGTGTTAGAGGATGACAACCCAGAACTTAAGTGCAGCTGAAACAAATAGAAGAGGTGTTAAGAATGATTTGAAGGCTTTGTCTTCCTGCTGACTGCCAACTAGCAACATGGGTGCAGAAAGCTGTTTTTTAAAGTCACTTTAAAGTTATATCATTTTAAAATGTCAGTTAACAAATAAAAGAACAGATCTATTCTGCTATTACATAAGGCAACAAACACTGAACATTTTCATTTCACTTAAACTCCCTGAGACCATAAAAGTATACAAAACATTACTGTAAATTTTTGAACCATAGATGTCACTGTTCAGTCATAAAAAGTAGCACTGAAACAGCCTTACTTATTCATGTTATGATTTCTACCTCAGGCATTTCTAGATCAGGTATTTTACCAGCTAATAATGAACCTTTTGTAAGAATGGCATCAAAATGTGATGCCTGCTGCAGTCACAATTTTGTAATTCTTCAATCCCAGCTCTCTACGGGTCCAGAAAGCTGTTGGCATTGTTTGAGTGAGATGTGTATAAGACACCAAAAATAATCCCATCTTTCTTGTGCTGTCCAAAACACGACTTCTAGGAATCCTTAAAGTGGAATTGTTTCTTTTCTTAATTCTGCAACTTTAAAAAAACAACAGTGCTTCTATTTCCTTTTTTTTTTTTTTTTTTTTTTTTTCGATCATGACAATGAAACAGCATTGTATTTGAGTATCTACTTCATATATCTTCAGTTAGATGGGATGGGACTCTTGACTCAATAAGCCAGTAAATCTGGTTCCAAGTTTGTTCTCTAAAGCTGTCCTCATGAAAAAATTCAATTAGGGTAACTGAGCAGGGTGAATTGAACTGGATAGGACATAAAAGATGTGTGGGTCCTAATTCAGAATTACTTTAGCCTCATACCACCACTGGGCTTCGCTGTACTGTTGATGTGAAATTCTCTTTCTTGTAACTGTGCCAGAAACTCCTGCCTTGTTTCCTAGAACTAGGAGAATGCATATATATATTTCAAATGTGTAGATATAGGGATTTAAAAAAAAAAAAAAAAGAGTTTTAAAATCTCACCACTGTGACACAGTATTTCAGGTATACCAGCTTTATCTCCTGTAATTTTGACATTGAATTGAGCTGCATTGAACCGTTTCAGCTCTAGGTTCAACAGTATTAATGGCAGGAAGATTCCTTGTTACAGGTGCTTAATACGCCATTTTCAGTTGCTTTGGTTTGAGAATCCCATAACTGAAGCTTGAAACTTGCCTACGCATTGGTTTGGGACACTTAGATTTTGAAAGTAGGTGTTCCTTGCTCTTTTCAAGTGAAGAAGCACTCAGATATCAATATCCAGTTCACAACATAAAGATATGCATTGTCTCACTGGATTTCTTTATGATCTTAAATAAGGTTCTTATCAATGTCATTCTGCCATATGAAGTCACAAGGGGGGAAAAAAAAAAAAAAAAAGATTGACATTTGGTACTTGGGTGTTGAATTGATGGTTTCAGGAACTGTTTCTGAGTGATGTTGCTCTCTGCAAGAAGCGTGGAAGAAAGACTTTGATCCTCTGTAGAGTCCCCCTCCACTTGAGTGGTGCTACACATGATTTACTGCAGCTAGTGATTAATCAATCTCTTAATAGCACACATGGCACCTAATCAGCTCTGATTAGAGGTGGTGTTGCCCAGTTCAGCTGGTGCTATGAAGTTTATAGTTCGTGCCTGCATGATGCACCTTATGAAAGCGTTGTGTCACTATCAGGTGTTTTATTATTTCAGTCACATCCCTGCTGTGTTGTCCTTGTAAAAGGCAGATGTAGAAGAGCTCTCAGCTCATGTGTTTGATCTTTGATAGAGCCCCAACAGAAGTGTTGGCTGCTACTATTGAAAAATATGGTCTTTTGTTTCAAAAAAAGTGAGAGATATATCGCATATCCAGAATATTTACCACAACCAAGGTTGTTCACAGAGGACATTTATTCTTACATGAATGATGTTCAGAGTAGTTTGAGCTGCACTGATTGCTTTTGCCCCTGCTTGTAGAAATAAGCTCCAATTGCTCAGACATCTGAGATAAGCAAATATTCTACTGAAATTAGTGTGGACCATGGAGATGTACCAGAATGTCTATAAACATCTTCTTTCCCCCCCAGGACAATAGCCAAATGGATTTCCTTGCTTCTAGATAGATAACAGCGGTGGACTTCTGTAGTGGGTTTACGTGGCAAGGTTTTGGTAGCAGGGGGCTATAGGGGTGGTTTCTGTGAGAAAGATCTAGAAGCTGCCCCATGTTTGGGAAGGGCCCCATTGTTTTCCAGATCCGAGCCAATAAGCGATGTTGTTTTGCGCCTCTGTGAGAGCATATTTAAGACAGGGAAAAAACGCTGCGCCACACAGCAGCCGGGAGAGTCAAGGGAGTGGGAGAACAGCCTTGCACCAAGGTCAGTGTAGAAGGAGGGGGAGAGGTGCTCCAGGCGCCGGAGCAGAAGTCCCCTGCGGCCTGTGGTGAGGACCATGGTGAAGCAGGATGTCCCCCTGCAGCCCATGGAGTACCACGGTGGAGCAGGGTTCCACGCTGCAGCCCGTGGAGGAGACCACGGTGGAGCAGGTGGCCCTGCACCGACGGAGGCTGCCGCCTGTGGAAGACGCCTGCCGGAGCAGATTCCGGGCCGGACCTGTAGCCCGTGGAGAGGAGACCACGCAGGAGCAGGTGATCTGGCAGGAGCTGCTGCCCGTAGGGGAGCCAGGTTGGAGCAGTTTTCTCCTGAGGGATGGACCCCGTGGTACGGACCCATATCTGGAGCAGTTCTGGAAGAGCTGCTGCCTGTGGGAAGCCCACGCCGGATCAGTTCATCAAGGACTGCATCCCGTGGGTGGGACCCCACAGCACAGGGGACGAGAGTGACCGAGAAGGAGCGGCAGAGAAGAAGTGCTGTAGACTGACCATAACCCCCATTCCCCGTTCCCCTGCGCCGCTCGGGGGGAGGAGGTGGAAAAGGGTGGATGGGGGGGGAAGGTGCTTTTGTTTTTTTTTTCCTTTGTTTTCTCACTTCTCTCGCTTGTTAGTTGTAGGCAATAAATCTTACTATCTCCTTATGCCGAGTCTGTTTTGCCCGTTACAATAATTATTGCGTGATTTTCTCGTCCTTATCTCAATCCTTGAGCCCTTTTCACATATTTTCTCCCCATTCCTCTTTGAGGAGGGGGAGTGAGAGAGCGGCTGTGGTGGAGCTCGGCTGCCCACTCGAGCGGAACCACGACAGTCTTTTTTGGCGCCCAACGTGGGGCTCAAGGAATTTGAGATAAGGATGATAGTTAGTAGAAGTAACGGGCAAAAATATGTGCAGGATGATTGTTAGGAATGTACAAGTTGTGAAGAATTTAAGAAAGCAGTAACTGTGATATGTTAGTGTGGTGAAGGGACGAGGGGTGGTGTGTGTGTAAAATGTCCACCTTGTCGGTGCTGTGATGATGTTATGTTTATTTTGGTGTGGTGAATTCTTTTTCGTTTTGATTTAAGTGAATTTTGTGAAGGTTGTTGTGATAATTGTAAAGTAAGAGTATGTTGTGAGTAGTCTTAAATATGCTATTAACAGAGGCGAGGGGTGGAATGTAGTGGGTTTACGTGGCAAGGTTTTGGTAGCAGGGGGCTATAGGGGTGGTTTCTGTGAGAAAGATCTAGAAGCTGCCCCATGTTTGGGAAGGGCCCCATTGTTTTCCAGATCCGAGCCAATAAGCGATGTTGTTTTGCGCCTCTGTGAGAGCATATTTAAGACAGGGAAAAAACGCTGCGCCACACAGCAGCCGGGAGAGTCAAGGGAGTGGGAGAACAGCCTTGCACCAAGGTCAGTGTAGAAGGAGGGGGAGAGGTGCTCCAGGCGCCGGAGCAGAAGTCCCCTGCGGCCTGTGGTGAGGACCATGGTGAAGCAGGATGTCCCCCTGCAGCCCATGGAGTACCACGGTGGAGCAGGGTTCCACACTGCAGCCCGTGGAGGAGACCACGGTGGAGCAGGTGGCCCTGCACCGACGGAGGCTGCCGCCTGTGGAATACCCCTGCCGGAGCAGATTCCGGGCCGGACCTGTAGCCCGTGGAGAGGAGCCCACGCAGGAGCAGGTGATCTGGCAGGAGCTGCTGCCCGTAGGGGAGCCAGGTTGGAGCAGTTTTCTCCTGAGAGATGGACCCCGTGGTACGGACCCATATCTGGAGCAGTTCTGGAAGAGCTGCTGCCTGTGGGAAGCCCACGCCGGATCAGTTCATCAAGGACTGCATCCCGTGGGTGGGACCCCACAGCACAGGGGACGAGAGTGACCGAGAAGGAGCGGCAGAGAAGAAGTGCTGTAGACTGACCATAACCCCCATTCCCCGTTCCCCTGCGCCGCTCGGGGGGAGGAGGTGGAAAAGGGTGGATGGGGGGGGAAGGTGCTTTTGTTTTTTTTTTCCTTTGTTTTCTCACTTCTCTCGCTTGTTAGTTGTAGGCAATAAATCTTACTATCTCCTTATGCCGAGTCTGTTTTGCCCGTTACAATAATTATTGCGTGATTTTCTCGTCCTTATCTCAATCCTTGAGCCCTTTTCACATATTTTCTCCCCATTCCTCTTTGAGGAGGGGGAGTGAGAGAGCGGCTGTGGTGGAGCTCGGCTGCCCACTCGAGCGGAACCACGACAACTTCTGATGTATTTCTTTGTGTCCCTTGTCTCCCAGGCTACCAGTGCAATTGCCTCTCCCAGTTTACTGGAAGAAATTGTGAATCAGAGATCACAGCCTGCTTCCCAAATCCCTGCCGGAATGGAGGCTCATGCGATCCCATTGGCAACGCTTTCATCTGCAACTGCAAGAATGGCCTGACTGGAGTAACGTAAGTAAACTTTCCCAGGTGGGCAACGGGAGCATCTCAGTTCACTGATGGGATTTATTTTCTGATTAGCCATTTTGTACTCAACTAAGGGACGTGGTTTAGTGATGGGACTCAGTAGGTCGGGTTAATGGTTAGACTTGATAATCTTGAAGGTCTTTTATAACCTAGACGATTCTTTGATTCCTCCACAAAAAGAACAACCCCAAAGTTAGTCCTTATAACAAGTGCAAGCTAAAGAGAGATGAGAAATCCATGAGGTTTCTGAACTTGGCTCCAAAGTTTTGTTTCAGGCTATGATCTTCAAATGGTTTTCACTGTTAGAGGCTTTTTGATAAATCCATTAAAATCTGTGGTAGCTGGTATGTAATATATTTTTTTTAATGGATCAGTTTCAGTCACCTTAGACCTAGCATAAAAACCTAATAGATTGCATTCATTTTTTAAATTCAAACCTTGATCATATATATACTTGCTGTAGAAACAAAAAATCCTCTGACCCACTTTCTGCCTTTTTCTCATTTGCTTTGTCTGTTTGGACTTTTTATTTTCTTTTGCGTTTTTGTTGATCACTTGTTCTTCTCCCCATTTCTCTCTGTTTAGGGTTCCTGTATTTTTTCTTCCCACTTCTCTAATATTTGCTCATTCTATCTCCAGTCCTAAATAAATTGTAGAAGTCAGTATATTCTCCTCTTCTCTCAAATTAGTAGTCTCTGAATATTTTTACTACATTTTTTCTCAACTCTGTTTTTTCCTTGAATCCCCCTGATATTTATATTGAATCCCATCCTATGGTCCAAAAATGATATAAAAGTTCTGATATTTTCTAATACATTCTGTGAGCCTTATTAGGATCAAGGAGCCTTTTCCTATCCGATGTTTTAAACTCTTATTTCATTCTTGACATTTTCATTTTATTGTCTTAAAAAGCCATGGAATAGCTGCAGAAAAATTTAAATGCCATTAAATAATATGATAATAATATGATAATTTGCCAAGCACCAGCAAGTTGTTCACTGTAGCTGTACCACTTTGAGAAGATAAGTCACCACTTATAAGCTGGGCTGTTTGCTAAGTGTTCCCCAGACCCTATGTTCTCCTTTTCTTCTTTTAAGGTGTGAAGAAGATATCAATGAGTGTGAAAGGGAAGAATGTGAAAATGGTGGCTCCTGTGTCAACATATTTGGTTCATTTCTGTGTAACTGCACGCCTGGTTATGTGGGACAATACTGTGGTCTTCGCCCTGTGGTGGTTCCCAATATACAAGCTGGGCATTCATACGTCGGCAAGGAGGAGCTGATAGGAATAGCTGTGGTCCTGTTTGTCATATTTGTGTTGATCGTCCTCTTTATCATTTTTCGCAAGAAAGTGTTCAGGAAGAACTACTCCCGCAATAACATCACGCTTGTACAGGATCCAGCCACTGCCGCCCTGCTCAACAAGAGCAACGGCATCCAGTTCAAGAACATCAGGAACAGCGGCGACAGCAGGAACATCTACCAAGAGGTTGGGCCTCCACAGGTGCCCGTTAGGCCAATGGCCTATACCCCGTGCTTCCAGAGTGACTCGCGGAATAACCTGGACAAGATAGTGGATGGGTTTGGCGTGGAGCACCAGGAGATGACAACGTTTCATCCCGAGTCCCCTCGAATCCTGACAGCCAGGCGGGGTGTTGTGGTGTGCAGCGTGGCTCCCAACCTGCCCGCCGTGTCTCCCTGTCGCTCCGACTGTGACTCCATCAGGAAGAGCACGTGGGATGCTGGGACAGAAAGTAAGTAGCACTGCATGATGTCCTCATTCTTCCCCACCATAGCTAGGGGTCTTTTTCAGGGTGCAGCTGGTAGAGCAGCACAGCTACACTTAATGCTCTATCCTGAAGGCTAACAAACTTCAAATTGTTATATTTCTCAAAGAAGGGATTTGATTTATTTGAGAGATGTTTGCCTTAGCAGAGCACAGGGTTTCTTTTCTTAGCCATGCTTCCTCTTTTTAATATTTCCTAATGAGTGTTCAACCCCGTTGCGACACAACTTTGATCAAAATTGTCAACTAAAACTCCATGATCTAGGATTTTTTTTTTTTGCCTTATTGTTTTAGGGAATAAGAACAGACATCAGAGAGAGGAACCTAGCACTGCCTCATATCCAACCTCCACATTTTCATCTAAGGCAGCACATTGGCCAAGGTCTTCTAGTGAAAGAATAGAGCATTTTTCATTCCTTCAGGCTGTATTTCACAATTGTGTTGTGGTTGACCTTTTTAGCCATTAAATATAGTTCTGCTGATTGAAAGTATCAGCACGTAAGCCTCCATACGTGCTCTGTTCTGTATTCTCTTGGGTGCTCTTGCCACTGACGCTTCTGGTATCTGCATGAATTTCTGCACAGCATGATACCACACCATGGGGATGGACCTCAGCTGTCAATGAGTTGAATCAGTGCAGCTTCATTACTGCAGCACTCACTCCATCCACTATATACCCTGCTTCTCAGCAGGAGTAAATCAGCTGTTACTATATGCAGGTGCCCCATGCTGGGTAGAAATATCTACAGATAGCAGGTGGAGAGCTGTACTTACCTGGATTGACTGTTTGCAGCACCTGAGTGTGTTCATTCATAATTAACTAACACATCTGTCTCTCAGTGCTTACTGTGAATGATGTGTTTTCCTTGTTATCACTCATAGAATGTGTATTTGAATGTCTGTTTTTAATTACATGTGAACTTATACCACAGGCTGCAGTTACATTTCTGAACTGTAGAAGAGCTGTCAAGACTAAATGTCTGTGATGAAAAACAATTTAAATTGTAGCATAATCTACTCTACATTTATGGTGGATCCAAGGGCCACTGATGTAAATAAAAAGATGCCCAATAACTTTTCTGAGCTTTGAGTGAGCCTATAAAAAGGCTCTCAAGTTAGAAAATGGACAGTAAAGATAAATGCAACTGTAATCTCTTGTATAAGATGTTTATACCACATTTTTAAAGTCATCATTTTCTTTGCCACTGAGACTACGTGGTATCAAAAGTATCTGAATACAGATGTTTATTCCTAAATTATGATGGTGTTAGCTACTCAAGAGACTGTTTGGGCTTCAAACCCTTCAGAAATCTGGGTATTGTCATCAGCTGCCTTCGTGACCGATGGGTCAATTCCTCTATCTGGAGGGAATAATTTTATTCTGACAAAAATAATAGAAGACTACCTATGGGCAGCATTTAGATGGCTCCGTGGTATAAATAGACAAATGCTCATACATATAGAGTACCATTGTGCTTTGTTTTTGCTGTCAATGAAGGTAAAGGGGTTGATGACGCTGAAGAAGTGACCTGTTTTGCAGGAAGTAATAAAGGCAGCAACTCTGAAGTACAGTCCCTCAGCTCTTTCCAGTCTGATTCGGGTGATGACAATGGTAAGAAATGATTTTCTCTTTATTATGCTGGGGACAAAGGCATTTAACTCTCTTTCTAACATTATTAAAAACAATTAGATGACATCTGGAAAACCCTTTAATGATGCTGGAAGTCAGAAAGCCGTGGAATCAAACCCTCAGTTTGTGGCCATTTTTTAAATTACAGGAATGTAATTAAAATCTTGATTCTTGGAGCTCTTGCCTCAGTACCAAGCTTTACAGTAAATCAGTTATGATAGAGCAGACTCATGTTGCCAAGATAGAAGTTGACTAATAGGTAGCAAGTTAAACTGTAGATTTTCCATCATTTTTTCTCTTGAAAGAGGATGACTTTCATGTTTCGTGAGTCAAATGAAAGGGAATTTCTCTGCAGTTTGCCAGGTCTCATTCACAGTCCCAACAAAACTCTGCTGGTGCTCAGCACGCAACAATGAGTGGATGGGACAGTCCCTGGTGGCTTGGCCTCTCCCTGGCAATCACAGTTCAGCTAACAATAGAGCGCTATTAAATCCTTGCTCAGTGCATACTAGTTGCCCCTCTCATGTCCTACATCATTATCTCTGTGGGTGACGTGGGCAGAGCCATACGCAGCCAGAAAGCAGTGTGCAAAGTCAGACCAAACCTTTGTTCTGAAGTCCCATGCATGTTGAGCAGTGGTGCTGAGAAAAGCCCTGATGTTTCTGCCAGGGAGGGATGATGGATGTCTGGGAAGCCTCATGCAGATACACAGAAAAAGATTAGCACAAAGACATTGCACTTAGATTCCTCAGATGCCAGTTAATGAACTGTCAGGAGACTCAGTTCCTCAGTCAAGTCACGCAGCTCTTCCCTAGGTACTCCTGAATGTTGGAAAAAGCACTTAAAGTGAAGGGCACTTGCAGCTCCTTTTCGTTCAGCTGTGACTGAAGCATCATGAATATTTTTGTTAAACTTCTCAGCACTTTCCTATGCCCCCTCCCCCCCAAAAAAAACTTTTGTAATATTGTTTCTATAATAATTATCCATGTGTTCATTTATTGTACATGGCTACTTTTTTATATCCCCCAAATTCTAATAAGGCTTTTCAAGCATCTTATCCTGCCCCCATTTCAGGCAGTGGCATGGTACTGAAATTGAATTGGGCCTTTTGTGCCCACTCATTTTTCCTGAAACCTACAATGAAAATATGGCCTTTAAAGGCAACAACTCAAGTTCAAGGTCTAAACAAATCAATAACTTCAGAGAGAACGAAGAAAGTAACTTAAATCATCTGAGTCATTTTTCAGAGGTCAGTGCAAGACTGCACGCTCTAGCTTTCTTTCAGTGTCAGGTTGGTCTTGCAGTGGAAGAACCTAAAATACAAATACAGGCATAAATAAGCATATTCACACTCACATAGTTGTACATAGGGGATAATGGATATCCCTCTTGAAACCATAAATTCTTCCCCCTCCTGTCATTTTAATTCTTTCTGCTTCACAGCCCTGCAAAGGTTAAAAGGTTGTCATTGAAACAGCAATGGGTACAATTCAGCATTCTGGGGAGGCAGGAGAGGCCAGGCTTCTTCCTCCAAAGCTGAGGTCCATGTGGCTAGACAGGAAGGACAGGCTTTTGTTTTGCTGTTGTACAAATGTGCCAATACTCTCTTGTGAAACTGGTGATTTGTTTCTGACTGAGGAAGCCTGTTTTTCACCAGAGAAGCATTGGGATGCATCTTGCTGAAGGTGTGACCAGATCTATGTTATTCAGTTACTGTCAGGTGCAGACAACCTCCACTCACCCTCTCCATGTTGCTTGGAGCCTTGTCTTCAGATTTGCATTACTAGGTTGAACAGTTGTGTTTTTTTTCAGCCTGAAAACATTTTGAGTGTGATATTGAGCCCAAGTGTACTCTCATATCTACCTCATTTAAATTTCTCAGCTCCCCTAGTCTAGCTGAGAGTACTTAATGGTATTCCCTGTGATCAAAAAACAATTTTTGTTAATGGTCACAGAGAAAAATAGTTGCTGGTCTCAGCAATAATGTTTTGAAAACTCACTTCAAAAGCAAGTTGCAGGTTTCCATAATAAGCAATTTGGAAACAGGAGGATGTGGCAAAAGTGGACTTTTAGGTTACTATTACTGCTGTTGAATTGCTGGTTGTGCTGAACAGTCCAAGGAACTGCTGTTGATGATGCCAATTTTCCACCCTTGGAAGTGCTAGATTTGGATGTTCTCTTACACTGAACTGCCTGGGGTGGAAGTTTCCCTCCCTTCTCTGCTCAGCTCTCACCAGAGCCATCCTTTATCTGCCACAAAGACTCTTGTGATGGGCCTGATTTTTGACCTCCCATTTTTACTCTCAGTTGTCCATAGCTCCCAGATCCCTGGCAGAAGCACCACTTTTCCTTCTCTTATTACCCACTCCCATTTGGCTGACATTCCCAGTAGTGGACTTTCTTCTTGGTGGAGTTCTTTTTCTTTCCACTCCTTCCTTGCTTTGTCTCACTCACATCAGCAATATGTGGGGAAGCCAGGACTAGGATGGGGCTGCAACTTTACTGCCAAAGCAGTGGTTCCCCCTAGCTCTGACAAGGCTCCTCATGCATCTTTTGGCTGCTGCCCACCTCTTTTTCCAGCCACACAACAGCTAATTACATGGTGCCACCTACTTTTCCATAATGTTTATTTGCATTAGCCAATACAAGCCTCCCTTGCTTACACAATTACCAGTGCCACTGATGTCATAAACACTCAACAGAGACATAGAACATGGTTTCTTTGGTTTATCAAGACTCTTTTTGCCAAGCACTCACAAGGACTGAGGAAATTGGATGAGATCCTTGATCCCATGCTCAAAATTTAACACAGTCCCCTCAATGTTCATCATGAAGTTGAAAGCTGCAATTGCTTTCAACATGCTTCTTGTGACCTCTAAGTCTATCAGCTGTGTGAAACAGTAATGTATTTCTTGCCCAACATTTCAGGTCCTCTTCTTAGCCTATTCCAAAGCAATCAGTTTTCTTTTAGCTAAAGACGTCAGAAAACCCAGTACCCAATGGAAGTAATGGGAGTCCCCTCTTGTTTCACTGGGTTTTATCTCAAGTAGTCAAAGACAATGTTGTTAGTTTATCCAAAATTCAGATCAGCTAGGAGATCCCACGCTGTTCCTCTCTGTGTTAAAACATTGTGTGGCATATATTAATTATTTCAAGGAAAAAGTGTATTTTGATTAAATAGTTGCTGAGAACACACAAGGCATTTATGAAAATATTCTGTCAAGCAAAGACCTGAATTTGAACCAAACCTACTTGACTGTGTCCTTCTAATTATGGCAGTACTGCTTTATGTCCCAGAGGTATTGCATTGCATGGCTCAAACCGTAAATAAGTAAAACATTCTCTTAGGAAATAGATTAAGCTTAGCACAGTTACAGATGGTGCGTTGGTCTAAAAGATAATGATCCCTTGGAGCACATGGCATGGTCTCTGGAGACCTTTAAGCAAGAATGAATTAGAAATTAGTGTCAGGTAGACAAGATACTGCTTTGTTTAATTGAATCAGCTGGCCAGTCTGCTTGAATTTATGAGGTGATACACATCATGCCGTATGCCTTTTTGGAAATGCTGGTTTGGAATTTATCACCACTCTGAAAATGTATTGGATTATCTGAAATGAAATGTCCTGCAACCCACTGCATAAATCATGCATTGGTTGGCAGACTTTTTTTTTCTATGTCAGTTCTGTCTGTTTGAGAGAATTTATTGTGGTAACATATGACATGTGTTTTAAATACTAACCTGAAGCTGTCCTTCCCTTCCCTTTATTTTCTGCTTTCCCTCCCCTGCAAGCTTCCATAGTGACTGTCATACAGCTTGTCAACAATGTAGTTGACACTATAGAAAATGAAGGTATTTAATTTTTTTTCTTTCTTGTTATGCAACAATGCTTCTTGTTTTCATTGTGAAACACTCCAGTAGAACCTCACTAATCTACACTGACAAGCAAACCTGTGGTGGGGATTGGGATTTGCAAATCAGCATATTCACCAGCAAACCCAAGAACACCAGGGTGGTGTAACACAAGATATCTATGGGTAATTGGAGGTGGTAGAAAAGGTGTCAAGGCCATCATCATCTTCTGTTCAGTCAATGTTATTGCTTGCTTATTGCCATTGCCTTCAGAGAGAGTAGGATGAGGTTGACAGTGGAGCCAAGTCATTGAGATTGTCCCATCTACAGAGGATGGGAAACAGAAGAAGATGCAGGAAGGCTGTAAAGTATCCTGGCTGCAGTAAAGCTGGCTTATGCACTCCATTGGGACTATGTGGAGAGGAGCAAAGTGGCAGTGGGCAGGTAGCTGGATTCTCCCAGGTAATAGTGTCAAACAGATGCATAGACACAACTCCAGGTATGACACATAGCAAGCAGCCTGCCCACCACTGCCTTTCCCCTGAGGTTGCTCTGCCTACTGAACAGAGCTGAACATTCAGCTCTGCCATTGGCCCTCAGGGTAATCCCATCATGCTACAAGTGGTTTCCCTAACGGTAAAACAAGAACATTACAATTTGCCTCTTTGATAAAGCATTGAGGAAATGTGATATACCAAAAATAAATATTAGTATTATTTATTTGTAGAGCACTTATGCTATTCTTGGGAAAATGTCAACTCAGTATCAACTTGGTTATCCACAAGTCCAAAATATAGTCCATAGTGTGTTTTCTGAAGTATAATATTGCCATTCTTCTGGCTGTTGTATAAAATGAACTAGACAAGGTTAACTTAAAAAGAAAGTCTCACTCAGAAAAATAAAATAGAATAAAATAAAAAAACACTGAAATGAAAGCACAGCCACTGTAATTGTCTCTGCATTCCTAAAGGAAAGCATAAGCAAACACAATGGCTTCCTATCATGCTTTACAGGTCAGAAAAAGCCAACCTGGCAACAATTTCAAGAGGCTGTCACTGAAAATGCTTTGCCCACTTCCCAGTTCCTTACATAAGGGTTACTAATCTTGAATGCCCAGCAGCATAGCTGCTGGAAGCAGTGCATCATTAGTTGCACAGGGGCTGCAGGTGCATCACGGTGGGAGGACTGGGCTCCTGCCCCAGGGAGCTGCAGCAGGTGGTGCGAGTCAGCACATTAGTGAGGTTCTCCTGGATCCTGAAACCATGCAGCTCGGAAGGACCCGACACATCTCGGGTGCAATGTCATTACACTGACTGAAAGACAGCAACATCCTCATCCAGCAGAGAGGAATGACAAAGGAGAAGAGTGGTTAGGGCCGGTTCAGACAGTGCTGCTAAAGCTGCGGTAGCCCTAACCCTCCTCAGCCCAGGCTAATGCAGAGCAGGTAGAAAGCTGCTATCTGACTAACGAGCTAACAAATAAATCACTGTCACCACGCAGCATATGTGGTGATAAGCAAGGGCAAGAGTGGTGTTAATAGATGGAGGCCTGGAGAATAACCTTCTCTGACCTCATCTGTGCCAGAGATTAAGGACTGTCATGCCATCAGGTGCTGCTCATCTGACCAGACCTCCTCCGGCAAGGCAGTCCAGAGACCTTGCCCGGTGACTTCTTGCATGAAGCCCAATAACATGTGGCTGAACAAGAGCATCCCATCTAGAAAACGCTGCAGCTTATTCCCCGCTCTTGTCACACAAAACCTCTTTCCTTGCTCTCTCCCCAGCCCCTGCACCCTCTCCATACTGGAATGCCTCCTTTCCCACCAGCTAGCATGGCAGTGCAGGTGGGAGGTGGGTACGGGGTTGCGGGGCATTGTAGCTGACGGCCCCATTAAATGGCTTTGTATTCTATTCTATTCAGGTTCTTATACCGTGCCCATCACCATGGTATCTGAGCCCAGGTGGGCCCAGATTTGTTTGAACCGGCCCTGAGAATGGTAGATTCTTATTTTTCTGTTTCAAAGTGAGAGAGAAATGTACTTTGCAATTATAAACCATAGAGATGGTGGATAGCCCTTTTTGTATTAAGAATTCCAGCTGTAATGTAATTCCATATCTGTTCAGTGAGGGTAGATAATTAAGATATGATAGAAAAGGAGTATAATGCACATGACAATCATTTCTTTATGTATGTCTGCATTTGACTGGGCAAGCTTATCTTGTACGTTAAAATAAAGAACAATTTAAAATCCTATTAAAATGACACCGAGCCAACTGTACTTTAGAAATATGCATGCAGAGTTTTGTATTTTCACGTGTAAGACTATGCTGGTAACACGCTCAAAGTTACCAGTTTTTACTTTTCACTTTGTATCTAACAGTGTCTGTTATGGATCAAGGACAGAACTACAACAGAGGTGATTTTTCTGAGACCCTTTCTGCCTGTTGGACTGTGCTGGGGTGGGAGGACACTGACTTGATCTGTTTGTTCTTGAACTGCTTCACATGTTCTTTTGTTTGAATTCTGTTGGGTTGCAAATGCTGCATGAGAATGGCCAGACACTTTTTTGTTATTTCAGGATCCAGTTCTCAGTCTGTTGGTTGATCAGATTGTTTGCTTGCACACTTCCTTTCTTGAAACAAAGTCATTGGAGGTGGAAGGGGAGATTAGATGTTGTATCATAAGCATGCTGACTTTTTTTTTTTTTCCAATTAACTGTGAAAAGCATTAATTCAGAGATTTTTGTCATTTTGATTTGTCAGCGTCATAGTTTCTAATACAACCTAGTAACATCCTAAGATGTGAACACGGCCTTAGATTAGCTGTGTTTCATTTCTCTGCTTGTTTGCATTAGCATCATCATGCTGTTTCGTCCTTCTCTCCTACCGCTCTGGTCAGAGCATGGCTGACCCGCGGCAATGGCCTGTGGCGCATGCTGTGATTTAAACGTGCTGTGAGGATTGAGAGTTTGATCTTTAGCAAACTCCAGTGCATGCTCAACACCCCCTTGCCATTAGTGTCCCCATCTTAACAGCTCTGGTTCTCTTCCCCACTGCAGCGTATCATTGGGATACCTCTGACTGGATGCCAAGCGCTCGTTTATCCGACATCGAAGAAGTGCCCAATTTCGAGACAGCAGATGGAGGCTCAGCTCACCATGGCAGCACCAGAGAGCTGGAAACAGATTACTACCTTGGTGGCTACGACATCGACAGCGACTACCCTCCCCCTCACGAAGAGGAGTTCATGAGCCAGGACCAGTTACCACCTCCTCTTCCAGAGGATTATCCAGACCAATATGAAACCCTTCCACCCTCGCAGCCAGTCTCAATGGCAAGTACACTCAGCCCCGACTGCAGACGACGGCCGCACTTCCACCCCAGCCAATACCTCCCTCCTCACCAGTTCCCCCATGAGACGGACACCGCAGGGGCTCAGACTGGTAACGAATTTAGTACTTTTGCTGTTGGCCCAAGCCAGAACACAGAAAACGTTAGTGCAGGTAAGATGCCCTTATCCTTGCACAACTCCCTAGATGCCTCCTCTTCTGACGTCTCAGCCAGCTGTGGCTTTGATGACTCCGAAGTAGCCATGAGTGACTATGAAAGCGTGGAGGAACTCAACCTAGAAAATGTTCACATTCCATTTGTGGAGACCCAGCATCAGACACAAGTGTAAAGGAAGCTCCCTTCTTCTTCTTCCTCTTCTTCTTCTTCCTTTTTTATTTTTATTTTTTGTCATTTGGTCCAATTAATAGTATAAATATTGAGAAGAAATTTTGCTGAAGGTGTATCTATATATATTGGGCAATGCAAAAATACAGTATAACCCATTATTAACTTGTTCAGAAATGATACTGTATGTGCAGACGCGAAGAGACCAATTGTGTTAAGTATTACACATCACAAAATTGTTACAATCTGGAGAGTATGTACCTTCTATTTATTACCAAGAGTAAAACTGAGCTTTTGAGGAAGGGGGAAACGATCTCACTGCTAAATAAATTCCTTCTCTCCCTCCCACCATTACCCAGGGTTGGGGATTGTTGGTTTTTTTAGTATTGTATTATTAAAAGTGTTACAGTGTTATGATCTCCCTACAGCATTAAAGAACTGGTATGGATCATTCCAAGATGCAATATTGCATGAAATATTATGTCAGTGAAAGAGTGAAAGCAATTGATCGCTGAGGCTGCTATGTACAACATGTCAGATGGCTTAAAAAACAGCACTTACAAATTGGTATATCAAAGCCAAGCTACCAGTCATTTGTCCATAAATATTTATCTACACTTTTGTTTGTTACATAGCATTTCATTCTACTTTGTATACATATACCGCAACATATATACAGCAACATATATACAGCCTATATATTTAAGTTGGCCCGCTTTGGTTGCCGTGTTTTAACACCTGATGTCAGATGCGTGTGTACAACTTCACCCATGAGAACTTCTAGCAATGTCAGAGTCTGGTTCATTAGCAGCCTGGTTCTGCCTCAGACGCATACCTACAGCTTCTCTTGACTTCTGTATGCAGCGTGAACATGGATCTGAAAACAGCTAGCAAACCTAGGTATCTATGTAGCATGGCTGATTTTTCTGAAATTCCTTGCTTGGGCAATCACCTCTTTAACAGCAGTCATCATGCTACAATTATTGCAGTAAAATTAGTTGCAATTAAGTTGCATAAAATATTGCTATAATCTCAAATCGTTAGTTTAACATCATTTGGCAAATGTCCATCCTTAGAGTTTATGGGATGAGCTGTCGGCTGCTGTAAAGTGACTGAGTCTGTGGAACTGCACGGATGGGCCATGGCCAGAGATACGGTTTTAGATTTTCTGTTGGATCTGTGTGATTTCGTAGGATTTGAGGACTTCCAAAGGTTGTTTGCAGACATCAGAATATCATGGAATGAGGAAAACTATGGCATCACTATGCTTTTATTCTTCCCTCAGCCTGACTGGAGTAAATGGCCATTCACAGTGATTGGCCCGAGCAGCTAAGTGCAATATGGATATACAGCATTTTTGCTCAATGTATTAAAGCAGAATACATGTACCCATTGCTCAGTGCTATGACAATGTTTCTACCACTTCATTTTACAGCATCTCTATACCTTATACAATGAATGTGAGTCTGTAGTCTGCATTACTGCTGCGGTTTCATCCATTCCTGCCATGGCATAATTCAGTCATTTTGAAAAGCTATTGAATGCATGTCATTGTTGCTAATAAGTAGATTCATTAACAGGTTTCCTATGCTGCTTTCCATATCCTGTCTCTTAGTCAAACATGTTAACTGAATAGGTTCATCAGTTGTATTCCAGGGCGTGTTCTTGACTGACTTGAGCTTCACCCAAAATTAAGTTGTTGTCCATTTCTTGACATACAAAAAGTGTTCGTTCACAGACTACCCCCAACAAGAAGAAATTATTAATAGAATATAATTGAAATAATTGCAGCTTGTAACACTTTTAATAAAACAGCATTTCTAAAATTCTCAGAGTAGGTACAATATGCGGCAATTCTTCATTAGAAAACATCTCATTTATACAGGTACATGAAAAAATGAGTGAACTTCTGGAAATAACATGTACTGCACATACAAGTATTATCAAGTACTTGTCCACAAGTAGTTTCTGTCCATTGAATTTATGAATGTCACTTGGTCTTCTCAAAGTAAACATGCTTCTGTAACGGTGATATATTCTGAATGTGCTCACGGTACGTTTCAACTCCCTTTCCCTGCTATTCTTTCTGTGTTTTCAAGAAAAAAAGAATAATGGAAATTTGTATCGCGATTGCAAGGAACTGAGGGATTTGTCAATAAACCACAAAGTGGTTTGGCAAGCCTTGAGGCACAGACAGAGGATGATTTGCATAGTTCATGAAGTCTGTGTTGCAGGAAATGAGATGCAAGGATTAGATTGATGTCTCTTCAAGATTAGGTACAACTGAGTTGGAAAAGCAAAGCTGCAAGCTTAGCTGCTCTGAAGCAATTTTAAAACTGGTATGACTTTCTGAGAATGTGATAGTCTCTTAGCATCCAGTTGTAGTTTACATGGGGTTTGCTCCTACTCAGTTTTGGTGTGAGACATTTTTATCTATTATGCAATTACTTCTGTTTTAGTCCCCAGCTAGTTATGAAGTGTACTTGTCATCTTCTTTTCTTCAATGAAAAATCTTGAGTAAGACTCTGATATCAAAACTTTACTGGGACATATCAGAAGTGTCACAAGGGAGAACACCACAGGAGCCTAGCAATTGCCATACAGAAAAGATCAATGTTTCTTACCAAGCTTGTTGCCTCAGTAATATCTTGTTGATAGTGAATTTTACTAGTAAATATGCATAAATACAATGTATAGTACTTTTTTCTGTTTTAATGTTGTTGCCATTTCATTTCACTGAACGCCTACAAACTAAAGTGCTGTGGGGAAGGTGCCAAGGATCACCGTTCAGCCTTCTCTGTCCCACTCATTTCTATACCTCAATATCTCCTCCCCTCCAAAGCAAATGAGCCTAATCTAATTTTTCCATCTCAAACAAATGCCCCTCTGTGGATATTGGTACTGATGTGGTCTTTCTGGTTTTGTTCTGGCCCTTTTGCATAGTGATAAGAACCTGAATGCAGATCCCAAGGTGAAATACCTCTTAGGGAGTAAGATTTTCATATTAACATCCTCTTGTTAATCCAAACCATTTTCTTTTTCATTACTGCTCTATGTGGACAAGCCCTAATTTTCTAAGCTGGAAGATAAAAAACACATGCACAACCTGATGTAAGAATTAGTGTTTACATTGTTCCATCCAACATTTAATTCTTTTTCTGCCATATGGTTATTTTTATATCGCTGTTGCTGCCATTGCCAGCTCCCTAGTTTTGTTACTCTTGTCATCTGCTGATCTGGTTGGCCTTGATCCTGCGTGTCTGTATTTCAGCTCACATTCCTGTAGATGGCTCCACTACACAGTGTTTTCTTTCAGGATCAGCTGTAAGAGAGGTTTCATAGACTTAAGTGCTTTGCACTATCAGTGGATTAAAACCCTTAGGATCAAGACAGTTTTTGCTTTTTGTAGAGAAGCAAACCAAGAAATAAGCAACTTTTTAAAATGCAAATGCATGCTCGTGTCAAAAATCACTGACTTTGCTGAGGGATGTACATGGGAGTAAAAGGATGCATGTTCTCCGTGTTTTGGTCCGAATGCCATACACACTGAGAGCCTTTTGATAACTCTGGCAGTGGGAAGAGCCTTAAAGTGACTGACATCGTAATTTATGCTGCCAATACCACAATAAGTGGCCTTGTGCAAAAGGCTTATGTACTTAAATGTGTTGATTACTTTGCCTTTGGGTTATAAACATCCTAAAAACAAAATAAACAAAACAAACCATAGACCCAAAGGTATTGCATGTGATTGCTATCCTGACCCAGTATCTTATAGCTGGGCACAGGGCCCAAGGAGACAGGAGACACAACATCACCTCCCTCCCACAGGGCCAAATGGATAGCCCTGCTAGAAGACCACCATAAAGCTGCCTTCCTATCGCTGCTCCTATAGGAAATAGCATAGGAGAGCAACCAGGAAGATGGGGCAGCAGAGCTTCACTACAGTACTGTGATTTCCACACAGCCCAGAAATTTTCCTAAAGCTTGGTGACATCCTTGATCCTGAATTATCCTGTGGTTTTCTTTACCCTGTAGAGCAGCACAAGGCTGGAAGGAGACAAAGGCTTCTTGCTGCCTCTGTTTTCCTGACAGAAGAAAACTGTGTGCTCCAGCACGGGCTCTACCCCTCTGCATGTCCCACAGGCAAGTTAGATTTAGGTCCTTGGTATTTTTCTTCTCTTTTCTAAATTCTCTAGTATAGTCTGAAGTAGTGCTGGCCTTGATGTATTGGTGCCCTCTTCAGTGAGAAACTCAGCCTGGATACAGCATGGTGAAGCAATGCATGACACCGAAACACTGATTATTAGGGAGGCAGCAGCCTGTTGTCTCTGAGAGCCAGACAGGTGGTAATCTTCAAGAATATGACATGAAAATTGTTGCTGTTGGCTCAATTTAACATCCATTGTAAAGAAACATATGGGCAGGACAGAAAAAATGGTTAAAAATATGGCTTTACTCCTCATCAAGCTCCTGTTTGAAAAGCTAAAGGAATGCTATAGTGCATCCTCATAGCCACTAATAACTGCAGACACAGGAGAGTTGAAGGTGCCCTGGACCAGTTCTGCTACACTTCATTTGGAAAGGTTGCATGCTTAATAATGGAGGAAAAAAAAAAAAAAAAAGGCAATTTAAAGCCAGTAGTGAAAGTACATTTATGCTTTGTTGGTATTTTGGGGGATCTATTAACTGAATAATAACGGATATTTCATAGGTTTCCAAAGAGAGAGCTACATCTTAAAGTTCATCCTCTGATCATTTACCATCATTTGCCATGCAGTAAAACTGTGCTTTTTGCATCTCTGTCCATCTCAATACACTAAACTGCAAATAGAGCCTTAGAAATTTACAGTATTGCCCATTATCCATGGCCTTTAGCCTGTGTTTCATAAACTTGACATTTAACATCTCCATGACCAGAAGGAGCATTCAGTTAGTAAATCAGCTGCATCGTCACAGGGATGGGTGGATGGGGAGGAAATGAAATTAAATTCATTTCATTATGTAATAATGAAAAGCAATAACTACAAGTATGTCGTATTACACAAAGGCCATAAGTAATCTTTACCAGTGTTAAGAGTGCACTTGAACTGTATTGTGGAAAGAGATTGGAGCCCTCAGAACTGTAGCATTCTTCTGTCATAGGAGTACCTGAATCGCTGTTATTTAACAATGCAATGAGCCCATGCTGCCGCTTTTCAGGAAGTGACAAAGATGTTTAGGAATGAAAGCAGTTCTCTTTAAAGCACTGTATCAGAAAAGATTGTCTTGTAAATTTTACCTGTTGCAAGCAGGCTGGTTTGTAAAAGATGTATGTTTTGGTGTTTAAAAAGAAGTTTATAAAATAATGTATATAATGGTTTCAAATTACCAGGCTTTTGTAGATATTTGATGCCAATCAGGTCGCTTTAATTTTCTTTTTGTTTGTTCGTCTGTTTGTTTGGTATAAACCTAAAGGGTCATCAAAGTTGGTTTAAACTTTTAAGGTAACAGCAAAAAAAAAAGTTTTAGATTTGAAAACTGGTACTTTTTAATCATTTCAAAATGTACTGTAACTTTTCTTTTGGTTCTTCTCTTTTTGTTTAACTTTTTCTGTTTTTAAGAAGATGTTTTTTATTGACTTTTTTTAAATGAATGTGTTTTGCACAAAAAAAAAAAAAACAACAACCCTAGAGATATGAGTTTTATGCCATTTCAAGTAGTTATTAAGAGATGTCATATCTCCAATGACAACAGATTAAACCTTATGCAAAAGGGAAGGTTTATCACTTTGAGTGGGTATAGTCCCTCATCTGAAAACTAATTGTTCCTTCATAATTGCTGTTGGCAGTATTGTCTTGTGTTCTTTTGCTATAAAAACAAAACAAAACAAAAAAAGTGTACAGGTTTGTAACTGCCAAAATTTGCTAAAGTTGATGGTTAAAACAAGTTTTCCAAGTAAACAAAAAGAAAAGCCCAGCTGTGTTGATTATTTCTTGGTTTTTCTCCTACTTTCAAAGGAGGGAACAAGATAAGACATCAGTTCTGCAAGGAATGTAGCATTTCATTACCTCACTGTGTGCAGTATTGCAGAAAATGCTACTTGCTTGGACTCTTCAAATTCATTTCATTATTACATGGCAATTCCTCCAAAGGGGCCCCTACTCACACTGCAGGATCCTTGCCAAGAGTTGCTTGGCTGGTGTGTGTATACTAATGTGGTTACCTAATTAAAACCACAGTCTTAAACGATGCAAAGGTTGTCAACAAACTTTAAACAATGCAAAGGGTGTCAACACATCATGTAGCCATCTAGGCATTGAGCTCCATCAACTCAGCCATATTCAGGTGCAATTCAGCTGTTCTGGGTTAGCTGCTTAGCAGGGGTACGAGGGATGAGTGCTCAGAGGTAGTGTGTAAAGCAGGAGCCCACTCTGCAGCGCAGCAGGACAGATTTGCCTCCTGTGATGGGCTTCTCTGTCCTCCAGCATCATGGCACCAGCAGCTGGGACAAATTCAGGTGGGAGGTCTCAGGTGTGTAAGCACTGGCCCAGACAGAGCCCTCATTGTGCTGGGCACAATACTCGGTCTGCTCAGGGGCTTCATTCTGGGATGAACTCCATCTACTTCTCCTTGAACACATCTGATCTACTCCACAGCCCAGTGCAGAAAGAAGTGTTCCCTCCAGGGCTCTTTGAGTGCCCTGCCATGAAGCAGTTAGGAGCACGCCTTGCACTACCAAGGAGGAGGGATGCTGCTTGCATTGTGGTATCCTATTAAAATGTGAGACTCAGAGCAGTGTTTGAACTAAGCCTGCTAGCCAAGGCACAAATACCCTTCTTCAACATTCTTGAAACAGGATTTAAACTGTGGAAAGGCAGAATACCAAGTCAACATTAAAAGTCTCTCTTCCCCTAAGAATAACAAGATTTTTCCAAGAATGGATAAGTAAGCCAGTTTCCTTTTTATATCACTGTTTGTATATTCCCTGCTTGTAGAAGAGCTTTTCTGCTTTTCCACCTTTCCCAGCAGATATTGACTGATCCTCAGTGAAACACTCATGGCAGTGGAAGTAGTACCAGAGGTCAGCGAAGTTCACTGGTATAGTGAGATGGAGCAGAGAAGCAGACAGGAAAGACTAGTTTGGAGAACATTCAGGACTGAACGACTTAAAATTCCTGCCTCAGTTTAATGTCCAGAGCTAGAGAACAACATCAGTATTTCTTTTAGGATGGAAAAGATGAGAACTGGGGTGGCAAAGAGGTCAAAGCTCATGCAAGTGTCCTGTCAAAAATTTCCACCACTGGTTGTCCCCTTAACTCACGCCAACAATGAACTATTTCTTCCTGCCATGTGTTGTAGTAACAGGTTGTGCAAATTTGCAGCACAACCAGGTGAACATAGTGGAAAACAGCTTCCCCCATTATCACAGACTGTGCTGCCAGAGAATAAAACATCACCCAGCAGCAGACATGGTGTCTAAACGTTAGGAGGTAAAATCTAATGGGAAAAAATGGAAAGCAGCGGGTGATGAAACCATGGCTCTGGTGATTTCAGTGGACCCGAGTTTTTATCAGAAGAATCTTCTTTATTTCCACAGAAATACCTGTAATGCAAAACAGCATGGAAAGCAGGGCCAGCATTCCCAGCCCTTTAGAAACAATCAGGGGTTTCCACAGTTCTCTGGGGATCAGGAAATGAAGAGGAGATTGCCCTTCCTATCTTCAAACTTAATCTCAATTTTCAGATCAAAGACCTTTCCCTGTTGGTAACATCCTTTCTGCTTCCCCTTTGCATGCTGCTTGCCCCCACTCTTACCACTCAATGGGGAAAAGTCAGTGCAATGACTTTGACTTTCTCTCGAGTTCAGAGAAAGCAATTCAGAAGCCCCCTGCCTCTTTTCAGCCAGCAATCATGTGTTTCAGGGAAGAAAGCCTTTTCCAAAGGGCACACCAGCCTGCTGGAGGAAAGGCTCCTGGCTGTAGAAACATGCCCAGTTCCATGCAAGAGGAGGCCAGGAAAATGTAACAGCAGTTTTTTTTCTCTTTTAGTTTAATTCTTTCAGGTGTATGTTCTCCCCAGAATACTTCTCTGCAGCACACCTCACCTGCACTCCCACCAGAGCCAAAGGACAGCAGCAGGCACCTCCTGCAGGAGACGTGCTCTGGTGCAAGCCAAGGTAAATCCACTGAGCTCTGTGGACACAACTCAGCTGCTGTGATGTTGCCTAGGGAAGAGAAGAGGTACAAAGAAGCTGCACAGAAGCCAATTCCCGCTGTCCCATTTGGCTGATGCTTGGCTTGCTCAGACGTGTCATGAATTGCTCTCAAGGGAATAAATGCTGCTGTAAACTGGCCAAGCAGAGAAAGAAGTTGCCTGCTATGGCCTATTGATCAGTTACCTGGGAGTGTTTGCAGGGACACTTGTATGGACAATAACAAAGAGAAAAAGAGAACAAACTTTTTTTATTCAAGTCACTTTAAGTGATTTATTTTATTTAAAAAAATACAGAAAATTAAATACATTAATTAAACATAATGTCATAAGGTGATCATATGAGAAATCAAGTTGCGCTAGTAACTTAACTTTAATACAGACAAAAGGTGACGTGCTGGTTTTATTAAGTCCATTAGGTCACTCCTGTTGTCTTCAATGTGTCTGACTTCACTGGGTCTCCCTGAGAATGGGATGTTTCACAGAATTACAGAATCACAGAATTTCTAGGTTGGAAGAGACCTCAAGATCATCAAGTCCAACCTCTGACCTAACGCTAACAGTCCCCACTAAACCATATCCCTAAGCTCTACATCTAAACGTCTTTTGAAGACTTCCAGGGATGGTGACTCCACCACTTCCCTGGGCAGCCTGTTCCAATGCCTAACAACCCTTTCAGTAAAGAAGTTCTTCCTAACATCTAACCTAAAACTCCCCTGGCGAGTTTACAACACAGCAGAGGCTACATCACTGTCTAAAGAGAAGCAGGAAGGATTTCTCCTGGATTTTTTTTTTTTCAGAAACTTAAATACCCTTGTTCAATGTAGGTGTGAATTGACAGGTTGCAAGGAAACCAAGTGCCATCCATTCCCCATCCCACTTTGAGCAAAGCAAGACTAACAGCTTCTGTGCATTTTTTAGTCAAAGATTAATACCCAGAGCACTAGGGCTTGCTCCCTGCAGGTTTTCCAGCACAAAAACTGTGCCTTGTGTTTCCTTCCCAGCAAAGAACAAATGCGGTCACAGGCCAAGGGCTCCTCACATGTCTCCAGTGTTGGCACCTCCATTTGACCCAGCCATCCTTGGCTGCTTTACCTTCAGTGAAGGGATGTAGGCACTTCAGGATGCTAAGTCACCTAATCCATTGTTAATGTCTACTTTAGAAGGACAACAGCTGAGAAGAGCTCATGTGTCTTCAGTGGCAATTAAGGATTCCAGATGATAGCCTCAGCCACAAACTTGGATCCTATGGATTCCACATTCAGTGCATGTTTTGCTTTTGGGAATTGTTGTTCATGTAATTGTTTTAAGCATCTTTGTTCATGAGTGAGAGAGATTAGCAAACCAGACAGAGGCAGGAGAGCCACTGAGATGGTTGGGGGCTGGAGCATACGACATATGGGGAAAATTTAAGGGACCAAACTTACACGGTTCTATGATTCTATTTCTGTGTGTTCCGTCCTAAGAAATAAAATGTTTTCTATTCAACTGAAATCCATCTGTTGCCATGTATAAAAGTTATTTGCCTTTTATGAATTACGGTAAACCTAAATCTTATTTAGTAGGTCCTCAGGAAAAAAAAAAAAAAAAATTATCTCTGCTTACTGTTCAGTTCTAGCAGCACTAATTAATGCAAACCTCAAAGTCATGTTACTCTATGAAAAAATATATATGTTCCTAAAGCAAGAAGACAAAGATCTCATTAAGACCTAGTTCCCATTGTAAAATTTCTGCTGACAGATGGTGTCTTAACATTGTCTCCTATTGAACGGATCCACATATAGCCTGATGTAGCCAACAATACTCAAGATAAACACCAATACACCTGGGCAGTCAGGGAGACCTGCTTAGTACACAGGGTTTATTAGGTTAACCAGAAGGTTAGCTCTTTCCTCCCTCTGTCTTTTAAAAACCTAGAAGTGTTTAGGAAAGTTGCTTTCTCTGGAGGCCTACAGCTGTGAACCAGGTAGTGTGGGCTCGTGGACAGACGTTCACTGAAGCAATGTCATTCTCCTAGAGCAGGAAAAAAAGCTGGATCTTCTCCACCTGTGAGGAATAGGGCTTGCACAAGCCTCTGCTGGTGTAACTGCAAGGAATGGGATGCTGGAATAGGATGCTTAGGTACTCACAGAGCTGGTGCTGGTATTCACATAAGAAGCAGAGGAGATCCTGGACCACGAAGTCCTAGATCAGCACACTATGTCCTGATATATGAAGAATCTACATCAAAAAACAGTAAGGCTGGAGGCATCCAAGCTTTTTTTTTTTTTTTTTTTTTTTTTTCAGGAGAAGCTAAAGACTATGCTCTTTGCCCTTTCTGTGAATATCCATTAGCCAAAATGGGTGACTTCTGGTATGGCAAGAAAATGTGAGCTTACCCTGCCCTTCCAAAGATGAAGGATTTCTTCACAACACAGCAGGACCACATCCAGAAGTACCAGAAGGACTGCAGTGCTGTGAGATCTCATGTGAATATAATACTGTAATATTGCTAAGTGCTAGGCTTCATCTGTGTTATAAAGACCTCTCATTTTGGAAAGTGGCATCGATTTTTCCCCAGGCCAGAGGTGAGGATATTTATATTTCTTTGATTATCATTAGCAATAAATCAGAGCCATGTCATGAAAAATAAATAAATTAATTAATTAAATAAAATAAAAAAAAAAGAAAAAAAAGAAAAAAAAAGTGAGTAATTGCAAACTGAAATAACTTAAGTAACTTGAGAAGAATATAATCATTTCATTTTAAAAGTATGAGGGCCTGATCAGCCAGAGTGTTGGATACTGCAGTTTGATCACCTTCTTCAAAGGAAGCTTGGTGACCACAGTACAGCCTCCTCCCACCATCAGTCAGGTTATTCCCTCAGGCTGCCTGTAGCTGGGTGCAGAGCAGCACATCCCCAGGTAAGAGTCTGGAGAACACAGAGACTTGCATTGCTTCACTCAGTGATACTAAAGAGGTTGGTGCTTGCAAAGCAGCCTCTACTTAGGGAATTTTGCTTAATTTAATTCACTTCCAATTAACACAAAAATTTGATTACTCATTTGGGTAGCAAGGAAAAAAAATAAGAAGAAGAAGAGAAAAACATAACCAAATAAACAAAATGCTAGGGAAATATTTATCTCACAAGCTGCAGTCCCCAGTCATGTCCTCACCCTGGTGTGGGTGTCCCATGGCCGCAGTCCCCCTGAGGTACCTTCTCTGGCATGAAGATGTCCCCAGCAATGCCTCCATCCATGTCTTCCCACGTGTCTCTTCCCATGTTGCTTGACCCTTGTAGCTAACATTTTTCCTTAAACATCTTTGAGCACAAAGTTTTGGCATCCAGTGTGTTGTTTGCATCATTTTGGAGCTGGACAGAACCAGCTCTGACTAATAGTGGACAGTTCCTGACCTCCTCCCACACAGGTCACCCCCAAACCTCCATGCTACCAGAACCCTGCAATTTATGATCAACATAGTGCCCTTATTGCCTTGTGTGCTCTCTTGATCCCCTAAACACTGCCCTAGCTGCACGGATAAACCTTAGATCTTGCTTCTTTCTCTTTCCCCTGAGATCCTGTATTTTCTACTTTCTACCATGATAAGAAAGCTTCTCATTACCTTCTGCAACAATTGTCATATATTGTCTGAAATACAGACAGTCCAGGCTAACAGCTGAGACATTTGCCACAGCTTGCCTCAGCTTTTACAGCCCTACAGGGTGCTGTGCTCCCCCTGAGCAAAGCTTCCAGGCCCTCATAACTCTGGCGAGTAATCTGGTGCCTCCGGTACCAACATCTCCCTCCTTCTGTCTGGGCTTTGTGAAACCCTGCCTGAACCGCTGCGGTTGGTGCCTGAGCTGTTGTGGTTGGTGCCACTGGGTCTTGCTGGGATCCAATGAGCCCAAGCCTCACTGTCCTTGATCTTTCTGGGGATTTCCTTACGGGAAATTTCTTTCTGTTGCTTTGCTAGCACTGTATCTCTTCCTTGCGAACTGCAAGCTCGATAGCTGCCTAAATTTATTTCAGTTCAGAAGTTATACCAAACTATTACCAGCCTTACCGTTGAGAAGATGGTAGAATGAACTTTCAAAATATGTAGACCCTTATAGAGCAGACTACAGACATGTGCAGTTACAGAGTCTGATTATGGTTGCACTGTGTGTTTCAACATAAAGTAAGAGAAGTAAACTCAATGCCCTTTGACTATCTTGTCCTCAAGGGCTCACTCTTGGTCTAGAGTCATTTACTTGACTAGTTTGCCATTAACTACAGTGGGAGTTTAGGCACCTGGGTGACTCACAGACACCTACGTTTGGATTAACATTATGGTGCAGTTCAGCTGCTTACTTCAGTGTCATTTCAGATGACAGATATTCCACCTAGGCTCTGGTATAGAAGGACAAACATCTACAGATTCTGTGCCAAATTTGCCAGTCACGTGCATATGTCTTTGGCTTAGATGAATGCATGCTCAGTTGCCTGTATTTAGGCAACTGATTCAGCCCAGCTCCTTAAAAATCTTCTTTCCCAGATCCCTCCTGTTCCTCTCCTCAAGAAAATTGAATGACAGTCTGTTCAAATGGCAGGGCTGCTGGGCTGCACATGCACAGTATTAAAGACCACAATCATCTTTTTTTGCTTTCCTTCTCTGCAGTCGCTGTAATTCACATGAACACAGACAGTAATCTTAGTACAACCAGAAAGCACTGACCATGGCTATGTTCATCCAGTTGTGTGGCTGAGCTCCACACCCTACGGTACACATTCCCTGCCCTGTGTGTGTAGAGTTGCTGTATTGCCCCTTAGTACGATATGTTTTGAAGGTATGGCCAGTAGGCATTAGGCTTCTGTGAAGTTCAGTCACTAAATGGCAGCTAATGTGGGCAAAGCTGGAACTCAATATCATTGAGGTCTCAACTAAAAGAAAATAGAAGGGCAGATATGCACAGCATTTAGAGCTGAATCAGACCACAGAGGCTGGCATAACTTGGTGAAAACGTTCTAAGAAAAACAGTTACTGAAGTAACATAACTTAAATATCAGACTTGTAGTGTTAAATCTGTGGATCATCATCACCCAGCACACAAGTTTCCAGAAGAACAGAGAAGAGGTCCATTCTTATCCAAGTCCTACTGATACAAAAATTATCTGGAAGTCTTTAAAAAGACTTAGTAAAGTCTTTGCTTGTCTAATTTATGATGCAATGACACAGAACTATTGTTTGAATGGTAAATGATTATGGAAACTGGTTGAATATACAGAGAAGGCTGGAGCATATGGCAAGCCAGAACCTTTTGATTAGGATGCACTTTTTAATACATGCAATCATATATCTCAGAGAAGTGAATATACATCTGTTTCACAAGGTGAAGGAAGTGTGGCTTGGTACTGTGTCCTAGTAAACTACTCAGAAGTAGTAGAGTAGATAATCCTTGAGTAAGTGTTTTAACTGTGATGGTAGGACCTTGATGTGTGGCTGAGAAGCAATCTTTGGCTGCATATTTGGAAATGCCAAATGGTAATAGGTACATAATATTTCCATCTTTACTATAACTCATTCAAATCCTCACAGTTCAAAAAGGGAGATTGTGAAGTTGCAAAGCATTCAGAAAAGCAACAGGATGGGTCTGAGAGTTGTGACCCAAACTTTACAGTGACAAAATAAAAGTTTGGGATCTCTATTTATTTAGTATCAAAAGATGGGTAAAAATAACCACAGGGGGGAAAAAAAAAAAAAAAAAAAAAAAAAAAAAAAAAAGTTCCTATTTTAGATTAGATCTACAGCAAAGGCAGGGAATTAACATCTAGAAATCACTCACATAGAGCTTGGATTGAGTGTCTATCACTGGACATCTTTAGATCACACCTGTCTGATCTTGATCCATTCTGCATCTGTCCCTCTGGTGGAAAAGCTGTGGTTCAGCTAATAGTTAAAGAAATGACAGATCACCCAGGAAACTTGTTTGGTTTGTGGTACACAGAAAGCCAGCCAATGTCATCAAAATTAATTCCTCCCATTGCTAATAAATTAAATAAATAAATACATACATACATACATACATAAATGATCAATTCACATAGAGAGGAAACAAAAAGCATGTAAAATACAGAATCCACATGGCACCTGGCCAGAGGACCCTTAGGGCCTTGCAGAGCCCCCTGCAGTACTCCTGCCCGTCCTTGGCATGTGCCTGAGCAGCCGGAGCTGCAGCAGTCCTGAACTTTGCTAGAAGCCATTGAGGGACATGTAGTTGATTTATGAGCACTAATTTGTCACTTGTAATATTTCTTTCTTATTTCGCTCCCTCCACCCCCCTTTTTTCCTTGTGTAAAATGATATTTTTAATCCAGCACGGATGTTTCATCATATTGCCTGTAATATGGAGAGCAGAAGACTTCAGCAATATTACTCCAAAACACCTTCTGAGGGTATTTAGCATTTGCAAATGAATCACTCATCATGTACTCTGTAGGAAGAAATAAATTTTCCTGTAAATTGCCAGGGAAGGTGTTTTTTTCTCCGTCTTTTATTTTCTCTCTTTTTTGCTGCTTTTTTTTTTTTTTTTGAGCCAGAGATGTTTTTGACATTAGATCACTGCCTTGACGTGATTTCTTCACAGGAGACTCATTTCAGGGGGGCAACAGAGTTTATCATGTGGGGGAGAATTACTCATCACTTACAGGAACTAAGGAAAAAAGAAAAACTTCAAATTGTCCAAAGCACACAGTAGAAGCTCTGACTGAATGCTTTAGGTAACATAAAGGTCCCTGGCATGTTCCCACACATAGAAGATAAGGAATGATCACAGCTACACCCTTGGCAGTACAGGAGACAATAGAGTTGGGGCTTTCAGCTAGGTCCTGGAATTAGAATATGTGTCGGAGTGACAGGACAATGACATCTTGAGATTTATTATAGAGAAAGCTGTTGTGTCAGGTGTTACTGCTGCCTCCCACAGAACTATTGTGCTCTGTAAGTGCTCACAAAGACACTGCCACACTAATTTTCCTCAACAGCAGAAGCCAGTCACTGAGTTTTGCACTTTTGATTCAAGTCAGATACATATTTCTCACTGAATTTCAGGTTAATGTCCTGCTGAAAAACTCAGTGTCAGCTTGGGTTTTTAGGATTTGGAAGAAAATCAACTACCCATTTAGCATGTATGACTGGATAAGCACTTGAAGGCTTGCAAGTAAGTAATGAGTTTACCCATCCAGATTCCATGATGGCCCTAGGGAAATTCAACAAAATCCAAGTAATTTATTTCAAGTGATGGCTACATAATTAACTGCAACCAAGTCAAAGTGCTTTAAAAATTTACCATGTCTTGGCTCACCTAACCATCTTTCAGCATGTTGCTATCAACTCCCAGATTCATGTCCCTCCCAGACATGAAGGAATGCACAATGATGTAAAACTCTCATGAACGTGCTGTCAAATACCTAATATGTGATAGACAACACTGAAATAATATACACTGACTCATCTCAAAGGTTACATAGTCCCAGCAATGTCTCCTGCCCTCCTGCCCAGAGCAATCTGACAGGCAAAGAGCAAATCTCCACACAGGAGGCAGCAAGGCAGAAGTAGGCAGAAGCTGTCCATTCTGTCCAGCACTAAGACATCTCCATGTTTACTCTGGTCTTTTGTTTGTTCCCATCTCAGTATACTTGTCTCCTTTTTCCTGAAAGGTTGGACCTTTCATCAGCCCCTAGTTGAATTCTTGTCTCCTTTCTAACCTTTGCTTTCCTTTTTGGTTGAAGAAGCAGAGAATATATAAACGATGTGGAATGAGATGACAGGAAAGAATAGCTCAGGGAAATCACACTGAATGAAAAAGCAGCTTTAACTGAAAGAAGGTTCAAGGAGGAGACAATACTCAAGCTGAAGAAGAACTTTTCTCTGCAGCATCTTGGGCAGTTGAAGATTCTGGTCATGACCCGAGACAGTCACAGCAGCGATGCTGGCATTGGTGTAAGCCCAGTGCACAAATACAATGCAGCTCACCACCCAACAACCCTCACATGCCCTTTCCTTCACATCCTGATGCCTGGTTCCCTGCTATGTGCACTCCATCCATGCAGCTTTGCCACCAAGCAATAACCTCTCCCCACCATCACTTCCCCTTGCTTTGTTGCTTCTGTTGCTTATGCCCCGGGGGTTCTTCTTGTCCTCAGGCTGGGTTCATGGTGTCAGCTATATCACAGCTTTCTGGCAGAGCAGGATGCTGCAGGATCCCAGGACACCTGCTTTTGTCCTACTAACTGTTTTCAGAGCTAATCTTCTTTGATGGTCTCGGCACTGCAAGGAGCCAGTTGCCTGGGAGCCGCTGTTCAGGACATGATAAGATGGTGCTGTCAGGAGCCAGCATGCCTGTGGTGGCTGTGATAAGCTGAGGTATTCCTCTTCCCTACGCTCTTTCCATCTGAGAAGATTTCATGGTATGTTATTCTAGGTGTATATTTCATCGCTTCTTAAAGTGTATGGTGGTGTCACCTCTGTCCTGCAAAGCAGTGCAAGGAAAGCTTGGTAGCTCTGTAGTGGAGCTGGTTATGAAACTACCTCTGGGCATACAGCTTCATCTTTAATCTTTCTGTCTTTTGCTGTCCCTCAGTTCCTGAGTGCAGCATAAAAACTTTGCTCCTCAAAGTTCTTTTCATGTGCTTTTTTCTTTCTCTAAAAGCAAATTAAAGGGGATAAAACACCGTTCTGTGCCCACATAAAACCACACCATGCCAAAGTGCAGCATTATCAGTAAATAGGCAGCGTTTAAAAACATAATTTGTGAATCGGGCCAGAATGCAACTGAATATCACATTTGAGAAAAGATGCATGGCAGAAACATTTGTGCATGGCCGTAACAGAAATGCAGGAAAGTGGATGCCAGGCCACAGTGGAGTTTATAGCTGTATCAGCAGTGATTTCCCCCAGCCTAAAACCCACAAACATTTCATCTATTTAGGCTTTATATTTTCATTCAGTTAAAATGGACAATTTGTGAGATCCCTTATTACTGACTGATTTCCTCATTTTCCTCTTTGGATTGCCAGAGGTTTAAGATGAAAAAGATATCAATATTCAAGGGGGAAAAAAAAAATAAAAATAAATGACTTATGTGAAACAGCAAATTCAGTGCAATCGTTTTTGGAAGGAGGGATTTCTGATAAATTGCCAAATACTGCTGAGACGAATAGAAATTCTGACGACAAATGCTGATCGCAAAGAAAACCTCATTTATTATCTTGATGTGTCATTTTGGTGCTCTTAACATTTTTAATCATTGTCAAGTAAGAAAAAGAATCCAAAATAACTGAGCAGCTGCTTGGCTCCATTTTTCTTGGTATGGAAAGGAAATCTTTGCTTCTGCTCTAACTCCCTGGATAAATACTTCCTTTCATGGGTTTTATTTCATTCTAATCCTCCTGGTGTATATGTGAAAGCAATTGTGTGTATAAATACACAGAGCAGCTGTAGCCATATTGGATAATAGGCCTGTAATTACTTCTCTGATTTAAAGTCCTATAGTTTATTCCACAACTGTTGTGATGCATTTTTATTAATATTGCAATAATTTTGCTGCCCTTTTGCTAAGTTGCATACCATTGTCTCCCAAAATAAATTGGGTACTTACAGTAGAAGGGATAATTAGAATTTAGCTCAGTATGGAAAAACTTAACTCTCAATGCACCAAATCAATCTATTCACAACAGGAACTTAGGAACTGGGTTACACTGAAAGTCTGTGGCTGAGCTGGGAACAAAATCCAGTGCTGACAAGCCCACTACCATCCACAATGCTACCCTCAAAGTAAAATTAAAGGTTTAAGTTTCACACACCACCCTCCAAAAAAAAAAAAAAAAGAAAAGAAAAGAAAAGAAAAGAAAAAAGAAAATAAAAGCAAACAAACTCCAGTTGCTTAATATTCAATATGCTTCATAATATTGTGACAAATTAAAATGACTGAAGCAATGTGGTAAGACTCAAATCCACTTAGGGACTGTATTGCCTAGAGCTTTGCCTAGGCTTATAAGGACATAAAAGAAAAAGCCACAGCAGCTTAGGCCCAAGGTCCACGTGGCTCAGCAGAAGGATGGCATGCATGGACAAACACGTATGGCACTGGCAGCTCAGAAGCTGTGTAAGGACTTGGAATATCTGTGGAAACCCTAAAGCATGGATGTCTGCTCCACTTCTGAAGCCAGCACATGAGGCTAATACACAGCTATCACTGGCTGCTGTGGCCAGAGCACAGGTGTCTCCAAAAGGAAACACGCTGTGTCCAGCATCTGCAAATCCCTAATTCTTGGGGAAGGGGGTTGAGGTGGTGGGGAGAAAAGAAACCCTCAGTGGCGATAAATGGATGCCTAGGGAATGGAAACAACAGAATGAGCATGTATGACATTCCCCACTAATATTCTAAATATACTAAAAATTCTTCCATTGCATGAACATTTGACCACTGAAAGTTTGGAAGGCCTTAGCTTTTGCTCCTTGGCATAATATAAGCAAAGCAGTAAGAGGAAGACAGATTAAAACTGAAGTTCTTTTGTACTACTTTATTGAAAGCATCAAAACTGAAGCATAGGGTAAAGGTTCTCATCTAACTGGGGCTTAAAAAACCCTTACGTTTCTGGAGGTAAGTTCTTGTAGCATCAGATATGATCAATAAGTGTAATTTAAATTTCTTTAAACACATTTACCAACAAGCCAGGATTGTCCCATCATGAATTGATATGTTAACTCCTTAGACTAGCTAGGATTTACCCCTATCTTTCTTTTTCGTAAATGTTGCATTTCTAACTAATACACTTACTGCATTAGCTAATAAGGGTGGCAGGGGAATGGAAGGCAGCAACTGTGAAGCCAGTTTTTATAGCTAGCTCCGGGTAACCACAGGCAAAGAAGTCCAAACACTGCATTAAGAAACTAATGGGAAACTATGAAAGAGAATAGAATTAAGCCACATGTGAATAAATATGATGTATCAGAAGAGAGTTGGTACTGATTTGGTGAATAGAAGTAATCTCTCACAAGTCTGCTTGAGTTCTTTGGAGACATCAGTGAAGATGCTGTATTAATTGTCTGGTCAATGTGATTTACCTGGACCTTTAAAAAGCTTTCAGTATGGTCCATCAAGAGAAGTTCACCAAAGAAATTAAGCTGATAGGCAAAGATGGAAATCCCTCTGGGGAAGAACACTTTAAACATAAGAAATAAAAGTTTAGAAGAGGTCATGAGTTTTAATATTACAGAGAGGTTACAAAAATAATTTCAGAAGGATTTGTGCTAGAACCTGGGCAGTGCAGCATATTCATAAATTATTTATAGAGGTGATGTACTGAAGTTTACACATAATATAAAAGTGATTCAGGATAGTCAAAATTAAAGCTGATCGGAAACAGGCAGAAGGTTATCACAATTCTGGGTAACTGCGTTATAAAATAGAAGAAGTTTTATGTTGATAAATGTCAGGTACTGTGCAACACAAAATTACTCTGACTACATTTATAATGGGCTCTAATTGTGTATTTTTATTCAGAAAAGCAGTAGAGGAGTCATCATGAGCAGTCATTGCGAAAATGAAGTTTCCTCAGAAAATATCAACTTAATGATTGGAAGTTGAAAAATGAAATCTCCTTAGGAATTATTAGGAAAGCAATTGAAAATACAAGCAAAAACATAACTATACTTTTTTCAAAATACACAATGCACCCTTATCTTTATGTCTGTATGCTGTTATGGTATTCCACCTCACATTAGACTTAGCTGAACTACAGAGGGTGCAGGAATGGATAGCAATAATGGTATTCTTCCATACAGTAATATATTTTACATATTTCATAATATTTCATCTTAGAAAGAGCAAAAGGTTTTACAATAAAGACCTATAAACATCTGTAATTTTGAGTGTTTTTTAGAAAGCATGACTAGGAAATGATCATACACTGTTCTTAATACAGAATTAGAGGAAGCAAATGAAATTATTAGGCAGTAGATTTGAAACAAAATGAAGGCAGTAATTTTTTTACACATAATTAACTTGTGAAACTCTTTGCTAAAATAGTTATGAAGTCTAAAGTATAAATGGAACTGAAAATATGAACAGAATTATAATTATGTTTAAAAAGGGAATGTTTCATAGATCCCTTGGTGGTTATTAAATGAAACTGTTTGAATAAAAACTCTGGTTCAGGTGTTTCCTAAGAGATTTTCCCAGTCCTCTCCAGTAATTAGGATCATTACATATTAAAGTTATCCTGTTTCTTATATTCTTTCTTATTCTTTCTTAGAGCATCTTGTACTAGCCACCATCGCAGACATGACATATGGGTTATTAGTCTAATCCTACATTCTTATGTTCATAATTTAATATGCTATGGAACACAAAACCCAGTGCTCCCTTACAATGTGGGTTGATATTATTAACTTATTTTTTATCATTTTTTGTTCAAGAATATCATATAGATGTATGTTGGCATCTGAGCTAGATACTATCAAATTCCCCTTTTAATTCAAAAGAAAGAAATGAGCACTTTTAGGGCATAAATCATCCAATTTATTTTAGACATATTCATTTAGATAACTGCACCCATAAATTCATATTTAAATTTATCTTTTTAGTATTTTTTCTTTCCTGATCTTTCTGTTCATTTGGGCTAACATTCTAAACTGAATTTTGTGAATTACCACACTGGTCCCCTAGTCTCCTACACTACCATAACTCCACAGTTTCATCTCCAAGTTTCTCTACATTATCAAATCACGAATGTGACACCGAGCTCACCACCTGATCAGACGTCTGGTTCACATGACTACAGCAGCGAACAAGATTGTCGGAGGAATTGTCATTAAAGTATGCCCAGCGGCTTCTGAAATGTTTAGATCCACTTGACATACATTCCCTAAATCTCCCTGAAAGCCCATTTTTCCCTTGTCAGTCATGCAGAAGTATGCATGATATCCTATGGCAAAATGAAAAATTTAACAGGATGCGTTTGTGTATGTGTGTGTCTGTGTGAAGTGGTGATATTGGTGCAGAGAAGGGAACACTATACATTTTCTGCACATTACACTAAAAGCTTTGTTTTCTGCACATGTGTGTAATGTTCTGGATTGTCCTGGTTTACAGAGTCTGAAAAAAAAAAAAAAAAAAAAAAAAAACAATCATTCAATTCAGAGGCTAGGTGAAGATCTTTAGTCTCCATCCAACAGCACAAAGTATGAGACATCAAAAGATCAGCCTGCTTCGTTTGTAAAAGCTATGTAAGGAAGTCATGAAGGTAGGAAATGAAGAAAAGAGACAATCAGGAAGCTCTAGAAATTAACAGTAATGGCTGATTGAGCCTGTTCAGCTCTCTCTTGAAGCAGAAAGTACTTGGGCACTTGTCCAAAGAGAAGGGATCCCTTTTTGAAAGAATAAAGGAAACATCAGGCAGGTAAAGAAACAACAGATACATAGGCAGGTGGGTCTGAACCAGGTAAACAGAAGATGAGGTATGACTTGCTGGAACTGTTATTATTATGGGAAGAAAGAATCAGATGCATTTTACAGGAACCTGTTACAGGTCTACAACCACTTTGTGGACAAAACAAGTTGTGAAGCAGCAGGAGAGTGTCCCAGGCAGTATAAGTAGATACTCAACAGCTCTTATTTTTTATCCTCTCATTTCAACAACTAAAATTCAATTCATAGATCACCACCTCACCTACTGTATGATCCCATGTGTGAACATGTCCCAGCTAGTTTTGTCTTTGTTGGTGAACGTGTGCCCAATCTATGTGATTTGTCCTCTGCTTGTAGGGAAATGGAAGGTCTCACACAGAATACATTGGACAGAAACAGTGCAGGATGGAGATGGCTTTCTGCTCATAAGGGTAAAGATTCTGCAGTCCTGAAGAGTGTCATTGATGAGGATCTATGTTCCTGAACAGCACAAGACAACTAACTACACAGATCCTTATCCTACACAGTAGATTGGATGGAAAGCATTTCTTATAACAATTTTTGTATATAGCAGGCTGATCTTGAACAAGGCCTGAAGGCACTATCTAAATCTACACAGACAAATATATGCATGCACATCTGCATTTGGAATAGCGTATATTTTTCAAGAAAGTCCCTTTAAAATCAAGTGCAAGAAACTTTAATTAAAAAAAAATAAAATAAAAAAGTGGCTTGGTTTTCTGGTTTTCTGCTAGATACTCTCTGGGCTGTATGCTGTCATTTCTGTAGCTGGAAAAAGGTGACGACATTCTGACCTTCAGGCTTTCTGAAGGTTGCTCTGAGATATGGTGTTATTACAAAGGCTTTCAGCCCATATTGAGAGCTGAGAATTCAGACTTAGAGTGAGACTTCCTAAACACAGGCAGCCAAAATTATTGATTCCTTTTGAAGCTAAAACCAGCATAATAGCACTTAAAACATAGTAAGGAACTTTAAAGCCTTCTGTTTATGGATGAAAAGCTTCTCTGCATTGATAGCTAAAGATGTGTAAAAAAGCCTCTTTATATTAACACCCACAGTAAATGAATGAGAGAAATTGCACTTGCTTATTAGCATACCAGTCTGGAGGCAATGACTAAGAAATTCATAATTCATAGCTGTGACATCAAACCAGTGAATATTGTGGTTCTACCCTTTACTCTGTGAGTGTCACTCTCAGTTTTTGAGAACAGGTCATATTTCTGCATGAAGTGGTAGCTTTGTGCTTCATGTGCTGCCTGATAAAAGCACCACAAGCTGTTGGTAACCAGGGCTCAGGTGACAGTATCGAAAGTACACAGTGAAACATCTACAGGTTACCACTTCTTTCTTAAATTATAAGACTAAAGAGAATGTTGCTGTTGGTAGCAAAATTATTTTTTTTCCAGTGCTGCTGCAATCCCCTCAGGACTTACTGTTTAGTCAGTATTCGTCATTATTAATTATGCATTGATTTTTTGCTCATCAGCATATCTGGACATGAAGTACATAGATATAAAAAATCAAGATCAAACTTTGAGAGGAGAAAATAAGACACCTTTTCTTGCTTCTCTGACAACTGTTCCCCTCTAGAGAACCTCAGCATGACACCATAAGTAATGCTGTCTGATTCTGGCCCACGCTAGATGGCATTTCACCAAGCAATGCCCGGGTGTGAGGTCAGAACATGCCAGGGACTTTTCTCAGGCAATTGCATGCATGAGGACACTCTTTTCTGAGGTCAAGATGTGTCATGCCATATACCCTTAAGTCTGAAGAAGTGGCTCTTAGCTCATATTATTTCCTGGAACAGATTCAGACGTGCAATACCTACAAAGTAGCGTAGGAAGGATTGTCTACTAAGAGGAAAGAGATCTGGGCCTCACTGATGTGGGGTTTCATTGCCTGTTCATACTGATTTGACCAATTTCTTTTAAGTAAAACTAAGACAGTAATTCAGGGCTTTTTGTGCTGATGAAATCATTCATTAGCTGTGAGGCTTTCAACTGCTATGTAGATATATCTACACAGGACTGAATTGCTCTTTGGTGTAGGCTTTTCATGAGAGGAAGCATGAGGCAGCTTCTAGATTCTTCTCAAAGGCCACTCCTCCAGCCTCCCCACTACTAACACCTTGCCACATAAACCCAATACAAACCTTCATGTGGAAACATGCAAAGAAAACAAAAATGTTAAATTAAGGTAGACATAACCCTATTTCCCAGCACATCTGCCATATCACACAATCATAGAATGGCTGAAGTTGCAAGGGACCCCTGGTGACCATTTGTTCCAACCCCCTGCTCAAACGGTGACACCCAGAGCAGGGTGCCCAGGACCACATCCAGGCAGCTTTTAAAAACCTTGAAGGAGGGAGACTCCACAACTTCTCTGGACTACTTAGTGGTTGGGAGGGACCATGTGAGAAAAAGTCATCTAAAATGTCAAATGAGAATGATTATCTCACAGCAAAAAATGTTCGTATGACATAATATTTTATTTTTTTCATTAAAAAAAAAATGTTTATTTGTTAAAAAGTTTTAAAAGGTGCACTTCATTGGTGTATGAGGAATGATTGTGTTGACTTGTTTTATTTTTTCTATCAGAAAAATAAGGGGGAATGCTTAAAGCAACAAGTATTTCTCTAAGTAACTGAGTCAATGGAACCTTCTTGACAATGTTTTTGTGTCTCAGGAGTAGGCAATGATGTCTAAACTGGTAGTACTTAAGCTTTCCCTTTGTAGAGGCATTTCAGGGTCTCCTTCACCTGCCCCACATCTTCACAAACCTTGTGAGCACTTCCCATAGTTTAGCCCTGTAACTCTCTGATAGACTTACTTGAAGTTCAGCAACAGATTCAAACATCATTCTTGAGTGCTGACAGACACTTCTGTTCATGCAAACACAAAGAGAAGGAGTGGGAGTGGATAGGAAGGAAATACTCACGCTTTTAAATTCCCCTTGACCCATTTGTCAGCAATAGAATTGTAAAATGTGAAGTGGGAGCTGTTTTCAGACCGGCATACTTCTGGTATCTAACTTGGCTATTGCATTACCTAAAACCAATGATTTGGAGCACCCAAGTGAGGCACCTAGCTGCCGTACACACCTTTTGAAGAGATGCTGGTTCTTATCAAGAGTGATTTAAAGCACATAAAAAAAGAATCTACTTCTCTATATTGACTAAACAAAATGCCTAAGAGCTTCATGCTTCTACAGATTGATTCACAACATCTTGATATTGAGCAACAAAGACACTGAGAAACAACTAGCAAGGGAAAAAAACAACAACAACAACAACAACAAAAAACACAGACTATGTCTTAATATGGGCCTGAACTGGAGCCATCACTGCTGTTTATGTAATATTAGGAACAACAAGACCTTTCAGAGAATGATTTTTAACAAAAGAGGCAGAAGAAGATGCAATTACACAATAGCCTTTGCTTATTAATCTGGAAGTTGGCAGACTTGCCCAGAAAGAAGGTGATCAGGATGCTGGGTCTTCCTTTGCTTGAGTGGATTCAAACACATCTAAGGAGCCAAAGAGAATCTAAGTAAGGCAGAGTCTGAATCTGTGGCCCATGGTTACATGAACGAATGGAAGGGTATGTGAAATATATTACATACATATTATCACTGTTTGTAAGAATACCTGCTAAACATCTATTTAGCATAGGAGACATAGACAAGAAACAGAAGAAGCAATAAATTAAACATCTTGCCACACAAATCACAAGAAGGTATAGATAACAGAGAAAATATAATAGACCAGAACCTTCAGGTCCCTCATTTGTGGGATATTGAAGAAACTACTCAAGAGCTCTCTTGAGGTGGTCTGGCTAGAAAAGTTAAGAAGGGGTAGGAGGAATAAGATTAGCATGGGTCTCATCTATAAAATAAAGCTTCCTATGGAATATTTGAGGCACTTGTGGGGTTGTGCAAAATAAGTTATGGAATGTTTTAATGGGACTGTGAGGATGTGCAAGATGAACATTTAGGGGAAGGAGAAAAGGAGGGGAAAAGGAGGGATAGAGCTAGCTGAGGAAGGAATAATCATAGAATCATAGAATCATAGAATCATAGAATCATAGAATATCCTGAGTTGGAAGGGACCCTTAAGGATCATCAAGTCCAACTCTTGACACTGCACAGGTCTACCCAAAAGTTCAGACCATGTGACTAAGTGCACAGTCCAATCTCTTCTTAAATTCAGACAGGCTCGGTGCAGTGACCACTTCCCTGGGGAGCCTGTTCCAGTGTGCAACCACCCTCTCTGTGAAGAACCCCCTCCTGATGTCAAGCCTAAATTTCCCCTGCCTCAGCTTAACCCCGTTCCCGCGGGTCCTGTCACTAGTGTTAATGGAGAAAAGGAAGTTGTAGACTGTGATGAGGTCACCCCTCAGCCTCCTCTTTTCCAGGCTGAACAGGCCCAGTGACCTCAGCTGTTCTTCGTACGTCTTCCCCTCCAGGCCTTTCACCATCTTCGTAGCCCTCCTCTGGACACTCTCCAACAGTTTCATGTCCTTTTTATACTGTGGTGCCCAGAACTGCACACAGTACTCGAGGTGAGGCCGCACCAGCGCAGAGTAGAGCGGGACAATCACCTCCCTTGACCTACTAGCGATGCCGTGCTTGATGCACCCCAGGACATGGTTGGCCCTCCTGGCTGCCAGGGCACACTGCTGGCTCATATTCAACTTGCTGTCTACCATGACCCCCAGATCCCTCTCTTCTAGGCTGCTCTCCAGCGTCTCATCGCCCAGTCTGTACGTGCAGCCAGGGTTTCCCCGTCCCAGGTGCAGGACCCGGCACTTGCTCTTATTGAACTTCATGCGGTTGGTGATCGCCCAGCTCTCCAACCTATCCAGATCCCTCTGCAAGGCCTTTACACCCTCATTCGAGTCCACAACTCCTCCAAGTTTGGTGTCATCAGCAAACTTGCTCAAAATACCCTCTATTCCTACATCCAGATTGTTTATAAAAATATTGAAAAGTACCGGCCCTAAAATGGAGCCTCGAGGGACCCCACTGGTGACCGCCCGCCAGCCTGATGCAGCCCCATTTACCATAACCCTTTGGGCCCTGCCCGTTAGCCAGTTGCTCACCCATCGTAGGATGTTTTTATTTAGCTGTATGGTGGACATTTTGTCCAGTAGGATCCTATGGGAAACCGTGTCAAAAGCCTTGCTGAAGTCCAAAAAAATCACATCAGCTGCTTTCCCTTGGTCCACCATATGGGTGATCTTATCATAAAAGGAAATCAGGTTAGTGATCATGTGAAAATGGAGAGGAAGAGGCAGAAACAAATCTGGTCACGGGTAAACAAGTTGATGGTATTTATGTTTGTTTTGCCTATCCCTGCACCTAATCACTGCAGGCTATTACATCTTGTTAAACCCTATTTGTGATATTATTTTTTTTTCTGTATGAGAGCAATCTGTACTCTGTGTGTATTTGTAAGCATGTGTAGTTAACTGTGAACACTAAGGTGGACTATCTTGTAAGCAGGATGAAGGGTCTGAGGTCCAGCAACTGAAGATAGGACCACAGATCATAGGTACACAGAGTTCAGGAGCCCAGGACCTGCAGAGCTTGTAGAGGGGACAGATACTGAATAAACAAATTCACTAGTGCCAGCTCCTGAAGGGATGGATGTGTGTGTGAGAGAAACCATTAGCAAATTCATCCCCTCAGCAAAGGAAGAAAGAGGATCGGGTTGTCTGATATCCATGTTTATTTCAGTGATGTTTGTTTTTCCGTCGGTACCAGCATTTTAGCAGTTGCATCTATTGAACTGAGACTGGAGGAACTCCCGGGATCTTAGGCCCAACCAACATCATCTGCAGTGAGCTACAAAGGTGAAATCCATGGAGTTTTAGAGTCCCCCATCTTTGATTCCCTTAACAGGAAACTTATGGCATCAACCCTTCATGGATTTAAAGAATGCCTAGAGCCACGTCACTTGTTTCCTGAAAACTGCTTTAATCACAGCATTGTGAAGTCCACTGACATTTCTACATCACCTTCTTCAGCACATCACTTTAGGTATGCAGGAAACTGAATGAAATGAGCATACTGGGCAGCTACAGTGGGAAGAGAGCATTTGATAATGTCTGCTGCAACATCAACTCACAAAATTTGGTTTCACGTTAGAAACACTTTGAGCTTTAGATAAGCAAGAGCCACTTAAACTGGGACACAAGAAAATGTTGGTGGTTTGAATATCACCCAATTTTGTTATTACTTTTTCCCATTGAGACCAAGATTCTTTTCCATTAGCTTTTTTCCTAAAATATTGAGAGATATTTCCTATCTCTCTTCCCTTCAACCTTTTGTTATGGTGAATAAATGCTTTTTTCATCTCAATGAACAAAAGTTTTGATGGAAAAAATTACAATTGGCTTAAAAGATTACACTCCATAATGAGCTCTTCTGATAATTTTCATTCTGCAGTAGAATTAAGTGCTAATTATAAAGAACTGCGTTATTGATAAGCAGACAAAAATGAATTGCAACCTCACATCTGTGTCTTATGTCTCATATATGTGATAGTAGTGCTGAGTGCCTACAGACATGCAACAGGAAGAAAAGAAATTCACTTCAAATCTGAGACTTTCATAAAAGAAACAAAAACAAAAACTTTGATTTAGGAGGCCAGTTGTCCATAATCTCACTTTACGATTGTCCTAAAAATGTGGGTTCATCACATCAAAAAATAAACTTCTGATTTCTTTGTGGAAAACTTGAAGCCCTGTGCTCTAGCATGAAGCTATTTCTCAGAGACAGCCCTTTACGTTCCATATTAAAAGAAATAAGAGGATGGATCTGAGACAGAAAATACACAAAAGGTGAACTTACTTGAGAGTGCCTGGCTATCTGCATGAAAGAAAAGGTAATTTAGACTCTACAAGTACAATACTAAGTCACTGTGATACTGGTGACTGGTTCAAGAAGGCCACTCCTCTGCATTCAAGTACAGTCTGATTTCAAGCATCTGCTTTGACATTTGATTAGATGACTCATTAGATGCAGTGAGTATCTGGAGGCAGAGATTCACTTTGCTTTTTATTATTTCTTCTGGCAGCACACTGTATTTTTAAAATATAAGGATGCTTAAAGAGTTTGCATCAGTGGATCCTGCTTGCTTAAAAACAAAAACAGAATATTTTTTTCTCAAGCTTGTTTATGAGAAATTCATAAGGAGTTTTTTGAGTTACCTCACCCTCCTTCTCTGATCAGAAAAAGATGAGTTTCAGCAATTGCTCATTTTTAAAAAATAAGGACTTCAAGTTAAAATTGTTTGGTAAAGAAATATGAAACCTCTTGCCCACACAGATGAGTTGTGTTTTTTTTTTTCAAAGCAGACCCAGTGAGGGAGGCAGACTGTACAGAGCTGAACCTTGTTTCAGTAATAAGTCAGGAGAAGGGCTACCAGTCCAATCCCTGAGCCAAGAAACTTTTCTAAACCTCCTCCCCCCCCAAGCCCGGAAACACTGCTGAGCTTCTCTCCCAGGACTTATGGTATCATCCCCTTTCCAGAGAAAAGCTAGACAGAGGATTCCCATACTTAACTTCAGTAAATGCATTCAGGTACTGAAAAAATGACTTCCAGGATTCTTAGAGACCCCAAGAAGCCACTTCTATCTGAGGAGGCAAGACATCCACCCACCATTATTTCATCTCACGTAGCCATTTCTTATAGCAGGGAAGCAGTGACGCATTAACCCAGTTCATACAGTGCTATTGAGGAGACACCATTGCAATAGGAATAGAAACCCTGCCTTCAGAAATGGGGACAGAAATCAGGTATTGACCTGTTAAAAGCACTGAAGATAAGCTCAAATGGTAGAAATAAATAAATAAATAAAAATATTGTGTGATAGATTGCAATTAGCCTCCATAGTAAATATACCTTTGTCAAGGAAATGTCATTTTTAGCCATGCCAATGAAATGGCATTGCCAGCAGGTCTAGAATAAAAAGAAAATGACCTTTTTTTCTCAGTAAACTGCATGAACTGTATCTCTTGTTTGTACAATGATATTCGCTTTCATGGGAATGAGAAATTACTGGAGGGCATCTAACTGACCATTGCAGAGAATGCAGGAAAACCTTTCAGCAAGCACAGTGTCTCCAGCTGTGTCATTTTCAGATCAAGGATCTCAGTTCACTTGGGACAACTCTGCATTTTCCTCAGAAATGGACACTTAGTCACATCTATCATCACCAGAACATGGCCACTCAAATGGTAAATCTCAGCAGTTAGACTTGCTAAGGCTCTATTAAAGATTATGGTAGAAAACAACATACATATACAGCAATGACAAAATGACATTCCTGAATGGAGAAGTATCCTCTCCCCAGAGGCCTTCAAAATGGCACTTACTTTAAGATATAACCCTACATGGTGTGCATAATGCCAGGAGTACTCATAGCAGGCAGGAGGACACAGACATACACAGTTTAACGCCAGTTATGACTGGTGAGTGAAAGATCTCCCAGAATAACTGTTTAAAGACTGTCAGGGTGAAATGACTCCTCCAAGAAAATTGTACTTTGTTGACTCCTATGTGAAATTTTGATTATTTTAAATGCCATTTGTCTCTCCTCTTTCTTAATGGAACCTGAAACAGTAAGAACTTCCTTCTTTCTACTTCAAAAGAGGAAAATGCTATCACTTTTGAAGCACTTCCTGGAGGATCCTACCATTCACATTGCTCCGTGCTTCAGGCTTTGTATTTTAATTAGTGTATTTTCTATTTGCCTTACAATATTTTACTTCTTTTTTCCACCAACATATCAGTGAGTCTGATCTGGGACAGGAGAATTAATTATTCATTACCATGAGGTCTTTTTATGTCTGTCTTGACAGCTTGGGTTACCAGCTTGGTAATGGATGTGATTTTCATATGACAAACAGTTAAATCCTCACTCATATCACAGGGTAAAGCTGGTGGGTTTTGTTGTTGCTGTTTTTGTTTGTTTGTTTTGTGTGTGTGTGTGTTTCTGTAATGTATTCCCAAGGCCCACCACAAAAGCAAGATACAAACGTAGGCATGTGTCCTGGTTTCAGTTAGGACAGAGTTGATTTTCTTCTTAGTAGCTGGCAGGGTGCTATGTTTTGGCTTAGGACTAGAAGAGTGCTGATAACATGCTGATTTAATTGTTGCAGAGCAGTGCTTACACCAAGCCAAGGATGTTTCAGCTTCTCACTCTGTCCTGCCAATGGGCAGGCTGGGGGTGCGGCAAGAGCTGGGAGGGGACAGACCCAGAGCAGCTGACCCAAACTGGCCAAAGGGGTGTTCCATACCATCTGGGGTCATGCTAAACAACATATAGGGGTGGCTAGCCGGGGCGGGGGGGCCGAGGTGGGGGTTAGGCTGGGCATCGGTCAGCGGGTAGTGAGCAATTGCATTGTGCATCACTTGTTTTGTACACATTATTAGTAGTAGTACTATTATCATCATTATTGTTATTATTATTGTTGTTATTATTATTTTTCTGTCTTAATAAGCTGTCTTTATCTCAACTCACAGGCTTCACTTTCCCATTTCTCTCCCCCATCCTAGAGAGGGAGGAGAGAGGGTGAGTGAACAGCTGTGTGGTGTTTAGCTGCCAGCTGGGTTAAACCACAACAGCATGGAAGACCACCAAGTATGCATAGGCATACTGAGAGCTCCTCAGTAGGATAATCACAGAATAAAAAATAATAATCATCATAGAAAAAGTCACAGACACTCGGAAGCAATAGCTACCAGACATCCCAGTCTCAAGAGCTAAATGCTAGGTATTCCCCCGCCTGTGAAAGGTCAGTATATTTTTGCTCCAGCCTCAGGATATGTCACAGGCATGAAGAAATAAGAAAGAACAGCCTGAAAGCTCCATGGTTGAGCTGCCAAGCACAAGGCTCCCTACTGAGGGAACCCTAAACAGGAAAGAGCAGCTAAGGTGCTCCACTTGGGCCAAGTGATAGGCACTGCAAGGCCTTCAGAATGGAAACTCCATACTCCTTAGTAATGTATTTTTTTCTGACAAAGGCAGTGGCACTTCAGTACCTATATAAGGCTTCCATGAATGGCTCTGGGTCAGGGATCCCCATATACTTCTGTGAGCAGACTTTTGAAAGCCCCACATTCGGGGCAGAAAACTGCAGTCTCTGGAGCAAGGGATAAATCCTGAATTTTGCCTCGTCCTGCTTTTCTATTTCGTCTTTAGTTTGAGCAGTGGACAACTGCAGTTACCTTTTAATAGCAAAGTTTTAGCGGGCTGTCTTTCTGGATTAGATTTTTAATCCAGCTCATCTGGTAAGGGTGTATTTTATCTGCTAGTAGCATGTCTGCTGTGGACAGCACGTGGTTTATAGAAGTGCCTGAGCAATGCTATTGTCAGCAGCTCACTGACTCAGAGCATCAGCTCCTTATCAACTGTTATTTTCCAGCAGGAGTCTCTCTGTATGTCACTTCAACCTAAAACTTCTGTCTTCTGGAACAGGTTTTCCTTCAGTATTAAAAAGTGTGAAAAAGGTGGAGAGAAAATCTGGTTTGGACTAATGGATTCACGGTGGTTTTCATAATCCCATAACTAGAGCTCTTCAGCTTATTTTCAAGAATCAAAATATGGGGAAAATGTTGGGAAGAGGTATACGATGGAGAGGATGGAGCAAGAAGTTGCCTTCTATTTCTCTACATTTTACTCCTTTTCCTTGGCCCCATTAGATGTCTTCTCCTTGTGTCCAACCTTCTACTTTCTGTGCCTTCTTCCACACTGACTCTTCTGGCCCTCAGTTCTCTCTTGCTGTCAATGACCCATTTGGGCCTGAGATACAGAGGTGTCCATCAGTGACCTTGCATCTCCTGCTGATGAGGAATTCAGTGGTCTGCACTAGGCCTCATGCAGTCTGTAGTGCACTCCACAGCAAGGACTTAGGATATGAAGAAATGGCCTCAAGCTGTGCAAGGGGAGGTTTAGATTGTATGTTAGGGACAATTTCTTCATGGAAAGGGTGGATAGGCATTGGAGCAGGCTGCCCAGGGAAGTAGTGGCATTATCATCCCTGGAGGTTTAAGAGACGTGTGGTCGTGGCACCAGTTTAGTGGTGGACTTGGTAATGGTGGGTTAATGGCTGGACTTGATGATCTTAAGGGCCATTTCCAACCTAAATGACTATTTCCTATGACTTCCCAAAGCCCCTTCTAGCATCCAGTCCACTGCATGGCCTGTCTCCTGTGCTCTCTGCTGAAAAGGACCACCTGCTTCTGCAAAGCATTGCCCAGATTTCTGTTTGTGTGTTTGCTTGTTTCCACTAAGGGTAATATTTCCCAAAATGCTAGCAAGTGTGATGATTTTTTCAGCTCTGTTCAGCACGCAGCAGCTGCTGTTGTTTCCAGTGCCTAAAAGAAAGCTGATGCAAAAGCAGCAACCCCTGAGAACCTGCTGGTGGTATCTGGAAGCTACGCACTAGTGATAAATGAAAGCCTGGGTCTGATGGCTGCTCGGGGATGGACTGCCAGTGCCTCAGCAGCTCTGGAGCTGCTGAGTCTCTGGTTGAGACTCAGCCACAGATCTCTTCACAGGTTCCTGGGGTATATTTTGGAAAACAAACAAACTAGCTAACTAACAAAAAAAATGTATTTGGGGGGTGGAGTGGGGTGTTACACAGTCCTTTTGAGCCAAAGCATATCTGGGTCTCCTGGTGATGACATGGGGACCTGTGCAGAGATCTGCAGAAAGCACTGCAGGACTGGCATGAACTTGCAGGCAGTGTGGAAAGAAGCCAGTGGTGGGGAGGGAATGAAAGAACAGCAGTAATAGGCATATGACTTCTGCATGCTTGAAAAAGGAAAATGGAGTGAGGCAATTCTCTCCCTGGAGACTCTGGCCTCTGCAGTGCTTCAGTCTCACCTGAGCACAAATGCCTCCCACATCACTGCAGCTTTAGGAAATCATCTCTGCAGCTGAAGACAAACTGGAAAAGAGTCCATCATGCAAAGTGCTGCCCATTGCAGTTCTTTCATTCACACATAGAAGTGACGGGATGGTATGTGTTCGCTTAAAGCAGGATGTTTCTGCTCATAAAGTGTCCACTTATCTCTGTTTAGATGTCTTCTTTGCCCTAAATACTTCTACCACTGACTTCTACCACTTGTTCTGATGAGGAATATATTGGAGTGTGACCTCTCAGTGGAAAATGCAAGAAAAGATGAGGACAAATGCACTAGTCCTTGAAGATGAGGTTAACAGCTGTCTGAAAAAGTAGAAAGCAGACTTGTCTCCCATGAGCTATAATGTCTGATAAAACATTTTATTTCAGCATAGGCCTGCTAATATTACTATCCTTATTTCATTTTATCACCTACATACAGGGGCTGTGCAGATATCCTTATTCTTGGTGAGCAGTACATTGCTATGTAAACTACTCCATTATTCTTAATGGTGCAGCTTCCAGAATAATATATTCAACTCGTATTTATTTTAAATAAGAGTATCAAAATTTCGACATTTATAATGATGAGGGTACTGGGAGCTTTTAAAAGTTGGGTCTTTCATTTTGATGCATTCTGTTTAATATACCTGAAGTATTAAGACTTGTTTAGCAGCATGTGCAAGAAAACAGAACTATTCTCTTAGTGTTAATGATCCTTGTTAGATAAAATAGAAAGCATATAAAAAATCCAGAACCATAAAAAGACAATAATATTTTCTAATGTTCTTGAATAATATTCTAATAAAATTAGTGTCACTTTCTACTAATGTGGCCCTTTTCATTTATTGGGCTAAAAAGTAATGAGCCATATACAGCAGCCTAATCTGCAGTCTAGGAAACATGGAAATTCCTTGAACAAAAAGGTAAAAAGATTTTTAAGATTTTAGGGGTTAAAATGAATATTTCTACTAATTTCAAACCTCCTCTCACTCATGGTATATCCTTATGAGCAACACAATTCCCTTTCCTCCCTCATTGTGCCAACAGAATTCTTCAGGGATCAGGATGGACTGTGCTATGGTCTGGTCTGGGATTAAGACAAAACAAGGAAAAAATCCCTTTTCTCAGGGAATCTGAAGCCTGAAGCTGGAAAAAAAAAATGAAAAAAAATAATAATAATAATAAAAAAAGCTTTGCTTTTCTAACTAAATCCTTTCCTGTCTCTCTACTCTATATTCAACTTTGAATAGAAAATTAGATTTTTATAATGCATACACCTACATCTAGCAGTTAAGTCAGATTAATTTGTGCTATGAAAATAAAGGACAGTAGCTATTTCATGCATGAACACTCATTCCCAAGTAAACGTCTTTATGCAGATAGTTATTTAGGAACAGTTGTGCTGAAATTGCTATTCCCATGTGACTGCCTAGCCCTAAGCAGTTGTGAATACACAACATTTGCACTGATTCACCTGCAATTAGCTTATCGACATGGGCGCAGATATTGTGAGCTGGTTGCATCTGTTGTACTGTAGGAAAAATATGCAGGTACATACTGTCCTCTGATGAACCCCTTTGTAGAAAATATGACAATTTCAAAACAAGTTCAAGTGTTTCATGAACATTTGTGACTTTGAAAAGACACTTTGGGGATGGAAGTTTTCTTCATTTTGAACATATTAGCTCTCCTTCAGACAGTCCCAAGACATTCATTTGTTTTGTAAGGCACTAGAATCCAACTGAAGATGGTACAAGACTTATTTGGATTTCTTTATCTGAATACTTTTATAGTTTATCCTCTGAAAAATATGAATGGCAGGTAATTATCTCTGTTGGTGTAACAGAGCAACAGAGTGATCACACAGGTGCAACTTTCACATTTCCACTTTCCTTTCCTTTAATTATTTATTATCTTTTATACCAGAATATATATTTTGCTATCAGAATATATATCATATATTATTCTGCTTCAAGACCCCAATGAGAGTAAGCTCTTTTGGACATGATGCTGTGCAGCCATACAGTAAGGATTTTATGATAATGAATTTACAGTTTTAAGACTAATGCATTCACCCCCAGTACAACCACTGTGGAGACATTACATTTCCTACCAGGATTTGCCAAAGTATTTTGCACATTCCTAAAACACTGACGGGGAAGTTAGGCTAACCAGTCCCTTACCTTACTCCACTCTCTCTACCAATGCAATTGAGATGGATAATGCTAGAGAAAATACAAAGGACTCGGGTTCATGAAAACAAATGAACATTTCAGAAAATCATTGCATTTTTCTTATTAAATGCCAATTTGGTGAAACCAAACTTTTTTTTTTTTTTTTTCCTTCCAGGCAAATGTCTAGAAATCCAACTTGTCTAAACATCTCTTTGCAGTGTTGTTGGATTTGATATTCTTCAAGAAAAAGGAGCTTTTCCTTTAGAGTTTTAATTTAAGCCACAAACATTAAAAATTAAAATTTAATTTATGCACATTAAAATGTGCCTAAGACCTTCTAAATGACTGAGAAGCTAGTATTTTTATTAGCTGAAACCAAAATATTGTCACAGTTCTTTACAAAAATAATTTTAGATTTTGAATTATCATTCAGATATGAAACTATTAATTATTTTTCTACATCCTGGAACATTTTTTTTGAGACAGAAACAGCATCTTCTTAACAGTTTCTCCCTTCTGTATAGAAGGGGGCTATAGGCAACCACAAGGAGGAACAAAGAAACACATGATGTCTCCTTACCCTCCTTGGAAGCTTGCTAGGAGAATGAGCCCTAATAGATAAGAAAAAGGCTATTGGGAAAGAATAAAATATTTTCAGGTTATTCCTGAAAACTTCAAGTCTGATCTCACATACAGTATAGAACTTTTTGGAATCTTTGCATACAATCTTTAATAAAAGCATGTTGTGTTTTTTTGTTTGTTTGTTTGTTTGTTTTTTCCTCTGGGTTTTTTCCTCTGAATAGCACATTAAAAACCTGAAGGTCTAAAGCTGTGCACAACTACAGGTCCCTGTCTCAGCTGATGCACAGCAGTCATGGCACGCACACTGCGAACCGAGGCATGGGCACTCACTCAACTTCACCCACTCCAGTGGCAAAGGGGCTGTAACAAACCCTGTAAGACAGGAAGATCTGACACCACCACAGCTGTCTACACTTGGCAAATTTGACTTGGCAGACTAGAGTTAACCACATATGCAAGCACAACTTTTTCAAGCCTTGACGCATGGAGAAATAGAGGTGTTACCTGTTCTTCCCACTTGTGTACTTCAAAATACATGGTTAGTGGTGGAGATCTTTGTTGAATGATGACATCTCTCTATCCCTGGGCAGTAATACTCACAAAAATGTGTTTCTTGAAAGAATTAATATACAACAGAATTATATTATATATATATAATTGCATGTAATAGTTTAGTATCCAGCATGTTCAAAATGTCCAGTCCTGGGGACAGTCATAGGAAAGGGGACTGCAAGATTCTTACTTGGGAAAGCAAAATACTACTCTTAAAAACATGACAAATTACAAAATGACTGTTTATGTGGTGATTCATTATCTGCTATTATCAGGATTATCAATTCAAAGATTAAAGGTAAATTCATTGTTGTTTTAATTGATGCACTGCAAAGCCTCACTTGTCAGCTCTACCTTGAAAAATGCAAAGCATCCCACAAGAAGAAGCCCTATTGTGGAGCCCTGTTGCATTAGAGATTTTTTACCCTCTGTTTCCTGGGAAGGTTAAGTTTGCAGTTCAAACAACTTGAAACACTCCAGAAAAGCAAGTTAATTTATAACCCATTTGAAAATATGAGTAATCACTAATGTGACTGTCAAGCGGGATGACTGTTCCTCTCATTTTATATCTCAAATTAATTCTCTACCCAAAACTCTTAGGCGGAGGCAAGCAGCACTGATAGGGCAGGTTTATCTGCCTAGATAAAAACTGGAGTGAAAGAACAGCCAAACTGAAGAAATCAGAAAACTGAACACAACATAAGAATGTACAGCTAGGTCTAGCATGATGAACATGCCAAAACCCCACGTGGACATTTGCTGGTAGGAGCCCATGTTGTCATTACTGGAGTTTTTCATGCCTTTTTTGCACAGCTCAGCCTGTGTGTGAAGCAGCAGATCTCCTCAGGTACAACTGTGCCATGTTGGGTAGAGGCTTCAGAGATCAGACAACAACTGCTCAGCTAGGTGACCCATTGGTACACTCACTTTCTTTGCTATTTCAGATTTTCTGATGCTCCACTCATTTGCAACCCCTGACCAGACTTCATGCAGTGCAAGAACAGTGTTTTAGAGTAAGCAGGAAAATGTGGGTAGAAAATTGTATAATTTTAATTTTCAGCCCCTAACTGGTATTGCCTTTAACTGCACATAGATGTTTCTGTAGCCAGTCCCTGCTTTGAATTATTGCTCTTTTCACTTTGCTGCATATAAAAGGTAAAGAGGGATGCATAAAAGTCATATGGGCTTACAAGAAGAGTCACCACAATCCTGTAACATTCTATCGTAAGCTTTCCTTAAAAAAATACTTAGGAACATGGTTCTTAAGGGAGAATGATCTCATTGCAGCAGACAGGAACTTGTTAAAGTCTTTCGAGTCACCATAGCCCGGACACAAGGCTGGAGCTCCGTAAGCAGAGTAGTTAGGCAAGGGTACATCAGTTGTGGTTAAGAGAATTATATTAGGAAGCTTGTAACCAAAATAACCCCCAAGATAACCCCGAGATAACCCTTCAGCATGCAATAGAGCCTTGCTTAGCCTTGCTTAGCCACTCGTGGATCGTGTCACTGTTCAGTCCAGGGAAAATCTCCTCACAGCATGGTGGCTACCAGTCCATACACATAGTCTTCAGAAGTGCAGTTTAGATTTGTCACTGGAAATGCCATTTCACAAGAAATTACTGTCTTTTGAACTCATACCATCACAACACACAGCTTTTTGTCCCCGTAAGACCATTATATTGTGTACACTTTAGACTGCAAATGTTTAAAATCACAGTATTTGTGTGAAACACTTCAAATCATCGTGATCCAATTATGACGATCTCCCATTATTATAAGTGGTATTGTTTGTCATACAAATTATCATAATCAGTAAAAATATATTAATAAAGAAGATGTCCTGTTTAACCCACGACGGTTTCTGGAAGTGGATATGGATAAATATTTTTTTTTCCCCAGTGGATAAAAACAAGCCCAATGTTTTACACACAATGTCGTGTTTCCCTGAGAATATCTGTAAGTGGGATAGTAAGGTGTATTCTGTCTCAGCACTGCTGAATCCAGAAGACAGACTGATTGCAACCTTTTGGGTTCTCACCCTCCTAAAGCACAAACCCCACCATTGAGACCTTCAGTGGGACTTATCAGAATTCATCTAAGCGAGCCACCTTCCCTCTGTGTCCCAACAGGCAGAGAGAAATGGGAAATTCTTAGGCACAATTCATTCCACCCTGATGCAGACATGTAAAATAAATGCATTGGTTGCATTTTAAATTAAAAAATATTTTGTTCCACTCTTGCATATAAGGGGACACAGTGGGCTAGCTCAGGTGAAGATGTCTACACTGAAGACATCTCAAGTTAGGTGAGACTGTTCCCAGCCCTGGTGCAGGCTGAGTTCCAACTCAATAATAGGTAACATTTGAGGGAGAATAAATAAATAAATAAATAAATAAATAATAACTTTTGACTTTTAACTATTTCCTGAGCAAAAATGAAAAAAGAAATAGTAAGAGACATACAATCACAAAGAATGATTTTACGCTACAATCACAAAGAATAATTTTACACTATAAGGTTGTTGTTTTTTTCCTCTGTTCAAATATATAAAATATTCTCTGCACAATACCCCATGTATTTGAGCCTATTTATAGGGCTTCCATATTTATAGGGGTTCCATTTTTCCTCAGAGTAATAGCTATATAGTGGATATAGTGGATGTACTTGTATCTTGAACAACTCTCACGAGGATTTCTGGTTGTCTGAATAGACTAGGAATCCTTTCCTTAAGTACTTTATTTCCTTTTTTTTTTTTTTTTTTTTTTTTTTCATGCTTTTGCAAAATAACTGCCTCTTATGGGCATACTAGATCTCCTCAAGACAAACTCTCACTTTATTTATCTTGCCACTTCTTGCAAATCTATCTTGCATTTCTCAGGATGTGTGGCTTGTTTTTTCCTCTGTAAATTTAGTTGGATCTTCCTGATCCAGTCCACTATGCACTGTTCTGTTCCTTCCAAGCAGCTTTTTTTTTTTTTTTTTTTCAGCCTGAAAGATTCTGATTTCTTTTTCTCAGCTTAAAAAAAAAAAGTAATTTTAGCCATTCTGTTTCTGAATACCTGACATATCTGAATACCTGAATATCTGGGCTCATATTCTGCAAGACATTCAAAACTGCATATTCAGCCCTGCGACCTCAAATCTGTTAGAAATGATGCAGCAGTTCCTCCCTTTCTCTCTATCAAGCCAATGTCTTTCAAATGCAATCATTCTTTCCCAGAGCACAGAACTCTTCAAATGTCTGACTGTCTAGCTGTCATGCTCTTCTTCGCTTAAACATAGTTATTATATCTAGTGTGTCCAACCCATTAATATTAAAATAAAAATAGCTACCTCTTGCATGTCTTCCTTTCCAGAAGCTCTATTTGCATTCATGAGTAGACAAAATTCTTGCCAGTGATGTTTCCAGTTAGCAGCATTTCTGGAGAATTTCAGGTGCCTTAAGGCTTTTACCTTCTGCTCAAGTTTCTCACTCAAATCTTCTCTTCCACTTTTTTCCACCTCCACTACCATGTAGCATGGCTAATGTGATGACTCACGTGAACCTTGATTCAGAGCACTTCTCTCTAATGAGTTTCCAGTATAACAAAAGATAAATAACAAACACTTGAGAGAAAGGGAGAAGAGAAAAAATTTTATGCCTCATTCTTTGTCATACTGTTCATCAGTTAACTGCAATACACTCAAGTTCAAAAACAAGATGAGCCAAGCTTCTTCAATGCCCAGTCAGCTGGATAACTCTGAAATTTCCATATCCATGTTGCAAAGGAAGAGGGTCTCTCTGTAGGGTTCTCCCAGCCTCTCTTTTCTGAATTAAGAGAAAGAAGACGTGGTGGGGAGTTACTGTTCTCTGGGCAGGACTCAGATGGGCTATGCTGGGACACTGACAGAGAGCTTGTTGCACACAAAAAAGGGAAAATTTGAAGAAACAGGTTATGTAAAACAGGCCTTTCAGCTAAAAAGCAGGTATTTTCTCTATTTTTTCTCTATTCTCCAAGTGTCTTTATTTTCTCTATTCATTTCTTCACATACATACATACATATACAAAGAAAAAAAAAACGGGGGGGGGGGATTACTGATTTGGGGGCAGAGGGAAAGGGAAGGAATTTATACCAATGCCATAGGAAATGGAAGATTTTGTTGTAACAGCTGCATCTCACTTAAATTTTGTTGTAAACACTATGTTGAATGAATTGCATTGAAAGTATTTTATGCTTTTGTGCAATGAAGAGGACCATCCAGAATGTTGATTTTGAGATTGTGTAGGTGGAACTACAGTAGTTGGCCTGATGAAAGGGCTCTGACCTCCTTCAGTGCTGTGGAAATTGTCAGTGAAATGTACAGGTTTGGCCTTGGCTGACTCAGAAAGCTGATATTTCTAGGAATTAAATAAGAGAACATGTAGAAGTAAAAGTCTTTCTGATCTAGAAGAGAGTTCAGGGACACAGGGCTGCCATGTCTTCATTGCATCAACATCCTTTTTTTATATCTTGAATTAGCTGCTGAAATGGCCCCACTGTTTTAAGCTTTACCTAAATCTCTGCTTCCCCATTTATTTTATATAGTAACAGCATTAACTGTGGATGAATTTGTAATCTGTATTTTATCTATGATGTAGCACACACTGCATTGCTCAAATGAATCTGCAAAACTTTTAATTTCTGGAGGCTGGAAACTTAATTTCTAATGGGTTAGAATGAAATACACTAAAACTATTATCATAGCAAAGATAAAAAAAAAAAAAAGTGATGCAAGAGAATAATTATTCGAGAATTGTGCTAACAAAGTCATTTATAATTGAATGAACACTCTGTTCCCTGGAACATTATAATACATATAATGCTTTCCTTTCCACGTGTCACCTAACGGCCCATGTTAGATGACTCAGACTACCTGTGCCATAGGCACAGAGAGCTCTAATGCAGTGTTAACCCCAAACTGGAGGTCTGTGGATTGTGCCCTCACTGGGAATAGGACTGCTCCCTGGGGCGATGCTGTACCTGAACTGCTGAGCTGGGAGGCACCATTAGATCCAGAGCTACCCAGTCAGTATAACAATATACCGCCACCTCCTAAAGGACATACTTGTGTTGGGAGCAAGACTACTGTCCTGAGCCTTTTCAGCATGGAGGATTTGTTCAGACCTCATGTATTTCTGGAAGCTAGTTCCCTATTGTGTTGGGTCTGTCTGAGTTGGAGTCACCTTTTCCCTGCAGCAGCCCACACAGTGCTGTGCTCTGCACTCGTAGCTGGAGCAGCACTGATATCACTCCAGTGTTGTGTCTATTGCTGCATAGTGCTGGCACAGCATCAGGACTCCTTCCAAGCCCCCAAGAGCCAGCAGGCTGGGGTGGGCAAGTGATGGGGAGGGGACATTACCGGGGCAGCTGACCTAAACCAACCAAAGGGATATTCCATAACACCTGATGTCACACTCAGCAATAAAAGGGGGGGCTCTCGTGGGGTGGGGGCTGTTCCTCCTGAACAACCACTACGCGTTTGAGGCCCTGCTTCCCAGGACGTGGCCGAACACCACTTGTTGATGGGAAGTAGAGAATATTTTTTTTTTCTCTCTCTGTGCTTCCGTGCGGACTGATTGTTTCTTTTGTTTCTGTTTTTCCTCCCCATTCCCTTTCCCTTTAATTAAACCTTTCTCATCTCAAACCTCGAGTTCTCTGTGTTGTATTTTCTCCCCCTTCCTCTTTGAGGAGAGGGGGAGTGAGAGAGCAGTTGTGGTGGAGCTTGGCTGCCCACCTGAGTAAAACCACCACGGTCCTTTTTGGTGCCCAACATGTTACCCATCATGGGGTAAGATGTGCTGTTAAGCTAGGGAAGGAAGGTAGGGCTGTTCCCAGCTTGCACACATCATGGTGGAAGCAAGACTGTGCTCTTACCAGGCACAGAGGTCCATGCCACCTTGTACCACATAATGTAGCTTTACTGCCTCAAGTCTTTACTGGTTCTGTACCTCTGCATGACCTTCCAGTTCCTAGAGAGGATGTGTCCACAGACGATTTGGCACTACTGAAAACCATCTGTCTCCAGGTAGGGGACACAAAGCCATGTAATAAGGTACCCCTGTTGAAAGCCATACAACATGTGCAAGTTTTACAGCTGACATCCAAGGGCAGGTGTGCTGATTCAATCCATGAATGAGTGCAAAAACCAGAGGTACGGTCAGACTCAGGAACAAAATTACCAGATCTCCAAAATATTGCAGATTTCTAGAAGGGACTTGAAGGGGGATAAGAGGATCAGGGGAGAAAGTATAAAGCTGAGGAGCTTCATCATTAGGTTCACATTTCAGATTTCACTGACTTTCAAAATCTACTGATTCTCAGTTCCCTTTCAGTAGCTCCACCTTATTAGGAAGGTAAATTACTGACAAGAACTGAAGAAATTGCTATCACAAACCACCACAAAAATATGATGTGATTAACATCGAATGAGTCATATGTTTTTCACAGTGTGGGAGAAACCTTATCCGCCTGAAAATATTTCCCTGTCGTCCTGTATAATCCTTCTGGCAGTACACTCTTAACACATAAAAGACAGATCTTAGTGCACTCAGATAACTCACATGTTTCAGCTGTGTCCTAAGAACACCAGATCCTGGTGCTTTTAATTTCTGGCACAGTGGTAGAGGTACACTTTCTGCAGTGTACCTGACACAAACCTCTTTGACAAAAGGCGAAATTGCAGGTAGGTTGAGAAATTATCCATGAGAAATTGTAGGTCGGTTAAGTAGAGCTTTATGACATTCGTAGCATGGAGTATGTCAAAAGAATAATGTAAAGGATTGTTGTTGTGGTTTAACCCAGCAGGCAGCTCAGCACCGCTCAGCAGCTTGCTCACCCCCCAACACACATGGGGGGGAGAGAGTCAGCGAGGTGAAAGTGTGAAAATTCATGGGTTGATATAAAGATATCTCACTACATAAAGCAAAAGCTGTGCATGCAAACACAGCAAACCAAGGAACTCATTCACTGCTTCCCATTGGCAGGAAGGTATTCAGCCACCTCCAGGCAAGCAGGGCTCATCACACCTTTCGGTTCCTTGGGAAGACAAACACCGAACATCTCCCCCTTCCTCCTTCTTTACCCCAGCTGTTATTGCTGAGCATGACACCACATGGTGTTGGACATCCCTTTGGTCAGCCTGGGTCAGTTCCTGACTGTGTCCCCTCCCAGCTCCTTGTGCACCCCCAGGTACCTCGCTGGCAGGGCAGCACCAGGAGCTGAACAGTCCTTGGCTCTTAGCACTGCTCTGTGACTGCTAAACATCGGGGTGTTATCATTGCTAATGTCATTAAAAATCCAAACACAGCATTGTTCGAGCCTCTACAAAGAAAATTAACTCTGTCCCAACCAAAACCAGGACAACTGTTTACAGCCTCAGGTGTCACCAGATACAACACAGGCAGGTTCTTTAGGGATCTAAATCATCTGCCTCTCTTGTGAATGGAGACACTCCTCCCACCCTATTATGCCAAAGTCAGCATAACCGTTCCGCTATTGATTCCACAGGTTGTTTTTGATATGTTCCTGGAGCTTTCTGCAGATCATAGGTTTTAAAATCTTGAACTTTAGTGGTCTCTGGCTTCTGTGGGTTGTCCTCTTGTGGGGCACCATTAGTGATTTCTTGTTTCAGAGGTCACATCAATACAGAATTAATTACTTTCCCATCACATTCATCTGGGTTGTCCCAAATGTCTCTACCCCAATCACAATCATACATAGCTGTCCAAACCTTCATGAGGTCTATGCTACCTTGTAATAGTTTTGCACAGTGTTTTCTCTCCTTCTCTTTAAATTGTGGCACTAACTGTTTTTCAAGGTATGCCCTCTTTTCAGACACACTGTTCACTTTAAATCTGACTGTACTTAATTGTAACTTCTTGGCTGATAATTCCCTTTCAATCTTTTGTTTTCTTCCTCTAAACAGACAATTCATTTTCAATTTTCCACATTGCAGCAACAACCAGCGCATCCTTTCATTCCTTTTGTTTGTCTTTACCTTGCACTTATCTTTCTGTATATTAAAATTACTCCATATGGCATTAGGATTGTGGTGTATTGCCCTTTGCCATTTCTTATCCCACTTACAATCTTGCCTCCCATTTTCAATAAAACCCTTTTATCCCATCTTGTTGATACTGTCATCATCAACTTATAACAAGGCTTCCTTCTTGCACTTGCTGTCTATAAAGAGAGGGAAGATGCAGTTGCTTAGCACTATCTGCTAACATGTATTTTCCATAGGCAATATGGAACTATGGTGTGAAATTTCCAAATAAAGTATCAGTATTTGGATAGCAAAGATGTTTACAGTCTGGCTCTCCCTTTACTTACGCATTCCTTTAACAACTGAATTTAAAACTCCACTGTACCACAGTTGGTTGCATGTTTGTTGACTAAAACACTGCATGAGGTTCAATGTCCTGATGCTATAATAACTAGCTATTCGTTCCCTCTGTCACAGGAAAGGAATGTCAGACTCTTCAGTCTCATAAGGTGAGACTACTGGAGTGTGTAAGCATATTGTTTTTCCCCTATGCATCCAAATTACATTGTCAATAAGGCTAGTTACATTTTATGAGGCTTTTATATATTTTTACCAACTTTTTCCCAAGAATAGTTCAGTTGTTAAATGTTAGCTGTTTGGCCATGAGTCAGAGCCCAAAGACAGTGTTAAGTGATGTGGTTACACAGTGCAACACTCCACCTGGAGGGGAAATCTTCCAGTCTTCAGTTCTTTTTCCAGATCCTAGTCATTGTATGCCATAATCTCACCACTGCATATTTCTGTTCTCCCTCTATGCCATTTGCATTTAGAACCTGAAAGTTATTTGGGTTCTAATTCATTACTTCCATTAATTTATTTTCACCCTAAAATGTTAACATGGCATAGAAAGAAATCTCTCATTAAGAGTTCATAATGGTCATCCCTACGAGCTGTTTGCACTCTTAACCTAGATTGGGCACTACCACATTATAAATGAATACTAATGAAAACAACTGTGAGATGGTGTGAAATGGCTGGCAGAGTGAACAGATACTTCCAGCTTCACCTCAGCATCAAGCTATAACATTTAAAAGCTAATGAGCTAAAAAGGAATGAAAGAGAAAATTAATAATGCACCGCAAAGTACAGCATTCAAGAGAAAATTCTCCTCCCTCCATACCAGGGCTAATTAATGTGATCTATTCTAATAGAAATAACCCTAAGCACTACTTACTCATTTTAAACACCCTGTATTCTAAGTTCATGTATAAATGCTCTTTGCAAAACTATAGAATTTGCGAAGTTATGAATCATGCCACTTAAAATGGCACTTTTGATTGTGCAAGAAAATTCAAGGACACTTCTTTTCCAAGTGGTTTACTCTGTCCATATGCTATTAAGGACTCTAGGTGGTAGCTCTTCTATCAAATAAACACGTTTTTTCTTTTACTGGGAAATGGTGCTATAAGTTCCTAAAAGAATATTATAAAGATTGGACCAATTTTTGCACTAATTTATAGTTCATACAATCTTACAAAAGTCACAGGAGTTGCACAGGATGTAATAGGTAGCAGTTTTGGCTTCTGCTGAAATACCAGCAGTGGGCAAGAAATTAATTTAATGATCACCACAGAATACAAATTGGCCACCTCACCTTCAAGGGAACTTCCTCTCACTCTAAGAATAACACATCTTTCAAGAGTAAATAAACGTACAAGGAAACTAAAGAGAATCACAAATCGATGGTCACACCTAACCAATCCCACATTTATAGACACTGTCCTATTCATAGAGGGAATAATGCATGACTGTCTCTTAATTATGCATTTAATTATTTTTGATCATTTTATTCATACACACAGTTATGTCCTCATTCTCTTTCCCAAATTTAGAATCATAGAATCATAGAATCATAGAATATCCTGAGTTGGAAGGGACCCTTAAGGATCATCAAGTCCAACTCTTGACACCGCACAGGTCTACCCAAAAGTTCAGACCATGTGCCTAAGTTCACAGTCCAATCTTTTCTTAAATTCAGACAGGCTCGGTGCAGTGACCACTTCCCTGGGGAGCCTGTTCCAGTGTGCAACCACCCTCTCTGTGAAGAACCCCCTCCTGACGTCCAGCCTAAATTTCCCCTGCCTCAGCTTAACCCCGTTCCCGCGGGTCCTGTCACTAGTGTTAATGGAGAAAAGGTCTCCTGCCTCTCGACACCCCCTTACGAGGAAGTTGTAGACTGTGATGAGGTCCCCCCTCAGCCTCCTCTTCTCCAGGCTGAACAGGCCCAGTGACCTCAGCTGTTCTTCGTACGTCTTCCCCTCAAGGCCTTTCACCATCTTCGTAGCCCTCCTCTGGACACTCTCCAACAGTTTCATGTCCTTTTTATACTGTGGTGCCCAGAACTGCACACAGTACTCGAGGTGAGGCCGCACCAGCGCAGAGTAGAGCGGGACAATCACCTCCCTTGACCTACTAGCGATGCCGTGCTTGATGCACCCCAGGACATGGTTGGCCCTCCTGGCTGCCAGGGCACACTGCTGGCTCATATTCAACTTGCTGTCTACCACGACCCCCAGATCCCTCTCTTCTAGGCTGCTCTCCAGCGTCTCATCGCCCAGTCTGTACGTGCAGCCAGGGTTTCCCCGTCCCAGGTGCAGGACCCGGCACTTGCTCTTATTGAACTTCATGCGGTTGGTGATCGCCCAGCTCTCCAACCTGTCCAGATCCCTCTGTAAGGCCTTTCCACCCTCATTTGAGTCCACAACTCCTCCAAGTTTGGTGTCATCAGCAAACTTGCTCAAAATACCCTCTATTCCTACATCCAGATCGTTTATAAAAATATTGAAAAGTACCGGCCCTAAAATGGAGCCTTGAGGGACCCCACTGGTGACCGCCCGCCAGCCTGACGCAGCCCCATTTACCATAACCCTTTGGGCCCTGCCCGTTAGCCAATTGCTCACCCATCGTAGGATGTTTTTACATCATGAAAACTATATATGAAAGCTTGCTATGAAATGTTCTGAAAAAGAAGCAAATTGATTGAGAAACAAGTAAGATTTCTTGTTAGTATTCCACATTAGGGAAGAGCTGTCATCAAAACTTATTTTCATAGAATCATAGAATGGTTTGGGTTGGAAGGGACCTTAAAATCATCTTGTTCCAAGTCCCCTGCAATGGGAAGGGACACCTGCCACTAAATCAGGTTGCTCAAATTTAATTGTAGGTGTATTATAGCAGAGACTAAAAGTCTGAAGAAATAAACAAAGGCATGGTAAACTGACAACTAACACTAAACTGATTTATTTTTCTTTAGTTTGGTAATATCTTGAGTAAAATAGAGCACACACCATATATGGAAAGTAGACTTGCTCTGCAGATGTAATTATAGTAGGCAAAATTATTTTGGAAATGGTTTGAAACAAATGTCAACCTGATTCTTTGTTATGCTATTGCTGATGACTAGGTAGTATTAATTATGAAGAGATGCTGGTTATCTTTCATTAATATCACTTGTTTCTATGTCAATGCTTGATATAAAAAATCTTTGTAAGCAGCCTGCTAAAAATTTAAAAACAAATCACTGAGTAGACTGTATTGTGAACATTGCATAACTTGACAACATCCATGAGTCACTAGATGGTTTTCAAAGCATGGAACCCGTGATTACAGAACTTTATGACTAATACATGGATAGTTGTGAGTCTGTGTTCTGATGTTTGAAGAGATCATTTCAACCTGCACTCAAGGAGATGGCCTGTGGACTGGGTAAATAATAATAAAAGGTCTGAAGTGCTCAGGTTTCCTATACTCAGTGTTTATGCAGGCAAGCTGGAGATGGGAGGCAACAGAAGACACAACAGTAGGGGGAAGGTAAAATACTCAGTGATTCACAAAGCCTGGCATAACACTGACCACTGCATTTCACCCAGGCATACATGGACTAAGTCTTGTTCTAGACTGAAGGAAACCTTCCAAACTGACATCTAGCCAAATATGAAGACATAAGGAACAGCCCATTCATTGCTTGCTGGTTTGTTCCTTTGTTAATAACTTCCAGTAGAAAAAGTTCTGCCTAATTCCATATTTTTTTAATGATTGTTTCCATCTTCTGGCATTGATTCTTCTTATTCCTTTCTAATTCTTTAGAGTTTGGTGTTCCGCTGCGGTCTTATGGGTGGGAAACAAGTCATTTGCCCATTTTGATTTTAAAAAACTAAATACATTAAGCTCATTAATTTGGTCCAAAACAAGAATTTCTTTCACCCCTCATATTTCTGTGGCTCTTTATTGATGACCTCCAGTTTTTAAGAAGCAACCCTGATAGGATGCAGTACGCCAGCGTTAGGTTAATTTATGCCAAATACTCCCTGGAAAAAGCAGTCTATGTCTAATAATTATTGACCTGATCATATTCAGAGGTGACACTAGCTGTTTGTACCATAACATCTGTTTGTTCAATGTAGTCTGTAAAACGTTTTCATAACCAGATCCACTCTTCCATTCTACGTGTTCTATATACAGTGTTACCACTTTGTGCATATATGCATAACTTCATTAAAGCACCACTTGGATGAACTAAGGATACTAAGCACTACTGATTAATTATTCTGTCTGCACCTGCTTGTTCACCATGACTCTCTTAATCTGCAGTTTTACAGTCTGCTGTGATTTTGGAGACGTGATGATGAGATTTAATGGCTTAAACAGGCTTACACTTGATAATACCAATGTTTCACATCACAGAATCACAGAATCACAGAATTTCTAGGTTGGAAGAGACCTCAAGATCATCGAGTCCAACCTCTGATGGCCATTTATGTTTCCTATCATCTCTTATATCTCAGACTTTTTCAACCTCTGACGGCCATTTATGTTTCCTATCATCTCTTATATCTCAGACCTTTTCACAGTGTGTGGGCTAAAGCTGTTCTTGATCCTGAACTGCAACCTTCTCTCCTGCTTAGATCCAAGTCAAGAGTGTCCATGAGATAAATCTTGGGACATACTGCTAGTCCTGATTGGACTCCACAGGTTCTTCTCAGACTGCCTTTAATCAGCATAGATACTGGACATGTGGCTCACACACTGCCTGTAAGTGGCACTACAGCTGTGTGGGAAAGGAAAAGTGAGTGGAATGGTGTCTAGCAGTTTTAATTGTCCTGGCTCTGCAAATATGACATGGATGTAACCACTTACCAAGATCTTATTCCGTTCAGTATGTTTTCTGTGGCACAGTACTGAGTTTTAACAGGAATGCCTAAATAAGCTAAATCCTCTAAAGACTTCAAGTAATAGGTATCATTGCCTTTAGCAGTAGAATGGAAACCAAGATTAGAATGGAAATATTATTTTATTTTATTTTTTTCTACTGTATGTGGGCATTACACCATCTGCACCTAATAATGGGAGTCTGTCATTGCTAGAGTGTTTTTATTGCTAACACTATTACATTTTTTCCCTTTCATTTCCTTTATTTTATGCACAATTTACATTTTGCATAGATTATTATTTCCTTGATTTCCCACTTTTACTTTCCACCAGTGTCTTTGTTAATTTGCACTAGCTGATCTCCTTTCTCTTCCAAAGAAGGGAATAAAGCCCAACATATTTTTAATTTTTATTATTTTGACTACTTAAGATTCTCGTGTACTGCACATGGCAGCACTGTGCAAGATTAGTGCTGACTGATATACATGTATTATGCCCATACATGGCCTTGAAGACATTTTTTTAATTTGGTGCTCACAGTGGAAGAACTCTATTCTTCCACTTCGAATCATGAGAATTATCTCCCCACATTCAGCAATGATAATTATATAACCTTCCTTCCCATTAGCCAGAATTCCCAGCTTCTATCATTAGTCAGTGTTGGTATAAGTAACTTCAAAAGACTTTTTTTTTTTTTTTTTCCAGGATCAGTCTGTTAAACCCTGGAGTGATTGCAAAGAACAGCAGGACTGGGGGAAGTAGTCCTCTTCTCTCACCTGGTTTCTGGAGCCTGCAAAGCTGCAATGAGATGTGTTTAGATAGCAACAGCTTCACAAATATAAAACCAAATGGGGGGATGGACACATCTCAAGTCACTGTGTCACATCTTTTGTGTTGGAAATACTACATCATCTAATTTCTTTTATTATTATTATTATTTTTAATAAGCTGCATTTTCAAAGCTCATCTATTTCCATTTTTTTCCACTCTAACTAAACTGCTAAGGATATTATTCTTATAACATTTCAAATTTTACCTATGGGTGACTTATGGCTAGTGTGTTGTGGTTGTTTGTTTTTTTTTTCTTTTTTCTTGTTTTTTTTTTTTTTTTTTTTTTTTTCAGCTTATTCTTCTGTTTTTCCTTAGTGTTTACTTTTTTTTTAAGTGTTTATGGGTAGCAAACATATCTAGTTTTTGCTTTCCCCCCTAAACCTAAACAAGAATGTTAAATAGAATACAAGGCTTTACACATGCTTCAGCTTGTGTTCATATTCCTTGTAGGTGGATGATGGCGCCTCTATGGAACATGCTATGTAACTTCTCCCATTGGATTTGTGGACTGTACTCAATGGTTCTGCACAACTAGACCTGCTATCCAGTCTAAATAAGCTTTTTTAGCCAGTGAGGTACAGCAAACTAAGGAGAAATGACTTTGGAAAAACAGATTTTTGTTGAAGAATAAAAAAAAATCCTGAAGAATATGGTTTTGACATATAGGTAAAAGAGAGCTTTAGAGGAGTAGAATTGACAGAAGGGAATAAGTCGATGATTAGTTGATTGATTGATGATTGACTGAGTGATTGATGCACTGAAGCCTTGATAAGCCAGATGCTGGAGAGAGGGCCTGGTATTAACAGACCTGAACATCCTGCACCTGACACTGAAAGAGAAGGGCTGAACATCCAATTGACTCTGTTTAATGAGAAGACAAGTGGGACCTATGTTATAACACTCATGCCTAATAGCAGCTGAGAATGTGTAATAAATTTGTAAATGAAAAGTAGCCCCTGTATAATATGGTTAACTTATTTCTGCCACTACTAATAGTTAGCAGTGGCTGGAGTTTCAGCTTTCATTCAATTTGTACTGCAATGGTTGGTCTTGAAAGGCTTGGCTTGAGGTTTTCAGTCTGGGATACTTTCTTGTGGATAACAGCTTCTGTTTCTCCTCCTCCTTTTCTCTCTCTCTTTTATTCATTGTGCTTCAAGCCAAACCTTGAGGCAGCAGATGGATTTAACAGCATGGGATCAGAAAATTCCTGTTATGATGAAATGTGAGAGCGAAAAACCCTAACTTATCTCTACTGATGCAAAGGGGAGTAATTGCTTGTGAGTCAGTGAAGCTAGGGTTTCACTCTGTGCATCTCGACTCCTCCTGAGTACTTGAAAGTGGATGCTCTGGGAGAATCTGTGTCTTTTAATGGTATTCTTATGGAGATTACATAAAATGATAATGAAGTAAAAAACTATCAAGATGGTAATACTTATTTTCCATGAAAAAATCGTATTACTAATTAAAGTAGTACAAGCCTATTTCTGATGCACCTTGACTTCCTTAAGGACTATCAGGAGTACTTTCCAGTCATTAAGACTGCTCTCTTGGAGAGCATCCTATACATTAACATGTAGGTGTAAAAAGTAAACAGTAGGTGGCCTCAGAACATTAGTATTGCTCTTCACTGGAACGTAAAGTGAAGGCAGGAGCCTTCCTGACTCTTTGTGGTTGAGTACAGTGCCTTCCCTAATTGTATGAAGCATGCTGAGATGCATTCTGCAGCCTAGAGCCTATTGGCTTCATATAGGAACACCTTAATATAAGCTCAGGTAATCTAATTTTCCTTGGTGTTTCAAACACATTGCGACTATTGTCAACAGGTAATATCTGTGTTGCACAATAAAATGACATCTGATCATTTGCACACTAAGTTTTCAGATGATACTAAATTAGGAGGAGCTGTCTACTCCCTTGAGAGTAGAAAGATCTTGATTAATTACATCTCTTGGCCTTGCAGAGGCCTTGCAGAGAGATTTTGATAGATTAGGGTGTTAAGCAATCACCAACCCTGTGAATTTAACAAGAGCAAGTGCTGAATTCTGCACCTTGGATAGGGTAGTTCTATGTATGTTTGTACAGATTCAGGGTTGAGAGTCTGGAGAGCAGCCCCACAGAAAGGAAAGGTGTGTTTTGTTTTGTTTTGTTTTTCGTTAATGGTAAGACCAATATTGGTCAACGGTGTGCTCTCGAAGCCAAAAGTGCCAACTGTATTCTGGGGTCCATTAAACACAGTATAGCTAACAGGTCGAGGGAAGTGACTGTCCTGTTCTACTCTGCACTAGTACAGCATCATCTTGAGTACTAAGTGTAGTTTTGGGTGCTGCAACATAAGGATATAATATTGGAGTGCATCCAAAGGAGGGCAAAAAATACGGTGAAAGGTCTAGAGAACAAGACCGATGGTAAGCAGCTAAGATAACTCAGTTTCTTCAGATAGAAAAGACAAGGCTGAGGAGTGGTCTTATTGTGGTCTACAACTTCCTCGTGAGCAGGAGTGGAGGGGGAAGTGCTGATCTCTTCTCTCTGGTGACCAGCGATACAATGCAAGGGACTGGCATAAAACTGAGTCAAGGGAATTTCAGATTGGCTATTACAAAAAGGCTCTTCACCAAGAGGGTTGTCAAGCACTGGAATAAGCTCCCAAGGGAAGTGGTCATGGTACCAGTCCTGCTGGAGTTCAAGAAGTATTTGTAAAACCTCTTATACAGATGGTTAATATTTAGGTAGTCCTATGTGGTGCAGGGAGTTGGACTCAACGATCATTGTGGGTCCCTTCCAACTTGAAATATTCTGTTCTGGTGGGTTTGGAGATGATGAATGACTAACCACCATGAACCATTCCAAAAGTTGGTCTTTCTTCTCTAGAGAAGTTACTGCGGGTCATAAAAAATCCAAACCAAGCCTGTGAGCCTCAGGACCCTGAGAGTCAGTTTTCAGCCTTGGTCAAGTGTTGGTCCTCTGCAAATTCAAGTTCAATCCTCAGCATCTAAACCTGAACCTTCTGTTTCAGGAGAATCGTGGGTTGCAGAGTCCATGATGAACATCAATTTGCAATTGCCTAATTTGTTCCATTAGTGCTCCTTCAGACTACTGGATCATTTCAACACCAGGGAGAGGGAAGCTGTTATTGAATCTACTATTGATTTTTTTCATTGCTGACTACTTAGGTTTGGAAAAGGAAAAAAAAAAAAAAAAAAAAAAAAAAAAAAAGACTAAAGTTAAACAAATAAACAGAATCTTTGTGTACTAAGGAGAATGCAACTGTTCTAATCCACACTGAGACAAGGAGAATGAATGTGTAACAAGTCTCATCATTCCTGTTTTCCTTTTTTTTTTTTTTTTTTCCCAAGTTGAACACCAGTGTGTCACCACGAAAAACGCTTTATCAGTTAAAATCAAGCTGCCTATCTTCAATTCAGTGAGGATCTGTAGAGATTGCAGAGCAAGGGGCTCTTCAAGCCACAGGAAAGAGGGAGTTTGTGGGCCTCAACTATTACCTATTAGCCACTATTTTCAGGCAGATGGACAAAATGCTGGGGACCAAAAGTGGTGGTGTCCCTGAGCATGGTGAGAGGGGCCACCTCTTCTCCCCTGCTGCTGACTGCACAGCGCGGTTGGGAGTTGCCACAGCCAGCCACAGCTCCCTGCCATCAAAATGGTGACTGACACAAAATGGCTGCCTCCCAGACTGACGGGGAACGGACTTCTTGGTCCATTGTCAACTGGAAGGTGTAGCAGGTTGTGGTAGCTCCTTCCTACCTGGGGCCAACATTATCCCTGTGCTGCCTGGGTGCTGGGAAATAGAGGTAGCGGATTTTGACATAAAAGACACTGTGCACATGTCATGGAGCACCCACCATCCTAAAATGTGCATGCACTTTGTGGTCATTAATTCATTCATCAGTGGAGGAGAAAAAAAAAAAAAAAAAAAAAAAAAGTTTTACCACAAAGAATAATGTTTTTCACAGTGTCTTTTAAGTGCTATGGAGCCTGAGGTGGGAGATGATTCGTTTCTGTGTCTGTGCTGTGGGCGGCAGAAGGAACCAGAAGCAAAACTGGGATCAAAGCAACAGCCACCCGTGCACCAGCTCTGTAAGGAACACCTCCCTGTGCTCCCCCAGCTCCTAAGGAGCTGCTCCCCTCGCAGAATCATAGAATTATGAAATCATAGATTCATAGAATCATTAGGGTTGGAAAAGACCTCTAAGATAATCTGGTCCAACCATACCCTCCTCTTCCCGCTTCCCCCCCCCCCTCCACTATCACCCATTAAACTATGTCCCTAAGCATCACGTCCAACCTTTCCTTAAACACCTCCAGGGATGGTGACTCCACCACCTCCCTGGGCAGCCCATTCCAATGCCCAACCACTCTTTCTGAGAAAAAAAATTCTCCTACTTTCCAACCTTCTGGGCCTTGTGCTCCACTCTCCACCCTAACCACCATTGTGAAAGAGTATTTATCATTCAGTCATAGAATCATAGAATCCTTTAGACTGAAAAAGACCTCTACCCCACAGTTGCTACTTTGATCAAAAAAGCAAGCAAGCTCAGTGACAATACTTAAAAATTATGTCAATGTGGGCTTAGAGACATTTCTCCAAGCAGTATCATCATGTGGACTCATCCCACCTCAGTAATCTCCTGTCATCTAATTTGGGTAACGCATGTGTGTTCCCTTACATTAAATTACATTGAGCAGGCTCAATGACCCTGCCTTTCTTGTGAACCCACGTGTCATTGTGTTTAGGTAGGGAACAAATAAAGTACTTTCAAAAGCCAGCACTTTAACTAGGCTGACCTGTGCCTTTCTGTGATGCTCTGAAGAGAAGCATTTATATCTTTAACACATCCTCATTTTAAAAAGGTGATTGATCAGTTCTAGGGAGGAGTGCAATGCCTCTTCACACGTCTAGTATGCCAGTAGAAAAATCAGCCAAGCCAGTCTTGCTGAGACAATCTGACCTGTGTAACACTTTAGGAAAAGCTCTCTGTTCAGCGGTTTTTATCTCTCTGGACAGTTTTAACTTCCAGTTTTAATCTACCCAAAAATGAGTCAGGATTGAAAAGCAGCCTTTCAGAAGGCATTAAAAAGTCAGAGGAGCATTAGGTCTGCCAGCCTTTGGTGGGGCTGCAAATTCCTCTCCCTCAGTCTCTAAGATACCATAGTCTTTTAGAGGCAAAACTGTTTTGCATGGAGCAGGAGAGCTATATATTCTTGGTGTCTCCAGTTGTTCCACAAATAGAAGTTGCCATTAGCACAAAAGCAGAAAACCTTTCACAGGAGAAAGGGATAGAGAAAGCACCTTTGCCTTCCCTTCTCTATTTGTACATTGCAGTATCAAGAGTGCTTCCAAGACATGGCACTAAGCCTATTTTTATTGCTGATGAAGCTTCTTGTGTCTGCCAGAGAGAAGCAGCATTGCAGAAAACACACTGGCAGGTCCAACCTTTCCTTCTCTAAAAGAAAAACTGCTGCCATGGGAGTAATGAAGGTCTTTGCCTGAGAAGGCTACATCCATTAGCAGAGCTGCCTCTGAACATCTCAGCCATTAGGCAAGGTTGGACCTGCACATCAGGCCTGAGGAGGGACGGCTGACACGGCAAGCCCTGGAGCTTGAGGGAGCATAGGCACTGTTGGAGACTGCCCCATCTAGGCTGTCCCACTGCCTACAGCAGCCTCTGAACACAATGGTCCCTATGGCTGGGTCCACCCTAGTCAAAGAAGTGCCTGGTCAGCCTGTCCCTTCCTTTCATGGCTCCTGTGATGCTCTGCTTCCCTTTATCTCCTCCCCATTATAGCAGTTATCAGATCAAATTATAGCTGCATGGTAGATACTGAGTTAGCTCTCAAAGCAGCAGGGACGAGCACGAGGTTAATTACCATTTGACCTGCCTGCAGAGTGAATACGTTAATGATTTATTGAGCCTGTCTTTCACTCAATATCCCATGTGGAGCAAAGGACAGTCCTGGATAGCACTGCGCTGCTGTGGCGATGGCAGCAATCTGCTTTTGGCTCATTAGAGAACATGGTTTCACCTGCGTGAGATTCAATGGGTTCTGACATTTAGCTGAGCATAGAAATCCTCCTGAAATGTCCCGAATCCTGTCCTTCCATTCAAGTTCATCTGCATTATCCTGCTGCCGGCTGCTCTCCAGCACTTGGGAATCCCCGGGTGTCCTTTGTCGCCTGTGATTAGCTGGCAGTGTGAGGCAGAGGGAGAGAATGTGCAGGTTTCCCTCACCATAGAATTATCATTTGCATGTGAGATAAGAACATCCCTTGTTCATTAATGTGATTTCAAAAGAGCTGTGCAATTTCATTTGCATTACAACTGATGCTGGCCTGAGAAACTGAAATGCTATTTAATGAGTTAGCAGTCCACACAATTTCAGTCACAATTTGAAGATAATTTCTGTGGTTTTCGGGCTAGATTCATGCTTGAATTTAATTGCTCTAAGGCCACTAGCTTAGCTGGAACTATGCCAGTTCATACTACTGAGAATTCAACTCTTGGTTAAGTGTCTGTATCACTTTTGCAAAGTCTGAAAATGTCTTCTAAATTGTAGGAAAAGCACTGAAAGCTTGAGGTAATAGGATTATTTCCATTTAAATAGTGTTTTTACTCTTCTAAAAGTATGAGAATATTTTTCTTCTGGTCCCATTAGTTTTGCTATTTCATATGATTAAATAATGGTCATTTCAACCTTTTAGGATCATAGCAGAGTGGAGTTGGGTCAGATAATCCTAATATGGTCCCTATCTAAAGCTATTTAATCCTATGTTCAGGATATTTGAATCACTACACATAATTCTATGCTTTGCTTATATAGTCTTGACTATATCAGAGACTGCATCTGAATCAAAGACTACACCTATCATACTAAATAAACCTGAATTTGGGGGGCATCTTGCCATGAGGCCAGGAAGAAAGGCTGCAAGCCCTAAGCCCTTGGTCTTCTCTCAGTGCAGTGTTGTGTGTCTTTTGTATCCCTTAAACCATAATTACTACTTAGCTCCCGTGTGGGCTTTTTTTTTACAAGTTCAGATCCATGATGTGGGGCTGTGCCCCACCTGAGCAGGAAGATGTTTTCACAGTGAGGAGCTCAAGATATGCGCTGCTTACCCGAAAAAGGGAGTCCTAGAGACACTGGGGAGTGTTTGGGTTGTAAGGACTACTGAGATACTGTTGGAGGGCTATGTGCTGCAGAAGGAGGCAAAATTGATGCAATCTTGCTCATTTGGCTTAACCAGAGTTGGTTAGACCATCTGCTGTGCCTGCACAGTGCCTGGGCAGTGTCAGAGAGCAGAGCCCCAGCCCAGCCTGCAAGCACACTAGCAGCACAGCACTGGTCCAGTGCCTTTTTGGCAATATAAACATGACAGTGAAATTTTGTTTTTACCTTCAGACTGTTATGCTTTTTTTTTATGCTTTTTTTTTTTTTTTATTTCTGACTTAAGAGAATTCCTAGGTTTCAATAATGATAAGGCAACCTACACTGGGATTCACTTGATTTTCTATTATCTACATGCCAGGCTTTGGTCTAAGCCAGTATCTCATTATACTAAGTAACAAAAGCCACATTGCATTGTGAGATTGCTAGTGTTAGACGAACTGAATCTTACTAAAAGTTGTTCACATCAGAGAAATAAATGGTGGAAGTTTGGGTGAGGTTTTAGCCATGCAGTTGACAAATATGGTCTTGATCAAATCACTGAAGTTCAATGTGTCAACAAGCAATAATAAACTTCACTTGTCTCTTAAACAGAATGCCACAGGACTGCAAACCTTTTGAGATCCTTGGCTTAGAAGAGATGCCATGCAGCTGTAACCAGAAGGCACAGTAACTGTTTGTAACTTTACCTCTAAACATTGATGAAAGCAAAAATGATATTTATGGGAGAAAAAATGAAGCAGAGCTTAGACTTGTTGATAACCCCTGTAGCATTGTAAATCTCCCTAACACTCCACATCAAGTTATAAGTCAGGACTCCTGCCCTGGCAAATGCTCTACCTCATTCTGACAGGTATAATGTATCAGAGGAGTTCAAAAACAGAATGTTCTTGGAAAAGACATGTAACAGAGCCTTGAGGGAAATATGACTTAAGGGAAACCTTGTGGGAGGAGGAAGAGGGTGAATAATGCCACAGAAGTGGGAGACTACTTGGAAAAAAAAAAAAAAAAAAAAAAAAAAAGAAAAAAAGTGGAAGAAAGAAAAGAAAGAAACAGATATATCTAAATTTTGCTTTTCAGTTAGACCAGCATAATTTATTTATTTATTTATTTATTTTTCCCTGCCAAGACCCTGAATTTCTTTTTGTTGATTTTCTTTTACTAACCAAATACCAGCCAAAGCCAGAAAAAGGAAACCATATGTGGCGAAACCAGTGTGGCAAATACTCTGATAAGAGTTTATACAGTTTGTCATTTTAGAAGCAGGGATGATGGGTGGGTGCATTTTCTCCTTGTGGGATGGGATTCAGTTCGGTTACATGAGAAATGAAGTAGCTTATTGTAAGTTACATCTTTGGACTTAACAAGGAGGTGAGGAATGTGCGTGGACTTCAATTACCTTTTGTGAATTGGGTGACCAGAAAATTATTCAGGTGTTAGGCTTTATGCCTATGTACTCTGCAGTTAAAATTACAGCAGGTCCAAAAAGGTATTGATAAATTCTTGGAAAGCAGGTACATGAACAGATAAGTGACAGGGCAACACAGGGACTTGACCTCAACACCCTTAAGCTACTGACTGCATAGGGCAGGTTCACAGTCTCTCCCTAATTATCATCTTTCACAGCCACTACTTCAGATGCAGTATTAGCCCAGATGCACTGCAGGGCAAGGTACAGCATGTCTATTTCTCCTTACACGCCGTACCTTAAGGATCACACTTCGCTCTGAAAGCTGAACTCCCCTGCAGTCTTAGCTAAGGTTTATAACTGCAAGAGCTTGGTATACGTGTGGGAGACCAGCTAAGTTGTCTATTGGTAAGGTGGTGGCCAGGCCCTGGAAGGAAGTTGGTGGGATGGGAAGACCAGTGGTCTCACAGGACACTGTTAGAGTGATCCAGGCGTCACCTGCAAAACAAAGAGACCTGCAGGAGCTCCACTGGATAAAAGGAAGATTCTAAAAATCTATAATTTTGCTGAAAGGGGTATACTAGGATGGCATTCAGAGGAGTATAGGGAGTGCAGACAGAGCAGAACAAAATACCAGTTGACTGAATGTTTTTCTGTTGTCTTGTCTAATGTTTAATACCCTTTTCAAAGTGTGACACATACCAGCCAAAGTGTAGGAGGTAATTGTGTATCAGTGGCCTAAGATTCCTCCCACACAAAGCAAGTGCTTTCACTTCAGGCTATCCTCAGCTTTCACTGTGAGGATACACAGAACCAGTCCTTCATCTGCTAGATAATATATCTATAATTCAAGAGTGCTTCCATACAGACATGTGCAAGTGAGTCTGCACTGAGCACACTGCAAACAACAGCTGATACAGCATGCTGTGCAATCTCTGACTCCTGAAAACTCTTGTTCTCTTCACTAGGATTCACCCTCTTTAATGAAAGACAGGCTTTCAGGCCTGTGTTGTGCTGCACAAACTCCATGGCTGCACAAAAAACATAGCCAGCTGGTTGTAGCTGAGGAGCAGTTCAAGCACTCGGACTCAGTACCCGTGATTACACTACCTGCATGGCTTTGCCTTTATCTAAAAGTGGAGCAAGAAGTTGTCTTGTGAACATCCTTTAGGAACTAGGTTATTTTCTTTTAAGGAAATTAGATATTAAAAATTATATATCAAATGACCGAAGGGGAGAACCTCTCTCTGTGGACAGGATCTACTCTGCACAGTGTGCCATGGGAAAATGCTGCCAGGCTCCCTTCAATGCTGCATGTATCCAACATCTGATAGAACTTAGATGTTGATATCCAAGATTTATTTGCTATCTATATTCCTCTTATTATTCTGTCTGAATAAAGCAGTTATCTTATTAAGCTACCATCTCTTTCTCTCTCTCTTAAGCTCACCCCCCACCTCAGTATAGAACAGAGGACTACTGAATAATACATTTATGTCTTTGAAAGCAAAAGATAGGCTCCTTCAGCATATGCTCAGAAATCTTAAGCAAGTTTTTCCATCATGATTCTACAGTCATACGTTTTGGGTAATAGACCAGTTGTCCAACGTACAGTCTCCCAAAGAACAAGTATTTGTTTCATTGTGGCCAAACCCACTGAGTCTGGCAGAGATGTAGGGATGGGTTGCTACAAATAGCCATGGAATTAATCATGTGGATCCAATTACAGTAACTCTATATGGCCCTTATGTGGTAATGCTGTGAAAGAACAGCTTCCAGGTACTGATACGTGCTGGAATAGAAGTTCAAAGGTAGAAGAAATGTAAGTTCACAAATCCTGAAGAGATTCCCCAGAAGTCATTGACTAGGCAGTTGGTGCTAGAAGGAGCTTGTGGCACAGTGTTGGCATCCAGGACAATGGTGGCTTTGGCTGGACTGTTCAGAGGTAAGGAGTTCACATAAAAATTGAATGGCCTTTGTCTTTTGCCTGGAGTTTGGTGCAGTTTGCCCATGAAGTAGGAGTATGAATGGAAGATGAGAAGTCATTACACGCATAGAGTTAACCTCCTAGACTCCCTTCAGTGCCTATTCTGAATGGTGAGAGGCAAGGGCATGCACCAAGGTGAACACACTGGGTATGGCCATATTAGTGATGTAAACACTATTATGGAATCTTCTGGGGCCCTGGAGTCTGGATTGTTTTGATGCCTCCAGCATTGTTCTGGCCAAGGCCAATGAGCACTCTCTTAACCAGTAACTTAACCAGTAACACTCTCTTAACCAGCCACGGTAACTAAAGGCTGCAGTGAAACTCCTGTTCTTGATATTGTCTTCCTTGCAGCATAGTTTGTTAGCTTACCACAGAAAACGATGAGTATGTGTTGTATCAGAGGTTGTTTGCAGGCTGTCTTTTTGAACTGTCATGGTTAGAACAGAAGTTGAATATCTTGACATTAGGAATGTTGGTGCTAGATAATTGAGAGTGTGTTAGGTGTCTTTCTTTGAGGTGATGTGAGTGTGAATATGTGAGAGACGTCTGTTAGACATTTATAAACCTTTGTACATTAGATACAGATGCTGAAAGAGGAAAAAAGTTGCAGATGGAAACTTAACCAATAAGAGCCACTTTAACCTCAAGCAGGTGAATCTTGTTTATACTGCAAGGCCTTGCAGAACCATCTCTGATCTGGAGAAAAAAAAAATCAAAACAGATGAATTCATCAATTTTTTTTTTATTTTTATTTTTTTTTTCTATTAAATGAGAAATGATAGCATTCACTATGAACTCTGAGAGGTCTAATTCAAAGTCCAGTGGAAATCTACCCTTTTTCTCTTTTAGCTGTTAAATTCCAGGTTCCTTCCTTAATCCTGGGGAAAAATCTACAATGTAAAATGTACTTGTTAGCAGAACATTTCTCCTCTCATTACTCCCCATTGTTATCAGCATGACTACATCTGCCATGTGCTTCTTATTAGAAGCCTTGCTTCAAATACTCCTAAATTTTGCCTGGAAAACATGAAAATAATTATGAATGAAATAAAATTTGAAGTAGAATACATTCTTGATATCATTTTCATGCTTACCATCTTGAGAGATTGGTGTACTGGAATCTCAATTTTACTGCTTCTCCTTCAAAATAATTTTAACTGCCCTTGAGGAAGAAAATAATTTAACTAAGAATTTTATCTTGAAAATGTGTTGCTTTATGTCACAGGATGTCATATGCATGAAGATGCCAAGCCATACTGCTGAGTCACTCCCACAGCTGCACCATGTGGGTTTTATTAGTTCCAATTCAGAAAAATGGGAAGAAAAAAAAAAAAAAAAAGAAGAAAAAAAAACATTTTACATAGGCAAAAATATTTTGGGAGTCAAGACACAGGATGGAATTCCTTGGCATGCCATGCTTTTTTGAGATAAGTAATTTGTGTCATTAAGGTTGAAGTCAAGCATAAGGTTGGACTGTCGTCACACAGCATTTCTGTATGCTTTCTGTGCGTATGAACTGAGTGAGTGTAAGAGGAACCTTATAAGCTGAAATAATACCTGACTGTCAGCTGAACATCCCACGTTGAGGTGGCAGCATGTTACTATATGCATGAACCCTATGGATGCACATGCAGTAGTCAGAGAAACAAGCTGCAATCAGTTAGGCCAATCTCTACAGCACATGCAAAATGATACTCTAAAACTTTGTAACTGGACAAAGTTTAAAAGCGATTCAGAGACATGTCAAAAAACACAACTTTGTTTTGAGATTGTCAACTGAATTTGATACTTTCTCAAAGGATAGAAATGCTAGACCTTAATGAATGAATTTTAAGAATGTGTATATTAAAGCTTGACATTTTTATTATTTATTTACTTATTTATTTTTAATTAGATCTCCTGAAGTTTATTTTGAAATGCCAGAGGCAAACACATGGAACTGCAGTTTTCTGTCTGGAGATTTGTTTGACATCATTTTAAGCATCTAAAAGCCTGTACATAATAGGCTCCAAAAATGATGAAAGCTGTGGCAGTAAGATGTGGTATAAAAACACACTATTTGCTAAGTCTGTTGTCTATGTAGTGTGTATGGATGCTATACTGTGGTAGGTTGGCCTTGGCTAACAACCAGACTCCCACCTAGCAGTCCATTCACTCCCCCATCATTGAGACGAGGGCAGGAGAGCAGGGAAAACAAAAAGAACGGGAATGAGAAGGCTCCTGGCTCAAGATAAAGACAGGAAGCTTGCTTACCAGTCACTACTGTGGGTGAAACAGGCTTCATTTGGGGAAAAATAAACTTAATTTATTGCCAACTAAAATAGATTTGGGTAGTGAGGAACAAAGAAGCACTAAAGCATCACCATTTCTCCACCCTTTCCCAGGCTCAGCTTCACTCCTTCACTCCAGAATCCCTTGGCATAAATGGCATGGAGTGGAGGAGGATCATGGTCAATACATAACATTTTTACTCTGTTGCTCCTTTATTCTCACACTTTTCTGCTTCTGCATGGGTTCTTCATCAGCAACAGTGTTGTCAGGAAAATCTGCTCTGGCATGTGGTCCTTCACACTGACCTGTAGTCAACAGACTAATTGACTTTGTAAAAAGTTTTGAGCACCTCCTCCTCTCACCTTGGTGTTCCCTTGGTTGTTTCTAACTTCTTTTTGCCTGTTACTCTGTTCATCCATCATTTTCTGACCTTTCTGAAATATTTTTTTCACAAAGGTGCCACCACCTTGGCTGATGAGCTCAGTTGTGGCTGGATGTGTCTGTTGCAGAATGTCTGGCAAGGGCAGCCCCTGACCTCTTTTCTGTACTGCTCATCTGCTACCATAAATCCATAACCTTGCCACTGACACCCAATGTATATACCCCAATGACTTCAGATAGGTTGCGCTACAGTGATCTATGATTTTGGTTTAGGTGTTTTTCATAACTAAGTAATTTTGTAATCAAGTGGCTAAACTCATACTTTGCAAGAATAAACTTGACTTCTCCCCTAATCTAGCCCAGTGAGAAGCACATTCTTGAAGCTATCTGTCATGTACTTCAGTTTCATTTCTAGTGAACTGGTTTGTCTCTACACCTTAGGCACTGCCAATTCACTCTTCTTTACCTCACTCAGTGCCTGATTTGTCAACATATTTTCAAGCTCTAAAGGACTGCACCAAACTGTGAGAGTCATTCTGCGTACTAGTGATAGCAGCTGTCAGGTCAGTGGAGAAAATTGTGCCACAGCCCATGCAATTCAGTGTTTTTCAAGAGCAGGAGTCAAGAGTGGACCTGCACTGCCTGGCATCAGCACAGGAAAACATTAACCTGTAAAGAAATGTTACCAGGTTAGGATGATAAAGGCTGATGTAGCCTCAGTTCAGTCTGCTTCCTTTGTGGAACTTGTGTTGCCAGATTCAGTTCTCGTTCAACACCAATCGTATATACACTGCATCCTATGAAGCTGGTTCAACAGCACGGTTAGTAAGACCGTTAGTAAGGATATGTGCCTGCTTCACCTTGAGTCTTGTGAAACATACTTGTCCTGACTGTCTTGACTTACCTGTCTTGACTACCGCTGAGAAAGATACATGCGTTAGACTATCGCTTCTTGTATCAGCATGAATAACAACAGATATTCCTCAGACATCTATCAAATTTCCTAAAGCTGCCATACGGTGCAGTTCCTGCCAAGTTCATTCTTCCTATGCACACTAATAACAACCCAGTTTTTATACTCTATTGGTCTTTTTAGTCCTCATAGTCTTCCGGAAAGTAGTTGTTGGTGTACCATTCCAATAGAATGTCATTATGACTCTTCACAGGGCATTATCCCTTCCCTTCAGGATTATTTAGTGACACATTTCCTTGCTCAAAACTATAGAAGCCAGGAGAACATATGGTCCATAGTTTATAATAAACCACTGGCAGTCTGCCTCTACGGATGTTTTAGCACACTACAGGGACTTGATAGCTTGCAACATTTCCTTCTCAGACAAACGATTTCCTGGTAGTTAGTGTTGGCTGTATTGACAGCTGCAAGTTTATGTTGGGCAAAGAAACATTTACATGTAATTAATAGCAGTGAAATGCCTGTATGAGAGAGCACTGAGAGGTATGAGGGCTCACTCTAAGCCCTGGACTGCTGGCCTTATTGAGACAGCAAATAAAAGGTTTTCACCTTGCAAGTTAATTTACCCTTCCCATCAGGTCATTCATAAATAACCCTTTTTCTTGAACACAGTGACAACATGCACACAAGTTGGATTTCTAGTTTCTGAGCTCAGTTACAGAAATCTCTCACAGGTTTTTCTCCAGGGACATGGATAAAACAAAGTTTCTGCTCAAGTCACTGTTTCTTGCCTATAAGGCATAGCTTATTGCTCCATGTATGCAACTAATGAAGCTGGTTGCTGTTTTTCCTCTGTGTGGCTGCACAGAGTGGAGGGGCATCTGGAGTGTGCAACGTGTAAGAAGGGATCTACTTGAGGTATGATGGAAACCACATCGTATGCATCCACAGAAAACATCTGTATCACTCCACCCACAGATACTCCTGTCCTTTCAAATGTCCTTAAATCTGTATTTTCCCTTTGCCTTTCTTTCCAGTGTTCCTACCTCTTCCATGACTCAAATTATTGTTAAGACACTTCTCCCACCAAAAATATAAGCAGATGGAGAGGAACAAAATTAGCTGTCTAAAAAGAAGTGACTAGATCCACTTGAGATGCTGCAGTTTATCAGGATGTTATAGGATATCTCTATGCAACTATAGCATAGGTCCTACATAAGGTCTATGCTTGCCCAGGTGGGCAGCTGGAAGGTAGAATAGTCTACTGTGACTAAAATGTTCCCCAACACCTACTTAGGCAATAGAGTCACAGGAATGTGATATGTAGCTTCATTTGTCTACCTATCAATGTATCTCTCAGCATTACTTTGGCCTTGGTCTTGCAAATTCTTTTTATGGAACAGGAACTTGTCATTTTGCTGTTCTTATACACCCAGTGGTATAATGTGGATAGTAAGTAGAGAAGAGCTACTTTTTATTTCTGCCTTTTTCTTTTGTTTTCCCTAAGTAAATGGTCTTCTTCAGCAATCTCAAACAAGACTGTGTTCTTACAGAGAGACAGATGCACACCACAGCAAGGTCTCAGTTAAAGGAATGAGACAGAACAGAAAAAATAAACTCTGTTTATTGCACCTAGGGTGGGTGGTTCCCACACCAAACCCAACCCACCTATTCATTCCTGCTTCTGTCTTGGTTTTGAAAAATACTTCTTTTTCAAACATATTTTTAAAATCTGGATTATTTCATGCTTCTGAATGAAGGCACAGGTTTATGAGAAAGTAAATCCACAGAAAGGAGAGATTTGTAACCTCTGATAATAGGGAGGGAAAGGCAAAGGAGGACAGGTAAACATACCTTGATGGGTGAAAGCTGACAGCAGGAGCCAGTAACTAGTTCAGAGCACTACCTTCAGAGATCCAATCCTTCGGATTATGCAGAATGCCAGTGGTTCATTTGCTGACATGATTTAGCTTGGAACAGTTTGGAGTTTTCTTGCCCATTATCCAAAGGTGCAAAGCACAGTATGAATGAAACACAGACAGTATCTGCCACCTGACTTTTACCTAAAAAGATTTCTTTTTCTATTCCAGCTTGTATGGACTAGGCTCTCTAAGCTTTTCCTGGAGTTATTGTCCTCAAGGACAGGTTTCATTCCATTTTACAGCTGCTTCCTAAAAACAATGCATCTAGTCTCATTGAGTCATCTGTGGTCTGCTGAAAAGTGAAATGATAGATACCTACTTTAAATATATAACAAAGGTGTTTTAATAAAAATAGATACCCAGATTTCAGGCAGTTGAAATTGATTAAATTGACTTAAATCATCAAGTCTTTTTGAACAACAACAAAAAAAACCACAATTGAATTATTATTTTTGTCCTCTGCTTCCCATGGAAGCTTATTTCATCTCCCTCCTAACACTCTCATAAATGAGTGAACCCTTGATTCACTTTGTTTTCTGAGAATAAGATTGGTAAAGGTCTCTGGGGCCTAGTCTACAGTGACTTTTACTGCAAGTCAGCACCTGATTTCTTCAGGATTTAAGCTAGGTTCATGGAAAACCCGGTTTGCCCCTGTGGTGGCAGAGAGAAAAGGTGAGTGACCTTGGGCAATCCTGCAGGCAGTAACACAGTCAAAAAAACTTTTTTAAAAAAATTAACTACAACAACAAAACAAAACAAACAGTCAAAATGACTTAGAATTGCAAAATCTTATCTTTAAGACGCTTTTATAGAGAGAATCACCTGGCTCTTCTCTGGCATGAAAACAGGCTCTGAACCTGGTGCTGGTGGCACTGGTGCAGGCAGCATTGCCAGGACCAATAAACATCTGTCCCTGAAACATCTTGGAGCAAATGGTCAGGGCTGCGAAGGGGCTGAGGCAGCTGATCTTGTGTAGGCACAACATATTGGTGGTTTATTAAAGGAGCCTCCAGCCTGCTCCACTGTATGTCCCAGATTAAAAATTATCAAGATGCTATGAAGTAGCTTCTTGAGGACAATGGTCTCTGCTATTCTGCATAACTGAATGCCATGAAGTTCTAGATAGCAGTATCCATCATTTAAATTGTGTCTCGTGGGTGGTAAGCTATAGATGCTAATGTAAGACTTTGGATGAAATGGGCTTTGAATTGTGTATTTACTAAACTTCTCTCTTCACTGTAGTTTTTCATCCTTCTGACTTCTGCCTCTAACAGGCCATTAAAGCTTCTGAGGACGTACGGTGTGAGAGATAAAGACTTTAAAAAATCAAGGTATTTATGAAATTGGTCCTTCATTGGTAGACTCTGCACTAAACCATTCATGTTTACTTTGAAATGACATTTTGAGGTTATGGCTTTGTATAATAATGGCACACATTACTTTCCAAGAAATAAAGTTTCTGTAATAGGGTCCTTACTCAATTGAAAGGATTTGAAAAGGAAACAAGGGAAAGAGATGAAAAATACAATGGCATTGCACCTCACATGGATGACTGACTGCACCAGGAATCCAAGGGAGCAGAAAATGAGATTGCATTGTTATGGTGTAAGGAGGCAATGAGACAAGAAAAATATAGGCAGAGAAACAGACATAGGTTTGAGACCAGTGGCACACTCTGATAACAACATGCAATGGCATATAAACTTGACTGCAAACATTTTTTAAACACTTTTCAAACTTACCTTGCTCCTCAGTTATGTTGTTCACTTTACCATCCTCCTAGGCCTCATTTTAGAAGGCTGGAGTTGCTCCTCCCTGCTTCCCCTTCCCCTTGCGTGTTTCCTCATGGGTTTGTATAGTTCTGTTAATCCCTGCACCCCTTGCAGCCTGTTGTCTGAGGCCTCCCCTGATTTACAGTCTTGCCAGTTGTAAAACCCAGATAAATCTTCTTGGAAGTAGTGCCCATGGTTTCTTGATAGCCCATCAGTTAGTATGACTGGCAAGGTGTGTTTCTTGTTACTGTGTCTATATCTATTTTGCCAGGCTTGTCTCTTTTTTTTTTCTGGTTTCCCCCTTTTTCCTTAGCTTCCCGGTTGACAAGACCACTGATCCTATAACCTTGCTGCAGTGAACATTCTCACACTCCCATGTCCCTTCTTCAATCACCAGATTTGGTTCTCATCATTGCCTCCCTTATCATTTTTTGTTCAGGTTTGTGTCCCAATACGTTCTTGTTTACGACTTCCTGCTTTTCTTACAAACCTTTTTTTTTTTTTTTTTTTCCCTTTAATTTGAATTCTTGACCAAGTACCCTTAAAGTAACATACCCTTAATAGAGCTGGTCTTCCCTGGGCATTAATGTGTACAGGGACTTGAAGAGTGACTTACTTAGCCCTCTCAAGAAATTAATGCACATCTACTGTTAGAGCAGGGGCCTATGCAACCCTCTCTATGAATTATTGTGTGTCTTTCCTTGGATTTGGGTCTGCTTTTGAAAAAAAAAAAAAAAGGGACAAATGTATGAATTTTGGTTGTGCTTCCTTATAAGCACCAACATATCTTTCTTCCAAGCTTGGTACTCAAACATGGTGTGGAGAAAGGACTGCTGTTGAGATACTGATGCAACAGATGCCAGCTCTTCCCCTTGCTGGCTGGACATTACAAAGCTCCTAGTGGCTGTGCTAGCTTCTGGGTGCTGCTACTGATGGCACATGGTCTGAGCTGTCTTCATGTACATGGTATGTATCCCATATCACCCAGTTTGGTCTGAAAAACAGCAAAACCTGTCCTATTCTATAAATGGATGCAAATGGTTTCAGTCCCTCCAGAACAGGCACCTGGGGGCTGAACTCATGTGGATGTATGAAAACTTTATCCTGTAAACAGCTGAGGGGGGAAAAAAAGTGGTAATTTATTACATAACTGTGAAACCAATTTAGTCAAAAGAAAAAGGGAAGATGCTGGATTTTTGTGTTACCATGCTAAGATAACATGGCCTAAAAAAAAAAAAAAAAAAAAAAAAAAAAAAAAAAAAAGTAGGTTTTCAAGCTCTCAGGCCTCTGACAGAATCCAGCAGTTGAAAGCTGAAGACAGATATATCCTGACTAGAACTAAAATAGCAGTTCTTAACAGTGACAATAGTAGTTAATGCTTGAAGCAAATTGGCTAACAAAGTTTGGGGATCTGCATGTACCATAATGGTCTTATATGAACACAAAATATGTTAAATGAGTGAGAGAGTAACTGTGGGACTGGAATCATCTGAACTCCAAGCTCTTCTGGAAATCTACCTTAAATTTTAATAGAAAACTTTAGTAGTGCCTCAAGCATTTCTCCATCATTGCCCCACTAAATTAATTCTTCTCACACTGCTGTAAAGCAGGAAAATCAAATTTTATCTGATAACTTGCAAAGAAGATGCTGATAAACTAGTGGGTGAGGAAGCAAAGGAGGGAGTCCTGCCCAGGCAAGGATGACCTGGCATGCAGCAGTATAGAGGCTGGAGAACTGTAAAATAATCACCCATACACTGTTGCATTAGTAATGCAAGTGGCTAGTAAATAAGATGGCAAAAATAAGATCTAAACAATGACTGATTGTGCAGTGGAGGAAGGTATGTGACCCAGGCGAGCTCCTGTCTGCAGCCATTCCTGTGCAACATCACTGAAATCAATGCAGTTGTGCAGCTACAAATGCGGACAGCCTTTGGCGTGGTGTTCTGAGGGGACTTAAACTAGAGGTCAGTCACAGAAACAGAGCAGTTACATCACTCATATTAAATAACTTGGAAAATGATTGGTCCAGAATCAAATAAGCAGCTGACTTCATGCCTCTTTTGCATGTGTCCTTGCAATTGTGCACAATTGTGCAAAAGAATTAAGCGTGTAACTGTGTGTTTACATATTTCTCCCTTAGGTCAATTATAGTCTCTTGAGCATATTTTGAGTAAGTTAAAAGTGAAAAGCATGTAAAAATGAAGGCTGGGGGCTGGAGGGAAGTGGGGTTGTTTAATTTGGAGGAAAGAAGGCTCAGGGAAGACCTTATTATACTTTACAATTACACAGTTTACCTTTACTATTACCTTGCTACAGATAATAGTAAAGGACCTTAAAGGAGGTTGTAGCAAGGTGAGGATTGGGCTCTTCTCGCAAGCTTCAAGTGATAGGATGAGGGGAAATGGCCTCAAGTTGTGCCAGGGGAGGTTTAGGTTGGATATTAGGAAAAATTTCTTTACTGAAAGGGTTATGTGGCATTAGAATAGGCTGCACAGGGAAGCGGTTTAGTCACCATTCTTGGAGGTCTTCAAGAAACATGTAGATGTAGAATTTAGTAGCATGGTTTAGTGGTAGATTTGTCAGTATTAGGTTAAGGTTGGACTGGATGATCTCAGAGTTCTTTTCCAACCTGAATCATTCTATGATTCTAGTATCATGCATAACAGTTACTTGGATAGTCAAATTCCATTACTATGAACATCTCCCGCTCCTTCTTTTTCCCAGCTTTTGTAGCTGAACATGATATCATATAGTCTGCAATAGTCCTTTGGTCAGTTTGTCTGTATCTCCTCTCAATCTCTTGTGCACCTCTAGCATACAGAAGGGTAAAAGAAAGAGTGGGTAAAAGAAAGGACCTTGACACTGTGCGGACACTGTTCAGCAATTGCTAAAACACTGATGTGTTATCAACACAGTTTTGGTCACAAATCCAAAGCACAATGCCATACTGGATGCTGTGGAGAGCATTAACTCCATCCCAAACAGACCCAAGACAAAGGTTCATTTTTTCTTCTAACACAAATGGTAGCACAGTAAATCCTATAAAGACACTGCTGATAGATGCCTTTCATGAATCCACCAAAGCCTGCTTACAGCTCTGCTTCCACCGATCCCATCACAGCCTGCCATTTTATCCACAGCATGTGCAAAGGCAGGAAGGCAAAGAAGGTATCCTTACTGATGAGTGGCTGAACAAGGACATGCCTCTCAGTTCCCTTATTTTGCTTTGAAGATATTTTGGTTACTTTACCACTCTGTTTATCCAAACTCAGTTATTCAAAATTCTTAATTAAATAAGGATTAATTTTGCCCCTCAGGACTTCACAGTATTATTTCCTGGATCCAGAAGACCAGAAGTCAATATTCCCTGGACAGCTTCCCAGCTCATTGCTTATGTAGAGCCACACTCAGCTTGCTGAAAGCCAGCTACACTCCAGGTTCCCACATGTCCCCAGTTCATATAATGTACAGCAAAGCTGGCTTTAAAACTCTTGTTTCTTGATAAGCATTTAAACTGTTTAACTTCCAGGTTCTTCCTTATCTTGGTTACATGAAGGTACTAGATATATCCCAAACTGCTCTTCCAAATTTTGTATGTTTTCATGCCTTTGAGTTATAAAAGACTGTATTTATCTGAATACTTTTTTTTTTTTTTTTTTTTTTCCTTCCTGTAAACCTCAGCTGAAAAGAAAACAGATGCAGTTTGTACAGTTAGGGCGTTTCACTTCTTGCCTTTATAAAGCACAGATAGCTTCTGATACTGAATTGCTGTGACTGAGGAGGCCCATGCATTGCATTTATTTCAATTTACAGTGCATGAGATGATTCAGCAGAAAATATATTGGGAAAACGCATTTGCAGTGAAATCCATTCAATTATAGAACTTTTGTTCCATGAGATCTCATCAGTGATGTGCTGCCTGCAGATAGCCACAATTGGTTGCAAATTTTATACCTATGTCTTCCTAGAACATCTAGTCACCTAAATGCTGTGTTTTATGAAGTCATAAATCTTAGTTTGAGTTCTACCAATATCTGTTTTCCTCACAATGTGATGTAGACAGGCATAATTACTAGCACTTTCCTTGGGCCTAAAGTCACTCTTGCGTAGAAAATGTATGGCAAAGATGAACACCTGAAAAACTTTATCTATATTTAAAAATAACAAAATATGAAAATAGTAATCATCTGAGTTTAAGAGGATTGTCCTGATAGAAAGCCTGAAGTGCACAAGTATGAACACAAATTACGAGGCAGTTTTAGCCTACTTGTCACTCATATACTGTACATTATTTTCTGTGTGGGTAACTGATATTTTTTACCTAAAAAACTTAGAGTAAAGCAAATATTACACATAAATGATGTCTGAAAATACCTGCCCAATGGGTTTGCTTTTCATTGTTTTCTTGTCTTACTTTCTTTGCATGAAGAACTTCATATATGTCAGGTAAAATCCACTAGAGTTTTCTCATGGAAGATGATAGTTGAAGTCTTCCAGAATTTTGCTGAATAAGTTCACACCAAGAAATTCCACCTTCAGACATTTTGGAAACAAAGATTTAAAGCCTATGGAGAAAATCTCAGCCTGCCAAATAACCTTTAAGTTGTTGCACATATGCTACATAGGAAATACTACTTTAGATGTTTTACAGGTATTTTTCATTCTTCAAATATTCAAGTTATTTTTCTAACCTTTCACACATGCTACTAGATACCTTGGCTATCATTAACCCTAAAAGTTAAGTGTAAAATAATTCATAAAAGCTCCTCCAAACTGACCCCTCTATAAGGAATGATAGTCTGATACCTTCAAATATGTCCCCTTAGGAAAGTCAGAGTCTGTGCTTCCCTATAATGCAATGCAATCTCTGTCCATATGGGATGATGAGATTTCAGTTATTGAAATTTGTATACTGGAAACATGTTCCTGGCTCAGAAACGAATCTTGATCATCCTGCAGTGAAGTTAATCTAAGAAATAATTTAGTGTATGCAAAACTCCTGTATCTATGAGGACAAACAGAATACATCTTTCTGATGGAAGATTTTAAAAATATGTGGGTTTGATAATGCTTAGGGGACTGGAATATCCAGACGGTAATGGATTATCAAGCAAATACAACTAGAATCAAAGGGAATACGCTACTATTCCACTTTATGTGCAATGTAGCTTTCCAGTTTGACGCATTACTGCTCATTCTTCTTGGAAAATTCCTGCTACGCAACACCTTAGAGAGTTATTCTGCTTCTGTCCTCTGGTTCTAGGAAAAGTTCCTTGCTGAAGTCTACCGAAAAAAAGAAAATAATACAAATGGACACTGCAAAAACGCTAAGGAAAAAAAATCAAGTGAGAGTGAATCTACTGTCTATGAAAGACATTATTAGCAGCATTGCATCCAAGTGTGCAAACATTTAAGGTCACATAAGAACACACTGATGTTTCAGTGTAATTAGCATTTAATGTCTTAGACAACTTTGCACATAAGCAAAGAAAAAGGATGCAGATACATTTATGCAGAGCAAACTCATAAGCCTGGCCAATAATTACTGTTAAAACCAAAAGGCATCCCTGCTACTAAATGGATAGATATTAGGGAGGCTTTCTAGTTGTATGTTGCTTTCAAAGGACAGGAAGGAATCCGAAAGCTAGATGTTGCAAATGTCAACAGTGGGCAAGATGTGTCACTGTTCAAAGAGTGATTGTTCAGTCAGGTTCTGAATCACTGCTTTCATCAGGAGGAGGTGAAGAGAGGATAAGTTTTATTACATTTCAAAAAGCTATCTTATTAAGTAAGGCCTCTATTTTATTATTTTTTTTTTTAAAGAGACGTTTCTTTCAGTGAAAATTACTTTATTGCCTCTAATTCACAACAAGGTGTGTTCCTTAAGTAAAATAATAATATTAACACTAATGCTTTACCTTTCTTCTTGTGATGCCTGCTCAAAACTTGCTTCTGGCTCAAAAAAAAATGATCAGCTTCCCATGGCCAGGTGAACATTAAGTTGAATTTAAGCAGCAGCAGCTGATGGCTTCTGTTATAACACAATAGCTTTTCAGTAACAGTGGAGTACAGCTCCATGGCCTGTAATGTTTTGCTATTTTTTTTTTCTTTTTTGCAAAAATTACTCAAAATTGACGTAGTTTCTTTTCCTGGAGACCACCTAGATGGTTGCCATAATAATTCTTTGCTTGAAGTGACACTGAGAAATGTAGAAAAGATAACATTTTTCTTAATTCAAGCTGGTAACCTCACCTAATGGGATTTGTAGCTATGGTGAAGGAAGTGCTGGCAGGATGAGAGGGCTGTATGAGAGTAAGGGCAGGCAGAGAGCATAAAGTACACTGTGACATTGTGGTTTGTAAAGAAAATAATCTTTAAACAGGGAATCTCATAGGCATAGAGCTTTCTGTGCCATTCTGATGAGAGGGAAGATTTTGCAGTAAAATATGAATGAAAAAAGAAATTTAAACTGCCACCACACTGCCTGCTGAACAACTATGAGCAGAGCTAATGTGTCCACCATGTGTGTCCCCAGCTAAGCCCATCCTGCCCTCCTTTCCTCTGGCAAATCTTTCTTCTGGGGGGCAGCAGTCAGCGGCAGTGGTCAGAGCAGTTTCTTCCTTATGACAAAAGTCCCAAAGACACATCCCAAACACACACCTGGAGATGACTGACCCTTTGCTTGCCTAAATGAAGGGGGATTGGTTGGGCTCAGGGCAGTTGAAGCACAGCCAGTAGCTCAACAGTTACAAAAAATGCCTTTAGCAAGGCTTGACCCACCACCATGGCTGTCTCCCAAGAACTGTACCCCTTTGCACCCTACCTCGGGGGATGGTTTTCCCTCCTTGCTATTCAGATGTGGACTCCAAAGTTCCTTTTCCAACCAGTCTACCATAGAATTATAGAATTGTTTATGTTCGAAAAGACCCCTAATGCCATCAAGTCCAACCGTGTCTGCGTGCGTTTGTGTAGATGCAGATCTCTCGTGGCTCTTTGCCATTTGCCCTGCAACCAGGTCTTCAAAGCTTATCTCTGGGGCTGGCTGGTATTCCTTCAGTGTGTGCTCCTGGGCAGGATGAACTTGTTCTAACAGAGTGGCATAAATGAACCCAACATACCTGACTGATGGGATTGATAGTTAGCATAGAACATGACTTCACTGCTTCAATTTTAACATTTTCCAAACTAGAAATAGCCATGGCAATGAGACTTCAAAATATCTAAGTAGAGCATTGCAAAGTCTTGAGAATTTACCAAAATTTTTGTACTTAAAAATAATATAGTCTAAATTTTATTTACCTGATTTCCTGCTTTTGAAAATAATTGGGTTATGAGTTGAAAGATTTTCGTTTACTTTCTTGTTTTCACATAATGACTTCAAAGCATTCTGATAAGGGAACTAAGATGCTGTTGGCATTTACCTGACCCCAAGACCTAGGTATTTTAGTAAAATAGCAAAACTCATGAGTATAGTGAGAAGAGTTTCAGCACAGTAAACTTGTGTGCCAGTATTCAAGTGATTTTAATGACACATGGGGTGTTCATAGGTCGGAGAGTAGCTAAACTATGGACAGAGGCTCATGTTTTGTGTCATTTTAAGCTGATCTGTTCGGATTTGGGTTTGTACCACTATACCAATTGTAACAAGCAACTTTGGCTGAGCTGACAGACAGTAACTTGTTAGGGTGAATTTAATGTTTTGTTTATAATGGTTCCTACCAGCATGAATGTGGCAGCAAGAGACATTTTCAGTCCTTAGTCCAGTTTGCTGTTATTGCAGACATTCACTGCACAGAAACTCATTTGTAGACAGAATGTTCTTCGAGATTTATACCAGCTGTGTGTTCATCTATGAAACCCCAAGGACTGGAGAGATTCAAATGAGATTCTGAGCTGTGGAAGCGGATAATTTCAAAACGGGTCCAAATTGCAAGAGAGTAGAGAAAAATGCTACATAATCTGGGAGAATACCACTCAGAAATGCCAGGATTGACCAAGGCTGATTGACCAAGAGGGATAGTTAAGCCCACAGCATTAACGCCTGGTTTTACCACTCAGTGGGATATATGAAACATCCCAGACCCACAGGAAAGATTAGCAATCAAAGGGTCTATAAATACGTTAGTGAAACAACAGTAAAAAGCAAACACTTTTTGTCAATTACATCATTTTATAGGGACTAGGTTTTCTTTCCCTTTTCTACAGTGGAAAGTTTTCTCATTATTTTTCTTTATAAAACTTTATGGTATGCTATGAGCTCCTTTCCCTTCACAGATTTCAGAGGAATTTTAAATAAATAAAAAAAAAAATGATCTGTTTAACTCCATTTATTGCATCCCATGGATACTATCCCATGCTTGAAATTTTGCTCTGTGGTGCTAGTTTTAAAGTTTATATTTAGTTGAAATATACTAGTTTCTAGTAATGCAATATAACAAATTGCTTAAGTACCAAGGACTCCAAATAAGCTAGCTACAACTGAACCAGGACATCACATGGCCTCTCCTGTTGTTCCATGGTCTGCTCCTGAAGCCAACAGTGTGACAGGCCTATAGGTGTATTATAGGGTACATAGAAAATGGTGACAAAGTGGGTAGAGATACAGGATATCTCCCAATATCAGCAGTAATGGCTAAATCCAGGACTTCATCTAGGCTTCAAATGACACAGTCAGAAATTGTTCTTCCCTGGGCAGGATGGGAGCCCTGTCCCTGGGAAGTCTGCATATGGAGGGCAGAGACCACGGGTGTTTGGGGAGGGGGGGGAAGATTTGGAAGAGAAGTGTAGGATGCTGTGGTTGAAAAATGAGGCAAGAAAAGCAGATATGGATGGGGTTGAGGTGGGGATGAGGGAAAGTGGCCAGTACATGGTGCGGGTTCTCAGGTACATTTGCTTTTTAAGGGAGGCATGAGGAAACAAAAGATGTCAGTAAGGCTCCGCATGCCTGTCCCACCTCTTCTCTGAAGAAAATGGATGTCAAAGGATCTTTCTTAGGGAGCAGCTGAGGACAGCTTCCTCTCACTGCTGATGTCAAAGAACTGCTTCTGCTTTGGGTGACAACATAATTTTGATAGACAATTTTGTTTGTCCTCCTGCAGAACTTTAACTTTTATGATTTTACCCTGTCATGTTTGATAGCAGCTATTATTGCATCCTTCCTTTCTTCCTTCCTTCCTGCAGAACAGTTTTAGAAAATTGTGCAACATTGACTCACAAACACAAAGTGATGGAGAAGCTTCCAACTGTGGTTTCTGGGTCTTGTGGACTCAGACGTGCTTTTGGTGTAACTGCATTATTATTCTCTCTTTTTCTGTAACAATTATACCTGAACTAATAATGATTTTACCAATAATGTTTCAAGCATACTAAAAATAAATTCTTGGATATATATATATGTATTTACATAAGCTGTGCATCTTTGATCATAAACAGAATTTTAAGCATTAACAGTTACAAGAGTAAAAAAAACTATCTTTATCTTCATTCTTGGCAACAAATGCATAATACTGGTTGTGGACAGTCTTTTTTTCAAACCCTCTATTTAGTCCATGCTATTTCTTGTACAGTTATTCTGGTCAGAAGATCCTTATTAACTCGCTTAAGTCTAAAGTACTACAGTTACAGCAGAGATTAGGCTAAAGAAACAGAGCATTTCATCATGAATGAAGGCAAGTGAGAGTTAAATGCCTATTCATGTAAATAAACGTTCCTGGACAACAATATGTAGTGTCTGCTTAGGGCAATCAAGTTCCCAACATCTCTGAAGTGACTGTTTTAATGCCATAATAAAAATACCTAGAATTAATTGTCACTCTGTAATTGCAAAGTGCAGGGCTGTAATTGCAAAGTGCAGGGCTGTATTCATAATGCACCTACTGAAATCACTGTCAGCATTACCAGTATTTATTTTCTTCATCGCTGAGGAGGTTTGGTTTCCAAGAAGTGGCTGAATAGTGGGAGGCACAAAGATATCTAGTAAGGGTAATGTAAATTTTAGATTTAATTAATTATATCAGGTTCTGGGGTGCATTTGTTTCCATGTAATTTAGAAGGGGCATGGACATTCCTCTTTCCAATAATTATTTCTGCAAAGTTCATACATGCTGCAGATTCTCCACAGTTTTGCAATTCCCTCAAGATGGAGAATATATTAAATGTAGCTGTAAATCCAGCTTTTCCTTATCAGTGAAACTCCAAGATTCTTCTTCCTCTTATCTGCTGCAGTCACATGGAAGTGAGACTTCAGATAAAATCTAGGTGAAGAATTACCTCATACTTTGCTGGACAGCCACTAACTTAATGCACATTTAGAATCTAAGGAAAATTGCAAGGACATTTGTTGTTATTGCTGCTGTTGATTTTTAAAAATGCAAATAATCAGACCACATAGGTAGTTTTGATTATATGTATTAGAAAAAAATAAAATAAAATAAAAATAAACACACACTAATTCCTAGCAAATTTGGAAACAACTTTCTGATTGTAGCAGACCATAAATTACCAGGGTAAGATTGATGAACATGCAATGATCTGGGATCTTCAGAAAGAGGCAAGTTTTAAGAGTGTGGGTTTCAGAGCACTTAGAACAGGAAAACGTACAAATTGAATGGAAGAAGATTGAAACAAATGTGTACTTCGGCATCACGACAGACCCTCCTGGATATGTGAGAAAGAAACTGCTAGTGAGTGTGGAAACTTACAGAGTACTGTGATGCTTATTAAAAACTTGCCAGCCCACACAAGTCTACTTGTCTCATACACTCATCTGATGTTTCCAGTACCTCTCAGACTGCCTACTGTCATGTTCTCCCGGGCCTCACAGCTTGGCTGGGAATTTTTAATGTTTGATTACCAGATGTATTAAAAAACAGAACAGTACTTTTATTACCTGATGACTGTCATCAACTTGAGATTTAAAATTATTCTGAAGTCTGTATTAAGACGTCAGTTATTCAAATTACAAAGACTGTTCATGTATGCCAATATAGAGAGACAGTCTCTATATAAAATAGTTTCCTTAAAGAGTGTTAATTCTCTGCTTGCAATTAGGATTCTAAAATTAGACAAGAGAAATTGTAAGTTTTAACCTAGAGCAATTTTTTTTTCCCCAAGAAGGGGCGCTCAGTTAGGGGAAGTCAGGTTCATACTAGAGGAGCTTCCTGAACAAGAGACCTCATCTATCACTGATTTGTCTTCAGACCCTAATACTAGTTATGAAAACAAAACAAAATAAAACAAACAAAAAAACTCACGGTTTTGGGGTTTTGGCCAATGAACTATGTTACTTTCATATTTTTCACAGATAGATGGATTTATAGTACCAGGTGCTCTGTTGTCTGAGGTCCTGGTTTTGGTGACAGCTCTCAGCACGAGGATTTCTGAGCCTGCCTCCTGCTCCTCACTGGTGTTATCACAGCAACTCACAGTAGTGTTAGGAGCCATGAGTTAACCACTTAGGGGGCCTAGGAGGTAGCTAGAAATCCTCCATTCCCCATTGGAAGTAGTAAATTGCTGTAGAAAATTAATTACTCATTGAAGCTGAGTAACATAGTAAACCCTTCAATAGGGAGATATGGTTAAGGCAGTGCAGGCCTCCCATTCAGTTAAGAGTGAAACCCATCAGTGTGGTCAGACAAAGTGAATAGGTCAAGGAGTGGATGGGAAATGGTGGTTGGAGGTGTGTATTTGGGGAATGAGAGGAATAGGGCAGGGAGTGTGGATGGAAAGCAGGCAATTTTTATTTGTGTGATGAGATTCTTCATGCTCCCCACCAACTGCTGAATCTTTGCTGAGCCTGTGGGCTGCACTGCTTCATCTTCTCCCTCTTGCATTCTCACCAGGATTCAATGTTTTTGATACTGCCCCCATCTCCTTTTTTTTTTTCTTTTTTTTCTTTTTTTTCTTTTTTTTTTTTTTTTCCCCTACAGTTGTAACCCCTCGTTTCCTCATGGGAACTGCAAGACAGAACTCCAAAGAATGAGGAGTACCACCAGCAGCAGGCATATCTCCTGCTGACTCACACCTATTGCCAACACTCCTATGTCCCTTCCCATCCTCCTCCCTGTGCTGGGTGGTCATGTTGTATCTTAGTAGAGTTATACCCCCTAATCTGCACAGATGGTGGTGTACAGATGGGGTGGCACAGCAAGCACCATGACTGATAAATTCTCCAGCACACAGCTGTTCACTTTGTTTGCAGTGCACCATGCTAGCCTTCCACTAAGCCACTGGGAGACTCCTTGAAAGCAATTCTCTTTACCTCTCATTCAAACTTATAAATTGCTGTGGTTTTCCTGGACTCAATTTTGACTTCATTTTCTTCAGGTGCAGTTTTGCTGATGTTACTACACTACTTTTAAAACAAGTGAATTCATTTTTGAGCTGCAGCAACTGAAGCATGTGATAAATATACATCGGTAACACAAACTCTACCTCTTCTGTTTTGCTTTATCTTTCTTTCTACTTACCAGCCTGTCTATCTGGGTTACTAAGATAGTAAGAGAGAGATTAGCATCCAGAGGACAGTTAATCCTATTCTGAAAGAGATGGCTGAGGAGAGATGAATCAGCAGTGAGGGACCACATAGGTCCCTCTCTTTCCCTATGGATAATAGATGACTAGCCTGAACACTTGAGACCAAAATGGGTAAAATTAGATAGACAAACACTATTTCAAGGGCCTAGGCATCTGGCATCCTTAGCATTCAGTAGTTAATATTTGTATAATGTTGTATCTGCCAAATTTTGTGTTTTCTGTAATCCAATATAAAGAGAGAGGACTCCTGATAATCAGTTTTCTCTTGTTGGTAGAGGAACAGAACCATACATAGAGGAGCTCCTTGTAAACAATTCATCTAGTTATTTAGAACAGAGTCATATTCGTAAAGAAGATTTTATTTTAAAATCATCATTTTATTGTTGACTCCCTAACTCTAAGCATTAGCATTCCTTATAGCTACAGTACTTTATAAAGTTGAGAGTTACCCTGCACTGCAGAGCAATACCGTCAGCTGTGGGTGTTTCACATGCATACACACAGTGACTTCTCCAGCCAATAATCAATGCAGCCTTTCAGCCACTGGGGGAATAATATCTGACTAGCTTTACATTCAATAACAACAACCCAGGTTTGCTGATATTTACAGAGTTTAATTGGGAAGGAAAAAAAATATTACTTTACTCTATCTTCTATGTATTATCCTAAATAATACATAGTTCCAGCTGGTTTAGTCCATTTATTTTTTTTGTTTATTTATTTAGTGTTCTGGAAGAGAAGATAAGCAAGAGGAATGGAACTTGCATTTTGACCTTAGGGCTTTATAAAATATTATATAAAAGATAGATATGGGCTTGTCAGATTCAATTAAGAAGCACTGTCAAAGTTAGAAATCTCAGTTGAGCTGGTAGCCCACCTACACGCTAGTGAGTCATTTTTGTCCCATCACCTACGAAAGCATGCATTATAAGGAATGTGGAGAGTGCATCATACATATCTAGCCAATGGGCACAACTTCACTTCTGGACAAAATAAATTTACTCATTTCACTTTCTTAGTTTCTTCTCTCAAGACTCAAATACCAAGTGCCCAGCATGCCAACATTGCCATTTCAGAAACAGAAAGAAGTTGCTTTTGCTCTTCTCAGCCAGCCTAGTTATGCATAAATGCATCAGCCAAAGAAAATCAAAAGCATGTGCAGGGTTTCTGCTTCTGACTGAATTAGCTTAAAACCAGTAGCAATGCAAATGGGCTATTATTTAATATTTACAGTCAAAAAAATAAAATTGTATTTAATGAGCAAGCAGTGTAGAGCAGAACCTCAGGGATCTGGTGCTTTGCAAACACAGTATGTGCTTGCCAGAGTGTTTATCAATAAAAAAAACACTAATGTCTTAGTCAACAAGAAAAGCTTGATTCAGATGCCCCACAGAGACATCTGATGTCATTTCAGGATGTCACCCTGTGACCCACCCAGTGCAGCCACGCAAGGCTGGCACAGAACCTGAAAGATGCCTGCATCCATTAGTTAGGTAGATCTTACAGCATCTCAAATGCTACTATAGTTGTTGTTGAGCTAAATTGATTCTTAACAAGAGAAGCTTCCTCCTACAAACAAATACATCACATTGCAGTGATTTATTTTCAGACAGCTAAAAGCAGAACTGAATCCCCAAATGATGTGCCCTGGTTCCCTCTCTTAGACTTGGGGATAGTTAGGAAAAAGGATGGTGAAGCATTAGCCCATGTGCTGCAGGAGGTCCTTCTTATCTCTCAGTGTCTCTCACATGTTGGGCAGCTGTGACTTCCAAGCACCTAGTTTTGGCTTGGTTCATTTGTCTCATCAGAAGCAGTGGCATGAGTAATGACGCAGTAGTCAAAAGTGCAAAGTATATCAGGGTTTTAAAACGATTCTTTCTTATTATCAGTGTTCCTCAGGGAAAGAAGAACTGCTTTATGGTTGTGACATGAACTACAGATGGATAGACATCACTCAGGTAAAGCACACAGGGAAAACAGGTTGTGGTTGCTGCAGGAAACTCCAATGAGGTAGATGAAATGAGGTAGATGGTCTTTTGATTAAAGTGTTAAAATTGATTCAATTCTTCAATAGCTGGGTTTAATTCTTGGCTGTGATTCTTTTTCCTTATAATCACAGGAAGGTTATGTGGGAATTAATCTGGAGACTAAGGCGCCTAATTGCGGAGTGTTGATAGAAGAACATGGCTCCTTGTTCTTCTGCTCCTAGACAGGAGTCTTGTCCAATTACATCTTCTGGGGGAACTGACACATTTATGCAGGGTTATCATATCAGACCCATGTGCTTCTGCTGAAGTAGCTGGAAGTCAAAGGGGACCTCAGATGACCCTAGACACCTGTGTTGAAATAACTGAACAGGCTTAAGTGTCTAAGCTCCAATTATAATCAAGAAATTAAGCAATGGTTATAATTAGTGAATGAACAGTTCTGTAAATGGAGGCTACAGTGCAATTTAGTGATACCTGCTGTAAGGTGAGCTTCACTGCTCTCCGGGCTTTAATTCCTGCAGGAGTTCAGACACTTAGCTTACCTCTACACCTATGTTTAGATCTCTGCCCCTGGCTCTGCATCCCATTTCATTTCTGTGTGATGCATTTCCCCAAGTACAGATGAAGATAGTAATTGTTGCCTGTTATCAGTGGCACTGTGGGAAATGTTCATTAATACATAAGAAGTAGTGGTGTCATGGCATCATGAGTGCCCTGAGCAGCTGAAGAGCAAAATTAATTTAGGTATCTTGTATTCAGTAAGTTCAGCAGTGCTCATAGGTTTTATAGGATGAGATAATCTACAAATGTCTGTAACATACAGAAGTCACTGGAATCCCTTTCTTGGGAATAGATGGGATTGGGGATGGATCAGACAGTCTGTCTGACTGTCCAATTCCTCTTTCCAATTTCCTGCAGTTTCCAGGACTTGGCCAGGTGCCTTGTGGAACTGAGTGCAGTCACACCACCCTAACTTGTGACACCACCCCAAGCTGTGATCAGTTGGATAATGTTTTCCATGCAATAGCATGCAGTTTGGAAGATTTCTTCTCGATTATTCAAGAAGTGAAGTTTATATATATATATATATATATATATATATATATACTTGTGATATGATATATATATCATTCAGGACACACGGTTAATAAAAAAAATCAATATGATTCCTTGCTGAAAGATCTTCTACTTTTATCACCACGTCAGGGTTAAGGTTCTTACTCTACAGGAGGAAATAGAACATGAAAATTTTATATAATGAGGAGATTAAACACTTTCCCTCCTAATTGCATTTCCATCATCTTCTGCTGAAAGACTCTTGTTATTTCCTTATATTATTAAAATAACATGACAATTTTATTACACTGGTTCTCAGGCAATCTACTTCAGATTTTCATAGCTCTTTTTTTTTTTTTTTTTTTTTTTTTTGGGATGTAAAGAAAAGAAAGAAAGAGAGAGAGAAATCACCACGTAAAGAACCATACAGTCTGATAATTCTGTTTTATTTGTGTGTTTTTTCTTTCATTGAATGGGAACAAAACTTTTCACATTGCAAGGGTGAGCATGTAACAAAGCCATATGTACACAAAGATGAGTCTATGTCAGACTGCAGTCATATGGTTTCATACAGACTGCATGCTGTTTTCAGATTTAAGCTTGCTGGCTTGCAGTAAGAATGTTGCAGTTAGCAGAGATTTTAACTGAAATAAGGTCCACCTAAGAAAGATGAAGAGAGCATCCAATGGAGAATGAAATAGGACAAAAATAAGGAGATCTTGAATTTATCACTTTATAATCATACACAGAGTCAGGAAAAACAAGTTAATGTCACCTAGTTAACAGAACCAGTCATGTTCTAACACTTGGCAAAGTGTGTAAATTATGTGCTACATATAAATTACATTACATCACATTTTGACTGTATACATACTTTTAGACAAATGTTCATTGTACCACTTTTATTCTTTCATTGGCATATCTTTCCTATATTAACATAGGGTCATAAAGATTGTTTTGTAGTCTAGCTATTCATTGGCATGTTCCTTTTTGAAAGTGCTGTAATACCAACGGAATATAGCAAATCAAGCTAAAACAGAAAGTAGCATGAAATCGTGTGCCAGCTTTGACAATATGTCTTTTGCAGAATTTGGTGGGTTTTCATCTATTCTGACACTGTCTCTTTGGAGTATGCAATTGTTAACGAAGTCTGGGAGATTATTTGTATTGTTGCGTCAGCTGATCATATCCTGTGGCTCCATTCCTGCTAAGAAATGAAACCCACAGACAGTTCTATCCTACACACTCTGACCTCTTAAAGGCCACAGATGAGTCATAAGCTTATGGTGCCTTGCTTCTGAACTGCCTGTTGTAGCAATTGCATGGCAGATTTTGGAGGTTTTCCATCAGAATCAATATGTACTGGCACTCTTTTCTCTGAAACCTTTATATCTGACAAGATAATTACTGTTGTTAGTTACTCTTCTGGAACATGTAATATTTTTACTGGTAATATACACTACTTTAAGAGAACTATTTTGATTGTAGAAAGGCAAAACAAGACTAAGCTCTTCTGCTCTTCTTTGATCCTGTAACTAATACCCACAGATTTTAAACTACATTTATTGAGTTAGGAATACACACATCACTTATTCAGAGATTTGCGTTATCTCTGCTCTGGTTTCACTGAGCCTCATTAGTATCCAACACTTTCTTGAAGGGATAAATAAAATGTATTTTGTTCCATAACCTGGAATTTCACATTTCCTGGATCTGGTACCTTGTAATGCTAGAACAAATAAATAATTATATCTGCATATAGTGCCAGTTCACTTTTTGAAAGCTGTATATGGATTTTCTTATATATCCTTATCCTCTGGATCTGTCTTAATTTTCAGGAATTATCTTTGTGTTGTAGAATGTCTAATCAATTTTTCATTTGCTTGGAGTAGTATCAGACTTGTTTTCACTCTATTCTTCCACTCAATAAACTGGCTCATGGAGTTCCATTTATGTCATGTCCCCTACACTGTAGGTATCATAAAAGTTCTTTGCCCAAGAACAAGAGAGGGAGGAGGAAAGCAAGATGCAAGAAGAGTGAGCTTTAAAAATTCAATCTTCTACTCTTTTTACTTTTAGAATCATAGAATCATTATTCATAGATTCTATATGTTAAAAAGAGTAGAAGACTGATTTTTTTATTTTGATTGGATAGTTCTCCAAGTAATTTTTTTTTGGAGAATAGTGTGGGTAGATCCAACAAAAAGAATAAACACTATTACATATACATAATATACTTACACAGAAAGCTTATATAAATTATAAAATTTTATGTAAATTAATGTTTATAGTCAATTGGACGAAGCTATTGAAACTGTTACTTATTGCTTCTAAACTTCATAGGTATTGAAAGATCTTTTCTCTTACTGACATTATTTTGTGTTATGCCTTTAATTAAGGGTAAAATGATACAAAAATATCTGGCAATGTTCTTCACATGTTTGCTATCTTCCCACAATACCTTAAGGTTTCAATTAAGAGAATTCCAAATTGCCTACAGCATCTGGAGAACAAGGAAACTGCAGAAGTCCAGAGCAGCTACCAAAGAGATGCTATCTTGAGCAGCAATACATGCACCTCAGCATTTTGCTTAGGGGCACCAATCCACTCAGCAGCAGATTATTTCTCACCTTTTAGCTAAAAACCCTAATCTGATAAAGACTTTGAGAATGTTAAATGTGCTGCAATTGTTTCTTCCATTGCTGCCAACCATTCTATCAATACTGGAAAGGAAGTGGCTGTGCTAGGGATTAATTGAAGAATGAAATGCTGTTGAAATCTGGCAGCCCCTTTCTGTCTACAGTACTCCAGTCTTTTAGCAGAACTGAATGACGTTGCAGTGCAGTGGGCAATGTGCTATAACCCATGTGAAGAAGGGATGCCAGGGTTTATTCACCTCAGACCTCATTCCACTGTTTCTGACAAACTCACAGAAACTGGAGGTTCAACAAGTTGCTGTATTTTGACTAAGTTGAACTACAGACTATTGCATATAATTTGAACAACTGTTTAGTACATGCTTATGCAAGAGAATAAAAGGTTTTGTACAACTGAATGGCTAAGTAATCTCAGTATTAATTTATAATCTGTTATTTCTTCTCAAAATACCTTGTACAGACACATATGACATTCTTATCCTGAGTTGTATCAGGTAACAGCTCACCCTGGGGTACTTCTCTGGGTGGGTTTTGCTGTGACAACAGAATGGTCCTGCCCTTGTTTTCCAGGGTCATATGATAAAGTAAGTGTGCAGAGTTCAAAACCAAGGGTGGTCTGTTTTGGGAGTCTTGGAAGAAACATCAGCTATACATGTTAAAGTCTGATATTAATATGCCTTTAACACCTTAGTTACTTCTTAATGTTACGCTTTTTTTTTTTTTTTTTTTTTTATTGTTGTGACTGAAGACAGAAGAGAGATCAAAATATCAGAGTCTTGATTATAACAGAGCCTTCAAGATCATACATCTGTTTGGTTATCTATCTGTCTGTTTATGCATGAATCATTTGATCTAGACAAAGTAAAATTCCTTCTATTTTTCATCAGAGTAATATACTACAGATGTATTAACAAGAGTTACAGTTGCAGGAATTGTACAGGAATTGTTTAGTTAAGTCTTTTAGAATTGCACTCGTGAAAGAATCCATCTCTTTTATAGAATAGGTTAAGGCAGACACTACACATTATAACCAAGGACTGCATGACTCGTGTTTCTTAACAGAAACAAGAAGATGGGAGAATAAGTGATTCTTTTTAATATGAGGTTTAAAAGAAGCAAAAGAAACAAAGCAACACTATATACACACTGAAAACCAGTCATTTTCAGTGATAAATCTAGTCCAGTCTTTATTGCTCATTCATTTATTCTGACGAATGGCAATCTAAAAAGGGAGAGAATTAATTTAGAAGCTATCATCACATTTTGACTCACCAGACATTATAAAAATGCTGATTTTGTCAGAGTATTTATCTATTTGCTTATTTATTTTGAATTTATAAATTTAAATGTATTTATTTATTGAAGTATTTCTGTTCATTTATATTCATTCCCCAAAGCTGTACTTCTCATCTGATAAAGTCTATATTCACATTTCTAGAAGGTTTTTCTAACAGGTCAAACATTTGTCTTGAGTATTCAAACTGTGTTCCCACATAACAACCACATAAAGTTAAATCTATCCCTCGTTTGAAAGTTTGCTTTAGTATTTTCATTCATCAGAGTGCAACTCTATTTGTGGCTACTGTTGAAGTGAATTCTATGACCATCAGGTAAGAGTAAGGATGCTAACGTCTTGTCTGTCTCCCTGCTTGCACAGAACATTGCTCTGTTCCTTTAGTTCTCAGTAGACAAAAACAGCTTGTCGATGCTTCTTGTTCCTCCTGGCTGTACAATGAAAAATCTGTCATTCATGTTCTTTAGCATGTTCAGCAAGGTCAGGAACAGGTTTTTCATGTCTCAGGAATCCTGTAAGAAATTTTAAGATTCTGTAAGAAATGATATTTCATAACTTCTTAGTCATTCAGTTTTTTTATCTGGGATTTTCAGAGCTTTGTAAAGTCAATTTCCTCTTTCTTTCACTAAGAAAGAACATGTGTCTAAGACTTTGATTCATTCCAACAGACTTGACCCAATAAAGCCTTGTAATCCTAATCCCAAATCGGTAAATTACATGCAAAAAATGATGGTGTACCAAAGTTACTGCATATAAGAGTAACAGACAAATTTTCTTTTTGCTAATAATAATGTACATCAAAGCTCAGCTAAAGCCATAGCCTCTGCTTTGATCAAAATATCACAAAATAATTCAGAACAATTTGCTTGTTGTAGTGTCCATATTAATGGACAAACTCACTGAACACTTTTGCATCTCAAGCAAATTTGGGTCTTACCCTGTATGGGAGCATCTCTGTGGTTCTGTGGACCCCTACATGTCTGAAGTTACATGTCTTTTTCTTAACTCAGATTTAACACCATTCCCATTGTCTATATTTTCCAGCAACTACACGAGAACAAGTTTTATCAAAATGTATTTTTACATTCTATTCAAAATCATTATGGCTTGATGAAACACCTATCAAATACAGAGACACACAGATTTAAGAATGATTGCTACTGTGGAGCTGTTTGCTGCAAAGTATGTGAAGTATGTATCTTGCAAGATGCATACTTGCAAGTTTATTCACTTGGAGAGGAACTTTAAAATGAAAATTTCTCCCTTGGTTTTGAAACTCACCCTGTCTCCACCAGATTGCCTTATTCATTGTTCAGATAAAGTCTGTCTCCCATACTCTTTCCACAAAACTTGTATTCTCACTTAGAGTGACATATAGGCAAATGTATATATCCCACTTCACCTTCACATTCCCTATCCACTAAGCTGCTTCCTTGCCAATGTCACTTGCAAGTATTATGCCTCTGCCTTTTCTCAGTGCCCTTACTACCATTTTCCCAACTCTGTTTTTTAGCATCAACTACACTAAGGACTATGTGAGTGGAAAGTTTAAATTCAATCATGATTGTTGCATTTTTTATAGAGTCTCATCTGGGAGAAAAAGAGTTTATCCTTTTTATGCCCCCTGTGATACATCATTTCTTATTTCTTTTTGTAAACAAGAAAACATATTTTGCAAGAATCTATAGAGCTGTTTTAAAGAGAAGCACAGTGTTGTTTGACATAGGAAAACTGGGTTAATTTTGCATCTAAAATTACGATCTCTCTATCTGCTATAGTAGGTCCCAGTAGCTAGCATTAAAGCTTCTCTCATTTTTAATTCATGCTTCTTCAGTCCTTAATGTCACTTTCCACCAATTAGACCTTTCTGGAAGTCATGGATCCATCCTTGGGTGTGTCCAACTCTTGCATTTAAAGCAGCCGTGAAAAAAAGAAAGATCAGAGATCACTCGATGAATTTCCAGTTCCCTTCCCTCCCATTCTGGATGCATTTGAATTGCAATAATATAGTTCTTATAGCTATTTTTTTAAAAAGTTCTCTCAAGGTGATATCTGTGATGTGGACATGACTCCATCAGACAACATGACCCCCTAATCCTCTGGTTTTACATTACTGTTTTCCTGCCAGGTGGTGAAGCTCTCAGATATGCTCTTTCAAGAAGGGGCTTATCATAATTTAATGGTCCATAAAGGTTTAGAATCTCTGTCCTTGAAGGTTTTCAAGACCCAGCTGGACAAAACAGAATAACTTGGTCTGATCTCACAGCTGACCCTGCCTTACCAAGAGGTTGGATAAGATATTTCCTTACATCCCTCCAAACCAGAATGATTCTGCCATGTTTTCTTGCAATCAACAGTCAACTTCAGAGAATCACGGTTTGTCAAACTCAAAGAGCTTAAAGTTTGTACCACTAGCTGGGAACTAGGAAAACTTCCTGGGATAATCTAAGAGAAATATGAGAGCAGAAGATTTGAAAGTTATTGAAATAGATGAAACATAGCAAACCATCCTACTGAAGAAGAAAAATATAGCTAGAGGCTGTTGTGACTGCATCAGAGATCTTTAAAGACTTGAAAATCAATAGAGAATCATACAACTGGGAAATAGTGAGCATGACTTGGAAAGATATAAAGAAAGCCATAAGCTTATGTGAATAATAATAATAATAAAAGGGTAAAAAGTGAGTTTTGCTTAGTGGGTAACATAAAAGCAATAAGAAAATATTCCTTCAAATAATGTTTGAAAATTAGAAGAACAAAGGATAGGACAGGTCTAGTAACACCTGATATTATTTGCAGAGCAAATGAGAGATAATATAGATAATAGTCAAGTTTTCAGTAGCTTCTTAGATTTTTATTTGGAAAAAAAGACTTAATGATTCACATGAACTTCAACAGGGAGGTACAAATGCAGGCTGGAACACAAAAAGGACATATCAAATAATGAATTTGAGTCAGTGAGACCTGGTGGAGTTCACACCAGAAATTATAAGGAGCACATCATCACTGAACCAATTTTTCCTAAGAAATGGAGAGGAATAAACATAGTACATATGTTACAGAAGACACCCTGATTTAAAGATCTTAATTTCAAACTGAATCCGTCACAGTTTTGTGGTAATTCTGGTGTGTATTTTACCAAGCTTGGTGTATTCAAATGCCACAAATGAGATCAGCCAACTTCAGAAAACTGTGGAGCGACCCAAAACAGTCAATGATGCTTAAAGTAAAAGGGAGAAAATGAGTTACACTCATACCCATTACATGGTATAACGAAGAGCAATGACACTCAGTGGAATGAGCAATGGTGACTGCACTTCATGGCCAAACTCTTCCTGACAACCTGAGGAAGACAATGTGAAATAGATGAACCCAACGACCTAGTGATCTTGCATTAAGAGTCATGTCTCACTCATCGTTAACACCTGTATGAGTCATTAGACCTTGGTGAAGACAGTACATGAGCTTTTTTTCACTATCTACTGCAAACTGCATTATTTAGCTGTTGTTCTGACTAGAAAATTCATTTCTACTAAAAGATATGAAAAGAAAAATAAAAAAGAGAGTGAGAAACATTTCTATTTGACAAGAATAAATTGCAAGTCAGATACCCTCTTCACTGTGGTACATATCTGTCTGCTTAGTTAATTAGTAAGTCTTGAAAGAAAATAACTTTTTGTCTTCCACATAGCTTGAATTATAATTATAATTTGACAGAATGGACTTCAGCTCATGCATATTTATGATAAAGCAAGTTGTGTTGTGTGAGAGGTTTTTCTCATCATTGTTTCAAGGAGTAAATGTTACTGGAGCTCTAACTGCCAAATCACATGGACCATGGTGAAAACACTGATTTGTGTCAGGTGTATATTGGCAAACTGTTCCTGTTCTGGTGAATTATCCTGGACACACTGAGCATTTGATCTACTATCAGATCTTTGCAGTGTGAGAGAGGAATGCTGTGGGACAAACCCATGTTGTGGCAACTTCTCAGTTTAACTTCTATACATGATTGTCCTCAGTGACACGTGGATAGGGTTTCATTACCCCAGTTCTGTGTTCCTACACAATGCCTGAGCATATCTACTGATGAATGTTTGGGCTCTGACCATAATATTTTTTTTAATTTCTTCTCTATGTCTATGAGGTAGAGCACCAAAAATTCTCAACCCCACTGGAGAGAGTTGAGAAGTAAAAACAGGTGCTGTGTGAGCATGCCTGAAGGCAAGAGTCCATGCCATCAATCTGACTAAGATGGTCTAAGGTTGAGAATTATCCACCTCCAGACCATGGCTGTAGGCCTTACAGGAAGAGGGGAACTGCACAGAATTGTGTCACTGTTTCCTTTCACACTTCAGAAAACAAAAATATGTGGAGACTGATAAATTCTTGCATGCTGTGTGTGCTATGTGGAAAAAAAAAAAAAAGAAAAACAAAAAAGTGCTTCTTATGCTGGAGTGCTGGAGCAAGAAATGTCTGGGGTAATATGCTTCCAGAAGAAGAAGCATTAGGAAAAAGAAAGAAAAAAAACTCCTTAGTGGTTTTTCCTGTGTCCTCAGATCACACAAGAAGTGCTGCAATTAGAATACTGAACTAAGCTAGCAAAGCTAGCAAAGGTACATGCATTTTTTTCTACTCAGTGGAGGTGTGCTTCTTCCCTTGACTTCTCCAGATGCTGCCTTTCTCACCACTTCCACTTCAGCCCTGCCTTACCTAACTTGAATTTAATCATTGCAGTCATGCAAAGCTTACAAATTTGCAGTAATCTCTTAGTGCACTCTGAGCCACTCATCTTGTCTAACTTTACATATCCACCTCTGAGCTTGTGAGGTTAGGTTTCCTTTTAAGAGAGAAAGTGAATTTTCAATGGTAGATGCTAATCTGGGCAAAATGTTCTTCAAACTATATTGCTGCCCTATCAGAGACCAACTATTCTTGGATTCTTATATAGTATCTCCATAACAGTTTGAAAGTAGTTAAATGCATATAATTGATTTTAGCAACATCCCATATGTAACTCTTATTAAAAAGCCAACCTATTTCTCAATTTTCACATTTATCTGCTTCTTCGAAGGTCTGTCCAGAAAACCTCTTCTTGGCCCAGGCCGAGCAAGCAAGAAGTCGTAATGAGAAACTCATCAAGGATCTAATTCAACTCAACTATAGGTATTTATGGTGAAAGAACTGTGGCTCTCTTGAGCTATTTTAAATATCTATTTCAGCAAGAAAGAAGTTTTACCATAGAAATGCCCACTTCATTAATTTAAATTTAATAGGATTATGAACAAGTAGTTGAAAATATCCCACACTGTAGTGGGTTTACGTGGCAAGGTTTTGGTAGCAGGGGGCCATAAGAGTGGTTTCTGTGAGAAGGATCTAGAAGCTGCCCCATGTTTGGTAAGGTCCCCACTGTTTTCCAGAGCTGAGTCAATAAGCAATGTTGTTTTGCGCCTCTGTAAGAGCATATTTAAGACAGGAAAAAAAAAACGCTGTGCCACACAGCAGCTGGGAGAGTGAGAGGAGTGAGGAATGGCCTTGCAGGCACCAAGGTCAGTTTAGAAGGAGGGGGAGAGGTGCTCCAGGCGCTGGAGCAGAAGTCCCCTGCGGCCTGTGGTGAGGACCATGGTGAAGCAGGATGTCCCCCTGCAGCCCATGGAGTACCACGGTGGAGCAGGGTTCCACGCTGCAGCCCATGGAGGAGACCACGGTGGAGCAGGTGGCCCTGCACCGACGGAGGCTGCCGCCTGTGGAATACCCCCGCCGGAGCAGATTCCTGGCCAGACCTGTAGCCCGTGGAGAGGAGACCACGCAGGAGCAGGTGACCTGGCAGGAGCTGCTGCCCGTGGGGGAGCCAGGTTGGAGCAGTTTTCTCCTGAGGGATGGACCCCGTGGTATGGACCCATATCTGGAGCAGTTCTGGAAGAGCTGCTGCCTGTGGGAAGCCCACGCTGGATCAGTTCATCAAGGACTGCATCCCGTGGGTGGGACCCCACAGCACAGGGGACGAGAGTGACCGAGAAGGAGCGGCAGAGAAAAAGTGCTGTAGACTGACCATAACTCCCATTCCCCTGTTCCCCTGCGCCACTCGGGGGTAGGAGGTGGAAGAGGGTGGATGGGGGGGGAAGGTGCTTTTTGTTTCTCACTTCTCTAGCTTGTTAGTAATAAGCAATAAATCTTACTATCTCCCTATGCAGAGTCTGTTTTGCCCATTACAATAATTACTGCGTGATCTTCTTGTCCTTATCTCAACCTTTGAGCCCTTTTCATTGTATTTTCTCCCCGTTCCTGTTTGAGGAGGGGGAGTGAGAGAGCGGCTGTGGTGGAGCTCAGCTGCCCACTCGAGCGGAACCACGACACACTCATTCAAAAGAAACAGCCCTGTTTCTCTGATATGTTTTTTTTCATTGTGGAAGATTTTACCTGTTGTGCTTAAGAATGACCTTATAAATATATATATATGTATGGAATTATACATTTCACTTAAGCTTTATCCTAGCTTCATTATATTTTTCCATACTGTCCTCAATAAAATGGTCAATTAAATCTGTAACAATTAATGATTAAAAATTGCGATCAATTTTATTTTGCAGTTTCACAGTGAGATTGCATACCAAATACCAGATTCCTGTAGGATTTTAACTTCTAACAGGAAGAACTGTGCTTTATATCTTAAAAAACATTAAATACTATCAATGCTCAACAGACACCAGGTAATATTGATAGCCTTTGGAAGACAATGGGGCAGCAAAATAAATTGCCCAGTCTCCTTTGGAATAATAGTTGAGTGACTCATCAGCACAGTGATGATACTGAAGACTAATCTGCTTCTCTCAGCTGTTTAGTGTAAGAATAATTACAGTGAGCAAGATACCTTCTGCAAATATTCATAAACACTCTACATCACCTTGCAGATATTCTGAAAGAACAGCCCCTAAAGGCATCAAGGAATTATCTTGAGCTGAAGTGATGAATTAACAAAAATATTAACAAAAATGCCTCCTGGCCTGTTCTCTGTGTTTATGTACAGCATGCCGTGTAAAACCTGTTGCCTCTATCGGTAAAAGGTAAAAGCAGATGAGGAAAAAAAAAAAAAAAGGAGAAAGTTCATCCACCTCTGATATAATTGAAGAATTATTCTGCTCCTCAGCTTAACTCTGAGTTCATAACCTCAAAGTTCATTAAGGGAAAGATATTACTTATAATGACCTCAGATGTACTGGTCATCCATTCTAGATGCGTGGGCAATCAAGCAGCTTGACATTGGAATACAGATTTTTGGACATACAAACACAGTGGCTTATTGTAAACCTCCACATAGATCACAAGGCCTCATCTTCAGATGATAATAACCCCACCCCACCCACCACTTCCCTTAGCATTTTCACCTACATAATCCATCTTTAAAGAATAGAAGTGTGGACAGCTGGTAAGACATAGAGCCTATTCCTTTCTTCTTTGCTCCTACATCCCTGCATTTCTTGATAAAAGCAGACATCATTTGTCACACAAACCTCCTCAGGAGTAATATTTCATCCCTACTGGCATTCATACACAGGCACAAGAGGTGGGTTGGGTGTTCAGTTTGACAGCAGCTGTATTATTATCACTTCCAATTAAAGAACACTGTAATGGCTTTGTAGTCTTTCACCCCTTCACAGGCATACACACTGCCATTGAATGTAGCCTTACAATGTCAACTTCTCCAATAGTTTCTCTTCCTGCTCCTCCACCTTTTTCCCCCTCCTACTCTAGGGCTGACTCCTGGTGTAAACTGGAAATAGAACAAATGGGAACACAATTACAATACATAAATGAGAAGCAGTGATGTTAAAATATTTTCATTGTCTTTCAGAAGTGATGTACTGTCTTGCATTCTGTATTTTCATTCATTCGTTAATATGTACTCTGCTCCATATCAAGACTGCACATTTCACACAGTATGCCATGTCTTGTACAGACACTCTTTAATAATAGCATTGCATGGCACTTCAGTAATTAATTACCTATTTCATAGGTCTGTCTATGGGAGGACATGAATGAGTTATGACTTTCTTTGACTTGTATTCAAGAATTTCCACAAATTCTGTATTAGAGTCCACGTTCACCTTGTTCCTAGGACCTAGCTCTCTAGCAACAAACCTTAAGCCTCTTCTCTGAGCTTGGTTTTCCTCTCTTAAACTAGATGTCTCATTATCTCCCCACAAAAAGCTACTTCCAACCTCCAGTTAAAAACTTTTCTTAAAATAGAAACTCATTTTTCTTTATTGCAATTAATAAGAATTCTTCTTCTTGTCTTCCAGAATCATGGTGAATGTGGGGAACAATTGCTCATTGTTTATAACAACTTGTTAAATTCCAAAATGCTATTTTTATACTTGTTTTCCTGCTTTCTTTACTTGACTAAATATACTCAGTTCCTTTAGACCTTTCATCTCACATCATGTTATCCAATCCTTTTGTTTTTCTTGAAGGGAGCTCTGAGAAAACAGTCTGAAACAGTCTTCTGTTTATAGACTCATAGAATGGTTTGTATTGGAAGGAACTGTTAAAGATCAACTAGTTCCAACACCAGAGGAGATGCTGTAGGCAGGGGCATCTCCTCTTCAGTTGCTCAATGACCAATACAATCTGGCTGTGCTAATGTATCACAGAACTTATATTTCTGGAAACAACATTGCAGCGTACCTCAGTTTCTCTGACATGTTAACTTGTTGGGTTTGTCTCTGAATTATTGTATCACTTGCTGCAGCTCTTCAGCTGAGTTATTCACATTTTTAAATTTCCTCTTCCTAACAGTCTCTATTTAATTTTGTCTTGTTGATTTTAAATTTTGCTTTCTGCAGCCTGCTCAGATCTCTTCCCTTATGGAAATCCTTGGAGGTAGTTTTTAATAGTTGAATTCTTATTGACTTCAGAATGAAATTCAGCAGATCTCAAGAAATTTAATCCATTTAATTTATCTAAATGGTCTTAAATGCCTCCCTGCTCTATCTTGTTCTGCACCTCTATCTCTTCATTGAAATTCATTTAAGTATCTGGTCACAGTTAACATTCCTTTTTTTTTTTTTTTTATTGACTCAAAGCACTGTGTACCTCAGTTATTTTGTAGTATCAATTATATGTGCCTCTTCATTGGTCCTTTAATTCACTGTTACTCTGTGGAAAATACCAATACAGATAACATGGACACACTCAGAGCATCATTCCCAGGCTTTTAAAGTGAAATTTAGCTCTGTTATCACAATGAAACAGTAACCAGCTAAAACATATATCTCATCTCTAGCATGCTTAAAATGCAACCAACATCAGGCAAGCAGATATATTATTGTCACTTTCTCTTTTTCAGTGCTGTTCCCCCCATGTTTCTGAGATGGCGGAGTACTTAACTAAGCAAAACAAGTTCCTCTTCTAATCAAGTTATATTGGCTCTGGTGCGCTAAGGAGCAGGGAACCACACTGAGCTCTCCTGGACTGTAAGCAATATTCCAATATTCTAATGAAACTATCTTGGTGGATTTGTTTGTTTGTTTTGGTGGTTTGGTTTTATTTTGGTTGGTTGGTTGGTTGGCTGGAAGGGACTCCAGTAGGTTTCTAGTCCAACCTCCTGCTCAAAGCAGCATCACCTACAAGATTAGACTAGGTTATTTAGGCCTTTATCCCACTGAATCCTGAAAACTTACAACAAACCCCATCCTTGGTTTCCACAATTTCTCAGGGTGACCTGTTCCAGTGCAGTATTTCCTTATGTTCAGAAAGAGCCTCCTGTGTTCCAGTCTGTGCCCATTGCCTATTATCCTGGCATCAGGCACTTCTGTAAAGGACCTGATCCATCCTCTTCGCACCCTTCATTCAGATATTTATACACATTGATGAGCTCCCCACAAGCATCCTCTTGTCCTATTTAAGAGTCCCAGCTGTCTAAGCCTTCCATCATAAAAGAGGTGCTCTAGTCCTTTCATCATCTTGGTGGCCCTGAGCTGGACTCTCTTCAGCATGCCCAGGTCTCTCTTATACTGAGGAGCCCAAACCTGGACACACCACACCAGGTGTGGCCTCCACCAGTGCTGAACAGAGGGGAGGATCACTTGCCTTGACCTGCTGTCAATACTTTGCCTAAAGCAGCCAAGAATACTGTTAATCTTCTTAGAATCAAAGGCACTTTACAGACTCATGTTCAACTTGCTGTCCATCAGGACACCCAGGTCCTTTTCTGCTGTGCTGCTTTCCATCCAGGTGGCTCACAGCATGTCCTAGTTCCTAGGGTTGTTCTTCCTCAAGTGCTGGACTTTTTACTTCTCTTAGTTAAACTTCATGAGGTTCCTGTCCGTCTATTTTCCCAGCCTCTGGAGGTCCTTCTGGATGGCAGCATGGCATATCAACCACTTCTCCCAGTTTTGTGTCATGAGCAAACTCAATGAGATTACACTCTGCCCAGATCCAGATCAGTAATGAAGATGTTGAGCAGGACTGGATCCAGTACTGAGCCCTGGGGATTACCAGTAGTTATTGGTCTCCAGCTAGACTTCCTGCCATCATCACTTCCCTCAGAGTTCAGACATTCAGCCAGTTTTCAATCCACCACACTCTCTGCTCATCCAGCCCATACTTCACCATCATCTCCATGAGGATGGAAGAGAGTGTTGAAAGTCTTTCTTCAAGGTGACCTTGCCCTCATGTTTCTCCTCGAGTGACTTCTCCCTTTGTAAGATGCCACTCCCTTTGTAAGGAGCCACTCTTACTGAGGCTTCCTTGTGGATGGGTGCTCCACAAGGAAGTCAGTCCAGCTGCTCGCTGTAACCTCTGTAAAGAATTCATAGTGATTACTACTCTAAAAACAAAACAGTAAGGAAAGGGAATGGAGAGGGAGGGGGGAATGACCAAAATACTTTTTTGCTTATACAAATCTTTTTGTTATATGGAGTGACTGTTCAGTGTTTCCCACTCACTGTTAGTTGGTTGACTTTCTTTAAGAATGGAAATAACTTTTAGTGATGTATTTGAATGAGAAGAGACTGTAGGTTGATAGATAACCTCAAAAAAGCATTCCTAGTTTGGGAGAAGTAATATCACAGAATCACAGAATTTTCTAGGTTGGAAGAGACCTCAAGATCATCGAGTCCAACCTCTGACCTAACGCTAACAGTCCCCACTAAACCATTTCCCTAAGCTCTACATCTAAACGTCTTTTGAAGACTTCCAGGGATGGTGACTCCACCACTTCCCTGGGCAGCCTGTTCCAATGCCTAACAACCCTTTCAGTGAAGAAGTTCTTCCTAACATCTAACCTAAAACTCCCCTTGCTCAACTTAAGCCCATTCCCCCTCGTCCTGTCACCAGGCACGTGGGAGAACAGGCCAACCCCCACCTCGCTACAGCCTCCCTTGAGGTACCCATAGAGAGTGATAAGGTCGCCCCTGAGCCTCCTCTTCTCCAGGCTGAACAAGCCCAGCTCCCTCAGCCGCTCCTCGTAGGACTTGTTCTCCAGGCCCCTCACCAGCTTCGTCGCCCTTCTCTGCACCCGCTCAAGCACCTCGATGTCCTTCTTGTAGCGAGGGGCCCAAAACTGAACACAGTACTCGAGGTGCGGCCTCACCAGAGCTGAGTACAGGGGGACGATCACCTCCCTAGCCCTGCTGGTCACACTGTTGCAAACTCTACCACCATGCAGTGCCCTTTCCAAATTTTTATCTAATTCATTGCTGTTCAGAGTTCAGCCTCCTAATCCTTAGTGGAAGGGAAGCTTCTGAAGAAATAGCAATTGAAAAGTGCTTTTCCTCTGACAAAGCTGTTACTCAGCTACTGTTTAATCTAGCAGACAGGGAAAAGGTCTTATTAAACAAACTGCATGTAGATGCATCATTATGTGAAAATGGGTATGATTAAGTAGATGTATTGCAAGGATTCTACTATTAACAATATTGATTGATCCCTTGTTTAAAGGTAATTAGCTTATTAAAGAAAAAAAAAATCCTTTTAATTTATTGAAATATATGAGACCAATTCAGAATATGTGATTTGAAGTTTAGCATGAAACAACTTCATGAATGAAGAGCTCTTGGAGTTCTTGTTTCTGCTTTGACAAATTGAGATCACTACCAAGATTACCACTTGCCTTTGGTCAAGATAGTCAGTCACACAGTTGAACTAAAACACATTCAAACTTAAATATTTCTTTTTTTGGATCAGAATTGGTGCTAAAACAACTAAAGTATTCTAAAAATCTACAAGGTGAATTGGAGTTCTTTATTTACTCTTTCACTGATTTCAGTATCAAATTTGTTGAGTCTCAAATTTTAAAAAGCATAGTTGTTTTGTTGTTGTTGTTGGTTGGTTGGTTAATTGTAAATCCTGTTTATTCAGCAGGGGTTCTTGAAATCAATGTAAGATTTGCCTCTTCTAATTGTAGTCTCACAATCAATTCAGAATTACCTTTGTGGAGAAGATAGGAAGCTATCAGAACAATTTCATAGGTGACAAAAAGAACAAAGCGCAGTGTATTCACTTCAAAATGTTTTCTTTATTAATTATGGAGATAATAGGGAAGTCAAGAACACAGTTAATGATCACAATCAAAACTGAGTTTGCAGGATTAAAAATTAGATTTTTTCTGTGAAATCAATACACCTGCCGCTGAGTCACTGAGACATATGAATATGTCATTCTTTTTCCACTGTAAGCACTTAATAGATTTCATGTGATGGCATTGAAAAGGCAGTAAAAAAAACAAAAATGTACTGCTACTGTATCTATTCTACCACAATGCTACGAAAATAGGTTTTGTTGCCTCTAGAGTAATCAGCAAGTAAAACACTACAGTAATTGTAGCACGCAACAAGACAGGTGAGGCTATTATTAGCATGGTTGAAATGGAAGCCAAAACATTTTTTGGTGACGGAACTGTGGCTCAGTAGCCCATTAGGGATAATATAGTCTCATTTAATAATTAATAGCAAAGTAACCAACTTCACTAAAATCTGGTTGCAACAGATTTGAAACTGCTGTGAAACTGATGAGGGAATTCATTAGGAAGGGATATGAAACTGCTGTGAAACTGATGAAGGAATTCATGTACCTTCAGCCATTCATGAAAACCTACAGGTTTAATATGATAAAACTTCCTGGCCTAATGGTCAGACACAAAACTCATTTTTTCATATCTGTTCTGATGCTTAAGTTATACAACACCTCTTCAGATCTGTATTCCACTGAATAGGACTTAGTCATCTAAAATTAACCTTCTTTTGCTATTTGTAGGCAGGGTGCATTAATATTAATATGTGAAAGCATTCCATTTATAATCAGTTTCCAAAACTTGGCAATCTCTCCCCCTACTCGCATCCTTAGAGTCCACTGCTGACCTCACTGACTGGAAAGAAGCAAGTCAGAAGGCTGATGGAGACAAAAACAGCCCTTTGCTCACATTTACATCATTTCTTTTAGATCAAATGCTAGCTCCTCTTTGCACACCTTCCACATAGCCATTTCTGTTGGAATGTGTTTTTAAGAGGCAAAACTGAAATCTAAATGTTTGAGAGGGTGCAAGTGCAAGAAAGTAGCATTTACTTGTTCTGACTGTGAGACTAAGTGCAGGCAGGACTGCATAGAGCTGCCTGAAGCTTATCAACATCTTAGAATGATCCAGACTCATCCACACTGGGTACTGATAATGATGATCATGCTGGGAAATCTGGAACAGAAGAGTTTTGAACCACAAAGTGCAGTATTGAAAAAACAGTTCTGCAATAAAGGCAGCCGCGCAAAGAAAACCAATAGCAACAGTATGGGAACCTAGCTTGAGCAGCAGCCACTGAATCAGATTGGTAACCATTTCTTTGGTTGAATTAGCACAGAGGTTCCAACAAGCAAGGATAATTCTGAGAGATGAACAAGACTCAAAAGGATAATAGACACAGGAATGAGTCCATGAGTTACTTACAGCGATAACTATCAGCAGCAATCAGACCTGAAAAAGAGGGATAAGAGTAAAGCAGGGTTTACATAGGAGAGCCACACACGATATGAACCCCAGAAGTAGAAAGAAAAAAAAAAAAAAAAAGGAAAAAAAGCGCAGCATCAGTTTTGAGGCCCCTCCTAATGCATTCCAGCAGGTTTGGGAAGAAAAAGAGAATACCTAAACTAAGAGGTAGAGCATTTAAAACTGAAGAACAAGCTGGACAAGTGCAGTAAAACTAACATGGAAAAAAAATAGTTCAAGCTACAGATAGCATTTTAAACTATTAGTGGAATCTTCTTAACAAAACCTTTATTTTATATAAACATGAATTTCAGAAAGGCTTTGCTGACACAACACAAATTTTAGAAAGACATACTTTATTTCGGTACTACATTTGATTTTATTTTATTTTTCCAAACAAATAAAGCTTGTAACAATCCAGTTTTAAATACCAGAAGTAGAAGCAGGCAGCACACAGCAAAACACAAGTTATGGGTCATGGGCACTCTAAGAACTGAAAACTCATCACAACATCAGTAAAGTTTACTGAACATTCAGTATTTCTTCTCAAGTTACAAAAATGGGAAAGTCCTATGACACAGTACTGCAGGGCTACTTTTCCTTTCCTTTTGAAGCCTTTCCAGTCTCACTGAAGACAAGAAGATCCTATTTTGATGAATAAGAGCTTATCTTACTCCCCAGTGCCTGCAAAAGAGGAGACTTAACACCCACTTTTTAAAAAGGTTAAGAAGGGAACCTGGGGAACTACAGACCTTCCAGCTTTACCTCTTGTGCCTGGTAAGATCATAGAGCAGACTCTCCTGGAAATTGTGTTAAGGCATATGGAAGACTGAAAGGTGGCTGGGGAGAGCCAACATAACTTCACTAAGAGCACATTGTGCCTGACTGACCTGGTGGCCTGCTATGACGGAGTGACAGAATTGGTGGATAAGGGGAGAGCAACTTATGTCAGATACCTTGATTTGTACAAAACCTTTGATACAATCCCACTCCCAGTTGGAACTGGGTGATCTTTAAAGGTCTCTTCCAACCCAAACCACTTTAGAATTCTGTAATTTTTCAAGTATCCTGTTTTCAATAATGTACTACTTAAATTTTAAAACTGGAAAAGTAGTTTTGTCATCTGTTCCTTTCCTATCTTTCATCCATATCCTGTACCATTTCTCTGTAACCCATGCAACCCTCACCTTCTGCCAGCCAAGCTTCACTTTATAAAGCTAGCTGTTCTGACTTTTTCCTTTTGTTAGTTTTAAACATAGTGCCATTATACCATGTTCCAAATGGATTCTGCATTCTATGATTCTGTCTTCATTTGATATTTTGCTTTCAATCATATCCTCCATGTCAGGAATACGAAGTCTGGAAGTACTTCATTTCTTATTGAATTAATAATCATACTGAGTTAAAAAACAATTCTGAACCACTTCCGCAAACATACCTCCAGGCCTTTTGTCCAGTTAATGAATTCCAGTCAATGCATGAATAGTTAACATCTACCATAAATATAACTTTGTCCTCTAATTTGATTTTGTCCTCTGTGCTATGAGAGTGCCAGAAGAAATGCATAATTATTTCTGCACCCTAGATGAAAAAATAGTTTGAGATTCTGTTCAGTCCTTTCTGAAACTGACATACTGAAATCCTAAACTAGATGTATAGTTTCAACAGTAAGTAGAAAGAGTCTAGTGCAGTGAATGACCCCATACCCATAAAACCACACCCCACCTCAACCACTTCAACAGATGAAATTCACCTGGAATGAAGTGCTCACAAGAGCACTACACCACTTCAGTCAGTATAATAGTGTTTGAGAGAGAAACCTTAGTAGTCTCAGTTTCTGTCTCAAACACTATCATAGTAACTGAAGCAGTGTTTAGACTTCATGTTAACTTTCATTGGAAAGTGTCACATGAATGCATTTCCCCAAAACAGTAACCGTAACTAGGGTGGCAGATAATTTAGTGGGTCAGCTTTTGTTATTCAAGCAAAGTAATTAATCCAGACAATAATTTTCAATTTACATAATCTGTTGTTCTGTCTCCCAACCCTGAGAGTTGTCATCTTTTACTTCAACTGAATACCACCGTACGATCATCCATTGCTGACTCACTGGTACTCTAGTTATTTATCAAAGTGAAAGCGCAGACTCTTGCCTCTGACTCATATGGTAACAGTGAAAAAACAAACCCAGCTAAGCATGTTATTTGGTCAGTGTGAAGCTGGTTGTCAGAAAATGATCTGTTCTAATCAAGCAATTGCCAAGTCTGGCTTCATTTTTATTCCCACTAGTCCATCATGTTCCCACTCCAATTTCAGTCCTTATTTCCCTGGCATACAAGAACCAAGTGGATACAGCACCTGGTAATCTGCATAGAAGAACCCTAAGTAACCAACCACATGTAACCTGAATTTCCCAGGGAAATGGGATTTATGATAATCAAGCCTTCTATTAACACATCTGTTCTTTTGTTAGTCTTTCCCAATCACTTTTAAACATTAGCTAAAGCACACCAGATTTGAGTCATGGCTTTGACCCCAGGTTATTATATTCTAAGTGGTTTTGTGAAGATCAGGAGCTGGCTAGAAGTGAAAGAGCCAAAATTCCACTCCTTTGAGAAAAAGGCAGTTATAACTCTATGCCTTGTTTTTGTTGCATCAGCCACCTGGTCAGTCTACATTGCACACAGCCAGACCAACTTGAACATACAAAGCCTATAGGAACTTGTCATGTTTGCCATGCCAAGTGGAGAGGGAACAGGAAAAGTATCTGTGGACATAAGGAGTTATCCTTAGAAGATTAGGGATATGGAACAGAAAACCATGGGATAAAGAAACACATGGGAAAGACACAGTAAGAAAGTAGATTGTGGAACAGCCTTGGAGTTTTGCATTAAAACTTGGTTAGAAGGAAAGGGATCTGTAATTCTATTCTTGCCTCTCCCCATTTCCTTTTATCCTGAGTTTTAACAATAGAAAGTGTGATGTGGATGACTTTTTCTACGGATACAGCAGCTAATCGTTTGCTGATTTTCTTAACTGATGCACAATGCATAACAGTTGCATTTAAAAATACTGGAAGATGATATTAAGGGTCCTGACGAGGAAATATACAGGATAGTAGTTCCATAGATACTACCCATATTCTTCAAATGAAAGAAATCTGCACCCTGGCTTTCTGACACAAAGATAAAACTCAATATGTCACGTTTTTGTGTTTTGTTTTTCTTTTTTTAAAACATTTTATCTTTAAGAATGAAGATGAAACTTTCAGCCTACATGTTAACAAAAGCAATAAGCAATTATGGACAGAGTATTTCTTGGAGATTAAAAAGGAATCAATGGTCCCAGGCTGCAACTGAGCCCATTCAGCCCTAGGGACCCTTAAGCCCCAGGAAATTTCCTACACCTCAGTCCTTCTTGGTGTCATCAGCATACAATTCAAATGCCCACTCTATGTTCTAAACAACACATCTTTAGTGTTCAATAAAATCTTGAATACAGTTACTTGCTACTGTTTTCCCCAAGCCTGTATTTGATAAAGACTTTGCATGAAATTTCTCTTACTCTTCTTTGTTCCTGTTAGGGAGATCTGGCATCAAATACCCGACCGAAGCATTGTCCAGCTTGATTATTATTATAACTCCAGAGGTCATATCTACATTTAATCCTTAGCTAATGGTTATTTCTCCCATATTCAACAGCATGAATTGAAGGGGTAAACTCACTGCCCAATAAAAAGGAGCCTCACAGACACCCAGAAGGATGAGTGCTTCATTCCATTCTCTCAGCTGATACCTTGCCACCATTGCAGAGCTCAAGACAGTACAGTTCATACTGTCTTTGGGACAACACTGATGGAAACAGGTTGTGAAGGATGAAACTTGACCCACCTCCTCATAAAAAAAAATTATATTAGTTGTGACCTAGTTTGAATCACCAAACCCAGTTCTTCCCTGGTTGGAAATTTCAGCTGTTGTTGAACTCATGGTCAAATTTGTGAAGCAAATCATCTGTTCCTGCTTGTACTGGCAGAGAAAGACAGCCTATTTTTAATGCAGCAGAGGTCATCCATGGCTTCTCTGCATTAATTTAAGCAAAATACAATACGCTGCACACCAAAATTAAGTACATTTTAAGTAATTAACTAATTAACTCTCAATTCCCTTCTGAGACATACATTAGAGTGTTTTCTTAGCCTCATTTTAATGCAACAAAAGAGACAAAGAAATGAAAACAGATTTGCCATGGCTGTGGCAAATCCATGGTACACTCACTGCTACGACTTCAGAAGCTCCTGGCTGCTGGTGCAAAGCTCTCTCCAGCCCATCTTGGCCTGCTGGCTGTGAAAAACTAGCAGCTGCTTGCAAAATAAGCTGAAGGATAGAGATAACAACTCCTGAATGCTATACAAACAAGGGATTGTGGTAGCTCACTTTAATAATATAAACCAATTAATTTCTTCTGCCTCCATTTTCCATCTTAAATGGGATTAGCCAAAGGGTTCTGCGGGATTATGGAATAAGCCTTTCACCCCCACAAAATATAAATTGGAATATGAGGTTGGGTCCGAAATGAAAATCAATTTCTTTCATTCCAAGCCTAACGCTTGCACATTGGAAAAGCACCACACAATCTGGCAGAAGAGTCCTGGGAGTGAAATAGCAACAGTAGTTGTATACAGGTATACAGAGGAAGTGTATATACATACATAGATATATATACTTACACTATGTATATATATGCTTACACTAAAGAATAGGCAAGGCAGAATAGATGAGCATATTTGAAATGATGACACTGGATCAGAATCAGGAGACCAAGTTTTTGTTTTGGCCTTGCTGAGACTCCTTAGAGTAATCTTCAGAAAGAAAGACTCACTTTTAATCACCTAACAGTGAAGTATCTAGTTAAAGTTGGTCATCAGAGCTCCTCTTCAGTTTCTGCAGAAAGGCAGGCCCTAGGTTGTGCCTCCAACACTCCATTCCAACTGCATTCAACACCTATCCAACAGTGACAGACATGCACTTCCCTTTGGATGTCTCTCTCTCTTCCCCACTCTCTACCCGTCCCTCTGTCTAGCCCCCTCACCTCTCTCTCTCCTACTTTCTCCTCACCCCCACAACTCTCCCAAGCTGACTTACAGACAAGACAGATGGCAAATTTACTACTAAGTGGCTGAAGTGAAGCGATGAGATATACCCATCCTGAACCCCTTCACTCTCCCCATCTTTCTTTTGCCCAAAATATTTAGATGAAAGTTTCAAAACTAGGAGACTCTTTCTATTACATTTCATAGCAAAAGGATCCTGTTATGGGCAATGGAAAATCAATCTGACTAAAATACCAACAAATTGTTGAGAATTAGATGGCAGATCTCATTTTACAGGAGGAAATTTCTAGCAGGAAAAAAAGGGATGGAAATTTATGGACAACAAAATAAGCCCCACTAAGACTTAGATTTCTACCTAAAAATATTAACATTGCACAGTGAAAGAAATTGAACTCAGAGTGGAAAATGTTGTCAAGTGAATCTTCTGTTTCTACAAAGACAGCCACTCCTTTCTTAAAGGAAATACAAATTTTCTGTTCAGGCTCACAATCAGTAAACCAGCAATGGATGGGAAACAGGTTTTGTTTTAACAATGGTACTTTGGCTTGAATTCACTCAAACTTCTACATAGAACTATTAAATAAAAAAAATAAAAAAAAATAATAAAAAAAAAAAGATAGAAATGGAAGTGTTACAGGAACCCAAACTCCGGCTTCAGCCATGGTGTACACTATAAAATTAGTTAACTCAAGCTGATAAAATTAAGAGTAGGATCACTTTCTAGAATGTGTTTTTTTAGCTCTGAGTGTCCTTTGGTCTTCTTGAAATGTGTGATAACATAAGCATAGCAGAGACGTAATTTCTTCTGCTGCTCAAAATTCAAGAGATGATGCCAATAGGAATTTCTGTCTTCTGAAATTTCATTCATGTTCATGAAGAGTTTTGACTTCTGTAACCAATTAAAGATAAGTCTCTTCAAAAAATCAAATCAACAAAACCCAGAAAACAAAGAGCACGAATATATCTCTAGGAAGCAACCACTTGTGTTTAGAATGGGGGAAAAAAAAAGGTAAATAAGAGCACAGCCTCTGGCCACAGAGTGATGTATGGAATAGTTGATTGTTCCACCATCTAGGCAATTCCCAGTCTCAGCCTACAGCACAAGTACAGTTTGCTTTAGGAAACTTTTGGGATTGCTGTCAGAAATAAACACAAAAAACAGTTACTTTTCCTAGAAAAAGAATTATACAAAAATCTCCCCAAACTTAGAAGGGTCTTAAAATTCTACCCCTTTCTTTGACATGGAATGCTTTCTGCAATGAAATAAATCATATTGGGTTGTGATGCACTGGCACAGGATGCCCAGACAGGCTGTGGATGTCCCATCCCTGAAGGCATTCAAGGCCAGTCTGGATGCAGCTCTGGGCAGCCTGCTCTAGTGGTTGGCAACCCCGCCCAGGGCAGGGGGGGTGAAACTAGATGAACTTTAAGGTCCTTTTCAACCCAGGCCATTCTATGATTCTATGATAATATTAACTGTAATAATCAATATGTTTAAACACACATTTCACTTTTGAAAAGAACTGAATTAATTTGAAATAAGGTCACTAAAATGCTGACTAAGAACTTCCACAGGGTTTTAATGCAGTTTAATCACTCATTTAAAAAAGCAAATCCAATTAACTTTTATAACATATCCTTGTATAGATAACCCTAAATAAGCATTCTGACTTATGCTACTGATACAAATGAACAGAGTGAGAATTCATATGAGATGAAGAACCTGCTCTTTACAGATTGCTGAGGCAGAAGGGCTACCATTTTGATTCCGATCTACTTGTTTTGTCACTGTCAAATTGCAGGGCAACCATGGAAGACAGGCTGCTGTTACAAAGCCAGCAACACTTACTTCATCTCATATTTTGCAACAGGCTTGTACTTCAGGCCAAGTCCAGGTTGTAGCTTTCTAATTTTTCTCTAAATCACTTGGCACACTTTGGGGAGCTATAAAACAAAATGAGTGATGACATATAACAATTGTGTGTGGCAGGCAAAGATGTACAGCACTCCTCTTGGGTGGATAAACATAAAACCTGGAGATTGCCAGGAGTACAGCCTATCTTCAAAAGTCACATTTATGCTCAGGGACAGTTTAAGCCTTTAACAAACATTTAAAGATAAATCCTGCAGTAATAACACGAGGACAACAAAATGGTACATTTTTCCTAAAAGCACTTATGTAGACCCTGGAAAGATGCCCAGAAAGAGCCCAAGGCATGTAAACCAATGATAATATTTATATGTTCTTCAAAATAAGACAGTGCCTGTACTGTCTCATTAATAAGACTAGAGTAGTACATAGATAATGGTCACTGAGGATAACAACTTTCTGAAAAGGGAAATTGGAACACAGGCAGATAAAGGAAGACACTATAGGGCAAAAACTCTTCTTACAGGTGGATTATTATTCACTGGGAAAAAAAATGTTTTTGCACTGATCAATATAGAAAATGGGCATTTCCTTGGATAAACTTCCTTTTAAATTTCTGGAGGAGGGAAAAGAAAAATCAAGTAAACTTCTGTTTACATCAAGAAATAGTCTGCTCTGCAAATGTGAAATACTTTCCTATGGCAATGACAGAACTGCAAAATAACTATTCAGAAGTGATACTTCTCAGAAGACAGTCCTTCTTTGGTTCAAGCCATGAATCATCTATAGTTTGAAAAGAAACAGAACACCCCACATATCTTACATACCTTTCTACATTAAAAAAAATGTATCTGAGGTATGGCTTTTTTTTTTTTTTTTTTTTTTAATTGGTGCAGATAAGACTGGTGCAAAAAATCTACATGTGCACTTTTATGAAGATTCCAACCAAAATTATTTTAGTGTATCTAAGTGATTATAATTTGACATCCATAAACTATTTTAAACTGGAAAAATAAGTACCTAGAATAATTTATAGTGTTTTAAATAAACCAGTGCACATTTGTGTAGAGGTAAGTCTCAAAGAAGCAATATGCCATATATGTGCTGCTAGAATAGACAGAAACTTGCTCCACAATTTTTGCAGATTAATTTAACATAGGCGGGTTAACTCAAGACCTAATTCCTGAAAAACGATGGGGTATACCTCTCCCTCTGAGTTAAGGAAACACAGAGAGGAAGAATATAGCTACACGGTAACCTCTTCTGAAGATGTAGCTTCAACATCATTTTGGAAAGTGGGGCAAAACCTTGAAGCAGAAGGACCCAATGTAGCCCAGTTGGTCTGTCCCTGAAAAAAAATACAAAGCACAAGACCCTTTGGAGTTATGTCCACTGTGAGCAGCCCTAATTGTCAGCATGTTCAATGTGAACCCACTGATACACCATCAGTGGCACCTGGTAACTGTGCTTGCCATGCTGGAAGCCAGGCACAGGGACATGCAGGGCCTGTCCTCCTCTGTCCCATGCATTTTCCTTGTATTACAGAATCACACAGAGTCACAGAATGGTTGAGGTTGGAAGGGATCTCCAGAGATCTTATTTGATGCAAATAAGAGGCACCTGCCACTGTGGGACCTCAGACCAAGCTATACATCTCAAAATTAATTTCTGAAAAAAAAAAAGTTCATTCACACTCCACTGTCTACCCCCGCAGCTTGAAAGGAAAAACTGAAATGCATGTATTTTTCAAAGCTGATACATTTGGAGCTGTTACGTTGCATGTCCTGCCTGTGACTTTTGCAGTTGTCTCATAGAATCATGAAGGTTGCAGAAGACCTTCAGAGCACAAGTCCTGTGAGGAGTGGCTAAGGAAAGTGGGGTTGTTTGGTATGGAGAAGACGAGGCTCAGGGGAGACCTCATTGCTCTCTGCAGCTACCTGAAAGGAAAGTGTGGGGAGCTGGGGGTTGGCCTCTTCTTGCAGATAACTAGTGATAGGATTAGAGGGAATGGCCTCAAGTTGTGCCAGGGGAGGTTCAGGTTGGAAATGAGGAGACATTTCTTCTCAGAAAGAGCAGCCAGGCACTGGGACGGGTTTCCCAGGGAGGTGGTGGAGTCACCGTCCCTGGGGGTGTTCAAGGAGAGGTTGGACGTGGTGCTTGGGGACACGGTTCGGTGGGTGACATTGGTGGAGGGGGATGATTGGACCAGATGATCTTGGAGATCATTTCCAACCCTAATGATTCTGTGATTCTAAAATAATCTGGTCCAACCTTTCCTCAAACACCCCCAGGAGTGGTGACTCCACCACCTCCCATCCCAATACCTGTCTCCCCTCCCTTCCCTCTCCTCCATTCCCCTCCCTTAGGAGCCGGGGGCGTGGCCTAGCGAAGTGCCCGCCCCCCGCCTGTCCCGAGCCCCGTGAGGGGAGGGGCGGGGCGGGGCCGTGCGCGCGGCGCGGCCGTTAAAAGCCTTGCCGCCCCGCCGCCTGCCCAGTCAGCGGAGGGAGGGCGGCACGGGGCAGGTGGGGGTTCTGCGCGCCGGGCGGCGGCGATGCTGGAGAATGGCTCCCTGAGGAACTGCTGCGACCCGGGCGGGAGGGGTCGCTTCGGCTCGGCCGAACGGGAGGAGGAGGCGGCGGGCTCCCCGCGGCCCGCCTGGGTGGTGTCGGCTCTCTCCAGCGTGCTGATCTTCACCACGGTGGTGGACATCTTGGGCAACCTGCTGGTCATCGTCTCCGTCTTCAAGAACCGCAAGCTCAGGAACTCAGGTAAGGAAGGGGTCGAGCCCCCGGCAGAGGGCAGCGGGAGCCCAGGGGTCCCCAAAGCCTCCCCTCTATCGGGGCAAACAGCGTGCGCAGGGAGCTCAGCCCTGCCCAGCTGTGCCGTGCCCTGGCACTTAAGGAGGCGTTGCAGGTCATTAAGCGGCTTTTAATGAGGCGTTATGTAGTCTTCGTGGAGCTAAAATATTAAAATACCAGAAGCTAAGAGTGCCCGAAAGTCTGGGAGGAAGAAAGAAGTTGGTTAAAGCGTGGCTGTGAGGTGTGGGAGCTCACAGCATCCTTGGGACACCGTCCTCTCGGCTGCTCACCCAGTGCCCTGCAACCAGAAATAAAGTGGCTTTCTTCTCACTCGTGTCTATAGTTTTTGTGTGTGTGTATACTCTGAAATGTGGTTCCGTGTGTTTTAAGTGCTGAACTTTCTGCTTCCCTCCACCGCCTTATTTTGTCAGGTTCACCCACCTGCCCGGTGCTAGTGGGGTAGGGATTCTGTCCCCTGTCCCTGCCCAAGGTCTCATAGCACCAAGCAGCTGCTGTCTGCTGTTTCAGGTCCTAAAGACCTTGTTTCATGATGGGGGTGCAGGTCTGGGTGACAAAACCTTGCCTGAGCAAAGTCAGGTGCACGGGGGCTCTGCATTGTATCTGTTCAACTTCACACCTAATTAAACAACCGGGTGCTTCCTTACAGAAGGGAGGAGGCACTGGGGGCTTGAATTTCCCGGTTCTTTTTTTAGTGGGTTCCAATTCCTCCAGAGTACAGTGTGACTAGAGCACCTGCTAAGCAGGATTGTGTGCTCATGCTCTTGCTGGAGAGGGAGGCTGGTCCCTGGCATCAAATCCTGGCAGGGAGGGGGAGCAGAAGAGGGACTTTTGGAACAGCTTCATTTGCTCAAAGCTCAGCAGAGGGAGGGTTGAACTGGGAGAGTTTGCCTGGGAGAATAAGGTTCAAGAATGATCAGTGTGCTCCATGGCATCCTAAGACTCTTGAAATAAGACATGGCCTTATTATCTAATTCAAATATACACTAATTGAACTACTTCTGGGATCATCCCTCATGTGATGTCACTTGACCCTATCACAACCATCTCTTCATCTTTGATAAGTACCATGAAAAACATCAGGGAATCCCTTCTGTGTAATCTTCATGAAGTTAAATACCTTAAATAAACAGCCAGCTTTTAATTTGCCATCAGGGAGAGATGGGGAGATGGGTCTTGGGGATAAAGCTGAAAGAAGTTTGGTAAATGTTCAGAGGTCTTTCCAGAGAGAAATTCATAAGGAGGGAGCAGAGTGGTAGAGAGTTATAAGGGGCTGCAGGTGGAGTGATGGGGGAATGGGGAGATGGTGGAGATCTAAGGCAGTGCTTGGGAGCCCTTGGTCTCAGACAAGGAAAGAAGAATGGCCCACAGGTGGACTTAGAGTTGCTCCTTTCTGAGCAGACCAGAAACAATGTGTTAGCACTAGCAAGAGTATGTGGGAGAAAATGAAATGGTGAGGGGAAAATGATGTGCAGGGGGTTAGACTTGTAGGAAGCAGTATCAGTGAGCAAACAGGTGAAGCTAGTGTAATGATTGTGATAGGGGAGAGAGGGTCTGGATGACTGCAGAAACAAGGAGAAGCACCATGAACACCTGATTCTTTGAAGAAGTTAATGAGAGAGATTTTTAGATAGGTATGAGAGTATGGAACTTCAATTAAGCCAATGTTCTATAAGAAATAAATCAGGCAGCTCTGCCTGCTTCTGTAGTACAGATAATAATCTTCCCTTCAGAAAGCAAATCAGGGCTTTATCATACTTCCAGGACTTATCAACACTATTCTCTTCTAGGATTTCCAAAGAAACCTGATAATTGCAGACAATTTAATTATACATCACTCCCCTTAAAATCAAAGCATGGTCAAAAGCAAATCTATTTTAATGCTGTTATATAACATGAGACATGAGGATGGAGTGAAATAAAATGACCCACTACCCTTTCTGTTGGTAAGTATTATGCTCAGTAGGCGAGAAATGGAGAATGGGTAGAACTGAAGTTTGTAGAGATTGCTCATTCACTCCTTAAGCAGCGGGAATTTTGCCAGCCTTACAACAGGAAGATCATTTCATATCATGCAGAAGCCTCTTTCCCACATCTCAATGTTTTCGGAGGGGGAGGGGAGAACTTGTGCAGGCTCTTCTAAGTAACACACAGCATAATTGGTATGAATCAACATGCTTGTCTTACATAACTGCACCCAGCCTGCTTGTGAGAGGCTGAGCAATTTCTGATCTCTAAAAGTGACCAATTTTATAGAAATTATTGCTTTTATCATTTCTAATTTTAGAGGGAAAATAACTTGGTAAAAACCCTAGAAAATTAAATAAAACCTTGTATATCAGAGAGATTAAATAAATTAGCCTGTCTTTCTATTTGACATTGTGTACTGAATTTTCAGAAGAGACTATTGATTTTGGGTGTCTTCATTTAAGTATGCCTAATTGGAAGCAGCTTTTAAAGTGCTAAACTTTTCAAGTGCTAAAGTTCACCTGTGCTGAACAATCAAGCTGGATGGTCAAGTGTTCTGAAGGTGTTTCAAGTTCAAAATCATGAGATGATTTTAAGAGTTTCAGGACACGCTTGTATAGGCATAGCTATAGAACATTATAGGCTTGGGAAACAGCCTAACTGGATGCAATTCAGGAAGTAGGAACTGACCAGGCATCTCCTATGGGAGGGAGATAAAGCAAACCATTTGTATTTTAGTGGCCTTAAAGCCAGCAGAAAACAGTGAGGTGAGAATTAGGCACATTAACACCAATATAATTTCAAATAATTATGCAGACCTGGGAACTAATATTTATTAATCTTGGTGCACTGCCAAAGAATGCATTAGCAGAAAGTGATATTTCTAGTGCATTGTGTCAGCCCTCTTTACTCTCTTCCTCCACTATTTTCCTTTCTATATATAACTAACACAGTGCAATAGGACTGATTTCTTTTCAATGGCAAGATGATCTTACCATGGAAAATGAATTAAAATTCATGGGGTTTTGTTCCCACCCATATGAACACAGCTACATTTGCACGTTTGATTAAATAATGACTGTGTATGTGTGTGTGGCTGTTAGAGTTGGACATGTTACTCATATGCATAGACATCTGCATGAAATGAAACATTTTTACATATGTAATTATAATTTTGTACTTGTCTTTATACCAAATAAAAATGTTTTGTAATATAACCAAATGTTGTACTCTTCTTCCTGTCTGTTTCCCTCTCTGTATTCTTCACTCCATGTTTCTGTCTGTAATATAGTTTTTTCCACTGTTATACCCTGTTTCCAGTTATTCTTCATATATTTGACTACACCAGTTCTCTTTCCCTACTGTATGCCTTTCCTATTATTATTCCTGTGCAATGGGATAGAGGACAGCTGTCTGCTGGGAAGGAATTTATCTTACCTAACTTTAGAAGACTACAGTGGAGATACCTGTTTCTGAGCTTCTTCCTTTAGCATCCCCTTATAATCATGGGAGCGGAAACATAATTTTTAGTGCACAGTTCAGGCATGTTATTTTTTGACATCTGTTTGGACAACATGATTCAGCCCACAACATTGTTCATTAATCTCCACTAAATAGAATGAGAATGAAGACAGAATATCTCGGTGTAGATATCCACTTCAACTGATGAAATCAACTTATGATGGTTTCAGGTAGGACCACACTAAGCAGAACTTTTGTATTCCTGACTTCTTGGATCCTGGATCTGTAGATTTATTTTTCCTAGGACTGTGTGTATGGCCAGCCAGCCTTCACATTCTTTCTCACATTCAGGATCTCTAGCCTTGAAGCTACTCAATACTGAGGAATTCATGGGAACATGACTTCAATGTTCTCAAAAGTTCATTGAACCCAACACTTAAAATAAAGCTCTTTTATCATCTTATCACATTATAATAATTCTGTGGTTCAAGCTTTTTTTTTTTTTTTAATATAGTTTTAAGTTTTTGCTTATTAGTTGCTAATTTATAGTGGGCTTTATTTGTGGAACTAAAATTGTCGTTTAACTTGGATATATTATTTCTCTCCCTATTGAGAACTTTTATGCCATATTAATAGAAAACAAACAACTATTTCTCTCTCAGCCTTTGTTTTTCTACAGTAAACTAGCCAAATGCTTTTACTTTCCTTTATACACTCTTCATTTCCCTGATTGTCTCATACATTTCAATTCACCTATACAAGCTGAATTTATCTTTATTGAACAAGAGAGGACAGAACCGATAAAAATAACAAAGACGAAGTACCACCAATACTTTCACTGAAATAATATTGACATCTTATTCTGTTCTGTCCTTCCCTGGGTGGACAGAATAGACATGGTATGTCTTGATACCTGTTTTATGTGATAGCATCATATAGATAAGTCTTCTTGGTGCAGTAACTTGCTAATACAGGTTTTCTTTTTCTTATGTATTTTCAGTCCCCACAATTTCTTACCTGACCTCATACTATTATACTCTATCCACTTTCTACTCTTTTAATCCTCAAGGAAAAAAAAATATATTGACAATTCTCTATAGCAATGTGGGGTCCAAACTTTGTGTTACAATAGAAATTCATCCATTCTCTCTCTGTTCAGTGACCTAACTTTTCTGAAGTAAAGTTAGTCTAATGTAGGTTATCTCCCTCTGGTCCAGCAATTTTCTTTCATCACTGTCCAGGCAGTGGTAGCAGCAGAATGTGTGGTACCATGGCAAATATGCTTCCAAAGCTAGATCAGTTTAGAGCAGTTTTCCAGGTACAGAAAGTCCAGCTTTTATTAAGTAAAGATGATCAGATTACTTTGTACTGCCTCTTTTTATAAATTCACATTGAAATTTATACCATTAGCCTTTACCTGCATCTTTGTTTCTTCTTCCCTTCCAAATGTTGTTTTTATAGCCTTGTCTGCAGTTAAAGTCCAGAGATTAAAAAGCCCAAAGATTTCTCAATCCATTCATCCTCTCCAGCTAATTCCCCACCTAATTCAGGTGCCATGGTACCACATAGGATATGATCAGCAAATGGATCTTCCAGGGGGATTAGTAGTATTTTATTAATAAAGTTTTACAAGTATTAATAAGTTTTTCATTACTCCCTGATAATTGTTTACCCAACTTATTGCAAGGACCATTCATGCAAAATGGAACAGCAACTGAACCAGCACCAGGGAAGGAAGGGGGAGATGGGTACTAAAGTGTGGGAGCATCACAGCTGCAGGGGAACCATGGCAAAGCTGCTGTGAGGGTGCATGCAGAACAAAGCTCTCTGCCACAGGCTGGCAGAAATCAGGACTTCCCGACCAGAAAGGAGAACAAGAGAGCACTTTCATCCCATTTTCAAACATCCCACAAGTAGCTCTGTCCTGTCAGAGCCCATGACACCACCTCTAAGATAAAGGACATTAAAAAATTATTGCTATCAAGTATAATCAATCTTTCTGACCTGCAGACACTTTTGCTTTATTGCATGTATGATAATTCCTCACCTGACAGACTGCCTTGTCCCTAAGCTCACCATTACTGTCCTTTTTATAAACTGTAGCAAAATCTCTCTTCAGACCAGCCGCTGGTTTGAGTTGATTTTAAGTCTCTGTTCAGATTCTTTCTCCCCTGGTAACTCCTTTCTCCTCCTTCCTTTTATGTGTGGTGAGTGGGCACTTCATTACAAGTCTCTGCAAAGCCAATTGAGTTTAGGTTTTTGCCAGTTCCCACTTTATCCATATTATTCTCTCTAGAAGTTTTCTTTGGTGGAAATATCTTTCAGTTCCATCTAGCCTCTTTTCTTGTCCATGGTGTCTTTGCTGAGAAAACTTTTCCTGCATCTAGATATGGAACTTTTCCTTATATTTTTCCTTGTTTTGGATGCAAGTTCCATGTATTTATTTATTTGTATCTCCAATATGAAGAAATGCCAAGCTTCCTCCACATTCAAGTCCCTCAGGTCCTCAAAACAGTTGACTTCTCTTTCTTAAATATCTTGTTTTATTTATCCAAATGTGTGTTGTTGTTTGTTTGTTGGTTTATTTTTTAACAGAAGGAGTTTTGTTGGATATTTTCAAATATCCAACAAAGTCAAAGCAGCTAATGCTACAAAAAAAAAAAAAATGGAGAAAGTACAAAATGTGTTACTGATAGATTTAAACCAAATCCTAACACCTAAGGATTAGAATAAAATTCTAATCTGAAGTAGGTTATTGTACAACTGTAGTGTATTTTGTGTCTTCCTTCAAAGCACCTGGCAATACCATATTAGATGAGAGCTCCAAATATTTTATTATTTTTTTTAATCCTGTACAGAAAGTAGTCTATTTCTTGATAAACGAATAGGAAACATATCACCAAGATCAACTCCAAGATACTTCTATTTTAGAAAAAAATGTCAAGTTTTATTCTACTGGGTAAATAGAGCTATTGGTGTTCTTATCGTTAGAGGAAAGAGAATGATAAGCATCTAGTTGGACTGGGGAAATGTAATGGTTTACTTGAACCTGTAGGAGAAGAATCTAAGGATATATTTACACTGTGTGTTTCAGTTGGCACAAGCTTACGCTGCTCATGCTTTGAGCTAAAGGAAAGCCAAATGATGATGTAAGCGTGATGCTTTGCATGCAGTACCATAACCAGGCTCTCCATAGATCCAGCTGTAACACAGTCACACAGCCTTTTTTTTTTTTTTTTAGTATCAATTCAGTATGAGTAAGCTTGCTTTAATCTCCCTGAAACATACAGTGCAAACATATTCTCAGGGATAAGAAATTAGAAAGACCTCTTGGCAGCTGAGAATGCAAATTCCTATGTCTCTTAGCAGCACTCCCTGTGCAGCCAGCTCTCTCCTGGACTCTGGACAGGCTTTTCCTTCTCAAGACTCACTGACTGCATGAGGCGTGACCTCTCTGCAGTAAAGCTCTGTTCTTCGTTGGACCAGCAGAAGATCTTCAAGGATTTATGGTGCTCTTTGACACAACCAACCAGTGAGCTAAGAGACCAAATCTACTCACAGAGAGCCAGCACAGCTGAAGTTAAAAGGCCGTAATTTTTCAAGTATTCTTAGGAGACATATATTTACCAGGTGGCTTGAACTATTATATGGAGGTTGCTATGGGAGACTATAGTCAATTCATTAAATCAGTGACAAACCATGCTCTGCCTCTAGGAGTAAATCCTACTCCTACTCCAACTCAGACTTATTCTGAGTAACATTATCTTTAGATATGCTCCAGATTTTAGCTTCTTCTAAATTATCATTTAGAAGGAAGTACTGGTACCTAGCTTTAGAGTGTCAAATACATTAATTTATTCCCAAGAATACCTATGACAACAGCCATATTATCCGGAGCTGATAAAATGAAACCTTTTTCTCCTTTGTGGAGAGGAAGAAAGGCTACGGTAGCATACATCTTTCTAAAAATCAGTCTGAGCAGTTGCTCTGGTCTTAAACTTCCACCTTCATATGGGCATGAAACAGATTTCCAGCAAAAGCTAACAAAAATATGTCTAAATCACTGTGGGTGCAGCTTCATTGTGCTCTTTAACGAGAGTAGCTACTTTGGCAGCTCTGGAGTCCTGCTGGCCTCGATACTGGTAGCGAATGAGCTGTATCGGTCAATGTTTTCCTGACATTGCAGCTGAGTATGGAACAGTCATGTCTCGGTATGACAAGTGATGACGTTAGCCTAAACACATTCATTGAACGGCATTATTGATTGCTGGTATCTGGACTGCTGGGATTCTTTCTTAATTATTTATTATTTATAGAGATGTTTGATTATACTGTCTAATAAATTCTGCTTACACTATGTCTAGAGAAAAAACATACCAATTCTCACAAAGATACTAATTTTCTTCAGCCACTATTTATGGACTTGAACTGGGCTAATTTTCAGTGTTTAAATGCCCATATGAAGACTATACCAATATTGCATCACTTCCACAAGCATCATATTCTTTCTGCTATAGAACAACATCTGTTCATCTGTTCTGTTAGACTGCTGTATTTGCACAGTGAGCGCAACACCTGCTGTCAGGAAATCACATGCAGCTGCTGGAGTTAGCAGTATGGCTAATAAGAAATAATATCTGCTTAATACATGGGCCTTGTAAATATCATTATGTTAACAAAGTATAAATTCAGAGCTAACATTGAAGAGTAAAATATATTCCTGTATAAAAGACAGGGACCTATAAAGGACATCCTCATATCTCCAAGGTTGCTTAAAGCCTGCCTGAAATTCTCAGTGTCCTCTCATACTAAAAACAATTATTTTTTTTTCCAATTATATCAGTATACACAATATTTAATTTGAGTTCAAATAGTGAAAAGGACATTATGGTCATCACATACGAATATTGTTATCTGATCAATCTAGGCATTTTTATTTCCTTCTGTCTCATAGCTTGGACAGTCCTTTTCATTAAAGTAAAAATAATCTACTTTACTGAATGTTATCTGCATAGTTTAGAAAGAATGTAGCTATTTAATCTAGTCACACTGTGATCCTGCCTGTGGTGAGGTTCATCAGCAATGTAGTCTTTAGGGCTCTTTTTTAGGATGTTCTTACAAGTAGTCAACTCTATTCAGCTTTTCTACTGACAAATAAGAGAATGTTCTATTAGGACATGATGCTTCACTTCAAGATCAGGCAAGATACGTAGGTGGTGTAGTCACTACGTGCCGACTGGGAGTTATTTATGTGAACTACAACTTTTGGTTCTGAAACACTCTTGTGCACCTAAGTTGAAGATCGAGTGTTCCAGCAAACTCATTTGAAGTCGGGTGTTACCCACTGGAATGCACAGAGTGCAAACTGTAGATTGTTAGAGAGGAAAAGTTTCACACAGCACCTTAACTGGAATTTCTATCTCCACTTAGACAAACCATCTGTGACTGAATCTGCAAATGCAGTGCAGCCTGCAACTTTAACACACCTTTGTACATCCTTCCATGTTGTCCTTTAAAAATAAACAGCCATCTTTTTTAGATTCTCAGGTATAGTTAATTCCTATATTTTCTCAAAAGAATCTCAGCAAATCCATTCTGATGTAGTAAAATGTACAGTAATTGCTACTACACTGCTCTGAGATAAAGCCACTCATCACTGCAGGCATTTTTAGCCTAATTCGTTGAGATTGTTATCAGTTCTGGGTTCTGGCTTGAGGACCCCATCTCACATAGCCAAGAGCTAAGAAAGGCAGGTGTCACCCACCATATCGGATGTAGAGATTTGCACAAGGAGTCAGCAGTACCCAACAACTTCTGGATAAGTATGAAATGAAGGTAATAGATTTCCCAGTGTTGGATGTCAAGCTGTTCAAAATCTGTAGCCCCACATCACAGCTACGTGCAAGATTGCTTAATTCCATTATGTACAGACTTCAAATTTACAAAACCCAGATGTCAATCTCCTTACACAATTAATACTTCTATACATTCTGAAGCAAACAGATTACTTTTTCCAAAGCCTTCCTACAGACACCAGATAATTACACTATCCAATATGTAGTAGCTCCACCAAAGTTTTTCATATTTTCTATTTTCAGTAAATGCTCTTGAATTCTCTGTGCTTCATACATGAAATGTAAATAAAAATAGTCTGCCAAAGACTGAGAGAGAAATACTTCAGAAACTCTAAGAAATGTGACTGTGTATTCTCTTTTACCCTCAAACACTGCCAGTACCACTGAGGCCAACAGAACTTATTCGAAGAGTTGAAATTGTTTCTGCGTCACTTCCAGAAATTTTATTTGTAATAATAATGTACAAGACAGATCTGTGGGTAGCATCAGCCTATGAGAACACGTGACATTTCTAATTATTTTCCTGTTCTTGGGTGTTATTTTTTAGGTTAATTATATCGTATCCTAAGCAAAGTTTGACTTAATTAATGCTTGGAAGACAAGCAGTCAATAAAAATACAGGATGCTATAAGAAGGTAACACTTTTGATTCAGCATTAAGGTAATGAATAGTAAATTAACGGATCGTGGAAAACATTTCCATACATATGATGGACAAGAAGATGATTGGTAGTAACCAGCTTGGATTTACAAGTGCCTAATTATGCTTATCCAATCCTCATAGCCTTCTACAAATACATGTTTAGCTTGGTGAATGAAAAGAGAGCACTAGACTTTGTCTATCTTGACTTTAGTAAGGATTTGGACATTCTTTGATAACATATTCTTAAGACTAGCTGGGGTTAGATAAGTGGGCAGTGAGGTGGATTGAAATGAATGACTGAACCCAGAGGGTTGTGATCAGTGGCAAAAAATCCAGTTGGAGACAAGTCACTACTGGTGTGCCCAGTGGTTCACTGAGATAAATACCCTAATATCTTTATTAATGACCTAGAAAATGAGGCAGAGTGTACCCTCAGCAAATTCATGGTGCACAAAGATGATCAAAGTAGCATATGTGAAGGGGTTCTGCAAACTGGGTATGCTGAACCTAGCATTTGAATATCTAGATGAGGTGAGAAATTCTGGCCCTGCCCAAGCCAGTGGGAATTGGTTTTCAAAAGTCTTTTTGCTCAGATCTGGTGCTTCTTCCCGTTTTCTGTGCAGCCCTCACCACACTCCACCCCCAGCCTCCCAGGTCTGTAAATTTTTGCTGGTACAGATTCTCTGTTGGTCTCAGACCTTTATATCCAAACAGAGACTGTTCAGATTTTACTGTCATAAGGAATGCGAGGAAAGAAGCACAGTCAAAACAATGCTCAAAAACCTGCTCTAATCTGCACTAGGACCTGTTATTCTGACCAAGGAACTCCATCTCTTTGTTAGTATGTCTTTTTTCCTACCTATATAATAAATGGTAGATTCTTAGGTGACCTCTGCTATTTAGTAGATCAATACTTTTTGTCTTCCCCCCATTCCCTAGTAAGAACAGTAAATGTGCTGTATACCTGCTCCTACCTGGATCAGGTACCTTACTGGAGCAGGTTACCCAGAGAGCCTGTTGAGTATCTATGACTGGGGACAGTGAAAACCTGGCTGGACAGAGCCCTGAACAACCTGCTGTAGGAACCTTTCTTTGAGAAGGTGGCTTGGACTAGATGATCTCCAGAGATCTCTTCCAACTTCAATGATTCTCTGGTTATAAGCTTATGTCTACTACCTTCACTTAACTAGCTCACCAATATCATGACTCATGGGCTCAGAACAAACTGAGTGTATTTCCAGTCTTTTTGCAACACTTTTAGCATCTCAGAGGAAAGACCTTAATTCAGGAAGTGATCATTATACACTTTGTTTAAATTGAGTTGAAGCACAAACCAGCCAATGCTTTAGAAGAGAATATATGATCACTTTTTATAAAAGCATTTTATTTACTCATCAGTTTAAATGTTGTTTACAAACCTATGAGTATCATTATAAGATGAATCATGTCAGCGTACTTTACTTTAAGACCTTGTTTCCAAAGAAGCAGATGGCACAGACTGACAACATCTTCTGAAGATATTCAACTCCATATGCATGTGCAGTGATGGGGCCTTCTAAAATACAAGAACAAGAAGGGTAAGAGTTTTCCTTACTGAAAGGTTTATAATGGCTCTTTTAATCAAGTGTCATCTATTCAAGGTAGTACTAGATGATCTCAGAGGTCTTTTCCAACCTGAATGATTCTGTGATTCTGTGATTTTCTTCTTTGTCAAAATAGGAAACAGGAGAGAAAAAAATAGGGATTTAAAAAGAAAGAAAGAGACAAAGGAAGGAAGGAAGGAAGGAAGGAAGGAAGGAAGGAAGGAAGGAAGGAAGGAAGGAAGGAAGGAAGGAAGGAAGGAAGGAAGGAAGGAAGGAAGGAAGGAAGACAAGGTCATACTGAAGGGACTCCAGAGAATGTTAGAAGCATTGGCAACTTTTCAACCTGCATGATCCCAATATTAGATGTTTCTAGACATCATGTTTACTGAAGTGTATCAGATACCATTTTTAATAATTCCAAGACTGCCTTAGAATCCCCCACCATGTCTGAACTCAGGAACCCCTAAAAATATGTAGCAGCAATAACTACTTTAGATTTGATTTTTTTTTTTTGCAGCTGTAACTAGCTTGCATGTGCTTGTTACTGGTTGTGCATCTGTCACACACTGCAAGTTATAGAATCATAGAATGGTTTGGTTTGGAAGGGACCTTAAAGATCATCTAATTTCACCCCCCTGCCATGGGCATGTACACTTTCCACTAGAGCAGGTTTCTCAAAGTCCCATAAAACCTGACCTTTATTAGGAGTCCTGCAGAGTAGTTGACTAAATCTTCGTGGAAATTACCACTAAAAGTCTTGATCTGAATCAAGTTTTAGGCTTCAGGGTTTTGGTTTGTTTTATTATTATTATTATTTTTAACAAAAGAACACACTAAAAGTGCTATGCATTTCACTTTTTGTATATGAAATACAACATAGCGTTGGAAGACTAAAAAAAAATGTACATTATTAACAAAAATAGGTTATCTAGCAATTTATAGGGTCTGACTAGATTGCACCCATAGTGTTTTACAGCTTTCCATATTGGACTCTTTGTCAGCAGCAAAGAGTGTCACTGAAACCTAGTGTCCTCTTCATAAAAGTAGGGATATTGATACAGACCAGGGTCATACCTAGCCTTATACATTTTCTTTAATTGTAGATGTAATCAAATACTCAGGGAAAAAATAAGAACAGAACAACCATAATAATATTTCCCCTCTATGCTCTCAGTTTGTGCTTCCTTGCAGCTCAAAGGATTTACTGAACCTAGTATGTTCTATCTGTTCAGTGACCTTCGATTTATATCTCTTTCAAGTACTTTTCCAACCTTCCCTTGAATATAAGTAAACTTTCTGCATTTGCAAGTTCCTCTGTTAAGGAGTTCCACAAGCTTACTACCTATTGCAGCAACCACTCCTTCTGTCTGCTTTGAACCCTACTAACTTTACTTAATAGCTCTGATTCTTCTGTCGCCCCATTCCTCTGTACCAGTAACCCACTGTGGTGTCATTTTGGAGCAGTATGCTGGACAGGCACACATTTTTTTGCAGGCTGTGCCTAATAGAGTTGGAATTATCCATTAGTGAAGAAAAAGGCTCATGAACCATGAGTGTTCTTCCAAAGTTCTGTTTTGGGAGAGTACCTGCATCTGTCATCTCAGTTTCCCACCTGTTAAGTCATAAGATTTTTTTTTTTTTTTTTTTTGCTTTCACACAGAGTGATGAAGAGCACTCTACAGTATAAATGATATCCTGTGTGTTGTGGTTCCAGGGTGGAATTCTTGATTATAATCTAGAGAGAGACATGCAGGCTAACCCCAGAAGAGCAGCAGTGCTGGTGAGTAACGCACTGTTTCGGGATTATGGGAGACATAGTCTCAAGTCCTTTTACAAAGAAAGGGTCTTCTACCATTGAAGTGTTCTAACCACTAAGGCAATAGCGGATTCTCTAGAAGAGACTGTCTTGCATCTTTGGCTTTCCCTTTTCTCTCAGAAAAAACACACAGTACTAGGAAAGTTTATTCAGTCTTAGGAAGTATCAGAAACTCAGAAAAATATTTATCACCCCATAAATGTACTATCTGAGTAGTGATCAGATTTTTGCTCTGGAAGAACAAACTTTTTTTTTTTTTTTTTTTTAGTGTTAATGCAGTACAATTTCTTGTCTCTGGTTTGGCTAGCTCTGGTGCAGTAGGTGGCAACAGAGAGTCACCAGCGTCCCTACCTGTTCTGAATAATTGCACCAGAGAAACCACAGACTAGTAAAATTACAAACCTATGGGTTACAAAACTCAAGCATTTACTAAATTTTTAACAGCACAGCATTATAAATATTTTTTTGAACCTGCAGATGGCAAACTCAGAACAGGTACTAGTGATCTAGGTCACTAGTAAACTACTCAGAAACTACTCAGATCAGGTACTAGTTTAACCACAGGGAGAAGTCTGGGCATGCAGAAAAAACTGAAGCTTTGCTCACTTGAATTATATTAATACCTAGCTGCCCAGCATGCCAAAGTCATGATCTCCAAGAAATACTAATCAGCAGTTCAAGTTAGGTGCCTCTTTTCATCATGACCATGTTGGCAATTGAGACCTATAGCTTACTGGCCTAAAATTCAACTCCTTCAAATGTAGCTTCCAGCTTCAATTCACAGTTGCAAATGTGGAGCCAAGAAGACCAGTCTGTCCCAGTCCAGCAGTCTGCTGGTCTCTAAACTACAATCTCAAGCTACGTTTTACATTCTGAGCTTCTAATCCTGTGAATCCTGTATTCTTTACATTGGAGCACATCTTGAAAAGAAGTGTACAGAGCATTCTCCACTAAAATAAAATAAAGTCAGGTGTTCATATTGTTTTATCTGAAAATGAGGAGTGCCTTTCTCATATTCTGCATGACAGCATGAAATCAGATTGGAAAAAGCATTGTCGAGAATGTGGATGGCTAGGGTTTAAACCCGATTTGGTCTAGATTCTAGACTTTTGTGTGAAAACTACTGGGGAACACAAACTTCTGACTTTCAAGGTATCTAAGCCTGAATTTCTTCTGAACAGAAAGCTCTCTTAAAGCCCATAGGGAGCTTCACATGAAAAAGATAACTCCTACAGTAAATATTCTCCTTCTGTTCTGCATATAATACTCCTAGAAATATTAAAGAAATTTCCTTACACATAGCATAAAATAATTCAAATACACTAAAGTCACCAAATATTTTAAACAATTTCAGAGAACATACATTTCCTAAAAAGAAATAAGCTGAATGTTCCATTGGTCAAAAGTCCAGCCACAATTCACTGTTTATGTTTTTTTTTTTTATTTGTTTGTTTTGCCAGAATCTCCAAAATACTGCAGTTCTAGTGAAAACTTATCACCTGTCCCTTCCCATTACATTTAGATCTGCAGTATGTCCCACAAATGTGATATCACAAAACAAAACTACAAAGGAGTGCATCACTGCTTTCAAAAAGTCATATTCAAAGAAAATAAAAACCTGTCCGACACTTTCTCGAAACATTATGGTAAATCTTCTGTTAGTAACACATTGTTGAACGTTACACTACATTAACACTTCTCAGTAAATCAAAGATTACCATATTGACTTGTATTGTCACAGGGAATTCAAATGTCAGTCTGTGAAAAACTTAATCTACTATTTCACCTGCTGCTAGTGTCCACTTCTGCTGGCTTCATTCCTACTGATATGAGTGGAGTTTCATCTGCATTGGGCAGTCAGGATTATACAGTTCACTGGGTTAAGATCTGGCAGAATGGCCAGGTTCAAAGTGTCATTGTGAATGCAGTTCAGTACACTTGGCAGCTGGTCTCTGGTGTTGCTCCCAAGGGCTCAGTATTGGGAACAGTTTTGTTTAATATTTTTATTAGTGATCTGGATGAGGGAATTGAGTGCACCCTCCAAAAGTTTGTGGATGATACCTAGTTAGCCAGCACTGTTGATTTGCTTGAGTGTAGGGAGGCTCTGCAGAAGGATCTGAATATGCTAAATCAATGGTCCGAGTCCAGCTGTGTGACATCCAACAAGGGTAAGTGTTGGGTGCTGCTTCTGAGGCACAACAACCCTGTTGGGAATTGGCATACAGGGCCTGGACATGAGTCCGTGGAACAATTGTTCGATCTGAGCTTGCCTTAAGCAACCAGGAGTAGGCCTTAGAAAATCTCATGGCCTGCTGTAGCTGAGCAAACCAAGCTACCAGAGTAATTATGAGAAGCTCCCACGACAATGATTGCCACATTGCCCAATTGAGGAATTCAGAAAAATATTGTTACCAGCAGCTGGCTTCAAGGACAAGGTCTACGTGACTGCTAATCACAAGGGGGGTTGTTTTCTTGCAGGTGGAGATGTTTTCTTCTAGTTGTTTGTCTGAGTGCTTTTGACCACTAATCTTGTGTGAAACACTGTCCGCCCCTGTTAAGTTCACTATAAAAGTTAGGCTATTCGGGCAATAAAATGAAGCATGATCTGACTCTACTGGTGTCTGTCGTGCTTTCGGCCGTGCTTCCTCTAACACAACCCCATGCAGTGGAATGGGCATGGGGAAGAGAGGCTGGAAAGCTGCCTGGTGCTGGTTGACAGCCACCTGAACATGACCCAGCAGTGTACCCAGGTGGGTAAGAAGACCAAGTTTTCTGGCTTGCATGAGAACTAGTGCGGCCAGCAGGACTGTAGAGGTCATTGTCCCCTTGTATATGTTACTATTGAGACTGCATCTTGAGTACTGTGTTCAGATTTGGACCCCTCACTGCAAGAAAGATGTTAAGTTGCTTGAGTGTGTGCAGAGAAAAAAAAAAAAATAAAGGACTAAAAATTTAGTTATGAGGAGTGATTGATGGAATTGGGTTTGTTTAACCTGTAGAAAAGGAGGCTGAAGGAAGATCTTATCACTCCCTACAACTACCTGAAGGGAGGCTGCAGTGAGTAGGGTGTTGGTCTCTTTTCTTAGCTGACTAGTGATAGGACACAAGACAGTGGCCTCAAGTTGCATCACAAGAGGGTTGTACTGGATATTAGGAAGAATTTCTTCATGGAAAAAGTGTTTAGATATTGGAACAGGCTGCCAAGGGAAGTGGTAGAATCTCCATCCCTGTAGGTGTTTAAGAGATATGCAGATGTGACACTAAGGGACACGGTTTAGTGGTGGGACTTGTTAGGTTGGGTTGATGGTTGGACGTGGTGATCTTGAAGATCTTTTTCAACCTAAATGTTTCTATGATTCTACGATTTATTCTTCCTAATACATGGTGAGAAAAAAAAAAAAAAAAAAAACAACAGGTGATTTTAAACAGATTAAGAGGCTGGTGCTTAAATACTTTAAAAAATATACTGCAAGATCTTAAATATATTTAAAAATACCAATCAAATAAGCCAAAAGTAGAGAGAAAAAAGAAAAAGAAAAAGAAAAAAAAAAAAAAAAAACAGTGAGGAAGATGAGACATCCACGTTCTGTTTATAAGTTCCAGTTTAATTTGCTTGATATTAACCATGTAATGCTCTCTCTTCTGTGGTTGGTTATGTCCCAGAACAGCACTTGCCAATCCAAGGCTGTTAGTATCTGCAGTATCCCATGAACAACAGAGAATGAAATCATGGTGTAGGTTTAACACTCAGTCCCTGTTCCCTTTTCCTTCATCTGGGACGTAAGAAGCATCAGCATCAGCCTGTCTCCAGGAGCAGCTAACATCTCCTGGCATGCTGTTTGATCCAAATTTACTGGGAGCATCTTAGAAACAGAAACAAAAATGACTACCTACCTGGTGCCCGTTCTTCAGTCCCTCCAGAGTCATGTTTTGCTTTCCACATTGGGGTCTGGAAAAGGTATTTAGGCTTGGACCTAAAAAGATGACCATGCACAAGAGAAATTCCATGTAACAGAGCTACATAGTTTCTGTTATTAATTACAGACAAGGGGAGATTAAGGAGGGACAGTCATTTTGGCTGAAGGACTGCTTGCTTTCTTCAGATTTTTGCATATGCCTCCTTGATCTCCATCCATGTTGGTTTAGACTCAAACAATAGATCAAATCAGCCACTTGTTGTAATGAATCCTGGCTAACATGCCTCGGGGGTAACACACTCATTTCTCCTTGTTTGATGATAAAATTTGCTCTTTTAAAACTTCCGGGAGCTGTGAAAGGGGCTTAGACTTTGATTTATATTTTTTTTCTTTTACATCCAAGCATAATTCTAGGAATTGTTTTTTTATTGCTATTGCTCTTGTTATATGGACCAAATGTTTTCAACGATTCATGTTCTTGTTAATAAGAGGTCTTTATTTATTTTATCTTTAATGGTCTGATTAATGACTCCTTCAAGTCTATGGCAATTTTCCCATTAACTTCAGCAGTCATTAAGGAGACTTAAAAGGCAGATAATTTATACCAACAGTAAAGGAAATAACATTGAGTTCAACATTATAGAAATAACATTTTGTTTCCATTTCTGGTAGTCAGAAACAAAAATTGTAAGCAACCAGCAACTTTCATACCATACCTCATGTCAGGATCTTCATTAGAAAGAGGTGATATCACAACTGAGGAGGGATTTTTTATGCAAGTGGAATATAACTTGCAAAACTTTGGAATTCCGATTGAGACTGTAAAAGATATTTTTCCCCTTTAATGAATTACAGGAATGAAATAAAGGATTAGACACACCTTGTGTATTTTGTGACCATTTCAAAAAACAGCAGAAAAAAAAATATTGTATACACTTAGTGTTTATATATAAGTAACTTACAGGTGGATTAAACAACACGTCCATGAAGTGACACCTTGTGCCTTTGACTAGAAGGCTGTCTACAAACTGTGCCCTGATGCTGTCTTTATACACCAATCACAACTAGAAAGCTATCAGAAGACTTCCAGAACTCTCTTTTTCAGATTATTTTGAGGACAGGTTATGAGAGTCCAGCAAATTAATAAAAAAAGGGGGTTGAAGAGTGAGCTAGCACTAGAGATATGCCTGGACAGTCTGTCAGTCTAACATTTTCTTGAGAATATCTATTAGTGTGAACTTTTCCAAGGAATGATCAAGGAGTGATTTTTTAAAATGACGAAACTCCTATTTGCATCATTAAAGTCAAGATCTTACTGGCTATTTCTTGCAATTAAGTGGCCTTTCCATTCCATTGAGCAAATGTGTTTCTTATAAATAAATATAATCTTCTATCTGATGAAAATGAAATCTAGGAGTTTAATCTGTTGGGTAAATTAACAAACAATAATAATCATTCCAACTAGATGAGCACTCTGTGGTTTCTATTTTGTTAAAGATAGCCAAAAGTTTCCTCTGATTAACTTATCAATATCATTAAAGTCATTCCAAATGCTGCTTCTTAGGTATACCAAGGAACATTTACTTTCTCCAAGCACTTAAAAGGCCTCTAAGACCTTTGGTTTCCCAAAATGTTGATGACATTTCTGATGAATTAGTTTTTTTGTTTGTTTGTTTGTTTTGTTTAGTTTTTCAGATTATTCATTTCAGTAATATAATATTAAACTTCATTCTGCAGTAAAACATGTAGAAAGATAGAAAAAAATAAAAAATAATAAAAAAATAAAACACTTTTGATCTTACTTTGTGGTGCACAGTGAAAACACACAAACTTGTGAACAGCTGTAAAAATGACAGATTGCTTGAGGTCTTTATACATATTACAATATCTTTCTTCTATGTTGCAAAGTGGTATATTTTTGACAAGTTCATTGCTAACTGCCCCTATTCATGGTAGATGGAATTTTCAAGAAGTTCTAAACTACATACATGATTTAGAAATTCACTTGCCTTTCAAATATGGTTGAAAGAGCGGCTTGCTCAGTTGATTTTAACTGAATACTTACATTTTAACTATTAGGTGATGCTAGGAGGCCTGAGGGATTTAATAGATTAATTTTAGCATGCATTCTTATAAAAAACAGAAAAAAAGAAAAAAAGAAAAAAAAAAAGTTTGTTTCTCCTGACTTCTTTATTTTCTACTGTCAGATACAGTAAGAAAAAAGGGCAAGAGTAATCCTTGTTGCTGTGATGTAAGTATATGCTGGTAAAGATGCCCCTGCTCCTTTGTTAGCGTTATATTTTACCATAGTTTTCATATGGCTAGAAAAGACCTTCAAAGTCATGTTTCATCCTTCCTGTGCTCAAAACAGGGGTCAGCTGGGCCAGTAGGCCAGTGCTGAGAACTGTTTATTTAACTTTTTCTTACAACTTCCAACAGCAGGCATAAAGCAAGATGTTCCAGCACCACCTTCTTCATGCCATTAAAATATCTTTGTCCAAGTCTAGACAGGCATCTTTGTTGTAAATGAAGATTGTGCTCACTGCAGACATGGGAATATATTACATCCTTCCTTTTTCACTTACTTGAAGTTTGTTATCATCTACCCCTCATTTTTTTTTTCTGTATTTTTTTCAATCTTTCCTCACAGATCAAAAAACTAATAGATATTTGCTTTGCTCTAAATTAGCTCTAGCTAGGGTTTACCATGTCAGTGAATTGTAGCTGTGAAAACACTTATGTGGCCTTGAAAGTATAAAGAGAGTGAGAGACAGGCTGCCAAATGTATAACAAGGCAACTTCTAAAACTGTACACCTGTCTTGAGATGAGCTGAGTTTCTGTGGCTATGCATTAATAATCCTGTTTTCCATTAAGTTCCCTATCTTGTGTGGAAATTCTGATGCTCACCCCTTTCCTAAACTGTATGATAGAAAGAGGGTTCCCCATTCTTTCATTTTGATTAAACAACGTACAGATGCAGAAGTGAGTGGAAAAAAACAGTATACAAGTGAAATTCTGCCATTTTTAAAACAGTAATCCTACAGGGTTCTGCCTCCTTATCCACAGCAGTATTTCTGTGCTTCAAGTTAAATGTATGGAGAATATCTGGTTTGATGAGGACTAGAAAGCTCAGAATTTGTAGGATTAATCACCTAATTACTCTTTTCAAAAAATAGTGTTGCCCACACAGTTTCAAAAGGTGTTGTGTCTTTTGCACTTCAGTTCATGCTGTGAAGGATTTGAAGCAAAAATTGAGTTTGGGAGCCAGAAATATGTTTAATGCTACCAAGAATCTAAAGTTCATACCACTCCTTTCTGTCTCCTGGGAAATTCGTAGAGAGTTATTTCCTATTTTTCCAAGAAAGCAAGGGGGACACTACTTGCCATGGTAAGAACCCGATTTTTCAGGAACATTGTTGAATATCTCACTGTTTTATTAAAGTTACTTTAAGTACAGCATCCAGAAGTTTCAAACTGATTAACAGCTCACCATTTAAAGACAGACAGTAAATTTCAACCATATCACTAAAATCTCTTTGAATATAATCAGCAGAAAATGATCTGAAGGCTCCTTCTATGCATTCGAATACTTTCTTTCTCTTGTAATTGCACATTTTTACCATGTGCATATAATTAAACATGCCTTTCTACATGAGATAATGAAGACAATTCACTTTTCCTTAGTCAATCCACTGGCAAAATAACTGCAGGGTAGGCCATTCATGCAGAAAATTTCTATATTACAGTTTATTGTGTAGCAATTCAGGATATACTTAAAACAATGCATTCTTCTAATCTCTGTAGATTTAGCCTTTATGTATTCTTCCCTTTGATAACTGTCAAGCCTGTTAGTTTTCCAGTTATAGGTTAGAATGACATAGTAACCTGCCCACCTGGAGCAATTTAGACTTTTTTCTTTTTCTCCTTTTCTATCCAGCTGCAAAGTTAGCAATACCGAAACACCTCAGCACGTGCTTATGTAATGGCTCATTGATGGTTATGTTTATTAAAGATCAAAATAGAAAGGAGAGTATAGTCCAGTCACCAAAAGATCTGAAACATCCCGTTGCCGTAGCTATTTCTGTGGTGGTCTAAGTTGAATGACAAAATTATTTCCCCTACAGACCTATTGGTGCTATACAGCTGCTGTTTGCTGACATCATCAATAATTTAATATTGCAGATATCCAAAATAAAGTAACACATTTTTTTCTTGTTCACAACTACACTTGCTTACAGACTTATGTCTATGTATTTTTCTTTTTTCCCTAGGTAACGCATTTGTGGTGAGCTTGGCTTTGGCTGACCTGGTCGTGGCCTTGTATCCATACCCACTGGTGCTCTTAGCTATTTTCCACAATGGATGGACTTTGGGTGAAATGCACTGTAAAGTGAGTGGCTTTGTGATGGGACTAAGTGTAATAGGCTCCATTTTCAACATCACTGCAATTGCAATAAACCGATATTGCTATATATGTCATAGCTTTGCCTATGATAAAGTGTATAGCTGCTGGAACACAATGCTCTACGTCTCCTTAGTCTGGGTATTAACAGTAATTGCAACTGTACCAAATTTTTTTGTTGGCTCTTTAAAGTACGATCCACGCATCTATTCATGCACATTTGTTCAGACTGCAAGCTCCTACTATACAATAGCTGTTGTGGTAATTCATTTCATCGTCCCTATCACTGTTGTGAGTTTCTGCTACCTTCGAATTTGGGTTTTAGTGCTTCAAGTTAGAAGACGAGTCAAGTCAGAAACAAAGCCGAGACTGAAGCCAAGTGACTTCAGAAACTTTCTTACCATGTTTGTGGTTTTCGTGATTTTTGCCTTTTGCTGGGCACCTCTGAACTTCATAGGACTGGCAGTAGCCATCGATCCTTTGGAAATGGCACCAAAAGTTCCTGAATGGTTATTCATTATAAGCTACTTCATGGCCTATTTCAACAGCTGCCTTAATGCAATAATATATGGACTTCTTAACCAGAATTTTAGAAATGAATACAAACGAATTTTAATGTCACTGTGGATGCCAAGGCTTTTCTTCCAGGAGACATCCAAAGGAGGAACTGATGGCCAGAAGAGCAAGCCTTCTCCTGCTTTAAATAACAATGACCAAATGAAAACTGATACTTTGTAAGTGTGTGATAGTCAATGCAAGAGTCTGTCATCGAGAGCTCCAATAATATAGTTATAATGTTCTCATCATTCTTGCTTGCTTGGGGGCTTTTCATTTGGATAGCACTTTGTGACTGTAATGTTGTCTTCTTGATAAAGCACATTGCTCTCAGCTCGTAATTTATACAAGATATCAATTGAAAATACATTTCAAAATTAAAGTAACAAGTGAGTGCAAGCTGTTTTAGTTCTGAGAGCTGAATTCTGCTCCAAGACATGAGGCATTTTTCTCTCCAGGAGGAGCTTTGTGTGCTTTACCAAAGGTCGGGATTCAGGTCTTACAAGGTGCAGTGAAGGTACTTGTCTATGGAGACACCAGCTTGTGCAAATTAGTATTCTCCTTACTATTGGAACTGAACAGAGCCAGGCTCTTTTCAGTGGTGCTGATTGCCAGGACAAGAGGCAATGGGCACAAACTGATACACAGGAGATTCCTTCTGACCAGGAAGCACTTCTCTACTGTGCAGGTGACAGAGCACAGACACATGTTCCCCAGAAAGGTTGTGGAATCTCCCTCGTGAAGAATTTCAAAAGCTGCCTGGATGTGCTGCTGGGCAGCCTGCTCTGGCTGTCCCTGCTTGAGCCAGGGTTGGACCAGATGGACCCAGAGGTCCCTTCCAACCCCAACCATTCTGTGATTCTGTGAAAGGGTGAAATAGATACTCTATTTTCCATTCGTAAGCCAAACATCAGATTTCTGTGCATGTACTGGTGGCAGTAGTTGTATCTTTGAATCAACCTTGTGAATTGGAGAGAAGAATGTTGGTATGATCACAGATATTAACATTAGTATCTTTCCTGACAGTTTTTTGTTTGTTTGTTTATTTGTTTTAATTACATACACTGTATTCCCCATCTCAGTGTATTTATTGTTTATCTTCTGTAGTTTAGTTTATAGGAGAGAATATAATACAAGTGTTTGATTTCTTGCACACGTACTTTAGGCAAAATTCTTCCCTTAGAGAAGAATTAATTTTCATTTTGTCCCATTTTTTTTCCCCAAAAAATATACAACTAATATCATCTGATGCACTTTGACATACATGACACATTTGCAACATGATGGAAATTATAATCTGGAATGGCAACAGGACACCAAGCAGTATACCCTAGATGACACTAGACTCCAGTGTGTGGCCAAATGAGGAAGCCCTTTTGATTATAACTGCAGCTGAGATACTTGCCTCATATGTAGATGTAATCTTGCACAAAATCCACCCTTGGTGTCTAAACCAATGTAACCTAATGTAGACTGATGAACAATGCAAACTCTGTGAATAGATATATAAAGAAATTTAACTATTTTCTCTAGATTAAGGGTCTAGAGATTTAGAATCCACTACAAGAAGTAGTTAATTAAGACCTATGAAAATTTGTCAGGTAACTTCAGCTTGAAGAAGAGAAGACTCCAGGGCAAACTCATAGCAGCTTTTCAATACTTAAAGGGAACTTATAAAATATGGAGAGCAACTTTTTCTTAGGCAGATAATGGTAGGACATGGGGGAATGGTTTTAAACTAAAAGAACGGTGATTTAAATTTGTGGTTAGGAGGAAATTCTTCACTCAGAGGGTGGTGAAGCCCTGGAACAAGTTGCTCAGAGAAGCTGTGGATGCAATGAACAAATAGTTGTTCAGAGAAAGAAATGCTTGAAATTTGATCCTTTTTCACAAATGATAGGATATTGTTGAAACAATTCTAAATTATTACATATGGATTCTACACCACGACATTTCCTGAATGGGATCCTGCTCTGCCTTGTAGCCACAAAATAAATGTAGATGTAATGTGACAGATACTAAGTCCTGACATGTGGACAATAACTCATGTCTCTTAAAGTAAGCTTTTATACTAGACATTACTCCAAATAATTGTATTTGATTTGACCTGGAAATCAAATAAATTTATAAAATTTAAATTAATTTAGATGACTAAATACAGCTCTTCCATGCTGAAACCTCTTTATGTAACAGTGTTTTTTCATATAGTAATGTATCAATTTACCTCCATAAAATGCCTTAAATTATTTTTCTCCCTTCACTTATTACAATTTAAAATCCATTTTCCCTATATGAAGAAAAAATTGAAATGCAATTTAAAATATAACTAACCATCAATATAGGTGATATGCTTATAACATGGTTTGAAAGTATACTCAGGAAGAATGGTTTGAAAGTATACTCAGGAAGAATGTATCAACAGATCTACGCATCTTTGAGGAAGTTGTTATTTCAGTTATAAAGACTCAGAAGTATTTCTATCAGCAGACATAGATACATTAAGCAAAAGAAGGAAGAAAGTCATAGACCCAATGTTCTGCACAGCTAACTAGTGAAGGCAATACCAGGGCCTTAGGGACAAAGTCTGTTTGTAGAAAACGTGTTGTGTTTTCAAATATTGAATTTTATCTTTATTAAAAAGCACTGTGTTTTGTGTTTATTAAAATAAATATTGTATTCAAGATTTTTTTCTTACAATAGAGCTCTATTAGAAGAAAACTTATCCTTACGTACGTGGGTGAAGACCACTCCTAAATCCTATTTCAGTAAGGAGGGAAATGGAAATGTGGTAAAGTCCAAATGAGATTGAAGAGATGCAATAGCCTTATGCTGTCTCTCTGTGCAAGTGAAAATGTCATGCTCAAGGAAGAATTAAAACTAAGGCTAAGGATGCAATCATATTGATGTTGACTTCAGTGAGATCAGGTTTTCATACCAAACTATTGGCTAAATAGAACAAATCTATCTGGCTCATTCTCAGGGGTAGAAATGCACTCCAGTCTCTCCATTACTTCTTTTAAGTACATATTTGGATTTAAAATGTTTACTTTTATTTTCTGCTCATACGTTTAAAGAACTGCACAGGTCTGGGAATCTCACTATGAATGAATATCTATGGAAGATTGTATGTATTTCTTTATATGTATATAACAAAACTTTCTTCATCTGAACAATTTCTGTCATTTAAGGACATTTGTAGACTTAATGGAAATTATGGAAGACAATTTATTTTCAGTCATCTGTTGATATGTTGCTATTTTATGTGTATCTTGCACATGGTCTATAATAATAAATTAAAATTTTGCATCAAGTTATAATGAGCATGTATAGAGACTGCTGTGGATATCAGTTTTAAGAGGTATAACTGATTCCTGTTCATTCTCTCGTTAGTAATGCCTCCAGTCATAGTAAGAAAAATAGCTAAACATATATTTTTTAAATCTACCTTTTTGTACATAATTTTGTAAATAATTTATTTTGGGGTAAGAACCACATTAACTGCTTTGTCAAAAAAAAAAAAAATACTTGGAAAGTAACAGCTAGATTTGGAGGTTGAAACTACAAAGAACACAACCAATTTTGTCTCTGTGTCTCTCTGGCCCTGGTCACAGAGGTGGGACTGCCACACTCTAACTGCAGAGATTTGTGTTCAGCCCCAAGGACTTCAGTCCTTGATGACATTTGGGACCATCCCACGGGATATTTTTGGTGTCCACTCACAGAACAATTTCATGTTCTTGTGTAGGCAAAACTCCAAATTGTTCATTGGCTGCAGAATAAAACCCTGAAATTGTTGCATAAATAATTATTCTTTGCAAGAATAAAGGTCTGGCTACAGAAACAACATTTTTAAAATTGTATTTTATGTCTGCAATATATACCAACTAATTTTACTCTTCTGTAAACTTGCTGAAGTTCCCTTCTACCTACAGTTGTGATAAAATTCACTAAATGTATGTCAACTGAAATTATAGGTAGTGACAAGTGAGTTTCATTGATGTCAACTGTGCTTTTTAATTAAAAACTAATAAACATTGGTGTTTTTTCCCTAGAAAAAAAAAATACAGAACAAACCAAAACAAAAGCCAAGCCTGTGAAAACAAGCCATGTGACCATAATTTTAAATTGCATTACACTGAAACCCTGTGGCAAACCACCTGCTTGTATGTGTTTAGTGTAAATGTAACCATTTCATCATGGAAAAAAAAAAAGAAATCCAAAAGGTTTTGCCAAAAGTCCAGACAATAAAATAATATAATCCTTGTCCAAGACAGAAGGTACTCTACCATAGACACCCACACTTCAGAATTTCTAACCTTCAGAAGTCCCCATGAAACACTGAAGACATACATGGAATTAACATGATAGCAAAATGTGAAAGATTGCACAAGGATGCACAGCAGTCTCCAGACATGGAGAATTTCACTGCTTTTTGTTTTCTCCACAAAACAGATGTTGCCTGATTACTGTGAATATAGAAGGTGAGGATGAGAATCCTCTACTGGCAGCAATTTTCCAGGACTTTATCTGTGGCTCTTCCCTGCACTTATACCTTTTCCTCATGCTGCTACATTCTTCATGTCAGGAATAGCTTGGTCCAGCCTTGCTTCCTCAGCCTTGAGGGGGACACGTTGCTTACATGGCTGAGGGGCCTTAAAATCTGTCCCTACACCTGATGCAAACAGCTATCTAGGAAGGACAACCTCTCTCGCAGCCTCTTGCTTTTAGTGTTAGCACTTTTTCTATGTTTTTGGACAATTTACTAAAAGGAAAAAAATAATTTTAAGGAACTTTAAAATAAAGACTACCTCTGGCCTTAAACATTCACATCTGTGTGGTAATCAGTATATGAGTAGCTGTAAATTTCCCCTCTCAACCTCAATAATACCATCAGAATTCTCATAGTTGTACAGGAATCACTCCTGTGATCCAATCCATTCTGTCTGTCTTTAGTCAGTACGCAGCAAACAGGACAATATACAAAAGACAGGGAATTTATCATTTTGTTCCTGTTAAATTTCTGCTACTCCTGGGAAGGCAGTCTTTAATGAAAAGAAATGTCTCAAAATTTTTATTCATGGCTTCCTGAAAAATCATAAAGCCATCTCCATGGCATGGGAACCTCCTAGACCTTATACACCACACGCAGGCTATTACTTGTACATATTGAATGCTCTCTAGAGCAGCAGGAATCTCTATTACTGAAACTATCCCTACATGGCAGGCTGAAAATGAAACCCAGGTAAGCCGATTTTCTGCCTTTTTTTTTTTTTCTCTTTTCACTGCTCTCTATAAATCTGCTGACACTACAAATCATACTGCTGTAGAGAGCAAAATGCTGAGTAAGAGGTCAAATTGTACTGCTTATGAGGACAAATTTATTGTGAGCTGCTGTAAGATAAATGATCAAGCAAACAGCATATTTCTGGTTCTCAGAGTGACGAGACTCTCATTCTGGAAAATGCCTCTGTTCTCATGATATTTACAAATAACAGCACCTCTCACTCTGCTGAACTTCTCATACTTTCCCATGGGAGACAAGTAAATGCTCGCAAAAAAACATTTTACAGACCATGGCAGATTGCTCAGGAAATGGTCACAGAGGCCCATGGGACCTCAATGACTATGGAAGCAAAATTTACTGTCCTGCTGCCTCAGTGCTGCCACTAACATTTGTATCATGAGGCTAAATGGTAAAGAAAACAACTGTTATTACTGTAGAGATAAAACCAACCAGAAGTGTTAGAAACAAACAGAATTAAAAAAAAAAAAAAAAAAAAAAAAAAAAAAAAGTGATTTGGGGAGTTTTGTTTGTTTGTGTTTGTGTTTGTGTTTTATTTTGTTTTGTTTTGTTTTGTTTTCCCAGATGATATTTCTTATTAGTTTGAATGGAATGCTTTAAAGGTTAATGACACAAGGCTAAATCATTCTGTATTTTCCTTGATGCCATGGAAAACTTGAAGCAGGGGTATTGGTTCAGTGTCTTACAAGTATTATTTTCCCAGCTTAGACAAGGCCTCCTTGTGACTGTGGTAAGGTAAAGAGCCGGCACTTCCACCAGCTTTCAGTTCTGGCTTCCCAGATTTGCTCCATTGAGGTCCTGGGCTCTGTTCCCACACAAACCCTAGGGGCACTCCACAACCTCAGGCACTTTTGGACAGCACTGATGTGGCTGAAGAGAGGACCTTGGCTCTACAATGTGCAGTTCCTCAATCCTCAAAGGCACTTAAATCTTTCTGGGAGATGTGCTCCCTACCAGCCCTGTGCTGCCTGTGCTTTAAGAAAGATTTGGTGTGCAGAGCTGCTCTGAGAGTTTGGTGTGCTGGCAGCAAACACTTGATAGTTTACAATTATCAACTACAGATATACGTCAACATATAATACCATAAAAAAAAATATATAAAAGATCCCTAGAGCTGTTATGCCATAAAAGACTCTTATTTTTCCATCTACAAAGCCACCATAGGCCTTTGGAGGTAACAGGGGGGATGCAATTAGGAAATAAAGACATGCTAGCTGTTAAAAGGTCTGATTTTAGGTCTTCCACTCATCCCACAGTGTGTGAAAATCTCACTTAAAATTTCATGCTCCATCTTGTTACCCTGTTTTCTCCATTTTATGGTAAAGTGACCACTTGAACTGGTAATAATGGGATAAAGAGTTCTGCAACGCAAATGACACTTTTCAACAGAAGCATGCAGAAATATTTTTTCCCCCTGGAAACACCAAGACACCAAAGTACTTTTGTAGTTATAACAGTAAAAATTTCTTTCATTCTTCTCCTCATACATCACTGAATACCAGAATTAAAAAAAAAAAAAAAAAAAAAAAAAAAAAAAAAAAAAGTATAGGTTTTAACAATGCAGACCTTAAATTTTACAAAGCTTTACATATTAAGAAATCAGTTATTTCTTTAGAAATTCTGTTTTATACAAGAGATGTATGTTCCTGGAAGGTAAGAATAATCCTTACTCATTAGGCCATAAATAGTCAATGAGGTCTTTTTTTCCTAGTGGTTGACAGCTTACATGGCTGTTGCATTTAGGCTGTTTCTTCAGAGTGATAATTGGATAAATTGTAACAGAGCACTTAAGAATGAAGGAAAATTATTTTTGAAAACCTCTTAAAAGAAAATGCTTGGGAAGCAAGTTTTTTTATTACCTCACAGCTACTGTGTGGTTCCTTTTGCCTGTGCTAGATCTGCTGGTAGACTTCTTCATCTGCAGTGCGAAGCACCAGGAAAGAAGAAACAGATCCCCAAGTTATCTTTAGGAAAACAGGATCAATTTTTGTTTGTAAAATTCATATTACTTCTCTACTGTATGAGATGTGACAGTAATAAGGGCTGAATCATTTCCTATGTTTTTTTTCAGAGATATTAGCTGTGAGAAGGATAATGGCTCTCTCACTCCTCATTCAGAGATGAGTGCTGCAGATTCGATTAAGGATCCTTTGGTCACCCATGTATTAAACTAGCTTATTCTGAAAGAATGAGTAAACTAAACCATAGATATTTTTCAGATACCCTTCAGCAGAAGAAAATGTACTTGTGGTTGCAGCCAAGTTATTAACTGAGAAGCTACACTTGAACAGAGGTCAGTAGCTCTCAGATTGCATTTAGCATTTATAAAAAGCATTTGGAAAAGACCATTGCAATCTCCCGTGCTGCCACTAAACTTGATTCTTGATGGTTGCTTCCAACTCAGGATATGTTATTACTCTGTGGTTGCCTAAATCAAAAAAAAGTTATTTAATGTTGTTTCCAGTAAGCTGTGATATATGAGGCTACACTTAAGGCATGTATGGTAAAAGACCTATGGGACTCAGGAACCATTCTGGAGAAACCCTAGGGCATTCCAAATCACCTAAGATGTCTCTTCATATGTAGGTGAATTGAGCCCCTAAGAGTTGGTTAGCTGTTTGCTTTCAGTGCTCCACACATTTTATGAGAGAGTCTCCACTGGCTTCAGATGTGAGCTTAGACACTTGTCTCACACATAACAATTTTCATTTTGATGTGTTAGTTTAGAATTGAGTCTCACTGGTAGTGACTTCAGTTGCTGTCAGATCTGATCCCACCACAGCTCATCACCATACCGAGCCCTGAAAACAAGCAACAAGCAACAGCAAATTTTCTGGTGAGCAAGAGGGACTGATGGACAGGCAGCAAGACTCCTCCTTGAGCTGTTTCTTTCCTTTAATCAAAAACAGAAACTCATCAGAGGGGCATTTTTTTTGCACTGGACTAATAGGGAGGAGTAGTCATTAAAAACAGAATTACAGAGCCCTAAAGAAGGTAATTAACTGGTTTTTGACATCCTGTGTGGTTGTAATTGAGGGGCAAGTAGTTCACTAATTCAGAAAGGTCCTTTTTATTGACAGCCATTTGTGTTTCATTAAACAACTACACAGAATATTTATAGTACCTGCAGTTTGTTCATTATTCATTTGGAAACAAATACAGCACATCCACAGTAGGTGAGTTAAAACCCCATGTTACGACAGCAGGGTGGAGGCAAGAGCCTTCCATACAGCATTTAGAGACTCTCCTACACGGGTCTGAGTCACAGTGTAGGCAGGGAGGTGGGCAGCTCTCCCTGCTGCCTCTCCCTGGCTGCCTCAGGGGGCTTCTCACCCCCAGAGAAAGGAAGGTTTTAGCAGGGAATCTTGCAAGGTATAAGGCAGGCAATTGATGTAACAAAGAAACAAACAAAAGGAAATGTTTCAGATTTTAAAGCTTTACAACATCAATAATGAACAACTAATACCAAAAAGCACTTCGATTTACACTTCTGTCTTGTAGGGCTTGGGAGATTTGGAAAGTGATGGATAACCATGAACATCACACCAATTCTGAGCACAGCCTACACATCCACCACAACCAGGTCTGACTCAGGTAACACATGATGTTTTCAAATTTCTTCATATTCCTAAATCACCAATTTTCCTGGAGAATACAGCTCAGATAATGAGTAATTTGTCAGCTTCATTTCATGCAAACATCTTTAATACAAACACCTAGCAGTACAGAAACTCCTTTTAACAAGAGTTTGACTTAAAATGATTAAACAAATTAAATAAATGTATGAAAGTCAATCAAAACTAATTGACAGTAATAATTATGTCTAATGTAAAAAAGCAGAGCAAAGCATTCCTCTTTCAATCATTTTCTTATGAAAGAACCCCAAACCTCTAGGATGTTTTCCATGAAAGCCTAAAAATTAAATAAGCTAACTGAGAACTGGCTTGCTTTTACAGATCATAGATCTATAGTCCCCAGTGGTGCAGAGACCTCAGGCTGAAAAATCACATCTAAAACAAAAGCAATTCCCAGGGTTAAGAAACACAACATATGCTGAAAGCTTAATAAATTTAAACTCATCTGTCAGTGGGGGATAGAGCTGATCTGTGGAGGACTTGACACATCATTCTGCAAACTGTCAGCTTTCTGAGGAGGAAGAAAGAATGGTTCCTAAAATAACCAGGTGAAATACTTCCACTCTTTTTTAGGAAGGGAACTATCTTAAGGTTGGGCCTGAGGTTTCAATTGTTTATGCTCTTCATTTAAACTACCTGTTAGGCTAGATTTAATCCCCAAATCCACTCAACGCTAATCTCAGTAATTTGTATATCAATGTCAATTTGACACCTTGGTGTGTATTCAATAGCAGGATCTGTTCCTTGATGGCCCACATATATTACCTGTATGCAAAATATCCTGAGATTGATGTCACAAATCCTGTCTTTGGCTGTGGCTGACCTTGATGAAAGATTTTCTGTCTCTGGCCTGTGTCCAACAGCTCTTCCCATCCATTGGGATAACTGTCTGTATAATCTCTTCCTAAGAGAATTTAGTCACTACAACTAGAATTACAAGAGATCTACTTTAAACAGTACAAGAGAAGATAAATCATGTCTAATGAATTGGATTAGACAGAAATTTCACAAATACTTTATGGTGGTATATCTGAGACATGATCATTTTAGACAGAGAATAGTGAAGGGCAGATAAATGCAGGCTATAGGGTGTTAAAACTTCTATTTAGCTCAGCAGTGGCCACACATGGATGAGTGAATCTAAGAAACCATAAGAGGTGAAGAAAGTATTTTACTCTGATGAGCTCATGCAGAAGATTTTCAGAAATGTATTAAAAGTCAGCACTGATGAAGGCTGGATGAGCTAAATATTGTTTCCAGCATATACAGAGGATGCCTTATTCATAAACTGAGACTGGAAATTATTAAGGAGTGTTTACTCAAGTTCAAAGTCAGCATTAGTAGCTCACTGAAAAATGATGCAAGTGAAGCTCTTCTAAGCTCTGGAGACATCTGACCTCAGATGGCAGACAACGTGGGAGAATCTTTCTCATCTTTCTTTGTATGCAGGTAACTGATGTGGTGTGACATTACTTGGGACAGTCTGTTTCAGTCTCCTACTTCAAGAGTAGGAACCTGAAAAGAAAGAACTGGAGTTTGAAATTGCAGCTGAAAGAACTGATATCCTTTCTGGTGCCTTCCAGGCAGGTTACAGTGCTTGGGTTTGGTGGCAACAGGTCTTCCAAACAGGCACCTCTGCCCAAGGGTAGGCAGTGCAGAGGCAAGTGAACAAAATATATCACTAAGTGTTGCTGAATAAAATGGTTAATGCAAGTTTAGAAAAACTCAGCTTAGGGTGCAGCCCACAGCTCTGATATAACTTATTCTTCTTCAGAATTTGCTGTTTACTTAGAAAAATCAGGAGGAACCAGAACATGTACTGTTCTTCTTCACTTCTGAGAGGTCTAATCAATAACTAGCTCTGCTGTTAGTACGCAGTAAGTGCCATATATTTTTTGACAGATTAAACCAAAATCTTTGAACATTTTAAGTAGTTTAACTTCAGAAATCTAATAGTAACAGTTGCTAGAGCCCAGCCACAATCTCATAACTTAAAAGGTGATGATACTACATCAAAATATGACGACTGAAATGTGCACTCTTAGAGTTCAGCCTGTCCGCTCAAATGCCAGAACAGAGGGAGAGTCTTGCTATTTGCCTGTCCCTCTTTTAAGATATTAGTGGTGGCTGTATATTAAATGATGATTAAATGCACACAGTATTCTTGGGGAAGGTCTTGCTAAATCATTGTTTCATAAGTGAATCTCAAATAGAAGCAACATTGAAGAATCTGTGAGTTTTTACAGAGGGAAAAAAAAAAAAAAAAAAAAAAAAAAAAGAAAGGCAAAAAATAAATGGCATTTCTAGTCCAGCATTTGCATCCTTCTGTTATGACCATCCTGACAAGCTTTGAAGCTTGTCTTATTTTTGTGACGGCTTGGCCTTGACAAGGATTTCTTCTTCAGCTGCAGCAGTCAAGAGGTCTAGTCACATCTAGAAGAGAGTGAGAGGCTGTAGTACAAATACAGAGTAAAAGAGAATCTTGTCCTACAGAGCTCCCTATCAACATAAGTTTTGAGAAAGGGAATAAATAACCTCTTATTATGTTTATATTTTTTACTCTTTGAGCTTTTAAGTCATTAAAATGGGGCAGTGGCTTTATTCTTATTAGCTATTTATCAGAAAAATGCATTAATTTGAAATTAACCTAAAAGTCTATGATATTGGGTAAAAAACCCTTCCACAAAGCAACAGAACCCATACTGGAAAAGAAAGTAACAATTAGAATAGAACCCAGAGACATGAAAAGAACAGCTGGGAACACAAGAAACTGTCACATTATCTTGATAAACATCTCACTGTCCAATAAAGTGCCCGTTCAATTTTAGAAACATAAGTTTTCTCTTCTATTATCACTTGGTAAGCAACAGAAATGATGTACTGAGGGTAAGTAGTATTATAAATTGCTCACTGTTTTCATATTGCAACTCCAGTACTTGTTTACAGATCTGATTTCAGAGCAGTTCCTTTATCTTGCATTTATGTCTATAAAAATACTTTCGAACATCCAAAGAATGCTCTTTTCACTTTTAACTATTAAAAAAATTAGATAAATGATTGAAATTTGGAGAATAATTCTTTTCATGAAATTTTCAGCTGCAGAAATCAGGGTGAATTAGCATAAGAACATCTTCCTCTCTTAAAGTATTTTGCCTGCACCTGTACTGCTAAAAACAGTATTTCCTGTCCCAATCTGAATGACTGTCCAGGTGTCAAGAAAAAGGGATATTTTTTTCAGACTCTGCAATTTAGGCATCTCGATATTTAATCAAAAAGTGAGTAAATGTTGTTCATTGTGTCTCATAACCAAAACATTTATTTAGGAGCCTAAATATGGAAGTACAATTTAAATAACCAGACTAAACTGTCTAATGTGTACATCAGATTCTTGCGGGCTTAATTCAGTAATCTTTCAAAGGACTTAGGGAATATATGTCTAAAAGACACCTGGACCATTGAACCTGGTCTCATTATCCCACACGCTTCCTCACACACATTTCAAAAAGACATATGTGGTCTTAAAATTTGGATTTTTTTCCCTGTGACTCATATTTGAAGGTTCTTGTAGAACTTGGCTTCACTGGTGGTGGGAAGCCCTTCCATACATGACCTCATGACACTCAGGATTTCCAAATTTTTGTTTGGTGGCATCAGCAGCAGATCCAGAAAAAATGTTTTCAGATCATTATGTTTTTTGAAAATTCTCAGATGTCTTAGTCTATTTCTGATTTGGATGAAGCCAATGGAAAATTCCTCTTAACTCCAGCTGAAGCCAGTGGGTTAAGGAAGTCTCTTTGAAAATCCCAGTCTCCAACTTTAAAAATCTGTCTGCAAGTTTATGATAGTCTGACTACACCAAAGTGGTAAAATAATCTGGCAAACTATTAGGAAAACTTAATAGCCTTCATTTCCTTAGGTACATCTGTTACGGATGTTTCCTGGCTGTTTAAGCTCAATTTCACACTGTAATTGTTCCTTGCCTATTAATTATGGAGCAGGAGTTGTTCTGTTCTACCTTGCATATTTATTCCTCAGTAATAGTATTGTACTGAAAAGTTAAAATCCATACGGACTTTGTTTCTTCTCTTTTTCTGTTTGTTTATTTGTTTTTTCTTTTTCTCTCTCTTTTTTTTTTTTTTTTCAAAACAAAACAGAAAAAATATGTAATGGAATAAACAGCAGTATCTTTTTAATAGACTTCTTTTTTTTTATATATGAATTTAATTCTTCTTCTCATTCTCTCTCCCCTCTACTCCTCTTTCATTCTTTTTCCCTGAATTTGAAAAGATTTGTGACTTGATTTTTTTAGTCATGACAGAAGGACCATCTGCTTTCTTGGGTCCTCTTGACATTGGCAAAAGACTGAGCAGTACAAATTGAGCATAGGGGGGAAATTCTGACTTATGCAGAGTAAGAGATTTATGAGCCAATTTGGAGGAGGACCTTATGCCTGGGTCTCTGATCCTCCATTTTACATACACTAAATATTTCTCAGTCTGGGACCTACATTTCTTGAAATAACTCCTGCAAGCCATTGACACCAGCTCCCCTTCCCACAAACCAAATGGAGTTGGAATTGCTCTCCAAGGGAACAAGAGAGACTTAACTATACGAAGGAGATGTTCAGAAGAAGATAAGAATTTGCTGTTGTTGTAGAAAAGGCTTTAGAGGGACAAAATACAGATTCAAAGGGAAAATGTGAAGTAGTAGTTTATCCTCCCCCAGAAATTAATGTTACTAAAAGACCAAAACTTCGGAAGGTGTGAATATTGTATTTAGATATACTGGTTATGCCAACAAGGTTTGAGATAGAAAGGAGAAGCTAAAGCCTTTTTAAATCAGCTACCACTGTTGTCTTGACCTACCTGAGGAGACAGGGACAGCCACACAACCACATCACATGTTGTAAGTGGAACTGTACTGGAACACAAGTCCTGTGAGGAGTGGCTGAGGGAACTGGGGGTGTTTGGTCTGGGGAAGAGGAGGATCAGGGGAGACCTCATTGCTCTCTACAATTACCTGAAAGGAAGGTGTGGGGAGCTGGGGGTTGGCCTCTTCTCACAGGTAACCAGTGATAGGACAAGAGGGAATGGTCTCAAGTTGTGCCAGGGGAGGTTCAGGTTGGAAATGAGGAGACATTTCTGCTCAGAAAGAGCAGTCAGGCACTGGGACAGGTTGACCAAGGAAGTGGTGGCATCACCGTCCCTGGGGGTGTTCAAGGAGAGGTTGGACGTGGTGCTTAGGGACATGGTTTAGGGAGTGATACTGGTGGTAAGGGGATGGTTGGACCAGATGATCTTGGAGGTTTTTTCCAATCTTAATGACTCTATGATTCTAAGTGTGCACCCTTCTGGGTGGGGGCTCTGTGAAGAATAAACCATGAACCTATCCCTTAAACCAGTGCAGAAGAAAAGAACTTGCAGATATTAATTAAACACTAGAATCTTGGGTTCAGAATAAAATGCAACCAAGATCTTTCAGCAACCAGTACTTCAATTCATGAAATCATAAAGTGCTTGGGGGGGAAGGGGAGGTGGAGAAGGAGAGAGACGTTAACCCTTTTGAACAGTTCTGCCAGAAAATACTACATCCACTTCTGAAAACCAAGGCATTGAGAGGTAAGTACTTTATGAAAGTCAGACAGGAAAAAAGATTGAAACAGGAGAATTTTTATTCTTCTGTACAGGGGAAAGCATCCCCAGTGCTTTCAGATTAGCCAAGGCCACATTGTGAGTGTTGTGCGTTTACAGAGATACAGAGCTTTTCATTTTTAATTCACTCACAGCTTGTGTTACTGGAGGCTAGTGACTGCAAGGGAGTTTGGAGCCCTGTTGTGCTCAGATGCTATCCACACACAGCTCTGTCTGACCTGCAAAACAAGCATCTAAAGGCTGACAGCAGGTGGAAGGTAAACAAGATTATAAACCCCCTTTCATAAATGGGAACCAGGGTTTGGGAAGGTACAAGGGTTTTACCTAAAGTTGTACAAAATTGTTGTAATACTAGGAATTGTACATGGATTTCCTAAGCTGTAGGATACTACCTGAAAGCTGGATCCTGGTTGTTCAGCCTGGAGAAGAGAAGGCTCCGGGGAGACCTTACAGCAGCCTGCCAGTACCTAAAGGAGCCTACAGGAAAGCTGGAGAGGGACTCTTTGTCGGGGGTGTAGGGATAGGACAAGGAGGAATGGCTTTAAACTAAAAGAGGGGAGGTTTAGATTCAATGTTAGGAATAAATTCTTCACTCAGCGGGTGGTGATGCCCTGGCACAGGCTGCCCAGAGAAGCTGTGGATGCCCCATCCCTGCAGGTGCTCAAGGCCAGGCTGGATGGGGCTTTGGGCAACCTGGGCTGGTGGGAGGTGTCCCTGCCCATGGCAGGGGGTTTTGAACTGAATGGTCTTTAAGGTCCCTTCCAGCCCAAATCATTCTGTGATTCTATGATTCTATATTAAATAGTAGTTGTCCCAGCATGGACCCTTTGAGGGACAGTCCCTGAGGGACAGAGGATAGCCCAGCTCAGTGAGAAGCACCGGCTGCCTGAGGCAACTTGCAAGGCCAGTGCCTACTCACTGTGAATAGATCTTAAAGTTTTACAATAAAAGATTTTTTTGTTATGCATTCTGCTCAGTTCTCCCTGTGGGCAAGTGTTAAATCAATATCTTGATTAGCTGTAATACGTCACTTGCTCTTCTGTTCAAAAACAATTCCTTATCACTGACAGTGTGGGAGGAGGGCTGGCAGAGCCAACTCTTTTTGAAAGGATGGGTAACTTACACTATGAGTAAAAATAGTACTTGATTACCTTGACCTTTCATCACTATAACTTTGCTTAATAAACTAATAAGAATATGTGTTTCATTTAACCAAAAAAGTGATAAAAAGTCATTCCTTCACGGTATTTTTAAACATCAGAAAACTGAGAATTCAAAAAATTAGTGAATTGCCATTTTCTTTCCTGTATCCTATATTTTCAATATAATTTAATTTCAATTTGTGAGATCTATAAAATTAGGTCAAATCTCAATTATTGCATTCTTTTGCTTGGCAGCTGGAAAGGTATCACCAGAATCATTTAACCTTTCTTTCTGGGTTCATTATTTGGGACAGATAAGCCACTAATACTTATAAATGGTGTAAAGAAGAAGGATTAATCAGGGCATGAAAAAAGTGTTCCACATACTAGCCGAGTAAGAGAGGAAAATCCAGTATGATAACTGAAGGATCCTCAGATATGCAGGGATAAATTTAGGACTGTCTTGGACATTTGTCTAAAACCTAAAAATTCACATTCTGAAATAATTTTGTAACCCGTGCTTGATATTTGCTTTTCAGTACATTTACCAGTGTAAAGATTTGGCTGGATGTTTGGTAATTCTTTTGATTTCCCATTCAATATATTACTTTACAAATGCAAAAAGCTAAAGTAAGGAACCTACCATTGACTATTTGTCCCAAGCCTTCTTTCCTAAACGTATATCTACACAAAGTTGTTTAATAATGTGGAAATGTGATATGGAGACTTTGCTATGTTTCCTTCTTGCATCTTTTTTTCTTTCCAAACATTTTTTTTGCCTTTGTAAGTGGCAAGTTTCATACAGTAATGACTTTGTGTTTTATGCAGAAAAGTAGGAGCAATAATTGTTATATGGATATCATATAGGTTAAACTTAAGATCAAGAATCCTTTTTCTTCATGTAAACACAACTGTTGTGGGCTTGTTTTTTTGTTTGTTTTACTTTACTTTCAAGTATTGTGTAAATATGGCCCCATAAATAAAATCTTTGTTAAAGCAAGAGATTAACAATTGGAAATTTTATTTCAAATGACCAGACATAAACAGCAATAACACACAGTTTCAAGAGACGTGAAATGGTAAATTACCTTGTTCATACCACCCCACTCTTTTCATTTAGACTGCCTAGTTTGTGTGTGTTGATTCTAAAACTGTGTCATGAAGCAGAGGCACCACACTTGGCAGCATGTATCAGCAAAGCATAAAGAGTTATATAATCTCCAAGGGGAAGATGCATGCTTTTTTCTAACTATATTGCTTCAAACACACACAAGTCAGGTATGTGCTTTGCTCTGCAAAAGGCATTTTCCTTGATAGCAGACAGGAGTGTCACAGCCTTTATGCTGGAAAGAAATTGTTCAGCTAGCAACCTTCAGCAAGTTTTTTGTCAAATGTGAAGCCTCCTGACAAAACATAGAGATCTTTACTCTCCTAAGTGGTGAAATAACATTATTTTAATAGCAATAAATTAATTTTAATTGTAGAAAATGTTAAATAATCTTTTATTCAGACTACTATTATAATCTGTTCAGATTATAGCACAAAGATTCTGTCCACATAGGAGTTTGCTTGCAGTATAATATGGGCAACTATTTTAAATCAATCTCTTGCCAAGAGAGGAAGGGAATGAATTTCTATTAGCTTCACTGTGACGTGTATTAGTTTCACTCATCCAGTTTCAAAACCAAGGATAAGTGTGTGGTGCCATGGTCTGAGTTATATATATTTTCCAAAATAAAGGCTTCAAAAATTCTCTGGAATCAAACAAGTGCAAGGCTGTATAATCCTAAAAGAGAAACTCTTTCCTGCAGAGCCTTAAGAGTGATGTTCCCTGTGGCAGATAGTGCAGTTTTTCTTGAAGAGGACCAAACTATTTATTAAGGAAATAGACTCCTGCTATGCAATTTATATGAGATAATTTGAAAATACTGGAGATTTCTTACCTGGAAAACAATTAGGTAAAACAGAGTTGCCCTTTCACCCAAAGACTATGTCGAATCTCTCATAAACTTAGTATGTGTTTAAACAGGCACAAAGGGGTCACATCCACACAGCTACCTTCGAAGCCCTTCTTCTGATGGCAGATAAACACACTGCAGTTTTTTAAGGTACCTCCCAGGGCTGTCTGAACAACAAGAAAACATCCTTAGGTATTTTGGGGAAGGCAGACTCCAGACCCTCCAGTGATGAAAACTTCAGGGTCTGGGGGTGCCCATTGGCTACTTTGTGGGGTGAGCAAAACCCAAAGGCTATAAGAGGAGCATGATGACTGATGCTGTGGTTCCAGTCCTCTTCTAGCACACAACAGATGACAGAGGCCAAGGGATCGCCCTGGAGTAACAACAGAGCCTTCAAATAGGAGGGTCAGTAAGAGTCATGCTCTTACAGAAATCAATATTTCCTGTGCTGAAAGAGATGGGAGTTTCTCCCTCTGAAAGGAGGATTAAGGTGATCAATAGGAGCCAGGCCAATTTCCATTTATTTGAAATGAAGGTGATTGATAGTTTACTTTGGAATTAGGAGGAAAATCCATAGGTTTGTAACAGTATTGTTCAGTATAATTACAGAAGAAAATATAGCCAGGCCTCTAGGGATTTGCTCATACATTCGTGTTCCTCACTAGCTAAATCCTGAATCATCTCTGTTTTTCTTGGTTCCTTTATATAGTCAGCTTGTTTATTTTTCCAGATTTGCAGAAAAAACAGTAAAGATCCCTTGATGGTGTTATAGACACCATAATAAATTAATTAAATACATTAATTAAATAAATAAATAATAAACAAATAATAAAAATAGAATAAATGAATGCAACAAGCAGATACAATAACCTCAAAAAATAGACTGAGCTTCCAGATCCTGGTAATCATTCTTTTCTCTCAAAAAAAAAAAAAAAAAAAAAAAAAAAAAAACAGCAAACAATATAGGTTTTTCATATGTCCCATTTCAAATAAGGAGTTGAAGTGGTTGGTAAGTTTTTAGACCTCTTACAGAAAATTCAAGTGTACAAAACCCAGAATGAACATGTAGAATATTAACTATATAAAAAGCACAAAAGGGAAACTTTGAAGTTGGAAAGTAGGAGACATTCGAGTTTTAGGGACATTCATATTTTCAAACTGCTTGAGGCTTTCTGTCCAACACATTTCAGAAAATTGTTTACCAAAATATTTATGTATTTTCTGAAATTTTTTTTTTTTTCCTTTTAAAAAGTGTCACTGGGCAATACTGAAATATCTTTTTAGATTTTTTTTTCTCTTCGAGATTGATGTTTTTATTTTATTTATTTTCTAAATTTTCCTCTCTGCCTTATCTCTCCACACCCTCTTCATTTCTTGCCAATAAATCATGGAATTTCAGGAAAACTGTGCCTAAAAAGCCTGCTGAATTTTACTCTTCTTCCAAAGGAGAAAAAAAGTAAGCTAAACCACATCTGACAAATGAATGCATATGACAATTAATCTGTTTTCAATGGCCTCTACATTCATATGTTACCCACAGGGTAAGCAGCATGTGCTCTCAGTTGCACACTATGAAAGCAGCAGCCTGGCAAGATATACCTTGCGTGATTTCAGACATATTCAGCTGCAAAGGAAGATGACATACAAAATCATGGTTATGCCTTGGGCCTTGAGGGGGCAGAGCAGACTCAAGGCCAAGCGCTGTGGAGTGCATGCAGGGCCCATCTGCTCTAAACAAGGTTTATTCTCAACAGCAAAGAAGCAAACTAGTGTGTCTGCTTGTCCTCAGACACGAAGATCAGTCCTTGTCTACCACCGTTTAGCAGAGCAGATATTGCATCCATGTTCCCATGTTCCTTTCACAGCTGGCAGAGATTCCTCATATCTCAAAAGATTTGTGCTTTGGATGATTATGCTTATTTCTCACAAGGTGTCATCCACATTGTTCATTTGCTGGTCCAGTCTTGTGTCATCTCTGTTTTCCTCTTCATCACTGCCCAGAGATTTTCAGCATAACACCCCTCCTACAACGTTCAAGACCTCAGATCTAACATGTTTTTGATATGCAAGAAACAACTACTTCCTTTTGTCCACACGCTATACCATTTTATATTTACATACCAATTATGTGAATTTTCTTACCAAGTCTATTCTATAAATTAAATCCCATTTTGATTACCTACATTAGTTAATTTCAGGTTCACAAATATAATCCTCATGTTTCTTATGTTATATACAGAAACTCACAAAATTTGGCAGCCTATCGTTGATCCTGTTTGTTGCTCCTACAGCCCTACAGTAACTAATCATCTCCTCTAGTTTCTAGGCTTTTGTCCAAGTCAGCAAGTCAGCACTGTTTATACTCATTTGTAGTCCATTGTCCTACACTAGTCTTGGTCCTGGAATAATTTTTTCCTCAACAGTTTTGCAAAGCAATCTTCAGAGTTTCTCCTTCCCCTTTAGTATTTTGGACTGTGTCATCAGTTAATGAATGACTCGCGACATATTCTTGGATGAAGCAGAGAAAGCCCTCCTGACAGCACCAGCTGCTCAGCTATACATTCTGGATTATACTACTGGATGCATCTTTGTGTGGATGTGCTTTGTCCCTTCACTGAAGGGACAGATGGGAGACCCCAGTCAATTCCTTCTCCTTCCAGCATCTCACAGCCACTTTGGATCTGTGCAGGATCATTAGCAGGGCTCACATGACTGAGCAGAACCATGTCTTGGCCTGCAGTCTGGAAGTTCAGGCCCCAGCTGCTTGCTGTAATATTTCACCTCGCAGGTACTCTCTGGCATATCTCAAGGAGTTTCCAGGCCTCTGAGCACAGGCTGTGCCTACCGTCCTTGCATGGGATTTTCCATACATCACAGCTGTTGCTTTTGCCTGGAAATGGAGACATCTGTGAATCTCTCACCCTTTGTGGTGTGCAGCTTCTACTCTAGTGGAGATGGATACACACTTCAGAGCTGTGCTCCTGCACACTCTCAGTGGGTACCTGGAGCAAATGGCCTTTCCCTCAGCAGTTAATTCTTCCTCTGCTGCTTGCCTTGCTGCAGACCTTGCAGCTGTACACTTCTTTGTCCTTGAAGATCCAGAATTTATGTTGTGTGACGTGGTCACAGCTGCACACAAGGGGGATGTTGAATTCACTTTTTTTAATGCAGTCTATTCAAAATATTGTGGATTTCCCCTGAATTCCTATCTTTAAATGACAGACTCTCTTCTTTGTTTCTTGGCTGCTGGCACTCAGTTTTTCTTAGAATCATAGAATCATTAAGGTTGGAAAAGACTTCCAAAAGCATCTGGTCCAACCATCACCTTATAACCAGTGTCACCCACTAAACCACATCTCTAAGCACCAGGCCCAACCTTTCCTTAAATACCCTCAGGAACAGTGACTCCACCACCTCCCTGGGCAACTTGTCCCAATGCCTGACTGGTCTTCTGAGAAGAAATGTCTCCTCATTTCCAACCTGAACCTCCCCTGGCGCAACTTGAGGCCATTCCCTCTTGTCCTAGAAGACAATTTTGATCCCAGATTCCCCAGCTGTAAACTCACCCACTTGGGTCTGCGCCCCTTTGGCAGCACAGGTTACCCAGCTGAACAACAAAACTATTATAAAAAGGGAACGGCTATTGATCAAGAGGTAGAGATAAGGATCTGGCAGATTATGTAGTATACAAAACTTTCAGAACTTGGAGAATGATTTGAGAAAACTTCCTTTAAACATGGCTTTTGCATGCTTTTTATTGCATTTTCATTTTCTATGTGTTTCTTAATCTAAAGGTTAGGCCTCACTTTTTACCAGCTACATTAATATTTTTATCAGCATTTATTACTATATTTCTAAATCATACCATGACAACCCTTAATTTTCATTTCATTACTAACCAAAACTGAGTCTAGTAAAGAATTTTAAAAATGTTAACAAAAATATACATTATTAATTGGTTATTAGCCTGCAGATAAGGTCCCTGAAAATCCCCTAAACCGTAAGATTACTACTGTAAATTGGCATACCTGCCATGCAACTCCCTCACACAAAGTAATTTTCCTAATCCTGATTTTCCCTAATTTGTATTTCCAAAAAGCCAAAGCTCCTCAGTAAAAATAAATAAATAAATAAATAAATAAAACATTTTCTGTAGGTGATCAGTTGAAGGTCTCAATGAGTTGCTACCATTTCTTCCTCTAAAAATAGTAGAATTGGCTTCCTGCTTTTATCTGATACAACTCCAATATCATTTAACGCAGCCTTCAGTCTTTACTTTTTTTGAAAGAGATCTTATATCTATCTTTTTACACAGAATTTGAAGATGTTTCAGACCAGGAACTGGGCATGATAACATTAAGAGTTTCAGTGTCACAACTGGACACTGGTTCACTGTTAAATAGGATTACCAGGCAAGATCTGAAAGGCACGTAGCTTGTAGGTTATAAAGCCCAAGTAATCAAGTGAAGGCACTTGTTATATCTTCTCAATGTTATGAATTTCTCTTCTCTCCTAATGAGATTGAACAAGAGCCAGATAACCCATTGTCCCTGCCAGACAATAATATTGAATAGCTTCAGAGAACCTGCAATAAGGACAAAGCTGTGCTTTTTTGATTTCAGGTATCTTCTATTTTTCCTGTATGTGATTTTAAAGGACAATAAAGTGTTTTTTAAGTTTTGTTATTTAGCCAATAGTTCCTCTAAATTATAACAGGATCTTAGGTCTACTAAATAGGAAACGAGACACAAGTTAATATTTTTTGTATTTCTAGAATCTTGAATCTAGAATCTAAAGCTCTTGTGTCTCATCCCAGTACCAAAGGGGACAAAACAAAACAAGCTCCACTTTACATTCATGCTTACAGCCTTGCATAACCTTTCTAAGCTACAGGCATGCTGATGTGGTGATAATGATGTACTTCACCCCAAAGAAATTTCCAAATGAAATCCCTTTTGAAATGCTTTTTATAACTTATTTTATATAGTCCATATTTTGAATTCCAATCATTTTCCAGAATGTATTTGTTGAACAATACATTTAATGATGCTTTAGTACTAAATTCTAGCAGAAAAGCCAAATAATTAATTTATATTTTGTCAGCCAAACCCTTATCACCATATTGTGTTAAGACCATTACTTTATTACTACCTTACATTTGCCTTCTGTTTTGTACTTAGCCAAAAGCAATTCCAACTAACAATTCCAGTTTATTTTTTTTGTTGCAGTTAAGTCTCTGCCACAGGAAACTGCTGTACTTCTGTGGGTAACATGCCAAATTCAGTGGATTGTGCCCAGAATTCAGTTATATCAAGAAGCCAGAGTCTTAATGAAAGGGATTTTTCAAGGTCTGCTTCTTTTCTGTCTGCATTTCTGTTAGTCTAAAAAGTATCTTTGTACAGTTAAAGTAACAAACACATACTGAGAGCACCAGACTGCCTTCAATACAAGGCTAAATGATATGTTTTCTGTTATTGGGAAATTTTAATCTCTATGCAATTAATCAGAACTACAGGCTGAATTTAAAAGTAATTTTTTTATTGCTGTTAGTAAATTTCTTATTTTTAGGTAATAGTCTTTGTTCCCAACAGGAGTTGGTAGAAGCCCACCTGCAATCTAGCCAGCAGGCAAGTCCTGGCTACACAAAGTTCTTGCCCAAGAAGAGTTAATTTAAGTACCGACAACAGAATGACAAATTAACAGTGGCCACTCACAACTACACTAGGTGTAGTTGATTTTTCCAGGATCTTTCCATTAGCAAGGGGAAAAACAGAACGCCATAACCTATTATACACAACAGAACAAATTCTATTAATTTGTGTAGCAGACACATCAGATGCTTACCTGCCAATTCCTTGTAGCATTTTGGTAGTATGCACAGATATCCATGAAAACTAAGATTTTGAAGGCCTTTAATATATACAGCAATCTCCCATTTATTTCTGTCAGTAAAGTGTTTTCCTTCAATATCCCTCAAGCAAATAATTCCTTTCAGTAATTTTTCCAAATTCATTAATGGAGTAACATCTTCTGGTTCCCCTTCAGCAATGAGTATTTCCCACTTTTCACTGGGGTGCAATCCTTATATTGCACCCCCGACAACACTTTAAGGTACCATGCTGTTAGTGACACTTTCAGTGTTACTTCCAGTGGTGACACTACCAGCAATTCCAGTAGTAGCAATACTTCCAGGAATTCCTTCAAAAGATGAAACTTGTCATGGAATCACAGAAAGGTGAAGGATCTTTGGAGGTCACCTGGACTCACTCCCAGCTCGGAGAAGGACTAGCCTCAAAGTTAAAGTTGTCAAAGCCTTGTCAAGCTGAGTTATAAACATTCACAGAGATGGAGGTCTCTACACTTCCCTATGCCAGAGCTGCACAACCCTCAGGTGAGGATTTCTGTTTCCTTATGCTGAATCATTTTCCTTTTTTGTCTTTTCATTGCACACCACAGAGGAAATGCTGGCAGCATCTTCTCAGCAGCTCTACTTAAGTGAGTGGACAACTGCAATCAAATCACTCCTTAGCTTCCTTTACTTCAGGCTAATCATAGCCAGTTCTCATAGCCTTTCCTCATAAGTCATACTCATTTCCATGCCAGCAGGCCTACACTGGACTCTCTCCTGTTTGTTAATATTTGTTCTGTGCTAGGGACCCCAAAACTAGACAGGATACTCCTAAGTCAGCTGCCTTCTTCCCTAGCATGACTGTAAAACCTCACAAGTTCAGTGTCTGGAATTGAACCTTTTTGGGTTTTGCATTTGTAGAGCACCCAACACCATAAGGCTCTGCACCTGTGTGGACTTTGTCAAAAGCAGGGAGGGGTATCAGGATTAAAAGATTATAGGCTTCAAGCCTGGAAATGTTTAACATCATGCACAAAAAGTCCGTCCTTCCTTCCTTCCTTCCTTCCTTCCCTCCTTCCCTCCTTCCTTCCTTCCTCCCTGATCCATATTAAAAGCAACCCACTATGAAAACCTGAAAATACAACAATTGCTAATGAAATAGGATGTTAGTCTAAGCTGTCTGACTGTGATGACTGACAGAATGAACTTTGGAAAGGTTCATTTTCTTCTACAGCATGAGATGAAAATTAATTGTCATCATGTACCTGCAAATCCAGACACTATAATTATTATTTCATAAGGAAGCACTTATTTTGAGATGTTAAGTCCCTCTAAAAGATGCTTGAGCTCACTGAAGGGCCATTAAAATTTGTCAACATCACATCACAGAGATCTTGATGATTTTTTCTTCCTGTTATTTCAGCTAATATAGCCTCACTGACCTCAGCTTTCATTTAAATGTCACATTGAGATTAGATCCAAAGCATGGCTAAATTCTGACCACCCACTTTAATGTCAAAATATATGGCATGGCTGATATGACTCACATTCATAAGCATATTTTATCATTTTTAGTAGCCAGAAAAGTAGCTAATTTTGTTTAGGAAGACAAAAAGGAGCCTGTAATGGGAACCTATTGAGGAGAGAAATCACACGTGTCAGGAGTCCAGCTCAGAAAAGAGAAAAGCTTCAGAGAGCAGCAGCATCTTTTACAGAGTATTTCTTCTCCTATGCTCAGGGATAAGACAGTGTAATTTGACACAGACCAAGATAGAGTTCATCATTTTACAACAACAATTTCTTTAAATGAATAAAAGCTTGCATATCTAAGAGAGAAGGATAGATACTGCCTGTGTAGAAAAGGGTAATTTAGCTGCTCTGCCAGCACATGCAAAGTATCCTTTGTCCTGGCAGGTAGAGCTTATGAGCAAAATACTTTTCTAATCAGACATATGCTGACACATATGATTTCCTCTGCTCACTTCAAAATCCAACTCTTTGCTTCTAGTCCAGGTTCCAGCTAACAGTCAACAGCCTGAACTATCTGGCCAAATCTCATGTGAAAACAGTCACAGGTCAGATCCCTGCAAAATGGAGACTAAAATCATAAGATTTATAAGATAACAATTGGAAGTCCTGCTTGGTTTTCCTAGGAGCCTTCTGCCTTCTAATCTTCAGGATTTACACACTAAAGTTTATCGCAGAAACAAAAAATGTCTCTTCTGCCAGTTGGGATGGGGCAGGGGAAACATTCAATAGCCCTCAGATATTGTACAAACAACAACAACATAAAGCTTTATAACTCCCATGGACCTTCAAAGTACTTTGTGTAACAGTATTAAGGAAGACCTGTGCTTCAGCTGTCAAATCACAGGATCTCTGGGTCTAATTCAACTCTGGGAGTTGGAGACCTGAAAAGACATTTGGGGTCATCCCATTATTCTTTCTCTGGAGGATATTTGACTTTGGGGATGTAGCATAGGTCCTTCAAACCCCAAATTTCACTTCATGTATTTTTCTCTTACCATGCTTGACTGTGTAGATAAGTGAAGCTATCACCTTGCACATGATGTGTCTTCAAAGCAGACAACAAAGTTGTGCCCTTCCTCCTACAATGCAGCTGAGATGTTCAGACATCCTGCAACTCAGCTTTTGCCAGCCCTAAATACAGCCATCACTGTACTCACAAAAAGAAGAAGGTCAAACTGGCAGAATCTGTTGGCTTCTTACTCTCTGTTCCCATTGCAGGCAGCTCTCTCTCTTATATTCATTGTCAAGGTAAATGTTTGCTATGGGATTTTCCCTCTTTGCAAGATCTTGCTGACCATGTTCACTTCTAGCTCAGGAGTTTTCCTGCTGTGTGTCATAATGCACCACACAACAGATGCCTTTGGGACCCAATACGGATGGAGACCCAATACGGATGGAGAAATCTGCTCAGCCTGAATTTGGACTCTGTCTCATTCCTTACTGCTGGCAAAAGAAAAGGATAGATCAGAAGCATGCGGATCCAGAACAGGTGAGAGCTGCCAACTGTTTAACATAAATCAGTAAAGGCACCATGTCATATGGGTTTGCATTACAAAAGGTCACACCAAAAGCATCACTTTTCAGGCATTCAGACAAATCAAACAGGACACCAAATTGATTGAAGCTTAGTGTTCATAGCAATAAAATGTATTCCTTTGTACAATTTGTCATATATTTTTCGTAGCTGCCCAGAACCTAAGTTCTGACTATTCTGATTAAACTTCCTCAGAATGTACTGAAGCAAATGGTTACTGCTATTTTTAATAATAGAAACATGTTTTTTTGGCTCCTTCTAAAAAGCCACTTGTATACTCAGATCATAGCAAGTGCTCAGCTGGTACCAAAGTTGAATGATCACAATCACCCAAACCCCTAAGTTAACCCAAAATCCAGCCTCATGCAAGTGTGCCCTGCTCCTCACCCTGGCATACCATACTTTCCTTCTTCCTCTTACCCCCCACACAAACACTTATATAAACCTCATTTAGGTGACAGCTCCCCTCACACTATTTCGAGTTGATGGGACTCCACTGTGGCTTTGAAGAGTAACCCTTTGGAGTACAAGGCTCCAGAGAATTGTGAGTTTGATACCTTGGTCTGATGAGATGTGTATTTCCTACACACAGCACCAGCCCGGTAATAGAAAACTCCAATTTACCTTCTGATTGCTATTTCATCATTTACCTCTTACATTAAAAAAGAGAGAGAGGTAGTCAGAGAAAGAGAAGAAGAACCTCCCTGGAAAAAAATGAAGACACAGGGTGAATGCTGGAAGATAGATTTGCCTGTCTTACCATCTGAGCTTTGGGTATTTTTGGCTATCTTTGTTTATTTGAGTCTTGAAGTTTGTCCTTGTTTACTGCCTTGAAGCAGAGCTGGAACATATCAACTGTTGTTGCTGTTCCTGTGGTAAATCCTTCTCTAGCTTTCGACTCTTGTTTGATACCCTTCATTTGGCCCGTAGCTCTCATTTTATGCCTTTTCTTACCACTAAGTCTCAGACCATTAACTCCCTACACCTCACAGACATCCAGCTTTCAGACTGCCAGGACAGTCTCATGTCATGGAGCTCACATTGCATGAGAATTGTCCAATGTTCCCCCAAGAGTGGTTTCTTCTTATTCTGTTTAACAACATCCTGCATTTATGTTTCACAGTAATATGGATCAGATGCTGTCTGAAATAGAATAGTAGCTTGTTTCCCTTACAGTACATTTCAACCAGCATAATTAACAGATTCAAAATTGAGACATCTGGTCATATTATTGGAAGCTGTAGAGGGAAAGATGGGATTGTTGCACTGGGATATTGTGGGTGTTTTAGTCATTGGAAGTGTGTATTCCTTGCAGCTGGGATGAGATGAATCAGGAATTTTACAGCTTCTTCTGTTGAAGCTAGGATGGATGAAATAGGTTATTCTCTCAGTGCATTACTTAATCCACAAGAATAAATTATTCCCTTATATAATTACCACTGGATGAAGCTTATCAATTAATGTCCTTAACGCACTTTGAGATTATAATTTGAAAGGCATCACAAGTAGTATTCACATCAATTATTGAAGTGGACATATAACCAGGAGAGAGAGAGAGATTAGCAGGAGGGAAATATTAATGATCAGATTAAATAAAACTTTATGGGCTGTACAACTACTTGCCACAAATATTAATTAAATACATCCTATAGGAATTGATGTGTGGAACCTATGGACATTGACAAATTCAGTGCTCATTTGAAGAGGGCACAGGCTGCCTGCAAATTTCAGAATAAGAAATGGAGTCAAAGCATAACTCAGGTTGTAAGCTCAAAAAGTTCATTATTAGTGTTAGTTTTCTTCATTAAAGTTGGATTCCTCCTCATACGGTCCTTTGGCCACATGTTCTTTTTTTTACCTCTGACCAAAAAGCTTCAAAATAATTTTTTTATTTTTATATATAAATATTTTAATTTTTATTTATATAAATAAACTTATTTATTTATTTATTTATTTATTTACATAAATTATATATATATAAATATTTTTATATAAATTTTTATTGCTTCAAAATAAATATTTGAGCACTAAATCATTACAGACTTTTCTTAAATGAATTGTCATTTTCCACCAGTAAGGCAATTAATTTCAAATTAACTCAGCCAGTGACAAATTTAGGCTGTGGAGATGGAAAAAAAAATAAAATAAATTGTCTGTGCTCGAAGAGAATGGGAGCAGCATGGCAATGTGCTGCTTGCATTTGGTGGCTTGTACAGAACTGGGCACATTGCCTAGGTGGAGGCTTTGCTGCAAGGGGAGCTCAGCATGGTTTTTAAGCTCTGCTTGAAATTCCACAGAAATTTTCCATCATAAAAACAGTTTCTATCACATCTCTAAACCACTGTCACTGAATTACTAAATTACTAGTAAAGTGATTTTTACTTTTTGATGTTTATTTCTGTAAGAATTTGGTTGCTGTTTTTTGGCAATGGGAGAAATATCCTCATGAAATTTGGAAGAAAAACCTCACAGAGAGGTAATGTGCAGTTAGTTGGACTTGAAGGTGGAGCAACTGTGAAATGGGCAGCAAAAAGAGGAGAAATGCAATTTTGGAAGAGAATTCCAGTATCCTACCCTGTTGCTCTCTTTCAGAATACATGTAACTATCCCAGCATTTCTCTTAAAGGAAGATATTAGCTCTTCAGTTAAATATATACTGAACAATATGCAATAACACTATTTAAATTGAATTTTTGAAATCCTGTCACAATCCTTCCCATATTTTATTCCTCACTTCAAGATTCCTGCTGTGATGACAAATCACAAAATGTTCCATTTTTTTTCCTCTTGGCAAAATTATTTGATGAATCACAGAAAATCAAGACAGATCAGGTTGTTCTATACACAAAGAAGGCAGCAGTCAGAGAGCAACTGAACCATAACTACTTCTAGAGTCTCTTAGCAATGCACTTACTGACACTTTATGTAGCAGATAAGACTGCAAAATTTTTATATATTCCCTCTTTTATTATGTAAAAGGAGGACACAGCACTGCAGCCAAGGTGGAATACATAAGAGAGGAGAAGTAAGGTTATTTTTTAAAGTTTAGCTGAACACTTGACATTGTTACCAACCACTTGATCCAACCTCCATACATTTACACTTCTTCCATTATTGAGACAACGGCTATTTTAGTATGCCAATCTGGGACTAGGGAAAAATAATGAAAAATAATATTTTTCAGTCTAAGTAGTTGTTGGGAGGAACGGGTTAAAAGCAAAAGATTGGCAAGGAGGACAGGATGAGAATGGAAGATTGGTGAGGACTGTAAATACACTCAAGTGACCTTGCAGCTGGAAAGTCATAAATGTGGGGGAGCAGTAATATAGAAAAAAAACACATATAATTTACCTACTACCTTTTGTGCTCTTTATATAGATACCACAGGTGTTTGGCAGACTCAGAGGCACCCTGGCACCCTATCAGATGTGCTTGAGCTCCCGATCTTGGTACAGAGAAGATCAAAGAAGCACAATGGGAATCACAGCATGGTGGTAAAAAGTGCACCTGCACAAACCCATTATAAATGGGTGTAAAGAGCAGGCTGGTGATCTCCTAGCATGGACTGAGCTCAGCAGTGCCTGCATCCCTGCTCTGCCTGAGCATCGCTTTGGGGATCCCCCAGTAGGCAAGGTAATGAAAACAAATTTCCTCTGTGTGTTTCAGCCATGGGTCTGTGGTCGTTCTTGCTGCCTAATCTAAACAGCCTAAGCATTTGCAAATGCTGCTATCTTCCTCAAAGTCCATATGTCAGAGTCTACTGACTATGCACAAATGAACTTTCTTATGAAGCACTGAAGACTTTTATCTAGCTATTTTAATTTTGTCTTAAATCTACAATGAAAGCTTGATTCAGGAAGACTCTAGCATTGGAGACCAATCCAGGTGAGATTAAAGGTACACAGAACACAACATTTTTGAGCAATACAGTCTCTAATGCAGTCACAGCAGTTAAGGCTATTGTAGGTTTAACTGAATTGCTTAATGAAGGACGGGTATTGCTTAACTGAATCTTAACTGAAGATGTGAAGTTTATTCACCAGAAGGGAAGGTATTCTGTCTGATGCAGCCTGTATGTGTGTTATAGGAGTTATGTGCTTAAAATTAAACCCTAAACTTAACACAGCAGCTTATCAGTTATTTTAAATTTGAGCAACCTTAACACTTGATAATGCTTAAAGCAGTTACATTGGAACTTTATGCAAATCTACTGTCATTTACAAGCTGAGTACAACCTGTATTTAATGATAAAGAAGGAAGCCTGATGGCAATTAAACTTGAGGAGGTATGTAGAATTCTGCATATCTCCTGTTATTCATAATAGCTATACATTAGCCTAAGTAAAGATTAGAAAAAATTTATACAAATAAATCAGTATTTATGTAATGCATTGTGCAAAACAGAAATTGGCTCTTGGAAAATACGTATTGATACACTGTCCATTAAATAGTTTTATTTTTAGGAATCAAGGGGAATAAGAGTTGTGAAGCTTCTTAAGAGTGTACAGAAATTGCTTACAAGTTGTTAAAATGTTATGCATAAAAATAATTAATTTCAATAGTCCTAGTTGGCTATATATTTCTTAAATCTTTCTTTATCTTGTTTCTGCTGTAGATGTGCTACCTCATATAATTTCAAAAAAATTATCTTTACTGATTCATCCAGTACAGGTTGGCATCATAACCCATCTTGCAACCTGTGATCAACAGGATGATGCTATATCATTGCTGCTCACTGACCAGTATGTGCTGTGAACTTTCTGCCCCAACCCATGGACCACGAGAAGAGTACAAACATCATAACCTTTCAGCTCAGCACATCACTAATAATCAGCAGTAGCCAAGACTAAACCTACCACTCAGGCACAGGGTATCGAGAATGATTGTAGGTAGATTTTTCATGCCCTGCTTTGGGCAGTCTGAGCAGAAAAGCCTACAGCCTCCCCAAGTTTCCAATGAAGCGTGCTGTCTTTATTGCTTTTCTTAATCCCTACTGCATTACTTATGATATATAGGGTAGAAAGATTTGGTATTTCATTTTCTAACATTACACACAGATCAATTGTCAGTAAGTTAACCTTCCTTTGTTAGGAAGTCTATAACAAGAGATGGGATTTTCCAGTTGTGAGGAATGTTTTAACAATTCGTGTCCATAAAGAACAATTCTGTTTGAATCCTGTCTGCCTCTGGGCCCTGCACTGGCAATTCAATTCTTGAACCACAGCTGCAGTGTGTCCCAGTCTCCCCCTCATTCTAGTCAATTTATCACTCCTTAAATTTATGAACCTGTTTGCTTTTGTTATTCCAGACTTCTATTTCTAACACTGCTATAGATGTGTCTGTGAATGGCTGGGGAAGAATGTTTTAATTACCCGTGAAGCTGTTTGTGTTTGATGTCTGGGAGTTTCAGAACAACTGATAACAACTAGTGACTGTTATGGGATACTATGCGGATCTTTGGTATCTGGTTAGGGGGGGCCGAGAGATAAAGAGGAAGGAGAAAGAAGCTGAAGGACGGCTGGGAGACAAGACTTGAAGAGAATGTTCTATAAACTTGGTATGGTGCCAAGTAAGTACAAAGGGGGAGAGGAAGACTACGAGCCTTCAGCATGAAAGACCCCTAGAGACCCCCAGAAGAGACCCCCAGAGGAGACTGCGCATGCTCCAGTAGGAGGGACTGGACCCCGGAAGTTAATTATAATAATCTATTTTTTTTGAAGTAGTAATGAATATGTATTAGTCTAGGAGCATAAAAATCAGCTGCTTGATGTAACTGGTGTGCGTCCTGGTGGAGCGGAGACTCCCGGTGCACCCAGCGCTGTTTGCTTACCTCTATTCCTTTATATTATTTCAATAAATCCTATTTTTTTATTTAATCCTAATTTGAATCCTGAGCCATTTAAAACACAGTGATCTTCCATCTGAGAATTTAAATTTCTTTTACTTTAGGCCACCTTTTCCATAAAGACTTTCCATAAGATTTGCTCCTTAGCTTAGCACACTTAAAAATTCCATAAATTTAGGTAGTTCCATACTTTTTGTATGTATTCCAAATCTGACTTCTTTTTTTTCTATTTTCTGTGGGTTTTTTTTTTGTTCATGTGTTTGTTTTTGTGGTGTGGGTTTTTTTTTTTTTTGATTGTTTGTTTTGTTTTGTTTTGTTTTTAGTTCAAACCCAAGTAGCTGGAAAATGTTACTTCATAAAACTGCTTGAAATAATAGAAAAAATGTTCTGAAGCACCTTGTGATTTAGATGTTCAACAACATGTGTCCTCCGGCTGGAAGTTATGTCTTCAAAGTAATGTCCAAAGTAGTGGCCCAGAACAAATGAAAAGCTATTTCCATAAAGATAGTAGTTTAATGCAAATTACTCCTTGCTAGTAGCACCATCTTTTAAGCAGCCCTCTTAGTGAGCCCATCACCATCAGAAGGTGGTGGCACAATACATCTCAGCATCAGTTATGTAGAGCTCTGTCAAAAGAATCTGTTGAACCATTTTAAGAGAATGGATAGGTTTTGCAGAACTAATTTTAAAAATGTCAAAATTAAATTCAAGTTATTCCCCTTTTAAAACACCTTTTCTTACTTTTTCAGGTGTTTACTCTGCGAAGCATGCTTATAGAAAAAGCTGTCATCAGACCTCACACAAACTTCTAGCTGCTTTGCTGAGGTCTTGGAGCTGATTACAAAGGAGAGAGTATGTGTTTAGGGGTTTGTAGAAAACAGACAGTGTAATTAAACAATATTGAAATGAATTTTCTGAAAAAGGACTGTCCATTCCCACAGATGAAATGTGTGCTTATTTGTGGAGGACTTTATGAATATTTGGTTCTAATCCTATTATATAAGCAGCAAAGGTTAAATAAACTAACCATACAACCCAACACAAAGCTGTTGGCAAAGCTGACAAAATATATACACAGACCATCATAAAGCTGGAGATTAAGAGAGCAAATGTCTCATGTGAAGATTCAACCACCAGCTAGCTCACTGATGGTTTCTGTAGCAGCTGCCCAGACATGCTAGATGTCTCCAAGCTGGGAGAAGAGAGCAAATAGCAGTTAATGGAGCTCACCAGAACATCAGCATAAGAAGGCTTGGCATATTAATCCTGAGAAACTCCCTGACTGGTACTTACGTGACATGATCTTGTTTTATCCAAATCACAACTTTTAATTTGTCTTGGAATTTCCTCCTTTTGACAAACCTGAAGAAGTAGGTAGTATGATGGTTTGGTCAGCAGTCAGCTAAAAATAACAGAACCAGTGTACTGCTAGTTCCTAATGGAGCATGTCTTCCCCCTGGTGTTTTGGAGGGAATCTGTTCCTGATTTCTCTAAGCCAAGGGCAAAATTTTGAACAGCAGACAGTCTGAAAGCATCCCACTGTGTCCTCCATACATATCCTAATCCCAGTGATCGTTAGTAGTTACTTGCATTTCTATCCTCCTCAGTCCAGTGCTTCTTTTCTGTTAAAAAGCGAGCTAATTAATGGCTACCTTTGTATATCAGAAATAGACTAATTAAGTCAATTTTAAATAAAGCCAATAACAGAAACAAAAGTTCCTATTTGTTTGAACAGGCTTTAAAGGAAGCAGTTTAGGAAATTATTTTTCAAGTGTGCAATTCTAGTAATTGGCAAGAGCAAAAAAAAAAATAAAAATGTTCCACATCCATTAAGGCCATAACTGCTCAGATATCAATGACTCTCTCAGTGACACTAAAGTCAGATTTGCAAGGGAATTCAGACCTCCAAATTCCCAGCCTTTCTGGAAAACTGTGTATTTGCTTAGTGCTGAAATACCTGCTGAGCACTTATTTCAGTCATTAGTTTTTAGAGGCAAAAACTCTGATCCAGTAGGAGGGAGCTGTTCTCCACGCATCCATTACCAACAGGAAAACAAACAACATTTTTCTGAAAACAAACAAACAAAAAAATAAAATAAAATAAAAATAAATTAAAAAAAAAAGAATGATTTTGCTTTTCATCATTTATGTAGTAAGAAAAAGGTGGGAGTCAGGTGGAAGAAAACAGAAAGAAGAGAAAATAATTCTTTAGGGAAATCCAATACCCAGTATCTGTGTTGATATTTATTCATCTAAAAGACTGTTGTGTACACTCTAGTGCTATAAATGAAAGATATAAAATCTTGATTATTTTCCTGCTAACTGCAAAATCCCCTTGGTGGAAACAAATATTTTACTACTTTTTTGAAGTTTAAACTGCTAATCCTTTTCACATCTAATATTCCTATTACATAGTAAAAATCCACCAAGGTCAAATGCAAGGACGCCCCACTGAGTTTGAGGAAATGAGTCAGGCCACTGTTGTTTTATCAGAAATTCCTAACAAGAGATTTCCCAATAAGAAATAGCATTAAGGAACAATTAGCATGCAAAAATAATCAGCAATCTGATTTTGCTACCTAAATACAAGCCAAAGCCCCAAAACTGGGAAGTACTCTTCTGTTGGTTAAGACAAAGCTTTGGGTGCTAGCTTCCCTGAGGTCTGGAAAAGGCAAAACAATAGCCCAGTTCCTTCCATGGGCTAATCCTTCACCAGTTACACCAGTACAAGATGCTCCAGTGGCTCTGATGGAATCACTTGCAGAGATTATATCTACAAACAGAAAAGAGAAACACACTGCATTGTCATGGCAGTTATTCTTGTGTCCCCTACAAAGACACTCTGCCTGACCTGAAGTTTGACCCAAATAAGCCGTCACACTTCAGTGCTATGATAATTATCCAGAAGTAGGCACTTCCACTCAATCTAGCATTTCTCACATGCAGTCTAGTCTGAAGTGCATCTTTGCAAATGCTGCATTTGCAGCTACCCCACCATTCTATCCAGCCAGCACTCATAGTTAAACATGCTAATTGAAGTGACACTGTGAAATTCCCAGTTACTGTTACTGCCTCCTGGTGATTTCTGTGGGGCATCTTGCACTTCCCTGCTGTGCTTAATTGGCTGACTGCAAGGAGGTGGACACCTGAAATGGCACAGTGCTTTCCACATGTTATCACACTGAATCATTACCATGACCTGAAAATATTTACATATACTGCAGAACATTGCTATCAATCATCCTGCACACTCACTGGCTAATGTGTAAGAATGTGAGCTTTCAATATTTAGAATGTGGTAAAAATGACTGATCACAAAATCCTACCACACAGTGCTCCCTGATACTAGCAGTTCAGCCTCTCACTGATGTTCATAAATATTAGTCTCAATGAAAAGAACAGGATTTGCAGTGATGAGAGCTCATCACCACCACGAGTCTATTACAGATCATTGCTACATTCTATCCTGCTTGACAAACAGATTAGTTGTGTACCTTGGCATTATTCTATAGCATTAATTAGATAACAAATTTATTATTCACAGAGTCTCAGAAATAACAAACGATGAGTTTTGCTCTTTTGTCCCATTATACTCTTTCTTCCCCTCATTCCAACTAACCATTTTATTGATCATATTTTATTTAACTTACATTCAACCCCTAAAATTTGACAAGGACCATCCACAGAGTACCAAGCTAATAAAGACAGTGCTATTAGGCCTGATATTTTCTTCATTCTAGACAAAAGATAATTATTTTTTTCTCTGATAACTTGTATACCAATAAAGTATCTACTCCTGTAAGTCAATCCTAGTCACTTTATCTGCTCTCTTTATTTGCATTACTTCCAATATTTTTGAATTATCCTACTATAATAACCTTAAAATTCAAACTTGTTAGCTGATGCTATGAAGTGAAATGTGCTCTGATAGCTAACTCAAATGGGATGGAAATGCAGTAATTAATTAGACAAAGTAAATATTATGCCATTAGCACTAAGACATGCTAATGGTGTTAAACTTACCTCATTTGCTTGCATCAATTAACTCTTTAACTGCCTATTGAAATTTTAGTATGGGGATTTCACAATGACAAAAAAAAAAATGAGAGGAATAAAAACTTGATCAGTAATTCTATCAAACTGTACTGTTTGATGTGTTCTGTGTTTGTTATACTGACAAAGGACCTTGATTCAGTTTCAAAATCAAGTGATCAAAAGTTAAGAAAGAGTTAAAAAAAAATGATGTTGCCCATGCAAGACTAGTTCTTATGTATCTTATAATTAGTCTTTAGTCAGCGTCAGGGAGCTCTGCTTTGAGGATAGAAACAAACTATGTCAGTGGCTGCTATCTGTAGGACATGAAAGTTGTGTAGCAGATGAAATGCAGAACTGCATGATAAAATATCTCTTGCCCTGCTCAAATAGATCTTCTGGCTCAGACGTTCACAGTACCAGCTCTAGTCTATCTTCTTTCCTCCCCTGCTCCATCTCCATGCATTCTGCTTGCAAAACTCTCATCCCACTTTCTTCCTTCACCCTCATTTTTATCCCAACCCAGTACCTCTTTCATGACTCCTTAACCATCAGCTACATCTCATCTCTTGTAGCAGATTCCATCTGCAAGGAAACTTCACACACACATCATGTGCTTACCTCTACAACATGAATCTTAAAGAATATTAACTTAGAAATGTTGGTGAGAGGATAAATAATACTATTGCCTTTCAGACAGGAATAGTCCTAGGAGGGAATGTCATAAATATTTGCAGCAAGTAAGTTTACAAGAGCTTCTTGGGGTTAGAGAACAGTTTCATGGCACTTTTCTTATGCTGGTATACAAGAGAAAGACATTCTTATGGCACATTATACTTCTTTAACTCAGCAGTGTTTTCCAGAGGATTGTGTGACATTTTCAGCTAAGAATTACTTTTGAATTCTAATCCTACATGACTTTTTGCACAGCCCATGCAACTTGCCTGTGACTGGGCCGTTATACTTTATTTATCTAATAGGAGCATCTTGAATATGAGGGACAATGGTTACAGATAGCAGCCTATGTGTATGACTGGCTGGTGCAAATAAGGCCAGAAGGAGAAAGTGGCTCCCTTAAGCCTTTCTTCCCATTAAATCCACATCATTTCCTACCAGACAACACAGAAAACAGCAGTGTGACTGTGTAGTATCTTTATCAGTGACACGGGCAGTGAAATTGAGGGTGCCCTCCACAAGGTTGCTGATGGCACCAAGCTGTGTGGTGGGGTTGACACGCAGGAGGGAAGGGATGCCATTCAGAAGGACCTGGGCAGGCCTGAGAGGTGGGCCTGTGCAAACCTCATGAGGTTCAACAAGGCCAAGTGCAAGGTCCTGCACCTGGTCTGGGGCAATCCCAAGCACAAACACAGGCTAGGCAGAGAATGGATTGAGAGCAGCCCTGAGGAGAAGGACCCAGGGGTGTTGGTGGATGAGAAGCTCAACAGGAACCAGAAATGTGTGCTTGCAGATCAGAAAGCCAACCATGTCCTGGGCTGCACCAAAAGCAGCATGGCCAGCAGGGTGAGGGAGGGGATTGTCCCCCTCTGCTCTTCTGTCATTAGACCCCACTTGGAGCCCTGCATTCAGCTCTTGGGCCCCCAGCACAAGAAGGACATGGAAGTATTAGAACAAGTCCAGAGGAGGACCACACAAAGATGATCAAGGGGCTGGAGCACCTCTCCTGTGAAGACAGGCTGAGGGAGTTAGGGTTGTTCAGCCTGGAGAAGGGAAGGCTCCAGGGAGACCTTACAATGATCTGTTTGCTTTGAGATACTTTGCAGCAAGGCTGAAATAGTTTTATCAACCAAAGATGTACACTGGAGAGCAGAAGATACAATTCTGCTGAAAGGACACACTTCTACCCCTTCTATCAGGAAATGAGCAGGATGAGGGTTGGAAGGCTGGAACTATAAAAATACCCAACTTCAAGGGCCAGATGGCTGATACCATTGGGAAAAACAGTGCTACAGTGCACCACTGCAACACGGTGTTACGTGAGTGCTTGGTGGATTTCAGACTCAGTGCTTTCTAGCAGTTCTTTATGAAACATAATTACAACAGCGACAACAGCACCAAAGCACACACATACACACATACAAAACAAACAAACAAAAAAATAAAATAAATTGGAAAGAAAGAAAAAAGAAAAGAAAAGAAAAAAACTCTTCTCTGTTTCTGATGAATTTATTATGAATTTTGAAACCTGAGTAACTGGAGCTAGGACTGTGCTTTGTGAAACGCTGCTATCTGATCCCAGATCTGGTATTTCCTGAAGAGTGTGTTCATTTTCTTTCACACCAGGGATTTCTCTGGGAGATTTTCACGGCACTATGTTAGATGAGATGAACTGTAGCCTAAAAGCAAAAACAAGCAAAACATAAAAACTGAAACCTCCTTTATCCATTAATTATAAAGAGAGCAACAAATAACCATCTCAGCTATAGGTGTCTCAGTTCAACATAATCCAAGTTCTGTTTACCAGGAATAATCATATAAAAGGCAGCAAATATTCTCAGGCCCTTTGTGAGCTGTGCTCCCATTTATCTGCCTTTTGTCTTCTTTCTTCTGCAGCAAGTATTTTTCTTTAGGTGGATGTTTCAGATGAAGTGAGTCATCACTGAACACCCTGGAATATCTTCAATAGATAGAAATTGGATGGTTGAAAACTATTTCAATTTAAAATGACAGGAGCAGTGGGCTTACCTGTTTTACTAATCTGATTTATTAGTGGTCCCCTGCCAAGTAATTTGGATGAGATTCCAACCACATGAGCCCCTTCATGTTCTTAGTCAATTACAGACAATTAAGACAAAACTGTCATTTCTTATGGAGTCTGCAGTACAATGAAAACCTAGTGAATTCAATTTCTTTCTTTTACCCAGTTGGTCCTTAACCCAACAGTAAACAGATGGAGCACACAGTTAATTTGGGAGGTCTGAAAAACAAAGAGAAAGGCAACTTTCAGTCAAATTGTCTCTGAAAATTTTTATTTATTCTTTGGAAATATGCCTAATGTTAAAGGTTTATTAATAAAAAAAAAATCATAACCCTGTAATGCTGTACTGCCATTACCACTAATAAGTGATGGAGTTTGTACTGAGTTTTCAAGGCCTCCAGAGAAGGTTGGTCAGGCTTGCTCTGTCTGTACTTTTCTTGACCTCCACAAACAGTACAAGCTGGGTCTGGACAAAACTGCCTTTAGGGGTAACAAAGAGAAAATGACAAGAATTTCCAACATATGTAAAATGCACTACATGCAACAAATTTGGCTGCAATATGGAGTTGCAGACCAATGAAGAAAGACCAATGTATAAAGGTGTGTTAGTAAACCCATAAACATGACCCCAGGTGGGCTGTGGAATGATGAAGAGGAAATCACCACTGTGAACACTCTACTCCTCCAAAGGACTGCAGATGTTGACAACTGGCCATAGCCCCACTTTGCCACCACCACCAAAATGAAACCATTGACCTTAGGACCCAGAGAAGCAGGGAAGGGGTGAGAAAGAAAAGGGGTAGAAACTGGGCAGGGTAAAAATTATAAAAAATAAATAAATAAACAAATTTAAAAAAACAAACAAACAACAACAACAAAAAAAACAATGTAATGATAATTATTACATTATTATTATATTAAGCTTTTTCTGCCTTGAAATATTCTTTCTTTTTCAGTAATTATTAGATGAGGACTATTACTGATTCTTGGATTAGACAGTTTAAGTTTTCAGTCATAATAACAATAAATTCTTGTTTTATATATAGAATATGTTTCCTCTGAAACTCCCAGTGTCCCATGCACTCCCCATATCTTCCTCACCCTTTGCATCCTTTTCCAGTGTGGTGGCCACACTGGAAAAGAACTGATGTCAAGCAAAGTGTTATTTCCAGTGATTTTTTCTGGAAGGGTACATACATCAGAGAGAAGGAAAGATTACTACCTGCTTTGTTAATGACAGAACCCTACTCAGTTTTACTATCTGAAAATTATTAGCATTTCAAAACTATTTCATTCCAACAGAAAGTGAAATGTAGTAATAACTACCTGTGAAATCCCTATAGCATAGAAATTCTGACAGCAGTACAGCAGCAGCGTTTTTTCACACCATAGTTACTCCTCCTTAGTATACATATGCATTTGTTCCAATGTTCTTTTCCTGATTGTTTTAGCTACAAAATTAGCCATATTTAAGGAAACAAAAGTTTCTCCAATGCTGTTTGAGTCTCAAGCAGGATGGTGATCAAAATAAAAGTTATATATTCAATACAAACTCTCAACATTACCATTCTTTCTACTTTCACACCTCAATCTTTATGGCAATGCAGAATAAATACCACATATGCTGAAACCTAGAATTAATCCTTCAGTACTTTTTTCTTACCCACAACACATTTCTACTATGGATCGTACAAGCTAATTCTCATGCAATTTATACATTTATATTACTACTTTTATCAGTGTACATCTATAGAAAGGAAGGCTGAGACTTGTAGAAAATCTAACAGGACAAATTTTAAATAATTTATGATTTGCATTAGGAGATTCATTTAATCAGAAAAATGAATAGACTTGATGTCTGAAAACAAGCAGTCAAAATCAACTTGTTATGACAAATTATTTGTTTTGTGCTGACTGATAGAGGTTATTTATCACAAGACTTTCCAATCTTTGGCCTTCAAGCAAACTTGTATTTCCATCTGCTCAAAATTTTCTTAGTAAAATCTTTTGCAGAGCTCATACTCCAGAATTTATTGGTCTGCTCTTTGTGGGTAACTCTCAACCTAAGGTTATTGAAACTATAGTAACTTGTATACTGCTGTACAGTTATTGAACCACACTGACTTGTGTTGTTGTACTGCTTATTGATGATGGATCAGGAGGGAGCAGTATCCAAAAATTAAAAAGAGAAGGAGTGTTACAAATAGACAATGAAAAAGAAGTGAAGACTGCTGTTCTCCCTCGCAGCTGATGCTGACAACAGCACAACTTCAGCTCCACACAACCTTTTCACTAGGGTGATGGGTTTAGATGAAGTGATCAGACTGATACACATTTCCCATACACCTCACAGAGCCATCTCCCACTCTTCTCCAGGGACTGCCTTGTACCCTTACCTTCTTCTCTTGTCACATCTTCACACCAGTCATCCTCTCCTTTCATCCTGCAGGAGGATGACAAAGACTTCCTACTGTCCCAGCTTCAGGCTGTTATTTCTCCTGCTTGCTTCTACCAGGCAATCCCTTCTCCCTTTTTCCCGTCTAGATTTATATTATGCTTTGAAGTGATGTGACAGCTAAATTAATGGGTAAATCATGTCATAGATCATTCTGAGACTTAATAGGTCTATTACCGCCTATCACCAAAGGCTTTCTCTCTGGGTAAGGTCAGAAAAATTGAGCATTCAGTAATTTATACCCTGTTCAGACAGAGAAACGTCACTAATTAGCATGGAAATATCTCCATTACCAGTTGGTTGTTCAGGTCAGATACATATAGTTGGGAGCTCCAGGATAGAGGACCGCATTATTGTATTTGCTTTCCTGGCTAAATTCTGGTTACCTAAGGGGAAGTTAATTTTTAATAGTTTCAACCACAAAAGGTTGAACAGCTCCCCACTCAGTTTTATGATCAAATCCCTTTTTGTAACTTTTGAGTTATCAAGCTGATTTATCTTGTGTAAACTAATTATCTACAAGCCCTCACTGGGCAAAAGAGATACAAAAGAGCCCCCACTGTGGTGGGTACTCTCTGCTCCTGCCCTTGACATAGGCCTTGCTCAGGGTTGTGAGACACAGGAGGCCTCAATGTGATCACTCCTTGAACTGGAGATCTCATTGACAAATGGGGCCCCAGGCACAGCTCAATACCATGAAATCTCTCATGGAAAAATAATGAAGCATGTCAGAGTCCAGGAAAAGCAATGGATAAGGAATCTGAGATTGACTACAAGACAATAAGTTTATGTAATAAATATGGCACATCATCTCTTTCAACAATCTTTCCTACAATCGAAGGAAAAGTCATCTCAATATCATTCCTCTGTTATCTACAGAGTATGTTGAAGCCTGATGCTGCCTGACTTCACACATCCCATCCTACCTTGTTGCAGTTCTTTTTATGTCATTCCAGTGATTTTTTGTTTGTTTGTTTTTGTTTTGTTTTGTTTTTAGAAAGGATCAACTCAACTGGGAATACTGGAATTCCTTCTCCCAGTCTGGAAAGCAGTTCAGGAGCTTTGAAAAGCTTTTTGCCACAACCTGCCTATCAACAGCGGTTCCACGAATCTGGAAGTGTTCACAGGTTAAATTGGTCCTACCTTTTGTCCTTTATCATACAGGGAGAGTGTCGTGGTTTAACCCGGCAAGGCAGCTAAACACCACACAGCCGTTCGCTCACCCTCCCCCCTTCCCTCTCTGGGACGGGGGAGAGAAATGGAAAGTGAAGCCCGTGAGTTGAGATAAAGACAGTTTAATAAGACAGGAAAATAATAATAACAATAATAATAATAGTACAATGATGATAATAGTACTACTAATAATAATGTGTACAAACAAGTGATGCACAATGCAATTGCTCACCACCCGCTGACCGATGCCCAGCCTAACCCCGAGCAGTCCGGCCCCCTCCCCCCGGCTAGCCACCCCTATATATTGTTTAGCATGACGTCAGATGGTATGGAATACCCCTTTGGCTAGTTTGGGTCAGCTGTCCTGGGTCTGTCCCCTCCCAGCTCTTGCTGCACCCCCAGCCTGCCCATTGGCAGGACAGAGCAAGAAGCTGAGACGTCCTTGGCTTGGTGTAAGCACTGCTCTGCAACAATTAAAACATCAGGGTGTTATCAGCACTCTTCTCATCCTAAGCCAAAACATAGCATTCTACCAGCTACTAGGAAAAAAAATAACTCTGTTCTAACTGAAACCAGGACAGAGAGGTAATCATTTAGATCCTACAGAAACAGAAGAGGAGCTTAGGTTCTTTGAATTCAGTACTCAGGCCTTTTGTCCACACAAGGCCCTAACATTAGGTCAGCTTGATTTTATCCTAGAGCATTGGGAGAGAAATCCCTGATGGACTGATCCAAAGCACAAAATCATTATTTCTAACATTAAGATGTTTCTGAACTAAGCAAAATATGAAACAGTAATATTTTATAATCTTAGTATAAATGGCAATACAGGAATTTAATCTAATATAACATCATTCAAGTGACTTATTGCCAAACATTATTTGGCACATGACAGAGGGAATAGCATGTTGCTGAACTGATTATACCCAGGTTATCTACTAATCAAACGGATTAAATTTGATAGGAAATGTAAAGTGGTAAGCTATCTTCTGCATGTCATAGGTGTTATGGTTGTAAACCTCAGTAAATATTTATTCTTAGAAAGAATTCTGTTGTTGTTGCCATACAGTGATACATATCAAGTTGTCCCATTTAGAAATATTAAATATGAAATGATTAAATACCTATTGTACTAGGTATTGTCATATACTGGGTAGATGTGATTACAATATGACCTCATTTTTGAAATTATTATTGCTCTTGTATTTGTCACTTTTTCACAAGAAAAAGGCTAAGCACAAGAAAAACAGGAACATTATGCTACCACCACAGAAAATGTTGTCCTCAATGTCTGTGTCTGCAGGAGTGGTCAATGGGACAATGATTTTGACTGGGTGAGTATGTCTACTACAGTCTGGCTTATTTCTTGGTGCAGCGCTTTCACTACATTTGAAAACTTTTGCCAAATGAATTACACTATTAAAATGACAGCACAAAGACACTGCAACAAGGTCAATGCTGATGGAAAGCTGATGTAATTGTTACCAAAATGATAACTAAAGGGAAGCCACAGGATGGGGGGAGAGGTGTTTGTTTTCTGTCACCTTTTCTTCCAAGAATATGGTGGTGAGAATTGGTGTTGCATTATCAAATACTATCCAATACATCCAATAGTGACAGATAGCTTCATTACCAAACTGTCAGTGGATCTATTAACAGCAACCCTCTTTTGCCAGCTTTAATGTCAGGGAAAATTTTTCACAGAGGATTGCAAGGGGCAGCCCCCAGCTAGATTTTACCACCTCAAAGGGATGCCTTTACTGCTCATGTCATGAAATAGTTCTATCATTCCTCCCAGAAGAAAAATAAATCTTTAATTCTACTAAAATACATGTATTTACTACAAATTCATGGAAGGAAAAGACTATACATTTCATCCAGGAGGTCATGCATGGACTGATGTTGTACAATTACTCATCTCTCCTTAATCAAGGTCATTATTCTATCCTCCAGTGGCTCTAATCCTTCAAAGGTGTTGCCAAAAGGTCATCTTAGTCATTTTGCCAGAGAGACAGCCTTACTTCTTGCAGCCTACCAAATCCAGAAGCTGAGGCTCATTCACTTCTGCACCCACAAGATCAGACTCCAGATGAGACATTCCCTCCACTATCTTTCACACCTATGACCTTATTACCTTTGAACCCAACCATCCTTGAAAATCTCTCCAGCATACATCTGTAGATAACTCATTTTCTTTGTGGCATACATGTGGAAAATACACTATTATCTCAGTCTCATCTCTAGTAATATTCTTTGTGTACCCATTGAATGAGCCACTCATTCATGAAACCCTCTGGATGCTCAGCACTGCTGCAATCCTGGGGGATGTGGAATATTGAGAACAAGAAGAAACAACATTAAATTACTCATGTTTTCCATCTGGGGCTTTGAACATCTGGCACTTTGCAGTGGCCATATTACCAGCCACCCTGAAAAAAAAAATAAATGAATCAGCCCACTTTTCTCTGAAATCACAGACTGAAAAAAAAAAAAAAAAAAAAAAAAAAGAGAGAGAGAGAGTTGTGGTAGTGATGGTAGTGGTGTTAGAATTATAATAAATAAGTGCCACTGGTTTTGCTCAAGTTTTCATTCTATTTTTTCCTCTCTGCCCTGGAAATTAGTTTCTTACATTTATTTTGCCTTAGAGAGCAAACAATTGCCTTGAATATGATTTTATGATAAAAATATGGGAAAATGAAAAGTGTCACCAGATTTAAAATCTGATATCCTTACAAAGACAAGTGATTTTCTAGTTATTATTTTCATGTTATTACAGAGAACTAGATTATACTCCCTTTATGCACAAGCACGGCACATTTCTACAACCTCTGAAAAAAGTTCTCAACAATTTCTTCAAGTGCCCTATAATATGAGCTCCAAAGGAGACACATTTTATTATCAAATCTTCTCTTCCCCAGTCTCCTCAATAAAGGCAATGATCCCAAGTGCATTTGATTCCAAGGGAACTCATCTTAAAATGTGAGCCAGTGAATTGGAACATTATAAAATGTCTGAAGGGAAAAAAAAAAAAAAGTATATTAAAAAGTATAATAAAAAGTATTAAAAAATATATAAACCACTGAATTAACCATTACTATTTCAAATCGGTATGATATCAGCAGTTTTTATTGACAGTTTTTAATAGAAACCAACCACTATTTGTAAAGATATTGTCATATAGAATCTGTCATTGAGATGGACTCTCTACTTTTTGTAGTATTATATATATGTCCCCTGTGTCCTCAACAAATCAAATAGCTAGTCAGATAAAAATGAACACTACCTATGAGTCTTCGGAGACCCAAACCCAAAGGATCCCAAGAGGAAATGTGTTACAGAGAAGTGCACTGAAGTGCTTGTAGCTGATTGTAGAAAGAGCTGAATGTAGAAATATTGACTCCACTGATGTATTTCATTTAGCCATTAGAAGAACCATCTGGCTAAAAGCAATCTGAAAATAAATGTTTCGTTATTTTCTTATGAATAGATATATATACAGTATATAAAAATTTAAACTATCCTATGACAAAATTAAGGCCAAAATAAAACATATTTTGATCTGAATCTCTTGACTATTAATGTCAGAGTTGATGTATCACAGATGGATAATTCTGTTTGTGTGCTGCATAAGGCAGCAAGATGGGTTAGCAAATCCTTTATGACAGCTGAGTGCAAATGACTCTAAGTATTCACTCTTTCCCACTCCTGCATTCTCAGAAGTCAAGTAACTTTCAGCAGAATGACAAAAGAAAGCTAAAGTCAAGTGAGGACCATGGCACCTGAGACATTTCTGAGGCTGAGGCTTCCCAAGGAAGAAGAGTCCTTGGTTTGCTTTTGGATCCAGGAATATCTAACAGGCAACTTCAAGTCAAGCATCTGAACTGGAGTAGAACTGGAAGCTGTGTTGTGTTCCCTTTTGGTACACAAAGTTATGGACTCTGCTCATCTAATGTGTCCTTGACGGGTTACATTTTAATAACTGCAACAGTGAGCTTTGTTTCCAGCCCCATTCCTGCTGCTTTTCTGGAGCTCGACATTAGGAAGTCTTCGTCCCATAGACAAGAGAAAAAAAGAAGTGTAAGAACGAAAGAGTAAAATACCCTCTTAAGGGAACTGAGGCTTCACCCTGCTCTAATATGACTCATGGCTCAAACTCCTGTTCCATATTCTTCTCCCTTTGATAAAACTTTTATTTCAGACCTGTCTTGCCAATAAGAACTCAAAGTAGATGTAAATCTTTGTGTTGGAAAGCTCAGAATTCAAATTCAACATTATCATAACAAATCAGTAACCTTTTGATTATTACAATGAAATTGAAGACTTTGGTGGTTCTTGATGGTTCTTCTAACACATTTTTCAGTTTCTTGTGGATAAGACAGTCATATATTTATAGACCAGTTGCCTTTTTTTTTTCTTTTTTTTTTCTTTTTTTTTTTTTTTTTTTAGTGACTTAAATGGAGTGTCTCTATTTTGCTTGGCCAGCTCACTTCTGACTCAGATTATTTTGGACCAGCCATTGCTGGAACCACTCCATAGTTCTTAATTCATTATAAAAAATATATCTCTTCCAAATCCTGAATTAGCATTTTGCTTATACACTCATTTAAACTGAGTTAATGAGACTTATTAAAGGCTTAAACAGAGAGATCCCATTCATATTTATTACTATTTGTAGAACTTCAGCTGAAAAGTACCACTGTCACCCACAAAATATCCTCTCATTGAAGCTGAGCTTTGAAAATAATTTTTTTTTCCCCCAGGCAGTACTATCTACGGCAATTTTATGCTTTAAAAACATAGTGACAGTTTACTAATTGTATTGCTTTTGGCTGTCTGCTCCTTCCCTCATTCATACATCATTTAGTTTCCTTTTAGGTGCTGAAAACATCAGCTAATCTGTAGAAAAGGACAGCTGGTTTGAACTGATGTTTTCCTATAATACTCTTTTTTTATATTCTCTTGTGTACCATCATGGTACATCAATAATTTATATAGCATTTAATTAAGCAATAAGACACAAGTGGGCATGTTTTCTTTAGCTATTCTATGCACATCAGCAAGGCCTTGTTCCCTTTAAGGCCTTGAAGCATGTATCGCAATGGAAGTAATAGATCTATGAACACATTCCCTAGAGTACTTTACTGCTCTTGTTTTACGTTTTATGTCCTTTCAATTTATTTTGAGGACTTTTTTTTCCTTTTGATTTGGATTTTTCAGGTCAAACCTAGAGAATATTCTATTCCTTTGGCTATTTATATCCTTTTATATGACGAGTACATTAATAAATAAAACAGTGTTGTCCTATACATTGCACTGAACTATTTTTCTAAAAATACTGCTCAGGCCTCACAGGAGTAGGCAGCCAGCAGAGTGTGTGGTCTTGAGGCCAAAAAATCAGAAATCATTAGATTTGTTCCTTGCTACTTTAGTCAATACACCTGTAGACAGTGTATTTCTTGATATTTCTTTTGGTTTCAGCAGGTTTCCTGGAACATATGAAATTATCAAGATCGTGCTTTAAAACACTCCAAACGCTCAGGCTTTCTGTCCTGCAGCAGGCTAGGTGTATGGATTCATGCAATTCACCACTAAACATAAATACTTGCATCCTGTTTGCAGGTCAAACAGTTTACTTCTCACAAACATTCCTCCACATCTGTGAAAATAAGAGACATTCACAAAAATATCTCAAACTAACTCTCCCTTTTCACTTACAAATTATATATATATATATAATAATTTTATATTTATAATAGTAATTTTATATTTATTTATACATATATATATATTTTTTAATTTTTATTTTTTTTTTCTGCAAACATGTCCTTTCCTACTTTTCAGAGGTTTCAGTTCAGTGACAAGTGATTAGACACAAACCCAATCAAAAATCTCCTGTCAAAGTATTTTCAACAAAAAATGTCCAGGACATACTGACAAAATACTTCTTATCTTTAATGAAATGTTAAAACATTTCAAAGAAAGTTTCAAAGAAAATTTTGTCTCTAATGCCTACAGGTGGCTTGAGAAACTTAGACTGGGGAGCAATCTGAAAGTCTAGTGCCCATGTTTAGGTTCCCTTTGTAGCTGATGAAGAGACATGGGCATAAGTATGAAACACTTCAATTCCTCTCAAATTAGACCTCTAGACTGGAAAAGATGAACCTTGATTTTGAAACATCTTTTACATATCAATTTAAAAAGAGGGCTCAAGGTGGCTATCTTCAGTGTAGACATACACACAGCCCATATGGGAAGCTGTGAGGTGTGTTGCATACTTCTGTGTGCTTGAATTTCTTTCAGTTTGTCCTGAAATCCCCTTTAGATTATTCAAAAGCAAATATTTTTCCTGCTTAATTTTCATTACACTATAGCTCAGGTTTAATATGGCAAATCAATTTAATAAGGTGTAATTAAATCCTTATCTATATCATGATGTATAATTATGTGCATATCATGTATTACAATAAAAAATTACTACAGACTCTTGAGGTTTCTAGTGCTTGAGTGTCTCTTGGTAACTTCTACAGGGGTAGTTGAATAAAAGCCCTGCTGGGAAAAAAAAGAAGCAGAACAAAGAGGGGGCAGCCAAGCAGAGAAAACCTGCAGAAATAGCAGACAGCTGATGGAATAATACAGCAGTCAGCATGGTGTGTGCTGCTGTCCAGCCGCAAAACAGCATGTTCCACCTTGCTGAAACCACAGGGTTTCGGCATCTTGGGACACCAGTGCTTGTCAGATTGGAAACTACAACATCAGTTCCTCCACTGGCAAAACCTACTATACCAAATGTCCTCCAAAAACGGGTCTTTGCTGCTCAAGAAGTCAGCAGAAAGGCACTCAACCACTTCCTGCAAGTCCTAGTTCGTGGTACACAAGTGTGCCTCATTTCCACTGGTTCTTCTTCTCTACCAGCGACCTTGGACCCTGCCAGAAGGACAGCCTGAGGATGCCAGGGGCGTTGTAGGTTCTCCAGGCCCCCTTTTCAGCTAATCAGATTGGAAGGACATCGGTGCAGCTCATTTGTACAAGTTCCCAAAAAGACAGTAGTGCAAGCTTCTTTCTTCCAGGTCACAATTCTGCCTCCCTTCTGTTAGCTCCAGATGTTTAGCTAAAAACAGAAAAATCTCAGATGATGCACAAGTCAGATCTAAGATATCTCAAGAGAGAGTGCAGCTCATATTATGATGGTTGAGCACAGTTAAATTGATCATTGTTTTTTAAAAATTCCCTCTTTAATGTTTCCTTATTTTCAATTTTAGCCATCTTAGTTATTTTTTATTGTGGATTAACTAATTTGAAAAATAAGAATAATTTATCAGAAGGAGATTCATTAGACTCTAACAGAAAATGATCATAGCAGCAAGATTTCATGTCCAAAGATGAATGAAAATAGTGTTAGGGTTATCACTTTGCCAAGAGTAAAGTGCCATTTGATTTAAAAGCATGAATTTTTTAAGAGACATGACTGCAACTTAAAGACATCAATAAACGCTCACGAATAAAATACAGGTCACCGAAGACAAATGAAATAATAGTGCTCAAGTATTTCTTATTACTGACTGGAGTGGCAACAAAGTCTGTGTTGGCTGTCACAGAATGCTTTTACTGGGAAGAAAACTTGTCACAATGAAGGCTAAAATTTTAGAGACAGTGAGTTTGTATCAGTACACTGACATCACTAAATCATACCCATCCACATTGTTTGAGAATCACACTTCATGCTTATCTGATCTCTCTATATGAAATCAAAATTAATTTTGACAGCAATGGTAATTTAAGGAAGAGTTTTTAAAATGTCTTAAGACAAAAAGAAAGAGGGGTCATTTGGGGGCTCACATAACTCTTACCCTAGGATGGAAAGGCACGCAACACTTTTTTTTAAGCTAATGGTAGGATGTGCAATTCTACTAAAGTTTTGATTAAAAGAGTCTTGTCAGTAAGAAAGTTTTGTTTGTTTGTCTGTTTGCTTTTTCTATTAAAGAAAGTTTTGTTTTGTTTTGTTTTGTTTTAAATTCTGCAGAAGAATCACAAAGCTGTTTTTGTTCTGACTCTGCTCACCACACTAGCTATACCGATTTTTTTTTATTCCTCTGAGCCTCTCATCTCCAGGCTGCAGCTATATGTCACTTGATATTTTGCCTATGAGCCTTCAGCCAGGGGCAATCATTGCATTGCTTGTCCCCACAGCACCAGGGAGGACAGGGTCACTGATGCCATCCACCTCCCATCATTGGCAGCCTTGAAAATGATGATTAAGCAAGGGGGATCCACAGCAAATTTACCTTCTGTTTTCCCCTCTACAGCTGCTTGCAAAGCTCTCCCCAGCCCCTTCAATGAACTTTCAGCCTGATACCAAAAGCCATGACCCATAACTTTGCTGCAGGACACATGCCTTGGGTTACTTTTATAAATGCATGAATTCTTACTGAACCTCTTAGAGGTATTTTTTGCTCATGACAGCAACACCCATAACATTTGCAGAAGTAGCAGCTTGGGCTGACCCATAGTAAGTCCCGCTGAACCCCCAGCACAGGTGGCAGCTCTTTCTTCCATCTGTGTAAGTCCACCAGGCAGAATCTCCATGTTCTTGGGCTCTGTGCTGCTTCTTTCATTTTTTTTCTGAATGTCTGATACCTGTTGGGAAGGAAGATGTTTCCCTGGTTTCTCTTTAAGGCCAGTTCTTCTTTTTCTTCCTAATCTTCAAGACAAAGACATCCTATATTTGTTTTCTATTCAGTTTTCCAGTTTCTCATGTTTTTCTTCTCTCAGCAAAATATGACGTTCTGCAGTTTTCTGGTCTGGAGAAATAATATTGCTTTTTGCCAGCAGATCAATTTTATTCTCCATCAAAAGAAATTTTTCAGATTTTTGACAGATGACAAAGCTACTCTACTATACAGAAAAAAATCCATTCCACAATGGAGGTAAGCAAAAGCTATAAGATTAAACACAGCTTGGTATATTGCTTTTGTTGAGAATGCTACCTGTGTGCTCACCCGGGCTTCCTGATGGACCCACAGGAGGAAGAAACACCGACAGGGAGGCAGAGAGCAGCTTTAAAGTTAACATTGCATTAAGATGAATGTGAGTTGTTTACCACCTTGCAAGGGTGATTCTTTTTCTTTTCATTTATATATTATAGATGGGATATTTGTAAAGTATTGTATGACAGACACAGAAAAACTGAGAATGAAATCCTTCCTATTGAAGGTAATCAGGGTTTTGCCAAAGACTGCAATTCTACCCGTAGAGTTTCTAGACAGGTGCTTACCTTGGAGTCAGAAAATCTGAATTCAGTTCCTTACTACTGATTTTTTGGCTTGATGCTAGTATGCCTCTTAAAACTTTATTTTAGAGGCCATCAATCTTCTGCAGTTTTAAGTAGACCTGCTATTTTGTTCAAGTCCCTGAGAGATAATTCACTATCTTCTGAAAATTCTGCTATTAATATCTGCCCTCTAGTCCATCATCTTTTATAACTCTTTTGATCCCACATTATAAGTGACATGTCTCTTCAGATTAGAGGACTTTTTTGTGCCTTGTCTCTATTAGGATGAAAGAACTGTGTCGAACATTTGTCCACTGTCCATTATTGTATCAGGCCAAGGCTTTGAGTTATTAGGCTTAAGATCAACACAGATAGTAAATAATAATATAAGCTGTGTTAAATCTTTACTGCAGCCAGTGAATACAGCAGTTTTGTTTTACTGAGAGTAAATGTAGAAGTGAGGGAGATTAACAGCTGAAAATGAAATTAAAATGAAGAAGATAGAACACTGGGAAAATCTACCTGAAAAGACCATTGGGACTTTAAGAAAAGGTTTTCCTTTGTTTAAAACTTGAATATTCTGGGAGACAGAGGCATGAATGCTCTTGGCTAATAAATGAGGTTGAAGTGATTAAATATTTGTTTTCATTATCAGTTCTACCTCCTAACATGTAGGACTCTAAACAAAAGGGAAAAAGCATGATAAATATGTCACTGGGTTTAAGCACTTATGCTGTGCTTAACTCCAATCTATAGACTTTCCCATTTGTTTAAACAGTTTCCTGTCAATAAATTTTCTCTTGGACCTCTAGGAAAAAAAAAAAAAAAAAAAAAAAAAAAAGAGAGAGAGAAAAAAAAATCTTTTTTTTTCTTTTATTCTCACAAGGAATAAAGTCTCAATAAATGTTCTTCCTTTGGCTGTGGGATTAATAAACAATCTCTGTAAAAAGTAATTGTTACAATAGATCTGGAATTTCACTTCCAGGTTTTGGCTTCTTTATATCTTTGACATACAGGGTTGTGTCCAACCGAGGCGACAACAGTGGTTAGTGGACAGGAGGACATGGCATGAAATGAGACACCAAGAGAACTGGGTTTACTTGTCCTTAAAAAGAGAAATCTAACATGGGGACAGGATACTTCTGTCCAGACTATCCAATAAGAGATACAGAGAAGACACATCCACGCTCTTCTGGAGATTCACAGAGATAAAACAAGAAGTAACTGACAAATTGGAGCATGAGAAATTCCAGATAGCTAAACAAAGGAAAAAACAAAAAGAATGCCTTCCCCATGAGGGTGGCCAAACACTGGAATAGGCTGAGGAGTCTTTATCCCCAGAGATACATGTATCCAAAACTCATCCTATCAAGGTAACCTGCCTGAACTGGCCCTGTTTGAGGACTACCCAATCTCTGGAAGTCCCTTCCAACTTACATGGCTTTGTGAATGGACAGGATTTTAAAGGATGGGATCCAAGCATAGGACAGAGTTTGCAGTAACCCTTCAAATACCCATCCTGCTATTAAAATGCTAGCACTGCTGTGGGAACACTGTTTTTGTTCAACACTTTACATCTCCATAGAAATCATGGGAATGTCAAGGTTGGGTTGGCTATAACAAGACACCACGTCAAAATCAGCTTTCCACTGCTCCATGTGTCCCTCATTGCTTTCTTCTCATCACCTACCTCACTGTAAGCATATTCTAAAGGGGCTAAAGGGACTTTTCCTATGACTGCAGCTTTTATATGGCAGTGCCATGTAGATGTAACCATTTTAAATGCTACCCTCAGTACTACCTGCTACTGAGCCTCCTGCTACTGCTTGCTTTATGCTCTACGGCTCTTATCCTTTTCTTCTGTTAAGCTTCTAGCTCTGGAACAATTTCTTTAAAACTCCCTTTGAAATGTTAATCTGGAAAATGCTATTCATTTTCCTACTGACAGCAGGTTCATACCTTCATAAACACTGCTGTAGATTACAGAAGGTCACTAACTTTCCTTGATGAAATGCCTTACAATTTTTAAAATGACTCAAGAAAAAGATCATCTTGGCTCTTTTCCTCCACTCTCCAAAATGATTCAGGCAAACAAATAGACGTGTAGAAAGCCCTGGTCTAGACCTACTCAAAATTCCACACAAGTACTGCAGAAAAGTACAAATAACATCTCCTCATCATATCTGTGAAGGTGCAGAATAAATCATCCATCCAGACACAGAAAGCATTGCATATTTCTGCTACAAAAGTCAGACGTGGCTTGTGTGCAGCAGCTAAGGATGGGCCTTCTGAACTTGTATTTGCATAGCAAGAATGAGTTTCTGATCCTGTGCAGGAAATAAAAGACATCTTTTACACCACCTCACGTTCAGCCACATACTGCATTCAGTGTGATCTATTCATGCAAGATTTAATCCCATATAAAGGCAATGTCTTTACAAAATTATTTTAAAATATTTTTAAAATTATTTAAAATTAAAATTATTCTGTAAACTTTTTTTTTTTTTACACAGAGAAAAAGCAGTTGCTTTGGAATCGTGCAAGTCTTATGTCAGTCCTGTGGGAGAGGCTGAGTGTAACTCTGGCTTAGGTTTGCATGAATGAAGAGCACCCTTATTTTCTGTCCGAGATGCTGGCATGAGTTCTGTGGAAGAATGGTACCTCTGAATGTGCAACATGGGCTGACAGGCAGTTGGTATCACCAACAGAGAAACTTCCAGGGAAAGATGTACACAATATGCAACAATGCAATCATCTGCAAACCATCCAAGGATGAAATGGACCACGACTAAATTAATTGGGTCAGAGAAAGAAGACAACAGGCCGGCAACTGAACATTGCTCAAAGTGATGCAAATTTCAGAAAAAAAAAAAGGTTGCGGTACAGTGCCAAGAGATTTAAGTAAGACAACCCATTCCACTGGACTGCAAAATTGAAAGAGAGAAGAGGGTTTAAAAGAGAGTCTGAAATGTTAATGCAGTGGGTTTGTGATAGATCAGAAAGACTGATAATAAGGGAAAGGATGCAGCACCACTTTTAGTCAAAAAACAGGTTCCTGTACACTTATTCACACCAAAAATAAAATAAAACAATAAAAATTGTTATTCACAACAATTGCCACTAGGGCTCCATCTCAGAGCTGTAGCAGAAAGCTGGGAAGGCTTTTGGAAGCCTTTTCTGACATCTTTTTTCAGGGGAGTGATTGTTTCACGTCTGGGCCTTTACTCAACGTGACAACAAAAAAGCTCTGTGACCATTTGCAATCTTTTCTTCCCTTATCCCCTTATGACCTCAAAGCAACGTGAAGTAACATAACCTAATAACGTAACATAAGAAAGCAAAAGTACCACTTCTCTGTTGCAGAGTGAATAAGGTTTGATAACTCTTGTTCCCCTCCAACAGGGGGATCTCTCCAGCAAATGGTTCCCATCGCCATAGATCATCTGTAGGGATAAATTGCTTAGGACTGGCCCCAGCATCTGGCTCACAGACTGCAATGCCATTCCCACCAAGAGAAGGAGTTCAGACCTTCAGGGAGGGAAAAAGTGGTTGTTCTGTTGCAGCTGTTCCTGTCCCCTGCGGGTAAAGAAAGAGTACCAGAATATTTGGCATGAATTGATAGCCCCCCACCTGGTTAGATGGAGATGCGCACTCTGCATTAGTGCTGCAGAGCAGAAAGGCCCTTACATCAGTGACTGCAGGCTTTTGGCTAGAGGGAGAAACACATCATGGTTTTTAAATTTGCCTATTCCTGAAGCGTTTCTCATTATAAAAGGCCATAGAGAAAATTACAACTCTGTTAAATTTTCTTTTTTAACCTATGAGCATATAACCAAATGATTTCCTTAATGCACTAATATGATATCTGCAAATAAATGTGATATAAGATCTGGAACAAAACCTATCCTGCCCCAAAAGAATCTGTGGAACTCTGATGAGAGAATTAGGCAGACTAATGCAAAAAATAAAAATAAATAAATAAATAAGCAATATTGTTCAAATACTATATCTAATTTGAATTTTATTCCTTTTTATTTTTCTTTCTTTTTCTCCAGTGAATAGTTTTTTCATCATAACATGGGGCTTTGCCAGGACCCATGTTATTATGTAAAAATCCCTTATGTCTGAATAAGTGTTTTACTGACTAAGCTGTTACATAAAAGCTGGGTAGTATAAATGCTGCCCTTACTTTCTTGAAAAGACGAGGGTAAAATATCTGTAATTAAAAAGGATGATAGGTGCCTAGATCCCAAGACAATAAAGGATACATGCAGTCTTCCTGAGATGCAGTGATACATTGTAAAAGAAAACAAGTCATCAGGGTATAACTGGGATCGAAAGCACATTTTTCTCCTCTGTGTTACACCTCCCTCCGCTCTGTGAATTTCTCCCAGGGACAGGGATGCTCAGTGGTGCAGGAGCACCTCGGGTCGCTCTCTGCAGGTCTGGCTGGGAGAAGTCACTCAAGGTTATAGAGAAAGCCTGCAAAACAGCCAGAGTCCTCGTCACTTTAGAAGTACCAAACTAGATCTGTGAAGATACTAAGTTGGAGTCACTTTTGGCTACTTACAGACTCACAACTACTTGAAATGCAGTTCTTGTGCTTTCTTCTCATCTTCTTAACAGAACCCCACTAAGGACCTTTGCAGTGCTATACCCACAAAAAAAAAGGGTCTATTTAACCTCTGTGCTACAAACCCAGTACATAATTCTTTAATAGTCTAAGCTCTCTAATATGCAAGAGAAGTCACAAACTTAGGTAGTGATTGCCTGGAGGATAAGTTTCAAACTTACTTTTCTGTGAGGGTAGGAAGCAATACAACATAAGAGAGTATGGGCTAAATACTCTTATTTTAGACTAGTTTAGGCTGTTTTTCTTTGAGCCTTGCCTATTTTCTACCTGAAAATGGTGTTTGCCACCTGTGCTTGGGACAGCCTGGCTCCCAGAAGGACAAGGATTCAGCAGCCCTTGTAGAAGCCATCAATGACTGCTTTGGCATGGCCCTAGTTTCTGTCACACTTTAAATTAAATGCTAGGAGATCACTGCAAATAGCGACAACATGCCTTCTGCTGGCTTTACAAAAATCAATGACCATCAAGCACTATTGATTGCATGAGAAGATGGTCTAAAACTGCTTGCTAATTGCCCACTCTGTAAACCTCGAGTCACTGCTGGCTTCCTCACTGCTGCTGCTTTGACAGCAGTCAGCAGCCTGAGAGCTGCAGAAGCAGAGCTGAAAATACCACTTGCTTTGTGATGGCACAGTACTCTTTATCCAAATAAATACCATTCATTTTTACTTTCAATAGTTTCTGTTACATGTCTCTAGTTCTGTAATGGAAATTAGGCCTCCCATATTAGAGACACAACTTCATACACAAAATGGATTGCCCACCCAACATGATGGGACAGGGACTGTGATGGCTTTCCCCAGTCACACTTGAGGGCTTTGTTGCCCCTCTGAAGAGCAGAGTGATAGAGTGGAACCAAGGAAAGACACAAGCTAGCAAGACCACAGGTACACACAGCTATGAAAACCCAGAGCAGAGCAGGGCATAGATCAGATGAGAGTAATCCCTGTGCTGTGCTGAAGTTAACAAACTGTACTTTGCCACCACACTATGCCAGTTAATCTGTCCCACTAAATCTGTTTTACCTAAATCTAGATTTTCAGTCGGCACTTTTAACCCGTGGAGTGAAACACCATTTCATTTTGGGGTTCCTCTGGCCAATTTCAGTCAACTGCTTTAGTATGAGGTGCATCAGGGCCCATTTCTCTCTAGGGCCTACAGAGGCAGCCTCACATGACCTGTCAGATGTGGATATCTATGTCTGGCCCTCAGTCTTTGTATTGACTTAGCAGATTCTGAATGAGAGGTTAACATTTTGCTCTGATAGGGTTAACTAGTTTTGGAGACTTCAGTCCTGAAAAAGACATATTGCACTGCAGCATTTCACACCTGAGATGAGCAGTGTCCTTGAACACTGGGCCACAAGACCCAGGCCCTCTTGCTAGAAGAGGTTCTCTCCCTATTGCACTCATCATAGTTGTATCAAATTCACTGTTCTTATTGACATATTATATTTGTCCTGAAGTTTCAATTTTCTTTTTTTTTTTTTTTTCTAATTTCAATTTATTTGCCTCCTCATTCTCTTTGTTTCTCTTTACCTTTTTCAGAGACATATTTTCATTGAGATCATGTTTTCTGTCCCCATTTTCTTATTGCTTTCATATAATCTCATTATTTATTGTTTTTATCAACTATCCATCTTTTTATCCACTCCTTAAACCCATACTTTTCCAAGAGCCTTGGAATAGAAAAATCAGATTTATTCTTCTTCTTCTGTAAATCACCTACTAAATGTGTCAATATGCATTTCCCTTCTAAACAGAATAATAGACAACACATAAACTTACAGCAGAAAATCCTTTGCATTCAGACCATCTCAAACAGAAAGGGAAAACCTTTCTGAAAAGTACAGACCCCGAAGGGAAAATAAATGATCATTCCTTAACACTTTATCACTTAACTTTTATTTCTTCATTCATAGTCACACTTCCCTTTATTTATTTATTTATTTATTTAAGTGATACAGCTCAGCTCAGCAACTCAAAGCTCTTAGAAATCAAACCCACCTTCTTTAGTTTCTCTCCAGTTAAAGCAATGCTGTGTGTTTTAACCTGGTAGGTGGATCAGCACCATGCAGCCATTCGCTCATTCCCCTCAGCCCCACAGTGGGGTAGGGGAAAAAATCAGGAAAAAAAGATAAAATCTCATGGACCGAGATAAAGACAATTTACCAGGATGGAAAAGGAAGGGGAGATAGTAATAATAATAATAATAATAATAATAATAATAATAATGATTAGGATTAGAATTAGAATTAGAATATAGAAAGCAAATGGTGCACAATGTAATTGCTCACCACCCACTGACCAGTGTTTCTCCCTCCCACAAGCAATGGCCTCCTGTCCCCCAGCCAGCCACCCTATATCTATTGCTGAGCATGACACCACACGGTGTGGGACATCCCTTTGGCCAGTCTGGGTCAGCTCCTGGCTGAGTCCCCTTCCAGCTCCTTGTGCACCCCCAGGTACCTTGTTGGCACGGCAGCACCAAGAGCTGAGCAGACCTTGGCTCTTTGTGAGCACTGCTCTACAACAGTTAAACCTTAGAGTGTTATCAGTTTTATTCTCATCCTGAATCCAAGACATCACACCATACAAGCTACTAGGAAGGAAATTAACTTTATCCCATCCAAAACCAGGACATCTCAAGAACAGAGATCCACCTTATCTAACACTTGCAAACCTTGCAGGACTTTTTGAAGCATGGAAAGATGTTTCATAACTGGTGGGTTTATAAACAATTATTAGCTTTGTGTATGAAGTACAGAATGCAGGACAAGATTGATCCCGACTAATTAAAGGTAGAGACTTGGACACAGGGCCTGTGGGGAGATCTCCACCCCACAGACTGCTCACTTCAGAAAGGTGCACGCAGAAGTCGGCAGAGCTCTGCTGCTTCTGGCACACATGCAGACGCTGAGTTTTGCCATGAAGATACCCTAGCTCACTTGGCACCACCTCATCTCTCCCTAACCAGGGAGCTGCACTACGCGGTAGAAAATACGGCCTTAAGTTGTGGCCTATTGATGGCACTGATGTGAGAAGAACAAAGAACCTCCTGTTTTTCCAGCAGCTATATCTCTGTCAAAAATGGGCTCAAGCATTTTCTAAAATGATAAAACAGTATGTCAAGAGTACTCTTAGATCACTGCTAAAGAAGATGGAGGGCTTTATTATCATCTCTGCATTTTTGCACTTGGAGCCTGATATAGAAGAGCACTCAAGTGCTTGTGTCCAGAACTGAGGTCCTGACTAAACCCTCTTGCAGCAACTGCCTTGTCCTGCTGCTGGCTGCACCCTCCTGCAGCTCATTGTCAGCACATGGGCATGAAATAAATATAAATTAAAATATAATAATAATAATAATAATAACAATAACAACAACAACAGATTAACACCAACAGCCCAAGCTCTCACCCAATCCCAGACACTGTTAAGCCCTCTTATCTCAGGGAGCCTCTTCACCTTTTCTTATGGGTGTTCTCCATGCATACCTTCCCAAGACATCCTACCTAACATCACCATCCCTCCAGTATGGCAATCTTCATTTCATGCAGCTCCCCAGTATCAAGACAGGGAGCTGGCAGGAGGAAGGCTTGCTCATAAATCTCACACCTAACTTTAGCACAGCCCTGGAGCGCCACTTCACCCCACTACCCATTTGAGCAGCTGTGCAAAAGCAAAAGAAACCACTTTCCTGCTGACCAGCATCTCCTATGTATTTATTTGTAAGACACTGCCCAAATTTTAACTGGAATCCTGTGCTTTCTGCACACTGGGTATTTGAATATCAGAAATCAGTCTGGTCCAAAGTATTGAGGCACTTCTTTTAAACCCATGCTAAAATGTAAGTAGGCACCTAAATTGAAGGATGCAATCTTAAAAATCTGTATCAAATTTTAACCAGTGAATTTCCTTAGAAGCTCTGAGTTCACTCTGACAGCCTTGAATCCAGCACAAGGTGTAGAAGTAATGCAAAATGCCTTCCACCTACAATATTGCTGAGACAGGCCTTCCTTATAAAAACCTTAATCAAATGCAATTGTCATGTCTTTGCTTTCCTGGAATCAGCAAGGCAAACTGCTTAGCCTTCACTTCTGCTTTCTATATCTCTCATCATTGTTATCATTGTCGTATCGGCTTTCAATACTGTGTGTTTCTTTCTAAAAATGCACATCTGTACATTGAAAACATGATGTCAAAGTAGACCACACTGCCTGAGGCCAAATCGGCATGGATGAAGATAAGAAGAATAAAAAGAAAAGACTGCTCGGCTGCCAGACCTTGCATATGGTGTCTGGGAGAGCATATCTCTGTACAGCTGTCACACCAGCTGCTTGTGATAACTTGTCTCATGCTGTCCCAGATCCTTTTCTTCTGGCTTAGTGCTTCACTATTTTCCCAACTCTTTTCTGTGCATTACCTTTTCTATTTGTCCATTCACTTCCCTAAGCAGTCTCTCTTTTTGTTTGGTTGGTTGTGTTTTGTTGTTGTTGTTTTGCTTTGTTTTGTTTAATTTCATTTTGTATCATTGATTTTAGGTGATTTCAGGCTATTTTTCTTAGAAAAAGACTGAGGAATTCTAACCCAGTTTCCAATAGTTTCTGCAGTCATTCCTGGGCAAGTGTCATCTGCAAATTCAAATTAACTCCTTAGGCCATTGAAAAAGATTATTAAAATCATGGGGGAACCTTACCTAAAAGTCTTTCAAGTTTGTGGATTCTTGTTAATGCCAACTACAGTTTATCCACCCTATAATAAGATAAGGTAGGCTGTATTGTCTTCTGTAACAGGGGTGTGCCAACATTGTTTCTAAAACCAGAAGATTTAATTACGATGACTTCCTTCCTGTCCACTAGGCCAGCTACATGGAAGGACAGAAATTAGTTTGGTTTGGCTCAAGTTGTCATTGACAAAACTGTGATGTCTCTCTTTTACTTCCCTTCTCGCCTCCAAGATTGATAAATTTATAATTTCATTATTGTACTGAGATCTTTCTGGATTTGAAATGAGGCTACTCAAATTTATTCCCCAAAACCTTTTCGCTTTCTCTTTTTTCTTGGCTCCATTTGCCCTCCAGAACGTCTCCAAACTAATTAGTAGAAATTCTGAGATTGCTTCAGCAATCAGCAAACAACAAATTTCACCAGATTGATTTGTCTATCACATTTCACTGACAACTTTGGCATGTTTAACCTGTCTCATTACCCTTCAGCCGCTCTTTTGCTAGTTTAGGTTCTAGTCTTTGTTTTGTTGATGCCACATTATGGATCTAGTCACAATTCTTCACAATTCTTTTTTTTTTTTTTTTTATGAAAACTGAAGCAAACTAGGTCTTGAAGGTTTCAAAATCCAATGTAATTTTTCACATTTGTGCATCTACTTAAAGCTGGTGAGACTCTATGACTCTTGCTCCTGCTTCTGACCCATCCTGTCAGTCTAAGTTTGAATTTGCGTTGTTTTGATTAGGGAAGTGATGACTAAATCTGAGTGACAGCAGCATCAGCTGTTTATTACAGTGCCACTTGACATTTAATCTCTCATTACCAATCAGGCACTCCATCTGTATTAGCATCCTCATTGGAGCTAATGCCATTCACTAACTCCTCCATCCAGGTCAAGTTCTTAAGGTTAACTCTGCTGTTGATTTGCAACAAGTCTTTAAAGTACAAAGAGATATATGCATGGAAAGAGAAATTAAAAATCTATCTTTCAGTACCTGAATGACTTCAGTATTCTGATGGAAAAGGTTACCTTATATTAAAATAGTAGATTCAGATATTTTAAGGTTTCACATCAAAATGTTGCATCACCAGTGCTAATATAGCACTAAGATGTCCAGATTCCCCAAAAGATAGATGTGATGTAAAAAGCTGAGACAAACAGTAAAAGTAGATTGCATGTGCATACCCTTCTCAAGGTAAAAATGGGCTGCTGTCTTTCAAAGAGGGGAAGTGGTTACTCACAGTAAGAAATCTTTGCTCATCAGAAGGAATTAAATTAGGAATTCCATGTCTATGTAGCTTTTGTTAGATTCATTTTTAAATGTTAGGAATGTCACCATGACTTCAATAGACTAAAATTAAAAGAAATCAGAGGATAAAATACATAGCAGAAGTAGCATTCCGTCACAGTGGTCATTTCATACATCCCATATCTAGTTTGGGAGACACAGGCTCACTTCTTTTGAAAACTGTCCAGAGCAATAAATAAAAATAATTTTCCTTGTAGCTTTGGAAGGATAATCTGCATTTTCCAGCAGCAGATGGCTTTTCCACAGCATAACAATTTATTGTTGAACCTTCAATATCTCTGAAGTTGTTTCAGTAACACTGTTAAGTCCAAAGCAGAAAAATCTAAGGCTTATGAAGTTGTTGCATTCCTCCAAATAACCCATTCCGCCAGCCTGACATTTACAACTGTTATTATGACATACAATTATAGTCTTTTTGTTGCATTTATTTTCCATACCATGGAAATCACCTTCTGCAATGCAATTTAGTTTTTGTTTCCAAGGGCATTACAGCAACAGCACAGTCATTGCTAATTCTCTGCAAAGGACCTGACGAGCGTGCTGGAGCTATTCTTCTTTCCTGCCCATGCAACGTACAGCATTGAGTACTTCTCTTACTGGTACAAAAACAGCTGGTTTTTTTTCAGACTGCTGCTTCCCCTCTTAGACTAGTCCTTTCCTCCAGAGAGGCAACAGGGGTTGCTTTTGAAGATAGTCATCTTCAAGTCAGTCAAAAGAATTTAAAAGAGCCACATAGCACCTCTTTTCCCGCTCTTCATGACAAACAGAGAGAACAACTGTGAAAAGCCTTTTGGAGGGCATTTCTTTATATTCTAAGAGTTGGCAGTAGGAGAGGTGAGATGAATCCTTCATCTCTGATGATTTTTTCTCTCACCATTGGCTGTACAAGGGGTCTGGGCATCCCGCTCAAACATAATGGTTATTTTCAACTAGGTGGAAAAGTTTCTAGCTAGGAACTATGGCAGTAGTAGGATAACTCATAACCCATAGCAATTGTTCAGTGCCTTGCAAGAATGACTCAGTATGAGGGTGCAGCAGTAACATGGAATGGCAGCTGTTGACTACTCTTCTGACTTGACCTCTTACTCTGTTCTCTCAGTACAAAATCCTTGGAATCATAAATGTAAATGTATTTATTTATTCATTTTTACATTGAATATTTAAATGTTCCTTCCCATCATTGAAGGCCTTTGTTCTGTTTTGGTCCTATACATTTGATCAAAATTACAGCATCCTAGGCATTTGGCTATTATGTAGATTTTTCTGTATTACAAGCTGTGTACATCGGTTAGGTCTCCCTTTCTTGACTCAGTATTGGTTAAAAGGGAAAAATCATGGTAATAGTATTCGCCTCAAAGCTGTTGGAGTTCATAACTTCATTCAGTTATTCCAGCAATGGTACAGCATTTGTTTAAACTGGATACCAGATTAGCTCTTCCCTTTGTAAGATCTGAGGGTCTAGAAATTCCCATTGACATTTCTCAGTTTTGTACAATGCAGAGTAGAATTTCTCTTGCATTTTGTGCATCTCCTCACAGTTGTCTCTCTTTCCTACACTGAATGGAGAGAAACAGACACCTCCACAGGGTTGTCTCACCTAGGGGTGTCATTAATGGCTTTTTAAGGTGCCCTTGTCTCTGCTGATAGCAAAGGGAGACTAGTGATTTATTTTCAGATGGCTGCCATTAAACAAACTGAAATAAATGAGCCGATAAGTGCCTTCCCTTTTCTATATCACTGCTGGGACATTGCTAGACTTTGTTGAACATAACTTGACTAACTTGTCTTTGTAATGATCCCAGGCTGCTGCACCTTCTTGTTCTAAGGAGTATCCATTTCATTGCCCAGACTGGGGAGAAAACATAATGCCACGTGGATTGTTGTACCTTCTCATACTGCTTCTACTACGTGGCTGACAATATCACTGCAGAGCAGGAATGATATTTACCTCAAAAAGGGTATTCGTGTGGAACCTACTTATACTAATGACAGACTAGAGCAGAGGGAATATCTGAGACCCTGCTCAAGTTATGAGAAACTGTTAATGAATGATCTGTATCTTGTCCAATTTTTACAAACTGAACATTACACTTCACAAGGGAAAAATTAGGTTGCGTTGATCAGAGAACTGCTCGCACCAGTCTTATTAATAGTAACTACAATACAAAAGCAGCAGTTTCCAGCTTTTATACAGCATTACATTTTGTTGAGGCATTTGAAGAGAAATTATTCGAGACAATGAAAAAAAAAAAAAAAAAAAAAAAAAAAAGATGTAGGAGGGTGAATCACGTTGGAAAAATAGGAAAAAATGAAAGTGGGAGCAAAGTTTCTTGAGTGTGCTGTGTCATCAGCAATAAGAATTACTTTAATACCTTGTATCAGTGAAATACTATTAAATCCTACTTGGTTGGACATAATACATGGTGTAGGAGGGAATATTTCAGACAAGCTGAATGGCAGCAATTTTTGGAGAAAGAGAATGACTCCCACTACTTCTCTTTCTTTTTTTTTTTTTTCTCTTTTTTTTCTTTTTTTCAGAAGGGAACTCTTTAACATCTTTGCACCTAATTCTGACTGGCAGCCAGTTATTGTGCAGTTGCACGACCGGAGCCAAACTCTACATGCTGCTAGTGCTGCATAGTCCAATTTTCTAAGACCAACCATAAGTGAACACAACAGGGAGAGAGTAAATTATTTGGCGAATAGGTCGATGTCACTCCAGTCTTCAAAAAGGACAAGAAGGAGGATCCAGGTAACTACAGGTCCATCAGTTTCACTTTCATCCCTAGAAAGGTGATTGAACAGCTTGTCCTGGAGGTAATCTCCAAGCATGTGGAGGCTCAGGTGATCAGGAGTAGTCAGCATAGATTCACTGAAGGGAAATCATGCTTAACCAAGCTGATAGACTTCTATAATGGGATGACTGGCTGGGCAGATGAGGGGTGAGCAGTGGATGTTGTCTACCTTGACTTCAGCAAGGCTTTTGACACTGTCTCCCATTCCCATAACATCCTCATAGACAACCTCAGGAAGTGCATCCTGGATGAAAGGACAGTGAGGTGGATTGAGAACTGGCTGAATGGCTGAGCTCACGGGGGTTGTGCTCAGTGGCACAGTCTAGATGGAGGCCTCTAGCTAGTGGTGTCCCCCAGGGGTCAGTACAGGGTCCAGTTCTGTTCAACTTATTAATCAGTGATTTGGATGATGCAAGAGAGTGCACCCTCAGCAGCTTTGCAGATGACGCAAAAATGGGAGGAGTGGCTGATAACCCAGAGGGCTGTGCTGCCATTGAGAAGGAGGGTTGTACTAGATGAGGTTGGAGGTCCCTTCCAACGTCAATCACTCTGTGATGTGGGAGGTTTTGCCAGAAGCTGTCCCTTGAAAGCATCACACAAACCTCCCATCTTCTAAAGGGCCTTCAGAAGTTTACTGAGATATTAGTACACAAATACACAGTGCTTGCAGGATAACACCTAAGATATTTTGTGCACTGTATCTTTGAAATGACAAAAAGAAAATGCTTCCGTCTGAGATGTGATTTAAAAAAAAATATGTGGATCTCAGGTGATTCCACCCATTGAGCCTATGTAGCTACAGCAGAGATAAACAACTTTGCATCAGCTGAGCATACAGCCACAGAGCCCTTGGCTTGCAGGACGTGAGGTGATGCACGATGCTGGAAGTGTGTCAGAAGAAGAGGCTTAGAGCTCAGTTTCTGTGTGGGAAAGGTGTAGGCAGTACAGGGAGGAGCTGGTCTGATCACCTATTTTTGCTTCTCCCTGCTGCAATGAATATCACACTTCAGACATGATAGACCAAGGGAGTATAGTTAGAAAGGACATAAAACACGAGAAGGTGGGGGAGATTAAATGATTACTTCTTGTAGTTAAAAGAAACAGTATTACTTGGCCACAAGCCTTCAGCTAGTCTGTCTTTCTGGGCCCATGCAATAAAGAATTAACATTTCTTAGCTAACGAGTAACTATATCTATATGGTACCTCAATGAAAGTCCAGTGAAAGCAATACTCCAAAAGAAGATGCCAGAAAAGCTTAGGAAATGTTCTTTATTGGAGCACATCACTGCTGAAAGAACTGTTCTGCCAAGAAACCACAAGGACTGGATTTAGAATAGTCCAAACACATCTTAGATCTGATTTTGGAAGGTGATGTGTATACTTGATGTTGTTTTTCCAGAGCTAAAGCAGGGCTTTCTTGTTTTTATTTTGTTTGTTTGTTTGTTTGTTTGTTTTGTTTTGTTTTTCTTTTTTCTTTTTTTTCTTTTTTTTTCTTTTTTTTCACTAACTAGTTATTATTCCACAATCTAGGTCTATTTGTATTTCTTAAACAGCTGGATTCAGGTTCCTGCTGCAACAGGACAGCAAGATCCAAATCTGGGTTATATTTCTCAAAGGCTTCAAATCAAAATTCATTGCAAACACAGGGTCACAGCTCTATGCAAATGTAGAATGACCATTCTCTCCCTTGTTTCAGAGACACTGGTATAAAAGTCAGGTTCAATTAAAGCAAGAAAATTAGGAGTGCTTTCTAAAACATTCCTCTAAGCAAGCATTTTACAAGTATTCCATTTTAAAAGAATTTGGGGATGATTTGAACTTAAGAGAAAATTCAGAAAATGATAAGCCTCAAATATTTAAGGGACAAGATAAAAAGAAAGGGAAAAAAATGTAGGAAGAAGGGAGGAATGGAGAAATGTTTACAACAGCATTTTTGGGAGATTTTATGAGTACTCTGGTCAGAGCATGAGTATGGGGCAGCTTGGGAGGGATGGATGTGTGCATATACATGTATGTGTGCCTGGAGAAGAGTACACCAAGGGGAGGCCTCATGGCGGCCTGCAGCTCCCTCACGAGGGGAGCGGAGGGGCAGGCGCTGAGCTCTGCTCTCTGGGGACAGTGACAGGACCCGAGGGAACAGCATGGAGCTGGGAGAGGGGAGGGTCAGGCTGGGGGCTAGGGACAGGTTCTGCACCCAGAGGGTGGTCGGGCACTGGGACAGGCTCCCCAGGGCAGTGGTCATGGCACTGAGCCTGCCAGAGTTCAAGAAGCGTTTGGACAACACCCCAATACCAAAAGAGAGAAAAAAAATATAAACTTGAAAGAGGCCTCACATGGTTATCTGTTCTATCTGTCTGTCAAAGGTTTCCATCTTCTGATTTGTACACTATCCTCTTAACACTGACTATAAATGTAATAATGGAAGAAAATGCTCCTTCCAGGCTGCTCACACACACAAGGAGTGGAGCAAAGTCAACTGTCCTGGTTTATTTATTATTCATGTTGTTTGTTGTTGTTGTTGGTTGTTTGTTTGTTAGCAATTCATAAGAAGATTGTAAAAAGATAAAACATGTCTACTGTTCCAAGTTACACACTCGATTATGGTAAAATATTTCATCCCTTTATGAAGCATTCTGCAGTTTTGGGGATGCAGATATTTTGTGTTTCCCCTTTGGAACTTGATGTGGTTGGTCCACAAATCGTGACACCCATTTCTTTCTCCCTGTATTCAGCTTGTGGAAAAGGACAGACGGAAGATCACTTTCCTAGCCCTGCTGGCCACACTACTTCTGATACAAGCCAAGATGCTGTTGGCTTTCTTGGCCACCTGAGCACACTGCTGGCTCATATTCAGCCAGGTGTTGACCGATACCCCCAGGTCCCTTTCTGGCAGGCAGCTTTCCAGCCACCCATCTCCCATGTAGCACTGCTTGGGGTTGTTGTGCCCCAAGTGCAGGACTCGGCACTTAGCCTTGTTGAACCTCATACAGTGGGCCTTGACCCATTGATCCAAAGGTCATGAACTCTCTTTTCCTTTCTGAGCTGTAGCAAAACCTCTCTGTTCAGACAGGCTGGTCTTCTTCCCCACCAGCTCATCTTTTGATGTATGCATTTTTCTGTGGGTTCATTCTTTGTATTTTCTGAGTATTTCAGCAGCTGGATTCAGAAGGCAGGGACCATCTTTTCATTGACTAACTTCTCACAACGGTTACTGGTGCCCTGACACATAGTCTGTCAGCCTCAAACTGCCTCAAACCACCTCAGACTGAATCGTTAGCCTTCAGCAGGTTTTATTTCCAATATAATAATTTTCCCGTTTCCTCCTCCCCCACAATGTGTCCACAATAACTCTGTCACTCCGACCTCCATCTTCAGCACCTCTGTCTTCACCCAGCTCCTCTCAGTTTAGAATGTTCAATCACATTAACACACATTCTTCTTTTCCTTCTGCATCATTAAGGAAGACATTACTTACAACAGAAATTGGCTTATCATCTTGCTCTGCTAAAACTATCACCCTTAGTCCTAACCTTTTATGTTCCTCATTTCATTTTCAATCCCAAGAGAGCTCACATTCAGGTTTATCTGAATTCTTTCTGAGTGTGGGATTTTGAGACACTGTATATCATGCTTAGTGTTTAATGAAACGATTTGACATAACTCAATAGTGTAATAAACTAGATCAACTGCTTTGTTTTCAATTATTATTATAGAAATCCTGTGGAGGGAAAAATAATCCAGCAAGATTTATTTTTTATAAACATATTCAGTTTTTTCCTCATTCTTCTGGAGACCAAAACAGTTTCTCTATTAGGCTAGTTACCTATTCCTCTATTTGGCTGGAATACTTCCATCAAAGTAAATAACACTATGCAAACTTTGCACAAAAAATTTTATCAGAGTTTCTTCTTTATAGCCAAGAAATTCCAGATACAATATTCAGCTGTGTCAAAGATTCTTTATATGACCTTAACCATTATTTTCCATTATTTTCCATATTGACATTTTCATGTTTTGGAGTTTGGCTACACATTTTGATACATCTTGTATCTCTTTTGCGAGAATACTCTCACTTGTTTTAGATACACAGAAGCACTAACAAATTTTCTAAAATACAAGCTTTCCTCTTTCCTGTGTAAACTCGCTGTCCTGAAATACAAAACAGTTTTGCTATCATTAAGGTATATTATGAGAAAAAATATGTTACTGTACATTAAACTCTCAGATAAAGTGCTAGTGAAGAACATACCAGTAAACAGCCTCATAGACATAATTTATTTCTTCCTCCCTTCTATTACCCTATTGAAAATTATTATACTTTGGCTGTGGTTATATTACTGTTGTTAACACATGAAATGCCACTTTTCATCATTCTATATTTTGTCCTTCACAGACTCAGGGTGGGCTGTTATCCCAGAATAAATCACTGAAATACGGAACATGAGGAAGATAACATTTGGGCAATACAAGCCTTACTCAAAATACGATCTACCCCTTTGTGCCATGTAGGTCATGTATGACTGCAAAATACACACACTGTAACAGTCGTGATTTTTAGTTTATACTTGATAGGATAAGAAGTTTGTGTGTTTTTTCCTGGTGCTTTTTCTTCCATTTTAACCAGCCAATACAAGTCTTCTAAATCCTTGTCTTCAAATTGCCTATTACCCTTGGACTCCAAAAATACAAAGAAATCTTCCAAACTTGAATGAAATCCAGACTAGACATGTTTCAGTAAATTAAGCTATAATTGCTCTGATGCAAAACACACCTTTTGGGAGCTGTACATTAATCTCAGAACAAAAGCTCTCTTCTTCATCTGATATTTGCATAAATACTTCAAAAGGTGACCGTACAGATGACCTCTGCTCAGGAAGAGGAAACTACTCTGAACCTTCCCAGCCCCTTCTGAGAGGAGAGTTTTTATCCAGAAGAGCAAGGGAAAGATATGATACACACAGCCATAAACTAAATCAAGTATATGACTTTTAAGCTGCTAAAACAGATGCTAGAAATATATATAGATATATTTTAAGCTTAATTTTGTCTGTCCATAAAATTTAAATGTTTATGCCACAGAGTTTACATTTATGAGTTGATACTTCTTGCCATTGAGTCACATTGTGGAATATGCCTTATTCCCATGCATCATTTGAAAAATAACCTTAATTCATAGAAAACCAATCAATAAACATGAAGCCTGCTCTGCAATTAACTAATGACAAGCCTACAAGACTTGCCAGCCTCTGGCCTTCCCATTAAGAGCAACATTCCAAAGACATTCCAGCACTTTGTGCTGCAAACATCACTAGACTTGCAGAAGACTTTCTAGACTTTATATCAGCCAATAGAAGAAAGACCACCAACAATTTGTTCCGCATGTGTGAAACTAATGGCACAAACCAGTCACTTTTACTTCAACAGCTGCAGCCCACTGACAAATTTCTCCACATTTCTCTTCTGGTTTTGTGGTAATAAGATAAAACCCTGACATTACCAACATCAGTATTCCTTCTATTTTCAAAACCAGGTTAAGAATAATGAGGTGCCTTCATGTCTTTCCAGGCATTTTTTTTTTCTCTGAAAAAACACTTTTCTATTTTATAGAATAGCCGTTCCCTCTTTTCAGATGAAAGACTATAAATGCAGAAGAACTCTGGAGTGAGATGTGAGAACAATAAAAAACACCAACTAAACTAATTAGTAAACTAACAATCCACCTCATCCCCTTAGTTGATCACAGCTGGTGTTTGCCATGTGAGCAGGTTTCTTCATGGAGACCAAATCTAAGGAAGCCTGATATCACTCAGGTCTGTGCTTAATGACACTCATGGCCTCTTGCTTCCTTCTTTCTTTAGCAAAATTCCCCATTCATCTCCCAAAATTGAAGAAGCAAGAGATGCCTTAAGCTGTAGCTGCTTACAAGGTTTGGGAGCAGAGCCAATGGACCATCACACTTCGTGGGGAAGTGGGTTTGTCAGAGTAGGTGATGATCATGCCCACACAGGATTCATTTGAGTCCCCTTCCCAGAGTCACAGTTTTGACAACAATTTAGACTGTCAAACTAGTGATGGCTATGCCCTCTGCCAGACTGGTGAATTAGCCAGAAGGTGTCAAGGTTAGTCAAAAGTGATAAGGCAAGCAAATATCCACATGTGCAACTGTGTAAGTCATTTTCTTGGCATAACAGACTAAAAATCTCAAAATTTGCAGATGAAAATTTCACCAGAGAGAAAATAGTGAAGTCTATATATAATCTACAGAGAGAGAACAGAAACTTTACATATTTATGTATCAAAGAAAATTAAGTGATGATCCAGACATGATTATTTCACACCTCCTTGAGGAATGGACGCAAAGCGTTCTCTCTATGACTGATGAACACTGTAGCAAGACACAAAGGATATGGCCTGAAGCAAGGATTATTATGTTGGAAATAAAATGCAGCTTTTAAGCAGTGAGAAATAGCTTAAAAACAGCAATTGACATGGCACTCATAGCAGATGAAGTGCTGAGAAGGCAGCTCTCTAACACAGCTTTAAACCAAGAATCATTACTGTTCCCAGGGCCAGCTGTGGGAATTACTGGGTATGCATGACCTTCCATGTTATGCTAAATGTCATTTTGACTGTAGTAAGGCTGTATTTTGGCCTTCACATCTAGAAATACAAAAAAAATAAAACATAATATATATATATATATATATTTCTCTCAAAGAGCTCATATTCACAAGGTATTCTGTGTCATTGCACTTGTCCATGTAAACATTCAAGGCTTAAAATGGTGCCAACACAAAGCCAGTTTACTCTACTTTGACCTTACAGTGGTTCAAAATTCTCCTGTGGTGGCCATAGTCAAAGGCACTCTGACTATGAACTCAAAGCACTTTGAGTATCTGTGTGGATATCCTCTTTTTTTTTTTCCTACAGGAAACCTAAGGAACAAGGGATATAGGAAATTTATCCAAAGTTCCCTCACAGATCAGTATTGGATTTGAGGATTAATCACATTCTCTGGACTCCTTTTCTGGTAGGATATTTGCTGGAAATCCTTTAGACCTTCTGTCTGTAATGGTGGCTCTGGGAGAGCACCAAAGACCTTAATGTCCATGCAGCAATACTCCCTGATTTTTGGCAGCAGTATCATCCTGTAACACTGCCCCAAGGCTGCTTCTCACTGGCTTCTTCATACATACCCCAAAATCTCCTGACTGGGGCCTTATTGCAAACAATCCAGAGCTTCTCGCTGCCTTGTCAGCATAAAAGTGCTTTAGCTGTGACAGCTGGGGATGAATATTAGACCTGACACTATTCAACATTTTCAACAATGATCGAAAAGTAAATATCAAATCACTGCAGATAATTTTCATGAAGCTGATGGTGGGGGAAAAAAAATGTGAAAAATAGTAGTGGAGAAAGGGCATCACTTAGAGCAAGCTGGTGTTGGGGAGGTGATTTCATTCAAATGAAAAGCCACATGGATATTGTGCTGGGCAATCTGCTCTGGGTGTCCCTGCTTTATCAGGTTGTTAGATCAGAAGGCCTCCTCCAGAGGTGCCTTCCAACCTCAGCCATTCTGTGACTCTGTGAGGTAACTGCAAACTTGTGTGTCTGAGAAAAGGAAATGCAGTGATGCACCAAGGGGAAACAGTACAATCTGTGAGGGTTAGAGAGGACAGGGGAGCACACACTGCAGATCTGTTGTGAAAAGCTGCATAAATAAAAGATCACAAAAGGTTCATTGAGAGACGTAAGAGTTCAATCTGTTTTCAAAAATAATCAATAAACCATTTGATTCAAATGTAGTAATACTACTTTAGGAGAAAATACAATGTCTTAAGTCCTGAATGGCTCTTTAGTACAGAAGGGAATAAGAAAGGAAAAACAAAACAACAAAAAAAAGATGCCTGGAACCACAAAAGAGACAAACAAAAATATGAAGCTACTGCCAAAATGTTAGCAGTGAGGGAGACTAAACTCTTGAACATAATGCCACAGGAAATATTGAATTTTCATCCTTTTGATGTTCTCACATAATGACTGATGCCTTTTTGTTTAAGGGCTGAAGTTACTGGGTGTCAAGTAATACTCTGTAATGCATGAGCCTCAGGTATGCTGATCTGATCCATTTTTCATCTCTCAGCTCTATGAATTTGTGAATATTGTTGCCTTTACACTTTTGTAGCTGCTCCTTTTCTTGTTCCAGTCTCTAGACAAACTGAGAAATCCAAAACCTCTTGCCTAGCCTTACTATGAGCAGTGCTTATTTTATTAAAATTCTATTAATAAATCTATTAATACATCTATTTCTGCTGCAACAGTCAAGTTCTCCAGTAATGAACAAAAGAAGTGGGCTTAGTTCCTTAATTCTACTCCTGGGTATGCACTTTTCCATATTTTTTTTTCACATACCAGTTAAAGTCTGCAAAGTATGAAGTGAAACCAAGTAAACAGAAGTTTATTTTGTATATTTATACAGCATTTTCACAAATATATTTCACAATTTGTTGTTGCTGTTTGTTTGTTTTTATATTGCCTGGGAGGCTTTACAGCAGCACGTCATTATCCTGAACAGCATTATTTCTTGCAGGTATTTGTATGTAAAAGTATTGTGATACCAATCAAAATAGCCTTAACAGAAGCATTTAAAATAAAATAATAATTAAAAAAAAAAAAAAAAAGATTACATTTGCAAGATGAAGGTAATACTGTTATTACTGGGGAATCTGAATGCATTCCTCTTTCTCAAGCTCCAATTAAAGACATGATTTACAAGGCAGATGATAGCAGCAGTGCTCAGCGAGGTGCTGGGAGATTCACAATCAGGGAGGTGGAAAAAGAAGGTTTAACTCAAAAGCAGAATATATTCCCAACGATCAACTCAACCAACCCTAATCAGGAGCAGCTGACAGAAAAAATGTATAGGACTGAATACATGTAAGAGCTTCCAAACTTTCAGCTTCCAGATATTTAATATTAAAATAATCAAAGTGGGGGTAAATACAAGCAACATTTAACTGCTGGCACGGTTAAGCTAGATGCCTTATGTTCCTTCTCTTTCTTCTTTCAAACAATATTTGGATACACATATGACATTACTAGTTCATTTGGTGAAAACAGGAAAAAAGGAGATCTGAGGAGGAAAAAACAGCATCTCAGGAGCAGAGATTAATAGATCATGTTGAAGACATGGGATTGCGTAGGTTCATAAGCTTATGCCCAATACTTTCTTCAGCTGGGGCAGGAAAAAGCTCCACAAAAGCCTTCAAATGTCTCCAAGGTGACAGCAGAGTCCAGAAAAATGACCACACTAAACAGAAAAGATCTCTCTGTGGTGAGGTAAAGAAAGGTGAGGCATTGCCAAAACACAATGCAGTGTCCCCAAATAACCTGTGATCTTGCTAAGAATTAAGCCCTAAAAATAAGATTTAATTTAATGTGCAGGCTTTGCATTGGATCTGAAACAAGAAGAAATCCTACCTAGGTGGAGAAAATAGAACACAAAACCTCTGCAGAGCACATAGCACAGGTGGAGGGCAGCATACTAATGACATTATCAGACACCTGTGTCTGCACCTAATTTTTGCTTGCACAATCCAGGCCCAGAAACTGCTTCTTGGGTACCCCATTTCTTCCTCTGTAATTTATTTCTCCTATATTTACACCATTTTTTTTTTTTTCACACAGGAACTACTTCTTGCCAGGAACATAAGGCAGAGAAAGCCATCATGCATCATGGAGCCACCTTTCTGCCAAGGATTTTGTAATATCCTATGTAGAGATTATGCTGAAAATACTACAGTTCTGAAGCAGCCGTACCCTAAACAGTTGAATAAACCACAAAGGTGTATACTTTTTGCCAAACAAGGCCAGGAATAGCCACATGGAAAGACAGTATTTGAGAACCCAGTGAATGCATCTAAACAGCTATTACTCATAGATAATTGCAAAATAAAAGAAAGTTTAACTCACCCATAGGTAATAAATTTACTTTGCTCAAAATTAATAGCTTAGGAGGCCATACATATTTATGAGAAAGGAGAAAGAAAAATAGAAAAGAGAAAAAAGCAAAATTTGTAATTTGTTCTTTGGCAGTAATGGATAATGAACAATATAACTAACTGCTTGTGACTGTTACACTTTTCTACCCTTCAGATATTACCTTTCAATTCCAGAGTCTTCTCTCCATGTCTTCGCAGAACATAAAGCCCACATAGCCAAGAAATGACACATAGACTAGATTTTTCATTCTTCCAGCATTTGACCAATACTTCATGGTGTGGAGTGTCCTGCAATATGCTGCAGGAGAGCTTTCTTGATTTAAAATGTTTTAAAGTGCAACTGTTCTAAACAAAGCACCTACTTACCCAAGTACCTGTAAGTTAGAAAGATACAGTGCCCTTCTTGCATTACCTCTGTTCATTGCAATAAAACGAGGTGAAAAGTTCTGAGTCCTGGCTGGGATTATGAAGACTAATCAAGCCAGCAGAAGGGAATGTTTGACACATGGAAACATAAGGTGATGGTTCCTCAGGATGATCTAGCTGGAAGTTTTGTTTCCTAATGCATGTATTTGCGTATGCCATGTATGTTGTACAGAGAAAAAGAAAGAGAAAGGGACAGGCTGAGCTCTGCAGGTATTTGGCCCATATATGCTGAGGGCTGTGCTTAGAGCCCATGGTGTTGTAGTGCACTATTTTTGCAGCACAAGTTGAAGTTCTACACATTTCAAAATCTATAATTAAGCCAGAGCTCTTCATATGGCTGAAGAGAGCACTGATTATTCTTGAGTTAAGTAGACAGCAAGCCCAGTTAACTGCTCATGTTAACTTTTACTGGGAAATTTTGTTGTGTAAAGAAAGGAAAAGCAAACAAATACCTGCAGTTTACGGCAAAGATTGCCTGAAGTGAGCCACACATATCTGCATCTATGTATGTAGAGCACTGAACATCTGCCATAATTATGTGCTGGACTATCCCTTCCAAACTAAAACTGTGTCAGTATGAGACAAAAATTTTCAAAAGTAACTAGGCAACTTGAGCATCTTGCTTGGATGCCTGACTTGAGACTTTGCAAAAAAAAAGAGACTCTGCTTCAGACAGTTCTAGGTAATTGCCCTTTACCCCTGATCTTCTGAAAGGAATATATTGTATTATTATTCTTGTCTTCCTTCAGCAGCAAAGAAGGGAAGGAAGGGGAAAGATATTGGTTATTCTTAACTATTTAACTGCCACAGTAAGCCAAACCCTCACTGAAGCAAGTACAAATCTGAATCCTGCAATAACAGCATCCTGGACATTCATTTTACAGAGATTTCAAGATAATTCACAGGGAACTAAAGCTGTTTATAGACGAGAATAGTCAAGACTTTAGAAGAGGTACAAATATCAACAACTTTTGCTGTCATTGCAATGTCTGTGAGGGTTCATTTCTTATTGAGTTGGACAACATGGCTGTCTCCAGCAGTTCCAAAATTCATACCTCTATTCTGTACAAAGAAATGATGAGCATTATAATTCAGGACATTGAGAAAGGTCACCCTGCTGTATTTTAATTAAGAAATGTAGCACTTACAATTTAACAGTGGAAAATGGTTCCATATTATGAATAAAACATCTCCAATGTAAAGGTCCAGGACTCTAATAAAATGTTTGACAAGCTTCTTACTAACTACAATATTTCTTCCAAAACAAGCAAATGCCAACATTTATAGGACAAAAGCATAGAGGCTGTAGATATCATCTGGCATTGCATGTGATAGTCCAAGGCATGTTACATAAATAAAATGTAACATGGCAGAAATACATTTGTAAAGAGAAAAGATAATCAGCCAAACTGGCTAAAACCGATGAAAACATAAGATGTGTGCTGAATAGATAGGGAAGGAAATCGCAGGAAGAACAAGAGTTTAACTGCTCAATTTCTGTGGATGAAGCAAGATCCAAAATGCTTAACAAAAAGGGAAAATGAGTTTGCAGCAGCAAAACTGTGTATTCTGAGGCTGAAAAAAAAAAAAAAAAATAGGTGGGAAAGACAGGGAGTCCAAAAACAGCTTGTAAACGCTTTAGGGAAGAGCTGGGGCACCTCCTTTTTGCTGTAGGGTATTCTCAGCAGCAAATCAGGTCTTGCAATGTACAGTCTCTATGCACTGTCACCATGCATTTTAACTGCATCAAAAGAATGGTGAAGAGCTCCAGGCTGTCCAAGCCAAACTTTCTATTAGTGGCTCAGTTCAGGCTCTTTCAGGGCATGCCAGGATGTTATCTTTCCTGTCCAGTGCCTTGTGCAACACTTTAGGACTTGGTAGGACATTTAGTAGCTTAGTTGTGAATACAGGGAGAAGATAATTAGGATAATTAGGCATGTATCTATGTGTGTTGCGGGGGGGGGGAGGGGGGAGAGGGAGGGGGAGGGATATGCAAAACTGAGCTTCTGAGCTCTGAAGCAGAAGCCTGCAACACAATTGCTGCAAGTTGGCTGGATGTAAATCTTGATAACAGATAAGATTACAGAAGAAGATGAAGACCCAGGCAGGAGATATGATCCTGAAAGTGGGGAAAATCCTGAAGATGGAGTAAATGCAAGGAGACAAACATTGGGGGATGCCTGGGGACCTCAGCCATTAATGCCTGAGACTGTGAGCACTGACCAACGAGATGCTCTTCTCATGATTTTTGCAACACCACTGCTAGTGTAATCTTTGGCACCACTGTAACTGAAAGGGTACGTGTGGTTCAGGACCACAACAACAATTGAACATACCCTGTTTCTTAGATAGATCCACCAAATGTGAGCACGTTTCCTTATTAGCATCACTGCCAAACTTCCTCTGATTCTCATCTTCTAAAATCAGCTGTGCTAACTGAGTTCAACAAAATACACAGAAATTTGAGATTCTGCAAGACTTTTAATTCAGATATGGACTTATGATATATCGGTGTTTTGAATGAACAAAGCAGAGCATAAATAACAGCACAGAGCAGGATGACAAGCAGCGTGACAGTTTAAAATTGAGAGCCAGGGACAGAGCAAGCCTTGCATTTTAAACCAGGAAATAGCACTGGATGCAGACATAGCAGTGACTTGCAAGAAAATTGCTTTGACAGGAAGAAAATGTAGAAATTTAGTAAATACATATGAAAGATTTATATACATATATTTTTATATATATATATATATATATATATAAACATATATAAATTAAACTCTTAGAACCAGAGAATATCCTGAGTTGGAAGAGAACCACAAGGATCATCAAGTCAACTCCTGTCTCCACACAGCACCACCCAAAAATCAGACCCTATGTCTGAGAGCGTTGTCCACTTCTTGAACTCCGGCAGGCTTGGTGCTGTGACCACTGCCCTGGGGAGCCTGTCCCAGTGCCCGACCACCCTCTGGGTGCAGAGCCTTTCCCTAACCCCCAGCCTGACCCTCCCTTGTCTCAGCTCCATGCTGTTCCCTCGGGTCCTGTCGCTGTCCCCAGAGAGCAGAGCTCAGCGCCTGCCCCTCCACTCCCCTCGTGAGGGAGCTGCAGGCCGCCATGAGGCCTCCCCTCAGCCTGCTCTGCTCTGGGCTGAACAAACCAAGGGACCTCAGCCGCTCCTCATACACCTTCCCCTCCAGACTCTTCACCATTTTCATAGCCCTTCTTTGGACACTCTTTCGTAGTTTTATGTCTTTCTTACATTGTGGCACCCAAAACTACGCAGAGTGCTTGAGGTGAGGTTGCAGCAGCAAGGAGCAGAGCAGGACAGTTCCTTCCCTTGACCAGATGGCAACACCGTGCTTGATGCACCCCAGAATACAGTTGGTCCTCCTGGCTGCCGGGGCAAAACGTTGACTCATTTTCAACTTGCCATTGTCCAGAACCTCCAGATCCCTTTCTGTGGGTCTGTTCTCCAACCTCTTGTGCCCCTATCTGTACATACAAACAGCGTTGCCCAATGCCAGGTGCATAATCTGGCAGTTGCTCTTGTTCAGCTTCACGATATTGGTGATTTTGCCATCTTTCTAATTTGTCAAGATCGCTTTGCAAGGCCTCTCCACCCTTGGCAGAGTCAACAGCTCCTCCTAGTTTAGCATTGTCTGCAAACTTACTTTGTAAACCTTTGAGTCCTGCATCCAAGTCATTTATGAAAACATTTAAAAGAGCTGGACCTAAAATGGACCCCTGAGGAGCTGCACCAGTGATGGGCTGACAGCTTGATGTCACCCCATTTACCATAGCCCTTTCAGCCTGACCCATTAGCCAGTTGTTCACCCATCATACTTTGCAATTGTCTATCAGTATGTTGGATGTTTTGTCCAGAAGGATTCTTTGAGAAACAGTATTAAAAGCTTTGCTGAAATCCAAAAAGATTACATCAACTGGCTTCCTTGGTCAACTAGGTGAGTGGCCTTGTCATAAAAGCAAATTAAGTTATTTAAACAGGACTTTCCCCTAGTGAACCCATGTTGGCTTAACCTTTCATGCGAGCCAACAGGAGTTCAGCAATAACAATAGAAATAAGGAACTTTGAAAAGCAGAGGATTCAAGCTAAAAATTAGTGAAATAAGGGATAGCTAATTGACAGTTGAAGCACTGTGATGGGAAATCACAAAAGTATCTGTGGACTCATGGGACTCAGGAGTGCAAGCGCTCTTATGCAATAACCCTGCACTGATAGCTTATGCACCACCTGCTCTGATAGAAGCTTGGGATAGCAAAGAGCTATAAAGTGAGAGAGAAAAGCAAGTACCTGAATCTGATCCAACTATCCATATATATCCATATTTTATAATATATATTTTAAAATATATCCATATTTTGAGAAGTCTGATAGAAGTTATAGAGATGAAAGTAAAGTAGTGCCTGTGTTGTAAAACCTAATGCATACACAGGAAAACCCACATACCGGGTACCCTTTCAAGCGTGGTTTGTAAGACTGATGAGATGAAGGAGGTCAAGCTCTTCCTTGGCAGACTTATTCCCTACATACAGCTGCATCATATTTAATCACTTCAGTGACAATAAGTCTGCTGAAGCCAGGCTGACATCCTCCAGAGACTGCCCAGTTATGGGAATGGGCTGATCCTTTCCCTCATGAACCAAGAGAGTTGCTCCATTAAATTGCATCAACATGAACTCATTAACAGCAATAGTGTCATGGGCTTTGAAGAAGATGGTGTAGCACAAACAATGCTAAGAGACTACCTAATCCTTGCAACAAGTTTATTAACCATGATGAAGTTTGAAAAGCAGAGAACTGCCCTTGGCTTCCCAAGACTCTGATTTCTCAGGTCTGGCAATTGGAAGAAACAACAACAAAAACAAACAGTTCTGTTCTGCAAAGCAAATGTATTAGATATGAAAGTGGTAAAAGGATCAATAAACTCTGAACATTCCAATGTGTTTTTATGCCAACATTCAGTGGAAAAGATACTTTTAAAATATGTTTTACTTGAACTTTGAGGTGCTTGCAATACCATTTTGGAAAGCTGCTAGGATGCAGAACACTCAATTTTCCCTAAGCATCTGTGCATCAAGCATTAAAAAAGGCAAATACATATAGGGGTGTTCCCAAAATGACACTTTGTTTCTGTGTGCATGTGCTATAACAGAGCAGAAAGGAGTTAATTGGCTTCAGTAATTTGAATTCATGCCCTCATAAACAGATTAATCAAACCAGGAGTTAAAGATTGTGCTTGCTCTCCTTGCTGAGTGCAAGAACAGGTATGTGTGCAGTACCATGGCACTACCCCTGTGTGAACATTAGAGGAGATTCACTATTGGCATCTGTCCTGGAAAAAATGGGCCATGCCATGTGTGGGCAAAAGATCCTATGTTTGAATATTTGTATTGATACTTCTTAAGTCCTGTTCAACAATTTTTCACTACTTTGTCTCTATGCATCAAGCTTATTGCAAGATTAGGGCTTCAAACTGGAGAGAGAGGAAAATTATTAAATGATTTTATTCCTTTTGGATTTTCACAGAATCACAGAATTGTCTAGATTGGAAGAGACCTCAAGAGCATCAAGTCCATCGATTTTGCTTCAGTTACATGCAAAAAATAAATAAATAAACTCAGAGGACTTTCATATCTTGGAAATTAATTTTCCTCCCACATAGTGAAGTTAGTATATATTGATTTTCATCTTAATAAATAACTCTTGAAAAAGGAAATCTGCATTCTTGGATTCACCTCATGTTTTACACTTGTGACACAGTGGTTTTGTCTCACGTATCTGAGGTATACCAAACAATCCAAAATCATCCAATAGTTGATGGCTATAAAGTGCATTTCTTTGGAATTACTTGTTCTCCACATCTTAGAGGAGAATAAAGGAATTTTGTGTTTTCAATAACTAGTCATCTAGGGCCAATATTTTAAAGAAATAAACAGACATAATTATTGTAAGTGCTAATAAAACTTAACTGAAAACTCAGGCTAAAGTCCTGACTAGTTCTGAACTAAAAGTTCTGGACTCTCAAAGGTAGGAGTGTTGCTGAAAGTCAACTTCTACAAATACACATCACTAACAGCTAGACCCAGGAGAGAATTTTTGCTTATCCTTTAGGGAGACAGGGATTCAAATTCTTCCTCACTGCAGGGAGTTTGAAATCCGTCTTTCCAGTCTCTCTGCTGGTGTGAAGGGAGCTTCAGAATATTCCAGATGTCTTTCTCATAAAACAATTTGTTTCTTTTTGGTGGATGACTCCCAGGGACATTTGTACACAGTTTCTGTCTAAATTGTGTTTATTCAGGCAAGTCAGTAATAGGTTGAATGACTCTGGATGCCTAACTGAGCACATCTTTGAAATGCCTTGTATAATAATGGGGAACGTAAGTATATTTGCAAAATCAGATCTCCAGATTTGAATCTGACAATTCGAGAGCACATGAAAGCTTATACTTCGGTTTTGTTTCCAACTAGTAATTTCAGTTTTATTTAGAAAGTACAAAACTTTCAGATTGATTTCTTCTATACCCAATTATCCAAAACTCAATACTTAAGCAAGGCTAATACTGCAGTTAAGGCCAAGTACATACCCAACTGTGATAAGGGTTCAGCCTTTTTTTATTTTTTTTTAAAAAAGGCTTTTTCTTTGCAGTTTTCAGAAATGAACTGGAATTTCAGTGGAAACTCCTGGCTGCCTTTCTCTAGTTAGAAATCATCTCATTTACTAAAGCACTTCTGAACAGACGCAGAAACCTAACTTTAAGTGTTGTCTCGTGAACAACCTTGGCGCAGAAGTGGGATTTCTAAGGAGCACCCACATTACTTTGAAGTGCAATTTATTATCAATGAACCTTCACCTCTTGAGCATGCCTGACAGTCCCATGTCAATTGCCTGCCTTGGATAACTTCAAAATAAAAACAAAGGTAAATTCTGCATTAAGGCAGCTATTTCTTGTAATGATGTAATGTGGCGATATCCCAGAAAAGAGTAAGTTAGCAGAGGATTATTATTGTTTTCTTTATTGATACAGAAGATTTAAGTTACAGAACATTAGGTGAAGCCACCCTCTTCCTCACCCACTATTTGAAGATGAACAGCTACAGACAAGAAATGATCCAGTTACTTATAGTGCAGCTAATGATTACATTAAAATGGTTAACAATATCATGCTGTAAAATATAAGTGCATGTTCAGTATATAAATACAATAGCTTTCTGTTCCTTGCCAAGAACATAAGCCAATCACATTCTTCAGTTTAATTTACCTTGTGCTAAAGTACATTTCCTTCTTAAATATATATTAATGTAAACCATACCCATTAAATCTGGAGTTTCACTCCTTGCATCTTAACTCGAACTTTATTACAGTACTTTAAAAGCTGAATGAACACTCTTTATTATTCAGAAGAGGTTTCTGTCAGATTTCCCATCTTTTAAATCTTTGGCAATGTTTCACAGGAACACTCTTATTATTCAGACATAGTAGTTCTTTTCTAGTTCTATTAGTGACATTTTAGTTGCATCAAGAGCAAGATATTCTGATTCCTCACTCTTTCCATTTGAAAGAGCAGGCCACACAAAGCCCTGTATGAGTGTTAAAATAATGAAAATCCTACATTGTAGGAGAAAACCAACATTGTATAAAATATATTAATAAACATTTTAAAGATGCAAAAGATACACCATTAGATATGGCAACAGTGACCCACTGCATAAAAACACTACTTCATACCTGGTCAATCAATGAATGGCAATACATCTGCCTGAAAATCTGCCCCTTGACAGGCTGTTCCATAGTCAGACATGGTAGAAAGATCTGTAAGGCTTTGTATTCAGGCCAGCTTATCCTAAGTTTGACGGCTCAGATTAGATTCCTCAAACCTATCAAGCTTCTAAACAGGTGGCCTGAATTTCAAAAAGCTGCTGCATTCACCTGTGCTATAGGGACCCATCTCAGCAAATCTTCATGTCAGTATTCACTTGCACCTGTCAAAAATTACCACCAAACTCTGAGCTGGCCAACTTCTGCACCCAGGCAGAAAGACTTTCTCAGAGGTGTTCACTAGGACACAATCACTGAAGAACAGATGATACGAACGGACTTGACCATCCCTTATTTTCCAAACATGTGGGTAGACAGATGCAAATTGGAAAAAATAGCTTTAATTTAAATCCTATTGGTCCCACTAAAAATGTTCCATGTAGAAATATTTAGTATCATGTAAAATATGCTGCGCAGAAATGCTATCAGTGCGTAGTGTATGGTTTATGTACACAGCAGGTGTATTACCAAGCAGACTGAAACATTTATCTTCAATGTGTTTCAAAACAGCTTAAAGACTGAAAAGCCTTGAAGACAAAAAGCTGAAGTTACCTTTTGCCTCTCCTATAATTACCTGTGTTTGCTCCTCAGTGGCACTTTTATACAACAGGTTAATACCATAGCATTAAACCGGCTGAGACTCAGCCCTTCAAAGCGCCTGTGAAGTATTTAACTTCGTCCACGCTAAAATTAAAATAAGAACATTGCTCAGAACTATTGCTTGAACAAGGACACGCAGTTCAAACTGCATGCTGTAACAAATCCCTATCAGAAATGCCTTCAGTGGAGATGAAAGTGCTCATATGCAGTCACCACACTGCAGATGACTGGAGAAATATTCTGAAGAGAAAATATAAATGCAGATACATCTATCTCTATATTATTTTAGCACTGTAATGCAAAATGATAGATTGCCAAAGGGTAAATTTCTGAGGAATATACAGAAAGCAACCAAAATACTATATATATTCTTATCTTCATTTGTATGAATATAATAAAGAGGTTTTGGCATACCATATGTCTTGGAGGAACATTATAATTAAATATATTCCTTAGAAAAAGGAATTTCTTCATAACAGAAAGGACTATGATAAACAGAGTTCTATTATTTTACAAAATATAGAGTGTTTTTAGGAAACAAGACCAAAAATATAGCTTTGGCATTTGGAGTGAAAGTCATCTTTGCAGTGTGAGCCAAAAAGTCAAATATGAGCCCTGAAAATCAGGACTCTGGCTGGGGACTCAGCACGCAGGCTTGCTGAACAGAACTTGTTTCTACCCAATTACCAACTTATCAACATGTTCTTTTTTTCCTTGCAAAATGGACAAAAGAAGCAAAAATTAGTAAAGGGCATGTTAGATCCTATTTAAGGCAGAACATAAGCATGCAAAAATAATTATTATATGCTCCAGTAGAAATATAGTTAGTCTACAGACTTAGCAATATGTACATAGCAATATGTAAAGGAAAAAATACCATTTTATACATTTGTACAGTTGAAATTAAGGATAAAGTAATAGTGTAAAAATGGGTTAGGGCAGCAGCTACCAAAATGTACAAAAATAAACTGCTTATCTTTTGTGGTGTTGTGTTTTTTTGCTTCATTGAAGAAAGTAATATTGCTCTAATAAACAACATTTTGTAACATTTCCTTCAAAATCCAAAGGAGATAAATAATTACTTGCTAAAAAAATATCATTTTCACATGTATGTCCTATATCTCATATAAGCTGTACCTCTCTACACAGTACCAGTAGTCGAAAGCAAGTCCTGAGACAACCCACACCTTCAGATAGCCTGCAGGCAGGTGGGGCACTCTAGGGAAAATAGGCTTCAAAGCGGACACCCTCTGGGCCCCCCTGCAATTCACAGTGCTGTGAATTACAAGTTCCTTCACAGATAACCCACAGCTTATATGTGTGAAAGCATGGCATAAGCTCCATTCTAGAAAGTAGTGTTTCGTCCTTTTCTTTCTCAAAAAAAAAGTTACCATCAAGAAACCTGAAGCTGCTTGGGATAGCCCTACCCCCATGGCTCTGCAGAGCTCCATGGATGCCATTTCCCTGGAGCAAGGGTCTGGCCATGCTGAGCAGCTTATGGTACAGAAACAGATAGTAACAGACCATGCAAGATGTCAAAAGCACTCCTACCTGGCTCAGTTTTGCTCTAATAAAGGATCTAGTCTTTAAGCCTTGTCCCTCTATCAGTCTTGTATATTTTTCAGCTTAAATAGTCAGACTGTCAGCATGAAAAAGTGCCTTTATGCTCACTGTCATGTAACCCACCAACCACAGTCTGCTCTACCAAACTGTATTAGGAGGGCTTGGTGCTTCCAGTTGCTTGAAGAGCTCCCCTTGGAGTGGAAAGACTGAAGAAGAGTGGGTGTCATTCTGCACAATGCACTGTGATTCCAGTCAAACCAGCTCCCAGGGACCAGAGCTACACAACTGTAATCACCCAAAAGCATTGCCAAGGCAAACATCACAGTCCCCAGAATGGAAATAAAAAACACAGGTCTTCATTTCTATAACTAGTGTCTCTGGCTCACTGGGGTGCAACCCACTAGAGACAGCCAAGAGAAGGTCTGTGCATCACTGAACTCCCACACAAGCCCTTAAAACAGAGCTGGAGGGAAAACAGTAGTGCCTAGGCTTTGTGTAGAGATCTGATGGATGGACTAACTTACACCTTTTCTGAGGAGGAAAGCAACTTAACTTCCTTAGGAAACCCTTCTTCTGTTTTGCAAATAATCTAAGATCACTTCACCTTCCTGTATCATTCTATGTATTTTAAATCCTGACACCAATTCAGTTTTTTCACTAGATGAGCACAGAAGATTGAGAGCAAAGAGGTTAATTCAGGTAGCAGATCTGAAGTAATGAGAGAATGAACAAATAACAGAGTGAGAAAGGGCTGCATGCATTTTTTCAAGAATTCATTTAAAATCCACTGGAATTTGACCCATGTGCAGGTCTGCCATCCATCCTGGATTCTCGTTAAGGAACAAAATAGTTCATGGCATCTGGTAATTTCTTTTAGCCAACCACCAAGTTTGTAGCATTTAAATCAGCAGGGATGCTCTCAGTTGTGTTAGTTAGAGCCGTGGATGCAGGGTAAATGATTTCTTCAACCGTCACATACGTCCCTGTTAAAAAGCCAACGACTCCAATGACAGCTATGAAAAGGTCTTTGAATATCGTCCACAAACTTAAGTTTTCCTTGTAGAAAGTGAGGATTTCAACCAGAGGGGGCAGAATCAGTGCCAGAGTGCTGCTGCTGACTGCTCCAACGAAAGAAATCACCAGGTCCAGGCGAGGGATCAGAACTGCTACAGCACCTAAAACACAAGAAGAGCAATATTGGCTGCAGATTCAACATCCTTATGAAAAATAAAACTGTGACAAACACATAACCTAGGGACTCGTGCTTTTAAAAAAGTTCTATCGTTCACTATGTTTCCAGATACGAGTGGTGTGCACTGTGTAGATTAATGTATGTATTTCTGAGCAGGGTACCTTTTCATGCTCATGTGAGATACTCGGTTTTAATTTTTAATTTCTGTATGAGTTGGCATAGCTCTAAGTTAAAGTTTTCTTGTAGCTACATGATACGTAAACTCGGCCTGCAAATTACAGAGAAATGAGAGATATGAAATTGTACAGAGACATTTTTACTCTTTTATGCTTTTTTTTAAGCCAGAAGAATAAAGTTCAGGCAAAACAGTAGAAGGAGGTGGTGCATGGTGCTCAGGAGATACTGGTAAAAGATACATCACTATTAATAACATAAAATTACATAAAGTTCTTCAAAAAGGACACAAAACCTACTGGCCACTAGGCAGTCTCAAACATTTCCATCACCTATCTACAGACTCATCTCTTGAAAAATCTTGGTCTATACAACTGCATTCAATGTAAGAAATGCCACCATACTAGTTGCACGGTTAGCTGAATGAGAATTTAGTTCTGCCAAGACACAACTCTGAAACCAAGGCCCACTATGCCAGTTTGTCATGTAATGCATGTAATGTTTTTGTTTCTCTGTTAGAAAACAGCTTTCAAAGGCCAGCTGAGCACAGACTCCAGTATGATTGGGAGAAGGAAGCAATTGGAAAAAAGGGGAGTGGGGAAAACTGCTGTAAACACCAAAATACCAAAAATAGCATATAATATGTTTTTTACCTCCCTTCTTAATTCTTAAGCCATAACAAAAACATGTTTGGCTTTAGAGCAACTCCTCCAATAACTAAATATTCTGGAAATAACATTTACGGTAATAAGCAAATGGCCCAAGCAGGTAGGAAATCCTCATATAACATGTAGGGATGTAAACCAGAAAGTGTGTATTGGCTTCATAATTTCTGGGGCTGAACTTTCCATTTGCAGAGCATCTTCACTGGGGGCTGATTGCCACTGACAACCTGAAATTCTGAGAAATCTGATTATGGAAGGCAACACAGCCAAATTATGTTATTGCTAACGTTCTCCATTGAGAACATCCAACTTGAGGAAATCTGCAATGGCAAATATACTTGTGACAACAGAGACACGGGTTAGTAAATGCTCATACTGCAGTGCAGTAGCAACTATTTTGGCTCCAGATGTGGTACAACACATCATCCCACTTATTTTGCTAAGAGTGTACCAAACTTCTCTGCACTTCCAATTTTGAAATGATCATGAGCAGAAGGAGTTCAGTCTTGTCTTGTGAAAATATAATAAAAATTCACTTGCACAACACAACAGTTACCTGCTGCTACCAGGTAGCTGCCACAAGGCACCATTTGCTACGCATTTTAATAAAAACCCTCCCTACAGAGGTAACGCTTAAAAAAGAGGCATGGCTGAAGTTAAAAGACCACAGAGGGATTAAGGATTCTCCATCCCATCCTATTTGAAAGAACTATATCATGCACAGATATGGCAAGAAAACCCTATTAACTTGCTCTTGCTTGCCTTGACTATAGTTCATGAACACTTTGTGATTCCACAGAGATCTGAGAGACACAATGAGCTTGGGTAGAGACGGAGGTGTCCTTTGGGAACCCTTAAGAACACCACGACACTCAAAAATTGATGAGCCAAAATTTTTACCCCACTGTTATGATAGACCTACTCAATAACAGTTTCTTCCACTGCATGAGTATGACACTAATAGACTGGAAATATCAAATGTTTACATATTATCTAGGACAAAGCTGAATAGAACGACAAAGGAATTACATCAGAGTTAGCAGAAGTCACACACTACCCACCTCTATAACTTTTGTGGCCATAACTCTGCTCAGGCCATCATACTTGTACATGATACTTGTACAGCAATGCACGACAAGTAAGTAACTGGAAACTGCAGTTGAAGTATATTTGCAATGACTCTTAGGTAATATCCTTAATGTGATCTTCTGAAGCATAGGGGAGGGCTACACATTTATTATCTTGCCAATTTGAGTTGCTGGTGTATTCATCAAACATAGATTTTCAACTTTTGTAATAGACCTACAAGTCTACATCTGTCCAGATTTTTGTAACTAACATCAAGTCTACATCTGTCCAGAATTTAGAAGGTACTGATTAATTTATAGTTGTTTGCTTTGAAACATCCTGCTTTATTACAAATAACGTGGATATTTTTCATACTTTTTAATTGGAAAAAGAGAAAAACTACAGTTTAGAATTGCTTTGGATTATGGAAAGCAAAATGTGTGTTGGTTTGAATCTTGTCAAATGTTTGGCTTACATGTTTTTGTATGAATCTGGGTATTGCTGTGTGAGGAAGTTTGGAAACCTTTTTTAAGGACTTATGTATTTTTTTCTCTGTGTATCTTATGTATTCTCTAACAATCCAAGGGAAATGCAAGCCCTATTTATTATCTACCAAAAATGCCCTCAACAGTTAAGAATGGGGCCAGTTGCTTCTCCCGTTTTCCGGGAGAAGTATACAAGGGGCACTTTGACAGGCACAGAGCCTGATTTTCCCAGCCATATATAGATTTCAAAATACCAAGTCAAGAAGAAATTCTGAACGTTTATCAATAGTCATGAAACTTTCTGGTTTGGAAGCCCTGGGAATCCCAACTGAAAACAGAAGCCCTACAATATTAATGTCAGAGTTGGGAGCAAGAGCCATACGAACATAGCATCTCACAGAGATATAAAGGACTGTAACACATTACTTCTACTTTAAACTCTCCTAATTTCACAAAAACTAGTATTAATGAATTCTCTAGCCTGTCTCTATCATGTAGTAACACATTTGTGTCAGCTGGGGCTTTTGGGGACCCAGGGGAAATATAGCAGAATGTTTCTATTTTCCTAAGGGACATATCAAGCCAGTGGAAAGATAGCATTAATTTTATTCTGTTCATTTTATAGTGCTTCTTCTTTTACTAATTTCCATTACAGAGTCAGTATACTACTAGGCAGACTTGCATGCTGAACTAATTTCAGTGTGATCTCTGTGGGGAATAAAAGGTTTTATCACCTCTTTACTACTGCTTTTCCAAGAGAATTGATGTATTAGAAATGGGTGCTTGACATACGTTTTCAGGACAATTGTCCAAAAATAAATTGCCCTAAAAACATAAAACAAAACTGTGTTTTTTAACAAGACAGGAACCTATGATATGTCAAGGAATGAGTCCCTTTCAGGCAGAAAAAATGTGCCTACAATTAAATGTCTGCCAAAGAATTATGTCTGCAGGCAAAAAGACACTGTAAAATACCAGCCTGAATCCTCCTTGCTATTTTAATATCCCAGCCTGTGCTCCCCCCTCATATGAAGAATGCCTTCCTCGAGAGCTCCACAATGGAAATGAAACTGTTTTGATACGTATATACAAAGGAATACAAAACCAAGTAGAAACCTGTTATTAATCTGAAGAGAAACTGTCTAATGCAAATAATTAAAGCTTTTGTGAATAATTTTCAGGGCTTTGAACGCAGTTAGCAAAAATATACACATTGGTGGGTGAAGTTTAAGAAAAAAGGATTTAGATAAAGATCCTGCTATTACATAATCATGAATTAGAAAATTAGTTTTTTCTGGGTAAAAAAGTTAATTAACATAGGGTTTGAGGTGCTTTTTGTCCTAGCTGTTCTTTGAGACATTAGAAGACTGTGAGACATACAGAAAATTATTTTTTTAAACATTGATTGCATTTTCACAAAAAAAAAAAAAAAGTAATTTGCTTAACAAAAGTTCTTTAAATGCATGGTTCTAAACAACAGTTCAATCTCAAAACCAAAATCAAACAAAACAAAGGAGAAAATAAATTTTAGTTGTACTACAAAGCGTCAAATTCTATTTTCACACTGGAGAAAAAAAGAGGCAGCTCGCATGCAGGAGAATCACATACATCGTGTGGTTGAGCTTTGGTCCCTTTAGAGTGAAAAGTACGACCATTATCACTAATGATAAGGTCCTTCTCATTTAACCTTCCCTTTGCCCTCTCACTACAACTCCCTGTTTATGATTGCTTTGGTTTATGCTACTTGGAAGGCCTAGAGTCATTCAAGAGAGGATGGGCTAAATAACCATGTCCTTCACAATGAGAGGTAATAAAGGACACTGCCCTGGCAAAGAGCAGAGCCCCAACAACCTGCTCAGTGCAGGGGCTCCATTCCTTCCCCCAGCCCTCCACATCCGTATCTCAAAGGTGTGGAATTCATCTTTTATTCACCCTTTTGGATGCCAGCATGGAAAGCAAACCAGGCTGTGAGGCCCTACAAATCCCTCATGCTGCAATTTGCACAGAACTGCAACACCAAGTGGCCTTCCTAAAGCCAACGTGCACAGGTGCTTGGCACAGCACACTGAATTACCTGCAAAAGTATTTCAATGTTCAGCGAACAATAACCCGTGGGCCCACAAACGACACCTGGCTAGACTGTTAGATTTGAGATGCTGCATTTATTCATTTGTCTCTGCAGTAAATTTACTTCAGCTTTGCTACTGCTACTTACAAATCTCTTCAGATGCACTTTAGCACAACAATTTAAACAAGTATAATGTGCAGCTAGATTCAACAAATGAGTGTAAAGCATGCAGCAGAATACTAATACTGAGCTCCAAATGGATGATCTGATACAATTACAGTCCTGACGCTGCTCTTACTGCCGATCAGTCTCTTTCAGGCATCTGATCCTATAGATCCACTAGAAATAAATTTGCTATTAAACTGTCCCCTCTACTTCAGTCTCTTAAAATAAATTGCTACTCTGAGACAGCTGAAGGGCTCCCAACAGTGCAAGCAAAAATGAATGTTGCTCATTCAAGGACAAGACATGTTTTTGTCATGGGAAGCAGAGGTAAAGAAGTGAGTTGGAAGCAGCAGCAAAGCCTTGAAGAATCAGTCATGCTGCTTCCAGTGGTGCTGGAAAATTGTATTTCCCTCCCCTCACTGCCATCACTCTGTATTCCACAGTCTTTTCTTGGCTGCACTACATATATATCAAGGGGATTTGTGAATCAGGGTCGCTCCCCCCTTCCCCGCAGGTGGGCTGTGACACATGGGTACTTTGCCATCTATGCCAAAAACAAGACCTGGGAAGTAATACGTTAAAAGCATTTTGTATAAAAAGCAGCTTTTCTTGCCTTCACCCTTGAAAATAATAATGTTACTATATACCTTCCGATTACTGCATGAACTGAGCAAAAGCTGGTATTTGCTTTCAAGTTTCTGATAGCTGTCTTCAGAACCCGGTTTTCAGTGTATGATTACAGGACACGTGTGAGACCAAACACATTGGATGCCAGAAAGGCTGAGTGAGAAATTCATACGGAGGATGGCAAAAGGGATCATCACAGAGATGTTCTGAGGCACAAAGTGTTCACTCTCCTGATTTTTCTTTCTCCTCCTCCCCAGGTTCAGAGGTATCTGTTTCACTCCAGTACAGACTAAATTTCTAGACCAAACCCTTAAAACTTTAACGAAATACAGTTCTTTGTGGTAACCTCTGACATTGAGTAGGATTTGGGAATGTCATCATGGGAACGGACACGGCTGTCCTTCCTCATGTAGAGCTTCTGTGGAATTGTTACATCACTTCAGCTCATTTTTACAGGGAAGAAGATGTGTTCACCTAGCGGTGTGGACATCAGCGGTGCTGCAGTAATGAAGCAAATGATTGGATTTTCAAGTTGTTTTTAAGTATCCAAATTTGCCTGCTTATTTTGGAGGTGTGAAAACTGAGAATTTTTTGGTACAATCAATATCCACTGCATGAGTGCACTGCATTATTACTGACATACACATAAATAGCTTGTGAATTCATGGCTGCATATTAAAACTAAATTCGAGAATTACGGCCATAAAAAGACAACCATCAACCAATGTATTTCTAAAACAATGCTTTGCAACAGCTGGTGTCACAGGCACAAGCCAGTTACAGCCTGCTGTGTAGATTGATGATACAGAAAGACCGAGCTGCCAAGTGCCCTGGCCTCACAGGGAGAACCACGTGCAGGTTCAGCTCGCTGTGATCACAGGCTTAGGCAGATGAAGTACTAAATTATGGCTTACAGGCCATAATACAGCCGTCTACAGATGCTTTTAATCCTAATTTGTTGACATTTCACCTCACAAGGTGAAGTTCAGAGAACAGCTTGCTTCATCATGTGAGGAAACCTGGCTGCCAAATGCATGGCTGCCCCTACACCAAAACACAGACACTGTGTGCCTGCAGCTCTGTCCTTCTCCAGAGTTGAAGAAGGATGACGAGGTGCTTGAAGGTATTTAGAACTGGTACCTGAATTTCAGATGGTTGAGGTTTGGTGAGGTGAATTTCACTTTTACAGTCTCATTTGGAGTTCTCAGTAGGATTTTCAATAATAATACAATAGTAATTCAAAGAAAAATCAAAATTATCATCACCTTCCACTCTGATCACCCACCCCTTGTAAAACTGGACAAAGGTAGAGGCAGCGCTGTGTTTGAGCAGACACCTCTGAATCAAACAATCCCTGCATAGGCATGGCCAGAGCAGTACACCTGCATGTTGAGGGCCTTACAGTACATCTCCTCTCACTGCACATGCAGCTAATTCTATAGTTTCATGATGTAAAGAGAGGTAAGCTTCATTTCTGTTTTACAATAAATTTCCAGATAGCTGCCTTAAGTGACTCATATTTACTAACAGAAATTTCTTAAAGAAAATCATATCATCTGTTAGGACTTGAATAGAAAATCACAATAACAGAAGTATTAACAAAAAACTATTTACAAAAAAAAAAAAAAAACATTTCATAAGCATTTAGGAATATAATTACTCTTTTCTCCATGGAAATGCAAACGTTACTCTTCACAGACCTCAGAAGCCTTGGACATATGACCCTTGAGAAATGGACTGGCATCAGAGTAACCTATCAGCATTTATAACCTCCTGAGATTTGGTGTTTCCTTTGGATTTTTTTTTTATTTTTTTTTTTTTTATGATTCCTCCCTCCCCTCCCCTAACTTCAGCATATTCCGGTTATCATCATCAGAACAGAGAACAAACAAACAGAGTTTCCGTGTGTTGTCTGTGTGTTTGCTTTGCTGTTTTGTTTTGTGGTTTGTTTGCTTTTTAATAATCAGTGTCTAATTCATGACTACTGACATTTTAGGTACTTGCATTTCCCCATTTCAAAATTTCACAGATAGAAATTCTAGCATTAAGACAGAAGAATACAAAAAGATAGAATGTATCCTATGAAATAAAAGATAATCATATATATAAATCCTTGAATATATTAATTATCAACGTTGTGCTTTAGTAGTTACTATCTTTCTCACAAAATTATCTCTTCTTACATACTTCAAAAGCCAGGCAAAGACTCCTCCATTTTTCCAGTATAATCAGTGTTTAAGAAGAAAATGCCTACTAAGCTGACAATGCCAATGACCTATCATGTGACAAACAGCTAACAGGTACAACATCATTGGTATGTCATCTTATTTTAGGTAATTTCTTTTGAAGTCTATATTCACTTAATTAGTTGCATTAAGGTGAATTCTAATATTTCATTTCATTAAAAAAATCTAAGGGGTTACGCTGAAAATACACAATTATACTACTCAAATGCACCTTAAATATATACACCTATTCTGTAACTGGCCAACTTCATTTACACTTGGAAACAAACAAGCAGCAAGGTCACTGAAGCATAATGTTCTCATTATCTATATTTAAAAAAAAAATTCCTTTAGCTGTATATTTCATGAAAGTGAATTGAATGCATCAAGACAACATTTTAATCCTGAATTCTTTCTCTTTATGGCAACTTCCATCATCTCTTACGAAAAACATAGGTGCTGTTAAATGCCACAACTTTTCAAAGAAAAATATCCATTAACTCAGTTTTGGAACTTCAGAATGATAGGGAAAAATATAAATTCACTAAGGCTGATGAAAAAAAAAATAATCCAATTTCTAATGACAAATTTTACAGACTTTATATTGTGTTAGTCTTGGTCCTAAGGTATGTAACAGTATTCAAGGTAACTGTTCCTTTACCATTTATTCTTGTGTAAATAGAGCAGGTTTCAAAAACATTATCATGTTTGTAAAAAAAAAAAAAAAAAAAAAAGAAAAGAAAAGAGAAGATTGTTTAAATGAGACCTTTTTTATTTAAGTTTAAAATTTAAACCATCCCTAGTTTCCTCACTGTTACTTCTGCCATAAATTGTCTGGAGATGAGTTAAATATCTTTCCTGAAGAAAGTCCTTGTAAGAGCCAGTGATGTGACAGATCTGTGTAAGATATGGTCAGGTTGTTCAGAAATAAGGGCTTGTTTGGTGCTCTGTTATCTGAAAAGACAGCAAAGAACCAGAAAGCCCCTAGACAGGAAAATGAATATTCTCTTAGTCTCTGAGGAGACAAGGAATGCAACTGGTCTAAAGAAACAGTCAATGAAAGTGATTTTCAACACTATAAAAGTACCAGAACATAATCTCTCAAACAGCTTCTAAATCCCCCATGGCTCAGGATTGTACCTCCTGGAATTTTGTGGCTCCATAAGCAAAGGGAATGCACTATAGCCCTAGAAATAAAGCTTTAAATCTGTGCTTAGTAAACCTGTTTTCAGCATATTTCACTTGCACAGGTCTGTTTAGTAGCTTTGGGCATACCCCTTGGCTTTCTTATCTGCAAGATGGCAGTAAGGATAGTGAGCTCCTTTGTAAGGTACCCTGACAGTGACAGATAAAAAACAATATGAAAGTAATGAACTTTAATATCATTGCAGTAGCTATTAGAGCTTTAATGCTTCCCCTGGAACTCTAATATCAAAGAGAATTACTCCTATTTGTCCATGTGCCTACATGGTTTATAAGGAACTGAGCTCCTGTTACATGAATCAGACACCTTCCTTGGCTATCCTCAGATGCTTTGCATTCAATTTTAGGGATTGCATTTTCCAAACTCTACCATAATGCTCTTGTAATGCTTTAATGTGGACAATGAAACAGCTGTGAGTAAATACACTTTGTAAAGCAGTACGGACTCCCACAGGATAAAAGGCAATACTAAGATATTACTGTATTACAACACCATCTTTTAATCTGCAGGTATTGCAATCTCTGCTGCCATCGTCCTTGAAAGTATCAGTTACACAAAGCAGAAATGGTGCCTGCTGGTAGCCTTCCAAATAAAGATATGAAAACCTGGCAAGTCTAGCAAGCATGCCTCCAGTTATAGCTTATCCAAGATGAGAGTTAAGCATGGTACTGATGTCTAATCATTATTTAACTTCCCACATGGGGAAAAAAAAAAAAAAAAGAAAAAAAAAGTAAAAAAAAAAAGCTCTTATTCTTATTTTTCCCCACCTATTGCTGTTGGGTTAATCAGTCAATCTTCCTTTCATTCTCAAAAAATAGGCATCAAAGGGAGGCAATTTCAGATAAAATAATTAAATAAGCTTTAAATCAGGTAGCATGTTTTTACTTAGTTGCATAATGAAGAAATAAACAGACAATTAAAGACAATCATTCTTCATCACATAAAGTACTGTTACCCAAAAGCTCTGTGATGGTGATACCAAGGGACAGCATCGCTCAGCGTGAAATCCTGGTCAGCTGGGACAAAATCCCAAAAGAGCAGCTGTTTTTCCACCACACAAAGCCACAAGTGTAACTGACCTGAGCACTTACAATCTGGTTTCTCAGGGGGATTTAGGATTCTGAATTCAGTCATCTCCATGTTTGTGCCCTGTCCAGACTCTGAAAGAAAGATTTATTTTGATGGTGCTTAACATTTTCCTATATTGCTGAGTCCAGCACAATATCCATGTCTCAGAGAGGTCAAGCTTGCCAGTTCCCTTTCCCTAGGAGACTGCCAAGCATCAGGCCAGGCTGAGAAAGAAGTATCATCTTCCTTCTTTTTATACATATCATGAAAATACAAAATACAAAGTGACTTCCAAGGTGAGTCCCCTGATGTCCGAGGCTGCATGTTGGATGCTGACCTGGCACTGGCAGATGCAGCACAAATGGAATTACTCCACACACTCATTCATGCAAAACTGTGTGTGAGAGCACCGATACCTGATTCAGCAAGAATTTAAGAGGCTCATACAGTGCTGAACGCTACCCCTGCTGAGAAGATGTGCTGCCTCCACAGGTGAGCCAGCTCAATTACCCTCATCAATGAAAATTTGCATTTTCCAATATTTTAATATGAATTAGTGTGATTTCAGCTTAAAGACAAGTAACACTTGGTATCTGTTTTTGATGATCAAAGCTCTAACCACTAGCAGAAGTCCCCTAACTATTCACTACACATAACACACTGAACTTCATAATTCTCCTTCTATCAAAGATATTTTTCATAATTTTTTATATTGTATATTGTTATTAAGATGAACATTCCTCTGCCTGAAAAGCATAATGACTATGTCCTTTCCTCAGTCATGGCAGAGTACTTGGAGCACAGCTTCAACCAGTTAATTAAATGACAAAGTCTTATCCATCCCTTCCATTTATAGCATGAATTTATCAAGTACATCCATCTGAGCAGATGATACAGTCACTCGTGAGCATTTTCCTTTTCAGGAATACTTCAAAAAATTTAAATATGGCAGAGAAAGAAAAATCATGTAAAATGAAAATAAAACATTCATCTGAAAAAGTAACATCACAGGGATGTAGCAGATTAAAACATGCTATAAATTTTTTCATAATTTTATTAACAAACGGTAGTTTCACGCTGGTTACTCTGATGTGTTAAAGCAACACAACTTCATTATGACAACAGATCTTCAAAGTCCTAAATCTCCTGCAGGCTACTGAAGACATTATAGTTAAGTCATGGAGGACTTCATTCTCATACGGTTCCATATGGATCTCAAGACTCAAAGTCAATTTTGCTTCTCATTGTACATGTTGGGGGCATAGGAAATGAAACAAATAAAACTTATAAAACTGCTAATTTTGACCTAAAGCAGTTCAGAAGAAACAACAAACTACCACCACCAAGCCATTTCCTCTTCAAACCTTTATAAAACATTAGAAAGACATTTGAAAGCCTGTTGTGAGGATCAGCTTATCAAGCCACTAATCATGAATAACATTGAGGGATCATTAATATTTTAGCTCTTATGCTTATTTGAAGCACCAGCAAAGAAAATGCCTGGAGTGACTAATTCCAGTTATGAAAAAGTTTTAAGAAAGAATTTAAAAGCAAAGAATTCAAAGCAATGTTTCACTTCAATTGAAAATAAAAAGCAGCACTATGATGCCAGTACATTAAATGGCAGAAAAGCCATAGTTTGGTGGCCTTGAGTATTTTCTTTATTGCCAATTGTTTTCAGTATAAAGTGAAAAAGCTCTCAAATATTTTCAAGATACACTGTTGATGCCTTTATCTTTTACAGTCTTCAAAGGCTTACCTCCTATCTGCCTATAATTTCTAGCACTTTGAAAGAAAAACTCCTCACTTTTGGCTCTCTAAACAGGTGCATATAAATGCTTTTTCCTTATCTCTAAATTAGGAAATTATTTTGAAAGTAAAGGGCTTTTCTAATTAGAAATCTGCATTCAGGACCTCCTGCTAGTTGCAACTGTTTTGCTAAACCACCCCATTCTTAGCAACAGATATCATGCTGGGGCTCATTTTAAGTGATTGACAATCAATTTATTTATATATATATATATATTTATTAGATGTGCTATTTTGCTATTTAAATTTTAAATGCTCTTTCTTGTTAACCTAGCAATACTGATGGTGAAGAAGAGTTCTCACTCATTTTACATGAACTCACACAAGACTGCAATCAACTTGAGATACTGATTGGGAATGTGCTTTCTCTGTACCAAGTACTGCTGCTCCCTGCCACTCTTCCATTTGAATAAGATCTTACTTAAATGCTGTCATTTGAGTGATATCCAGAATGCCACATGCTTGTATGCATAGATGAATGTCGGTTCTTCAGTAAGCTCTGTGTAGAGTCCATAGCAGGGAATTCACTGGACCACACTGCCCCTACTGGAACTGCCGCTGGTCTTCTCACAGGTTGGAAAAATAAGTACCACTAGAAAGCTAAAACAAACTGCCAATAATTTGTAAACCGAAGATAAACCTAGGTATGTTGAGTAGAGTCAGCTTTTTCTTGCCTTGCAGTAAATTTGTTCCATGTGCTGCACATCATAGCTTGAAGCATTTCACTCATCCATTAGCATTACTGTTCATTTTCTTTCACAAGCCTATTGTGAGGACAGCACATCCAAAGAGAAATGAAACCCCATAGACAAGAGGTGCTTTATCGGTCCCTTTTCCTCTTTTTTTCGTTGTTTGAAGTAGCACTACTCCAAAGCAGAAATGGTTTTTATATGTAAGTGCAAAGACTGGTAGCAATGGTATCTCCTAGCATTTTGCCCCGCGTTTTATATATTCCTGAGGGGAAACATAAATACCTTCCATGTTTTTGATAGTACATTTCAGTTTCTTTTCCACATAGAATTACTTTGCTCCCCAGTCATATTACTTCCTTTGCTTAGCAGCATGCTTACTAGGTCTTATTTATAACATGTATCAGGAAACAACTTGGAATTGTACCTAAGTGACCTTCAAAAGTATATTAAATAACATCTTAAGACTCCCTGCTGAGTCTTGCTAACCTTCATTGTCAATTAGTCAGAGGAATTTATTTGAGCAAATACTGGGTGGCTGGTTTTGCTGAATATTTTTCAGCAGACTGACTGGATGCTATTCAGGATGCAAATGTAACTTCATAATTAAGGGAAGAAAATATGATAGATCCCAATGGAACGAGGGAACGACATGAAAGTTGTGTTTCCCTTTTCTTAAGCCATGCTTGTAAGGAGATTCTGCAAGAACCACAGCTCAACTTAGCAGCACAAGTCAGAAAGAGTAAAGGTATATGAGATAAACCAGCCCCTGGCAGGGTATTTATCCCTAAAATTACCGTAACTTTGGGAAACTAACTCTTTAAACTTTTCTGCTATGCAGAGAATTAATAATAATAAAAAAGTATGTTTTCTTTAACAAGACACCTTTTAAAAAAGCAGCCTTATTTCATTTACAGCTCTAAAACAGAGAAGTCACCTTATAGGCAACAGGCTCATTTGGTCATTTCTTATAAACTGGCCTCTACAAAGAAATGGGCACATTCCGTGAAAATCTATTTTCAGTCAAAGGCATATGAATTTTTAAGAATTTCTGAAATGTAAACTTCCACCAAAAGAATAATGAAGCAGTTGGGAATGGGTAACAAAGCAAAACAAAACAAAGTTTAAAGGAGGACTTCTGTCATGGACAAGCTATCATTTTAGCTGGCTGCTGCTCAAATACTAAAAGTAAGGTGTTACTATGTAAGACATATTACCACAATGATATCTTTATATTCAGATTACACTTCTTTCATTGGCTTTTTGTTTCCATTATTATGGTATTTTTATCCTTATTAATGACAGTTTAATTTTCTCCAAATGTTAGCATTTCTTCAAAACCTCTGCATTAGAAAACTAAAGTCTTACATTTTCATCTTTAATGCCCACATCAAACAGTTCAGCACAACTTCCCCTTGAGCCATGTGCTTTAGCTCTGCTAAACATGACAGAGCAAGTTTTTGCCCTGGAATGGCTTTAACTCTTGCTACAATATTTATTTCTTCTAATTAATGACAACTTACTGCTGAACAATTACCAACTTATAACTCTGGTAGACTTAAACTAACAAATATAAACAAAAACAAACAAACAAACAAACGACAACAAAAAAACTACAAATCCTATATGTTTTTTCCATGCTTTGTTCTTGGTTGTGTTTTTGGTTTTTTTTAAACCTATTACTTTCTGTTCCTAGATAAGCCCAAATATTTTACCCAGAACACCTATAAAAGAATAGACACAGTGCAGGAGCGCAGTGACCCTGAGAAGTACATACAGGTGACACAAACTGTGACCTACTGGCCCAGGCTTTAATAAAGGAAATAATGAGTTACACAATTACTCAAAAGCTATGTCATGGGAAGAGTTCAGAGGTTCTTAATAAACAGGTATGGGTCTCAAGCAGGGACCTCAATAGACTCTGTCAGATACTTATTCAAAGTGACTGAACATCTTATTCTTATTTGTCACACTGCAAACAAAATTACAACTTTTCAATTGGAGACACAGATAAAAGAGTTCTTCTTACAGACTAAATCACTGACAACTTAAATCTTTAAATAGGCCATAAAAGTTGCACTAGGCTTCTAACACAGCAGCCAGATTTCCAAAACCAAGCACATCCACTTAAGCTACAGGTGGGCAACAATATGTCTTTGAGCAGCCCGCTTAAATTCTCTGAAGAAAATTTAAGGGAATGTGATAAAAGCCATGGTTGAATGTCCTCCCTAGGCAATATGCAATCAAAAGAAGATGCAAGGAGAAAACATCTGAGGGGAGTTACAGAGGCAGAAAGATGATGCACCCAGAGAGCCAGTCGAGCACTGAATTATACAGCTCTATTGCAGTTTAAATAGCTTTCTGCTCAAATTTTCCTCAGTGCTAGTAGAGAGACATTATTTCACTTTTTCATCTGAATTGACACAACTTTTAATACTTACAAACTTCTCACTCTCAGTTCAATGTTCTAAATCAAAGAGATACAAAGCTGTATCACTATGAGTAGTGGAAAACAACAGTGCACTGACTGATTCTGGTACTTGGCTCTAATGCAGCTTTTCTGAATTAGCTTCAGTAAAAGAAATGGAGATGGATAGAGGTGAAACAGAAGAAAAAGTAATGATTCTCAGGGAAAGGAAATATCAGAGTAATAATGAATGCAATAGTAAGGTAAGACACTGTGATGATTAATATTTGGACGTCTGTAATATTAACTATGGCAGGAGCTTGCTCTGCTAAGTGCCAGATAAAAACACAATCGATTTTATTTCATACAGACTATTTCCTTTCAGCAAATATCTTGTGCCTTGAGGTGAATGAGAATCTCCCTTTTGACTTCAGAACAATTTGCTTCTAAATAGATATCTGAGAAACATGGGACGACTGCAAGAAGGAGCCAATTGCATTATTAATGTTATCATTGGATAAAATCGATGGAGAATCTTTTATAACCAAACATATGTAGGTAAAATAAAATGCCGTAGTAGCACATCAGGACAAAAATAACTGCCTCCTTTAATGCTAAGCATTTTTACATTTTGTTAGACTTGCATTACAGTGCCAGAAGTAAAAAGGCAGTCTATTCTACATTATTATTCAGCTGCCCATAAAACTGTACATTAAAAATGAAACCTTTGAGAGATGACATTGAAAAGGATCCAAAACAATTACATTTCTCCATCCAAGCAAGCAAAAATCAACTTAAAGAAAATCTTTTCCTGTATAATACTACTGTCAAAGATGTTATGAAATAAAACCTAACACAGTCCGAAATTCAGTGCTGTTGCTGGAGAGCCATACTTCTAGAAAACATCTACTTTAGTTAAGTATAGAGGAGCAGCCTGAAATGCTTGACAAGGTGTAATCAACATGTTAAGCCTGCTTAGTTATGTCTTAACCATGAGGAATGCAATGTGTGATGTAGCAGTTGCAGGACGGTGGCAATCAAAAACTGTGAAAATATCCTGTCAGTGGAGTATGAGGGAATTGTGTCTTGCTTTCTGAAGATTAATTCTGTATTTGATTAGCTGAATTTAGCCCAAAACTTAATTTACAATGTTGACTAGATCTTTGCCTTATATAATGGAGTCTACACAACTAGCTTGTTTTTAGGCATCCGGATTTTGGCGAGAATGGTACAATTCTTATTAAAGGTATTTACCTAAGGTTTACTCTATGGGATGAGGTGAACTAGCTTCTTTCTGTAGACCTGTCTTTCCCTATTCACTCTATGCACCCAATAATCCTGAGGAATCTTAGTGCTAAAATGCAAAACCATTTCATTTTGTGTGTAAACTAGTGCCAAACTGCTTGTGTGTCTTTGGTCTGGCCAGCTGTCAATAGAACTTACATGTATAGAAAGGGTCTAGTAGGGATGAAGATGGAAATCAGACCTTGAGGGTAATTGAATGCCATGTCACTGGTGGGGAATCGTAAAAGGACCTTACTAAGATGAGAAGCTGGCAAATAGTTGGCAGATTGAATGCATTTTAGATAAACGTTAGGTAATGCATCATGGGGAAGATAATTCAGTAGCACTTTCATAGTGCTGGACTTCGAAGTACCCCTTAAAACATGAGAAGGGATCTTGGAGACATTGTCAACAGGCTTCTGAAACCATACTGGCAACAAAAACTGGGGTACTGGCAACAAAAAGGCCAATTAAAATGTCAGAAAACAAGGCATCATTTTGCTGTCACGTAAAACTCATTTCCCCACACTTTAATTTCTGGTGCATTTCTGGTCTCTATGTTTTGAGAAGAATGTTCTGGAGTGAGAGACAGTACAGAAAAGGGGAGATTTCAGCCCAGGTTCAGCTCTGTGATTAAAAGATATTCTTAAATATATTAATATATTTAAGATATTAAAAAAAAAAAAAAAAAAAAAGGCCTGATACTTCCAAGGAAAAAAAAGAATATGGAGATATGGAGAATATGGCAACATTTTTCAAGGTCCTATTATAATTTTTATTGGCAAGTAGGAGAGGTTTGCTTTTTCATTTTTTGCACAGTGTGTTTTTGTTTTTTCTTATGTAGATGGTTGAATCCCAAGAAAAAGTACAGCTTAGGTATTAGATGGTCTGTACATGAATACTTTTGAATGCTTTGCTCTTGCAGTGAGAGAGCCAGAATGACAGTAATCACAATAAGAGTAAACACAGAAAATATTTTGAGCAATTGTTTTAGTGCAAATAACTGTCATCCTACATAATATAAAATAACAGGGGGTAAGCACAATAGAAATAATTGCTGTGATTAAATATGAACAAAGTGCTTGATAGCAAAATAAAGCAACATTGCTACTGATTCGGTTACCAAAGTAGCAGGGTAGCATTTTACGTTCACTAAAGATTATCAATCTTCATGTTATTTGTAACAAAGGGCTGAATATAATAAAACATCGTGTGATATGTTTTTGCAAAAAAAAAAAAAAAAAACAAAAAAAACTATGATGGGCCATGTGGCACTTGGTGCAGCAGACTATTGCAGGTTCTTGCATCTGAAAGCCACGAAACTAGTAACATTCAGGGAGTGAGTTCAAAGCAATTCACAATGCTGAGTATTGGCATTCTTACTTGCTGGGACATGGAACTTAACAATGCCATCCTTAGGCAAACGGGACAGATAATGTTTCTACTTGGTACTCAGGGTGCCACTGTAATGTATATCGTTATATATGATCCTCCCCTTGTGACTTTAGTCTCTTATGAATTAAGATGGAGCTTAAGTGTTGCACCCATGCACAAGATGATACAGACACTGCCCACGAGAACTTGCCAAACAAACAAAAGCACTTCAAGAGAAAGGGGGGAGATCACACAAGTTCAGAGCAGCTTCTGATGCAGTTGATGCCAGTGGAATCTGCTTTGAACCTACATGAGGAACTCTATTCCACTATACAATGCTAAGTATTCTGAAAAATCATATCTTACATGTTTAAAATTAGGCACTTACAACCACAGAATATGGTTTTCTACTTTAACTCCCACCATTCACTTTCCCTATACTAAATTCTGAATACACATCACAATGTATTTAAAAACTAATGTAAATAGAAAGACCTTGAAAATGATTTAGTTTCCAGACTACATTTTAATGTGAAATGGATTTGCAGCTTGTTAATAAAGCTCCATCCACATTATTCTCCAGAAGAAGGAAATATTCTGTGGAAAACTCTGATGTCAAAATTCCAAGAGTGATGAAAGGAAGTTAAAAGTAGCTGTGTTAAATAAAGGTACCTATGTAGAATCAGAGATGACTGAATCTACCCATGCAACAGAAGTAAAATGTTTACCCAGGTCTGTTTACCAGAAAGACCACAGAAGTCTGGCATAGGGCATGGCTTTTACTAACTTGCTTATTGGAAGCTAAAGGCAACAGCTATAGTTGCAAGACAGGCAAGCAGTACATTATCTTATCCATATTCTGCAGTATGTATTCTTAAATGCATCATAAACAAAAAGAATAAAATAGGAATAAAAATACCATTTTTAAAAAGACAATAGGATTATTCTTATTATTCTGCCCTAGCATCTCATAAAATTGAGCTGTAAAGATAGGCCTCTGTGCAAGAATTAAATTTATAAATGTATTAGCAGATGTCGGAGCTGAGAAGCCACATCTAATAATTTACATTTTCCTAGGGGCAGCATAAAACCAGTTTGGAACATCTGACAGGACAAAACAGACTTGACGTGAGTCTTAAACACAATAATACAGCACAGCAACAGTCAGAGTAAATTAGAGTTGTCATTAAGTTCCACTGATAGGATGAAATTTCTGGAAAGCAGTAACACATCTAACTCACCAGTAATTCTTTTTCACACTATAAATAAGTAACCACACCTGATACTCTTAAGTAATTGTCACCAATAGATGTTTGGTAATGATTATTTATGCCACTGATTAATTAAGAAACATTGACAGTGGGCATTATTTGAGAATATATCTGGAATGCATAAGAAAATTTATTCTCAGGACAAAATATGGTGAGAGATGCACAATTCTTACCCGCATTTATGTGAGACATGTATCAGGTCAGTACTCCTGACAAACATGCATTTATGGGTTAGAAGTACAATTTGTTGCTGGACATACTACCCATAAACTAGCTACGTGGGGCTGGAATGAATGACTTTGCTTTACTGCCTTGAGAACCTGGGCAGCTACACAGGTGAACGTGAGGCCAATATTACAACCCAAAGTGATAATGTAGCCATAAGTATGGGAGAACATTATTAAAATAGGGAGGTTATTGCACTGTACTGAAAATTGTTTCTGATCTGGCAGATGTGAAAGAGATTGTGTGAGTGTTAAAAAAGAATTCTCCTATAGCCTGCACAAAAAGGAACCTCTTAAATAAGGATGGGAAAATGCTTCCTACAATCAGTCTATTTACTTTACCAAAAAGTATAAACTAATTGTAGTCTGCTCCCATTAACAAGTGGGGAAAGAATGTTAAAAAAGGATGCTGAAGTCTAGCAGATAAAAGATAAACAGACACAGTGACTAAAAGTTGAAGCTCAATAAATGTAACACAAGCAAATAAAAGATTTTAAATATACAAACAAAACAGTGAGGGTAATAAGCCACTAGAATTATCTTTTTAGTTGAGATTGATATGCTTGACACTTCAACTCTTCTTCCCTGCACTGAAACAGACCAGAGTCACACAGGACGTTGGCTCCTTCTATTGATAATACTGAAAGAGCTATAAAGAAAAAAAGGCCTTTCTAAAACACTTATTGATTCATCGAAATGTGCACAAGAGCCAAAACACGAAGGATCCTGGTCACCTTTTCTCTGCTGAACAACTGTTAACATTGCCAAACAATTCAGTTTCCAATAGTGCCACATCAGGCTGCTCTACCCCCGGGAGGCAGGTTTTTTATCAGTAGATAATTATTATCCATAGATAATTCAGCACAAAATTGAGTAAGAATTAGATCTAAGACATCCAGCTCAACAAAGTCACAAAACTGAATTATTTTAGTTTTCGTTCATAACACTTTAACTTCTCCTTAACCTCAGTTAGCTGCCTGCCAATTTTAGTCCAGTAACTATTATTTCAGATTTAATTTGTTTAAAAAATGACTAACATTTGTTACTAAGAGTAACAAATCTGGAATATGTACTTATGCAATCAAAACTCATTAAGGTCTCTAAGCAGCATTTTCATTCTACTGGATATGTCCACAGAATATCCAACTTCTAGGTGACAACCTAGAAAGAAGATCAAAATTTTAACTCAGACCTCAAATACAGTTATCATTTTACATTTAACTGAAAAGTAAATTCTTTTAGCCTAGCTTATATTCCTAAGCACCATGTCCTAAAATTAAACGGTTACCATAGTCTCAGTGGTGCACTTGCAGCAAGTATTTACAATCATTTTGCCTCCATATTTCAGTAAGAAATATATTCTGCAACTATCAAGTAGGGGTAATTAAAGGAAACACAAACCACATAACTGTAGCGCTCTTAGACAAGCCACTTCGACTTCAGATCTGTAATATATTCTGTCAAGCTGCCTACATGTCACATAATAATAATAATGGCTCGTTCCATGCATTCAAACTAATAATCCCCTGGCCCCTTGTCTGATATTGCAATGAATTATGACATCCAATTAAAGTACAGACAAGCATAAAGGAAAAGGCATAAGAATAAAGATGAAAAAAATAAGTTAAACCCAGGAAAGTTACAAAAGGATTCCAGTTACTCTATGAGCAGTAGATTAATACAGAATAGATGGAGTGGCTTTTCCAACAAGTTGCAAAAAATGTAGGTGGAGATCTGAAAGCTCAAGGAGAATGCTACAAAAAAGACCATAAGCAGTACCAGGAGAGTGAAAAAGCAGTAGGTGACAGAAATACTGCTGAGATATGCGGAAGAACAAAAATGTAGCATCTGAACTTAAACCTGCAAAGACAGATGGATCTAGCAGAGGCTACAAAGGAAGACGCATGACAAGACAAGATTTCTCCTAACCTACTGCAAGAGAAGCATCATTGGGAACCAAGGAAGAAGAGCTGGATGAGCTGTCAGTATGACATCATAATACAAAAAAAAAAAAAAAAAAAGGATTTATTCCTAACAAGAGGGCAATTAGACTTTTTGTGATATATCTGAAATCACATCTATACAAAACAAGAGGCTGAAAATTAGCAAAGGAAGAACAAAAATCTGAATACATACCACAATGCATATAATACAATATAATATATATATATGTGCTAGTTATGATATTGCAGAGTATTGCTTTCATTCTGTGAATGGCTATATTCTATTTTTAATATGTATTTTTATATATAACACATAAATATATGCATTACATATACATTATGTATGTATATATATATATGTATAAATACACACACACTCCCTAGGCTGTAACTGTTCGAAAAAGATCTAGTAAGTCCCAGCTGCACAAGATGCACTCCTACTAGAAGCAGCTGTCATCAGATTATAGAGGTGGAAGAGTAACCAAAAAGGTAATGAGGTAGCTCTGTAGATTTAGCCAGTGCTCCTGACCTGCCACACTCACAGAACTGTTAAAAGGGCAAAAAGATGCATGAAGATCCTGCTCTTCCCTGATCTCGGAAATGGCAGCTGCAGTAAGCGGCCTATATGCAATACCTCCCTGCTAATGAGGCACCACCCCTGTCTGTTGAGATACCCTGATTCAGAATATGGTATCACAAAAATAAGCTAAAAATGCAAAAAATAAGCTTAAAAAGCAAAAATAAGCTACAAAAATAAGCACTGCTAATGCTGAACAGAGCACACAGCATCAAATTCCACCTGTCTTTCCTGCACTGGAAGCACACACTTCTCCAGCCTTAAGACAAATTTTATGAAAAGTTTGCATTAATTTCTTCATTATTCAGACCAGCATCCTTCTTTCAGAAGTGGCTGAAAACTCTGAAGTTAGTCTAACTTTGAGCACAAGGCTGAACTATGTGACTTTCAGTGGTCCCTTCTAACCTTAATTTTATCTATTAATCTATGATTTTAAATGCTGCTTACAGGGGGTACATAGGTGGAACAATTTTATGCACTTAATTCCTTAGGAAACCTACCTTTACACCCACTAGTCTTCAACAGTATGAAATTATGTCTCAAACTAATCAGTCCATACCTGTAGCTAAATCTTATTTGACATATTCTCCTTGAAAAATGACAAAAAAAAAAAAAAAAAAAAAAAAGATTATTTTTTATTAAATTGTTTCACAGAGTGAAGCAAACTAAAATAGAAATAGCTCATTAGAATTGAGGCAAGTGATTCTACAGCAAATAATTGCTTAACAGTTTATCTGTCCTGGATTCTTCTTTACAGTACAAAACAACTTTGGCATTTAATACATCCTTCTACTTCTTCACTATTTTTATAAGCTTCTAATAAGCAGGAACTTAATATCTGACACTTTAAGTTAAATGCAACTGGCAGGAAGTCATCACCTCTGCAAATCGTTTACATTTACAAGATTACAAAGCTCAAAATTCAAGAAAAAAAAAGAAGAAGATAAATGGAAGAGTTAGTTTAATAAGAAAACTTAAGATACCGATTCTAACACTAAAAAAGCTAGTTATCCTCTCAAAACTTAAGCACAAGTATTTACAGATCTAGACATACAACTCCTTTTACATCCCACAATTGTCATGTTACTGCAAATATCTTAACTGGTTGTCAAGTTCCACAAAATCATGAAACCAAACAAAAAAATGCATCATATGGTCTGAATTCTCATTTTTGGTAGACCTGTGTGGAGCCAGTAGTTGGACTTGATGATCCTTGTGGGTCCCTTCCAGCTCGGGATATTCTATGATTCTATAATTCTTCCAAGTATGTTTCCTTTTCTATCCCTGAACAAGTTGAATTTTCTTCTTTATAGCATGTCAAAAAAAGTAGTAAGCTGATACACAGAAATTGTGTAGTGTTTCTAAAAAGCCACTCCACAGTCATACAAAAGAAACCAGGTGACACCTAGAAAATTCTTAAAAGACATTTTGAAACTAAATGTCTCCAATTTTATTTCAAAAATTCCAAGTGGGTAATACCAATAAATATTTCATGGAATCATGGTAATCCACACATAATTCCTCTTATATTCAGAGCATAGCATTGTAATGAAAGATTTTATTATCCAGAAAGAGAGTATTTATACAAATATACCGATTCATCTATTAATTGTATTGCAGTGGTACAATAACGCACATGTGTACATGCAACTGAAAAGGACAGCAGACAGCTGAAATAACTCAAGAGAAATAATACGTACAGCACACTTACTCATCTCTAATTTTACACAGGTATTGGATTATATGCAATAAATAACACTTATTTTACATGGAATTTTCACCTCTTTGCCTGTTATAAATTATTTCTAAAAATTCCTTAAAACATTACCATTACATCTAAAAAGCATTACCATTACATCTATACTGATTCAGATGGAAGAGGTTCTTAAAATTCATAACCCTTTGAGCCCAACCCATCAGCCAATTGTTCACCCATTGTGTCATGTTTTGGACATGTATGTTGGGCATTTTGTCCAGAAGGACACCGTGAGAGACAATATCAAAAGTTTTGCTGAAATCCAAGAAGATTATATCAACTGTCTTCCTTGGTCAACTAGGTGGGTGGCCTTGTCATGAAAGCAAATTAAGTTTTCTAAACATGACCTTCACCTCATGAACCAACAACTCTGTGACCAACGACTGCATTGTCTTTCAAGTGTTTTTCAGTAACTCCCAGACTAATCTCCACAATTTTACCAGGGATTGAAGTGAGACTGACAGCCCTGTAACTACCACAGTCTCCTTTCTCAGTCTTCTGGAAAATTGGAACATTTGTCAACTTCCAGTCTACTGGGACCTCTCCAGATTCCCAAAAACATTGAAAATAATTGAGAGAGGTCTTGTAATGACATCAGCCAGCTCTCTGAGCACCCTGAGTCAAATTCCATTGGGCCCCATAGACTTATGTGCATCCAGCTAGAGCAGCAAATCCTGCACACGTTTGGAACTGGCTGGGAGTTTATTGTTCCCACAGTCACAGTCCTCCAGCTCAGCTCCAGGGGTCCCAGGGCCCATCATTAGCATTAAAAGACAGAAGTAAAGAAGGCCTTAAATGTGTCTACTTCATGTTCCTGTTTGTAAGCTGACCAACTTGATCAAGTAACAGACCAATGTCTCCCCCGGTCCTCCTTTTGCTGCTAACACACTTTAAAAAGCCCTTCTTGTCATCCCCCATGGTACTGGCCAGTTTCAACTCTAACTGAGCTTTGGCCACATTAACTTTCTCCCTACAGTGGTAAACAACATCTCTGTAGTCCTCCTGTGCCTTGCTTCCAACATCCGTACACATTTCTTTTCCACCTGAGCTCTACTAAAAGACCCCTGCTCAGCCAAACCAGCCTTCTGCCCCACCTGCTTGAGTTCCAGTATTTTGGAATTGACCATTCCTGTGCTTTTAAGAGGTGGTACTTAAAAAGTGACCAGCACTGATGGACCCCAACACCTTCAAAAGTAGTTTTCCAGGGGAACCTTCCTAACTAGTTCCCTGAGCAGCTTTAAGTCTGCTCTCACCATACCCAGGGGCAAAATTTTCCTTCTGTCACCAAAGATTTTAAACTTGACTACTTCATGGTCTCTGTGGCCAAGATGGACACTACCAGTCACCAAAAGGTGACCATAAGGACCAGGACAGCTGATCTAGAGGTTATCTCTTAGTTCCTTAAAGAATAATTCATCGGTGTCGTCATGCTGTCTGGGTGGCCTTTAGTAGTCTCCCACAATGATATCCTCTTTATTTGCTTGTCCCTTAATCCTTACCCAGAGTCTCTCAACTATGTCACTGCCAACTGCAGGCTCTGTACAGTCCAGCCCCTCCATTGCATAGAGCAACTTCCCCTTCTGATCTGGTTTTCATTTAAGCTCCATTAACAGAGTCTCTGTGAAACATTACCCCCAAAATCAACCAAAATGGTACAAAATTTAAGGCACCTGAACCTCAAATGCAGAATCAAAGCAGAAATTTACAGAAAAGCATCTTTTGGAATCCTCTAGTGCTTCAGACATCCGATCTGCAGGTGCTCTGTCCTCAGACATTTCATCAAAACTGCCCTCTGATAAGATGAGGTATCAGTAAGTAGGTCGCTCAGCTGAAACACTGTGGAATATACTAAACTTCAAAAGGAGCCTGTTGCAATTTTCAAGCACACAATTAAGAATGGACTGCCCAATGTCGTATAATTATGGGTTAATCATTGCCTATGCACACTTTATTCTTCCAGAGAAATGACTTGCTAATGAGTTACCAGTTTACACAACACTAACATGAGTCAATGTATTTTTCACTTCACTAAGAAATACAGCCTCGATAACCTTACCAGAAAAGCCTACATAACATGAAAAAGCAATTTAACTCTGCAGAACAAGACACAGAATTTATATTTTGATGTGTTGCAGAATAGCTAGGATCAGTAATTACTGCAAGTCAAAACACAATACACTCCATCAATTGCTGAAACACAAAATATGCAAAATATTTAAATACAAAATGTGTGGTTTTGTGCTGATCAGTCAATCCAATCTGTTCTTTTCTGATGAAATGCCAGAGCCAGCACAAGGAAGAAGATGGAAGCACTTCATGCCACAGTAGGACAGAAAAAAGAGTAAGATATCCTGTGTTTGTAAGTAGTAAGCTGTTAATTTGATTCATGTATCATAAAATCATACTATAAGGATATTCCTGTTCTTCTTTCCATCTCCTGCACCATAAAATACTGCTCCTCTGATTGTACCTGCATGAAGGTCTGAGTGCCACAATGCACATCACGTGTAGGAAAAGTTCCAGATTAAGAAGAAAAAATGCAGAGAAACGGGAAAAAAAATGAGGATACTTTTAGGCCAGATCAGTTCCCTGAACTATTTCACAGCATGATCCATGAGCAGTTATGCCAGCAAAGCAACAACACTGCCAATGGATATGCCAGCTATAGGTACAAGTGGGGAGGAATCCATACAGTGCACTTGCAGTTAAGGGAGTAACTTGTCAATCAGCAGCCTCATTGATGTTATTTTTCCTTCCGATTCACAAGTTCAGCTCTGTGAGCAAGTAAGTTCACAACCCTTCAAGTCTGCTTCATGTCACTGCAGATGTACTTAATGCCTCAAAGCCATAAGCAATTAACAGTAAGAATAAAGCAATGACTCAAAATTATTCATTACATTTGTTCCATGTTCAAGCGCCTCCCAAACTCTGCAGCTTTATACTCCTACATTAGGGATTATTCAGATTTCTTTTGATGCACAGCAACAGGAAAGAACATCAAACAGATAAATCCTTGAACATCATTTTGAAAACAGAAGGATTAAAAAGTAAATGGGATATCACTTGTGATACAGCTCTTAAACTGTACTTAAACATGGCTTGTTATCACAGTATCTACACTGTGGAACATTTTGGTGTTCCAATTAACAAAATACACCTTGTCAACTGTGTGTTGTTGCATATCAAAAGGGGGGAAGAAAAACATGTCAGTTTCCTGAAAATAATGGGGAGATTTTTGACAATGTCAAGCACCTTTACCTATTGTCTCTGATCTGAGTGCTAGGAAAGGGATGCTTTTCCACCTGCCTTTTCCCTGTTTTCACCCTGAGGAATTGTATCTTACGGAGATTTCAAGTCTGTGACCTGCTGGACAGATGTGAAACAGGCAAGGAATACATGGAGAAATAGCCACTCCACTCAATGAACATGACAGAAAATCACTGGCTCCTGTTGAAGAAGGCACCTCATAAACTAAATTCCCTTCTGAATCATACTACACATATTAATACGATGGGCCAAAATAACAAAGTAATGAATACTTTAAAAAGTTGAGTTTTGATCCGCAGTTCCTGCTAAAGAACTTTTATATATGTGTATTTGTTATTAGGACATATCACCATTTCATTTTATTTGTAAACATACAGGTGGGAAATGATGAAGTGGAACAAAAGACAAAAGCAGGCTCAATGCATTTTAAAATTATTGCTAGACAGGGAAAACGGGATTGAACTGCCAGTAATTGAGCATGATATTTGGCATTGTTCCTCTGTCATCCTGAGAAAGATTCATCACAACAAATGCTAGATATATTTCTCATCTTTCAACAAACCAATGAAAGAAAGAAAGAAGCATTCCTTTGGCCCAATTCAACTCATCCAAAAGGAAATATCTAAAATAGATCAAACGAATTGTGCCCTTCCTTGCTTATAAGGAGTCTAGCTAGGATGACCATTTCAGGTGCAGAGGTCTAGAGAACAGATGTGAGGCCCTGTCCCAGGCTGCCCAGAGAAGCTGTGGATGCCCCATCCCTGGAGGTGTTCAAGGCCAGGCTGGATGGGGCTTTGGGCAACCTGAGCTAGTGAACAATGTCCCTGCCTGTGGCAGTGGGGCTGGAACAAGATTATCTTTAAGGGTCCCTTGCAAGCCAGACCATTTTATTATTTTATGTTAAAAAAAGATGACTCAACTCATGTAGCGCCTTGCACCTTAAGCCATGTATCACCTAAAAACTTTAGAGCACAGACCATCACTTAGTTTTATGTTGTAAATGGCATTAAGGATCTTCAACCAGCACTTCACACTAAGTGTTACTGTAGCATAAGTAACTACAAATATTTTAAATTAATATGTATATATAGATCTTAAAATTCTTCCATTTTACTTACGCTTCAGCTATTCTAAATATTTTATTGGCACCATACCATTAAACAGTGTAACAGATCTGGTAACCGTCACATTATCTTGTGCCTAGCTGTTTTGCATCTAGAATTGCTCTTTTCTAAAGCCAAGTGGAGTTAAAATTGGGAAATATTTAGACAGGCACGACTGATAAATTCAAGTGAATAATTGACTTATATTCCTATTAAAATTACACAGCAAGCTCAGGCAAATTTTTTTAATGGAAAAAGCTCTCTAACAGCTCAGTTCATACTCAGCTGGATCAGCCATTCAAATTTGTTTCATTTCAAGCTAACAATCAAAACAGCTGACAATTTCACCGATATCTCCACATCCATATTCACATGCAGTATTTCTTCATTTTTACAGGAGCACCATGGCTTCTGGAATATAGCCCTAAATTAAGCCGGACATACAAGAAATATCTTTATTTTTTCTATGAAAGAGAGATATTATTACCTCTCAATTCCAGCTTTATTCATTCTATTTGGTGATGCTTTTCAGCAGCTTTTATCAAATCACTATATATATATATATATATATATATATATATCACTACTACCTAAAAATAAATCAAGAGCAACTTATTCTTTAAAAACTAAGTACTACTTAAATTGTTCTTCTCTATTTTATTCCTTCACTTCTTCATGGATTTGCTGCCACCGCTGACCAAGGGACCAACATGAAACTACAACAAGGGAGGTTCAGGCTGGATGTTAGGAAAACGTTCTTAACCAAGAGGGTGGTCAGGCACTGGGACAGGCTCTGCAGAGCAGTGGCCACAGCACAGAGCCTGATGCAGTTCAAGAAGCACTTGGACAATGCTCTGAGCAAATGGTCTGATTTTTGGGTGGTGCTGTGTAGAGCCAGGAGTTGGACTCCATGATCCTTGTGGGTCTCTTCCAACTCAGGATACTCTGTAATACTATGATCCAGATGAAAACTATTTTCTCAATACTTCATTTTTTTGTAATTCTTCCAGCACCTCCAGCAAGCACAGTTTAATCTTTAATACCCTTCCCAGGTAACACAGAATTAAAACTTTCCTAGACATCAGGCAACAAATTTACATTTACATTAATCAAAAAAATGTGTATGTTTGCTCTATCCTAAATTTATTAATCACAATTTCAACAGAGATGTATCAATAAAAGTCTTGACGGTATCAAAAAAAGTCTTTAAAATCAATAAGTTTGATGCTCTTATCATCAATATTGACTAATGCTTAGCAATTGAAGCAGATGATCTCAAGGTCTCCCATCTCTGAGCTCAGCTTATTTTCTAGTTATTAATACAAGAGAAACGTAAGGTTCCTGGTAAGGTTCCACAAAACTTCTCCAAACTGCCCCCCTGCCAAAATTACCATGATTTTAGCACCAGGTAAGAATGGAAGAGTTCAATACTTTCATGATATAACAGCAACTCATTTCAAGCCATTCACTACACAGGACTCATTTGGGTAAAAGGTTTTTGTCTTGTTCTTCCAGACAAACTGGTCTGTCAAAACTTTTACAACTCTATGTAAAGATACTAAAAGGAATTATAGAGCTTTTTAAAATTCAGCCAGAATAGTCCAGATTTTTCAGAAACAAACGGAAAGGCTTCACACTCATACAATCAATCCCAATGTCCAGTAGCAGCAATCCCATCACGCAAGAAGCTCAGCAAAACTATGGCAAGATTTGGGCAGGGAGCCCAACTTTTATCCAAGCAGATACAGCAAACACAGACCCAAGCTATCTTCGTGATGCATTTTAAAGATGTAAAATCACCAGGAGCACTTTCACGTTATAAAAGTTCCACCCCAGCAAATATTTCAAAGAGAAAAACGAATAAAAAGCATTTACACTTCAAATAAAAATACAAATGAAACAGCAACAGAACCTCCTGAAACTAGATGGGTGCAGTTGTACGATCAGAATACGATCAGATAGATTTTCTGTCCTTTTATGTCTTACAAGATGTGTCCCTGAACTATCAGGGATGAGCTGAACTGACTCACCAAAGGACAACAGCTGGCCAGTCTCCAGGCAGGGGCTGCAATGCAGGCAGCTTTTGGAGATCCTCAGGCACGTGATGACCTTCCAGGCATGAGGTGAGGGCAATCCACACAACACTGTGCCCCCCTGTTTGCTCTCAGTGCTTTCCAGTCCTGTGTGGGCTCTCATCCCACTACCTCTGTTTGTATTTGTTCTTAACTTCTAACTTCACCCCACTGCAGTGATGCATAGCCCACCTTTCAGTCATATTTCTGCCTGCCTATCCACACGCCCAGCTCTCACTTGCTTTCAACAGCGACCAAATCTAGTTTCCATCTCCACTCAGGACTTTCACCCGAAGTCTAGCTCATCCCTCCAGAGCCTGCCAATGCACAAGGTGCTCATTTGAGTTTGTAAAAGAGCACCTTAGTATCATGATTTATGAAGTGTGGTGTGATCCTTCAACTTGTGACAGCATACACGGTGAATGAGGAGACGTACGTCTCTTGCAAATGAAATGGAGAGAAGAGTTCAATATCAAATGAAGTGGAAATCTTTAAATTATTTAAATTCAAAAGTATCTGACTTGCATTTTTACCCATGCAATTCTAAAGATACTATTTTCACACTAAACTAAGTTGGAAGAAAGGACAAAAGCAGTAGGGAACAAGGTCTGTCAAGTCGCTTGCACTCACTGTGTCATCATTCAAAAAGCAAAATAAGGGATTTTAACCAAAGGAGAAGTATGCCTTTGACACTCTTCCAGGAAAAATATTCCTTAGTATTTGCTTTTATCTTGAATAATAGCGTCAATCTCAAAAATGCTGCTAAGAACAGATCTGAAATTTCAGATAGCTACAGATAACATTGTTTTTAAATCTATTTATAACTTCCTTTCTGAAATGGTAAAAAAAAAAAAAAAAAAAAAGACTTTTATTAAACAGCTTTAATTACTCAGCCAGGCAGCTGGGTGCATTCTTCCCCTGTCCCAAGCTTGAAGGTTTGGTTCAGATGGACCACATTAGGGGTGAAGTGTATGTTGCACACTTCAGATAAGGTCTCTTTTGTGAAGCACAAGCAGAGGAAACACAATGAACAAATCTAAAAACACAAAGCATGTTTGTGACCATCCTCCTGCAGTACTAGGTGTCAAGAAATGATCAACTAAATAATGGAAAACCATAAGCAAAAGGAAAAATTTTGGATGCACACTGCCTCTCTAGCAATTTGTCAAGTCCTTTCTTTCTAATAAACCTTACCAGAACAAAGAAAAAACCTTCAGAATATGATTTTTACTAGCAAATGTTATGATATACTGCAATAATAAAACCATGACCTCACTGATTTTTATTTGAAAAATGCAGCCCCCCCCAAAAAAAAAAATTAGCAATAAATATCAACTGATTTTTCAAATCTCCTCTTTATAGGCTAATGTGTATTTAGTAATGCAGCTACAGTTTCTCTATTTAGAAATATATTTGTATATTTTCAGCAGGCAGAGTCCCTTTCATCAGTGCATGACCTCTGAATGGTCCAGACATTACAACATCTTCTGTCACCGACATGAAATTGATGTCTCTCTTCTAAAATTCAATTTCAAAGAGGTTTTTGTTTGTTTTTTAAATAAAGAAACACTTCCTGAACCTTATTAGGAACCATGTTCTGCATTTAGTGAAAGTGAAGCATTATTTAAATCAGTTTTGGTTTATAACCAGAATTCAATGAAAATGAAATTCAGAGAGAAATGGGAAGCAGAAGGGGAGTGTAAGCATGGGAGCTTACACACAATGTTTTTGGGGGAAACAGAATAGTAGAATCTGTATAAACCACTTGGCAAAAAATGAAATGCCAGCTAGGATAAACACAACAGACCCTACAACAGCCTGGTAAATATTAAACATGTAAGAGTAAGCTTTCAGTTGTACATTTCTGTGCCTTGCAGTAAACAATTCAATACTTTCAGATATCCCAGTAACATCTGTAGCAGGTCCGTTTTACAGAATGGCATCACAGATAAGTTTCAATTACACAAATTGGGTCCAATTTTGCATACTTTCTTTTTTTCTTTTTCTTTTTCTTTTTTTTTTTTTTTAAGAAATAAAGATATAACACCCACATTATATTAAATCATTTTTAAGTATTCATTTTGATCTCAAAAAAGAAAGACTATTAGCTGCTGCCTTGTAATGAAACAATCAAGTACCTGAAAAAATCACAATGGACAATTGTCTGAAAATAAAAATAAGAAGAGAAAAAGAATAGATACCTACATACTTCTGGGAGAAAGGGACCCACCACAATCCATGCTTTATTGGATACTTCCTGTCACGATTCACCCAACTGTAGTTAATTATACCCAAAGGCAACCACTCAATTTTCAAGTCTAGCTCATAAGGTTACCCCATGCTTATTTGCTTCTATTTCTTCTCACCTTTCACAGAGTCCTCTTCCAGATTTTGAAGTGAATTCATTTTCTTTTTTTACTTCCTTTTCTTTAAGATTGTTCCCCAGTTTTGCCTTCCCAGATTACGCATTAATAATATATATAGCAATATAATAAATATAGCAATAATAAACTTGAAAAAAAAAATAGGGCTGAATATCATGGAGTCATTTGTAGTTTTCCCCAAGTCAAACAGACAAACGTACAAACCTATTCACCACAGGCTTTGCTTGCACCTCAGAGTGCATCCTTCACCTACAAACTCTCGAAGCCTACAGCTGTAAACAACTGTTTGGATCTGCAAGTATTTTAGCTTTTCAAATACACCATCCTATCTTTATCAAGGAAAGTTATAAGGGACACATAAAAGGCAATATAGAATGAGTGGAAGTGGAGGGCTACAGGACACCAAGATATAGTTAAGACCGGGGAGTTTATTGGGGTGGAAAGACACTAGAAAACATTTTGGAGCTTGAAGCATTTTGATCAAGGTGTCTCTCAAGTATCACAAGAGCTATTCATCTATCCTCAATCTTAAAATCTTAAAAGAGTTCAATTACACACCATGAACACTAAGTACGATATGGGCTATCTCATGCTTAAGGAAATCTATAGTTCCTTACTCAAGAAAGTTTTCATTTTCTTTTTTTTTAATGTATTGCCCATAACAGATGTGTTTTCAGAGCAGCAAGTTATTAGAACAATGACATTTCCCTTTGCTTACTGCAGTAATTAAATTGTACCAACATTAAACAGCTTCTCTCAACAGGCTTGACTGTAAGAAGGTCTCACTGGATGTTCAGGTTCCTTAGACAACAGAATTATTCGATGCTGCCCAGTACATTAACCACTGCTTAGTGTTCACCAAGAGAACCAAAGGAAAATCTGTATTTGCCTTTTCCATCAATATTTTCTCCCCTGAAAAAAATGGTTTAGCATTTTTTGCTTAACTGTAGCTTTTGATTCTTTTTGAAGCAAGCATCTGGTTTTAGTAAAAATGGTGGAGTCATGAACTTTTACTGGAAACAATTTTTTATAACACTTCTGAGAAAAGCTTCAAATGTTATTCAGCACTTTTGATGAGAGCTGTAGAGAACTGACTTCCTCCTCAGTTCATCATCTTCAGGAAGGTTGACATGAATGAGACCACGCTCACCATTCATGCTCACCATGGCTACTGCTGTCTCCAGTGTTTAGACTAGGTGTGTGAGAAGCCCAGGTGCAACAGGAGGGATGGGAAGAAGTAGAAAGAAGTAACAGACACTGAGGGCAGAGATGCAAAACTACTTTAGAGCACTGTCATTGAAAGTAACTGGCCCTCCATAAACTCTGATCAAATATCTATACTTGCCAGTGCTAGTTTATTGGCACAGGGCGGCACACCACAGGCTTAATCCTGAGGCTGACAAAACAGAAGAAGCATTTTTGTGAGCAGCACATACTGCAAATCACATAAAGAAATGTTGACATGAAATAGCAATATGTATTTCTTCAAAAATGTTATTCTAAAAAAATATTTTCCTATTGGCAACAATTATTGGCAGAGTATTATTGATGGAAGATACGTCACACCTACTAAGAAAAATGTGCTTAAAACATAATACACCATTAGATTCACAAGTTCATGAAAAACATACTGAATCATTGAAAAAAAAAAAATCTTATTTGCTAGCCTCCAGCAAAATATGTAAAAAACAAGCAGGCCTCAGCAACACACAATAGCAAGCTTTTTATGGGTGTTCTGTACATACTTACAGGTTGAGCAGACTAACAGTGTTCTCACCGCAAGTTCACAGGGTAACTTCCACTTCTGTTCCACTTTGGAGGTGATGGCTGGAATGAGGATCTCTGCAGGAACGTAGTACTGGATCGAATAGGTCACAAAAATCCCGAAGGAGTACAGAATTTTTACAGACTGATACAACCTGTTCAAAACATTTATGCACATTCAGGTAAGTTGAAAATTCTTCATTAAAAATATCTCACTTTTTTTTTTTTCTTTTAGGTAATTTTCTAACATATGAATTTGAGAATTCATTAATAGTTAAGTAAGTAAACCCTCATATTTTTAATTACATCCAGATTCTTTATCTCATATTTAAGTTCCGTATATTTAACAAGCTTTAAGGCCTAACAAAATGTACTCAGTGAATTTTTTTCTCTTCTCTGTAAGTTTTACAAAAAAGTCTCCACGGTTGTTAAGTTGTTAACTAAAAGCACTGGTAAAGTGACTATAATTTACTTCCCCAGGGCTATTCTTGACTAATGATGGTAGCTTTTTCTCAAAGTATATATCAAAAAAAATACACGACAAATAAAACAACCCCCTCCAAACAGATGGAAGTTGTAGACAGATTGTTTCTAAAAAGACTTTTCACACTGGAGAGAGGACATCTCAGGAAATGTTACTTATTAAGATTTGAAGAAGTACCTTCTAAAGCTGGAAAATATCTGTAAATGTAATTTTCTTGTTGTCTACAACCTCCTCTTCAAACACACTAGATACAGAACGCTATTAAATTATCGTGCCATGGCAGAAAAGAGAAATAACACTGAGGAAGCTTGGCTTAGTATTGTGTCATATATTATGAGTTGGTGCAAGTGTAAGAAATGGCCCTGATATTGAGAGTCAATAATGTAGGAAAAAAAAAAAAGTTTTGTATCAGAGTATCATCTGTCACAGGATTTCATAGGGTTTATAGCAACACAAAGGAGTACCAAGTTCTACTGCTCCAAGCTGTGTCAAACTTACGCCAGTAGTGGATTAACAGTATATGTTACTATGGAAAAGAAAATTAGTTTGATCAAATTAAATGTTTTATTTATTTTTTTTTAATAAAAACCTCCCCAGGTACCTTGTGACCTAGAGATTTCTATGCTTGTATTCTAACCTGTCTGCAAACCCAATAACTAATCAGGAACCTTGCATGCATTAATAAAATAAACTTTACTGGGACTGGAAATCAACACCTTATATGTATACAGTGAGCCATATGCAAGGTAACTGCATCTTTGATGCAATTAGAGCTTGTTCTAAGCTATAATACAAGGTTCAGTATCAGAACTGGAAAACTGCAATGTTTTTCCTCCCAGATCTGCATTGCAGTTGTTACTAATCAACTCTTTTAGTAATGAAACCCATGACAAAGAATATGTATCACACATCTCTGGGTAGTAACCATACACAGCTGTCAGCACACCTATGAACAGATGGGCTTCAAATTCAGAATGACCTTCAAAAATCAGAGAAAAAGTCTGAAAAAAAAAAAAAAAAAGATTGATTCCATAAGGAGATGTGTAAGTCTTTATCCTTAACTTGAAATGAAACCTTCAGAAAAGGTGGGTGGATAACAAACGCTGCCGCTGTTATATTCACCTTATTCACAATATCTCATAATGTTTGTAAGGAATAATACCCAAAATATATGTGAAATGTTCAGCACTTGAATGTCCTGGTTTGATGAAACCTCACTTAAAAATATGTAGAGTATTTGAGAACAATAATGAGACTAAACAGAGGTTTAGAGAATGTGACCTATTGGGAAAGTTTGTAGATGAGGAGTGTTTAGTCTAGAAAAGGTGACACTGAGGGAAGTTATAACAAAGATCTTCAGATACTTAAAAGATTGCTTTACAAGGTTGGCACACTGTCCTCCATGTCCAAACAAAAGAAGTAATAGCAGGATTAAATAGCAGCAAGTGAGGCTTAGTTCAGTATTGGAAATGGCCCTCAAAGAGAAGAGAACAGTGAAATGCTGTCACAGATGACTACCTGCAGGGTTACAGTCTCCATCATTCAGCATTTTGACGGATGTGCTAAACACAGGAATGCTTTTGGTACACTGGCATGGTTTTGCATGGTTTTGGTACATTGGCATGGTTTTTACCAGCTACCCCCAACTAGCTTTTAATCCTCAGGCTTCACATCACCCCAAAACTTTACAATAATAATAATAATAATGACAGAAATTCAAACACAGGATTCAAAGCTTTAAAACACTGTAGTTCAAAGCAAGTGATTCCATTACACTAATTTTTTAGCTCTACAAAGGCTCAAATTAAGGCTCAAATTAAGAAATCTTTGTTTACATTATTAAATTGACCTCACTGATAATTTGCTATTATATTCTAATCAGGAAAAGATAGCTCCTTTAAAATTTTTAAATCATTTATATGTGCTACAAGAAGTTAAAAAAAGGTCCTCCCCTCCTTAGTCTACATTTTAGATTTTGTTGAACCTCTTAACACGAAAATTGGAAACTAGGTCCTCTGCATAATTATAAGGATATGCAAAACTATTACAAATATGTTACAACCCAGATAAATAACTGGATGCAAGAAAGAAAAAATATTTGATGTAGTAATAGAGAATGCTTTCATAAAGTTATTGTTGTTAAAGATGAGGAGAAAAAAAAAAAAAAAAGAGTTGAACACTACTCTCTTTTCATAAAGCCAATTTTCAACATATTCTAATTAAGATATTATGCTACCCAACAGTTTGTTCTGCAAAACACTTTCTAAATTAGAACTGGAGCAAATCTCTTATCCCAAGGCTCTGACTTTATTATTTTTGCAGTAGGAACAGTCCTCTATTTAAATGAAACTTAAGGACTTAACTGGTCTAGGGCCTGTATATGCCTTCTGATCAATTCTTTTATGGGGAAAATAAAAAAAAGCAGAAAAAAAAGCACAGCAGCAGAATTTTATTTTTCTTTATCAGGAAAGAGTTATTTTTAAAACAGGGATTGTCCATCTGGAATTAAACACATACGCCAAATGTCATTGCTTAGCTACATCCCAGGCTCTCTCGCACAATCGCTTTCTTCTGAAAACTTGTCTGCTCCTTGCATTTCTTTAATCCAATCCTGCCATTTACTGGCTTTTTATGTGAGGAACAAACAACAAAATACTGACATACAGTTGACTGGAAATTTGTTTTGATAGCACAGCTAATTGCACACATTTGCTCAGCAATACTGTTTCAAGTAGACCCTCAGTACCGCAAAGCTGTAGATGGCATCGTGCATCATAACCCACGGGTGTACCACTGAGCTGCTGCTCCTAATTCTGGGTGGGGCTCTGGGGTCCCATCCAGGGCGAGAGGAAAACAGACTATTTGTTATCTCTACATATGTGTACTGAGCAACTGCTCTGAGGTTATTAACTTATAATGCCAATTCCCCACCTTATAGAGCACCAGTTTCCATCTCTTTTATTTTCCCTTTCTTTGCATTAGGTCTATAAAGGCATCGGGATAAATGCCATCCTATCATCACATCTTCACTGTAGCCAACAGCTCTTTGAAAATTCATATTTGAATTTAGACAGCAGCTCATAAACCTCACCCTGTTTGCATGAGCTCAACAAAATGCAACTGAGAAAGATGGTGAGCAACTTTATTCTGCATTCTCGCAGCATATACGATCATCGAATCATTAGGGTTGGAAATGACCTCCAGGATCATCTGGTCCAACCATCCCCCTACCACCAATGTCACCCACTAAACCATGTCCCTAAGCACCAGGTCCAAACCTTTAAAATTATGATGTCTCCTTCGAGCCGGAATCGAACCAGCGACCTAAGGATTCCCACAGGCAGTGCCTCTACAGTCCTCCGCTCTACCAGCTGAGCTATCGAAGGGACCTGCCTGCTGCCTCGGGCTGTGACACAGGAACCCACAGCTACCATTTAAAACAAACTTTTTACTAATTTTATCAATAATGAGCAATACCATGTAACATCATAACTGGAAGTATTTTCCCTTTCAGATGCATCACATAGACATAAAGGGATGCAGTAAGTGTTTGAAGACTTCTGTTTGTATTTTTTTTGTTTGATTGGTTTTTTTTGTTTGTTTGTTTTTTTAATGTTTATGTATGCTGAATGAAAGGTCACAATTAAATATGTATTATAAGTAATACACCTCAAAACAGAACAACTCTAACAAAATAAAGTAAAAACCCAACCAAACACAAAACAAACTATTAATAGGAATCCTAGCAAACTGGAAAAAAAAAAAAAAAAGCAAAAAAAAATCTTTCAAGACACATTTTCTTATCATTTCATGTATTTATTACTGGAATCAGGCAATTGAACAAAACTTTTGAAAAACACTAAAATAGCACAGTGACTTTAATACCTACCATATGCATGCATCTGTAGATGGATACAGAACAAAAAATGCTAAGCAGATGGAAGTCTTTAGCAGTTCACCATGTGACATGTGGAGCTCCCATAGCATTTTTAAAAAAGGTAAATAAAAATTATAACCCCAAGACACAGGCAAGTATAAGCTTCATTTTCCTGATAGGAAGCTGTTTTAATACTTTATACACAAACTTGTGTCTAAACTATGAACCTGTTCAGCTTTGATGTCTTCTATTCCAGTTGTTTGCCTTCTAAACTCAGTCATTCCTCTAAAAAAAGGCCACTATATCACCAGGATATCCACATTAAAACTAGCTGGTTTCAGAAATATAATATACTGTATATGCAAACTGTATGCATCATCCTTCTGTACCCTGGGAACTAGCTCCTGCTGGAGATGGAATCCTCTACTACAACAATCGACCTGATCATTCTCAATTCCTTCTAATGTGCAAGCAATTGCTGACTAGGGTCACTGCTAAGCCTTGGAAGGCACAGAGATAGTACACACAGTGCAATTTTAAAAGTCTAAGCACCTATCAGTGCTAAGCAGGGATGCATTGAATAAACCCTTCACCACATGCATTTTTTTATTATTATTATTTTTCATTTTGCCTTCTAGATTAAGGATTTGAAAGTCACATTCTCACTTACCATTTATCTTGTGGCAGGTTTAAAGTGATGCTGCCTTTGATTTCATCCCCAAAGCGCAGATACCCCAGAGTGGCTAGTGAGATATACAAGGTCATAACTATCCCCATGCCGATGTTCAGTGCCTGGGGGAACCGCGTGGTGTCCTTCATTCTGTTCTCCAGTGGCAGTACCTGGAAACAGAGGGAGAGCAGTCACATTTTATGTCCTCATGGTACAGAACAAGAATATTTTTCTTCTTCCTTTCAAAGTTAATTTCTGAAATTTAAGGGGTTGTTATTAATAAATAAGATTACTCTACAATAATGTTTTACAGCCTGGAAGATCACCGTGTTTTATAAGCCATATAGAAATGCTCAGTCAATTACTGAAGAGCACCAACCAAGAAATGGTTGGAAAACAGCATCGTTTTGAAGATATGAAGCCATATTTATGGGTTAGGAAAACTAACAAGAGAAACTTATGGTGCCTGGATGAAAACACATACACAATATGAGTACCATTAAGTTTTTGTAATGGATTATGCTCAGGATCCCAGAGTAATTCCCCAGTTTTTATTAGGAAGGTCTGTGCTGTCAGTCTCCATCACAAACCTATCATGCAGGTGGTTAACACACAAGCTGATGCTGAGCAGTTAGCTCTCCCTGGAGGGGAAGCTTGAGTGCATGAGCTCCTAGAATATGGAGCTGTGCTCTTAGTGCTCTTATTCATTTTGCTGACACAGGTGTGCCCAGGCATACTAAGCAGTGCTTTTCCTAAATGTAGAGTGGGTGCTTTGAACCTGAACTGTAGCCAAGCGAGCTTGCTGGGCTTGCCATCACTTCAAAGAAATAGGCACTGCAACCATTACTGTGTGCCTCTTGTTAGAGAAATTCCTTTTATGTGTATTATAAAGGGCATAGAAAAATGTGTGTAGTAAGCTCCAATATAACCTTGTAGTCACCAACATAGAATTTCAAGGCAGGACAGGAAATCCAAGCAGCAAGGTCACAATAAGAAGCAAATAGTGCTGCTACTCTCACCTTGAGTTTCATCAATGTAACGGAGGCTTTAATGTCTTAATGAAGATGCAGACCAAAAGCATGCAGACTTTCCTAGACAAGCACACTTTCCCCATGTCATTCAGAACCATACACTCATCTCAACCAGTTAATATGGGATACAGTCCCAGAGTACAACAGCTAATCCTCTATGTCTGCCTGTGAGTAAAACATCTAAGCTTCTGTAATTAAGCTTGGTAATGAAGATCTAGTTGGTATAGTCAGTGGAATTAAGACTGCAGTTCAGCTTAACTTTAAGTAGACATACAGCTTATATTCTGTGAACAGTATGGCACTGTAATGAAACTAGTTTTTAACCTCTGGCTTCCACTGAAGTGAGATTTAATGCAGACAAAACAGTTTCAGTGCAACAGGGCTGCCCTATAAACGCCACTCTCCATTTCACCCCAAACTGCTTTTGAAATGACTGAATCTTTACTGTTTCCAATTTAATAAATAATGAAAAAAAAACAGCAAGTTTCATCCACAATTAAACAAACAAATTATATTTGAATTACCCCCATATGGCTCCAGGGCAATCCATTCCTCATGTTCACCCATTGACGCTTCCTGACCTATCACTGAGTATCACCACTGCTTTTCCATCCTGTATGTTCTCATCCTGTATTTCTCATAAACTGGAAGTCATAAACTGAAGAAGTCATTTCATTTAGGAATGAACACATCTCTAAAAAGATGCCCATTTGGAGGCATTTCCAAATTTTCTGTTCATCCTCGGTTAGTTAAAACACCTTAACTGAGAATCTTCTTTATAATTCAGAGCTTCCACTGCTGAAGTTTCTCCTCCAGTAAGCAGGATGTGCTTGTGCTGTAAATGACAGTGGTGTGCAGCAGGAAAAACACAAAAGGAGGAGATGTGGCTATAAGTATTAAATTTACTGCCAGGCAGGACAGACAGATTCTTTTGTCCTCAGTTGGGATTAGATTGTTTTAGCATATCACCTTATTAAGAACTTTGAAGAATTCAAATTACAGGAAATTTCCCCTTAATTTGGAAATTTCCCGTTCTTGACTTCCCACAAAACATTCTGAAACAAAGAATCAACAGGCTGCATTTGGGCCTGAACAAGTAGTAAAAAATCTCGTTTGGTGCATACCTGTTAATTCTCTGGTGGTTATAAATGCAATTTATAAATATTTTCTGCCTAAGTTCTGCCATGTCCTACAGCTTCCAGGAGTCCCAATAGCATAAATTGTTACAGTCAGACTTTATTCCAAGCTACATCATCCCTGAAGAGCTTTAATGGCAAATCCTTGCCCAGCTTACAAATATGAGGAGACTCTTAATAAGTTCTCAGGCCCTGAGATTTAATTTCCAGGGGTTCCAGCATTCGTTTCCTATGTTCCTGGCAGGAGGGCACTGAACTCCGATACATATGCCAGGCATGAAAAACCTGGTGGTTTCCCACCAAGACTGCTGGCAGGAAGGGCAGCAAAAGCAATCTGTAGGAGACTACTAATGGGGGGAAAAAAAAAATCCTGTGGCTTCACTGTCAGAGGGAGCTCAAATCAAAGACCTTTTACTGGCACCACTGGACTGTTCATTATGATGCCTTCGTTCAGACCAAAAAAAAAAAAAAAAAGCCATGCTGATTTTTTGGTAGGCTACTCATAAAAAAAAATACAAGAAACAAATAAACGTCTTACTTTTTGGCTATACCTTCAACAAAATAGCACAATATTGTATGTTTATGGCAAACGCTGGCTATGGCCATTATGAAGAATATTAAAAGAATAAAAGACGTTTACATGACTGAGCAGTCCAAGACAACAGATTTTAATAACTATCATTAGTAATAACATTTCACACATATATAGCACTTTACATTAAATTGTAGAATATCTTCCATTCCCTGTCCAGAGAAAAGAGCGTGAGGAAGGTGCATGAAGTGATTCCAAAGCAGGCAGAAGCTGAAGGAGGTGTGACATGAGCTAGGGCTTGTTCTTTCTATGCCACTGTTGGGCAGCTGCTGGAGAGATTTTTCATTCCGAATTTCCTTTCAGTGCCTGTATAGCCCCAGTTGCAATGACTTCATGTAGCCTAACCTTTTAACTGACAGCAGTAGAGGTATGGCTCTGTTTGCAAATGCTTTCCAGGTTTTTTTTTGCTTTCTTTTTGGACCACCAAAGCTGAACACTTTTCTTGTCCTTTTTTTCTGGAGCCAGAAATTAATTTAATTCTCCAATTATTTTAAAATATTTTCTTAATGAGCTAAAAGCCTAATTAGATGACTGAATGGCTTTGAAAGAACACAAACACACCTCCAAAATTCTGTCCAAGACTGGCATTGGAAAATATTCTCTCAAGAGAGATGTTGCATTAATCCAGTATCTCACACCAAGACTTCGATGCTGCTCTTTGCTCATTCAAACAACCACCTCTGCTCTAACAGGCAGCATCATCAGCCTAGTCCAATGCCTTCCACTCTTCAGACTTATAAAAAATCACCAAATATATAACCACTGCACAACCTAGTGATGTGAAATACTACGTTGAGGGATAACTGCAGTGAATAATGTTCTCTCCCAAGCAAGGTCACCAGAGGCAGAACACAGAACCATGAGGTCCAGAAGAAGAGTTAAGTTTCAGAGTTTGGGGGATTTATTTTGAGCGGATTTTTCTCTGCCTATGATTTCCACGCTCTGTCTGCTTCCTTCATGCTCTTTCTCCCCCAGTCCACACTAGTTCTCTGTCATAGCTCTAAACACCTATGAAATTAGTTTTTAAACCAAAACCTGATCATTTTCAAAAATTCTTTTTTTTTCATCATTTTTCTCTCTCCTCAGCTGATAAATTTTCCATCTTTTTCTGTCACCTGTTTCAGTGAGATATTCCTATCATTTCTGAGACATGGGCACATGCTGCTACTATCATCTTCCTTAGACCTTAATACTTGATTCCTTCAGTAACCATCAACCTTTGGTTTCTGAATTTAACAGAAAGTAAGTTTAGAAGAAATCCATCTCCCCTTAATCCACTCAAAACTGCCCGTAATTCACTGGCAAAGCAGCATAGTCTAATCTTTGAAATAACCTGGCTTCTCTGCCATCACAAATCATTTAAAGTACCACCCCTTTCATTTCAAGCTGCTTGCAGTACCTGGGACCACCCCCCAGTAACAATGCTGTCTCCTCATTACTTGCCTTGAATATCCTGGTTACAATTAGACTGCTTTTTAGACGTAAGCTCCAGGGGACTGTTTAATTCTAATTAGAAATATCTACTATACATTTTTTATTGCCAGACCCAAAATTACAAGCACAAGATAACTCAGCCTGCAGATAAGCACATTGATTGAATTGTCACTGCAGCTGAAAACTAATCTTTTAATGGATAACTCAGTAACAGATGTGCTCAATGTTTAAATATATATGCTCATCTTCCCTTCATTCACAAATTGCCACTAAAATGACAAGAATGAAGCAGTCCTCCTCCTTTATATTTTTTTAATAAGTATTTCAAGTAAAAAGGGATAAGGAGCATGAAAAACAGCTGTGCAGGCTCCAGGACTGAGACAGTTAAAAACTGACAGGACCCCAGCACAGAAGCCCTAGCAATATAAACGTTTTTGTGAATCACACCTGACATTTTAACATGATAATCATCAAAAGGAGTAATGATCCTATTCTGAAAAATCAATACACCTGAAATAGGAGAAGGAAGAGAAGACACTGACCCTTTTTTTTTCCCTCAGAAGAACAGAGAGCATCATACGCCTCCATTTGAAATGATGGCACAGCACCTTGACATCTAAACCACTTAGCTGTTTTTTTCTGTGAAGCACTGAAACAGCTCAAATACAAGTTTAGGAATACACAACACTCAACTTTCTAGTATAATTTTCAAATGCCTTCGGCATTATGACTCTTTTCTTTTCCACATCCCCTATTTCCCTTACAATTTTCTTCTACTGCTCCCGACAAATCTCCTCTCCCAGTATGTAACTTTTAAGGCAGAAAGTTTATAAGAGAGCCAATGCCGAAGCATGACAAAGTGTTCAACAGTGGATGATTAGGGCTCTTTCGTATTCCAGCAAAACATGTATTGATAAAAAGTTCTGGATTTAGGAGCTCTATTCTTCAGTGAACATTCAAGAAGATCACTGAATTTAGAAATACTTTGACAAAACCGCATGTTATGAGCCATATAGTAAAATCACATACTTTTTTTTTTAAAAAAACTGTTGTTTTTAACTGTTTTTAATTTCATTTTTATTTATTGTTAGATGTACAGAGCATATTTCCACGCTGCAGCCTGTGGAAGAGCCCCTGGTGGAGCAGGTGGATGTGGCCTGGAGGAGGCTGCGGCCCATGGAGAGCCCCCGCAGGAGCAGGCCCCGGGCCAGAGCTGCAGCCCGTGGAGAGGAGCCCACGCAGGAGCAGGAGGCATACATACCTCTCACTGACATTTAAAGACCAGAATTACCGTGTAAATTTACAAACAGGTCATTTTCACAGTCAACAAATCCATTTGCCTACATTTGGGTGCCCAAATGTAAAAACATCCTCTGATGATACAGCCTTTGCATCTGAAATGTCTCAAAAGAACAGCAATTAAATTTATGCACCCCAATCTAGAGATGCCCCAAGTAGATTTAGATGATGTCATGTTACCCATTAAATGTCTGTTTCTGTCGAAAGCAGCCTGGTCTTAATGACAACAGAAGAGTGTCATTAGATTTCATTAACTTTTTAAAAGAATAATAATCTGGCAAAAGAATTTTTGACAATGAGATGCTTTTATCTCAAAACCACAGACCTAACAAGCTCCTCTGCATCACATTCAAAGTCCAAATAGTGACATTTTAGAAATGATAATCCACTTAGTTTTCTCACTTTAAATCTCCTGGAATTGGTTAGATGCTGCCTAATGGGATTCTAGAGCCTGTCTTTTGGTATACAAATACAACCCTACCTCCTACTGCAAAGCTCTGATATCCAAGTTTAAAAGTGGTTTTAATAGATGTCTTCAAGAAAAAGGCTAAAATATCAGAAGCCTTACATTACAAACCTGAAATTAATGTTAAGTAATTGTTAAGTTATGTTAATGTTAAGTAACATTTTCTCTCTGCTAGGGTAATCAGTCTGCAGCACTCAACAGGAAAAATGAATGTACTGAATCCTATGATTTTACTTAACTGAGCAAGATTATATGCAATACAGAAGACAAATTATATACCTTGTTAAAACCTTATGTATCTAATTTATCCTCCTTCCCCCAAAGCTTGTATTAAAATATCACTTCCACTTTTGGATCTGTTTTTTATACCTCGAGTAAGAAAGTCAAATGGAATTTCATAGCAAAATAATTATTAATTATAACTGTGATTGAATAGATAAAACATTATGCAAAGTAATCACCTACACACAGTAATGCTACAGACATATCCAAGCCTGAAGCCTCCATTTTCATACTCTTCTGAAAAGTTTGTCCAAAAGTTTTAACTGCATGATAGGCCCACTCAGCAGCACAGTCTGAAGCTACTTTTTAATTCAATCACAAAAATCTCACATTCTTTATAAAAACAGACCTATTCACCAGTGGAATATGAAAGAGGCTCTCAAACACAGCTCTTTAAAAACAGTTTTACACATTCTGTGAACACATTCATTGTATGCATCACCTGCAGGCCCGGTATTTAATATGTATGGTTAGTACTCTCTTCTCTTCTGTGGTCTGCGCACCAACCCTGTGACTTGTCGGGTAGCTTCATCCAGCACAGGGAACCACAGCCTGAGAGAAGCTAAAGCACAGATGGAAGGCAGCAGCAGCATATGCTCTCCCATCCCCAGCAGGACACTGTCCACAAAGAGGTTCACTGAGAGTTAGAACCATAGAATATCCCAAGCTGGAAGGGATCCACAAGGATCACTGCGTCCAACTCCTTGGTCCCCAGTTGATGTGACCCCAATTTCAATCAAATCAGTGTCAGAATATTTCCCCTACGGTCTATTACTTGTTTCAAAGAAACCATATAAACAGAACTTTCCACACTGTGTATTGTCATTATGAATTTACAACTATTCTCTTTCTACATTAGCCACTTCCCTGCTACTAAGAGCAGAATAAATCAAGTGTCTTTAACAATAAATCCTCCTAACTTTATTTTCTATAACCTTATAGATTATTTATTCCTCTGTTCAAAAGTTTATCATTATGTATTCCTAGAAGGAAGACCATTCTACAGAGAAAGACAGTGGTAGAGAAACCACATGGAGGGCATGTTTCCTCTCCTGTCAGGTTCTACTTAAGATGACTGAACTTGCCAAAAAAAAAAATAAAATAAATTATTTTGCTTCAATATTCATACCATTAATAATCTGGCTGCTCTCCAATGAATACAGTAAAAATTAGCGTTATGCATATTTCAAGCCAAGGAAAAGAAAAAAACAATTATGGCCTCAGAACTGTTTAAGACTAATTTATTCCATAACAGGAATCAACCATAATAAACTTATCTGATGAAACTAAGACATTAAGGCTTCTGTTTATAATGCAATGTTCAGGTAATTTCACAGAACTAAATATTACTTGCAAGACATTCCAGAATAAAATCTAATATGTCTCTAAAATAAAAACCAATATCAAGGAATCTTGATTGCCTGCAATCAGAAGAGACAATTTAATAAATGTTTTGGTCTGTTTTTTGCTTTTTCCTTAACAGAACAATTCAACCATATCAGTATCTGAGTATCAGAAGGCCAGTAATTAAGACACAGAGTAACAGGTTATCTATCACACATCAACTATACTACAGCAACTGACTATGTGAGTATTCTTAATCCACTGCAAACTGGAGCAAAATTCATTATCTTAGATCTCAGTGAAAGAATTTTAAGCTAACATTTTTCACTTCACATATGCAAGAGGTCACAAACACACATACAAATCACAGTTCATCTCTGACGGTGACTTATTGAGCTGTAATAACAAATCGCTAATTAAATCAATGACCAAGAATTGTATGAAATATTAACTATGTTAAGTGGAAATGTGTCGATTTGCTTTGCTCATCTTTTTGATTTCATGCTTAAACAACTTGTCTAGTACTAAATGAAGTGCTAGCTGTTCACATACATAAAATCTTTTCTTTTTTTTTTTTTTTTTTTTCAAATCTTCGCTATGGTGCATGCAACTACAGTATAGGAATGTACAGTACACATTATGCACATTCAAAATATCCCTGAGAAACACAGACATATTAGTATCATTCTGCATATAAGAAATAAATACTTTACACTCTAGATTTTCAGTTTTACATCCAAACACCCACAGAATGGTTGAGGTTGGATTGGACCTCCAGAGGTAATCTGGATCCAGCCCTTGCTCAGGCAGGGACAGAGAAGGTTACCCATCAGCACATCCAGGTGGTTTTTGAAGTTCTCCAAGGAGAAGACTCCACAACATGTGCCAGTGCTCTGACACCCACACAGTAAAGTGTTTAGACAGAACCTCTTGTGTTCCAGTTTGTGCCAACTGCCTCTTGTCCTGTCACTGGACACCACTGAAAAAAGCCCAGCTCTGTCTTCATTGCAGCCTCACTTCAGGTATTTACAGACATTGATGAGATCCCCCGAGCCTTCTCTTCTCCGGGCTGAACGGTTCCAGCTCTCTCAGCCTTTCCTCAGAGGAGAGGTGCTCCAGTCTCACAGTCATCTCGGTAGCCTTCCATTGGACTCTTTCCAGTATGTTCAGGTCTCTCTTGTATTGGGTGGCTCAGAACCAGACACAGGACTCCAGGTGCAGCTTCACTGATGCTGAGCAGAGGGGAACCTCTCTTGACCTGCTGTTGATACTTGGCCTAAAACATCCAGGTTCTTAAACAAAAGTAGTCTTCTTATCAGCAAGGGCACATTGCTGACTCGTCTTCCACTTGGTATCCACCAGGACCTCCAGGTTCTTTTCTGCAGAGCTGCTCTCCAGCATGCCCTGGTGCCTGGGTTGTTCCTCCCCAGGTGCCGGACTTCAGACTTCTCATTGCTGAACTTCAATAAATTCTTGTCAGCTCACCTCTCCAGCCTTTCAAGGTCCCTCGGGAAAGCAGCATGGCCCTTTGGTGAACCAGCAGGGACCATCCAGAGGGACCTTGACATTAGTTTTAATTTGTAAAGACAAACACGCTTTTTTCAGTGGTCTTGTGTGTGATGTACACACACAGAATATCAAACCAAAATGAACATAAACATTAGTTTCTAAGTATCAGTAACAAAGTGAAAGAACTAAAATGCACTATTTGTTTGCTTTGAAAAGTAAATTATCATCAAGTAATTGAGATAGATCATACAGAAATATACTCAAAAACTATGCAATGCTAATATTTAATAATATTGAGCAATATTTTCATGTTTTAGAAGTACAGTAAGAATGAATCCTGCTCTTGAATAAACAAAGGAAAAAGGTCTTCAGTTCTTAAGAATGTCATTGGTAACAACCAGGGATTCAATCAAGTGCAATGCTCCAGGCATTCCTTAAAGTTCCTTAAAGGTTTACATTAGTAATCAGTGTTATTACTATTGATGTAAATTTAAGGAGCTGACAAATGTGGGATCTAACTTGCCAAAAAATAATTACCATAAATCAATTCGCTATCTGTAATTCAGTAAGCTACAGCTACCAAATAATAAGCCTTCCACATTTTTCTGAGATTCTCAAGGACTCACACATTTCCTGGCTACAATTATATACCCACATCCCACGCAAATCTTCAACAACAGATTCAATACAACCAGGATATAAATTTATCAGACCTACTGTATATGCCTTGCATTCAGCCACACACAGTATGTGCAGTCTGGGAAACAGGGTATACAGACAGACCATACAATTTAAGAGCAACGAATTTAACATAGCCCAACCTGTCAGATTCACTGAGCATGGTTTGGGTTGTTTTGTTTTTGCCCAAGAGCTACAGGCATCAAAGAGCCCATGCCATTTTCCTGTGAAAGAATTTCCAGATGACCAAATAGCTGCCATATATACGTATATATATATACACACACACTTCCAAATGACTACCAAATATATGGTAGCTTAAACACTACATCACCTACAGTTCACAGTCTGAGAAACCACTGAAAACAATTTGAGAAATGGAGATTCACTGCCACTAGACCCACACATCCTGTCTGTGAAAACAGTTTCGTAACATACTAGGAGTTAGGCCTTTTGCTTTTCATCTCTTCTGGCAGTGGTAATACAGCAGCTGGATCAAATACACTGCCTTGATTCAGAGCTGACAGTTCCAGAAATGAAAAGATGTTTTGAGATTTCAAATATGTTATGACAATGAAAGATAATAATTGCTTCAGATGAAGTGCATGCTGGTTTGGGGATATTGCATTTTGGTGTGCAAGGAAAGGGTTGATTTGTTTTGTTTTATTTGTTTTTGTTGTGTTTCTTTAGCTTTAGTTTTAGGCACATAACACCTGCTGAAGTATGTGGTTACATTAGTACAAAATAAAGTGTATATATAGTTATTTCCCAACAGTTTAAAGACATTATGACCTACCATTCCCAGATGCTTCTTTGGCTGCTTTTAAAATTGTAACGTGAAACAAAAGTGGTAACTAATTTGCAAACTTTGCTACTATGAGATGCAATCAGAAAACCCCTAGATGGAGTAGGATATGAATATAAGAGATTAAAACAAGATTCACTTAAAAAAAAAAAAAAAAAAAAACATTTTACAAGCGATAAATAACTACTGACTTATTTCAGGAAACAATGAGGAATGGAAGTTCATTATCTGAAATCTACGAATCAAAACAATATTCTGGAATTTCAAGCCTTTTTCTTATCACCATTGCTATGAAGCCATCTCTATAGAAAAGTTTGAGGCAGGAAGAACAATACTTTTTTGATAAATCATTTTTGTCCTCTGTGATCCCAAAGGAAAAGAAAGATGCTGAATACGTTTCTTTTTTTCTTCACTAATCACTTCAAACTGAGCTGCTGAATCATCATAATTACAGAATCATCATATTATTAGCTGAATAATGAATTATGATTTTAATCTATTTTAAAACTATTTTTAATCTGTTTCGATGAACTACAGACATCCTTGTAATAGGGAAGGTGCTAAGTGTTCAAGTAGCAATCAGTATTCACTAGAATACCCTTTGACAAGGATGTTCTGTCCTCAGCTTTTGCCTTAGATGAAGTAACACATTTCATGACTGGGAGATGAGTGCTTCACCAAGAAAAAAGTAAATACCAACAAACTTAAAACTGCCTACATTTCATCATCTGTCACAAACCCAGGTATTCTGAAGAGTCAATGATAAAGACTTACCACACCGATTCCTTCAAAAGCAAATATTGCTGTCCCAAAAAACAGGGGATATTTCTTCCAGCCAACCACACGAGGCAGTTTTTGAGGATCTGCTATATCCTAAAGAAATCAAAGCAAAACAGTGCTATGTAAAGAATGTCAGCTGTTCTTACAGTTTTAATTGCCGTCTAGGAAAGAAAAATCTGTAGGTGTTGACAACAGAGTATACACTGCTAGTTACACTTCATGGTTTTCCCCACAAGCTTACAGTCCCTCACACACAATTATAGCTTCCTTCCCACTCACTCAGACACTTGCAGATGTATTTATTCTAGGTTCTCGTTACTGACATTAGAAATTTTCATATTTAAAGTGTTACTCTGGCATATATAAGTGAGCATAAATTAAAATGAAAGGGAAAACTCAAGCGTAACCTTCTAAAAATTAGGCTCTCCTGAGAACATCTTATTCTTCATACTTTATAAGTATTCTTCATAACCATAAGGGATAGTTAAAAAAAAAAAAAAAAAAAGAGTATTTTTAACACAAGCTGAATTCCTGCAGAACAATTAATCAGTCTTCAACTCCCATAATGTGTTTTGTGTAACTTTTACCTCCTCCCATAGCCAATACCTCTAAATAATATCAGTAATATCAGTAGTGACCATGTATCTAGATACTGTGCACACAACAGTTTGCCATTTATACTTTTCAAAAATTGTAAGAATGAAAAAATGTAGAAGTTTCTGTATGTGGGTTTTTTTTCAGCTTTCAGTTCAATTTGTTCTGTTCTGAAATGTCTCCAACTGTTAAAAACAGCAGCAACCCAGAAAACGTAAAAACTATTCAACTTCTCAGGAGACAGAAGTATGCAATATCTATTCTTAAATACGTAAGATAAATATATTTATTTTTTTTTCCTGATTGTACTGGAAAAATGCTATAAACAAACGTTGTTGAAACTGTTCTTCTGTTGCAATGAAATGACTGGTCACGGATGAAGCCTTTGAACTTCTGGGTGCAACTTCTACTCACTCAAGGATTCAGAGACTTCAAAATTTGTATGCTCTGTATCTTAAGCGCAGTAATATTGCCATTTTTTTCAAAAAATACCATAGAGGTCTCTTTAAAGCATGTCTCAAGTATTAAGACATCTCCTTACCTCACATTACAAGATAATTCTGACTTTCAGCAATTGTCAATCAGTATGTTTCAGAGACCCCAAAACTACCCCAAGCAACCACTAAGATGTCAGATCAAAACAAATTATAAACTTGCTATACTCACTCTAACAATATACTGGTAAATGATCACAAGGCTGACAGCCATGGACAGATTGGCAAGCAGTGAAAGCACAGACAGGCTCTTAAGGTCACGAATAAAGACCAGGAGGATCATAAACGGCAGGAAACACAGCATGTACACTCGTAAATCCGTACTCCTTTTCTCGGAAGAATTGCTGGCGGCACTGACATTTATAGAAGCAGACTTGATTTCCAAGAATCCTTCATGGACCTGTAGAAAAATAAATAAATACTGGTAGCACTGAGTGTCTGGATATGGTCACACTGCTGTTTCTCTACGGTGGAATTTACCTCTTCACTTTACCTGCTGAATGTCAGGCATTTTGGTTTACCTATGGTCTCAATGCAGAGAGGAAGACAAGGCACAGGGCAAGTGTTCCTTGTGAAATGATGAAATTGGGCCCTAAAAGACCTTGTCTTTAATCCATTGACTAAGGAGGAAATCCCCACGATCAGTTTCGATTAGATACCTGCCTTTTAGAAAGCAAGCATTCAGTCAAACAAATGTGGGCGAGATGGATCTAGGCCTAAACACTGGAGTGTGAATTTTCCTAAAAGTAAGGAATGGGTTCAGATGACCAAGTACTATTCTCTGAAGGTTCAGTGCCTAATAACCTTACGCCTTTGCAATCCACATCATGTCAACATAAACACAGAAATGGTGGTAAAATAAGAACCTGTCTTTATTTTAGTTCAAATGATTTTATTCTTAACCTCACTTTTCCATTAATCACCTTTAACTCAACTTTAAAACCATGAGCTCTAAAAAGAGTTTGCATAGAGCTCTATCCATTAAATCAATACAAATTCATACTGGTAGATAAATAGCAGTACACAATGTGTAAAAGTACTAAATATCTTGTATATAATATTACCATAATTGCCCATGGTGCAATTCAGAAGACTGAGCTTGGGACTATTCACAACTCCCACTACATCTTTTGGAAAAATGTTCATGTGGTTAAAATTGGTTGGGCACTGGGAAAGGGTCCCCAGGGCAGTGATCACAGCACTGAGCCTGCTGGAGTTCAAAAAGTGTTTGGACAACGCTCTCAGACACAGGGTCTGTTTATTTGGGTGGCCCTTTGTAGACCCAGGCGTTGAATTCGATGATCCTTGTCAATCCCCTTCCAACTCAGAATATTCTATGATTCTATAACTGCCAAAATCTGTTTTATGCAAATATATTACGTGCTGTGTGTACACCATGACCAACACATGAAGAGTTAGTAGTTATACTGCTTGCTACAAAATGAGAACAGTTCAGACCCACTTGTTATAAATCTTATGCCTTTTCCCTAGGAAGGTATACTCTCTTTTCCTCTTTGATCCTATTTGCCATCTTATAAATCAGTATATGACTGTTTAATTCATTCACACTACAGAAAGCCTTTGGCTTGATGAGAAAAGATACCTAGACAGTGGAAAAAAACAATGCTTCCTTACAGTACAAAGAGGTTAAATTAAAATGAGAAATCAATATATATCAAAGCAACTTAAGATGATATTCTGACCCTAATACTGACACTGGTTAATTTATGGGCAATTATTTCAATGTGGTTTGCTCTCTAGAATGTCCAGTTATCTGTGCAAGTGAAAATAACAAGATCATAGATCCTCTTTTTAAAAGTCAAACACATGAAGCTGCTTCAATAAAAAGGCCAAGTATTACTATTACATACAAGTTTAAATGTAGACACAAGAGTCCTGAGCAAACAGCACAAAATTATTGTGGTATTAATATGATATTAATTTTCCAGCTTGAGGAACAAGAGAAGGGGACAAGTTGGAGATACAGTAGGCAATCAAGGGATCACTTGGACTGAGACTTCCAGGAGGTAGAGGGAGTTATTAAAAAAATTCTGTGGACACAATTCTATTTGAGTTCAGATCTACTGTGATTTCTACAGCTGCCACGACGACCACATCACACCTCCAGGTTGTGTTAAGTAAAGAATGGTCATATGTAGCCTTTAAAATTATGTTTTATTTTCACAAAAATACTGAGGAAGGCACTGAGAAAGGACACACTATTACTGCTCACAAACTCTGCACCACCAACATCAGGTGACAGACATCTGTAAAAAGCAGTCAGCTAAAATTATCAAAATATGACTCCCCTACCCTGGGTTCTCAATTCCCATTTGCGTGCTTCAAACACGAGTTGTATTTCTGTAACAAACTACAACACTGTAGGCCACTTTACAACACAGTGAATATGGTACCCTTTCTCGCCACACTCTTCCCTGCCCCAGTATTCACCAGGGGAAGGAAACAGAGGCTAAATGGATTCTCTAAAATGTTATTACTCATAAGAGTCTCATAAGATCCTGTTTTGTGAAATACAGTTGAAAGGCAGAAGCCAGGGCAAAAAGATTCCAGCTGGAAGGACAAAAAATTTTAAAAGGCAATTCTGAACCTGCTCCACTCAGATTTGTTTTGAGTAAACAGATTTGCAGTCACAGCTGTCTCAGTCCCAGTTACAAAAAGCACCTATTTCTGGTACATTTTTAACTCAAAAGCTCCTCTTCCACACCATTTCTCATTTGAGTCACTTTACCTTGTCATCTCTTATCTAAGAGAAACATTATATTCCTGATATATTCTCCATTACATTATCCAAAAATGGAGGTTGGGATTCACTGAACCATAGAATAATTCAGGTTAGAAGCGACCTCATGACTTACTCAACAGCTTACTCAAAGCTCCATCAATATGAGGTCAAATGAGGCTGTTTCTCCTGAAAACCTCTAAGAATGGGGACTGCATAACCCCTATGGGCAAACTGTTCCAATATTCAACTGGCCTAAAGTTTTGCTTTGTCTCAGGTCTGAAACTGCTGTTACTTAAGAAAAATAATTGGAGGTTGGAACTAGATGATCTTTAAGGTCCCTTCCAACCCAAACTGTTCTATGATTTTATGGGGGGAGGAAAAAAGAAAAAAAAAAAAAAAAAAACAACTTTTTAACATTTCAGTTCAACTGTTGACTGCCAAGCCATTTTTATTATGTTCATTATGCACAGGTTTCTGCATTATCAAACACTGTGTTTGGGGGTGAATTTTACATATACATGTACATATACACACCATGTAATTGATATAATGGATACAGTTATACAGATATAAAAGCACAGAAAGACAGTTTATTCCCTTTTCTGGATATATATACACTTATAAATCAATTCTGTACCAAGAAAGCAGCATCCACATTAGATTGGTTAACAATCTAACCACTGTGTCAAGCACCACTTAAGGGTTTGGGCAAGACCACAGGGAACTTCTACATTACACAAGTGGATTTTGTGGCATGACAGAAGAGTGATTCTGTACATTGGCTCAGAAGAGGCACATCAAACAAGATACAGTAATCTTATGGGAGAGCTAAATAACAGGCAAGAGAGGCCAGTGAGTGGAAGAAAACTAAGTCTGAAAGTAAAATACAAAAATTAACCCCCCAAAATTACAATTCTGCCTGTGATAGATCAATTGGCTCTGTGAGGATTGATGCTAAAGAGTAGAAAAGGAAAAATCTAATGAAGATGAAATTACACTCATTTGTTCAGATGCAAACTAACATTGCTATCACTTTTGAAGTATTTTACTAGGTTAAAAAAAACTAGTAAACAGGTTGAAAACCATTCTAACAAGTAACAATGTAAAGCAGCCAAAGTGTCTTTAAAAATAAAAAATAAAAAGCTGTTTCTCATGCTGTTTCTCTCTCCTCTAAAGAAAGCAAAGCAGTCTGAAATATTATCTGAATATCAGATAACTTAGACAAATGTTTTCACTTACTCAATCAATACATCTGTGCTTGAAAAACGCATTCTATAAACAATCATAATTCAGATCCTCCCACTAAAGATCTGAGACATGGAAATGTACATTTGCCATTTAAGAATCACGGCTTCCTCTCTTACCCATAACGGAGAATGTCTTCCTATAAAAGTAATTCTGATTTGTAGAGAACAGTCATTAAATTTTACTATGCCTGTACTCACTCTGACTACAAAAGAGACAAAAGACCTGATGTAATAAAGTCTGTGTAGGACTCCATGAGCTGCTACACAGTATTTTGTTCTTTCTGTGTGTAACAGGGCTCAGTGCACATTGAGCAACTTCTAATCTAAATACACTACATGCATTTTTTTCTGTGCCTACCATGACTGTAGCTGCAAGTTCCACAAACATTTCCCTAAACCACAAGGAAATATCACTACAGTTTTAGAAAGCAAGTAGTGACTACTACTTGCATATTGACTACAAAGACTAGTGAATTCACAGAGTGACTTCAGCAGAAGTCATTTTCGTTATTCAAGCACTAATTCACATGACGGTGTGATGTCTGAAACTGCTTCCTTTACAGGAGTGCTTCACTCAATGTCTCATTTACATACCCCAAGCACAGCATCCACCGCCTTCTGCTGTATCCATGAAGATCACACATTTGTGTAAATATGGTTATTAGATTCTTGATATCAGGCACCCAGAAAATTGTTTAATGGATGAACGTGTTTCATTTAAGAAATGCATCAGAAGCAATAAGGAATAGTTTCCTTAGTCTCTTTAACCAAGACCACTCTTGCCTACATCCCAAACTCTATCTGTCAGTCTGCAAACTTTTTATCTAGTAGGATCAAAATAGCAGTCCTTGAGCTGATCAGCTCCTGTAATTCCTTCCTTATTCAACTCAGAGCAACATACAATACAATACACAGGGACCAATCGAGCACCAAAACTGTGTGTGATCAGGTATATGTGACTATACTGTGATCCTGTAATTTATAAAGAAAAGGCCCAAAATATGTTTCATTAGTTTATTTCTGGTATTTCATTATTACTCAGTACTCAACTTTGCAAACTACAAATTTGTAACACTTCTGTGTCTGAGTACAACTGCCTAAGTGGTGGCCTAGGGTTTTTTTCTAGAGGTGTTTCCCCCCTCTCTTTTTCCAAAAAATATAAAAATAAAAATTTCATTATATCCACTATGGCTCAACCAGTTGATGGGTCATTCAAAGTGTCAAAGATCTAATAAAGTACAACACAGCAAGAGTATGTTTTCATATTTTAGCTTTATCAGCAAGCAATGAGAAAAGGACACATTTTCAGAGAACTCAGCAAATATTCATGAATAAATAGATAGCTGCCAGGACTCTTGACTTAAGATCTTCTACTCCTCATGCAAGAAAAGTGAAGTAATTATGACAAGAAAGGGGACCATCTTCTGGGCAGATTTGTTTGTCTGTCCCACTTGTTGCTGCCAAACTTCAGATTTTTGTTCCAGTTTCATCATTCTTCTCCAATTCTAGTCATTTTTACCTGTAAAACCCCTTTTTTATATATATACATATATATACGTACATATATGTATAAATAAGACCCCATATCCAGAACTACACAAACCTGAGTTTCTTTGGTGGGCCAGGAAAGTATTCCTTTGGAAAAGCTTACTAACATTATTACCATGATTTTCCTTTATCTTAGTTCTCCACTCCCTCATTCCCTCCGTTCACATGCCTCATCCTTCCACTACCCAAAACAGATTTAAAGCTGTACCAACTTGTGTTCTTTGGTGCCCTCTACGGGACAGATTTCTGCATTATAAGGTTGCCCAGATGGAAACAACCTCCCTCCCAGAGCAAAGTGCACAGGGCAATGTAAATCAAATACACTTGCAAATAGGACTTCTCTTCTGAATTGCTAATGACTTCAATTCATTCACAGGGTACATGCCATGGGTCTCTGCAGCTACTACTTTTGTAGAAGTTGTTTTCTCTATAAGTTCTGCTCCCAGCTTTCAATTCTTCAAGAAAGCAGCAGTGGGTTTTCTGAATAGGTTTCACTTTTTTTGAAATTTATAAAAGCCAAGGCAAACAAGTCTTTGCTTTTTCTTAAGGTCAAAACATATATATAATGACTAGTTGGTCATATATTTGTTCAATGGGAAAGGTTTTGATTCAAACTTTTATTACAAAGGATGCCATAAAAATTCCTGCTTCAGAAGGCCAGCAAAAGGACATCATATAGAAAATAGGATTTTCAGGTACTGAGGTAGACAGTGGGACTGTCATAACCTCCCAGTACACAAATTACAGAGTATCCAGCTTCTCTATACACAGTTTCTTCTCACTTTGACATTTTTGTAACTCAGAATACTTTTTAAACATAATACAAAAACTCACTTCACACAGAGAAAAAAAAAAAATGTGCCCACTACATATTGACTGTCCATGGGGAAACTTCTTCCTCAATAACATAAAGCTATTCAAAGACACCTTTATTCTATCTTTTGGTCAGAAGTCCATATGGATGATTAATGCTTGGTAACATGCCATACCTTATTCCTCACCTGTCTCACTAATTACAGAAACATGTTTTCAGACAGAGGTCCATATTCATCATCAAAACTAAACAGAACGGCACAGATTATCTTTAGTCAGAAGGGACCCACAAGGATCATTGAGTCCAACTCCTGGGTCCCCAAAGGACCACCCAGAAATCAGACCATATGTTTGTGAGTTGTCCAAAACCTTCTTGAACACTGGCAGGTACAGTGCCATGACCCTAGGGAGCCTGTCCCAGTGCCCGACCACCCTCTGGGTGCAGAACCTTTCCCTAGCCTAGCCTGACCCTCCCCTGTCCCAGCTCCATGCCATTCCCTCGGGTCCTGTCGCTGTCCCCAGAGAGCAGAGCTCAGCGCCTGCCCCTCCGCTCCCCTCGTGAGGGAGCTGCAGGCCGCCATGAGGCCTCCCCTCAGCCTGCTCTGCTCTGGGCTGAGCAAACCAAGGGACCTCAGCCACTCCTCGTGCATCTCCCCCTCCAGACCCTTCACCATCTTTGTAGCCCTCCTTTGGACACTCTCTAGTGGTTTTACGTCCTTTTTATTCTGTGGCACCCAAAACTGCACACAGTACTCTGGGGGCCCAAGAGACCCATCACTGATGAGTAACTGTGAGACAATTCTGAAAAATGGAAGAGGCTAAACAAGAACAGATTCAAAAGATTCCTGTGACACAAAAAGGGTAAAATATTCTCAGAAGGTCAGGGAATAAATAAGTCAGCAGCAAGTCCTGGCAAAAAGAAATGTTCATTGACAACTGGATCCCAGACCAGTTTCAACCTTGTTTCCTATAATTTCTGTAATTAATTTTTAAGTTCAATGAACAAATGAGAAGGCAATGAAACTATAAACACTTCCTAAAGATGTGAGTTTAGATCACCTTGCACATTGCTCCTTTTTCCAAGAGCTGTATTGTGTAAACCATGGCAGAACCTACGCTGTGCATCTCTCAACTTCATGTTCTACAGGTTCTTTGGCACTTCACAACGAAACAAAAAAGTAAGGAAAAACAAATTTAAAACCATAACTGTTTCCATACAGTATCTTTACTCACTTGTTTGACATTTTCTGCCAAGAACACAACATAAACGCTACAAAATCCCAACTGCGTTATCACTAGGAAAAAGTCCACAATATACCTGAGGAAGAAAAAATAAACAAACGTACATTATACTTAGGATACAAATGATTAATCCATTTCTACCTAATACACAATTGAAACTCTTTTTCATACTAGTCATGATGTTAGATTCAAATATCACATTAATCTCATGAACACTGGAATGAAAGTTGCTCTTCTGTCAAAATAAGGTGATTTTATGTTTTTTGTGGGTTGGTGGGTTTTTTTTTGGTGATGGTGGTGGTAGTGGTGTTTTTTTAAGGTAACAGTATATAGGTATGAAAGTTTCTCCAAAAAAAAGGTATATCACATTTAAAGTCGCATAAAATGAAATTCAAAGACAGCAATGTGAAACAGCTATAAACAACAGACATATATACTCAATGTGCAAATAACTTCTGCTGCAATAATTTAGCACTTTAGTATAGCCATTTTCCACTGAGATCAGAGATGAAATGTCTCACACAGTTTAAGTTAAGTTCCAGCAATTCAAGACAAAAAACATTTTCACAGCTAACTGGCTCTATGTGAATGTATCCAAATACACATTCAGACACTGTATCTCTTGGAAAAAAAAAAATTCTGAAGTATGGTTCATATTGTTTTTGATAAATAATACACATGATGGTGACCTGAAGATGCATCATAATGAAACCCTCTCGCTAGTCCAACATTCAGCAGAGAACTGCCCCAGAGAACAATCTTGCTGTAGCACAATGCCTCAGGAAATAGAATTGCTGTTTATGGCTTATAACTCTTTGGTGCATTACAGTATTTTCATTCTACTTTCCTACAAACAAAAAATTTTCCCTCTAGTACAGCTCCAGACCATTCCTACACAGTCATCAGAAAATATCTTAAAATACTAGCTCATCTTTTTCTTATCTGAAACCAAATGATAGCCACAAACAAATGACACAAGATGCTGTATCCTTGAAAATAACAGGGCAAAAATACTCTCTTCCTCAAGAGAGGAAAAAAAAAAACTTTAAAGTTAACATTGAACAACATCTCAGGTTTTCAGTTTCATCACTATGCAGTCATACTGTAAGCTCCATAAACGCTATACAGCAACAGATGGCAAAAAATACATAATAGTCTTTTTTAAAAGATGGATAAAGCACTTAAGAGCTACAACAAGCTATTAATATCTGCAGGTCATTATTGCAAAAATCTAGTAAGTATTTCTCCATGATCTGTACTTGATATTTCAACAAATCAAAAAATGCTTTGCTTCCTTTCAGAAAAAAAAAAATAAAATCATTTATGTTTGCAGTATCAGTCTGCTTAGAGAGTGAACTCTTGTGAGATATGTTCATCTGATTCGTGTCAGTATGGAACAATGCTAGGGCCGCATGGTATGATGAATGTGACCTTCTGTCTTACATACCCTTGTATAACCACAAGTCTAAGAAAAACAGAGTGGTTAATGTACGTAATTCTTGTATCTTGCAAAGGAATGGTTTAGCAATTCATGTCAATAGAGAGCTTCAAGGGAAATGTATTTGTAGGTTTTTCCTTGAAGTCTCTGATATCTGGGGGATTTCAGAATAACTGCTAGCTATTATGACTATTGCATGGGACACCATGCAAGTCTCTAATATCTGGCCAGGAGATTAAGGAGATGGGGAGAGCTGAAGAACAACTAAAAGAAAAAGCTTGCAGGGGATGTTGCACAAGTCTCTGACATACAGCCAAGTTGGACAAAGGAGAAGGACAAGAGGGAGGAAGCCTTCAGCACAAGAGACGCCCAGAGGGACCACTGGAGACTGATGCGCATGCTCCAGTAGAAGGGTTTGGATTCCAGAAACTAATTAAAATAACCCTGTTTTTTTTAGAAGTAGTAATGAGTATGTATCAGCCTAGGAGCATAAAAATCAGCTGCTTGATGTAACTGGTGTGCGTCTTGGTGGAGCAGAGACTCCTGGTGCACCCAGCGCTGTTTGCTTACCTCTATTCCTTTAATAAATCATAAACTTTGATTATAGTCCTATTTTGAAGACTGAGCCATTTATTACACTCTGATGCAGTGAAATGTGTTTGTGGTAAAAGCTGACAAAAACTTATATTACACAATACAGACTGCACTTCTGGTTATACAACATCTCTTTCTATATTATAGAAGAGAATTCTTTTCTTCACAGCTCCTGTAGACCTGAAAATTGATGTTCCTGACCGAGACACACACTCCCCAGTCCTCCCCAGCGTCACTAGTTGACCCCAGGAAATATTTTTATGTGGTGGTACTTGTTATTTCAAGCACAGACTAGTTTTGGACTAGTTTTCCTCTGAAAACTAGTAATATCTTACTAAAAAGTAAATGTCCTAACCAATCCAAGTGTAGACATAATTTTTACTAATGAACTGTAAAACTAGACTGCAGACTTACCTTCCCCAGGAAGATCTTTTCTGAAGAGCAGTCAGAGGCCCCACTTCCATGGCATAACTAACTGTATCACTATAACCCAGTGAGGATTTTTTCAACCTGAAATCAAAGAGTGAAGAAAGAATGGAGTTACTAGAAACTATCAGAGCCTACATCTCTATCCTGAAAATGCTGCTGGCCTCACAGGCTTATAAGGAATCATCTGTGACACCATTCCACAGTTGCTGAATTTTAGAGGTATAGTTTAGGCTTCTTGAGCTTCTTTCTTGGAGGAAGGGATATTCAGCACTCTACAAGCATGTAAACCACAATTGCTGCTCACTAATTCAACAGTACTAAATCAGGTCTGGTTTTGGTTTTGTTTTTAATAATAGTTTTTCCAGCTACAGGGACACTAACAGTTTCATGTTACTGTTCAGTTCAGAAACTTTACTGCACTTTTAAAGAACTTTTATTGCACTTTATTGTACATCTTACTTGAAAGACTATCTAGCATTAATCTGCTCACTATTATCATCTTACCACATTCCTTAGCACCACAATTTTTAAGAATCGAGTTGTCACAATCCAAAGAGACAATCACAAAAGACATTAACAACAATTCTTGGTTGTTTCTGTAGCCCTATAAAGTACTTACAAACTGGCAATTTATAAACTGAATGCTTTTCAAAGCTATGAAGATTCAGAAGCTATGAAGATATAAAAGTACTTAAGGACCAAAGATAAACAACCAAAACTGCAGTGAGAAAGACCTGATTATTTCTCAGTTACAACAGGGAATGGGATATTGGACAACACAAGTTAAACTAACTTATTTTTCTGTAGGACCAGAGAAGAAATATTTTTTCATTGTATTAACATACTGTTACTCAAAGCACAGCTATCATTTCTAGCTGCACCATAAGAACATGTATTCCTTCTTTGAAGTACAAGATTCTGACCTGAAGCAACTGCTACAGCATTGTGTCATTCTGTAGGCCAAAACTCAGAAAAAAAATCTCAGCAACAAAATGAGTAGTTCCACATTTACCTCTGACATAGACAGTGGCTGCAACGTACCAAGATGTGCATACAATGGACAGATATAATTCCTATGAACACAAGGCTGATTGGTCCAATCTGGTGTGGAGAAAAAAGGGAGAACAAAGCAACTGAAGTCATATAAACATTTTTTTTTTCATGAAAACATGCTGGGGAAAAATCTTTACATGCAAAAATTTCATATTTTAGCGCATACATAAATTATAGGAATTAAAATTTTATGAAACTTTTTCTTCCCCTGGGAGGAAGATTTGCTGCAGATTTCTGCTGCATTCCTTACTTCTAATTGATTGCTCAACTGAAGGTTTCTCAAGGGTGATGGAGCAGTAAATAGCAAGTGGGCATGAAATAATTTCACTCTCAGAACATTTTCGTTATGATATTTGCCAAAAAATTGTCATGACAGAAGACCGCACATTTCTAAGCAATGGTTTGGATCCCTTTGTTGTCATCAACACTGTCATTTTAAAGGCTTCTTTCCATTACATTAGAATACTTGAAAATGTTCAGTATAGTAAAAAATATATAAAAATAAAAAAATAAATAATCATTATCTGTTAACTTGTAAAAATAGGGTAATCTTCGAATTAAATCATTTGTTTTAGAATAGAAGTTAAACCAAAACTTTTTCACAGAAAGTACTTGCTTTTTACATTGTCACTTTCATCCTTAAACTAAACATCTTGTAATAAAGAATTAAATTTATATAGTCTTAAATTTAAAAGTTCAGTTAATGAAATTTACATTGCCTTAGGAAATGCTTTGTTTATTACTTAAATACTTAAAATATATAAATAAATATAAATAAACTTTATAAACATTATTTGTTTATTAGACTGTTCTATACCCTGTTCCCCCAGAAACAAAAGACTGATTTAAGATGACAGTGCATCCTATGACATGATCCAGCTATAGTGAAGTCTGGACAAAGATAAAATAAACCCACAAAAGAATCCCATGAGCCATCATAGGAGTCTGAATGAATCAAAATCTTTCTGTTTTCAGAAAAAAAAAAAATGTTTTCCACAAAAAAACGTTCTGGCTAAGCAAAAATACAAAACATGCTATAAAGTCTTCAGAATGACACAGTTAAAAAAGAAAAAATGTTTGGTTGTTTTTTTTAATTTGTCTCAACCTTCAGCAATAACTTCACCAGACTGAAAAGAAAAAATTGAACATAATTCAAGGTAGGTAGGTACAACCAGCTGGTATCAAGATTTTAGTTTTTCAGGTTCAGTCACGTATCTGTATATCTTTCCAGGTAACTTTTCTAAACTAAGAAAAATAATTGCATTCTTACCACAATACCAGCATTTTTTATTGCAAGTGGAAGACCAAGAAGCCCAGTTCCAATGTTTCCTTTGAGGAGGTGGGTAAGTGTTTGTATAAACCTGACGATAAAAACAGGAAAAGTCCCATTAAAAGCACACCCTCTATAATTCACTAACACACAGGAACAATTTGTGAGCAGTAACAACTTTGAAGTGGTCCCGCACATTTACAGGACGTTCTTATTAACCTCTAGATATGATTTCCATCAGATGGAACATACAGGTCTGATTGATCTTCATCTTCTTTTCCCCGCTTGTGAAAGGCTATTTTCTGTGCAATGTTATTGTCTTTTGGCCTCAGAAAATGTCAAAGATTCATCAATGCTATTTTAGAATCAATAACATTCAAAACAATTACCAATTACAAAACACAATGCTGACAGCTAAAGCTTTACCTCCCCCAAAAAAAAAATAAAAAACCTCTTTTAAGTACAACTGTAACAATCTATTTCCAAAGTCTTCTTAAGTTCCTTTATTAAAAAATACAAAATCAATCAAACCCCTTTGTAAACAATGCCTGGATTCTGACCGATTCAATCACTTTATAAATGGTCACCTTGGAATATTTTACAGCCAGTATATTGTTAGCTTCCAAAAACCAAAGAACCTACTCAAAACGTGCTGTTTTTGGTAGAAGTATGCAAAGCCCTAAAATAGAACTACACTATAAAACCATACCATGGTTGCATGTAAGCCCCCTAAGAGTTCAGTAAACTACTCATGAAAAACAAGTTGGAGGCGAGGAATTTTAACAAGCTGATACTTAAGAGTAATACATACGTAATGCCTTCTTCATTTTCAAGTTGGTAATGCTTCTCAACTGGCAGGATGTCATTTTCATGCTCTTCATCTGAGACGCCTTCTGAATTCTGTTCATCAATCAAAGGCTTCATTACTTCCAAATCTATACAAGAGAGTTAACACAACTTAGAATTAGAAACAAGCGTACAGTTTAGAAGTAAAAGGTGATTTTGAATTAGTTTGCCATTTCATGAGATTTATTTGTGTTACTAAGTAGAAAGCTGATTTAAACACACAAGATAGTTACAGAAGAAGCCTGCACAAGAAATTCTGCCTCGCTTTCCGGGGGCACACATTCGCATTATTCAAACCAGACTGGTTTATGGTCAAACCCTAAAGCTTTTCATTAAGGAAAACAACTTAGGAAAAACACAACTAAGGAAAAAAAAGATCAAAATGTTGATGGTTTAGACCATTTTGCAAGCTAATACAATGTCAAACGGAAAAGTCATTCAGTGTTAGGAAAGGATTAGATTCATCTTAGATGCCATTAGCTGTTTCAATGCTGAGCACTTAGTCTATTACCAGTGGAGAGCAAGGGCACCCCCCAGAGCCATCCCATCCTAAAACTGAGAGCTACAACAGAAGATGTCTCCCATTACTGGTGAGAAAACCAAGACAACTGATTTATGCTACATGCTTGAGCTGCAATTTCATGAACTTTTTAAAGTCGCATAAACTGCCTCTGCCATCAACAAATGCAGCCTTGCTATCCAGCTAAATAAGAGAGCTAAGCAACAGCCAGCAGTGAACAAAACCGGCTTTCAGGCAAAGCTAGCAGCTTTTGCAGTTTAATGTTGATTAAATTATAAGCATTTTTAAATGACTACAGTTGAGGAAAACAAATCCTGCCAAAACCAAAAAGATTACCTGCCTTCTGCAGTAGCCATTCATAAAATCAATTGAAAAATCTCAACCTCTGTGGTCTTCACACACACAAGAAAATCCTATTTTTACATGATTTTATGCTGCCTTTCTAACTTTTTCTACCTACTTTAAAAATTACTGAGAATTTCTAAGAATGCAACAGCACATCTGACTGATTTATCACATTAATTATTACAGAACTCCGAAAACATTAAATAAGCATTAATTGTATTAAAACGTGCTTCACTGAAGAAAGAAAAAAAAAAAACAGTTTGAGTGAACTTTAAATACCTTAGTCATGCTAAGCTTATCCATTTCATAAGAAAAATAGGGATGCTCACTTCCCAGGTGTGAAATTTGTAACACCAATGAGACTGCAGAAGCGTTTAAAAACAAGAAGCAGACATAATGCTTATTTGGGGACTTTTTATGCTCAATCTAATAAAGTTACTACTTATTGTGGAAACAAGATATGTGCACGAAACCTGATCAGAAATACAGGACACACTGAAAATCGGGTGTTCAACAAATCCTTAATGTCTTTATGAAACCTTAACGATGTCTAACACAGCAGCAGGGCACTGAATACAGTCATAAGCAATAGGAACTTCAAAACAACCACAAAACAATTATATATCCTATAAAACAGAAGAAGGCTTATTCAGAAGACAGATAAAACTATTCTAAGACAGGAACAAATCATCTGAATTAAGTTTTGATAAAGCTGAAAGCCTTTGACAGAAGCAAGAGGTGCCCAGTGGAATACAACATCAGAGGTCAGAGACCCAACCAGAAAGTCCAGCGTAAGTCAAGTTTACTCTCAGCAATATTCCAATTACACAAATTGAGATAGATTAAATGTTTTGACGTGGAACAGAATGAACTAAAAGTGTGCAAAGTCTGTGATCACATGAGGTTCAACAACCTATAGAAGAAATCAGCATTAATTAATTTTACTTTTCCATTTCGTAGCAGTGTTTGCAAAGTTAAGCAACAGTGACAGCTTGTGCAAAAGGTAAGGTTCCTATCTGGGAGTACGATGGACCTAACAGTGTTGAGATAGAATTGCTTTCATTTTCTTCTTTAAATCAAGCACCCCAGAAATACACGGAAGACGTCTTAAACTCACAAGCCAGATCATGAGAACATTTCGCTACCTTGCTTCTTAAAAGAGATGTAACTAAGAATTGGCTGGATAAAACCAAAAAATGATAAAAGTGTTTGTAAAGCCTTTTTTTCACTTTCTTTCTAGCAGCTCCAGATGGCATCAAACTCTATCATCACCCCTGGGATCTCCTCCAAGAATTTCTTGCTTTTGATCATCTCTTTGGTCCGGCTGCATACCTGCTTTCATCAAGAAGCCTGTGCTGCAACGCTGTCGTCTCGCCACGTCTCTTTTGCCTCTCCCCCTCCACTGCCTGCCCGTTTTTGGGGGTAGCCTCCCTGGGGACTGCTCCTCCAAGCACTGCAGCAAGGGAGGAGGCAAACAGCAGCCTCCCAGCGCTGCCTGCTACACCACTTCCAAGGATGTAGCCTAACAGCCTGTGGTGTGCTCCTATACAATACAATTAAAGCAGGTGCCTGGAGGAAATCTAGCAAAATTACTGATGGGAAACACTGCTGCTATTGACTTCTGGTGATACCTGGAGTTTGGTAGCTTTGGTGCAGGTTCCACGTTTCCTAGGAGGACGTGGCAATGCTGAGGATGTGATTCCACAACCTGCGGTGTGGAAAAATGGAGACTGTACACATATTCACGTGCACATGGCTGACTGCACAGGAAAAAATACAAAAAGCACCAGTCTCATCCTGCTCCCCTCTCTGGCTGACCGGGACAAAGGTCCACTGGTGGGAAATACGTGAGTATTCAACAGGGAGCCCTCCAGAATTGGAGGCTTCCATTAATGCTTTTTTTCTCAGGAACAATGCTGCCACAACCACCCTTCTTGAGGAAACACTTCTAGTTGATAGAAAGCTCACCCGACTTGTAATTAATTAACAGTATTTTTGTACTTTCAGAAGCCCACTCCTTCACAGTAATCCTGAAAGAAACACCTCTGGCAACCAAAAGCTCATTTACATCCTCTGTGCCTGCCACACGGTGATAAAGGGATCCCCCACGAGTAAGGCAGGAGAGCACAAAGCAATGTTTTAATCTTGGTGTTGAGACAACACAAAACTCTTGGATATCCCCTTGCAGCTAGGACCACTTCAATCTGCATGAATTATAGTTGTATTTTTAACCTTTGGTCACATCCTGTATTGTATGCCAATGAAAATATAAATATATTTCTTACGCTCAGGGATTGTCAAGCATCTTTCATGCCCTTGGTGTAAGCAGCTCTGCCTCTTTACCTTCCAGATGCCAGCACGACTTTTAGGACCGACAGCACAGGTGAATGTCAGTAACTGCTCAGTCAGGGGAAGAAAGTGAATTTCTCTTCTTCCATTCCAGTCCGACACTGAAACTTGAGAGATGAACGCACAGAGTTCACCACGTAACTTTCTCTAGGACCTGATCCCTCCCAGATGACTGCAAATTTTATAAACATCCCATTTCACTTTTCTCCCAACTTTCTTTTTTTTTTTTCTTTTCTTTTTTTTTCCTGGTTGCAAACATGGTTATTAAGAACAGATTTAGACATACTCCAGTGTTCCCCTCATTTTTTAAATGAGAATGTTTCTAAAACAAGCTTTTCCCTTGAAAATTCATTTGTCCCTGCCTAAAGCAATCTCAGAGTCGATGTTATCGCTATCAAAGCCCTGATAATTGCTTAACTGACTGCTAACTGTGGGCCAGCAACCGCTCCACAGAAACACAAAGAAAAAAGCCTTTGCCTTAAAGAGTTTAGAATCTAATTAATTCCAGTCTAGCTAGGATTTTTTCTTAACCATCATTAACTGCGTGTGTGATGCAGTTATCCTTACTGAAGGATGCTCCAAAAATAAAGAAAAAAAATCCTTGAGAGTTTTTTACATTTTATTTCATCATCTATGTAAAAAAAAAAAAAAAAAAAAAAAAAGTCATGGTTATTTCAGTACGTTCCACAAAAACATAGGAAATATCACACAAAATAAGCCCAGGGCAAGATACACATATTTGCAACAACTGGTAATCTAATTCATACCAGAAACATCTTAAAACATTTTTAAAGTACTGCAGAGTAAGATTTCAGTATCAAAATCTTTATCAGCAAGCAACACAAGCACTCCAGATAAATCCTCAGTGCCTTGGGCCCTGCCACATCGCCTCCCCAGGAGGTTTTAGGTGGTTAAGGCCCCCATGATGACCAGGACCTACGAGCAGAAGGCTTCTTCCAGCTGTTTAAAGACAGCTTCATCCACCTCTTCTTCCTCACTTGGTGCTCTGTGGCTGACACCAACCCTTCTGTTCGCCTGGCCGACCTTCCCTCTGCTCTTGAGCCCTAAGCTCCTGTGTCCCAGCCACCTTCCTATTCCCCAGGTTTGTTCACAAACCCATTTGTCCCATGCTGCAGTTGACTGATATTGACAAAAAGCAAAGCATTTTTAGATGTACAGATCAATGGAATAGAAGGGAGATATATGGAGGTCATGCAAAGTAAACTGATTCCTTTTATTTAAATTCACTGTATTTGTCATGGAAGCCCCAGAAGAACAGGATGACAGATATTCTGGAGAGCCAGCACCTCCATTTTGCAGATTAATCCATCTTTTCTTTGTCTGACTTACCTCACCTCCATTCAGGACTGGTCCTATGGCAGTAACGAGAAGGTAAGCATTCCAAAAGAGGCAGGGAGAAAGCTCACACTGTGAAGTTTACACCGATGACCCACTCCAAAACATCCGCCTCTCCCAGCTGAGGATCCTGTTCCTGCCTCTCCATCCTTCACACCATTCACATTGCCCTCACGTATTTCCATGTTTAAGTCTGTTCATGCACCGCCACCCCCAATACAGTAGTTCTTAGGGGAAAAAAATCCTTTGCCATTTGGAAGGTTGGAAACCTTTGTGCTTTCCAGGATGCACAGTTGCAGCCATAGGGGACTCCCTCCTGGAGGGAACGGAGGCTCCCACCTGCAGGTCTGGCCTCTTTACAGAGAAGTTTGCTGCCTCCCTGGGGCTCGGATCAGGGACGTTACCAGGAACCTTGTGAGCATTAAACATCCTTTGGAGTATTACCCATTTCTCCTCCTTTTTCATATCGGTACCAGGGATGTAGCTACAGGAAGCCTGAGGCCTATCAAGAAATTTTGGAGCCCTGGGAAGATGACTAAAGGGTTCAGAAGAGTGTTTTCCTCAACCCTTCCAGCAATGGGGAGATAAACAGGTGAGCCCAGGTCGTCAATGCCTGGCTCCAAGACTGGTGTCTCCACCAGAATTTGGGGTTTCATAATCATGGATGAGTCTTCAAGACTTCAAGGTCTGCTGGGGCCTGAGAGGACCCACCTGTCTCAGTAGGGAAAAGTTTCTTGGCTCATAACCTGGCAAGACTGATTGAGAGAGCTTGAAACTAGGATAGATGGGGAAGGAGACACCATGGGGAACACCGAGGTTAAGCCAAGGGCTGGTGCAGCACTGCCTGAGGGTGGCAAGGCTAATGGGAGCATTTATGATGCTCCAGGGAGGGCTGAAGGTTCAGGAGCACATCCAAAATGCTCATATACCAACACACACAGTATGAGGAACAAATGGGAAGCTTTGGTCATTTCCCAGAGCTACGATACCATTGCTATCAGTGGGACTTGGTGGGATGAGTCCTGGAGTGCTAGGAGGGACAGGCAGGGCAGGCGAGGTGGAGGCGCCGTGCTGTCCAAAAAGGAGAGATGTGACCGTACAGCCCTTGTCTTCGGGATGGTGCAGCAGAGAGCCTCTGGGGCTGAATTCTTGCTATGGATTATTTCCTCATTGTGCTATTTCTTAATCTTTTAATGAAAAGATTTTCCATATTATCGATCTTCAAGCATAGACAACTTTTACAACATGTTCTTTTTCTCTTGCAGGCATTCTCTTGTGGATCCATTAAATTATCTCCAAGTCAAAATAACACAAATACTTCAGATTTGATTCACAGGATCATACAATATCCCAACTTGAAAGAGATCCACAAGAATCATTGAGTCCAACTCCTGGCTCCACACAGCACCACCCAAAAAAAAAATCAGACCCCATGGCTGAGAGCATTGTCCAAATGCTTCTTGAACTCTGTCAGGCTCAGTGCCTGTCCCAGTGCCCGACCACCCTCTGGGTGCAGAACCTTTCCCTAACCCCCAGCCTGACCCTCCCCTGCCTCAGTTCCATGCCAGTCCCTAGATTGTTTTCACCTTTGTACACTTGCCTCCAAGCCCCTGTATTTCTCCTCAGCTTCAGAAGCACTATTTTTCTGAACAATTTTCTTTTCCTGAATTTGTACTGTATTTGTACTGTACAGGCCCCAGATTTTAACTAGCTAGGGAAAGAACGTGACCATCCTTTCAGGGAAAACGTGGTGTGTAAACATGTGTAAATACAGTTATCACAGTGACTTATCATGGTGACTTCACTATTTATTTCCAAATCCTAGGGAGGTATAAACAACAGCTTTTTTTAGAACCTGTTCTCCCACATTATTGTGCTATTTTATTCATGTCATTTACGCAACAGAACACCCCAATTTCATAGTCTGTCGCATTCTCAACCGAAGGCTGTGAACTATTGCTGATAACAGAAAAGAAATGCATCATAAAAAAAAAAAATATTTACCTTGAAAAACACATTAAAGTTTTATTGGGAAAGTGTCTGGATGTACAGTGCAAAGAGTTTCACATAAAACTTGAGTCCCAATAGCGCAGAACCTGGTTTGCAAGGAGCGGTTGCTCTTCTACAGTCACAAGATGACAAAAAAAAAAAAAAGTCCTTTTCTGCACACGTAGCACATCCTGCTACATAATACATCACCTACATTCTGCCTCCAGTGCTCCTCATGCTAACCTGTCCACCGTCACCAGCCTAGAAGATGATATGAAGGAAGACTTGAATGTCAATAAAAGCTAATAGAATGATGGGATGATAAATATTTTGTTAAACATGCTTCTTCCAAACACATCCCACCACCAGAAGCCGGCCAACATTCACGTTCCAAGCTGATAAGTGTCAAAGCAGTATTCTTACGGAGGTTTTCTTTATCTGAAGAATATAGCACCAGCTGTTCTAGAGAAAGGAAGAGATTTCACCTTGAACATTGAAAATCAGTTTAGTTGACCACAGAAAGGAGATGATAATCTCCCAAATATCCCACTAAAAAAATGTAAAGCTTTATTAAATTCAAACAAACATCTGTACATGTTTCTTTCCTGCAGATAATATCTGCTGATAGATTTCATACTATTTGTGTTCTGCAACTAATTTGGATATTAGTTTACCACACTGCAGTACTAAACAAAACTTCTTAAATGCAGATTAAACTGGTAATCCTAAAAAGAAGTTCATTTAATGCATCTCAAAAATAAAACTAAGCTTTTCAAAGTTCCACGGCCACTGCCATCAGCTGGTGGCTGGTCACAAGAAGATTGCACACAACTGGAGCACAGTAGGAGGCTTTAACTAATTACCTTCTATGACTGGCTTTCCTTTACCAGAGGCAAGATATTTTAACCCAATTATCCAGACATTTATTAGCTTGAGCACATGCCTGGAAACAGAGAATCTTTTCTTAAAAAGAAGTTAAAAGCAACAAATTTGACATTGGCAATGTAGACAACCAAGAAAAATGTTACTATCGTTAAATGGCCCTCCCCACACAAGACAGAGCTGTGTCCTTTATGCATATAGCTCATAGGAAGTCTTGAGAAATTGTGTACAGCTACAGAAATCTCTCACATATATCTACATGTGAGAGGAAAAGAACAGTAAAAATCCAGAACATAAAGTTTAGCCTCTGAAAATATAATCTAGAGTAGAAGAATCAGATTTTAGAGAGAGCACCAACTAAAACACCATCTGTAAAACTCAACAGAAGAATTAGCACTTTCAAATCTACATCTTTGTGTACATTTAGTTATGTACATTTTTTGTCTTGTGGGACCCATTCATAACCATGATAACAGTACGCTGAAGTGTCTTCAAACATCCCTTAACATACTACTGGGCAGCAGATACTGAGGGAACTGCAGAAGATCAAGTCAATTATTCATCCACGTTCTCATAAATAGCTGAATTGAGAACTCACAACATCTGTTTCTGATCTGTACACCCAGGCTGACAGTTCATGTCCTATTCTAATATAATAACCCCTTTGAGGATAAATTCCACTAGAGGAGATTTAAAACCCAGGTAACAGCAATAGACACCAACTCACATTGTGGTGACGACACCTACTACAGGTTTCCCGCAAATATTATGTTACATAAAGCACGCCAAAAATATTTGGCCGCTGTTCTACACAATATAAATGTTCCTGAATTACCTCTTCTCCCCCATCATTAGTCCTTTATCCCATGACTAGCGTATACCCTGGACCTAAGTAAGTGAACCAGTTAACAGTAACAGTGGTGGGACGTTATATAAATTTGGAATCATGCAACTTCTAAGCATGGGTTTCATTTGCTTAGATTTCAACTGTTGGGATACTGCAGCTGTGTCCCAGCTGCACAATCTGTACTCCCACTCACATCCAGAGTTGCATAACATCCAGATTTAATGAATTCAACCTTGTGGTCCAGAGCATGCCAGCTAAGAAAGCTTAAGGCTTCTCTGCCTCATAAAGGAGGTACGTACCCACAAAGGAGAAGAGCAAGTGCTTTGCATCCTTGGATCTAGCCTGAAACTTTCTGTTATGAGAAGTCCACAGCCAGAAAATCAGCATGGAATACACACATTCACTTAGGTTTCTTCCTAGAAAGGTCCAGTACGCATAAATAGGCTATTACACTCCACAAGAGCAGCACAAGCATGCCATACCTGAATCGGAGGTGAAGCTGGCTGTTGTCTCACAAAGCACACACCTTAGGTCCATGCTCCACCAAGCTGTCCCAAATGTATACAAACAGCACTACTAAAGATCCAGTTGAGTTAAGGTATTCACTGAAAATTTTGCCCAGATAAGTTGTGGACCATCCCTGGAGGTGTTCAAGGCCAGGCTGGATGGGGTTTTGAGCAACCTGGTCTGGTGGGAGGTGTCCCTGCCCATGGCAGTGGAAATAAATGATTTTTAATGTCCTCTCCAACCCAAACCATTCTATGATTTCATGATGTGCATCATCTTTTGTGATTCACCACAACTCAGAATGAGGCAATTCACATGCATGCATACTTTTGTTTTTACTTAGCCAAAGCACGAAGCAATTTTCAACCCCATCTCTCCTTCACCCCATACAAATCTATTTTCTCCTTGTGCTACCACAAAATTCTTTTCAGACAAAATCATCCATCCAGATTGTCCTTACCAGTTATTTGAATATCTGTTATTGTTTCTGCTTTCTTCTGCAAACACCCACCTAAGAAGGATGCTAAAAAACCTCTAAGAGTACCACTACTATCAGCGAGGCAACAAAATGCATATCAACTTCTCCACAAATTAGCACTGCAACATTACACTGACTCCTTAACACGCTGGAGAAATCACTGATCCATTACAAATACGTGTCACACTACAATCACACAACACTCAAGGACGTCTTGTGGAAGTTCAGTCATGAGTCAATCCCTAGTTATATAGTTGGAGATTAAGCTATAATGTTTAAGTTGTTCTGACCAATATTTCCAGTTTCCTATCTTCAAGTATATTTTCCTGCCCCCTAGAATTTGACAGCACCTTGCCAACCTTTTTATGGACATATTGACAAAGAAATTGTTGAACTGTAACTAAACGTACTTACTTCTAAAGCTGGCCATAGCATACTCAAGTAACCCCTTGGTTGGAAAGCTCTGCAAGCAAATTAATTTTCACTGAGAACTTCGGTTTTTCTGTACTGCTCAAGCAATTAGCACTTCAAAAGTTATCTGAACCTATTATCACAAGGGAAAAAACTAGGTTCGGTCATTTTGGGCTGAAATGAAAGGATGAAGCAGTTTGCCACCACTGCCTCACAAGTTAAAGACAAAGGAAATACTAAAACCAGTCAAATACAATCTGCCATTGTTCCTTCCGAGAAGGTCACCTCCTAGGCAAATTCCTGTCTAAAACCTGGTTTCCAAATCCAGTTTAGCAATTTGTTTTCTTTTTTTTCCCTTGAGGGCTTTTGAAGTCAGTACGATTTTACAAAGAACTGGATTTGACATATAAGTATAAAGTGCTTGGGGGACAGGATACAGCTTATCATCACTTACACCAGCTGGTTTTGTTTCGTTTAAGGGAGAAGGAAGACAGATCTTGCTGGAGCAGCACTTTGAATGTGCAAAAGGTTTTACTACAGCATTAATCAAAGGGGGGCTGGTAGATAATTCAGTTAGTCACAGCTTCTACACGAGAACATGCTAACACGGCCAGAAACACGACAGAAGATTCAGTCCCATGAAAGGTTTATTACCTCTCTAAGAGGGATACAGACCCAATTTAATTTGCTGTTGCCTTGACTGCTGCACAGAAGTGAAAATCAGAGCCACTTAAGCCTTATACTAGCTCCAACAGGGCTTTATGCTGGTATTTTCTCGTAGCATAGAGTTCCATACTCGTAACTTACATGCGTGCCTAGAGGTGCTGTCACCTAACCAAACCTGCAGGCTTCTACAGGGTAAGATTCGTGACCAAGTCTCTGAGCAGCTGATGCCCTGCAGTGAGCTCCCCTGGTCTGTAACACAGAAGACAGATCAACATCAGGGAACAGCCACCATTGTGAAAAGATGAGGCACTTGGCTTGCTCAGCAACTCCACTCAGTTTATAGATGGTAAATTCATCATCTAAAAGCTGTGGAAGATCTCTTCAATTTTCAGCAGTCTGAACCAAGGCTCTCAAGATTTAGTTACAAACATCCATTATTTCCAGAAACTGCAGCTGGTTCAGTAAGCAACTCACAATATAACCCTCAGTTAATCCTTTAACCACAAATACTTTCCTCCACTCCCCAAACTTCAACCTACATGTATGAAGGACCTTCACAACACTTCTTGCAGAAGCCAAGCTGTAAAGTACTCCCCAAACACTGGACTCCCATGGGATGTAGCCAGTTACTCAGTCATGTGCTCCCACAGCAGACACAGAAACTCCTGATCAACATGAAGTGACGGTGAACAGCAATGCCAGGGGCATGACTGCCTGGATTGGAAGTATTTTGGGTCTATTTCTAGCTCAAGGGGCAGCTAACAGATAATCCCATTCAACCACACAAATCATCTCCCTCTTATTTTCAAAAAAAAAAGAAAAGGCATTTTCCAGAATGAAAATTAAAAAGGAAATCTCATCTGTGTTAAAATAAACTTTTTTTTTTTTTAATTGCAATAAAGTACCACTAGATACATTTTCCAGAAGAATAACATTTCACATTACCGTTCCTTGGCTTTGTTTGTTTGCCATGAACTCTAAAGCTATTGCAATGTTTTATTATGGCAGACTGCAATGTAATAAAGTCAATTTATCCAACTTTATGATAGCATTTGTTTGTGACTAAAAGTTATCAACGTCAATAAATGTTGAGAAGTCAATAATGTCACTCAGTAGGCAGGAAGAACTGTCTGCTTTTGCATCATAACCCCCAAAATCCAGAAGACTAGAAAAAGACACTTGAATTATAAAGCCAAAGGCCTTCATAGCTTATTATGCTCTCTCCTCTCTTAGAGAAACACATCTACAATGGATCATTTATTTGGAAAAAGCCTAGTCTTAAATAATCCACTGTCCTGCCCAGACCAAACTACACATTTCTACATGATTAACACACTGCCAATTGATAACTGGCAGTCTGATGGAGTGCGTTCACTGATAGTTTATCAGCAGGAACTTAAATTCTATTAAGCCCTCAATAAGACGGAACCATGTAAAAAGCTTCTGAATTCTTATCAGGTGTTTATCTCCATTTTTTAAACAGGTACTCCTGTAAAATAAAAATAATCTGGTTCTGGGTATTCCACGACCTCCGGTGGGTCTGTGAACCTGAGCAGCTGGCAGGGAAGCTAAAATTTCCTCCTTTCGCTTTAGTCCCTAGGCAGCAATCCCTCGCTGCAAGACGGATCAGCCTGAGGGTATATAAAATCTGGTCAGTCTCCAGGCACTCTACGGATTACTGTGAAACACTTGAGGTGAGACCTCCAGCATGCCCACTCCAGCCGAAATTCAGCAATACCCGGCACTAAACCAGCTCCATCTATGAATATAGAAGTAAAAAGATGAAGGTACAGGTACCCACACACACTGACAGTGGGTCTGGGGAGCAACCTGCAAGGCATACAGCTAAAATACCCACACACGGACACGCGAGACACAAGAATTTTTCATGAAAAAACTAAAGCAGTGAACGGAAAGGGTTCCCATAAACTTTTAGCCGAGATCATAACCTCTCAAAGAACTCCAAAACCAGCTGGGGGAGGCTGGGGGGGAGTCGGGCTTTGAGGGGGAAGCCGGCTTTGGAGGGGAGACGTTGGGTGGGGGGGGAGGCTTTGGGGAGGGGTTTTTTAGGGGACAGGAGGCTCTGGGGTCTTCCCACCCCTCCAGTGGCTCCCAACACCTTCGCCTGCTCCCCTAACACCCCCACAAGCTCCTTCCCACCGGCTCAGCCCGGCTGCTGGCTGCGGGAACCGAGCCCCAAAGTCGCCCGAGCCCCCAAAGTCGCCCGAGCCCCCAAAGCCCCCACAGCCCCGCTCCGCTCCCCTCAGCCCCTTCCCGCCCCCGCCGCGGGTGGGATGGTTCGACCCGCCCGCCCCGCCGCGCCGAGCGCAGCCCCCCGCGGGCCGAACCATTCCGCCCCCGGGGGGAGCGGGGAGGAAAGCGGCCGGCGGCTCCTCGCAGCCCTCCCCGCTCCGTCCCGCCGCCCGCTGCCGCCCCGCTGCCCCGAGGCCGGTCCCAGCGGCGGGCGGCGCGGCGCGGCTCACCCAGCTCCTCTTTGCCGGCGGCGTCCATCTCGGTGCCGGTTCTCCTCTCCTTCCGCCACGGTGGAGCCGGCCGGCGCCCACAGCCGCTGCGCATGCGCCCGGGTGGCGGGGGCGAGCCGCGGAGAGCCGGCGGAAGGGCGAGAGCTGAGGGGGCGAGAGCGGGGATGGCGCCTCCTCAGCCCTCGGCTTGTGGCTGTGGCTAAACACAGCGCCAGGGCTGCCACTGAGTGCCCTGCTAAGCACCTGCACTTGTCACTGTGCCCCAACACGACATCAGTCACACAGTCACAGAATGGCCGGGGTTGGAAGGGACCTCTGGAGATCACCCAGTCCAACCCCTGCCGAGCAGGATCACCTAGAGCACGTTGTGCAGGATGGCAGCCAGGCGGGTTTGGGATATCTCCAGAGATGGAGACCCCACAGCCTCTCTGGGCAGCCTGTCCCAGCGCTCTGTCACCTCACAGTACAGAAGTGCCCCCTCATATTCAGCCAGAACCTCCTGGGCTTCAGGTTGTGCCTGTTGCTTCTCATCCTGTCACTGGGCACAGCTGAAAAGAGACTGACCCTATCCTCTCAACACCCTTCCCCCAGATATTTATACACATTGATGAGGTCCTACCACTGAGTGCCCTGCTAAGCACCCGCCCCGTGCTTGTCGTCTCTGTTCCCCCCCCACCCCCCCAGCACACCAGTCCTGCCCTGAGTGCTAAGCTCCTGCCCTTTAAAATACCCAAGTTTCTTCAATCTGCACAAGCGGGGCTTGTCCCTGTGTGGGATGGGCTGCAGGTCAGCTGCAGCAGGGGTCAGTGCTGCTGTAGTCCTCCCCTCGTGGCCCTCAGAGCTGGCCCAGCCTTTCCCTCAGCCTCCCTGGCCTCTCAGTCCCCACACTCCTGTCTCCACCTTGTAATCAGCCCTCAGGGCAGCACAACCTGAGGCGAAGCTCGCCCCTTGTGTACACAATGCCTGGTACACTTAAAAGCACTGCTTTCCCTTCCAATGCTTCAACATTAACTTGTATCCATTTTAATCTCCTTCATAGTCTTTAAGGAGTTAGCTGTTCTTAGGCCAGCACAGGCTGCCTGATGGTTCTTGTGTCTGCCCCAGTCCCAGGTCTGGTGGCCCCATGAAGTCCTGCTGGCACAGAATCATAAAATCACTAGGGTTGGAAAAGACCTCCAAGATCATCAGGTCCAACCATTCCCCCACCACCAGTGTCACCCACTGAACCATGTCCCTAAGCACCACATCCAGCCTTTCCTTGAACACCCCAGGGATGGTGACATCTGCCACTCTCTGTGAGGCGGGGGAGCCCAGTTTCAGACAAGGCACTGTCATGACCCAGCTGAAATTAATAAGCAAAGACTGAACACAAGGTGGGAGTCAAGAACTCAGTAACGCTTAACAGATCTGTTGGTAATTTGTGATCTGGCTTCCTGAAAGCACACCCGCTCCAACAATTTCAAATAGTTTTCCCTATATGAAAACAATAAATTATTCCACAGAAGGACATTTGGAATAATCATTGTTAATCATGCATCAACAGCTGGAACAAGGAAAGAGTTTTTGATATGATGTGTTATTTAAAAGCAATTGTTTCTTGAATACATGAATAGTACATGTTCTCTGTGCACTCTTGTAGATAAGAGTATGATTTCCTAACAGCTTTACCAATAAGTAAAGTAAACTACAGGAAAACGTAGAGAGTGAAACAATTTGAAGCAGCACACTTTAGGAAAATATTAAATGTTTCTAGCCATATTAGAAGAAAACAGTATTTTCTGTAATATTTATTATTGTCCAAACAAAATAGCTTTTTTTTTTCCTTTTTTCTTTTTTTCTTTTTTAATCTTTGGAAAACAAGTTTTTCAAGGTTTTAAAACAGATTTCAACCATAGTCTGTAATCAAAGATATAATCAGAACTCCAGGTCACTCCGAAGTAACATTCAGAATCCTTGCTCCCTGAACCTTTACTCTGAAATTATGCACTTTAAGCAGTGTACAATAAAAGCTTCTATAATTCCATGAATTTTTATTTGAAGGCCTTAATATAATGCTGTTTGAGAATACAGAGATAAGAGAAGAAGGGAAAGGAAGGTATGGTGTTTTACCTTTAAAAAAAAAAAAAAAAAAAAAACATAAAACTCCAAGTGATGTTCAGCTGAAATTATACCATCTAGACTAAAAAGAACAGCCTTTGATAAAACTTTCTCCAGCCAAGCTTACTCTTTTGCTACTTTTCAACACATGGAGACTGATTTCCCACTAACCTGGCTCCCATACTTTAACTAGCATCTTCATGCCAGTTGCTCCCAGAATAACCCATCAGTATTTTTTTCATCACAACTTCTGTATCTATGCCTGATATGATTTAAGTAATAAAGTTTTCAGCTGCTGGTTTCCTAAAACAAAGCACTATTTTTGCAATGGGAGTGTACAACGAAATAATTAGTATTTTTTCTTTCCTACCTAGGAGAAATGCAAGAATCTTCTGAAGCTTCTTGGAAGCTTCAAATGTCTTCATACAAGCATCATTAATTCAATTATCTACAAAGTATACCTTTCAGTAGGGAAAGTATTGACTTTCCTTTTTTCAGTTTTATGTTTATTTCATAGTATCATGCTTCTCCAAAGTTTCATTACAAAAATGAGCTGTGCATGTGAGCTTTTGGCTTCCTCAAATTTATTTTGGAAAAGGGGTCTCTGTAGGCAGTCTGTGACTGCACGTTATTGATTTAAGGAACTGGCTTGCTAATTACAATATTTGAGTCAATCACTTACTTAGTATAATTTTTTTTGTTTATATTCATGGATATTCTATATTCTCTGCTGTTTCGAACACCACCAAAGTTTGTTGCCTGCAGAAAAGTGTATCCAATCATTAATCTATATTAAAAATGTGTATTCAGCTAAGAGTTTTCATTCCTTCTACTTTGTCATTGCATTTCAGGACTTGGAACACAATAAATCCTTCATATGCGTTGAAACGATTTAAGGACACAATACATCATTATTTCACATCCTAGCCAGTGGAAAACCATTTGTTTCTACTACTTGCCACTATTTGCATCAGAGATCACTCCTCAGGGAAAAGGTTTGTAATCTGTTTAGGGAGATTTCTGTAGTATGCTCCAATAAATGCATCAAGTACCTGAGTAGCCAGTGGTGATCAATAAACATTCAGAAAATTCACGAGTCTATGCTGTGATGGATATTCGTGAATTTATAATATTTGTCTTGTTCCTCTTTAGAAAGGACAGGAAGATTTGCTTTAATGCAAACATCTGGTTTATTTCTAGTAATTCATCCATCAGTGCAAATTTACTTCATGATGTGAATATTGCAGCCACCAAATGCTTATTTACCCTAGCTTATGAAACTTGCCTATTAGAAATCACGGATTCCGTTCATGTCATTTTTGTTGGTTCAGAACAAGGCTAGGTGGAGTAGGATATGCAGCTTCTTGGCATTTAATTTATTTTTATTTATTTTTATTCAAAGTTAACCCTGAAATCCTCAAAGTCTCTTTTCAGGAAAAATTTTGGCTACAAAATGCTCTTTATTAGAATAGTTGCTCTGCTAGGTCTTTCTAAACCCACATTTAATTTTTGGCTGAACTTCCAAAATTTTTAGGGGAAAAAAATATAAGAACAGAACAAGTAGACAGAAATGTATTGTTTTTGTATGCAATCCCTTCACACAAATGTCAACTAGCTTTAGGTTAGAGACTTCTTAAGTCTTGGACTTTTCTCCCATAAATATCAGGTAACCTGCTACCTGGTATTTAACAGTCCACCTGTAGTTTTGTAATATAAAAAATAATTATTTGTTTATCTTCAAGTCATTCTTGGTTTTACAGATCACTATCATGTACTCTCTGCTATCTCTTTTTCAGACAGACTCCTAGTCTATTTAATCTCTCACAAAGAAGCCATTCAGTGGTTTTGATTATTCTTGTCCCTTTCTTCTGTCTTTTCTAGATCTTCTGTGTTCATTTTCATTTGGGGACGTTAAAAGCGCAGACATACAAACAGACTAAAAAGCTTTCACCTGCACCTGACTGTTTCTTACTTCTTTTTATGACAGTTCACATTTTAACTTTTGCTCAGGTGCTAACTTACAAGGTGATTACTTTGTATGATGTTTTAATGAGCCATTGGTGGCCTTCTATTATGTTGCCATCTGTTTGCCAGTCGACTATAATCCTGTCTGACTGGCAAATGGTTGGCATTGCTCCAAGGTTCATATCACTGTTTCATATTTAAGAGCACACTGTGAAATCACCTTGAATATGAATACTGCATCCCCATTTCATCAGATCCCAAATAGCCTATTGCTTACCCATGTATCAAAAATCAGTATCTCTGGTCATTTTATCACTGATCTGAAAAAATATATGTATACATATATTTTTTAGAAAGAGTTACCTCTTTCAAATTCCCTGCTCACAAACGTGAGCTTCCTTTCATAAATTTATTTTTTTCTGTGTTCTGGTCTTTAAAGGCCCATTTCCAAGGATTCCTATTTTTGCTTTTTCTCAGTACAAATATCAAGCACTGAAAATCCTAAACTGTCTGAAAATGTCATCATCTTAAAGGTCAGTATTACTCAAAAAAAAAAAAAAAGGAATATATAGCAGACTGAAGTTTATAGGGGAAGTTAGTTTGATGTGTATTGCCTCAAGGACTGCTTTGTTACACCTTCTTGCTATGAAGTTTCATGCTATGCATGGAGCAGCTTGCCTTTCTTCAACATGAAAAGGTTTTTGGAAGAAAGTCTGGAGGTTGATTTTCCATTGCATTTAATAAATTCATGGAATCACAAGGTGGTTGAGGTGGGAAGGGACCTCTAGGGTCATCTGGTCCAACCACCCTGCACAAGCAGGGCCACTTGGAGCCAATTGCCCAGGACTGCATCTAGACTGTGTTTGAGTATGTCCTAGGAGGGAGACTCCACAACCTCTCTGGGCAGCCTGTGCCAGTGCTTGGTCACCCTCACAGTAAAAAAGTGTCCTGATGTTCAGACAAAACCTCTTGTCCTCCAGTTGGTGCCCACTACCTCTTGTCCTGGCAAAGAACACCACTGACAAGAGCTTGGCTCCGTCCTCTTTCCACCCTCCTGCAGGTTTTTACAGACACTGGTGAGATCCCCCCCAAGCCTCCTCTTCTCCAGGCTGAACAGCCCCAGCTCCCACGGCCTCTCCTCACAGCAGAGGTGCTCCAGGCATCATCTTGGTTGCCCTCTGATGGATTCTGTCCATCATATCCAGGTCTCTCTTGTACTGAGGAGTAGTACAAGAAGTACTTTGTAGCTGCAGATTGCAGTCATGTTGTCAATGTCACCAATTAACAACACGAATCTCAAAGGAACCACTGTGGTCAACAGCTATGCTTAAAACTCCCAAACTACTGTTCATATTTGATTGCTACAGCTGAGATGAACACAACATTTTAGATGAAGCCCACTGGAATCTGTAAAATACAGCTGTTGATTAACAAATTGTTAAAAGCCTGGTGTGTGTTGATTCTCTTTGAGCTTTGATGAAGAATAAATATGATTACAGAAGATGCTGCAGCTGTCAAAAGTGCTGTTGGTGGTTCACGCTTCAAACAGAAATTCTCAGCACAGTTCAAATATCAGGAACATATGAGAAAGCCACCAGGATTTATCCCAATGTGAATCATCATCATGTGGCCTAAGTAACATATTTTTCTGTCACTTAATGAAAATAAAAGATCTATATTTGCATATGGATCTGTATATACTGGGACTTATCAGTCAAGCGTTGCCAGCATCAAGGTTCTCTTTTCTTGTTTAACTTAATGGGCTGCCGCTGTCAATTTCCCTTCCGTACTGTTCAAAGCCAAAGTGCAGCATCCCTTCAATAAGTATCATAAAATCACAGAATCATTAGGGTTGGAAAAGACCTCCAAGATCATCTGGTCCAACCATCCCCCTATCACCAGTGTCACCCACTAAACCCCAAGCACCACGTCCAATCTTTCCTTGAACACCCCCAGGGACGGTGACTCCACCACCTCCCTGGGCAACCTGTCCCAGTGCCTGACTGCTCTTTCTGAGAAGAAAGTAGATCACTTGGGAAAATACCACAGATATTTAGATGCCTGTGAATCTTTCTAAGTTCTTATATCATTCATCTTAAATACTTTAAATAAAGATAACCAGATACAGTGCATGACAAACTTACTAAGTCACACTAAAGGAGATCATATGATAATTTTGGGTAGTTTCTCAGATTTGCAATGCTTTTCCACACTATCCTGCTAAGTTTGCCTTTGTTACAATCTGAAGAGGAGTGCTTGAGCTCTGCAGGTGTCCTAGAAGTATAACACCGTTTAGTCTGAACATCTGTATGGACCTACCTTAATGCTTGAGAAATTATGTAAGCATCTAAAATCTTGTATGTAACTAGAGACACTTTAGGCCTTGACATCAGTCTCCAAATTGTGGTAGGTTATGTCTTGTACTACTCTAACCTTGGGAGCATCCATGCTCCTTAATAAAAGTGGTCAGGAAGGTCTTATTTTGTGGTCTTGTTCTGGACCTCTAATCAGATTTCTGGAAGACTATGTCCAGGCACTGATCAAGGGACAGTTCTCTTCTAGCCTGCTCCCAAAAAGCACTGTGGGCAATAATCCCCATTTCCACAGTCCCCCAACACTACTCCAGCAGCCTTTGTACCTTCAAACACATCTTCATGCAGTGTTCCCTGAGCATTTAATACATATACAAAAATGGAAAATAGATGACAAAAGAAAGAAGAGGAATCACGGTTTTGTATGACAAATCTCTCCCTTTTTAAAAGGGAATTCCACTATTCCTAGTTTTCAGAGCCAGACAATACATAAGCCCAGAACTCTTTTGTAGGCGCCGGCTGTGATATCACAAGAAGACGTGGTCCAGCAGCAGAGCCCCAGGGTGGCTGTCAGCCACCCTCATGCTCCTATGATTCGCGTCTGCTTTGAGAACTAGCATAGCCTATGGCACGGAGCATTACTCTCAGAGTCTGCTCTAATTTTAGAAAACCTCCAGAGAACCACAGCTCAAAGCAACTGAAAATCCACACCGCCACGTGCGCTGCGGGGACTCCTTTCATGCATCTTGTGGGAATTCTCTCTTCAGCTTTCATGGCCCTTGTATTCCTCTGAAGTAGTGTTCAAAGTGGAGTGTGAAGGGAGAGAGGATTATCTGCCTTATTGAGCTTCCTGGAGAAAAACTAGTTGGAGAACACTATAAAATCATAGCCTGTTAATGATTAAAAGATGTTACTGGAAATATTTTTAAAGTTGCAGGAAATGCAAATAAAAGAAATTCAAAAAAAAAAGGCTATGTAAATCATTTCCATTTAATTCAGAGGAAGAAATTAATCCAATCAAACAACAAAACAATCAAACAACTATTTAGTGCAATCTGGAAAGAGCCAGGAAAATCCTAGGAAATCTGTAATCAGACACTGAGCACTGCACTGAGCACATCTATAGAATTTTTCCAGGATCAGCATTCCCTGTTCTGAAATTGGTCTGTATGTACAAGACTTGCAGTAGCACTGGTTTGTTCAGTGAACATGGTGATCCAACTCTTTTTTATCTGCTCTTAGATTTATTTAATGTTCAATGAAAACTAAGAAATCTACCATTTGGCATTTATTTTAGAAATTCAGGTTCAGCAACACATCAGGAAGCATTTAGAAGCTGTACTTCTATCCACAGAATTTCTATTAAATTTCTTTTCTATTAAACAGGGTAAAAATCAATCACACACATTGTCTTTATAGCCAGACCCAGTGTGAGTAATTCAGAAAATGATTGATGACCTGTTTCTGCCTGCATAATGTATTAAATCTGCGAGCAAGCAATAGGCCATCTGTACCACTGCAATATAATCAAGAATAGCCACCACTTCTTCTCCTTGCATGCACACTCCTGTTTGTCAGTGCATAAGCACTGATTCGGGTTCCGTTCCTTTTTCATTCCTGTTGGAAGGAACCTCTGGAGGTCAGGTTTTGGGCTGTTCTGCTTCACATGGTGTAGGTAGTGCTGAGTCCACACACCTGGTGTGCTCAGAAATTTTCATAATATCCACCACTCAAACGAGAATGCCTGAAGGAGTGCTCTGACAGGGCGCTGGCACAGGTTGTCCAGAGAGGTTGTGGAGTCTTCTCTCCTTGGAAACCTTCAAAAGATGCCTGGACATGGTCCTGGACAACCTGCTGGGTGTCCCTGCTTGAGCAGGGGTTGGTCCAGATGGACCCAGAGGTCCCTCCCAACCTCAACCAAAGAATTGCGGTTCTGTGAAGGTAGGAAGGGAGAATAGGCTATGGAAATTTATTAATGTTTTTTACTCTTCTACCTTAGTTCCTGCAACCGCCAACCAAATCAATCCCTTTCCCTTATGCTGACCTTAATCCAAGATTTTACTCATGTATTGATCCTGTTTTCAAAAACTGGAGCTACTTGTAGAAGCCTCTCTCACTGGCATGCTGACCAGTTTGATGTGCCCACCTACATTCACTCATTACCTTCATGAGATGAAGGTAAACCTCACGGAATCAATAAAGCTGCACTGAAGCAAACATTTTCAAAAATAATAATCAAAAGACATCCAAGGTATGTAAGAAATACTGGTAGCCAGAACAGGATGAATGGAAGTGCACAAGGGACAGGGAGGAGGAGAGCAGTAGAAAATTCACACACTTTTCATGTTATAGCGATCCCATTTGATTCACGAAATGCCAGTGTTACAGGTGAGCTGCCATCATCTCAGCTTTCAGTGTAAACACAATGAAGTGGTGTCTTCTATTCACAAAGTAGTGCTGCACTATAATTAGAAATAAATCTTCCTACGTCCTGTCACAGATATTTTTGAACCTAAAGCTCTAATTCTTGGTGTAATGCTTACTTCTGGATATCAGTTGCATAAAACTGTGTGTCCCAAACCCCATAAGCAAAGCCTTCAGAGGAGCAGAAGAATGCACTAACAACAATTGTTGTTTTCTGGAATACTGACCTTGCATGGCATTGTCTTTACCAGTGCGGTGACCACCTCCTCTCCCATGTAGCTGGGTCAATGGGATACAGAAATGTCCCAAAGGAGCTGATGTCCCCTGCAGAGCCTGTGAAATCCAGAGAGGAGGAAGTCAACTCTGTTACATGACCACTGTGCCGCTAACACAGGAGCCTTACCCACATTGAAAACCCTTTTGTGCCCTCTTATCAGTACAGAGGTTCATTCAAAGTGTTCGTGGAGGACTAAATAGCACATAAACCCCTCGTATACTGCTACTAGGAAGGAAGATACCCTTTTGTTTCTCCTTCTGGTTTCTAAACCAGCTTCATTACACCCTATAGGAATGATTTGTCCAGGACCATCTCTTAGCCCAGCCATATTTTGTCTCCTCTGATTCTGCCCTCCCTGTCCCATGTTATCAACCTTTTATTGGCTTCAGGCCAAAATGCCACAAACTACTGCATACCTAGAATACAAATATACAAATGAGACCTTGCTTCTTTGGTTCTCCCCCCTCTGTTCCCCAAGGAGTGACAGCCTTTCTTCATGGAGCCTCAGGTTGTTTCGTGGCTGGGATTGTCCCTTAAGAGCAAAAGTTCTGTGCTGAATAGGGGAGAAAATTGCTAAACACTTTCATTTGTGAAATGCTATTGAACGGCTGGTAATTATAACTCTGTAGGGGTGGAGAGATTGACCCAGATCGGATGAAATCAGCAGGAATCACATCCGTGCTTTCCTCAGAGCCTCCCACTGCTGTGCTACCAGAACCAGCAGCTGATAAGTGTCTGCTGCCAATATTTTTATTCCCATACCACCTTAATTTGTCTGAACAGACCAACATAAAAATAACCGTGACCTATTTTCACCAGTGACTGCCATTGTCTGGCTACTGCCAAGTCAGGTGCCATGGAACAAGCTATTACCAAAAAAAAAAGGAGGCATTACAGCCACTGTTACTGAGTACTGGCAGGGAGAACTGGATGCAGGAAACTCTGACCTTTGTTTCTGTGTCCGTCTGCTACACCAGAGCTGGCTAGCCTCTAACTCTCGGTATGATGCAGAAGATAAGCTTTGAAAACGCAGACAATGTTATCAATGCCTCCTCTTTTGGAATAAAGTTCATGTCTTTGAGGTCGCCAACCTTCTGGTTCAGATTTGGTTGACCTACCTGATGGTTGCAGTATAGCTAACACATTACACAACTAGAACATCATGCTAAAAACCAGCCTGTAGTCAATCTCTGCAACGAACCTACAGCGTTATGTTTCATTGTCTGTTAGAGAGGTTAGAGCCAAAGCAAAAGGGAAACTGCTCGTCCAAAGACTGTGTCATCATGGGGGACTGAACTTTAGAAGCCCAGGTTTGTTTCTGGTCTGCCAGAAACATGCTCCTGCTTCTCCAAGGTACAACCCTTCTCGCCCATGTATCGTATTTAAATCATAACTCCAACAGCAGGAATCCAAGATCTGTGAAATTTCAATCTTTCCAGTCCAATGTCAAGACACTGCCAAAGTTGGCAAAGGGGGAGTTGAGGGATCCTTCTGTTCCCTCTTTCTGTCTCTGTGATACTACTGTTATTCCCAAAATTGGGACTGTGAATGCACACTCAATGTGTTTCAAGGTCCTATTGGGACTCTACAGAAGTCATTTGTCAGAGATTACACGTCTTTCTGTCTGTCTCTGTATATTTAAAACTTCAGCAAAGGGTTTGGACTAAATCTGCCTTTTAATCTGCTGCAACAGCCTGGGCCAAATTTATTTCATCCTGGTTAAAGTTAAAATATAAGGTGCCACACAACACCAAATAAATATATAAATAATCAGATGTTTTCTTATTAAGAATACATCCATGAATTACTCAAAGACATTTCTGTGTTTTACAGCATTATGAAAGTGCAATCTCTAAACTATCTATCTCCACTGGGGAAGAAAGAAAATTCCATTATATGCCACTTAAAAAGATAGTGGAAAAATAATAGAGAAGCATAGGAAGAACTGAAATACAGAGGAAAAAAAGGAAAAAAGCAGCTTGCCTGATGCTACACTGAAATCTGTGATGCTATAGGGACTTGAACTCCTCTCTTAACACGTAGACTAATGCCACTCTTGCTCCGTAAAAGCTTTTGGCAGATGTATCTTTAATAGTCATCATGTAGATGAGATAATGTGAAGGATGTTCACATCAACCAGCATGGCTGATGAAAGTGGAGAATTTCCTACGGCAAAGCCATTTGGAGGCAAAGAATTATCACAGTTATTTCTGAAATACCTTACTGCCTCAACAATGCATCACCACCACTGCCGATTCATTTAAAGAATAATTATTATTATTAATAATAAATAAATAAATAAGCTTTCCAGTTCAGTGAATAAGCTACTTGTGTACACTTACAGAAGTGGTCCCAGATGTATTAGTGTGCGTGTTGCAGCTGGCGGTGGCAGCTGATGAGAGCTCCTGAAGCACATCCAAGCTGATGCTCCCAGTTCCTAACCAGCCCTTGCCTCCCATCTAGTGGCTACATTCACACACCAAATATTTCACTCTGATTTTTTTTTTTAAATTAATTTGCTGAACAAGTACTTTGTCTGTAGGCCAAGTGATTTTAAGCAGAAGTGACAATTAGATTGTTTTTCTATAACTAAATGAGCATGCAATGAATAACTAAATGAAATAGGATAACTTCAGTGGGCAGTGTAATAGCCCCATTTCTCAGAATTTTATAAAGAACTTTGCTATGTGTCAATAAACCCAATTATTCAGATATTGTTGTTTCTTCCATATATCTTTGCAGGAGAGGGAAAGTGAGGAGATTTAAATATATATACATATATATATATTATAAATGTAGATTTCTTCTGTTGCTTCCAGGATTTTGAGCCTTCTAAGCAAGCTGTGTTCACAAACTCTGCATTGCTACCATTGAAAAAGAAAGCTTGCTTTTCATCTTAAGATGCAAAGTTGAAATCTTGTCAAGAAAATTCACTCCAGAAGAGTGTAAAAAATACCTAAGGGATTAAAACACCTACAGTTAAAGCTTAAGTGCACAAAAATTCTCAACTTTGCATCCTTCCCTCCAACACTGGCAGTCACAAGCTCTGTCCCAAGGAGAGAGATGCAGCTACAGCATCTGAACACGTAAGTGCCATGGCTGAGGCCCGACCTGAGTCCGTATCCACGGTGAGGATGTCACAGGAAGGATGCTCCTGGAAAGTAGCTGCATGCATACAGGGACCTGGCTGCCAGACTTCATCTGGGCGCTCATCTGCTTGGGAAAACGACCCAAATGAATGCAACTTTCATCAGACATCTATAAAGAGTAAGCATTCGCCCTCTTGAGGAGTGTAGCAGGCAGAATGCAAAACAGGGAATTATCCCATGTGAGAATATGATAGCTAATAAATAACTGTTTCTCATTCTTAAATAGGAAATAACTCTTTTGGGGTTTATTCCAATGTAGGACCTAATCCACTGCTGAATTATATTCAGCATCTAAGCATGGCTCAGAATTGATATCATCTGAGATACTTTGTATCACCAGTATGTACCACTATGAGCAAGAACAGTAAATTAAACAATGCCAGGGCACTAACAAATTATAGTTTATCCTACTTAATTGTTAGGGTAGTGCCTGGGGTATTTTTATGCTCAAAGTTTCCTAAACAACTCCCAGACATAATTTAGTACTTGGCACAGGCCATGCACCATTCTCAATTAAACAGTCACTTGATTTGGGAGGGAAAAAGAGTTTGGAAGTTGGCCCCAGTGCAGGAGGATGCATTTAATGTGGTACACCAGACATTGCCCTTGGCTACATCCATACTGCTGGGACATAAAAGACGCAGACTGAAAAATTAAATAATATCATTTTACGTACATAAATGCAGAGTTTTGAGAGCTTCTTCTCATCATGGATTGCAGAAATTTGATTTTTTTGCTGAAACAAGCTGCCCGCAGAGTCCAAAATTGTTACCAACATTTGGAGCTGTTGCATGTAAATGTCCTCCTCTTTCCTGAGAATGTAAGGAAATAGTTAAACTTAAATATAGATTTAATTTCTTATTTGTATTGATATTCTTTACAAAAAAGACAAGAAATCCCTTGGCAGTGAGTACTCTGCAGTAAGGAGCCCTGTTCTGGATATGGGGATGTATTTCTTTTATAAGGCCAACAGTTCAGTTCAATTCAGTTAATTTAATTCCAAAGATGTTTAAATAATAACTCTGAGAATGTGTCCAACATATTTAACCAGTCCTTCTGCAGAAAATAATTCAAATAGCAAAGGCTATATACCTCATAAAGACCATACACAGTAAAAATAACAGGCTTATTGCCCAGAGAATTGCAGCAGTGAATGTTGTGTCATAGATGTATAAATAACTAATAACAGACAATTATAAATGAACATAAGAAGAGTTGGAAATTTGCAAAGTCGTCTATTTATTTGCACTTCAATGCACCAAGTATCCTTTTAAAAATACCACCTGAAGTAGAGTTGGCTAGAAAAGAACCAAAAGTGCTGAAAATGCTGTTTTGAAATTTCTAAAACTCTGTAAGAAGTTACCTAGTTAAATTTTATTCCAAAATCAGCCATTCTTTTCATTCTGCAAATCTTGCATGATCTATTTCTGCTTTCAACGCTCAATGGTAGCTTTGTAAATGGATAAAACTAACCCTTAGTCTCTTACAACCCTTATTCTCTTTTACATATAACATTATCTAAAGGATCAGCAGCAGTCTGATCCAAAGCTCATCTAAGATAACAGGAACTTTCCTACAACTTCAATAGGTTGAGTGTTGGGCCCTAAATAGTGGAAGACCCAAAGGACTGAGCTACTAATATGGGTGCATCACTTAATTCAGGAAGAATTTTATACTTATTGAGCCCACCTATTTTTTAAAATAGCTCTAGGAGTAAATATGTACTGAAGTAATATTTTGAGCCATTTAATTTAGCAATAATTTCCTGCATTGCAACTAATGAGATCCTGTTGGAATAAATATCATCATCGCTGATCCAAGACAGACGTGTAATCAGGCAAGTTTGGGGAAATAGCATACTGCTATAATACACGCCAACCAGATTTGTTTAATAAATGATACTCCATGAAGAGTCCCCTAAATAAAATGTCCTTAGAGCCCCGAGACTCTTGAATCAGGTTTCCACTAATAAAAACAAGTCGGTAATCTGTGTAGTAATCCAAAGCCAGATCTAGGTGTGAGGAAAAGATGGTGCTTGGAAGAAATTTCAACAGCCTGTTAAAAATGGCTGTGGTAAACTTTCCTTTCTGCACTGAAACCACCTGTTCTCCTAGAAAATGAGTTCTTCTAGACAACATGCTACAGTGGTGGCCGTGGTGTGATCAATGCTGTGACAAGATACAGTTTGAAGCATTATTGCCTGCTAAGCCCCAGCTGTCCCATTGTCCCTGGCAGTAGTTTTGTGTTCAGAATGATTTGAAAATACAAAATCCTTGCAGTTTTCAGCAAAATAGTGTTTTTACCGTGATGTCTACACAAGGCTAGCATGCACCCATCAGGCTTATTTTACATCAAGCCCACTGAGTTTCTCTCCAAACCACACAGTCTCTTATGTGTTGATGCCTGTCTGAATGGTACTTGATTTTCCAGTGACGATAATGGTTTTGTGCTGATGTGCACTGCAGTGTAAATATAGACAAGCAATGCTATTCCCACTGAGAAAGAGGAAATATATCACTGTTATACTGCTATCCTTTCTAGCAACCTCTAAGCAATTAGTTCAAAAGACTTTTTGATTCCTTTTGTCAATTAATTCACATTGCATTCCCGGGAGTCACTGGCATTGTTGGCACAGGAAACTACCTGGTTTCTCTGGCATAAATATTGAGATGTTCGTAGGCTTTCATGGATTTAGGCTCCACCTGGAATAAGCAAGCAAAACAATCGTCACCTTTAGGTGTTAAACCTTGTTATAAACTTAAAATTAAACCTTTAACCTTTAGATGTTAAAGCTAGAGACTAACAAACTGAGAAGAAAAAGCAGAAATCTGGGAAACCTCTAGAATCTGAGACTTTGTGTCATATACAAGTGATCCAGAGTTTGGGCAATGTAGTAAAATATTTTCCTTACAGAAGAGTGGTTTCCAGAACTGATTTTTATGTGAACTCAGCATCATTAACTGCTGTTTCATCAGCTGTTTTTCATATTCATGTAGCGATATGCAGGAAACCAGAACTCAGTTCCTGAGCACCAGCCCAGCATCTTCACAGCCAGAAATCAAGCTCAGGAAATCAAGTTCGGGTGAGCTCAAGATTTTGATGTAGACACAAGATGTGTTAAACCACAAGTCTGGGTAAGTATCCCAGTGAGAAGGAGAAGCCCTAAAACAAAATTCTGATTTCTGCTGCAGAATAATTATTAAGTCTTGTACAGCTACATCAGCCACCTCTGCTATGTTACAGAGATTTAGGCTTTACCCATAAAAGACAGGACTTTGCACCAAAACATAGTTCTTATCAGTGTTGTTTGCAAACACGGAGCTTACCTGCAATGATTCTGTGGCAAATACAAATATAGGTTTGGTAGGCAGTGTGTGAAGAAGTACGGACATGCCCTGCTTAGTGCCTTTATTCTGCTGAAAGAAGCCTTCTTCGGATGCACACATTATGCAAAGAACATCTACATCAAGGACCTGTACACTTCTGCATCTTGAGCTGCTCCATTGCAAACTAAGGACAGTCAGAGCAGTAGATAGAGTTTTTATGTAGACAAGTAACAGCATTAATTAGCTATATGCCTTATAAAATATTTTCTTCTGTCACACAGAAAGATCGTTTTGCTACGTACATGCATATCCATCCAGTTCATTTTAAGCAGCCCTGAAAAAAAAATTAAAAAAAAAAAAATCAGGCCTTGCCTACTCTTGGAATTAGTTTCCATTGAGCAGCTAGCTCTCAGTATTAGAAGTAATTATGCCAGCTCACACCTCACAGAGATGTTACAGACACTCAGGCTTGTGAGACATGGTTGGCTTACCATTTAATAAACAATAAAAATCCCATTATGTCTTTATCTATCGCAGAGAATTGCTGGGCACAGAATATGGAGGTCATTTCTAAACAGAGAGGAAAAAAAAAAAAAAAAGCTTAAGTACTCCTAGGTAGAGCCCAAATACTGCTGAGATATAATGGGGCAGGATAGTAACAGCACGCATTTTAATATAAGCCAACAGTGTTTCCAAAGCCTGTGTTACTTTTTTGGAAGTAAATTAATCAGAGGTTCTGATGGTATTTGCTTAAATAAAACGAGTTTGCATTTATTTAAAGGTAAAGATTTATTCTGTGGTTCGTCATGCTTTGTATTAATGTTCACTCGTGGCTAGGCCAGTTCTCCAGTGATACCCTGATGGGTTTATTCTCTGTACAAAGAAGTAGGTAGGACTTTATGATCTTAGCTATGGCTGCTTGGTAATCTTCTGCTCCTGGAGGAGTTGATTGTTAAGGAGTACTACTAATGAAATACTGTAATTGCTCCCATTGCAGGAGTTAAACTGTACAAATTAGAGCACAATGGCAAACGTCTCATGTGGAGGAAAACAGCTGCTAACAGCATTGCTCTGCGATAACATTTGGTGACAGCAGTAAACTGAGTTACTGAGGGCCCCATTCCCTTGTCAGCCAGCCAACGTAATTGCAGTGGTATCATCAGTGTACACGCAAGTTTATTCTGAAGTGCTAACGGGATGCAGGTGGCGAAACGTAACAAAACTTACCCCAGTCAATAGAAGATGCATTTTTTTTCCTGTTTCTAGATTATTTATTTATTTATTTATTTATGGATTAGGGGACCCAGCAGGACATTTGGGCTGCCTGCAATCATGGGACAAACATATCATTTAATGCCATTCCCAAAATCATCATTTTCAGTCATAAACTGGTTAGATTTCTTCTCCTCCCTAGTCCCACGGGAGGATTGCTCCACTAGGCTTTAGCAAACTTCAGTGATGAAGGAAATCTTACTGCATGTGTGAGAGCATAGAAGCATTGCACAACTTCAGAATTTTTACTTAAAAGTGTCTAAAAGGATCCTCAACTTTTCCAAGGATCTGATCCCTAAAATCAAATAAATCAATGAAAGGAACTTATCTCTTACATCAGTGAAATCAGCAGAAATAGAGAAAGAAACAATACCCACGGTAAGATAACATCTTTTCAGCTTCATACTTAGTGTACTGAAAAAAAAAATATATATATACATGTTTATATATATATATATATTATTTCATTAAGGAAAAGTGTTTGTGCATTTTTTTTTCATGAAAATGTGGAAGAATCTACTTTTAAATCAAAATATCTCCTCCATAAATGTGAAGATGGTATATTTAGCATGCAGACTAGAAAGAACTCTTCCTGACTCTGAATTCCATCAACTTTGCGCATTTTTCTCTCACATACTCACAGTAATGTCAGGATCTCCATGGATGCCTTCCACATGCACAGGTGCAGAGTGCAAGGATTTATACAGACTATTCCCTGTCTTCAGACTGCAAAGTACTACTGCCTGCAAAGTACTTCTGAGTGGCTCGTGTTTGGAATGCCAGGACCATTAATCTAGTATTTTTAGCTAGCAAGAAATACAAATTCATCTCATCCCTCTGCATTCATGTAGCACCTTTCTCCCTTCTAACCTTTAAGCAGAAGTTTTGTTTATCCTTGCCTTCCTGCTGGAACAGATCATTAAATAGAAACATGGCTAATTAGTAATTTTCAATAGAAAGCCTCAATTTCTCAAACATATAACATCTCAAAACTTATGGTCCCTCCTCAGTTTGCTTCACTCTTGCAAAGTCACTTATATTAGTTATGGTTTGATTTATGCTCCTGCCCAGTGCTCTGGCCAGCCTAGCCCACCCTGGACAGGCACAGCACTCTCTGTGGCAAAGATAGTTTTCCATCGAATGCTTTCCTGGCATGCACATCCTCACACTAGGAGAGGATGTTAAGTCATTTAATAATTAGTTTCAGTCATTTATGTGATTTCAATTAATCTACAGTTTTCATGTCCTCACATCCAGAGTCAGCTTCACTATAAATAGTTGTCCTCAGATGACTGGGAAAAGCAGCTGAGGGGTCATTAAAAACAAAACACAACAAAATAAAAACAGAACCCTGTTGTTTAAAAACAGTTCTTTTCATCAATTATCAACTTTAACATTTGTGTTTGCAGGCAGTATGTCCTGTGAGAGATTTCGTATATGTAAGATGTGTGTACGGTTGTGTGTGGAGATGCTTAAAGTCTGTCCTGTAAGGATAAGCTAGCTGTTGTAATCAAGAAACAGCTATTACACGGCTGAATTTCAAACACAAGAGGTAAGTTAAATATTGTTGAGGAACGATCCACAGGAACTGTCTATCCTTCAAACATTCAACTAATTTGCAATTTGCGTAACACATACACCAGCCCATATGACCAGCTCAAGTCATAGCTTTATGACTGGGATATTAGCTGGATACTTTAATCAACTAATTTTAGACTTTTTACATACTTGGCTTTCACATGCCACTGCTGTGTAAGGGACTTCGTAATAGGTGACAAATCCCAGCTGGCTTTCCAGAGATAATGTTTTATATTACTCTTACCCGGCAACCTTGCAGCAATGCAACACACAGAATCACAGAATCACAGAATTTCTAGGTTGGAAGAGACCTCAAGATCATTCAAAATATGAAAAATTTGTGAAAAAATGCCACCACTTATAATCTCCCAGTTCCCAAGTGCTCCTGAATTTTTACAGGTGGAGGTCCCTAGTTCCATCTTGAGCTCTCCAGTCTAAGGCATCACAAATGTCTCCAACATCTCTGCTGTGAGGGAAGAGGTTGCTCCTGTGCTGCCTTTCTTCATGGAGCTCATCCCACCTCTTCTGTGTTTCCAAAAGAACTTTCCAGGAACTGTAATTGTGGTAAATCTGACACAGAAAAATTCTTTTGGAAAAAATGTTTCCCTGGTGGGTCTTTCACACACTTTGTAGAGACAGAAAATGAAATCTACTCCGCCAATCTACTCTCAATAGCAGGAACGGTCATTCCAAATTAAATGGGACAAATAAATCTTGGGTTTATGACAGAATTTGTTGTCCACCAACAGATCTGCAGTAGATCGGTCCTGATAACCTAGCTTTTGCCTCTGTTCTGTGACTCAATTTGGAGTTAAAGAGGGCAGAGGGGACAAGTCAGAGATTACTGATAATAGAGGACTGAAGTGGTGCACTGTGCTACTCAGCACTCAGCATTATGTTTGGAAACTACTTATATGTTAGAAGTAGTCAAAACACTCCTTAGAAATTAGGTGAAAGACCAGTTGGACAGAAATTATTTTTAAAATATAATTTTTCAGTTATGTGGAATGGGAAACAAGTACTCTTGTAGCTTAACTCTGCTCTGTTCTTGCCTCATTTATGGAGAACAATGCATTTATTACAACACCTGCCACATAATCATATCTCTTTCTGTACCCAAGAAGAATGCAGTTTTCACTGGAAATATTTAAATTTCTGTTTATTTTCACAAAATGTTTTTCTCATATGATAAGCCATATTATTTTGCTGCACAGGCTTAAACCTGAAACAATTTCAATGGAGTTTCCCTGGGGATAGAGGAATGGAGAATTAGGATCACTAATTGTGTTTCTAAATATATCTCATAATAGCCTAACAGGCCGTAAAGAATTCTGATATCTATTCTGTAATAAAAAGCTGTACAAAAATAGTCTGATTGACCAAAGCCAATACCTGGCTAGTGCGGATGAATGGCAGAAATTGGCCGACAATAAAGGCTCACAGTGCCAGAGTCAAGTGTGGGAAGGCTGAGCCCCGTCTCCACAGGGTCCTGTGCATTTCACCCCGGATGACCTGGGGCTGCCTGCAGCACCCCAGAGCACTGCGAGAGGCTGCAAGTTGTTCTTACCACAAATCGCTGCACAAACAAAAAGCTAGCAGGCATTTTGTGGAAGACTGCCCGCAAGGGATGGCCTGGAAAGCCCTCTGAGATACCTGGCATTTCCCAGGCGCTGTGACACGAGTACAGCCTGTACCAACGGGCACTCCACAGTCAGTGTGATGCCTTCTGCTCTTTGTGTCAGCTGCAGGCAGTGGTTCCTGATGGCTTGCAGAGCCATAACTATAATCAGTTCCCAGCCCATCCATTAAGCGAGCTCAGTTTCTCATGGCAGAACCAACATCCATCAGCAGAATTCCCTTGGCTCGCCTGAACATCGACGTCAGTTGTTTTGTTCAGACCCTCTGAACGTCACAGCCCTTTTTAGCACGTGGCCTCCTACACAATAAACGATTGCCAGAAACTATGTTAGTCTGCCTAGCACAGCTATAAAAATGTCAGCTGGGTGAGATTTCGTGTCTGTAGAGAGCAGGAGCTGCTTACCCTCCCCACTCGCAGCTGTACTTCTTTCCAGAGCGCCTTTTATTCACTTCTGTCTCACAGTCCCACCCTCTTCAGCACAGCATGTTTGTTTGCTTACAAACACTTCTGTAAGTCAATAAATAATACTAAAAAATGTATGCAACATCATAGAAAGAGATGCAAGAGATCATCTTTAGCGAAGAAAGAATTACATTGAGGAAAAGCACCAATATGACTATCCTGGTCAGATTTAGACTTGTTAAAAAGACAAAAATTGTACTTATCTTGTATGTATATAAGTATGTATATGTATATATGTATATAAGAATAATCCAACCTTGCCTATGGTTAACCATGCTATACACGTGCCAAAAAGAAACAAAAATATACCTAATATTCCTATTGCAATTAATATTTATGTTATTATTCACCATATGATGTTGAAAACCCATCCACAAAAATGAAGGGCATAAATAACATATTCCCTCAGTAATAACCACTAAAAAATGGATCCTATCAAGCATTCAAAAATTCTCACAACACAGCAAATTTAACTTTGAGTCAGAAACTGTTGGGTTATTTTAAAGATTGGTTTTGCTTATGTGAACACTTTTGGCAAAAATTCTATTTCAATACATTTGTACTTTAGCAGTATATTTTAGAGTAAATCGATCAAAAATGATTTGTATGCAATTTAGTATTATAAAATCAAACTCAAAAGCATCCATTTATAGTAACACAGAATTTGGAAGTATAGTAACACAGAAGTTGGAAGATAGTCCTGGGGCTCACCTGTCTCGTTCTTACAGGCTTTGAGTAAAGGCAATTTGCCAGCCCACCCAGTGCTTCACCCTCCTCACCAGCAAAATACTTCTTTTTAACTTCAGTGTCAATCTTCCATGCTCAAATGCAAGTGCATTGCTACTTGTCTTAGCAACCATTCTCTTACTTTTATAATATAGAGAGATTTGTATATATATACATATATAGATCATATAACAGTTTAGATTATATACATATATATTTCCACCTGATCTAGTGGAAGGTGTCCCTGCAGGAGGGTGGAATTAGATGATCTTTAAGGTCCCTTCCAACCCAAACCACTCTATGATTCTATATTTTTATATATACATATGTAGCATATATTTGCATGTGTATAATACATACTATATATGTGTTATATACTGTATAGTATATCTACATTATATATACTATATAATGTATACTTTGCACTACACTAAATATTCCATATGGTACAGATACATCTACATATCATCTAGCTATTTGCAGCTATCATGTCAATAAAGAGGCATAAGGAATTTGAGAGCAGCTGAAGATCCCAATAGTTATTTGCTTCTGTTTTCAGGCACCTGAAAATGTGCTTTGAGATTTAGGTTTCTGGCACGTTAAGCCCATTTGAACCTGGAATTACTGTAGGCTACGCAACAGTGAAACTGCATAGCACAAATACCACAGGCAAATTTGTTATAGTTTATTTTTTCACCTGGCTTTGGCTAGATGGGTCTACTGCTGCTGTTTCCACAGAGCATCATCCCAGAATGGACAGCCATTAGCACCTAATTACCTTGGCAAATAACCTGGTTTTAATACTTCTTTTTTGGTTAAAACTCTTCCAACATTAGTTCTGGAAAAGGGTTATCTTGCTGATTATCAGAAGATAAATGCAATGAAGATAGCTGCAATATTTCCAGATGCAAATATGTGGTCAAGTTCATACTAAGAATGATAATGAGACTCATCTGCTACATGGTGACTGTCTTTTTAATTATTGCAGTTCTCTTCTCCTCATTTATTATCCTAACAAAACTGTTTAAGAAACTTCATTTTAAGACTGGAACCAACACAATTAGAAATATCAATTTCACTTTTAACTAAAGTCACCCAATTAGTAAATACAATTAATGGCAATTTTAAAATCAGTTCCCATTAGAATATGATGGGACCTAACTCTCCCAGGATCAATAACAATTTTCTGGTTTTCAGTCACCAGTGCCTGGAATAACAAAAGGCAGAGCAAGTAAATAGATAAGAAGACAGTTTGAGTATGAGAGGTTTGGAGTTTCCAAAAAACGTACATTTTAATGTCATAGTGGTCACTCTAAGTGTGAATACCCAACAGTTTTTGTTTTGTGTAGTATCTAGTACACAAGACCAGCACACAAAACTTACACATTATCTAGCACACAAGACCAGACTTTCAAAATAACTTAACTTCCCTTTAAGCTCAAAATACATATTCAGGTATTTTTGGGTGCGTCTCAAGTGCAGAGGTTTTTTGAATCTTTCTGTTTATTTTCATGTCTTTCCTGCAGCTCGAAGCTTTAAGTGTTATTTCTCTGATTATGGAGCTAATTCTGGGCTGCCAAAGACATTCAGAAAAATCTCAGCTAGCTCTCTCCAATGCAAGACTCGAGTCTGTTCTGGGGGCGACCTCACTCACAGGGCAGCTCCCAAAACACAGCATGGGTGAGACTACACCAGTTCTGCCTTTGCCCAGCACTATTGCAGAATGACGAAACACCTCCCAAGTGTCTTCCCAAGAATAAAAAAAACCACACACCAGTGGGCTCAGAAACAGCTCTTACAACATTACAGACACAAAAGGTGTCTGTATAAACAGAAAATCAACCTCTAGGGAGGGCTGGAGCGGCACCAAATAGCATTCAGAGGAGACTGTGCCCAAGTGCATGGGAGTGTGGATGCAGATGGAGAATTTGCCTCAAGCTGTGTGGACTTGGCCCAAGGTCAAGGCCCACTCTCATCTAATCACGTAGATGTGATATCACCACTCAGTCTGGATGGCATCAAGATTTAGGTCTGGAGACTTCAGCTTTATTCACAGCCTGAGGACATCTTTGATGTGTACTCTCTAGTTAGTACTTGGAAAAAAGAAATGCAGGAGCAAGATCTACAACAATTGAATCATAAAGCATGATAAAACTGCCAAGTTAAGGTTGCAGCTTCAGTTTTGGAGTTCTGCACTGTTTAACTGCTTTTATTTTCAAACCTATTCCTTGTTCAGGTGGTAGAGCTCTCTAGAGCAAAGAGGATTGTTTTGGTTATGTTTGGAGAGAGGGCTCTAAGATCAAAAGTAGCATTACATAAACTAAATAAAACATTGAGAGTAGCACCCTTTACTTTTACTGATTTAATGTATCATTTATGAATAAAGCTAAGTAGCAATCACCTCTCATTTTGTTTTTGGTGAAGTTTCCAGGGTCAGATTCTGTGCCATTGGAAAGCTCCATTCATTCCCCTGAAGTAATTGGACCTGTCCTAATGTACACCAGCTGCTGCTTTCATCCATTTGTAGAAGTACAGCAATTTGCTAGACATATCCATGGTGGATAGTACAGGTCTTTTATGAACTAGCCCATCTAGTACTATTTCTTCCTTGTGATTTCTTATTTTTAGATCAATACAGTAAGTACCATTAAGTATTCTCTAATCTTAGGCTTTTATGCCCCATTATGTTACTTTTAAATTGTCATCATGATGATATTACAGGCAACATGATGGACACATCAGGCACCAATTAAGATTTAAAAGCTAATAATGATCTAAAAATGTAGGTAATTAGAATTGCCTGAGAATAATTTTCTCAGGACATCTCTTGACATGTGTAGCTTTTTTAACCTAGTGGCAAAGGATCTTATCCTCTGGCTCTCCTGCTCTTCATGAGTGCAGCTGGAGGTCAGAAGGATATCCCAGTTTTGAAAGTTTGAGACCATTGGAAGCCCTGGGTTCCTGCTTTCTCACTAAAAGTAGGACAGAGATTCCTTCTGAGTCCTGTTTCTTGTGTGTTGATTGGAGACCCTTTATGTATGAAACAAAAATCTGGAAGTTACGACAGGTAGAAAAAAGACTGAGATGCACACTGAGAATTTCAGCTTTTACTTCTAGCAGACAAAGCCTAGGTCCTAACAGAAAATCCAGACACTGACGATGGGACAAATATCTCTGAATGATCTCTGATCTCAAGATTAACTGTGCTACAAAATATTTGTGGCAGTGTACAAGACTTCAGTTAAGCACCTTCTGATTTCCAATGACATAAGTGAGATCTAGCTATTCATGGAAAGATAATATTCATTTATGATATCTGGTTTCTGAACAAGTATTTTTTTAATTTATCTGCCTTTTTTTTTTTTTCCTTACTCTCTTTTCCAGCATTTTTAACTCATGGGAAGGTGGGGAAAGACAAGATTTTTGGTTTTCTGGCCAAAAGATCCAGTGAAATAAAGCTGTGCAGGATTTCTTAATGTTTTTCTTTCTCCTTGTTCTCTTTTTCATTTATATAACTTTATAATCTCTGTACTTGGAAGAGCACACAGTACTTTCTTTCCCTCTTGCCAAGCCTTGGTGTTTTGTTTTGTTTTCCTTCTATTTTCTTTGAAGTTAAAAAGTGCAAAAGAGAAAACTGAAAACTTGTAAAGTTTCATTCTATTGGATCTAATGCCAAAAGAGGGGAAGGACAGAAAGAAAATACTATCCAAGCTATTATAACTACTAACATGGTCTGTTTTTAAAAGTTGGACAAATAAGTGTCTGCTTCATTTAAAATATCAATAGAAGTGTGCCTGGGGAGAGATAGAGCACCCTGATCTGAAGGAATCCAGCTGAGAATTTCCATAAGAAATTAGGCTGATATAGGGATTCTTTGCAGTCTTTCTGTTTCTCTGGCTAGAGTAATATAAAGATAAGTCACTTTGCAAAGGACTTTCAATCAGCAGAAAATAGTCTATATTGTGTTTAATTGTAGCTTCAACATTTAATCTACCAAGAAATTATTAAATACTGGCTTTGAGCATAAAAACCCATATAGCAGTCAAATAAAATAAATTTAGTTTCAAAAACTTCCTAGCCGTAACTTAGGTGTTTCTCATTTCTCAGTCATTCATTGTAAAGCCACCTCAAAATCTTTTCAGCCCTATATGCTGGAATTGGTAGATGATTAATACTTCCCACATAACAATAAGTAAGTCATAAAGTGTTTAGGCTACTTAGGCTATTCCTGAAAACAGAACAAGAATTCTTTCCAGAAAGTAACCCCACAGCAGGAGATTTCTAAGTGTGTGTGCATGAAGAAGACTCCCATCTGACAAGAAAATTGCTTACTTGGCAAAGAAAGACTTAAAAAATACAAGGCTTGCCTTGCTGAATGGTTCTGAAAAGCTGAATGTCATATGTAATGTTTTGAAAGCCATGAAGTATATAATTTTGTGAGACAGTGAGGTCCAGATCTTGCCCATCTATGAGAAAACAGCCTGTCAGAGCCCTGGATAAGAACTATTGCCATTACTCAGAGCTACTCTCATCTTGCCTTGTCCCATTTCATTGCTTGTTCCCTGAGACAGCAGGGATATACAGTCTGGATTTCAGTCTGCATTAGGCAGTGGTGTTTGTATTGCTCTATTTATCACCCATTTACAGGTCCTATCGAGCAACTGAGGAGGTAAAGAGTCTCTTCCCCTTTTATTCTTGAATTGCTCTAGCAGTAAAGCTGAATTGTGTGACTGATAGTTTGAGATTGCCACATTTTCATACACTATATTCTTCTTCCAACTCCTCAAGACTCCTTATTTCTGTTCAGTTCACTCAGAGGGAAAGAGAATTTGTTTTGCCCTCAGCTTGCTTAATTAACACAATGAGATAAGACAGAGCTGGCTTAGAAGTTAAACTGCAGAGCAGAAGAAATATTTAAGGTAAAGAAAGGATGTGTAGCTGTAACTGGTTGTGAATAAGTTTTAGTCTTCAGATTGAAAGAATGTTGGAGGCTGTAAAAACCCACAGTTAGGATTAATAAAGGAAGGAAAGGAAAACGAGCCTTTGGTTTTGCCAGGTACAACCAGGATGATGCTTGATGGCTTCCTGTGCTATGAGAACTTGGACCCAGAGATCCAGGGCAGCCTCTCCCAGTTCCCGAGCTGAATTTAAATTCCTCTACTGAATTCAGGGAAAAACAAACAAACAAAAAAACCTCTCAATATATTTTTGCAAATTTGAAAACCATAAAACACCGTACAAGGTTTAAGAGACCTGAGTGTTTAATGTGGAAAAAAAAAGTTGTGGATTTATTGTATGTATTTAAAATATATATATAAGATTTTCTTTAGTCATTAGAAGAGCAGCATCTAACCTGAATGCCTCGGCATTTCCAATTCATGCCAGAATTTCAAATCTTTGTGAGTAACAGTAACTAAAATCTAGCCATGCTACTGACTGCTGCCACTCTATAAATAATATCAAAGATCACATAAATGCCTGAATGAAGATACAGAAGGGTCTAATTAAATTAATGACTGCAATAATATATAAGGAGAAATAATTATGTTTAAAGCACCCTGTTCTAAATAACAAAGGGAAGCTTTAATATATCATTCTTTTGATTTAAATAACAGTCAGATTATTCCCAGGAAAAACTCTTAAATGCCTTAACGCGTAATTAAACTTATAACAATAGGATGGTATTCACCAATTAGCAAGAGATATTCATGTGAAAGGAACACTTCAATAGAGCCAGCAGCATTAAAAAATCATTTATATACAGCAGACCAAGCCAGGCAGTGGAGCAGAGGAGAAAAACATGTCTTTTCCAGGTGTAACCCTTTGGAACACACCACCAGCTTTCCTTCAAAGGTGAACGCCTCTCACTGCTCCAGGGGATAGTTTGTTAGAAAAACCCATTACTCTACAGCCAGCACAGCTGCCTAACGAGCACAGCCTTCTGCAGTCTCACATTAATTTTGTTAATACTTCTTGTATTAATACTTCCTCATGCAAAGTTTCACAGCAGCTGTTACCAAGAAAGTTCAGGCTTTAAAAGCTAAACCTGGATCAAACTTGCCTGCAAAGCATGGCTGTAAAAGTTACTACGTGTGTAATAAATTTCCCAATAACTGGTTATTTCAGCCAAAAGGGAGGGGGTTTTGTGACTCCAGTAGGTGAACAGCTTGTCCATGACTACAGGATATAAGCAATTTTGATGTGCCTGTGCTCGATTTACAGCTGTAATATATTTGTAGCAATTAATAATGTATTAACCCTTTAATAAGCCCTCAATTAAGAGAATCTGAAGCCCTAGGCAAGTTTAAAACTCAGACACTCTTGGCTATGATAGTCACGCCAAAGGCTTGTAACGTATTTTCCAGATTCCCCAAAGACTGAAATAAATCATGATTCATGGAATTTTAAAAATTCATCGTGCGCTGCAGTCATAGAATACTTTTAGGTCAAAAAACTGTGTCCAAGAGACCACGGACAGATTTTCTCACACAGAAACCTATTCATAACCCTGTCTCAACAGAGTGAATAAGCAATTCAGAGTTACTGGTGACTAGCACAGCAGGTACCTTCAGAGTGCTGAAGTTACTAAACCACAAATAAACATTAAAAAAAATAAAAGTAAAAATAATTTAAAAAATAAAGACCTTAAAAGCAAATAATTCACAGTCCTGAATGTCACTGCTATTCCTGTTAATTCCCTCTGTGGCCCTTACAACAGGTGAAACACCAAAGACCTGCTACAAACAGAGGTATAACTGGACAAGGAGTTATATGCCCATCTATTTACTTCATTGATTTCCTTAAGAAAGTCCTTTTTATTTTAGCTTTATTTCCTAGGTTTTGGGTGTTTTTGAAAAAATGCAAGATAATAGAGAGGCATATTGAATCTAACTTCACAAGGAGTAAGCATCTTCAAAAATTGGCTTGCCATGGAAAACAGTAGATGGGCTTTCTGGGAAGGGCTGATTTTGTCCACCAGGATGTTTCTGTCCTGAAAAGGTGACATCAGAGTGCGTCAAGCAGAGACCAGTGCAGCTGACATTTTGTCCTTTTCTTTCAGTTCACAAGAATAGACATATTTACAATGAAGACTAAGTCCATCTTTTTAAAAACTATCCTTTAGCCTGGCAAGAAAACAGAGAGCACCTAATTAGCAAGAGCAAACATTTCCAAGAAGATGACACTAATGCTTACATGTAAGTCCCATTTTCAGATGGGTGTCTGACAAGACTTGAAAACACTTACACTACTTCTCTTACCAAAACCTTGGAACAAAGGCAGAAGGGCAGCCTCCACTGCAGCTCTTGCAGCGTGCCAGGTCAGTTCTGTCCACACCATGGCTGCCGGGTGACCTGCAGGTGCTGAGCAGGAGATGGGGCTGAAAAAGTCACGGCAGCTGGTAGAACTGCTCTGGTTTACAACAGATAATGTTTTCTTCCAAAAGCTGACTTGTCTCTTAGGAAACACCTGCAAATATAGACCTAATCAAAGCACTGGCTTGCATACAGAGCAGTGATTATCTTTCAGAAAATACTGCTTCTGCACTTCTCTGTTTATTCTCTCAGAAATGATAAACATTTGGCTATTCTCTATTTACAATAGCATATAGGAATTCAAAGCAAATCATTTGTACTGAATCATTTGTACATATCATTTGTACTGAAAACAGGCAAAATTCACCTGAAATCTGAAATATTTCCTCAAGCCATTTTTTTTTTTTTTAAGAACATGGGCTTGAGTTAGCATAAATCTGGTCTCATGTGTCAGTGGTGGAGATTTCATCACCTGTAAAAGGCATTATATTTGTGTGTCCCAGTCTGGGAAACAGGACTCTGGTGCTTGAGCCTGAAATATATTTACACTATATTATTCTTCTTAAAAGCCATTTCATCGCTGTGAGGCCTAATTTGTTTCCATTCTGTCATCAGTAATGAACAGAAAACTGTAGTATCAAAATTAAGATAATTCTGAGCGTGTGTAATAGAGGAGAGCTGTGGGATGCCCACCGGAGCGGCCCCCGCCGTTCCCGTGCTGCGGGCTCTGCTGCCATCAAGTGGAAATCAGAGCAAACGTGAAGGCTCAGAACTCATCATCCTTACCCAGCCTCAGTTGTGGGACAGTGGTCCTAAGAATGGAGACCCCGCAGGGTGCAGTCAGCAGATGTCCTTTGTGGCTGATGTTGAATCCAGCTCGCCAGAAACGCTGCACCTAAGGGCAAAGGGTGTCATCATCAGAGAGAAGTTCAAGTCGGGAGGGTCATTCCTTATGTGTACGTATGAACACACCTAAAATTGCCTATAGATTGAGATAGCCATCTGGTGTCAGTCTAGGAGCAGCTGTGGGGTGATGGTGGTGGGTTGAAGCTGAGCTGCTTTGCAGCAACGTCTTCATGGGCACTCGAACCAGCAGTACCAAGTGTTTCATCTTCTTTGTCTCCCTCTGGGCACATGGATTTCTGCTACCTCACCTTGTTCGTGCAGAGTGCAATTTCTCTGCTCGTTTGTACCATGTGGAGACCTGCCTGGCTGGTTTCTGTGTGCTACAAGAGTTACATTCACCCCAAATCTGTGAATTAGCAAATATAAATATAAATATAATAATAATAATAATAATAATAATAATAATAATAATAATAATAATAATAATAATAATAATAATAATAATAATGTACATTCATATAATAATAATAATAATTATTATTATTATTATTATTATTATTATTTAATAATGATTCTGGTTTTTAGACTTTTGATACTATTATTTATTATATATTGCCACTACTGAAGAAGAAAACATGGTTTTAAGGACTGAAAATTGCATGAAGATCTTTTCTGGACATCAGCCAACATGTGCAAGTAGACCAGAACAGCTTTTCTGCTTCATATTTGTCCTGGATTCAATTCATCAGGGATTCAGTCCAGCATAAATATACATTTCAGCAAAATACTCATACATACCATTACTGACATGCTGCATGGCAGTACTGCTATGATCATTTGACCCATTCAATGCTGGCTTTGTAGCAAATGTTGAGCACCGAGAGAATTGAACCCTTACACCTCCTTGAAATGGGTACAAGGCACAAAAAAGTTACCAAATTCTGCTTTTATATATATATTATATATATAAAGTTATATATATATATCATTAGATATATCTAATTCTGCTATGTATGATATAACAGCTTTTTGGGCTGCTATATCATAAATCCTAAATCTTTCATAAACTGGTCAGCTTCCATCCTAAATTCACTTCTCTCTGTTCCCTTTAGTTTCCATAAATTTGCTTCTCCAATACTTAGAAACTTTCCTCCCTAAATTATTTCATATTATGTTCGTTGGTTTGTTGTTTTTTTTTTATTTTGTCAAGTTTGTCTTTCAGTTTAAATCATCTGTACTCAGTGAATATTTCTCCCTTCTCTCACATGTTTGTCCTGATGTACTTATACACAGTAATTGCATTTCTTGTTGACCTTTGGTTTATAAGATTAAAGAAGCCAAATTCTTCAGTCTTACCACATCTTTCTCCATTAGTAATATAAAACCAGAATGTACTTACCTTCCATTGCACACACATAAATCAGATATAAAAAATGATAGTTGAAAATAAGGATCAGAGTTACTGGGAAAAAAGGAAAGCCACCGAGAGCCCTGTAAATAGAGATGGGCATATGGCAAACTTCTCTGTTCCGGAGCCATATGGAAAAATCACAACTATAATTTAGTCTGAAACAAAATATAACAGCATTTCTGTCCAACTGGTTTTACTACATAAAATGGGAAGAAAAGTTTTGGTCTAAGTGGGAATCTTATTAAAGAAGTGTTTAATTTGATTATGAATTAATCAAATTAATTCATAATTTGATTAATTATGAATTAATTATTCATAATTAATTATGAATTAAATGAAGTGTTTAATTTGATTATTTTTTATTATTTTTTATTATTATTAAGTCTTTTTATAGGTCTTGTTATCTACTTTTCATAAGCTCTTGTTTGGAAAAAGAAGGACTTTTTTAATGCCATTTAAAAAATCCAAAACTTTGTAGGTTTCAGATAGATAATGTCAAAACAGAGTATTTCAGCAATACACAATATTTAATTCTGATGATGTTACAACAAAATGTTTTGGCATTTCCAGAATTTATCCTTTTTTTTTTTTTCTCTCCCAGTCGCAACTATTTATCAGATTTGATGTGACCTCACAGTTTGCTTAACTGAAATTTTCTATTTTCACAAAGTTTCTAATCCTCAGAGAAAAAAGTGGCCAGTATCTACCTACTGGATCTGCTGCATAGAATCACAGAATCATCTAGTTGGAAGAGACCTCTAAGATCACCTAGTCCAACCTCTGACCTAACACTAACAAGTCCTCCACGAAACCATATCGCTAAGTTCAACCTCTAAATGTCTTTTAAAGACCTCCAGGGATGGTGACTCCACCACTTCCCTGGGCAGCCCATTCCAATGCCTCACAACCCTCTCAGTAAAGAAGTTCTTCCTAATATCCAACCTAAAACACCCCTGGCACAACTTTAGCCCGTTCCCCCTCATCCTGTCACCAGGCACGTGGGAGAATAGACCAACCCCCACCTTGCTACAGCCTCTTTAATGTACTTAAAGAGAGCAATAAGGTCACCCCTGAGCCTCCTCTTCTCCAGGCTGAACAAACCCAGCTCCCTCAGCCGCTCCTTGTAAGACTTGTTCTCCAGGCCCCTCACCAGCTTCGTTGCCCTTCTCTGGACTCAGTTGAGCACCTCCATGTCCTTCTTGTAAGAAGGGGCCCTGGCAAAAAAAAAAAAAAAAAAAAAAAAAAAAAAAAAAAAAAAAGTGAGTGATACAGCTTTCTGCAAAATGAGGAGTAAAATGGAGGTTGTGAACTGGGTTCAGTTGTCCTCTGATTCTGATAATATTAGAGCCAATAAATATCAAATGCAGGTAGCAGGTTCAAAACAAAAAAAAATTGTTTCACTGCAAAATTCCTTTCTAGAATATTTTTGAAGGCTTACATGGACTTGACGGATACAATTATGGAAAAGAAGCCTTAGAGGATGACTTAAAACTTAGATATCATTGCTGGCTCAGGAAGTCCCCAAGCTGCAAACTGCTGTCGACCAGAAGAATATTTCGGCAAATAATCATCGTGCTTTCTCCACTCCCTGTGGATGTACTTCTGGAAATGTTATGAGGAAGGATACTGAGCGCCATGGACCTTTGATCTGACCAACTCATCTGCTCAGCAAGTAGTGCAAAGAAGCAGACTTAATGAAAGAACCAAGCCTGGCTGCTCTGCCTGTTGAGCACAGCTGTGCTTCAGTGGTGCAAGCTCTACTAAAAACGTCACATTTGATGTCTGAAATGCTCTTTTGAGCTCCTACTGAAAAGCAAGTAGCTGCCCTTCTGAGAGGCTTTAACAGGCCAGATATTACCTATTTTATTTCCCTTGAGGTAAGCTTATGATAGCTTGTCCTATCAAGCTGTTTACCGTACCATAGTAGTCAATTTTATTTCCTTTTGTCTTGTGTAGGGATTCAGATTTGCTGAAAACATGGCATCAATAAATAAGCAAAAGGCAACATGAAAAGATCTTAAAGCAAAAGAACAGACATGGAGAGGGGAAAAAAACGACATAACTTTGTTTAGACATTAGCTCAATTGCTTCAAGCCCATCAAACCCAACAGCTTATATTTCCCTTCATTCTGCACAAACACTTAGCACAGCATGGGGGAGAAGCTGCTCCTCAAATGCAGCTTTCCCCACTCAATCTTGATTTCAGTGAATCCATTACAGAATGCTCTGGCAGCATTATTCTGCTTTCTCTTTTAAGATGAGAGGAGCAATTAAACTGATTAAACTTTTTCGGAAGCCTCAGTCCTTTAGATGGGTTCTTAAACGTCACCGTGACAGCTGCTGGTCTCATGCAGCCTTGGAAAAGTACTTGAAAATCTGCTCTGTTATATATAAGCACCATGTGGGTATAGCTATGTTGGTGGATTTGAAGAGCCAACGCATGGAGCACTGCAAGAAGAGTCAGGCTAAGCAAGGGAATCTCTGTTTTTTAATCTTATAAGAGATTCTTCATTAATTATTATTCAAAAGAATAATTATTTTTGCCACTTTCAGGAGCATATTAAGAGTCTTTCCAAATAAAAAGCTGATAACGTCATAAGTAAAAAAGTGAAAGAGTTTCTCAAGCCTTGGTTCATGGACCACTTGTTAGAAGATTGTAGAGGTAAAATGGCAACATTGGTACCTTCTGATTCCCAGTTGCATTAAATACTGCAAATATTTTCCAAATATTCCAAATATTTCTAAACAGCTGCTGATGTTTTGAATGGAATGATAGGGTACTTTAACTGGGAGTTTTTTGACTATGATGGTAAAGGGAGTGACAGAGTTCCCAAGAGATTACATGAACCACATGACAAAAGCAGGGTAAGGCTACAAAAGAAAGGCTGTGCAATGACTTGTGGCTTAAGGACTGTGTTATTACAATCTTAATCAGGGGCTGAGATGTCATAGAGAGAGATGCTAAGCTCACTGAAATTTGTGGCCTCATTTATAGCTATGAACCACTTGTGAATGTGCCCAGTGAGACAGAAAACATGGCACTGAAGGACCTGGGCATAGTTCTTCAACTCGGTGCATGCTACTGCATGGAGGGAGAGAAAATGAGAAAACAAAGTCAGAGTGGAGAAAAACGGAAGAGAACAATATACATCCGTAAGCATTTATTTCTTGGGAAAATGCTACTGTTAAATGAATAGTGAGAGAGGGAGAGATGTGGGAAAAGGAGAGAGGTGACCACTGTTAGTAGGGAAGTGCCAGGGAAGGGTGAGCTCAAGGCAAGGCAGCCCACTATTGCCCTGTCCAGCTGCAGTCTATCCCTGCCTCTACACAATCATTCTCCTGCCATGCCAGCCACCTGGGCTGGGCTTCCCCCAGTAAGGCTGGGATTTGTTTTCATGCTGAAGAAAAGGTCTAAAATAAGTTGGGTGTTGGAGGAACAACTCTTGAGCCTGTCCTGGTGGTTTGTTCAAAGGCAGAGGGCTGTGTTGATAAGGCTTGCCGGAGGTGTTCAGAAAGTCCTACCTGGGTCCCTTGTTTCACCAGGCCCCTTCTCTCCTCTCTGGTCCTCAGTTCTCATTCGGGAAAATGCAAACAGCACTCCACCTTCCTAAGACTTTTGTGTCTAAAAAAAACACATGGACATTTGGAAATGACTGAATGACATGAAGCAGTATACATGTAAAATGCAACACGGAAAATCTCAAAAGGAAACTAATGGTTTTTCTTTTTAGAGCAGGTTTTTCATGTTTTACAGTAATAGGGAATAAGGATCACTCACTGAATGAGGGAAAATCAAGGTGAGGTTGCACCTGGAGTACTATCTTCAGCTCTGAGCCACCCAGTACAAGAGAGACAGGGACATACTGGAAAGAGTCCAGTGCAGGGCCACCAAGAAGATGAAGGGTCTGGAGCACCTCTCCTGTGAGGGAAAGCTGAGAGAGCTGGGACGGATCTGCCTGGAGAAGATCGATGCTCATCAATGTCTACAAATACCTGGAGGGAGAGTACAAAGAGGACAGAGCCAGGCTCTGTTGGTGATGCCCAGCAATGGAACAGGAGACAATGGGCACAACCAGGCACACAGGAGGCTCCCTCTGAGCACCAGGCAACACTGCTGTGGCAGAACATGTGCACAGGTTGCCCAGGGAGGATGTGGGGTCTCCTCCTTAGAGATCTTCAAAAGCCACCTGGACGTGGTGCTGGGCAGCCTGCTCTGGGTGTCCCTGCTTGGCCAGATGACCTCCAGAAGTCCCTTCCAACCTCAGGCGTTCTGTGATTTTGTGATATTGTATTGCTGATGTTGAAGTCCTGCAGAGAAAGAAAAAAAATTATTTGATAATACATGTGATAATTTAAAACTATGTAGCAATGCAGGTGGACAAGGTCTGACTTATGATTGCATTGTTTTATTTTTTTAGTGCTATTGTAGCAATTTTAATAACATTCATTTACTTCTGGCTGTGTAACACACATTAAAGAGAACTCAGATTACTGAATAACAGAGCGTTCACTGCTTAATTGATCTAAAATATGCAGAAGGTCTTCACATGTGGTAAGATGTGAAAGAAAGCACTGCATATTTCCAACCACATACGAAAAAAAAAAAATGTTTCAAAGACAGGAAAGAGTTTGCTTCAATAGTAGAGAAGAGTTGCCACTGAGGACCACAGTGATCAGCAGCAGGATGGTCAATCTTCAACTGCAAACAGCAGAACAGGGTAGGCAAGGCTGGTGCCATATAACTGGTCAGAACAGCCAAAGCAAGGACCAGCTGCAAAGTCACTGAGGTCCTTACGGCCCTGAGTGGCTGGCAATGTAAAAAACCTTTTTTTGAAGCACATAGAAAATTAGCCATTAGCAGAGGTCAGTGGTGCCTGTAAGACAGATATATTCTAATCAGTGAAAACACAAAGGTCATGGTTGGGTATGACGCTTTTATTTTTTAAGGTACTATCAAATACTTCAGAGATTTTTTACAGCACTGAAATTACTGGTTGCTTCACTGTAGTTTTGTACACCGGCTTTCTCACGAGTAAAAGGGTAGAGTTGACAATTCCATCTCAATTTTTCTCCTATGTATGCATATGTATACAGGCTCACAAACACGTACATGCATGTGCACGCACACACACATACACACACCCTGAACAGTGAGCACTCTGTCATTGTAACAATTTGCCAGAGTCTCTCTTGTTGGGAGTATTTCATAGTTTCAAAAGAATCCCAGTGATGTCCTCCTGCACTTTAATTCTCCTTAAAAAAAATGTTTGCCTTTGCCACTTACCCCAGTTTGGTGGCGTCTGTAAATCTGTCAAGAGGGGACATTCCATCACCTCCTCCAAATGCTGGTAAAGATGCAGAACTTGACAGATGTCACCCTTCAAGCCAGTCACACAACCAGCTTCATACCCATGCAGTTTTACAGGCATCCAAACCACTCTGCTGTGACTTGAATCACGTGTTTCTGCTGTACACGCTCCTATGTACTGACATCAAAAGTCTTGTGTAACGAAGGTGTGCATAGGAATTTGTGTTCTCCTAAGAGACAAAGTGTGTTGCATCCTGAAAATTGTCCTTATGTTAACCATAAGTAGTCCTATTAATGAGATGATTATAAGAATGCTGCGAGATGGAAAAAACAAAAACATATCCAAGTTCACACACACACACACACACAAAAAAAAAAGGAATATAAGAGGATGACAGTCATTAACAGAGACATTGAAAGAAAAAGATTACTGAGGAAAAAAAAAAAAAAGCAGTAAATGCTAAATCTCTGTTGCCCATCATTATTTCAGGGAAACTGGACTCTTTCCAAAAGCAGGCACTTTGTGCCTAGCTATGCAGCAATGAAAGAGCCATTTGGGGTCAGCACTAACTGTAAAATAAATGGACAGCCAAGGAGCCCCTCATTAGTCAGCTTGACTGGAGACAGAAGAATATTTGATGATCACTTTTATATGCTGTCCCTGAAGGTGAGCACAATTAAGGCAAGCCAAAACGGTGATGGCTAATGGGATGCCACTGAGATTCAAACATTGTGTAGATTCCCATGGCATGTGAAATCAGAGCCAGTAACGCAATTCTGTGGCCTAATTAAAAACAACAGTGGAAATTTAATGAACACTGTGTTAGTGCAATGAGAAACATTTATATATTTTTTTTTTAAATTGTCCTAACAAGAGGAGATTGAACATTTGTGAGATCTGAAAAAAGCCCAGGTGGCCAAAGGATCAGAATGTCAAACATATTTCACTAGTGCTTTTAGCTGCCTGTAGGAATTATAAACAGAAGGATCTCTGAGAAACTTGGTGCAAGAAAAATAGCTTTAGCAGCACCTGAACTATAGCGAGCAAAGGTATTTCAATGGCATTCATTGTAGCCTGAAAGAAGAAATTGCTCACTTCTCAGGGTGAAACGTATTAACCTCCAGCAGGCAATGAGTCAATAAAAATGACTTAAGACTCCTTTTTGGCCTTAAAGTCTGTGAATCTATACATATCAGAACAACACCTGTGCGATGCCAACTGCTTGTCATTCATACTGTGAGCTCCTTTATGTTTCCTGTCATATTAAAAGGACAATGTTCTTCACTATTTTCTCACTTGCACACCTTAAAAGACTTTGTAATCATATGCCAGAGACTTGGTGAGTTGCTTCTACCCTCTGGATGACCTGTTTGGAAGCTGGGGACTTGGGATACGTGTGCAGAATTGCAGCTACCAGCACCTGACGAATGTGATGAGACAAATAGGCCCAGGCTTTTTTTGTTTGCTTATTTTTACCAAATCATACCCTCCAACCTAGAGATTTCACATAAATCCTGAATGCAGGTCTGTAGCTCCCACAGCTCTGTCAGTAGCGACTGCAGAAGGAGAGCCCTATTTTTACTCATCACAAGACACAACAAGGCAAGAGCGTCTTCTAATGCAACAATTCCTTAACCACAAAGTTTTGAGCACGTGCTAACATAAAAAGCTCTTCTGTGAGGTAGGGAGCAAAACATCAGTGCCCCTTAGGGAGGCTGTAGGAGAAGAAATGGTTTTCCAAAAGCCAAGGCAGATGGGAAGGGAGATGAGCAGAGAGAGGAGGTGGCTGAAACATCCTCTCTTGGTGCTCAGGCATCACTGTCAGGGAAAGCAGCCCAGGTCTCTCCCTGACCGCAGCAAGCAGAAAGAGTCAGGGCAAGAAGGGGTTCACTGTTCTGCTGCTGCCCCACTCACAGGAATGCCACAGCTTGTGCAACACCAAGGGCTCTCTGGTTGCAACTCCACAGCCTGTCCCTTGCAATGCTGCAGTCTGCCAGCCACTTTTCTGGATGGCCAGTCACCTTCTTACCTGCTAGGGCAGAGCTTCATACCCCTGTATCCAAAGCGCTGACATCCTCCTGGCTTTGTGCTCCCTGTTCTGGACCACAGTCGTGGCTGTTGTATTGGATTTCTTATGAGAAGCCATTGCCAACACTGTGTGAACCACCTTTTCTGGCATTCTTTCCCTCTTCACCCTTTGTAGGTTTTTTGCCTTGCCTGAAATGTCTGTTCCCACATGAGCTGATGCCCCTCAGTTCTTTATATCATCATATCCTCAGTCATGTCCAGACATACTCTTCATAAAACATCCACGTGAACGGTGTTGGATAGAACAGTGAGGTAATCATTCACTTTGGTGATTTATTACTCGTGCATAGGGTGCCTAGGGCTTCCGTATTTTAAGTTTGTAATGATTTCCTCTGAATTAATGGCTACCAAGCCTAAAAGATCTTGATTCTTGTTGTCTCTTCTTTTTGCATTTCATCCACAAGATGCTGTGTCTTTATCTCTAAGACAGATATTTCTACTTTCAAAAACATGGCTTCTCTGCCTCTCTCGCTTTCATCTAGCAGCCTGGAGGATACCTGGGGGATCATCACTGTCTCAGGAGTGCTACCCTTCTTCTCTGCAAACTGTTTTATTACCCAAAATCCCTTAAGCACATGGTTTTAGAATAATTCCTTATAGCATATTTGGGCGATGAAAAATGTGGCAAGAGTCTTTCTTTATTAAGCATGCTTGTAAAACTGCAATATTTTTAATATCATCTCCAGCCTCTACTGTACTTTACCAAGGCTACAGTGGGAAGCAGCATGCAGCAGTAGACAAGGCACTATACCTTGATTCAGGACTGCTGGGGTCTTTTCTGTCTGCACATCTCCCCGTCCTGTGGTTTGGGGCAAGATATTCTTCCTCTGTGCCTCAAGTTCTTTATCAACGATAAAGAGTGTTGATACCAGCTTCCCACTGCAGTCTGTCAGGTACAGATGCAAAGAGTATGTCATATGGTCTTTTTTTTTGTTAAATCCATCCTTTTGACAATCCATATGAATAAATAGGTCCTAAAATTAGATCACTGTGATGCCAGTTTATTTTATTTCATGAAATTTAGGAACTTGGTGAAAGCAGAGGAGGGAATCTGCTGGAAGATATGTGGAGCAGTATCCAGTCAGGTTCTGTTCCTGTTCTTTTATACGTTTGATGTGAATGGAGCATTTCTGATTCCCAAATAATTATTATGAGTGTGATTTATTTCACCTGTTTTATCTATCTATAAAGTCTAAATTCCCACTATAGTTGAGAGAGAGATTCCTTGAAGAGCAGTTCATCCAACAGTTAGGACGCTACACATGTACAAGGCATTTTTATTTGCTACTTTATCTACTAAAGACACTACATCTTTATCTACTAAGGCTGATCAGGGTAATTAAGGCAATTAAGGCCTTATATCCTAGAATTGTATTTTTAGAATTGCATTTCTTTGGTTATTCATAGTCTTTCTGTGAAAAAGTAGTCTGCTAAACCCCTTCTTCTAAGTTGTTTTCAAGTGATGTACTCTTGGGTAACAGCAGAAAATCTTTTTATTATTCTTTAAATACATGACTTGGCATTTTAGGCTGTTGATTTTTTTCCCCCACTTCTAGTACTTTGAATATAAAGATCATCCACTTGCTTCTTGTTTTATGTCTTCTGACTCCTTTATATTGATCACTTCTCATAACACAATATCATAGGTAGATTTTGTCACCACATTTCCACATTTAATCCCCAAATGAAGTGAAAATATTTTTAAAATCAGTCACTAGGCTACTTTCCTCTAGACAGTGCATTCCCTTTCAGAAGTACTTACTGCTGTTTATTCTCTAACTAATTCCTTATTCACCTGAAATTTCCTCTGGTAATTTCCATCCTCTGCAATTTCCCACATGGTATGGAAGACCAGACAGATGACATCTGTGGCATTTCTTTTATCTAGAAAATCAGCTAGCAAAGAACAGTCAGGTTATTTAAAAGCAATTTACATTCAGTAAACCCGAGCTGCAATTTATCTCATTCTCCATTTTTTCATTCTCTCAGGTTTCTTTTTCCATTAAGATGTCAGTGTCCTGAGGGCACTAATAGGCCTTAATTGCCCTGATCAGCCTTGCCTGAGCCTCCACCCACCCTTTCCAGCTCCTTCAGGAACTGCCAGCCTTCCCTGTTCCCTGACAATAGGTCCTTAAATTTCTCATACTTCTGAGACCATAATAATGGGCCTGTAGTTACATAAATAACACTTTTAACCATCCTTAAATACCATCACTGCATTTTCATGATTTCCCTGACTTGAGATATGTGTTGGAAGCACTGCTATTAGACCAATAACTTCAGGACTTTGAGAAATCTTTAATGGAGATGACGCACTCTCCCGGATCTGAACTCGTCAATCTCTCTGATGTTTTTGTGTGTACCACACTTTTGGTAATTTTTATTTCTGTATTCTTAATCACAGAGCTGTTCTGCCTTTGCCCATATGCTCAGCAACAGCATCTTTGCTAATGACTAAGAAGTACAACAACCGTGTTTCATCAGAAAAGATCTTTCTGTAGATCCTTATTCAGTTAGGTTGTTAAGTACATGCACAATTTAGTTAGTGGCCAGCGGGAGAATGTGCATGTTTAAACACTTCACTATATTGGACACTTGCACCCAATTGCCAAGCTCGCTGTCACAAGATTAGTGACTTCTGCACTTTAACTCACATCATGTAGTCTTCAAGCATTTCAAGGAGCTGACACAGGTGTCAAGAGACACTTGCTAAGGCTAAATATTGGAGCCTGCATTTTAATAGGGTACTTTATTACAGGCAAGTATTCCCCTCCAGCAGCCATGCACCATATGGTTATCTAGTTTCACACAGATTGCTAACCCCAGACTGCCTTAATGCAAATAAATCATGGCATTCTCCTAATATATTGGCGACTGCATCTGTTATCCTGCACCTGTCACTGCTGCGGCAACAGAATGATTTATGGTTCTTAACTTCGGCTCGTTACCAAACAGCACATGGATAGACACACATGCCACCAACAGGTTGGGGGACAGGTGGAAGTGGCAGTGTCATAGACTTCATGCATTATTTCCTGACAATGTCAGTGCTCTCTGATGGACAGTTCATCTGAAAATCTCATCTAGAAACTGGTTACTCACCAACATCTGTATGCTTCTTTGATAACTGGAGCAAAGCTTAAGGTCTACTTGTTTAACTTGTTATATGTTACATGAGCATCATCCAAAATATTTGTCTGCACTGGAGAAATGAAGGTCAGTACATGGGTTTAGAGTACAAAAGAAAATAAGTCTTCTAAATCTTTTTTTTTTTTCTTCTTTTCAACTTAATTTAAAGATGAATTTAAAATATTTAATTGCATATATATATAGTGTATATATATATATACTATAGTGTGTGTGTGTATATATATAGCTGTGGTGATTTCACACTGATGGCCAGCTCAGCTCCACCATGCCACTCTCTCATTCTCCCCTCGAAAAGTACAGGGGGAGAAAATGCAATGAAAAAGGCTCATGGCCTGAGGAAAGGACAGGGAGATCACTCAGCAATTATTGTTATGGGCAAAATAGACAGCACAGGGACATTAATATAATTTATGACCTATTACTAACAAACTAGAGCAGAGAGAAACAAAAACCAAACTAAAAACACATTCCCACCATTCACCCTCTTCCACAGTCCCTCTCTGCCCCTGCTCCCCATGGGGTCCCTCCCACGGGATGCCATCCTTCCCAAACTGAGCCTGCGGCAGCTGCCCACAGGCTGCAGCTCTTCAGGAACTGCTCCCACATGGCTCCGTCCCACGGGGTCCATCCCCCAGTCCCAAACTGCTCCAGCACGGGTCCCCCATGGGTGGGCGGCAGCTCCCCCCAGACCCCCTGCTCCTGCGTGGGCTCCTCTCCACGGGCTGCAGCTCCGGCTCGGGGCCTGCTCCTGCGGGGGCTCTCCATGGGCCGCAGCCTCCTCCAGGCCACATCCACCTGCCCCACCGGGGACTCCTCCACCCATGGGGGGGCTGCAGCGTGGAGATCTGCTCCATGTGGGACCCATGGGCTGCAGGGGGACAGCCTGCTCCACCAGGGGCCTCTCCAGGGGCCGCAGAGGAACTTGTGCTGTGTGCCTGGAGCACCTCCTGCCCTCCTGCTGCACTGACCTTGGGGGCTGCAGGGCTGCTTCTCTCTCAGCTCTCACCCCTCTCTCCCAGCTGCTGTAGCACAGCAGATTTCCCCTTCCTTAACTCTGCTCTCCCAGAGGCTCACAAAGCATCTCTCACGGCTCGGCTCCGGCCAGCAGTGGGTCCCTTTTGGAGATGTCTGGATTTGGCTCTGATCTGACCTGGGGCAGCTGCTGGGCTCTGCTCACAGAGGCCACCCCTGCAGCCTCCTGCTACCAAAATCTTGCTACATAAGCCTAATAAAATAGCTTAGAGAAAACAGACCTACTACTTGTGTAAGAACCAGTAAAGAAATATATTCATAAGTTGATGAATAAAAAATGACTGCAATCTTGTTTTCACAGTGCTCTTTTTTAGACAGGATGAATTTCACCTAACCTTATCAATGTCGTACACATGTATGTCTCTTGTGGCCCTGTGGACATTGAAAAGCAATTCCTCATATTTTAAAAATAGATGTCAGAGATAACTGCCTCTTAAGGAAGTGTGGAAGATCTTTTTACATTATATGCCCAAATTTAATCATGTACAAGGAGATCAGTCCAAAAACTTTTCTCAACAATGAAGTTAGCAATTAGCAGGCTTGCTCAGATGAAATGAATGATCTGTCTGCCTTCCACATTTTTTTTTCACAAGCTCCTTGCCCTAGCTGCCACCTACCAGCTGACTGTACTGTTGCATGTTACTAAGAAACTCTTATTGGTATCTGGTCATTTCAAAGTGTTTAAATAGAACAGTAAATACTTTCACTTACAAACTGTTTGAAGGCTATGAAAACAATTCAAACAGCCTGTAATGTTAGCAATCACCTTGAAGATATTTGCTTGGGAAAGTCTTCTGTTTTGTCCTGTTATTCCATTTCAGCTTTCAGAATTATCACACTACATGCTTGGAGGCCAGCAGAACGTGGTTTCCTTCATTAGCACATAACTATAGCACCTTGGACAGCAAGATGAGCTGGACCAGAAGTGCATTTCTGCAGTCTTTCTCCTCTTTGGTCTTCTCTGACCAAATTGGAGCAACTGAATTTCTAGTGTCTAATAGTTTTATACGTCACTACAGGAGTAAAGTCTCACTAAAGGGAGACTGTCTTTAAATGTGCTATTCATTCATACCAAGACTACATAAATACACCTGATCTGATCTGAAATTTTCCGTAACAAATTGTTGTTGTAGAGTCTTTCATTCGCATCACTTTCATAATTGCCTGGTTACATGCCAGCTTGCCTGCTTTCACAGCACTCCCACCAAGAGAACCAAACTTCAGAGGCTTCAGTTTCTTCTACTCTTGAGCTCTGTGACTATGGAGGATTAAACATGACAGCTAAACTCACTTTCTTCAAAAAATGGCTAGCTGTCTAATTAAAGCACACACACTTGAGTAGTTACCTCTCCAATCAGATTCTTAGCAGCTCTGTCCTGTCCCAAATAAGAAGTCGTGCTGGATCTCCAACTCCAGAGCTCTTAGACTCTTTCATAGGTCACCAAGCTGCATATTGTGAAGTGGGATCCCTGGAGTGTGCCTACAATTAAACATCAAGGAATTTTGGCTCCATGAAAATATCTTCGGTATTAACTTTATGTCCCAGTTCTCAAAACATATTTATTTTATTTTTTTAATGAATGTAGAATTTGCTTTTTCAGCAAACTGGGTGAAATAGGTACCTTGCACAAACAGTTCACTAGAGTTTTTATATTTCTTTGATGCTGTACTAAAAGATTTTCAAGTTTTTTAGATTTGCAAAATTGCAAGTAGGACACTTAATAGGATTTTAAAAAAGGCCTGTAGACACCTAATTCCACTGATTTCAAAGGTGTTTTCTCACTCTGCATATTGAAAACAAACATTTATGAAGTTAATTTCTTATCTCTGTGAATAAAATGATCTGTAACAAAGGACAGCAGTCCCTAGATTAGGGTTTTTGTAGTCTATATATTATGAGAATTAATGATGTTCCAAGGTTGTGCCTTAGAGCCTAGAAGGCATTTAAAATGTAAAATCATTGTCAAATAGTTAGCAAAATATTACCATTCCCTAAAAATTGCAAATGTAGATTTCCATGTATGAATGGAACTGGTCTTTGAGAATATGCATAAATAATCCTTCAGATATTGGGCCAAATTCTGCCTTCACATAAACACAGTAAAATCTCAATATTTTAATGAGAAATCATAAATTGTAAATCAAGACAGTTTGGCTAATGCTTGGCAAAATAAATTTTAAGAGCTTTTCTTGGAGGAGCTGTAAGTCACAAATTCCATTTTTCTATTAAAATTGAGCTGGCTTAGACAAACTGCAATTCTCAGTCAACTGCTTCTCCCATATGAGAAACAAAAAATACTACGCCAACCTTATGCTTTCAAGTGAAAACACCTCATCAGCATTATTAGTTATTTAAGAATGGATCCAAAGCCTGTGGAAGTGTGCCATTTATTTTAATAGACTTTTGAACAAGTTTTTTCAGAATGATAAACAGATTAACAGTAAATAGAAAATACCACAAAAAGCAATCTCAATCTTCCTTCATTGGTTTAGATCTCCTACAGTTGGAAAACTACCCTGTACAAGCTATGAACATTTTTCTGATGAATGAAACTACATATGCAGTTGAATCTGCATATAGAAATCAACATTTTTCATGTTTTATCCTTTCTTTTTTTTTTAACCTGCTTTTTATATATAGGCTATTTCAACTTGAAACATAGCAGGCTGAAAGGAATTGGGAGAGTTGGTAAAAAATGTGTCTTATTGTTTCAATACTCTGAATGAAATACAAAAGACAAAGAAATCATTGTTGTCTATAAGAGAGAAAGCTATCTGTGGTTGATTTTAAAATGTTTCTGTAGATTACTAACATTTGTATAAAAATAGACTTATTTAACAAATCAACAGCTGTCAGATTAATATTCTTTAGGAAAATGAATAATGTTACCAGTTTTCTAAATTTGATCATAAATTTTATGAAATTTAATGCTTTCCTTAGAGCTCCGGATGCTTTAAAGACCGTAATAACATAGCCATTCCAGCCAAACTAAGTTTCTAATCCTTAGAGCTAAAGAGAAAGGAGTGTGCCAAAAGACTAAATAAATAAATAAATAAATAAATTAAGCCTGTAGGGATTTTTATCCTACATCATTATTATTGGAACTACTAGGATTTACCAGCAATGAACTACTGTTAAGGTTACTGTTAAGGTTGTGTGCATCACTTTAGGTTTTATTATACTCTCTTTATATTACGGAGTCACAAAATGCTTGGGTTGGAAGGGACCTTAAAGCCCACCCAGCTCCAACCCCCTGCCATGGGCAGGGACACCTCCCACCAGACCAGGTTGCCCAAAGCCCCATCCAGCCTGGCCTTGAGCACCTGCAGGGATGGGGCATCCACAGCTTCTCTGGGCAGAGCCTGTTTCGGTGCCTCACCACTCTCTTAGTAAAGAATATCTTCCTTATGTCTAATCTAAACCTATCTTCTTTTGGTTTAAACCATTACTCCCTGACAAAGAGTTCCCTCTCCTGCTTTCTCACAGGCCCCCTTTTGGTACTGTAATATTTTATAATGGCTCTTTGACCTGTGCATCACAATCCTAGCATTGAATGTGCATTAAGGGAAAAAGAGGATGAGCACGAAGATTTTCTTCATATTCTTGATAGCAGGGGGAAAAAAAAAAAAAAAAGAAAAACAAAGATAAAGATAAAAAAAAAAAAAAAGTCAGTGCAAATTTGAATAATTACCTAGACTCTTTGATTTGCCAGGAGTGAAAAGACCAAGAAAGCAGAAAAGCAGAAATTAACTGGTGACTTGCAGTTGCTTTTTCCATAACCTTCAAGTGTGCATTTTGTCATAACCCATCTGTAACGCAGAAGCCCCCACATCCTAGAGGAATTAACCCACAACTTCCATTCAATTAAAAAAAAATAATAATAATCACTCTCTTTTTGAACCACACTGATCCTGTCCCCTTCTAGACACTAATATCTAATTTATACACTCATTCAGAAGTTTCACATAAACAGTTGCATTACAAGACTTTAAAATAAAGGGTTCATTATGCCAAGTGCCTAGCCTATAAATAAACTTCTGCCAATTGTAACTCCCCTTTTCAGTGCAACCTCAGAAAAATCATGGAGTTGTACGCTCATTTATACGCTCCTTTTACCTGCAGATATCAAAGTGCTTGCGAAACTTGAATTATCCTCACAACAGTCCAATAGAGTAGTAAAATGTTAGTGTGATCTGTTTAAACCACAAGAAAAATGAATGGCAAAGATTAAACCACTTTCCTGAGATCATGTATCAAATAATTCTTTTCTACTCACTAGGTATTGCTTCCTCTTTAACTGTGATGACACCATCATTACCAACCAGTCAGCCTCACCTCAGTGCCCAGGAAGATCGTGGAACAGATCTTCCCGCAAGTCAAGTCAAAGACATGGCTTCACCAAGGGCAAATCATGCTTGACCGATCTGGTGGCCTACTACAGTGCAGTGACTGCACCAGTGGACAATGGAAGAACAACAGATGTCACCTACCTGGACTTCTGTAACACCTTTGAGATGGTCCCTCACATCATCCTTGCCTCTAAATTGGAGAGAGATGGATTTGATGGATGGACTTTTAGATGGATAACAAATTGGCTGGATGGCCACTTCAAAAGAGTTTCAGTGGCTCAGTGTGCAAATGGAAACCAGTAATGAGTGAGAGTCATTACTCAAGGGTCCATACTGTGACCAGTACTATTTAATACCTTCGTTAATTACATTGATAGCAGGATTGAGAACACCCTCAGCAAGTTTGCAAATGACACCAAGCTCAGTGGTATAGTTGACATGAGAGATGGAAAGGATGCCATCCAAAAGGACTTGGGCAGGCTTGAGAGGTAGGCCTACGTGAACCTCATGAAGTTCAACAAGGCCAAGTGCAAGGTGCTGCACCTGGGTCAGGGCAATCTCAGACATCTGTACAGCCTGGGGGATGAATGGATTGAGAGCAGCCCTGTGGAGAAGGACTTGGGGGTTCTGGGGGGTGAAAAACTCAATGTGAGCTGGCAATGTGAGCTTGCAGCCCAGAGATTCAACTGTACCTGGAGCTGCACCAAAAGAAGGCATGGCCAGAAGGTCAAGGGAGATGATTGTCCCTCTCTACCTTGCTCTTACGAGGCCGTACCTGGAGTACTGCATTCAGCTCTGGGTTTCCCAGCACAAGAAGGACATGGACCTGTTCGAACAAACCCAGAGTAGGTCCCCAAGGATGATCAAGGCTGGAGCACCTCTCCTGTGAAGACAGGCTGAGGGAGTTGGTGTTCTTCAGCCTGGAGAAGAGAAGGCCCCAAGGAAACTTTATTGGGGGCTTTCAATATAGAAAGAGGGTTTTAAGAAAGATGGAGAAAGACACGGCCTGCAGTAACAGAGGTAGATTTCAACTGGACATGAAGAAAAAAAATCTTCACTATCAGGGTGTTAAAGCATCAGAACAGGTTGCCCAGAGAAGCTGTGGATGCCCCATCCCTGGAAGGGTTCAAGGCCAGGTTGGATGAGGCTTTGAGAAACCTGATCTAGTGAGAGATGACAGGGAGGTTATAACTAGGTGATTTTTAAGGGTCTCTTCCAACCCCAACCATTCTATTATTTTGTAGTTATTCGTTTATGTCAGAACTGTGCTGAAATAATTCCACTGCCTTGCAATAAATGATGAAATAAAATGAGAATGTAGTCCATCAAGAGTGGCATTTCTATTTCTGTTGCCATTTGCCCTTTGTCACAATTATAACACACAAATGTGGTGTTTCATATACGTCTTATCAGATTGAGCTTCCAGACCGTAGGGTTCACTGAAGCTGAAAGTAGAATGCCTCACTAGGGAGACCCAGACTCAATGGAAACAGTAAAAGGTCACCTGAAAGGTATTTTACTTTCTAAACTGCATGTGGAAATTATATTACTTGTGCAGTACCGTAATAGGATGGATCTCCACTTAAAGAGGTAACTATATAGAAACCTCATTGTGCTAATACTCAATTTCAATTTCAATAATGCAATTGCTTCATTAAATGAAGCACCTGCTTTTTTTAGTTAAAATTAAGGAACAGAAAGGATTGAAAAATGATTTATTTGCTATCCACCTGCATATGCTTAGAAAAACAGAAACGGATTATCTACAGGTTAGGTAGAAAACTCATTATGGCAAAGAGTCTTTTCACAGACAGTGATTTGCAAGTTTGACTTCTTTGGCTCCCATTCGATTCCATGCAGAAGATAAAACACCGCACTGAATGCTTTTATTAATGCAGTCTGTTACTACCTGGGATGTTACACCGCCAGTCTAGACATACAAAGTGTTATGAATGACAGAATAGAAAATAGTTTTCTCAAAACAGTTTTCAGGGTTGTTTTCAAATAGCTTTATATAAATGAAAGTGTATCAGCCACAATTTCATTTTGGTGAATCCTAATGAATCAATCTTTACTAAGTTTCCATTTAGCTGACTTCAACATCTTTTTGTCTCTCGAACAGTTTTCAAACTATATTAGGTTCCTGAATTACTGTTGCTAGACATTATCTATATCTATTGCAGCATAAAAATTAAAGATTAAAAGCCTAACACTCGTATTTGTCATTCAGTATGTTTAAAATTTCCTGTCACTCAGGCGTGATTCTGTTTCTGAATGCTTTGACAACTCCAGTTCCAAATTGCCCTAACAATGAACATAAAATAATTCTTGGACAACATTTCACTATAAATGACATCACTATTAACATTTTTGCTGACAATTTAAGATACGCATTCTAAGCTATACCTGAGCTCCTTCAGATTCAGCCAGCCATGTCCTGTTGCCTTCCTTAGCTGACCCTGAGCCATGACGCTCCATCCTGTGTCATCAGCCTGTCATATAATTGCAGATGGGAACAGATCCACAGCAGACAGGAACAGACCCTGGTTCCTCAGTGGCAGCTGAGTGCCTTTTGTCCACTGAGCAGTAAACATACAGGAGGCTTTGTCCACCTCTGCTTTGCCTCTGTTGACATGATTTAATGTGCAAAATAGTTACAGTTACATGGGATCAGTGGCTTTCAGTGTGTACTCACCTGGCCATCTCTGGACAGCTTCTTGGAGATCCACATAAGATAGTTAAGCAAATATATCTTAAGTGTCTTGAATTCGCTTTATTGATAAGTTTTCATCTGAAAACCATGACAATTAAACTAGATCCATATATTCCTTTGCAAAAGAAAATGCAGCAAATCAAGAGCAGCGAGCTAACTCTGTGATACTTTTTTAAAAAATGTAGCTTTAAACACATACTGCTGTTTGTTACTTCATTTCTGAATTCTTTGTGACTTCTTTTTTGATATTGAGGTGCTCAGAACAGTTCATTGTTGTGGCAGCCTCTAATATCTAATAGCCATTTAACATCTCTGTGCACTCTGGTCTCCTGTACCTTTTCTCAGTCGGAGCTATTTTTTCTTCCTGCCCCAAAGGCCTTAAGTAGACTGTCATTCTTTTTCTCATCTTTTGCTCACTTTTTCTAGCAAGCAATATGATTAACGTCTCTTTGAGAACTGTCAGGCAGCATTCGCTCCACTGTAAATCAACTATACCAGTTCTCTTCCAAATTTATTAAACAAACTGGCCCTTCTGTTACTGCCACCACTGTTAGCACTCGTTAGCTGTACTGCAGGAACCCTACTGCCTCAGCTTCATCCTGGCAGGCACTCCGCTAATGCGTGACAAATAATGGAACCTATTATCAAGAAAAAAAAAAAAAGGGGGGGGGGGACAATAGATAAGACAAGTAAATAAGAGGAAGTGCAAACAAATCATAGGAAACAAATTATGCCAAATTTATCATCCAGGGGAAAATAGAGAATAAAATTAATTCTGACAACATGTGAGCTACTCTGTATATGTAATTACAAACACGATAGGAAAAGGCAAGCCTGGAAAAGGCAGTCCATCCTGGAGCAAAGGGAGAGGGTGAATCCTTTCTCTTCTGCAGACAGGAGGGCTTATAGCAAAGCTTTCAACCTATTTGTAGAGTCCTTTTACCTTACATTGTGATTTTAATTACCAGATCTCCGTGCATTTCCAGTTCTTCGTACCCAGCTTGGCATTTGGATACTGTGATCTTGTCAAGAGCATGAACAGACCCCCGAATCCTTAAATGTCCCTGTTGAAATAGAATTTCACTCGTTCTAATATTTCCAGGAATTCACTCTTCTTCCTGTGTCCAATATCATATGCCCTCTGGTGCATTCACAATTCATCTCTGAGTTGTGAGCACGGTCATAATGACTGAAGCGCGGTAACATCCTGAAAACTAATATTCTGAAAAGAAACCTCAAATGGCACAGGGTGGATTCATCTTTTATTGTCTCATTGGTCCCTCTAATACAAGCTGTTTACTCTGGAATATTTGAAAGACTGCATTGTTATTTGTCCTAAAACTTGCTGTAGATTGATTTGATAATCATGCCAAGTCCTTTCTATTTCTGATGTCTTCAGTCCTAATAATTCAACTCATTTATCAGCAGCAGCAAAGGAAAGGAATGCATCTTGCTGTGCAGCGCTCACAGAAGTAAGAGTGAAAGAATTTTATTGGTGTTACGTGTCCAGAAAGCGCTATGAAACACTCAGCATGGTTCCTAGATGGTGTACTTCTGCGTTCACACATCTGCAACCATCCTATTTTGTCCGTATCTCTAACCTTCATTGTACTTTCAGGGTAGTCCTTGAAAGAGACATGTTCAGACTGCTGAGGATACAATGTTCTAATGTTCACATTGAAAATCAGGTCACCAGAATCAGAATGATTAGTTTTAATAATTTATTAATTATAAATCTTCAATCTGCTTTTAAGAAATTAAACTTGAGGAAGACTCAAGATTGTGTGGTCTAGAAATCTACCTGCACATACTCCCTGCAAGATTTAAGTGATATTTCAGGTGAAATTGTCACAAACGTAGATAAAAAGAGCCAAGGCTCCTCTGGAAAAACTCATTACGTGGTTACCATTTGCATCCATTTTCAAACTTCGCAGCTCCTTGATGAATTACTCTTTATATTGCATTGGACACATTCCGAAACAGCGTGACTCATTTTCCTGTGCTGGAGATCCTGGCATCTCACAACACAAGAGTTACTAATCCCAGAGTCAATACACAGTTAATTTGGAAAAGGAAATCAGCTTGCCATACGACAAACTTAACATGGGGATAAACTTTGAAGAGAGCCTGAAAGAACAAATAGAAAAAGCACTTGATTGAAAAGAGCAGCTGATCTGGGAGAAGCTGTGCAAAACTAAGCTGCTAACACTGGAGTTTGTATTCTTGGAATTTGGTGTCACAAGGACATCATTATTTTTCACGTTTACCATAATAGAAGATAGTTCAACACATGACAAAACAACACAGCTACCAAGGTAGAAAATGTACTTCTATAGTTTGGCTACCTTTATTTAGGTCCTACATCTTATATACCTGTGTGGCAGAACAATTTCTGCTCTGCAGCAGTGGTAAAACCTACAGAAAATTTATTCCTTGTAGTTTTTACAAAATTAAAAAAAAAAAAAAAAAAAAAAAAAAAAAAACTTCACAGCAAAAACATGAAGCAAAACGTGGATTCATAATTTTCTTTGATTTGTATTCCTTACTCTACCTCCTCATCAAAAATGGGTAATGCTTTTTTCTCTGTACTCACTATGCCTGTATGTTCATAAAGCTGTGAATTGGATGCAAATGTTACAATGTTCTTACTTGTATAGCAATTAGTATGCATTTCCTCATATACATATATATATGCTCATTTTTTTTCTTTTCAGTCCCACTTCAGTGCTGAACACAGAATCAGATGTACTGATGTAAGTGAGGTCTGCTATAAACCACTGTGAACAAAACACTTGAATATTTTGATGTTTTTAGGACTTAGTGAAACTAAAATATAAATGCATACTAAAGTTATGGACTTGAGCCTAGATATTTCAAAGGAAAAGGGAAGAGGAGCTATCATAGGCAGCAAAAGACAGCTGTCATGTTTGAGCACGATGTCACAGAAGATAAGGATCCTCACAGCCTTTGAGGGAATTCTTTCTTCACAAGTTGACCGTGACTGCTGATGCTACCAAAGTCCTGTTTTGCCATCCTTTGTACTGCAGTCTGTTCATACTCTGTCCTACTACAAATAAAGAACATCCTGTAATCTCTCCTTTATTTATTTATTTATTTATTTGAGCAGAAGCAAAACTAAACATTCAAGCCCTCTGTACTGTTTTAGTTTCTCTGATCACAGCTGGGTGGCAATAGAGACTAGACAGACTAATGACTTCTAAAGAAGAAATATTCCTCACACGTTCAAACACACTTACCTATAATTTTGCCACATTCCCCAAGTAAAATGAAGAAATCCAGAGAGCCTTTTTAGAAAAGTTCATTCAAAAGCAGATAAAACAGAAGCTGAAATCAGCAAGCTCCATGTATCTGTCATACTAATGAATTGTTTCACATTTTCTTTCACATCTTTGTCTATTCCACCTGTTTAGATTGCACTGTACCACTGGACTGTCATTTCTTATATTTAAAGAATATTTACATTCCAATATTAATATTCTGTAATCCAATTATAAGATTTTGGGAAATCATTCTTTATTTAAGTGAAATTTGTTAAAAATGTATTAAGACAGGCAGCAAGGATCAGGATACATCCAAGACTCTTCTCCTCAGAGCAAAGTCTTTTTTCACCAGTCTGCAGAACACAGCTCCTGGTTTTGATTTCCTTCAGTCTCATTGATGTTGAATTCTTCTACACACAGAGGCTTGAACAAGCTCCAATAAAAGTGATAAAAGATAATTTTAAATGACTTCTAAAATCCTCTAGCAGTTATATCTCTCAGTCTTTTTGTACACAGAATTAATTCATCAGCAATAGGAGATAATAAACTATTACCAAAAGCTTCAAAATGCAATAAAATGTGGCAGCCATTGAACACAAAGATGTGACAGTGGGCCGTATGCCATAGGATATGGGCCTGGAAAGAAAGAGGGATCTAAGAGAGCCTGTTGATATTCAAGAATTACCATTTCAACCTCTTAAAAAAATCCATCCTGACTAGCAGGAAATCAAGTAAATGTGACAGAAGGCCTGCATGGGTGAGCAAGGAGCTCCTAACTGAACTCAGATGTAAAAAGAAAGTGTGCAAGAGGTAGAAGCAGGGACTGATGACTGAGGAGGAGTACAGAGTTGCTCTCCGATCTTGTAGGGATAGGGTTAAGAAAGCCAAGGACAACCTGGCGTTGAATCTGGTGAGGGATGGGAAAGGTGACAGGAGAGGCTTCTACAAGTACATACACAGCAGAAATAAAACTTAGGAAAATGTGGGAGCGCAGCTGAATGGTGTGGTCACCAGACAAAATGGTGACAAATGACATGGGAAAGGTCGAGGTAATCTATGATTTCTTTGCCTCCATCTTTACTGGTAATATTGGCCTTCAGGAATCCCAGGCCTCTGAGACTAGAAGGAAAGTCTGGAGCAAGGAAGAAATACCTTCAGTGGATGAAGATCAGGTTAGGGAACACTTGAACTGGACATCCAAAAGTCCATCAGGTCTGATGGTTTGTATCCATGCGTGCTGGGGGAGCTGGCTGATGTCATTCTGAGGACGCTCTCCACTATCTTTTAGAGGTTATGGCAACTGGAAGAGGTTCCTAAAGAATGGAAGAGAGCAAATGTCACTCCAATCTTCCAGAAAGGCAATAAAGATGCTCCTGGGAACTATAGGCCAGTCAGGCTCACCTCTAGCCCTAGGAAGGTGGTGGTGCAAATAATCCTGGAAACTGTTTCAAACACAAAATGGACAAGAAAGTAATTTGGGATGGTCAGCATGGATTTACAAAGGGGAAATCATGATTAATGAACACAGTAGCCATCTACAGTGATGTTACTAGCCTGGTGGATGAAGACAGAACAGAGGGGGGTTGCATATTTCGACTTTAATAAGGCAAGATACTCTCTCCCATAACATCCTCATTGCATGGCCACAAAGATGGTTAAGGGACTGGAGCACCTTTCCTACCAGGAGAGGCTGATAGAGCTGGGGCTGTTCAGCCTGAAGATGAGAAGGCTCAGGGTAATCTCATCAAGGTGTACAAATATCTGGTGTGAGGGAATGAAGAGGAAGTGGACAGGCTTTTCATAGTATTGACAACTGGCAGGACAAGACGTAACAGGTACAAATTAATAAACATGAAAAAAAAAAAAAAAAAAACAAACAGACATTGAATTCCTCCCAAACTCAAGAAAACACTTTCTTTTTTTTACTGTGAGTGTGGTTAAACACTGAAACAGGTTGCCCAGAGAAGTCACAGAGCCTGTGATCCATGGAAACATTCCAAAGCCAACTGGAAATGATCAGCTTGCTATCACTGACACTGCTTGAGCAACAGGGTTGGGCTAGATGATCTCAAGAGGTCCCTTTCAACTTAAAACTTTCTGCGATTCTGTGACAAAACAATGACAAAAATCAATGAATTTCTCCAAAAGTGAGTAAGTTCATGAATTAAGACATAGTAAAACATGCTGAATTCTTTGTTCCTGTGTAATTAAATAGCAATTTGGTCTTACAGAAAACCTATTATTGCAGAGGACTGAAACAAAAGCACAATGTTTCAACAGAAACACTCTGTAGCTCTGGAAACGAAAATCCTCTGTAGAATTATGAGCATCAGTCATCTTGAATCACATTTAGAACATATTGTTGTGAGAAAAGACTGTTAAATCAAAGTAAATGCAAATTTTACTCTCTCTTAAAAGCCTTACTTTCTCATTCAAGAAAGCCTTAAGAAAATTCTAAGCTTAAAGAAAGTATTATTATTGAAGTGAAAGATACCTAATGGTAACTGCCAAATGGTCAGGTTGAGAAGAATGCTAAAAAGTATGCATTTTTAATGTATCTACCTCCTATGATGTTTGTCTTAGATAAGCAAAGTTAAAAAAAGTCTGGTCTGTGAACTAAGAAAAATTTCTATGCCTTCTGGTTCTGTTTCTCTGTTTCTTGATTTAAAGGTTTAGAGCAGAGATCTCTGTATATTGTCTGAAAAATGAGGGCTCAGATCCTTCAGAAGCCACCACAACACAAATAAGTAATTATAGCATGGAGGGGACAAGGTAAGAAAGAGATAGAAGAAAGAAATAATGGAAATAAAATTTATGTGAGTTAATCACAGAATTTCTAGGTGAAAATCAATTTTAGAAAAAAAAAATCTCTTAAAAATATTACATATCTAAGACAATTCATAGCATACTGTATAGAAGATACACCTCTTTTTCTTAGATCCTGCCTTGAGGAAAGACTATTATGAAGTTTAGTCAGTCCTTCTGGATGGAAAAGCAAAAGGAATGGCAGGCTGGTGAACGAGCCTCAGGAGAGCCATAGTATGCTCAGCCCCAAGCTGGAATATGAGGGTAAACCATGGAGCTGTAGAGGCACAAATCGAAAGGCAGAAGTGATCTTTCTATCAACTTGAAACAGCAAAAAACAGTAAAACCTAATCCTTAATATTGTAGAAGCTAATGATTATTCAAGATGGTAGAAAGACGCTCATACATAACATATGAATTCTTGAAAAAGAACCTAAGGATTAGGACAGAATTATCTAAGGCAATGATTATTGGTATGGCTGCAACCTTGGCAGAAGATCTGACGATAATATAACAGAAAGAGAGTGACCAGTGACTGTACCAGCAAAGTTATTATTAAAAATTCACAAGTGAAGACTTACACAGAGCAATGAACTGTAGAACTCTGATGGATTTATTTCCATTTTTCTTTTAATTAAAAGTATTTCAAAACTATACAACAAGAATAAAATCTAAAGCTTCCAAAGCAAAGCATAATGGATAAAAAAAGCTGAAAGTTCTTTTTGCATAGAGAATGTACGCCTCAGAGTGAACAAGAAATTTCAACAGATAGAGCTCACTGTCCCACTCTCCAGCCACTGTTCTCTGATGAAAAATGTTATTCTGAAAACAACGACATCTTGACGTGGTCCACATCATTCAAAGCAACCAATACCAAGTTTGCCAAACACTCAGCAGGTACCTATGGACACTTTCTGAAAGTATCAGAAAAGAGAATGTGGAAATGATAGAATGTAAAAATACCCCTGAGAAAGTCACACAAGCCTATCTGCAACACTATCTTATTTTAATCAGAACTATAGTTGTGTGATTTCTAAAAAAAATATTCTAAGCAGGGAAAGTTTCTCCTTCATTATGTTGTTTTTGAAACAATCCAGTAGTCTTAGATTTCAAAAGGATATGTGTAAAAATAAAATGTCAATAATTATCTGGCTTCAGGGTCCTTTGAGAGGTTACAACTCTCTACAGTTAAACCAAATAAATGAATACTTGAATAACTTGCTCCTAGAAGCATCACAAGGTTACTTTTAAAACTGGGATAACTAGTTACAGCCGCCTGTTCTCCTGTAGTCAAAAAGCAGTATTTGAAAAAAATCCAGTAACTCAAGGAATCAAAATTCTACTGAATCACATTTCTTCCTGCCTGAGACATTGTTTTGACAAGCTTCCCTACATCATTTCATTAGCAGCAGCATTTTTAACGAAAGAAATGTCACATTAAACAGCGGGACTATATATTTAAACTGCCTGTGCAGTATTTGCTGCTATTCTAATTACTTTGGTTGGTGGAAAGTATCACATTGATGTGAAGGGTGTTTCCTGAGCTTAGGATTCATTTCACTTAACTTTGGACAAATGTAACACAGAGTTTTACGCGTGGACTTGGCATCCTAACTTTCCTTCACAATTAATGACAGAAATGAGGACTCTAAAAGCCAAATTCATCAACCCCATCTTTGATACATGCATTAGGAAGAGATGAATTGTGCCTAGAAATGCTTGTTTCTTCTTATGGATTGTCAAGGGACAGAAAATCATAAAATTCAGCTATAGACAACGGCTGCAAAGAGACTTGTATTGTTTTGAGTCCTCGATCAACTTAATTTGGTGTAGGATAATATAAAAGCAGCATTATTTAATCAGATTTGAAGAACATATGATTACTATTGCATACCTAAATGACATCTAGGTATTTATGTTAATTGGAGTTAGAAAGGTATACATAGGTACCTTATGCACTTATGTAGAACATATTCCTGCACTCAATGCAACACATATTTTATAAAGTTGATACAATTGAAAAATTGTACACATTTTGACTCTATTCTTCTTCTTTACTTCCTGCATATCGCTTGTCTTAGATTCAAAAAGATAGTGGAAAAACTCTTTTTTTTTCCTCTTTTTCTTGTAATTTTTCATGACTGTTTAAGGGAAAAATCTCTTACCGTAACCTTCCTTTAATTGTGGGCTAAACTAGCTTAAATTACTTCAAATATGCAGCATATCAAGAACAAAAAAAGTTGAATTTACAATGAACCAGCTGCTATACAATGAACCAGTTGCTATATGATGAAACAGACACTAGGTCTTACCTTGTTGAAATGTCTAGAACCCAACTTGGCACCCAGAACCTAGCACTATAGAAAAGACATTTATTGGAATAAAAACAATGTAATTGAACCTGATTTGACTGAAATAAAAAATGATCACACGCTTGGCTCCAAAGAACCATAAAACAGTTTAAAAATCTATGCTTGGCCTTGTGCAAGTTAAATAGCTACTTACAAAATTATTTTTTTCCTGTATTTCATTGCAAAGGATTATTGAGATGCAAAAGGTGATACGGAAAAATCCTTAATAACAACAGGCAATCTTTACTGAAGCAAACAGTACAGGGGCTATATGTGGAAAATGAAAGATAATAAAAAGGGATTTGTAACGGGGACCTGCTTAATAAGGAAAGAATGCATTATCAACTGACCAGGATTCTTTCACACATTTTTTTTTCAAGTACAATTGATTCAACTCCTTTTCTTGATTCAGAGACACTTTAGGCAGTTTCTTTCTGCATTACACCAGCATGCTATACCTTACACATGCTATATGCACGCTATACCTTACACAAACTATGCACATATCAGATATGCTAACAACAGTAACTGGCTTTTCACACAGTAAGAAGGATGCAGAATTTTAAGCCTGAGAACTAAAGTGATAGAATATAACTCAAAATGCACCACTTGAACAAGAACATATGACAAGATTTATAAATTTGAAAAATAACCTAAGAGACCTTGAAAAGAGGCAGGAGGCAGAAACAGAAATGCTCTCAGATTTGGCTGCATGTGGCAGTAACAGATGACTAGCCATGTGGCTTGGGAGTTCTCTTAAGAAAATAAAAAATAAAAATATCATTCACTTCCCAAAGCTTAAGGAAAGGAGAGCAATGTTGTGAATCTTTTTGGACAGCATACTGTAAATTTGCAAATATGGTTATTCTCTATGGGCTGATAAAGAATTCAACACCTCAAAAGAACAGATTTTTTTCCCAAGGTTTGAAAAAATGGAAGGAAAACGCAAAAAAAAAAATCTTTATCAGTATGTCAGTTGACTCTTCGAATTTTTCCAGCAGAAATCTCTGAAGGAAAAAAACTTTTATGCTCTACAAGAAGAACCATCAAAGCAGCTTAATCCTAAATGGTCCAAACTGGCTGCTTACAAACACAAAGATGCTAAACAGCAATTAAGACCTATCTACAATGTTTCCACACAAATGAACTAGTATTTAAATAAAGAAGTGGAAAAGCATGTTAAAACCCTAATTTCTTGACATGGCAATGCTTAAAAGCCACATAAAAAAATCCAATATCCCACTGATTCTGATAATGTGAATGCAATCCATAGGATTCCAATACACCTCTAGCAGTTGTTTTGTAAAATGATCGATGAAATGTGTGAACCTCTGTGGAAAACAGGATGAGAATGCGGAGCACCTTTTTATTACAACGTATTAACAGAAATGTTAGTTTGTCTTAGAAGATTTATCTTTCTCTATCAGGCAAGACAAAATTTCATGTAACTACTTTCGCTGAAGTGAGTAAGAACAATCTGTGAATGAAGAATGCATATGAATAATTAATGTCACGGCCCCTGTGTTATTAAATCCCAGCCAAGAGAATTCTTGGATGTAACAGGACTTGCTAACCAAGCCAGAACTCTGTTTCCTGAATACTTCATGTACAATAAACAGGACATGGTCATTGCTGCAATAGGCAAACAAGATTTTTTTTTTTTTTTTAACGAGAATAGAATTAATATTCTAATTGATTTTCTATACCTGAAAATTAATCCAAATGATTTGCTGGAAGGCTTATGAAGCCTATGACAAGATTCAGAGCTGAATCCATAACTCATGAGTTCCCAGAACCACCCTCCTTCTCTATGTGCTAATGGTTACGGCTGGATAGAGCTGGCCTTCATAGTTTCTTTCTTTTTTTTTTTTTTTTTTTTTTTTTTGCAGTAACTACATATAACAAGTCCTAGAGTGTGAACAGACTGACTGCTTTCATGCATCCCCTGATTCTTTAGGAGATCAGTTATCCTACTGAATAGTTCTATTCCGGGAAGTGAATGGTTTTGGCATACCATCACTGTAGAAATACTTCAGAAAAAAAATTGCTGAAAGGTAGGTGTGGTTGACCCTGCTGCACTGGTCTATACATTATGTGGGAAGAGGAATTTGTTAAGAGGGAGAAGTGACACTAAGTGAAAGAAAATGTTGGATAAAGAACCAAAAAATACGTACAGCAGTGAACTCTACCTACTTGTTGAAGAAAATCTCCAGAAGAGTGCCATTGTTTCAGTCAATAAAATCTAGCCTGGATATAAAGATCATTAGAAATGGCCTTTAAAGATCACTGTGGTCTTGAGAGAAGTAGGTAATGCAGCAGGTTCTTTATAATGCTGTGAATCGAGGGGGGGAAAGCTATTTTTAGTCAGTAATTGTATATTTGGTTTTTCAATTTAAACTACTGGGAATGTGGAGAGCTGAAAATATTGGTTTAATATCTCCCCAGCTGTGGACTTTTTTTGATAAGATGGAAAATACTAATATCACCTTATATATATGCAGCTGCCTTTGTCCCAGAGGATCCCTAGGACATCTACAAACTATTCATAAAGGAAAGCACATTCACTCAATCACAGATTGCAGCAATCAGATGTTGGGAGTAAAAAGCAGCACAACAGACTAAACAAGGGCATTTCGGACATTGGTAATCTTATGCAAAATCCTGTGCATATGGAGTACCATCAGGCAGTATTTAAAGTCAACAGCTTAATTATTTTATAGTTGGATTTAAAAAGTGGCATGAGAAAGGGGACAAACGTGGAGGCTTTTGAGGTGGTAGAGGATGCAGAAAACAGCAATCCTAGTCACAGGTAGTTTTTGATCTGAATGAATAAAAATCTGTGAGGGATTGATAGAGAAGATGCTGAAGAGATGGAACTGGAATTGTTCTAAAGCAGAGGGAGAATATTCAAGAAGTCTGTGAAAGGATTGCTATAGAGCAATTACATGATGGTTCCCTTGTTACTAAACAACTGTTATCTAGCTATTCAGAAAACAATTAAGTTCTTAATGAACCAAGATCTTCCCTGCAGAGCTATGTCCACAGTACATCTGTTATTAATGGGATGCTAGGAGAGCAGCTAAGGAAGTTCTGGAAATAAAAAGAGTATTCACTGTTCAAATCTTCTCCTCCATACCTGTTAGAAAAGTTTGAAATGAGGGTTGAATTTCCTTTTCGTAAGCACTCAGTCCCCTGTTTCAGCTGATCCATTACCCTCTCCTGCTCCAGAGGCAGTGTACCTGTATGCACTAAGGACTTAACATAACAGGTACATCATAAAACTGGGTCACAAACCATAACCAAAAATAAAAATAATTTATATTTTTAATGCTCCTTTGTCCTGCCTCAGGGTGTGGATATCTAGCAATTAACATTCCAAAGAGCCCCAAATATACACAGATGAATCTGGTCTGTACTAAATACATCCTGTCTATGCTGTCTATGCCAGCTCTGCTCCCATTCCTCTTATCCTTTCACCTACCCAGTTTTTCCTCAGCCTTTCTCAGTTCTACCTTTAACCCTGGTGTTTTTCACAGACCACTCTGATGTCTGTGGAGGCTGATACAGGTCCATTTTCTTTCTCAAGTCTTGTGTTTCACATAGGGAGGAGGAAGCAGAAAATAAATCTCTTTCCTCAAAGGCCAGAGAGAGAAAAAACAGGGCTGAGCTCTTTCCTGTTTTCTTGTCACCTCTTTTCAGCAATGTTATCAGCTTATAAAGAGTGCACATGAGAGAACAACAGATCTAATTGCTGTTTCCTACAAAGGGCAATGGAAAAGGCAACCCACCAGAGGTTGAAGTTCCTGAAATTCAACAGTGATGCTCCTTCTCATGCAATTGAAAGACTGGCACAAATCCTTGCCAGTCATTCAGGAGGAAAAAAAAAAAAAAAAAAAGCCAATGCTTAAGTAAAGTCAGCCTTTGATACTAGTAGTATAAGAAATCTGTTCCCTGGATATACACTGCCTTTGCTGTTTGTATCCTTGTTGCTTTGTCTGGAGACCTGGCCGAGGCTGGGTTGGAACACGCAAAGGGCAGAAGGCAGGTTTGAATGTTCCAGTCAGGAAAAACAGAGCATCTGGCCCAAAAGGGAGTTCAGTGAGAGCAGCTGCTCCAAGGAGAACTCCACCTAACATCCCACAAATGTCCAGCAGCAACTTGGCCAAGCAACCCTAAAGCTATCCAAGGGTAGAAGCCAGAATCAGGTGTAGGATTTGTTTTGCTGCACTTACGGAGTAGGGAGATCAGATCCTTCAGGAGTCATGCCTCTCCAGCTATATTTTGCTGTGGCCAATAGCCCAGTACAGGTGTAAGATTTAGTGTGCACTTCTCTGTGTGTCTGTACATGTGTGTGTTTGTGTGTCTCCATGAATCCTATACTTTTTTTCCCTCTACTTTGATCTGCTACTCTCAGTAAAAGAATAAATGGAATGTGGCTTGTATCTAACCAGTTAGTTTTTTGGATGACAGTGTAATGCTCACGAAGTACTATTTAGTGATATCTGAGATGTAGTTGTAATGCGGCCTTAATGAGATGGTTGTGAGGGAAGGTCAAGGTTAAGGCTCCATGCTTTGAAGATGTCTGGCTCTTCTGCTGAAGAGTGGCAGAGCACTCTAACCCTCATTTTCAGCTTTTAGAAAGTGTAGCTTATTTGTTAGCTGAAAGCCTTGCTTGCACTTGCTTTTTCCAGCAAGCTGAAGCAAGATTTCCACTGCAGGTGCTGAAGTTATATCTGAACACAGTCAGCCCTGTGAGGAGCACTCACATTAACTGAAGTTTCATCAGCATTAACTGTCAATGGTTAAGCAGAACTTGATATACAAGTAGGTGCTGCATTTGCTCAGCCCGAACTCAGCACTGAGCATGTAGACATTCAGGAGCCTGCAAAAGGCAAAGGAGAAAAGCAAATGTTATGCTGTTATTTCTGCTATAAAAATAATGACTTTCCAGGTCAAAAGGCTCGCTTCAGATGTTGGGTTGTTAAAAAGCACTGTTTTCTGCTCCTAGAGACAAGCAAGAGAGTGACAGAGCTATTACTGTATCTGCCTGCCACTGAGTCCCTAAGCCAACTGACCAAAAAACCCTTTACAGTCAAGTCAAAAGAGGACTTAACTTTGACAGACAAATCAAATCGCTCATCATGGGATGCTGTAGAGGGCATCATAGCAATACATTTTAATTGCTCTACAGTTGTACCCCAACACTAATTCTAAAAATAGAAACATTCAAGTCATTAGAAAACTAAACGCATGAGTCAATGGCAAAAGAAATAAACCCGGTTAGAGTGCATGATCATCCAAGCATAACCTGCAAATACCATCTTAATATAACCAATAAAGGATCGCACTCTATCTGAGTGCATTCTTACGCAAGTGAGTAATGTGAGCTCCCATGTCATCTCCTCAGCTGCTAACTCTGAAACCCTGGAATGACATCTTAAATGTCAGCATTGTTAATTATTCCTCTGCAAGTTATTTCAACTGAATATTCGCTTTGTGCGCTTGAGTCAAAATACTAGGCTTGCTCCAAAATCAATGCAAGGTGACAAAAGTTCCAATTATCCACCCTTCAGCTGTCAAATTCAAATGCTACCAAAAGCTACCTCTACAATCTTCATCGCATTTCATACCACTGAAAAACAAAATTGTAGGGATATCAAATAATTTGAATTTAAGATGAAACAAAATGTACAATTTGTTTCCTGTAATCCCTTCAGACAGTACAAACTGAAAATTATGCCTTGGGTAGGTGATATTTTTCTGTAACTTGCCTATTTTAACTAAAAAAAAAGTCTTAGAAATCCTCACTTCATCGTAGCACTGAAGCAACTGTGGCATAATACATAGCCAGAGATGAAATGTTCCCTATGAAGTTTCAGTCTTCTCTCTTTTTTTAATTGCCACTGATCACAGACAAGAGATCATTTCATTTCATTTTTAAAAATAAAAACCAATTAACCAAGAAATATTCCTGCCTATAGAGTGCTAGAAACCATACCCATGTTGCTAAAACGTCAAGATTATTTTTATGCTGCAGTAGCAACAACTACAAAGGAAAGACTGTGGCATGCTTAAAGATGTTACAGTAATGCTTGACATTATCATGAGTTTCTAGAAAAACATAAGCCGAAAGCTTCAAGCAGATTTTTCTTTTGTGCATACATTATCTAGCGTTACTTTTCATCAGACACAAAAAGATGAAATTCTAACTGTTACAGCAACAGGCCAAACGGCACCTTTAACCCCTTTCTGCTTTCTCTCAGAGCACTACCCTTAATTATCAGATTTCTTGCTGTTATATGTTACTGGATAAATTCTGACAGTTCTCCACTTTTAGAACAGGTCCCAGCCTACGGTATGGCTTATCAACCAGTTTACCTGGCAAATCCAACTAAATCCAAGCTCTGTCTGTTCTTCCCTTCAGTGATCTCATAAGCTGCTTAAGAACAGAGTACTTTTCAGTCTAAACTTGAAACAAAACATTTAGAAACAGAGCTCTGCCTCTATGCCTCTGTTATGCTGCCTCTATTACCTCCTGCTAGTAAATTAGGTAGGTAACTTCAGAATTCTCAGGCAGATTTTATGCCCAATTTTCAAAAACAAAAAATCTTTTTTGCGAAGGTTCTTTTTTAAGTTGTCATTCTTCTCTTATTGCTTATGTCTTAGGGATTTTGCCACAGGTTTTATTGGCTCAGTGGCTTGTGTGCATTTGTTCACAAACGGCCTATATTGAGCTATTCATTTTCCTTTCCATCTGTCTCTTCTAACAGCACTTCTGTAAATTTAGTTGGTAAGTTCATAAATATCCAAACTGACTAACGTATAGAATGTCATCATTATTAAACTATTTTAGAGCTACTATGAATCCATCATGTAAGTTTTCCAGTGCTTAGAGGGCAGCTGCATAGAGGACAGAGGCTCTCTCTTCACAAGGAGCCACATGGAGACAAAAAGGAGCAACAGGTCCTGATATAGGGAAGAAATTTTACCAGGGAGAACAATCAATTTCTGGAACAACCACCATGGGGATGTGGGAGAACCCCCATAAGTGGAGGTTTTCAAGGCATGACTGGATGGGGTGCTAGATAATTTCATCCAGGTACCCTTTTCCTGGAAAGATATCCTTTTCCAGCGTGGGCTGTTCTCTGATTCCATGATTCTGGGTTCTAAATTCTCAGAATAATTATTAGACTAAAAGCATTACTTTAATTAGGACTTCCTTAAAAGCTCTTATTAGAATTTGTTGGATTTGTTAATGTAATTTAGCTTTCCTCTCTTTCAGCAATGTCTCATAAACCAGCTACACGCTTCTCAAATATTACTGACAAAAGCTCAACAATGTAATGTAAAGCCCACACCACTGACAAAATACATCCTATACAAAGAACCTTGCTTTCCATTGTTCTCTCCAAAACAGGAACATTTATGGTATATGCTCTGTTCTGTTAGGTGGACAGAAAGGACACCCTCCCACCAATAATGTGTTGCAATGCGACATAAAAGAAAAAAAAAAAAAAGGAAAAAAAAAAAAAGCTAAAAATAAACTCATAGTTGCAGATACTGAAAGATCAACATTTCTTTTTATACTGCTTCTTGCAATTTTTCTACTAGAGCTGTTAGTCTCATCTTGGCTCATGAATCCCAGAACCAGACTGAGCAAAGGGGTGTCCTATTGAAGGTGTACAACCTTACATCCCCTGGCTTGCTATTTGGATTTCCCTATACTCTTTTGTTACCAGGTAGTTGTGACTGTGAATATATTTCCAGCTAATTCCCTTTGTTTTTAGAAAAATATCGATGTTGTATCTTGCCTTGTTTGATGTTTGGTCGTATCCAAGTCCCTGCCCTGATTTACTTCCTTTGTTTCTGCAGAATTGTGCTCATAGCTTTCCAGTAATTTTAATCTGTAAACTGGTTTGAAAGTAGTTTCCTTTACTTTTTTTTTTTCTTTGCTGACTACTGTAATTTGAAGCATGTGTAAATACCCATCACAAAATCTTTAATTATTCTGTATTTATTGTGCATATTCTCAAGCTGCTTTGAATATTACTAATTACCTCTTTAAAGTCAAAAAGTAAAAGACTTGGTTCTCATAAGACAAACTCTAGTCAAGAGATAGAAGTTGATGAGCAAAAGCAAATAGAAAATGTCAACAACTTGATATGGCATTTTTTTTAATATAGCGAATGAGATATTCAAAGGCACATCAAGGAGCTAGAAACACAACTCTGGTTAATTGCAGTGGGAATTTTCCTTCAAGAAAGCTTTGAAAACATTTATATGTAATTTTAAAATTATCTGTGTTTTTTTTTTTTAAAGTTGCACCCCAAAATTTTATTTGGTCATGACAGATGGAAGCTAAAATTCTGAATAACTGATTACTACTGAGAAAGGATGAGATAGGGAGAAAATTAAAATGTATACACTGGGTATATGGCTGAAAAGTTAACTTCAGTTGCTGCAGCTGAACAACTGGAAATTCACTGGAAGCTACATTAGGAACTACTTTTACAACATATTTTAAACCTTTACATATTTAAGTATTTTAAATAAATCACTCTAAATTTCAGCATTAAAAAAAAGAAAAAAAAGGAAGAAAGAAAAAAAAATTAAAACAGCATTCCAAATAGAATAAATTATATTTGAAATATTTTGGGTATTGATAATCAAATGTTTCAGTGTGATTTCTTCACAGTCATTCTATCACAGTAAGTGAAGATGTCAGTTGTAATGAAGAAAATGTTTTCAGGGTTCTGTAACCTCCTCCCCCTCTGCCCCTTGGGTTTGGCTGCCTGTCCTCCAGGCCAGCTCTGACATGGTGCAGTGATAACCTAGAGTTAACGCTGCTTGCTACCAGACAGAGCCATGAGACACTGTGCTGGGGGCCCTTAGACCAGGATTTCAGCTCCAGGCCATGCCCCTGAGCCTTGTCTGAGCAATGCTGTAGCTGTGTCTGTGCTCAGAATGGCACCTCACTGCTCCTGACCTGCTGCTGACTTGCCTTCTGGTGTCATCTCAGACCTGCCCATCACTGCAGGCTTGTCTGGCCATCTCTTGGCTGTGGCTGACTGCAGGCACCATATGAGCAGTGCCGTGGCAGCAAGGGCACTGCTCAGCTCCCTGCCATCACCCTCAGCTCCCAGCTCACCTGCCCTCACCTGCTCCTGCTGCTGCTGCCTGGCAAATAAAGAACTGAAATGTTCCTGGGACAGTTCTGAAATGAAATACACCAATGAAAGAAAAAATGTAAAGCAAAAATAAAAACGCTTTACTAATTTTTAAGAAAACCACAATGGGAAATTAATGCAGCACTTTCTAGAGTTAGTACACAAACTTATCAGGAACTTTCCTGAAACTCCGTGTATAACTTTATTTTTATCTTTCATTTTAAAAACATTTTCCATAATTCATAGGTTGAAACAGTATTTCTGCTGACATGAAAACCATCTGCCTTAACACAGGAGGTAAGAACCAAGCAAAACAAATTATTCCCTGGAACTGATATTAAAAATGCAGTTCACTCAGTTAATTTAAGTAAACAGTCTAAGCAAAACAAAGCAAAAGGTTGAAATTTGGTGTAAATAAATAGACTAGCAGCTCCTGAGAACGCTCCATGTGATTTCAGGACAATAAATCCAAAGCGAATTGTGCTGCCCTTGGAGTCTGAAAGGAGCTGTAAACCCTAAGTTTGGAACCGCAAATTACTACTGAAAGAAGTCGAAACGGCTGCGATCCTTCACGTTTTGCTGTTGAATATGACAAACCGAAGCGCACAGGGATGTAAAGGTGGCACCCAAGCCTGCACCACTCACGTAATAAGCAGAGAAATCATCTGAGGGAAGCACAGTCGGTCAGAAAGAAATGGGTAGTGATCACATCATGGAGTGGTAATGGCATTTAAATAAATAAATAAATAAATAAATAAATAAATAAATAAATAAATAAATAAATGGAACTGCCTAGTGTTTTCCTAAATTAAGTTAAATGTTATTTAGCCCCGAGCTGCCTGAGAAGGAGCTCCCAACGCCTGCCTTCAGCCCGGGCTGAGGTGCCCTGCGCTGCCAGAAGCGACACCGGGGCGTCCCGGGACCGGTCCCGCGGGGTCTCCCCGCTCCCTTTCCCCCCTCACAGCCCTGTCACACCCCATCCCTCTCCCAGCCGTCCTCCCCTTCCCTCTCCGGTCCCCTCATGGCCCCGCTGTCCCCTCATGCCCTCCCGCAGCCTGCCCGCCGCCGCTTCCCGCCCGTCCCCTCATGGCCGCCGCCCGCCTCCCCGCCTCGCCCCGCGCCTCTCGGCGTTGCCGCGGCGACTGGAGAAGCCGCCGGGCGCTGGCCGCAACCGCCGCGGGGCGAGGCGGGCGGGAGCCGGGGCGGGAGGGAAGGAGGGAGGGAGGGAAGGAGGAAGGGATGGGGGCGAGGGGCTGAGAGGGCGCACGCCTTGCTCATGGCGGGTGCGGAGGGAGCGGCGGGAGGAGCGCGGCAGGTAACGGGCGGGAAGGGGACGGGGGGGGGGACGGCGGTGTCCGTCGCAGCGCGGTGTGGATCGGTCCCCATTGCTGCCCCGGTGCCTGGGACACCTCGGGTGTCCGTTCCCTGTGGAGCCAGTGCCACTGTGCGTGTGTTATCCGGGGTGTCTGTCCCCGTTAGAGCCACAAATGGCCCCGTGTCACCTCAGGTGTCCGTCCCCTGTGGAGCCAAGGGAGGTGGTCCTGTGCCTGTGGCACTCAGGTGCCGGTCCCCTGTGGAGTCACTGCGCCTGTGTCACCTCAGGTGCCACACAGCGGTGTCCCCACACACCTGTACATACAGGTATCTGTCCCCTTGAGAGTCATGCTTTTTGCCCCCCAAGGAATTAGGGCTGTCTCATGGCACCCTCCCTCCCGTGCTTTGCCCTCACACCCATCACAGAATGGCCGAGGTTGGAAGGGACCTCTGGAGATAGCTGGTCCAACCTCCCTGTCCATGCCCTACATCCCTGTCCCACCAGCCCCACAGACCTGTCCCAGGGTCAGGCTCAGTCAGATCTTTCCTTGCTGCTACGGTGAGTGAGTGCTCCATGGATCCATGCTGCATTTGCCAGACAAGGGAGTAAATAGTTCACATGAGTCTGAAAGTGTGTTTGGGAACCATCCTAGCCTGGCTATAGGTTAATTAGAACATATGGAGGTATGAAATTTGGCCTCCACTCCATGGCAGTGGAGAAAAGGCTGCTGACTGCACCCACAGATCTACAACAAATTTACATTCATATATTCCAGAGTGCCTTGGTGAATCATTGATGTTACGTGACAGAGAATGATCCAAAACAAACTCTTCCTCGTGGAAATCCAAGTTTATCCTCAAGCTAGCACCCCTTCTAGTATCTCACTGTTGCAGCAAGCGCAAAAGCTGCTGACGGAGAGCTGAGCTTACTCCAGAAGTTTTCATCCTGCCCATTTCAGGATGTAATGTAGAGCCACATTTCCCTGCTCCTGTTGTTCGCAGTGGAAGAATTACAGAATTTGAAGGGAAAGCACTGAATGATTCAGTATACACAACTTCACTATGCAAATGTGCATGTGTAAGAATATGAATTACTTGATTTGTTGTTTCAACAGGTCAAAAAGACTATCAATAACATGGAACAGTGCTTGGAAGTGTTTCAGGAACAAGCTCTCGCTAAGTGAGTAAAGAATATCTGAGAGTTGAATACATAACAGAATTGAATTTGTGGGTTTATTAAAGATGTAAAACAAAATATTAATGATATGAGAAGCAAACATTATTTTTCAATTTCTTTGGCTGCTTTCTCTGCAAACTGTGAAGAGGTTACTAATAACTAAGACAACATGGCTTATCACAGTAATACCCTACTGACTGTATCTTACTTATTTACTTTTTTTAAATCTGCATATCTAAACAAAAGAGAAATGGTGAAACTATGCAGGGTTTTATTAAGATGTTAAGCAATTTTATTTTAAATGTTTTTCAAAAGTTGTTGCTAGGCTACAGCAGTATAAACACTGCTTTTAAAACATTCTGGAGCCTTAAAAACAAGGCTATTAATTGTTAAAGCTATAGTCCTATTTTTCATAGGTAATAACCAAAATTGATCTACCAAGTATGAGGTGCACTTTTCCTCACAACAAAATAAACTTTTTTTTTACATAATCCAAATTTAATTGTTACAGTGTTTTAGTACAGCACAAACTATGGGGGAGATTTAAAAGTGGGCCTCATAACATCCAGCCTCTTCAGGGAACACAATGATATGAAGAGTACGTCCTGATATGATAAGCTGAATAGAATATTTATCTATTATAATTTATGAATAAACTTAATACCTCCTTTTCATATTAAATGGTTTCATATATCATTATTACCAAGAAGCAGCCCTAGGTCATATGGCACATATTGAGTATAAAAGAACTTAAAATAATAGAGACACACATATTCAATCAGACCTGGCCCAGGAAGGCTTTAATATGATTTGAAAGTGTGCTCTGTTGTACTGAAGAACAATGTGTGCAGTTTTCATAATGGAACAGAAATAGTATGCAGCATTAAAATATATTCTGAACAGTGCGGCCCTTTTTTTGGCTCAGAGGGCCATTCTTTTTGTTAGTGATATGATTGGTAAATATCATAATTAAAATCAGAATTTAAAAATATCAAAATATTGTTATTTAACACATCAAAAGCTCATTTTAAGAGTTCACCTCCTGCTGGCTTTAGTTGTAATTGACATATGTGAAATTTCAAGCCACTGCAGATGGATCTAGAGAGTGATATGTCCTATCATAAAACAGGTATTCTAGATAGTTGTTTATTTCCATTACCAATACAAAGAATCTGGAAGAGTAATTTAGGATACACATCTGATGATAGGAGATTAATGTTTCAGTCTGTGCTGACAGTATTGCAGAGATAATGCAGATAGCTTTCAAATTTGGGAAAAAAGCTGAATAATGGTGGCAGAAATCATGACAATTATCTGCCAGCTGCAAGATCCCATAAATCAAAAATTATCCATCCAAACATGTGTATGACTGTGTATGGATGATAATTGTTAAATAAATTAATTGTAGTTCATATACAGGGTAAAACGTATTAGTGGAGTGCTATATCACAATCATTTTATATATTTCTTATTTTTAAAGCAACTTTTAAGAAGGGAAAATGAATTAATATTGGCTCTAGAAGCTGGGTTAAGGATCAAAAAATAATTAATGTATTCTATTGAAGATGAAAATCTTTGTTTACATTGTTCTGCATAAGTTTTGCATGTGTTTTTAGAAATATGGTCATACGTATTTTTCTATTTGTCAGCAAACCTGAGAGTAAGGACAAAATGCATGAACTAGAGACTGATAGTATGAACTAAGCATTTCTTGAAATTTCAGTTTCTAAATTAAAATTTCTTTCTAAAGAGTATGGACAAGAATATTCTTTCATATGCATTTTGGTAACTGTTACCCTATGGTTGATATTAAATGTTAAAATGGCAGTGCTAACAGTTTTAACATTAAAAGGCATTACGATTTCTGTAAATTTATAAAACCTTTCCAAGTTCAACAGGTTTGCAGATTTGAGTTCTGTAATAATCATCAAAACATGGCATATGCATCACTTAAGCGCCAAGAAAATGTGTTCAATAAACACTTTTCCATGTTAAGGAACTATTTCTTTTTTTTTTTTTTTACTGTACTGCAGTTAGAAGTTGAGCATGCAAGATGCATGGAATGTGTGGGGCAAGCATTTCACTTGAGCAGATCCTACAGACAGGGAACTTCAGTGTGTCTGCATGGGCACTGGGAGGGCAGGAAACTGGGGAGCTGGCTGAACAGCTGGGATATGGAAAATTACCAGAAAAGAAAGGAAACATTTTCCACAGGGGCATTTTTATCCATGGCATTTGCCATTTTGAACAAGGTTGTTAACTTGAAACAAGTGCTGGTGTTTACCTGAGAAGGTGGTATCAACCCCCAGGAATAAAACATGTGAGTACACGTACTGTGCTCTTCAGCGATGTGCTGGCAGCACACCCAGCAGCTGAAGTCTCCCTGGCATTAGGGGTATTACCTCTGAGTGCTTGCCTTGCTTTGTGCTTGAATACGTGAAGTTCTGCTAAAATAGCATTCCTAGTTGCTTGGTACATTCTTGGTTGCAGTGATCCCCCCCCAAAAAAATAAGCCAGATTGTAACGTACATGACACAAAGCAGCAGCCTGTGCTAATTTTGGATACTGAAATCCTCTTTGATACTCCCTAGGACTGAGCAGTTACAGGCACATTGGGGTGTGATTTTTCATTAACCCTGTTGTACTTCACTGCTACATTATGCAGATGCTGCACTGTCTTTTGTCTCTGTGTGACCATCTTTGTGGCAATTATTTCATAAATAGTCAATTTACAGGTCCAGGCAGAAGGAGAGGAAGAAAAGCTAGGAAATACTGAAGAATTAATAAAAGAAATAGTTAAGGTCACTCTAGCAAACCATCATGCCATAGAGGTATTAGAATGACTGCAAACTGATAAGTGATCATGAAGGCATGTGCCACACAGATGTATGTACCATCAGCAGTAGAGAGAATATTTAACTTTTAAAACTGCATAAATTAAAGCACTATACCTGCTGACTGTTACTCTTAGTTTTTTTTTTTTAGAACAGGTCAGTAAGATAAATGATACTTTTGAGAGGAAAATATAACATGGCAAAATTCAAAACAATGACACAACATTCTTAGCTTATTTTAAATAAGAGATGTCTATCAGAAGGCTAAATATATTCTCATGAAATGTAATAGGTTTCAGTACATTTTTACATCATTTGAGATTAACAAATTTATGAAAGAATACAGTTGCTGGTTTAATCAACAGGAAATTCAATGTAGGCTTGTAGCCAACCCCCCAAAAAAGTAATAAGAGGCTTGAAAATCATGCAACGGTGTGAGGAAATGGAAATTACATTTAGATTAAACTTTAATTGTGCAATGAATAAGCACTGTGACAGATTAAAAAAAAAAAAAAAAAGGTGAAGAGAAAACAGGCGTACCACTGTTTACTAATTGCATATTCTATTGAGATAAGAGGGAGACGGTTAACACTGAAGAAACACCACAATGTAATTTACTTTTACTTTCACATAGGTGTGGCAGTTTCATATTTCATGTAGATATGACAGATGTGGATTGGATACACTAATCTCTAAATTGTTGTGGAGGGAAAATATAGAAATTTTCACAATGCTCAGATAATACCTGATAATAATGAGGGGTTTAAGTGAGATTTTTTTTTTCCATGATCAAGATAAGATTGCAGTGACTAAAGGTAGCACATTTCAATACTTTCCAGTATGTGATAAAGATAAGATAGAGATAGGTATTCTAAATAAAATAGTAGAGCTGTATATTGGGGCAATTTATGAATATAATCTCTTATTAAATCAAGCAAAAATATTTTAAAGCAATTAAAACTAGAACAGGAAACAAGGAAGGTATTAAAAAGTTAAAAGAAGAAGCAGATAAGAAAGTTTATTAACTAATATGAGAAGGAGATATGCAAATAAAAGATGCCACTAAAGAAAATTGCGAGGAAAGCAGATGTTTACTTGCTGAAAGTGAAATGAAAGAGATGTTGTTCCTGAAAAGTGTAAAGATTCAATACAGTATTCCACTGGTTAAAAACAATCAACGAAAGATTTTCTTTCACTCTTGTGAGATAAATGCCACTTAGTATAATGCCACTTGGTACTTAGTATAAAAGTATCTCCATCTCACATCCTATGGGCTCTGAACACAGTAAAACTGCTTAGAAGTTGTGGGATTTTCAAAGAAATACAAGGTTGATAAATATAGTTTCCTTTCAAGAAATGACAAGAAGTGAGCATTACAGTGGTGAGTAAGTCTGCCAAAGACTTTTATCAAAATACTGCCTTAACTATTTCTGATCTGGTATCTCAGTTTAAGTAAACTGAGGTCAAAATGAAGTTTTCAGTGACTTACAAATACTGATTTTTGGTGATGTGTGATTACTCATAGTGATAGAGGATAATCTGATTGTTTTTTCCTATATAACTTGATGAAAAATAAGTTTTATAGAAACTTTATAGGCACTCCGACATAGTTAAGGAATTTGTTCAACAGCTAAGTTTTCTTTATAGCTGTCCAAAACCAGCCCTGAGTGTTAATGGAATAAAATTCCCTTTATTAAATGGATAGGAATTAGGCAGGAGTGTACGTGGTCTCATTTCTCTTTTTCCCAAACCCTAGAATCCTAGGTTAAATGGATAAGAAGCTGTGAGTCAGAAAAATAAAATAGCTAGGAACATTTCAATAAACAAATGAATTATCTTGTGATTTTCTTTTTCCTAACTGGAGTATTTCACTGCAAATTTTATAGAACCATGAGTTCTATAAAGATTCTGACTTTTAACGAAATCATTGCAATTCTGCAATGCCAGATATAATTTCACAGATTGAGTGAAACTCCCAGTTCAGAAAACAATTGAGTTTATTGGGCAATAAATTCTCCAAAATACTTACAGAAAAAAATCTCATATACAGAGAAGAACAGTATAATTTAGACATAAAACAGTCATTTCTACAAATAAAAAGTTTAGAGTGCAGAAATAATTGTTCAATTTCTTGCATAAAATGTATCCAGAACCAAATATTCTATAATGTATATCTTACTTCAATTTTTTCTTACATTCATCATCAAATGCAATATTTGAATTTATATGGGATAAAGAAAGCTTCATATTATTCAGATGCTTTTTATGTACCTGCTAAATGGTGTATGCCATCTGATTGCAACAGTTTGACACTGTCCAGTGTTTAATTTTGTGAAATTAATATGCTGTTCCTCCATAACAGTAAGTATAAGAGGGCAACTTTGACTGCGTTATGTTTCTGATACACCTATATATTCTGTTTATATTCTAATATATATATTAACTATATATTTTGATGCTTATGACACATCATATTTCTAAGGGAGTGACACAAAAAATATTCCATCACTGGTGATGAAGTTATAATGTAAGGGATGTATTACAAATTCAACCTCAGAAGTTTGGAAAAATTCTAACATTTATATTAAATCCAGCACGTGGTCTCTCAAAGATAAGTTCAATTTCAAAATGCACTCACTTCAGTGGTTGCTAATAGAATTAAACCTTACTAGTATCATAGAAGTTGTCTTATTCCATTTTCCACAAAGAGATTGGGAAAACAGAGTGTAAAAGTAGAGCTAGCAATCAAGAACAGTGGCTAGCTTTCAAGCCAACTGTTTAATAACTTCTTCCAGCAAACTGCCTCTATCCGTAGTGGAAAGTCCTGTGCCCACGTGCAGCTTAATATTCAGATTGTCCTACTATTGTCCTTTTAGGTTTAAGCTTGGAAATCTTCTACTTAACTTACGCTCATTTGACAGTTCCTACCTGACAGACTGAGAGGATATCAAACAGCCTTTAAGCTAGGCAAAAGATCCACGATGTACTAAATATTCCCATTTGGACTTCGGACAAATTTAAGATTTAACTTTTGAAGGCATAATTTAGCTTTTCTATTTCTTTCTATCTGATGTTGAAAAATGATGATCTTCATCAGAAGTAAAATCAAGTCTTACCAATATAAATAGAAATTTACTTTCCGCCTTACTCTGTGTTTGAAAAAATAAATCCATTTTTTATTATTACTAGAGCCTCTCCGTGTGACACTCAACTTCAGGAGTTACTGCATCAAATTGACATCACAGTAAACAGCAAAAAAGTGGAATGGGAAAGGAAGATGAAAGCTTTGGAAGCAAAGATGGATATCCAGGATCAAGAACTAGCAAGAGCCCAAAGCAAACTGGATCAAAAAGGTCAAGAGGTATTTTAAAATGTCACATTCTATAAAGTATTTATTCTGAGAGGTAGTTAATAGTACACTCAAAATGTTCTATAAGTAGGCTTGTTTGTTCTATCATGTAAAAATACCAAACACCCTTTAAAGGTCACTAATTACTCTTACTGTTTTGTTTTAAAGTGTGCTTCTGTTCTGAAAAGTATTTGTAAAAATGTCATTGAAAGTCCCGTGATTCTTCTATTTCCCTAAAGTCTAAATCAAATAGTTTAGTTGAAAAAAGATATTGTGTTTTTTTTTTTCCTAAATGCCAATGCGTCTAGTTTCGTCAGATATTTTAAAAGGAGATGTACAGTTCAAAAGCTTGACAAAATTATGTATTTGTAATTCATGTTTATACTCCGTTTTTATAATTTTACATTCTGTACTGGCTAAATGGTAATTTTATTATTAATAGTGGAGATTTGAATTATCACCACTTAGAATTGCTTATCAAACTGAAAACCCCAGCGTACCTGACATCATCTGTACTTCCCAGTCATGTCTGCTGAATATTCATTCAGAAGTATTCGTGAATCCTAGCATGACATTCAGCTCTAGTTCAAGACATCTGAAGTTAAGTGTTTACACATAGGTCTCCTCTTGTGAGCTAGTTGTCTAAACTGCCAGTGGGAGTCTTGAAAATGCTATCTCACTCCCTAATGAGCAATTACAGGAACTTGCCCTTTGTCATTGCAGTCAGAGGAGCCAAGAGAATAACTCAGCTAGCCAATCCCCAAAACATCAATTTATTTGCCCATGCACAGATGTTATCTGAAATATTTTAGCATATTCCAACTGGCTTCCAGCTGCCTCTCCAGAAAAACTTAGGTGTCATGTGTGCTCTTTGTCATATTTCTCAGATGTTTGTGAAAATCTCAGATAATTCAAGATATGTCAAATAGCACTGTACTTAGGGAAATGAAATAGGTCTAAAATGTCTCCTGATAATTTGAACATAAGTAACTGAAAGTAATTTATATGATTATATAAACCATTCAAACAAAATTGTCACACTGGGGCACAGCAGTTCATTTATGTGGTTGGTTCAGAAATGCTTTCATTAAAAGGTCTTGACAGACATACCGTATTATCATTAGATCATAATATAAGCATACAATGAGGTTTTTTTACTATAAAATCCCTATCTTGATGTTGCTGCCATCTGGGTTTGTGGTGTCCAGATTTATTATTAAGTTACTGAATGAATAAGTATTTTTAATATTTACCTTTTATGCAACAGTCTTTCAAAATTTCAAATGACTTTCAAAAATAATGTAGATTACACTTCAGAATGTAGTTTCAAAAATAATGTAGATTACACTTCAGAAAAGGTAAAAGTGAATGCTTATTCTAACTGTAGGTGGGACTACTTCAGCAGAAACTGGAAAACTTACAGAAAAATAAGTATGAAATGGCTCAGAGTTATGAAACGCAGCTTCAAGCACTGAAATCTCAAGTAAGGAAAATGTCAGTTTCATTATTTTCTGATTGCATTAGAAAAAAACTTATACATGCCTAATGGTATAGATTTTATGGATTTTATAAAACCTTTATGGATTTGGCAAAGATGAATTGTGTCATGCTAATAATGATGACTACAACTTCTTACTTGGCTTCATTGTCATTACTGTACTGACATGTCCAAACTCTTTGGATGGATCTTGATGTGATTATGACTTCTGTTACGAAGACAAGTATTAGGTTTTCTGATCATGGAATAATAACTTAAAACCTTGGTGAATTAATAGAACAGATGATTAGATTCATGCTAATAAGACTGGGATGCACATTAGGGATTTGAAGACTTAAACTGCTCTCGTCACATCTTTGCTATTGATTTTTTTCTGGGTTTAGTTTGCCTGGTTTACAGGGATTATTAAAGGCTTGATCATTTTCCATAAGTGAACATAGTATCAAAACTACAGCAACCTGGAATATTGTTACTGTGGATTTGTTTTGCCTTTATTGGCTGTTTGCTCTGTGCCTGTGCTTTTGTTCTTCATTATTTTTTGCACTTCAGTTACAAATCTAAATTCTTAGCAAGCTTGAGCCTATTCTAATTATCAGATTTAACAAGTTAACATACAAAATTCTATTTTTTTTTCCTGCTGTTCTACTGTTTCCTTCACTGAATTCTCCTACCAAACATTTAGTAATTAAAATTTTCCAGCAATCACACTTACCACAGAATTGTCTTAGATTGTTTAAATTGAAAATCATTATTTTCATTTAGAGGTGATAACACTTCTTGCCCACAATCCATCAAACCAATAAATGTATAATTTACTTTAAAGATTGTGTTTTCTTTCATTTATTTTTTCTTTTATATGTGGAAACTGATTTGGCAAACAGTTCTGGGAGTAAGCAGAGATTGTTTTGGTTAATATATAATTAACACGTTTAATCATTTGGGAAAGTGGCTAGAAACAAAAGCTGTTTTATAGTTTGCACATATTACAGAGAAAGAAAAAATGTCTAACATGGTTGTTGAGAAATTAAGCATTAGACAACGAAAAATGGTGTGATGTGCCTTTAGCACTACAAAACTGTCCCCAAAACTGTAGCAGATTGCTCTTTCTTCATCCTTTGTCACATTTCCTGCAATGTATTTCACTTCTTAGATTTTTTTTATCTCATGCTAAAAATGGCTGCTTTTAAGTTACATGTTTTTGCTAAGATCTTTGCTATTCTTTATGGAATTTAAACTCTGGGTCATTTTTCATAAAGCTTTTGATTTTGAAGTTGTTACTTACCTTACGTGTCCTTCTCAGGAGCAAATACAATTTGTTTTCTCTTTGTGTTTGTTTGTTTTTGTTTGATTGATTGATTGTTTTAAAGAATCTGACACTTTACCTTCAAGTTTCTCTGTGTAACTGGTTGTGCTTCTTGCTGAGATTCTCCTTTTCAGTTCCTATTCTGACCATCTAACCTTCCTGTGAGTGCCCAGATTGCTACTCCTTTCATCTTTATGCAAGAAGTTTTGATTTCTGGCTCTTAATATACATCACTTTCCCAACCGGTGTCATCCACCACTTCTTTGTCTTTCAGGCATCCTGTTTTATCAAAGGCTCTAGCACGGATGCCATTTGCATTTCATTTTCCAGTGCCTATTCCTCCTCTTTCACCCACCTTAATTCTTCATGAGGTATCCATCCTGTACACAGTGACTGAAGAACTGCAAGTGCCTAAGTTGGGAAACCTTCCTAGATTCTCTGTGAGACAAACAGAAAGTTTATCTGTCAAAACAATTCCAAATGCTTATGCTGGGCAGTAGGACTGTCCCACTCTGCTGTTCTAGCTTTCACCAAATCTCCTTGTTAAGCTTCTTTCTTAAATGACAGTGCTGCACAGTCTCCACTGTAGAATTACTTTAATGTCCCCAATTTTAGGCTGCACAAAGTCATATCTAAAATATCGAGCTCCACTGAAAATATTAATCTTTACCCTGTGTCCTTTGTCTCCTTTCTTTTGGTTCTTATCTTCACTTGAAAATTACACCTTCTCCAGTATATATTAAGAGCTACAATTTAATGTTGCACATATGGCGTGTTACTGTTTACCCAGTAGCATTGTGTTTTCCGTGCAGATGTTTTCTTATAATCCCTCCCAGTTTTTCTTCCATCCTAATCATAATAGAAACAGTAAGGATTGCTTTTTCTAGCTCTAAGAAAGTTAAGGCCATTTAGAACAAATTTCTCCACGATAACACTGTGTCTGTGGACCTCAGTGCTTTTTACCCTTGATACTAATAAAAGCAGCTGTTTAATGAGTAACATTCCCACAGAATTCATTATGTGCTTGCCGAATGCAGTAAACCCCTTTTTTTTTTTTCACTGTTTTTTTTTTCCTATTAGGGAAATAATTCCTGCTATGTAACCTGAAACTCTTAGGCCACACTGTTGCACTCATCCAAATATACACGTACAGCATTTTGTCATAATTTAAAAAGCAAAAATTTTAGGGGTTTATCTCTATTACTTTATTCTCTCTCTTTTTTTTTTTCTATAGAAATACTTAGTAGTCATTCGCACTTTGAAAATGAGAGAAAACCTTCAGCAAAAGAAAAAGAATCTATTCTTGCTCTAAGCACTTCAACAACTAAGTGCATTTAAAAGTTAAATGTCTAAGTCTGAGCTACCTCAGAATCGATGGAAGGAATTGGACACCCCTAGAATATAATGCATTCCATTGTCTGGTGAGAATTTAAAATAGCTGAAATGCCTAAGCATTTGGAGATAGCTCTTTCTAACTCAGAGTAGCTCAGGCTTGGATGTCTAACTTTCAGAAATCTGAACTTAGATGAATCTCACCCTCTTAGATCTCATCACTTAGATGAGTCACTAAAACTCATTCCTTCTCTGCCCCCAGATGGGAGGATTCTTGGCTTTTAGTCTAGTTTCTGGTCAGGATAACATCCAGACTATAATCTTTATTAAATAAATATCCACATTTCATTAAATTAATCAAACATGAAAACTCATTTTTTCTCATTTTGTGTGTTCCATTTTAGATTGATCTGCTGGAGTGTTGAAGTCCTACATTTCCTAGCCTTTTTAGCATGACCAGTCTAGTACCGGTCTTCATCTGGGTTTGCTCTTCCCAGGCAGTTTCCATATGCCATCGTATATTCAAGAGCAAAACTCCTGTTAGTTGAAAACAGATATCTTTCTTCCAAAGGCAGTGAGTTCCATGTTATATGAGCTTGGATGATCTGACACATTTTAAATCTCACCCTTTATTCCATCTCACCTGTGTTCTCTGGCAAGGTCCATTTCAAATACAGGCAGCGTCTCTACAAGACTTTTAATTTAATTAAAAGGTGAGCTTTCAACTCTGTAAGTCCATGTTATAAGATTTCTATTCAGAAATTCCAAGTTGGTCAGATCTATTCCTGGATCTCACCGTTTCATGACACTTCCTGGTTTATGACTGTCTACCTGCTGGTCATCTTTTCAATTCCTTTCTCTATTCCCTATTACAGGTTCCTCAAATTATTTCAAATATCTCTAGGAGGTTTCCACATGATTTCTTCACTCCCATATCTGTTTTTCTGGACCTTCTGTGCAGACCTCAATTACTCATTCATTGGTTCAATAGAATTCCATTTCAGTTTTGTTGTTTTTCCCCTTTGGGAGTTATTTCTTTTCCAGACAGTGGTTTGCCTTAGAGCTGAACAAAAACATGAAGTTTTTATGGATTTTATTTGAAAATCATGTTAGAGTCAAAATTTTTAAAGTGAAGCCGTAATTATTACAAAGAATGTAAACTATCATGTATACCTGAATTTAAAAGAGCCAAAAAACAAGAGACATGAGCAGTATTCATAGTTGTAAGCTTCTTTTTTAGTCAACATTCTTTGCAAAGTTCTTTCACTTAGCTTTCCTCAAGATCATATATTTAGTGTTTCCTTTGATGAAATCCTTGGTTTTCTTTTTTTTTTCCAAAACAGGATATACATATCTTTGAGCAACCTGATGTGGTGGGAGGTGTCCCTGCCCATGGCAGGGGGGTTGGAATTAGATGGTCTTTAAGGTCCCTTCCAACCCAAACCATTCTGTGATTCTATGACCTCTACCAGACAATGGCAATCTCTATTATATCAAACCTACATGTATAAACATCCACTAGCCCCTTTGTGTAGTGCTGCAAACTGTTCAGAGTGGCCATTCTTCTGAAGAGGCTGGTACTTCTGCTGGTACCTTCACTTTTTTTTCCTCTGAGTCCAAAGCCACGCTTTCATGGTAAGATCAATAGGCAGAACACTATTTAGGGTCCAGTTCTCACAGATGCTCTTTGGTACTTCCTGATTCCAGAAGAAAGCAATCATCCTATCCATAGCATGTCAACAGTTTTCGCAACAGAAGAGAAACATGCAAGTTTAAAATATGTTAATGATAATCCTTCATTCTGGTTAGTGAAGCACCCTTTAAAAATGTCAACACAAGATGGCAGTAAACAAGTGTAAAACATTTCATATAAACAGCAGAGGAAATGACACGATGGATAATAGTACCATAAAAAACTTCAGCAGAAGTAGCTGCCAGATGAACCTATCTGAACAGTTAGTTAACATTTATGTGAGATCTTAGTCTTGTTCAGCTAAGAAATTAATTTTATTAATTGATTCTTTGTTGTATTGATTAAATATTTTGATTGTTGAAGCTGCAGTTGGCAATTCTAGTATAAAGAAAACCTTGCCCACGTGGTCAGCCTTTACAGATTCTGCATGTTCATTTCTGCTTTCATTTTTAGTTTTCAAAGCTGACACATAGTTACGAAAAGCTACGGTTACACCAGTTAAAACAAAAAGATCTTCAAAGTAGAGGAAAATGTGAGGAAAGCCTAGAGACACCATTTGAATTGAGTAACTTAAGCAAGAAATTGGAGGTAAGAATACTTTGTCATTATATTCTACTTTTAATATCCATTTAGAAATAATTTGTGGATTTAAGTCAAAACTTTAAATTTCTGCTTATTCTACAAAAATTATAAAATTGTCTTCAACTGGCAAGAGAAGGTGCGTAGTTTGATATCCAGGTTTTGTTCCCTCACTCAACTTTTAGTAATGTTTTTAGTAGCTTTAAGAGGTAATAGACAGAATTTGCTTCATAAATGTATCTACAGATAAATTTTACTTCCTTCCTGATTAATATATTTAAACTGAATAGTATCCATTGAGGCATCAGAGATTTCACATATGCAGGATATTGTCACATGATACCTACCATTAATTTAGGTTTATAGACTTCAGGACAACTTTGATTGTGTAGGACTAGATAGAAAATGGATTTAGGTTTGAAAAATTGCTTGTTATACACATATCTTGTCAGCACCTATATGCCTGAGGCAATCCACAGCCTAGGTCTCAGTATCTGATTCTCCTAGGTCACACATTAGGAAGCATAAGGCACTGAAAAATACAGTCCACAGAATCCAATATACTGAGTGGGGGACTAGATAACGTGTGATGCTGAGGATAGGATTCAGTTATATTTCCTATCCATCCAGACACAGAAGGGATTTTAGCTGACTTATTCATGGATACCAGAAGATGCTGATCTCTGATCAGAATTCCCAGCCTTGACTTGTCATAGTTTGCGGTTACTTTGTGACCTGTGGAATAATCAAATATTTACTGGGCCAACAGGAGAATTAGCTAGCACAGAGAAATGGCATGTATAGACTCTGCCTCTATACGGTGGCTTCTTAAATACTGATGGGTCCATTCACTGGCTCAGAAACTTGGATCCAGTCTCACCTCTGATAACTGAGCAATCTAATCTCTAGCTGTACTCATTTTCCTTTCTTCTTCCTTGCTTATCTAATAGATTTTCTAGAATCCTATGCAAAGTGAAACTTCAAAAGGAGGAATTCCAGAGCTTGATGAAAATTAATATATAGTTTATTATGTAGAAAAATAACTTGGGAAGACTCTGTTTCAGATTCTGTTTGGAGAGATTTTGGAAGATTATTAAACCAAGTCTCCCCCATATTAGGAGAACAGTCTAACCACTAGTCTCATGTAGCATAGAAGGATAAGGAAAAAAAATAAAAATTCTCTGGCTATCCTATGCAGAGAGCATGATAAAGTACTGTGTGCTTCAAGCATTTACTACGCTGTGTCCTGTAGGGAAAGTAAGCAGATGAAACTAGTGGAAACTAAGCATGAGCTAGTTACCTAGCTGTTAAGCATTGTGAAGACGTAGAGGCTCATGATTTAGATTTATGTAAATTTATGCTGTAGATAGTATAAATAGTTAGAAAACTTCTCAATCAAAAAAATTAAGATCTAATAGATTTTAAGTACTTTCATAATACTTAAGCTGCAATTAAGCAGAATTTTAGGATGTATATTTTGAATTTGCCTATCTTCTCTGTTACGCTGTAGGATATAGGACACATAAATGTTGATGTCTCTTCCACATGGAAGAGTCCTTGTCATCAGAAAAGCTGCTAGGCCTTGGACTTCAGCATAGCTGCCAACACGTGCTACTACAAGAATAATAAATGGGTTATACATCCATTGTTGACTAAATATATCGCTACTGTGAAACTGTCTGATCCAGCTAATTTGAGAATGACCTTATTCAAGATTGAAATGTGAAAATAATGTAACACAATGCTATCATTTGATTAATTGTGCAGTATGAAAAATGAGTGCTTGGAATATATACAGCAAATTCTAGTATTCAGGAAATAATTACGGTGCTGAAAATCTACTAAGCTCAGCAGTGCTTTAGTAAGGCCTTGAATCTGCAGTCCTCATTTAGTAGTCTGAAAGTCCTTTTGTATCACGTTTTGCTAAAAGGGGAAGATTTTAGTTGGTTTAAAATACCAAAGCAGATATTAGGAAAGCTAAGACTTGTATTAATGTATGTTAGCAAGCATTTGATTTAATTTCACTTGCAAAGAAATTCTTATTTTTTAAAATTCAAGGAATATGCCAATTTAGGCATAATTATAAAAACTCATCTACCTTTTTGGGACCAACAATTCCATTGTGAAAAAGGAAATTTTTATAAAAGCATATTAAACAGTATACTTTTATTTTGGTAATTCTTCATGCAAAGAAAAAGAGCAACAACTTTAGTAATTCTGGAGTTCTACTTGTTTGGTACAATACTGCCTTAAAGATCAGTCATGAACATACAAGGTCTGGTACGATATAAAAGGAAATTCAAATACAGTATAAATAGGAATGTAAATACAAATACAAGACCTGTTATACTAGAGCTTGTTAAACAAGTTTTTATTTAAACTAGGTGAACTTAGGTGAAAAATTCTGAACCTGAAGCAGCAATTGAAAAGAGAGCAAGAAGTAAAAATTATTCACTGTAGTTGTTTTCCCCCTTGTTCAAGAAAAAGAACAAAAAAGAAGGCACTCAAAACGTTTGTCTGAATATTAATATTAATCCATGCTGATTACTCTACTTTACTTCAAACTCACAGGAACTACCCTGCAATAAAATTGGTTGTTTACAGTCACAACTCTAAGGTCTACCCTAATTTTAAGTGACTTGAAATATTTTGAATATTTGAATATTTCTATTCAATGATTATGTTTACCACTGAAGTTTTTCAGATTAACAGCCCTTAAGACTATTTTTTCTGGTGACGGTGGCTGGTGGCTGGATGGCTTTTTATATGACTGTTCTTTTCATCTTCTTTATGAAATTCTGGAAAGACTATGTATTAACTATAAAACTGTATTTTTCTTAGAACCATACAAATTACAAAATTATTTAGATTAAGGAAAAGAAGTAATTCTTCCTCTATTCAGTAACCTTGTTTTGCTGTCTTTCAGGAATTTAAAGCAAAATCAAGAGAATGGGATAAGAAAGGGACAATCTGCCAAAATCATCTCATTTATTTAGATGCTCAGCAAAAATTATTGTCTGAGAAATGTAATTTATTTCAGGTAAAATAAGAAGCTTTAGAAGGAAGATGAGAATTAAATGAGCAGTTAGTTCAGCTAGTATTATTTACAACTTATTTTTAAAAATTTAAATGTACTACTAAGCTTACAGTATCAAAAATTAATATGGATACATTGTTTTAAGGCAAATCCATACCAAAAGATTTATTGATTCATACAATTATTTTTTTCCTCATTTAATGTGAATAAATATCATGATGAAAAGTAGAATATTTCTGATAAAGATAACTGCAAAATGCAATGTTTTTTTACTTTTTTAAGTATACTCTGAGCATACTTTTATCTTCTATGCTATCTATTAATATGCAATTAATTGCAATGACAAGTTATTGATAAGTATCTTACAAAGTAAGCAGTACATGCCACTCCTATGTTGGCTGGAAATATAAACTTCCCTCTAATCTAAGGTATCCCTTACTTTTTGAAGATCATAAATAAACAGTATAATTTATACAGAAATTTGAATTCCTATGTGCTGTTCCAAAATCACACTTGGAAATGTTTGTTGGATCACTTATCCCTTTTTGATCATATTTTTCAGCTTTCAAGTTACCGTTCAAGTTACCATGGCTGGCTTTGTGATCCTTTCTAACTTGCCAATTTATTACCTTTTTTTTTTTTTTTTTTACATTGCCTATTGATCTAGCATTTTTTTTTTTTTTTTAAATTCCTTCCATTCCAGAATGAAATATTGATTTCATGCTTTCTTGATAACATATCCTGCTCTGAAAAAAAAATCAAGAAATAACTAAAAAAATAATAGGTCTACAAGACAGCTCAATAATGAAGTACAGGGAAGCCAATTACGTTGCTGACTGGTAATCCTCTTTTCCACTGGGACTAAGTTCATTGGATCTTAATCTAGTGAAACACTTTCTTAATGATTCATATGAGACTCTTTACCCATATCCAGCATTTCCAAGGATGACAGTTACATTTCATTTACAGATGCTGAAAGCACTATATTGCAATTATTGAACTTTCATACAAAGGTGTGAAAAAAAAGCAAGGCTTTGACTAGACAAATCTACTGACTGATGTATGTGGAGGTGATTATATAATTAGACGAGTCAAAGTAGATTACACAAGATGATCTTTCTTTCTTTCGAGGTTCACATGACTGTCATCAGTGAACTTTCTTTGAAGACAGATTTCATTGTAACTGCAATAGCACACTGGCTAGTTTATTAATTACAAAGCTGATGGAGTGTTACAAAAGCATTAATTTGTCCTGTGTCTTTGCCCCAAATTCCTTTTCTGTGAGTTTTTGATTTCCAGATGGAGACGTGCCCTTTTTTTCACAGGATTCTTTGACATTATGGTATGTCAAACTCCATAATTTAGATTTCAGGGGACCTTAATTTATTATCTGTATAAATTAAACTTACCTGCCAATTTCTTTAGGCTTTTTATTTAATACGCAGCCAGTGGCCACTTCTACTTATGTGTTCAGCCAACACAAATTATGAGAACATAGTGAAATCAAAAGAGTCAAAAGAATGCCTTTTTGCAGTCCCAAATACAGTATTTGTAGCATGACTGCTTATGTTTAATGTAAATCTTCTTGCTCAACTTGATCTCTGCACTTGATATATGTTTTGTAGGTTTTATTTTGTTGTCATTTTTCAGCTAATTCTCAGTCTTCTGAAAGAGTACTGCTACTGTGTCCCAGTAGGAGTATCCATATGGATTTTTTAAACAGTTACTATAGGTATTTTGGTTCTTCACAATGCCCATGAATTCACAAATACCACCAATAGCAATTTTCTAAAGTTTTGTTTTTAGGACTCTTTAATCAGTACAAGAAACTGAATGGAGTTTGTGACTGCTTCTAGAGATGCCGAATGTGCAAATGATTTTTGCACAAGATTAACGATAATGATATCAAGGGAGTACAGTTACTGTAGTAACGGAGCTGTTTATACATAAACTATGTAATACTAGCCTTCTAGTCTAAAGTTAATTCTGATCCTGAGGCACATACACACAATTCCTACTGAGTTCATTGTATCAAAGAGCAACATTTCTCCCCCCAAAATGTTATAGTTAACTGCTTTGAGTTAGATCATCGTAATCACCCTTTTACATTTAGGGCTACTATTAAGTGCTAGGAAAAAAACACAACAGAGGAGAAAAATCCTTGAAAAGTCTGTAACCTTGTAAGTGTCTGAAATATTCTCACTGAAGGTAAGGAACTTGAGGCTCGAGGAAGATAATATCATTTCGAGAAGTAATGCAAACTGTTCTATTAATGACATCTTTTCTAAGAAAAACCTGGTGAAGAAAATGAAAATAGCTTTGTGATTTTAGTAGTAATGGTTTGACCATAGCAATATAGATGTAATTATTTAATTTCATTAAAAGAGTTTTACTGTTTTATAGAAGCAGACCAAGAGTTATCAATTCCAGATAAGCAATAAGAAACAGAATCAAGAAGAGGTAATTACATATGGCCATCCTGCAAGTGAAAAGGATGAGTTAATTACTGAAAAGCTAAAGGCAGCTGTGAATGAAATAGCAATACACAGGAACAGACTACAAGAGGAAAATCTGAAACTCCAGGAGGATCTAAAAATGTTCCAAAAACAGTGCCAGGTAATGATAGTTTTTCTTTTCTATAACTACTGTGGTATAAATGTTGGAGCATTAATTACTTACAGGTATACTTTCAAAAGTGGTACTGGCATGCCTATATAAAATATCTATACAAGCATCGTATATAAATTTTTTGCAGGAGCACAGAATGAGCTGTGAACAGTAAATTTTTATTGAGTAATACATGAAAACAAAAATGTTTGATATACAGTAGCACATTTTATTCATATCTGTTTATCTAGGTTTTTATAGCTTTCCTATCCCTGTAGCAGACGGAGAGTGAAGTGTTTACTTCACTTGGTTCCTTGTATAAAAATTACTTCTGTAAAATTTCTTTATCTTGTTACCTCTTTTTGTACAAACTGTCCTACTAAACTGACTATACCTACTAAATATTTATATTCAAAAGCCTATGCTATACTTTATTGTTGTAAGAATATTTTTCAGTGCAATGAATTTCTAAGTTGCCAACCACGTGAAGACCCATCAGTTTTTATCTTAGCCTACTGCTTTTTTGCAGACGATATATGAAGACAGCTATTTGGGCCTCTTCTTTTGTTCATAATCTATGAATTTTGACAAGATTGAGATAATACAAGATCTCTTCAGACTTTTTATTAGTGAAGTTTGAAACAGATCTGGAATAAGATTCTCATTTCCATATTTTTCTGGTAACATACCCCTGCTTATTTATTTAAGCACTTCAATATTCACTAATATATAGAGAGAACTGTAGTGACTTTAACTCTTTCTCTTGAAAGATAATCTATTTCTCTTAATAGACAACCTTGCTGAATTTTAACTTCAGTTGCAATATACAGTAATTAACATATACGTGCTGGAGATTATTTTCAGGTGTTGTCAGAACAACCAAGTTTTGTACACATGATGTTTATACATTTAATTCACACATTAGTTCCCTGAGTCATTTGCTTGCATGCAAGTTATCGGTATGCAAGCAAAAAAATCTGAGGCCTGTTAAAAAGGTTCCAATTAATAGTAGCAGGATTAGATATATTTAGAGTGGAACAAAACATGGAGATTGGAGCAGGTGGGCAGATGTTGTAGACAGTACATGGCGTCATGCTGTAGCCTTCTTAAAGAAAATCTCCAAGCAAGAGGATTTTTGGAATTGTGTGAACAGAATGTGGAGAGATTTAATTGGAAGTGGAGCTAGATACATGTAACACTATTGGCTAAAGAGCAGAAAGCTGCAGAATAACTGTGGTCTTCTTGTGAGATAATTGCTGTGTTAGTGAGAAAAGCTGCATTTGCCAACAGCTGCAGAAGAGGACATTGATGTAAGTCAATATATGGTGAAAATAATGTCACTATGAGCTAAGTGCTAACAGCTAAGAGAAAATATTCTTTTTAGGAATGTCTGCATGAGAAATAAGAAAGTGCAGGGTCTGCCGTCAGCCAGGAGTAAGCAGGTTTGTGTGAAGGAATGCTGGGTGGAGGGTGAGGATAGTTGGACCTGATGTGGATGAAATTCGGAGGAGTAGATGGGCATCTTGGTGGGGAGAAGGCTGGTTGCAATGCCTCACGTCTTCCATGCCTGCAACTATTTCATTTGTGCTTCTGCCTATTTCTCTCATACTACTGAATAGCAAGAAAGAAGTGATAAAGTGAACTGTATGCAAGACCAGTTTACCTGCTCTAGAGAAAAAAACAAACTTAAGACTATTCAAACCGAGACTGCAGAGTATTTCCTAACCAGATGAACTGTCTGATAAACTTGATTGCAGCCATGCGTGAGAGGCAGCTTGAGAGCATCACACGAAACTCTCAGAAAACCTGCATTAAGTCAGTGGACGCTAATTTATATAGAAATATAGCATATGATTGTATTAGAAAGGTTGAACAGTGTTGAGTACAATTAGAACAGGAACTGATCTCTAAAGTTTTGAGACTTCCTTTTGATATCAAACATGGCAATCTAGTTAAAGCGACATGTTCACAGAGGAAAAGAGAACATTTGGTATTTTTTTCAACTTGAAACAGTCTCTGAAGATGTAATACTTCACTGGATGTTTTCTAAACAAAACCTTATCTTTTCTTGTTCAAAATTAATTTTCGTTTTGTTTTTTTAACAAAATGCAATAGATATTTCTGAAAATAATAAATTATAAGTATCTATTTTTATATAAGTATCTATTAATAGTATCTACTTTTATATGAGTATCTCTTGGGTGACGGAGCATTGGAACAGACTGCCTAGGGAGGTTGTGGAGTCTCCTTCTCTGGAGATATTCAAGGCCCATCTGGACGCCTACCTGAGCAGCCTGCTCTGAGGAACCTGCTTTGGCAGAGGGGTTGGACCTGATGATCTTTCGAGTCTCTTCCAACCCCTACAGTTCTGTGATTCTGTGATCTAATTGACTTTTTTGAAGTGATATGTGAAACTCTTGACCTGAGATTCTGTTTCAATTATTATTGCTGCTACTGCTGTGGCTGCTGTTATTCCTGGTACTATTGTAATTCATAGAAGAAAATACAATTTAAGTAAATATGCCTGTTGAATGCAGCCTGCCACAGATGCTTCAACTTCCACCACACAGTTGTGCAGCATTTCCCTTATCCACCACACAATCGAATCAGAGGTGTACACACACACACACCCTAAAAAATAATATATTATAAACTAATTGTGGCTGTCTCATAAATGTTAAAGCCATTAAGCTGATCATAAGGAAGTTTCTGCAGAGAATTTTAACAATTTATTACACTTTATTTCACTAAAAATATGGCCACACTTCTATTTCTGAGTTCAAAAGCTCTCTCAGCCTTCATTTAACAAAGAATATAATGACTACATCTGTATTTGCAGCCCCTAAAAAAAAAAATTAAAAAACAAAAAAGTTTCATATCTGTCTTCAGCAGCCCTTTCAGCCACAGGAAAACCACAGGCTTCTTGGAAGGAAGGTCATTCTAATATGAGGCTCTAAGGGAAATAAACCTTTGAAGTTCCTTGCTTGTGGAGTCATTTCTGTATTTCACTTTTTAAAGTTGTCTTTTGAACGTTTAAAAGCCTTATTTTTTCTTTTAAACATGGAAACTATATTAAAATGAAGAAATTATGAGAAATATTTGTTTTTAGTGTAACAGTTTTAAAGGCAAAGGATCAGCATGCTTGGAAAATCCTTTTATCTGGAACATGCTTTTGGATCTTGGGTGAGAGGAAATAAATGTTCTCTGAACATTTCTATTATTATTACAAGAATCTGATTACTGCTGCAACTTTTATTATTTGGCAGTTGTAGTTCCAATTTCTTATCTTTAGTATGATCTTAGTATACTTTTTGGTAATTGCTATAGGAGCTCAGATTTTATGATGTCAAATATAACGTGACATACAACTTGCTGATAGAATATCAGTCAGAAGTGAAAGGTAAATTAGAGACAAGATTTGTGGAGTCCCTAAGGAAAATATTTTATGATTGTGTGAAAATTTGGTGATATTCATCTGCCCAGGCAATTACCAACATGGAGACAGAATTGTTTTGGAGATGATTGAACACACACGATATACATACTTATACACATGTACATAAGTCCAAAGGTATCTGCTCCAAGCTTCCAGGCAATGTTTAATGAAGATGTGCACCTAACTCTGCCTTTCTATAGCTTTGTAGTTTCATGCTTTTAAATTTGGAAACGCTGTTACCAAAACGCAACATAAAAGTTACTTACGGCACTAATTCTTACATATGAAGCATGTTCAAGGGTGTAGAAGCTGTTCAATCAAGCAAACTCTGCATTTTAGATGTATTTTGTGTGATAAAGAGCTTCTAAGTGGTGTCTCCTATGATAACTTCAGAGACATGTATCAGAACATTGCAAGAGCTAAAGAATATTCGGTATCTGTTTTTTAGATGGCATTTCTGGAGAAAGTAGCTGATGTGGAAGCAATACCTTCTTCAGAAATAAAGCTAAGAATATAAGTATATATATCCTTTCATACACATTGCTCAGGTGTCAGAAGTGATGCAAAATACAGCATTTTGAGCTACTACTCTCTCGTTTTATTTGGCTATTTGTGTATTTGTTTTCTTCTTTAGAACATGGAGGCCAGCTTTTCAGAAATGAAAAAAGAGCTGCAGTCACGCGATGCTCTTTGGAGAAGGATACATCTGGAATGCCAACAATTGCATACAGAATTATTGAAAATCAGAGAAATGCAGGAAATTCAAATAAAGTATGTGTGCTAAAGACAATGTTTAAAATAACAAGTACTACTAAGCTAATCTTTTTTTTTTTACTTCTGATTTAAATCAAGTCTGTTGAAAAAGATAGTTGGGATTCAAGTGTCAGACTTTTAAACAATTTTTGAATGAACATTTTCATACATGACAAGATTAAAGGCAGTAGGTGCACCCTCTGTTAAAAGGCCTTTATGTTGCATAGATCTTTGCAAGTCAATGTATTTAACCTATTTTATTTATATGCTTTAAGTGCCTCTCTATTTCTTGGCATTAAACACTTTGGAAGCAGAGCGATTATGATTCTCCCTAACCTTCTATGAGTAAAATGTTCATCTTGTTATGGTTTATCTAATCTACCATAACTGTCAAAGAACACATGAAATACTAATCAACAAGAGATTTCAGGATTCTTTCTGCACAGACTTCCCTTTTCTTAATCTCTAGAAATCTCTCAAGATCCAACCTTTTTTAGGCCAAATCTCGTGGTGTTTTTTTTTTTTTTTTTCATCCCCAAACAAGTTCCCAGTTTTACCCTGGGAAGAAGATTTTTAAGTGAAAGATTATTGCACATTCTGCTTATTTCATATTTTTTGTTTTGTTTTGTTTTGTTTTTTTCATTTCTTATTTAAAGACATCAGTCATCTTCTGAACAAATTACTGAGCAACCAGAAAATAAAAATTCAGACTTATTACTACTGGCACAAGGTCCAGAAAGCCAACAAGAAGTGCTAAACAAGGTACGTCATACTGTTAAGTATTTCCAGGTCTCACACTGCAGTCTAGGATTTAAAAAAAAAAAAAAAAGGAGAGAGAGAGATCAAAGTAGTGAGCTTGGACATGTAAAAAAGAGAGCAGAAGGATTAATTGAGGGTATAGGAGAGTATGGAGTTTTCATATATGGTTGCATTCCTGGAGGTAATTGTATAGCTGTGCAATTGGTATTCTGACTCTGTGTACTAACAACTGAGGTTGCTACCTCGTGAAAGTAATGGAAAAGCCCAAGCCTAAATATTACTGTGATTAGGTAATACCTTGCAAGTAATAAGTCCTCCAAGGCTATGGGTAGTTAATAGGCTGTAGGAGGTAAGTAGCAGTTTGTAGGTGGTCTCAGACATGAGAATAACAGATCAACCAGTAAAATCACTATGGCTGGTACCCACACAAAGCTACTTTATCAGTCATCTGCTGCACAATCCAGGGCAGTGCTTCTTTCTTTGAGTTTTGCATTGTATTGCATTGCACGTTTCAGAACTGCTGTGTGCAAGCAGTTGTGGCATGGCATTGTGGAATGACACATGGCTTGGCAGGTTAACACTTTGAGGAAGAGGGTGCCTGGAACTCCCCTTACAGACGCGCTGTGTTTTTTGCTGAGTAGCAATGTAAGCATGAACATCTGGAATTGGATGCAGCTGACTTGGATGCTGCAGCAATTTTGGCATGATAATCATGCTCTAGCTGTCAGATTTTTTGCATCTATATCTATTTGTTTACAATTCTAGTATTTCTGTGTAGTTTGCATAAATAAATATGAAATGCCATCTGTTACTGATTGTGTACAGTACTGTGAAGAATTATTAAAATGCATTCGAAGGTATTTTTGCTGTTTTTAATAGTAATGTTTCTTACATATTACGAAAATCTATCAGTACTACAGTTTTGGTTATTAGTTGAAAGATTATGAAAACAATCTTTGTGTTGATTCTTTGGAGAACCCTTTACATGGGAGATAATGGAGAAAGCTTGACCTTAAATTTTATATATAACAGCAGAAAAATTCTCATAAAGTGGTTTACCATATATATTCTTCTATTTCTATCATAGTTTCTCATTAAGAGGTCTCTAGATTGATTTATTTATATTGCTCTGGAGTTAATTTTGGTTTAAGACATGTTTAATGCAGCCTAAAATAACTTTGGAGCGTTATAAATAAATCATACTTAGGTTTATTGAAAAGATATTTCCTTGGATTTTCTTTGTCATAATTTCCAATTCTTGAAATTAACATTATTATTATTGCATTCCTTTACAATTTTAATATAAATAATTTATATTTTGTTCATTTCTAATACTAAATTAGCAAATGAGAAGGGTTAAAAAAGACATAAAAATAAATAAGACTGTGCACTGCCTCATGAAGACATTTTATTATAAAATCTCAAAAATGTCTGACTTGGTTAGAAGAGTTGGTGTCTTGGAAGCAGACCGTAAAAAAGTCAGTAGTATGTGGTTAGTGATTCAGTCATATTTACTGCACAACATTTTTTCTTATTGAAACGTATTTGCTACAGATAAGAAACCATCTTTATCGAGAGGAGCAGTCCCATTGCTCTGAGCAGGAAAGAACAAGGACAGAAATCTCTGACCTGACAGAAGAGCTTCATCAGAAGGAGATCACTATAGCAACTATCATGGAGAAAGCTAGTCTTCTGGAAAGACAGTTAAAAATGGAGTTACAGATAAAAGACAAATTGTTAGCAAAACAACAGGTATGCAAGCAGGCAAAACCAGCCTAGGCCATTTTACTCCACACTATTGATGATGACATACATTATCTGGTAAAAAAGACATTACTTTTCTTTCTGTAGTTTTCATCTCCATCAGCAGTGACGTAGTAGTGTTTATTAAATAGTACAGCCAAATATTATAGCAGCCAAATTGATACTGGAACAATAAAGCACCACTAAATGTCAACTGTACATCTAAATTGCAGATCACCCTGACCATCAATTGCAGTCACCATTTTAATATGCAAAAGATCTCAACAAATTTTTTGTTGTTATTGTATGTGCTTTATCATTGGAATCATTTATTAGATTATCTAGAACATTTCCTAATTTTTAAGCCTTTTTTAAAAAAAAAAAAGCTTTGTAAAGAATGTTACAAGTATGCTCAGAAAAGCATGGCAATTTGAAAGCTGAAAACTGTAAAATACTGATGTTTTTAAATGGTAGTAGTAGACTCAGTAGACTGAGTCTATCAGTAGACTGTCATAATACTTTACTTTTGACAATAGGAAAGTTAGTGTTTGGGAAAATGTGACACTGCTGCTGTGTGGCACTATTTACTGGGCCATATGTTAGATGGTATCATTAAGAGTGAATGTGGTTCCTAGGCTTCATGACTAAGGTTTCAAGCAGTTTCAGTGGTCTGCAAGGTCTGTCCTTCTTGGTATTTTGTAACTGTATGTCTACTCCCTTGTTTTCATAACTGATTACTTCTTTCAAAAAGGTAAATAAAACTGGTAGCAGATCATTTGTATGCCTTTCATAGATAGCTGAATATTTCTTTCTGGTTTAGTACTGATGTATTTAAAAAAAAAAAAACAAAAAAACTGTATCTCATAGATAGGTTCATAATTACTTATGTATACTTTGCAAAATTTAACTTATCATACCTATAGTCAATATTTTTTCAAGTTAACAGTAATATTCATATGTCTAAGAACTTAATCTTTTCCTAGGTGTTGGATTTCAACTACAAAGTTGTCAAATCTGAAAACACGCATCTAAAAGAGATGATAGAAAATCAGGAGTGCAAAAGTTGCATGGTAATTCTTGCTTTTTTAATTTAAGCAATATGAAGAGCAATTACTTATACTTACTGTAAATGGAGATTGAGATCATGGCAAATTTAGAAATTTCTGGCTTGTGTAAAATAAATAAAAATAAACTGTGTGACATAATCAAAGACAGGTGGTATTCATGCAGAGCCTAAAGATGGGTATAGCTAGGAATAATTTTAACCTTAATTGTAGTAAGCTAGAAGCAAACAAGACTTTTCAGTTATTTTGTCTAGATACTGAATTCTTGGAGCCTATTTTTTGTAACTGACCACTTATCACAGCTGTTTTTAAACAGTTGTCATTTTCACAGATACAAAAATATGTCCGTTTTTACTGTTTTCCCCTTTTGTTGATCTGGCATTTAAATAATGGTGTAAAAAACCTGACACAACACTTTCCCCCACCCAGCTTATTTTCAGAGTTTAGTAATTATTTCTCTTCAAACAGGGAATATTTAAAGTTTAATTCATAAAAATGTGACAATATAATGTGGAATTACAGTTTATACAGATGTAATAAACATTTCATACACTGTGTTCTACAAAGAGCTTTAAAACCTTCCCTCCTTACAGAATATCTGCAGTTATTGTGTGTGTCACTAGAAAAACACCAAAATGCAGTTTGTAAATACTGCTGTAAATACGTCTTTGGGGGATTCATAGCCTGGTAATTGTCTGACTGTAAACTGGCAAATGTCACCTTTTCCATACCCTTAAAATGGCATATCAGGACGTATTATTTATACATCCATATATAATGTTACAGATATGTGTGTGTATATATAGCTGTGTCAGCTCAGTTGTGGGCTTCATGCCATTATAACTGCACTAGAGCTGGTTCTAGAGCTATCAGTTTTAGGGTGACTTAGCAGCCACCTTTGTCTCTTGTGCCTCACCTCTCTAGATGCGAGACATAGCTGAGCCCCTGCCTCCATCCTTGGACAAAATGTCATTTTTTTTAAATACTTTCTGGCACTTCTGTGGCAACTTGGCTCATAATTTTGTCATAAAACTAGCCGAGCAAGGCAAGGTTTATAGGAAGAGATAACATTAGACCAATTAATCCAAAAAATAGGCAAGCTTTCAGGTGCAGGAACCCTAGCTGTGCTATCAATGTGCTAAAAACAAATCTTTAATACTCATGGATTACTGGGTTCCAAAAGAATAAATTAAACTGGAAATATATGAAAGCACTTCATAATAAAGTGTATGGGATTTTAGCCTTTTGTGTACGATCTGAGAAGTCTTGAGATGATTTTCTGTTGGTGACAGCTTGCTGCTATTGCTAGTCAACCATCAGAGCTAATCTTTATCTTCCACTCTTGGCATCCTAGTGGATGGGCCTCTTCAGCCCCTGGATGCAGTGCACACCTTGTTTGCACTTCCATTATTTTGACTTGTGTACTCTGTGGGTTTACCCAACTAAGAAGCAGGATTTAGTAACACGGGTGGAGACCGCTGTGATAACGTGGCTCTACTGCTTCTGAAGCTGAAGGTGACTGTCTATCAACACAGATATTAAATCGTGCCTGTAGACATACACTGTATCTAGTATAGTAATGAGCTTACATAATTTGTCTTGTTATTTTTGGTGCAGTCATTACTGGAGGGAGCAATGCAGTCTATAGCTATAGCTGTTATGGTTGCTTTTATGTCATAAGTTTTACAATGCTAGTGATGATGAATTTACAACAATAACATTTTGAATGCACTGTTCGTTGAGAAATTTTAATTTGTTTTATTGTGTTATAGAGGCTGTAATCCTTTCCCATTTATCTACAGTGTTGTTTTTTTCTGGAGGCAATTCTCTTGGTTTGCTATAAGTGCTGCATGATTATATGTGGTAGCTAGGTCTTTCTTTAGCATAGAACATTGTTTTGTGTTTGCTTGTTGAAAATACTAACACCCATTTATTGTGGAAAATATGCCTATTTAGTGATGGCTTTATCTCCTTTCACAGACTATAGATTTATCTAACAAAGAACATGGAAATTTCACAGCTTCCATTCACAAACTGGAACATGAGAATGTAAGATTACAGAATAGTCTTGTTAAACTACAAAATGACACAGAAACATCAATACTGGGTGGCATGGATATAAATGGAGAAACAGAGCACAGTTACCAAGCCGGTTCAAAGATGCAGGAAAAGGAAGAGAGGTAATATTTAGATTGTACTTATATATGAAACTTTCTATTAACTTCCTGGAAGTATGTAATTGGACCCAACTTGTAAGGATTTTTTTTTTTTTTTTTCATTCAGAACTCCCACCAACCTAAATATCAGACTCAGTAAAGTTTTCATACATTTTCATGGCTAACTGAATTTGGCAATAAATGAAGTCTCAGAAATGTTTGCCTATTTTAATATTTTTCATGTGAAATAGTTTTAAAACATTTTTTACGCTGCTTAAGTTATTCTTAGCTCCAGGTTTTGCAAAACAGGACAGAATGAATTTTTACTGCCAAATAAAAACAAGACAAGGAAAGGATATACAAACCAACATGAGAGGTAAACTGCTCCACAGGAGGTTATCTTAATAAGCAGTTTGAACTACAGCTCCTGCTGAAAAGCTTTGTGTCCATTTGTTGGAAGCTTCATTAAATGTATTTTAATGCCTTGTAAAGTTTTGGTGTTCTTGGGTGATCTGTTTTGGTTTTTTTTTTGTTTTGTTTTTTTTTAAAGAAACATAAATTCAGATGCCCTGAATAAATTGTTATCACAGTAAACTTGTTAGGGAAAAGTAATGTGACTTAAGAACACTCAGTCTCACAGAAAACGTATGGCAATGATGTCTTTACTTCTTAATTCCTTGTATTCAGTGAAGCACTGAAGGACCTTCAAATGTGTTATCATCATGGCACTGCAGTAATGAAAAGAAAATTAAACTCTCTGCTAAACAATATTTCACACTACAGGAGATTAAAAATTAATAGAAATCCAAATATTTTGATCATTTATAACAAAGAATTTATGCAATAGCACTAATGTAAAACAGTTCTGTGAAACAAAAGTTTAAATAAAGTAGAGCCAAAATTGTACAGGATAAGATTTCAAAGTCATGCATTCCAGTTTATGGCAAACCATAAAGTGATTTTCTTCTGTATAGTAGAAAGGCATTGCATTATCTGTTGATACAGTCTTGCCTAGACTTTCCTTTTAAATCTGATGTTTAGTGATGGAGGTAGTATTCACGTGGAAATAAATGTATATATGCATATCTGTGTGCATATACAGGGATATATGGAAGCAGCAGCTATGTCTGTTTTGCTACTAAACTTCAAATGATGTTGAAGGCTTTGCTGAATCAAAGATTGACAAATTAAGGTACAGACTGTTGTGCACCTGTAGATCTCATAATTCCACTAAAGATGGGTTGGTGCAATTTTTGCTCATGCTTCCACTCTTCTTAAGTGAGCAAAAATAAGATTTTTCCAATTTTATCAGTAATTACATTTACTGTACATGAGGAACTGTGAAACTTCATACATGTGAATTCAGTGTAAAGAGAGTTATGCAGGTAATTTGCAGGATGTTGATTTCATAACTATTAAAACCCAATGTTAAACCAAAACAGGGAGAGAGAAACCTTCCTCACAACAGAAATCCCAGTCACCCCTACTGAACACAAGTTAAATCACAATTCTAATTAATCTGATGAAAACGGTGTATTGGGCCTGTTTTTCAGGTTCTAAAATGTGTATTTAAGTTCCTAAGTTAAAGGCTTTTTTTTTTTTTTTTTTTTAAATGCATATAGAGATTACAAGAAAGGGCAAATTCCATGTGCAGTGTATGTATACCTCAGCCAGCAGTCTTTTTAAGATTGAGCCCTATGTATACTGTTGGTTCTCTGTTCCCCAGATGGGGAACTACCCCAAGATTTTCTCAGAAAAAGAAAATTGAATTTTCAACCATCAGATGTGAGCACATAAGCCAGGCAATTGATGTTGGTTTGGTTTAACTCTGGGGTATGTTTTATTTTATTGTGAGCATAAACCATGTTATTTCTGTTTTAATTTGCAGTTCTGTTTCCATGGTAATTATGGTACTGGAGAAAGGGCAAAAAGACTTTTTTTTACACAGGAAAAAAAAAAAGAAAGAAAACACAATGTTTGTGCAAGGTGGGGAGGTTGTGTTTTAAATGGTAATTTTCAGAAGCTGTACTTTTTGTTTGTGCATTCAGAAACCTAGAAATATTTGCACAACGGACAAAAATGTCTTTGAGTGTACCCTGTAATATTTTTCTCTCATGATCACTACTAGAATCCTAGGCATGGGCACAGACAGACAGGAGACCTCTAGAGAAAATACAGATAATTGCAGGAAGGTAGGCTGATGATTTAGGAAGAGGCATTTTCTTCTTTCTTTAGGTGTTCAGTGACATCACAAAGTAGCACATGGAGAAGTAGCATCTTTGTGCTAAAGAAGACTGAGGCCACATCCTACCTATAACCACTTCTAATTAATTACTGTTCTCATATATGATAATTGATTTTATTAATATTAAAATAAGCATTCTCTACCCCCAAAGTTTTAATCCCTTGTTCATACTTTGTACACGTACAGTTGGTTTGAATTTTGGCCTGATTGAAGAGGATTTTCTTTGATAAATCCAGTGTGCTTAGCCTACTTCTTCAGAAATTAAAACGAGCACGTGAGTTTTGACACAAAGTTACCACAAACACATACACAAATTAGGTAACTGGCCAAGCCAAAGTGCACTTTTGCACTTTGTGTGGAAAAAGTGAGAGGTAAAGGCTAGGACTGAATGCCTCCTGAGGTAGCTGGAGGTCTCTTAAAGGATGTGTGGACAGTGTCATGTCTGTCAGAAAGAAGTCTTCACCACTCTTTGGACGTCTTACATTCTTAGTCATGCTCACCGCCCTATCAGTTATTGCAGCAGATAAACTGGAAGCAGCAAAAACAATCTCTTCAGGAAAATACTTAGCAGCAGTTTTTTAAAATCAAGTTACCAGTTACACTTGCAAGGTAAAAGCAACAATAATTCCGCAGGCATCCTGGTCTTTAAAGACCTGTTGTTCTCTTTCTCAAGAATAGTTATGTCAAGCAGCACGAGCTGCGTGAGGAGTTTGTTTTGCACCACGGAAGTCGCTGATCTCATGGGGACCTAGCTGATTTTGTGTATACCTGAGTATGGAAAAATCTATTCTCTCTCAAATTCCCTTTGTGAGGACATTGTTCTTTCATTTCTTGTCCCATATGTCTCCATGCCAACAGTGACATTATTTTTGCGAAGTATGTGTATATGTTAAATGCTCTATAACCCCACTAAAAGCATAAGTCATTCAACTGCAGTTACAGTGAATTCGCATTGCCAGTATTGACAAATGATCATTTTTTTTACGAATTTGCAGATATTTGCCTACCTTTACATTTGTACTCAACCTAGAACTCTGTTTTTAGATTTTATTTTGGACTGAACTAGCAGAAATTCAAGCCCCAGCTGTGAAATTTGTCTTGAGTGAAGGCATAGCATCTATATCAAAACACCTAAACGTAGATGGCATGTTTTTCCAAGACAGCAAACAGCCCCAGCAATTTATTGAATACAGTAGGAAGTAGAGCCTTTAAAAAATCAGGTCTTGGTGGTGTTCTTTTCTGGGGTGTGGGGTATGTCTTTTTACTATGTGAAAGCGACCATAAATGTAGGCACGCAAGTCTGAAAATTCTGGTCTTAGTGAGAGGAAAGCTATAAAATAACAGTAATAACTGTTATTAAATACATATAGAACCAGTTCTGGGGAAAAAATGAACACAGATCACATGGAGTTTACTAGGGGTTTTCAGAGGAAATTACTTCCAAAAAGGTCAGAACACAAAATGAAAAAAAAAAAAAATCTGCGATTTTGTCATTCGTTGCCATCTATCTTCAAAGGTGTCAGTTTTTTCACTGTGGCCTTCATACAAACAATAGGCAGAATAGATTTAAAATAGGAGAAAAAATAAATAAATGCATTCTCCTATGCCCAGAAGGGCAGAGTGTATTTATTTTAATGAAAAGCATGGAAGAAAGGAGAAATTTCTGCCCCCAAAAAGATAAACATTTTAGGTCATTTAGAGAACTGGAAGGTTTGGTACATATTTCCAGAGTTTTGTCTTTGAATGCATAATAACAATATCATAGTAATAATAATATTATAGCATCATGCTTATAATTTGCTTTTTTGTAGCATTCGGAGTAACTTAATCGCTACTACTTTATAATCCAAGAAAATATGTTCTTCATCAGGTTTCTGGGTTGTCCTGCACAGCCCATTTATAGAGGATTCAGTCTCACGTTTCAGCCCCAGCATGCCTATGTACAAGCAGGAGCCATTAGGGCTGCACTTACTTAGTGCTTCTCCCAGCACTAAATATTTAAACCGATGTTAGAAAATGATGGTGTGATCTTTCTGCAGACAGCACTGCCCTTTCCCTGTGCTTGGCATATTCTTCCTTTTTTATTAAAAATAAAATCTGTTTTCCTTGGATCTGAGTAGCACTGCATATTCTTAGATATAACAGTAATCACGTTTTAGTGGCAGAGAACTTGATCTTTAAAAGCTTTTATAGCTGCATTTCAAATTAGTAAAGCGTTTTAGGATCTTTTAAACATCTTTCCAGACATCTATCATGTTTAAGTACAGTAGTTACCTCCCAAGAGTGAAATTTCTATTTCATCATAAGCACAGGCCTCCCTACAGTGGCAATTTCTACTATAGCTAGAAATGTTGTCACAGAAATGTAATAAAATCTGAAATAATTGAATTGTCTTTTTTTTGTTTGTTTGTTTCACGTTTTGGTATATAAAGCAAGTAAAGATCCATTTGAAAATTAGACATCTGGGCAAACAAGTCTCAAAATTTTCTGCTCTTTAATCTATGTGATTTCAGAGTTATTCGGTTAACTGTCAGAAGAAGAAATTTCAAATGGGAAGCAAGATTTTGTTGTTGTTGTAGTTAACCATAAAAATTGTTTGCTTCACAGAGCTACAAATGAATGCAAATATATGCTCATACATCCATTCTGATCACTATAAGCAGGATACAAGAGTTATGGAACATCATAATAAAATACTTGAAAATTCAATAAGCTTGAAGATTTCCCTTATTGTTACAAAAGCAAGTTTATGTGTAATTTAAAAAAAATTACTTTAAAGATTTCATCATTTCCTTTATTAATTTCCAGTGCATTTTCTCTTATTAATTTCCAGTGGGTTATCATTAAATCAGTAGCATAATTAGTGTTGCAGTAAAGATTTAGGATCAAAGTTTCCTGTACTATCCTTTTTATTTAACTGATTTAAGCATTTATTCTAAATTCTAGCTATTCGAATATAGTTCTTTAAAGTTATATTAGATCAAAACTGACTAATTATCCAGACCACAAATAATCTCATCTCTCTTCTAATTTGATATTTTATTTCTAGTATTTGTGTGGCTAAGTTCTGTCTATTTCTCATCATACCGAAGCCAGTTTGTGGTTTAGATTGTATCCTGCAAAATTATATGGCAAGGTTACTCAACTGAAATTCCGATGGGAGAGTTTAAATCAGTGTGATTCAAGTTACAGCTGAAGCAGACAAAGAATGCACACTCAGACAATCACAGTAACTTAGGTGGAAAGTTGCTAAATTGCTGCAGCTTGGTAATGCGTAATCTTATGTCCATAACCGGGTGCAGGAAGCACTTTGAACAGTTGAGTAATCAAAGTCAAACAAATGAACAAAAAGCATGGCTTTGCTCTGATAGCTCGGAGTTTCAACTGGTTTTCATATTTTGATTTTATATTTTTATTGCTATTTTAGAACTTCCCAAAATGAAGATGGATGGCACATGAAAGCTCAACAGACTGCTCTGCTCACAGCCAGTGGATGCCACAGAAACCGTAGCCCAACTTCATATGGCCAAGGCAATATCACTGGCTCAAAAAGTGATATCACTTTATCTTATAAACTTGACAGAGGTCATGAAAAGGAACTGGATGATAAATCTCCACCACCACCAGTGGGGTATCCTTTGTGCTTTGGCGGGCTGTTTTCTGAAAAAGGCACAACAGGCGGTTTACTAAGCCATGCTTACGATGCAGAAGAAATCAAATTATCAGTAAGTAACTGTTTTTCTATAACGTAGATATTTTCAGAGCTTCTTTTAGTGGTCCACATCCATCTGTGGACCAAATGCAATCCTGAAGGAACCAAAAATTAGATTATTCCTGTTGTCACTGTTATTTATTCAGTGCTAGCCCAGCAAAACTGTAAATACCTTATCCTAACATAACCACAGTTTTTTTCTGAAGATTAAACATCCCCTACTGGGCCATATCTCTGTACTAGTAACGATGGTGATAATTACCTGCCATTATGTGACTGCGGGAGAGAATTCTACATTTTAGCTCATTGCCTTCTATATTGGGGCACTCTGCTTCATATTGCCTTCTGTAGGGGCACTGCTTTAAGTGTCTTTCCATAATACCTGCAAACTTCTGCCTTAAGTGCTGTTAGACAAATCCGGTTTCCACAGCATTTGATTGATGGATGAAATTAGAGGAATTGCAGCAACTATTTTCTGTGTGTTAGCTATTGTATTTGAAAAGGAACAGAAATGATAACTGCTGTAATCCTTATTTTTCTTGAAATGAAAGAGTAATAGTGCAGCATTCTTTCTTTCAGTCTTCATAGGGTGCAGATTACCAACCTCCATTGACAAGTGGGATAAATCCCACCTTGGCTATGGCAACTTCTTAGGAAAAACTTTCCAGAATTCTTCAACTTCAGCTCTCTCTTTAAATTTGAGCTTTATATTCTTCCTTAGTATCTTTTTTCCATCCTTAGGCAACCACTACAGGCCCCTATTTTGTTTTTTTCCACTAGAAGATTTAGCACTCATTTTCCAGACCTCAAACCACACAACCACACCAACTTTTAATAGAATTTACAGATTATTGAGGAATGGACTGTGGCCATCTCTCTGTCCAACAGTGATGTGTGCATCTTTGTACCCAGAAGATCCTGAACTGTTTGTGCCTGAATCCTATTGAGAGAAAAAAGGGAAGACTAGGTCAGCTTTTAATGGGGAGGACCAGTAGGCAATGTTCTTGCCACATGGCATGTTAATTAGGACAGAAGAGCATCGTGACACCAACAGCCATCTTCAGGCAGGTTGCACTGGTCGTGCCCCAGTTCTGCTGTACGCTTCATAAATGTGCACACATCCTTTCTTGTCAGAGATGTGGCTGCTGGAAGATGCTCCAGAAGCTCCCAGACAACAGCACCACATTATTCACAGATTACCTGCCTGGGAAGCAGGGATTGCAGTGCAGCCTGTGCTCCCAGCAGCTGTGTCCCAGCAGTCAGAGTGAACCAGCTAGCCCTGGGTGTATGACCTCATTTCCATGTTTCCACCTCATAGGAATTTTAAGTGAATGGCTTTTGGTTTCTCATTGGCTTGGAAGTTTTCCTCTTTGAACTGCTAGCAGCAAAAAGAATTGTTTGGACTTTTTCAGGAAAAGTCTGGTAAACACCAGTTCTCATCCTCTCTTCTGTCAGAAGTGTCAGACAGAGATAGCAGGGCACAAAGCTTCTATTTCCAGCCAGCCCAGGGAAAATGCCCATTCTGAGACACTTTTGCAAGCTGCAGGGAAACTATTTCCCAGCTGGCACTCAGGACAGGGTCGGTGCCAAGACAGTTGACTAGATTGTAAGGAAAACATTGCCAGCTGGTGTGTGGGCAAAGTACAGAATGAAATTATTAAGCAAGAGATGTTTCTCAAGCATAGTCTAAGCCCAAAGGAGAGGGATCAAAGCAGGTAGGAGTTCAGAAGATCAATAAAATCAAATCATCATTTATATACATACATATTTATTCAAGAAGATTATTGGCAGGTTCAGAATTGTCTATTTCTATATAATTTCTCTATATTAGCTGGAGCAAGCAGTTATGTACACTGTGCTTTCCAACCTGGATCTTTATTTGTGACTTTTAGTCATGAATACTTTGTCATGTTTCCCTTCAGGTGATGGACACACATCACGTGCTCTTGCTTTCAAGACTTAGTAGAACAGGAAAGACTTAGGTTGTAGCAAGGAAAATTTAAATTAGACATTAGGAAACTTTCTAACTTTAAGGACGGGAAATGACTTAATAAATAAATTGCAGTGGATAGTTGTGGAAATTCTAGCACTGGACATTATTAGGAATGATTTTGACAGTCTTGATCCTACCCAGAGGCACACAGTGGTCCATGCCTTTTAAGTAATACTGTTACCTACTTGCTAAGGTATTTATGTCCTCCAAATGCCTTCCTATGTGGCTTGAAGTTATCCCAGGAATCTCAATTTTCATATACAAGCAGAAGCACATTCTTCTGAGAAGAAAGTCATCTGTATCTTCTGCCTAAAACGTACTGCATTGCAGGGTTAGAGGAAACTGCACCCTGAAAATTAAAATTAGGCAGACCAATTCGTAGTCTTGGTGTGACAAGAACTTTCCAGAGTAGTAGAAGGGCTAAACATGAGAAGACTTTAATGCTCTGTGAGCATGATTTGACCACTAAACATTAGACTATCCTGAATGTTAATGTTTTCTTGCTGCACTGCTAAATGTGCATCCAGGAATGTTGGACAGTTCATGGGGCAAGAAAGAGATTAGCACTAGTAAAGTTAATTAGGCACTCTGCGAGAGAATAGACCTTGCTTCCCGCAGCGCTTCTGCCCAGCAACCCAGTTTCATAACTCATAAGCATTTTGAGTAGTTTCTGTTTAAGGAAAAGACTTATTTAACATGTATCACATGTGGAGATATGCGTCTATATATCAGGTGCCCTCCTTCATTTCCAGCAAATGATGAGGCAAAAGGGTGGCTCCTGTTACTGGTATACAGCAAGGAAACACGGGGGGAGCTGACACTGTACTAATGAAATAGCAGAGTCCTTGTTGCCTAACTACCCGGCCAGTTAGGCTGAAATCTTACCAATGAACCCATTTCTGCACAGCTCCAGCTAGAAAACTGAAAGATACAAAGGAAGCGTTATCTGAAGAAAACAAATTCAAAACTAGGGACCGTGAGTCTCATCTGAGACAGGGATTAAAGCAGTTTCTTTATAGTTTTCCTTCCTCAGGCACAGAAAGTGAAGATAATATAGGACATAGTGAAAGAACAGACCAGAGGCTGGGAAAACAAAGCTTACTTGCTAACAAGAAATTTTGCCTTTTAGACCTGTTTAGATACAACCTTCTCTCAAAGTGCATAAACACAGTGCATTAGGGACCTATCTAAAATGATAGTCAGTGATGTCTGACCCTCAGGGTAAGAAGCTGCAAGGAGCCACGATCTGCTTGTTCTGTGATAAACATTCCCCTCTCCTCTGAGGAAATTCAGAAATGTCTCATTTGGGGTTCACACTGTATTTCAAGAAAAACACATCAAAGTGAGTACCAATTGAAGCAAAGGACAGTAGCGTTTTAGGAAGATAGCTTCATCGTCAGGCCAGTATGTTTCTACTGACAAGTCAGCAATTGTAAACACTGCAGTAATGAATCTCTGAGAACCTCTTGTAACTTGATGTAATATTTCTGAAGACTGGCACATCTGCCTGGTTTCCTTTGCTTCTCTCTGGAAGTGTTTTATTTGCTCAGTATTGACTCAGTGATTTTAGAGTAAGTGAAACATGGTGTTGCTTTAAATAAAGCCTCCACGTACAGTGGCTTCTTCATAATGCAAAGCTATCTTAAAACACTTCAGAGTAGTACTGCCAACTCTATCACTGAATCCAAACATCACAAGAAAATATTTATGTGACCTAGCCCGTGAGAGGGGAGGAAAAAAAATGCGTGTAGCCATAGCATTCGAAATCTCAGGAAAATCTCTTTGTGTGAAAACAATGGTGATTTGTGGGTGGGGAATCATGCACATGTTTCCAGGGAAAAACAAAAGGCGGGTGATTTCCCTCCAGAGTTTCTCTAGCACTGGAAGATCCCTGCTAGTGCAGGGAGCGATAGAAGAGTGTTGTGGGACAAGGTGAACGAATATATTTACATATTCCTACCTGGCAAATTAAGTCACTTTCTTCCCTGCCCCATTAAAACACTTACTTTTGAGGCACCAAGTAAAGGAAAATTCTGCTTTATCTGTGAATTTCACTTTAGGAACCCTGTATGTCCAGAAAGCCTGGCTCAGTCTAGAGGGTGGTATTACATCCAGAACTTATTTCTGGCTATCATTTACTTGCTGTACTGTGAAAAGTAAGGAGATTTCTTATGGGAAATCCCTAAATTTCATCTCAAGGTCTGCTGCAAACCATTTGAATAGAATAGTGCTTTACAGCATTTCTGTATTTTCTACTTAATATCTTCTGGCCTGAGAAGCTGTTAAGGGCAGTTTTAAACCAGGCTGAAGCAAAGACTGAATCTGCCTGTAGTTGCTGTGGAAATAGGGAATACCCCATTCCGATATAATGGATCCTAGAATAAACATTTACAGGTTTAATAGAATTGGCATTTTCCACAAAGCATTTGGATATTTAAATCATTTGAGGCCCTTCCTATTTGATGTACTGGCAGTCTCCTTTTTATATTCTAGGAAAAACAAAACTAGAGATTCAATGCTAACAATTCTAACAGTTATTAAAAAATATTTCAACACAGGGTTTAAGATGATAATTTCTAATAATCTTACTCAATATGTGGTCACATAAAGACAGAAAAATATCTTTCTCTTAATATTTTACAGATCCTGTTTGAAGTTTTTTCTCAGTTGACTGTTAAAAATTCATGCCATAAAATCATTTTTATCTTTACAAATAAACATTGAATATATTTAAACAAGCAAATTATCTTTAGACCAAGAAAAGGGTTTTGTTTTCTTTTTTTTTTTTTTTGACAGACATTCCAATGAATAGATCTAAAAAATTAGCAAAAGGAATTAACAAAGAATGCTGCTTACAGTTTTAGAACTCATTCCAGCAAAGATTTATTCACGTCCTTTGCTTTATACAACTCTGTGTCCCATGACAACCATTTTAAGACTGATTTTCATATGTTTTATGTCTCTGTCTACTAAATGTTCATTAAATGGAAATAAAATTTTTCAGTGAACTACTTGCAGTGAATAAAGTTTAGTACGTCCTCCAGAATATCAGGACTTGAAGTAGACAGTGCTGAAATGAGTACAGTTTTTCTTCCTTTCCTAAGAAAGCATCTCCTGAGATGGAAGAGAGGCAGAGGGAGAAAATTACAGGAGGCAATCAGCAGTACCCAACACTAGTTATATTCTGTAGTTCCAAAGAACAGGTTATTGTCCTCTGTCCTGGTCTAAATTACACAAATGACTCACATGACCTTTAGCTGATCCAAAGATTTAAGAGGTTCTGAGGCAGCTTAATTCTGTCTAACAGGATATTTATATTTTTTAATGGCAAATCTACATCCCAATGCTGTGAATGTCAGGGGTGTTTAAACATCATGTTCACATTATGGTATTTAGCCACCAGAATGCATTTAAAAATGTATGCCTGAAGTCATATTTTCTTGGAGATGTTTAAAGCTTTAGAGGGTTATTAGCTGCTCTGCCTTAAGATGTGTTTAAGTTTAAAAACTGATTATGCAAGCACGTTGTTGAACTTTGTGTCTTTTACTATTTCTTTCTGTGCATTTCTCAGTCTTCTCCTGAGATGTCCATCCTTGCAAAAACAGAAAAGTTCCTTCAAGAGGAAGAGAAACATACAAAAGAGTTTGAAGAACGTTTAAATTCACACCTTGAAGAACTGCAGAGACATTCTGAAAGCACTCTAAAGAAATATGCCATGCTACAGGAAAGCAGGCATACTTAAGCCAGGCACACAATCAACAAAATAAAACCACGCGTAATCACTCCAGGTTTTCTTAGAACTAAAATCTGCAACTATCTTCGTAATGTCTTTAGGCACATCACGAATTGTATGTATTTTAGCATGAAGGCTTCAATAAGATAATCGTTAACCTGCAGATTTGGGTATATTGCAACTGGACTACGTTACAAAACATTGTACTCTAGACATATTATAAAGTACACAGGGTAGGTTCACATAGTTAAATTGGGACCCCGTTGCAGCACTGTAAATGAAGACACTTTCAATTCTGTAATGTACAGAGGGCTAACAAGTGGAATCATTCCCTTAAAAATTGAATCAGACAAGAAAAATTCTCTAGATTGCACAGAAGAAGAAGAATAGGGGCCTTTGGCCATGTCATAGCTCCTGGCGTAAAGAGCTAATCTTTGCTCTGGTTATTCTTGGCTATAGAAATAGCCCTTGGGACTCTTGAAATGAGGTCTGAGCTTTTCATTTCTTATGGTGTAAGCCATGTCGTGGGAGGAACACGAGAAGGACCTGGGCATGTTGGTGGATGAGAAGCTCAGCATGAGCTGGCAATGTATGCTTGTGGCCCAGAAAGCCAACCAAGTCCTGGGTTGCATCAAAAGCAACATGGCCAGCAGGGCAAGGGAGGGGATTGTCCCCTTCTGCTCTGCTCGCATGAGATTTCTGAAGAAATTCTTCACTCAGAGGCTGCCCAGAGAAGCTGTGGATGCCCCATCCCTGGAGGTGTTCAAGGCCAAGCTGGATGGGGCTTCGGGCAACCTGGGCTGGTGGGAGGTGTCCCTGCCCATGGCAGGGGGTTGGAACTGGGTGGGCTTTGAGGTCCCTTCCAGCCCAAACCATGCTGTGGTTCTGTGATTCTTTGCTGAAAAACTGCATAATATTGAGATTCCTTTTATTTGCAATTCAAACTGGATTCTGTTGCTGTGTAAGCAAAACAAATTACAGACAGTGTTGATGAACCACCAATTTCAGTGAAAGTGATGCTGAAGTGCTGCTTTCCAGCATGAACTGTTGCCAACTTCCTGGAAAAATCTAGATGAAAATAATGCCAGACTGTCAAACAGCTCCAGTGTGTGAGTAAAAGAAGCCTCGTTAATATTCAAGACCACAGCAAAAATGTAAATTGTCTTTGGAAGTTATATTTCCATTATGACAAAATATACTACATCACACTTACACAAAATACCAAGATTTTAAATACCAGTTTGGTTCAGTTTGCAATAAAATGAGCAATGAAAATGAGGACATCAAAGATCCTTTACAGGAAAATTCAGGGAAATTGCTAGACTCAGCTGGGGGAATAAAGGCTGAATAAAAAGATGATGAAAGGACATCTGAACAAACTAAATATATATGTGTCCTCAGTCTAAGGAGAGAGGCATCTGGGTGTTTTAAAAGGACTAATGAGGAAATTTAGGAACTTCTGTAAATAAAGTTTAATTTTAAGATGGGGAAGATTTGCAGAAGCAAGAAGACAGCAAAATGTTATCTTTCAGAATAGCAGAAGAATTAAAAAAGGATATTAGCCTGTTAGCCAGATTCTTTTGTTGCTGCAAGACTTAAACAAGCAAGAAGTCAGTATGCCCCAGAGCTGCAAAGAAATGTGTCTGAGTCCAGTTAACTACCAAGGATCCCTCTCACGATGCAGGGCTATGATTATGTAGAGCGAATAGTTGGAATTATCAAAAAGCGAATAAGATATTTTTTTTTCTAAACCTTTTCAAGACCTGCCCAAGCTCCTGACTTTGGCTAATGAGATAACAGAGGCAGTTTCAGCCTGGCTTTTGTGTAAAGCCGTGTAATAAACTCCACGTGAAGAGCACTAAAACTGCAAAGCACGTGTGCCCAAGCAGCTGCCTCTTTTCCCAGTCCTTGCTGCACAGAGCATGTTCCACCAAAAACGTGCTGAGCCACAGAATCACAGAATTTCTAGGTTGGAAGAGACCTCAAGATCATCGAGTCCAACCTCTGACCTAACACCAACAGTCCCCACTAAACCATATCCCTAAGCTCTACATCTAAGCGTCTTTTGAAGACTTCCAGGGATGGTGACTCCACCACTTCCCTGGGCAGCCTGTTCCAATGCCTCACAACCCTTTCAGTGAAGAAGTTCTTCCTAACATCTAACCTAAAACTCCCCTGGTGCAACTTTAGCCCATTCCCCCTCGTCCTGTCACCAGGCACGTGGGAGAACAAACCAACCCCCACCTCGCTACAGCCTCCTTTAAGGTACCTGTAGAGTCAGCACAGGTCACAGGGCTGGCTCGTACCTCCTGCTCGTACCACCTTCCTCTTCACCAGCCCCAACCTGCAGAAGTTGCTAAGCCAGCAGCTGCATTTGTACAGCCTGTGATAAAGAATATGTTAAAGAATGATGGGCAGTAGAAACAATACACCGAGAAATGATATACCTGCAAACAGGGACTAAAGACGAAGTGTCAAAAAAAAATAATCATCATACAGCTCCAAGGCTATAAAAGTCTGAAAGTACCCATAAAAATGAAAAAGCAATGAATTATTAATTGTAAGTTCAGTTGACAGGACAAGGTGCAGTGTTCTGGGGCTACGGATTAGTCAAAAGATGGAGAAGGTTTCTACTTTATGAACAGCTGGCAATGGAAAATTCTTGCAAGCTGCTGGACTTCTTTTATAATTTTTCAAAGCTTCACCAAAAAGCTTTTTTTTTTTTTTTTTTGGCTCCCACTTGAAAGGCTTGTTTTAAATAAAGAGCACAATGGTTCAAACTGCCACCAGCCTTTTGTTGCTGAAGCAAAACCAGAGGTCACGTACACACAGTTGCCAACATGTTTCGGGAAGGTATAATTTCGGAATAGTTGGTGGGAGAGGAGCTGCCAGGCCACCGCCACCCAATTTGCTTCCCAAAACCTGTGCTGATGGGGCTGTCAGTGGACCAGCAGCAAGCAGAAACATCTAAAAGTGACTTAGGTGAAGAGTGGTTATTTTTTAGTGCGTTTTATTAGTGCATTTCCTTCCTACATCATTTTTTACTCTCTGCTGTATGGGAAATTTAGGAAGGGAGGAGCAGCACGAGACCATGGGCACGCCGAGCAATAAACGAGGGATGCAAACAGCAGCGACAAAACGCTGCCAACTCAGCACAAAAACGGGCAAACGTGAGAACTCACAGGCATGGTTTTCTTGCTTTTCCAACGTGTGGACTTAAAACAATGGCTTAAACTTCCCCAGTGAAAGGCAGATAAATTTCTGCTGCGATCAGAGACCCCACAGAAGCCTGAATCCCCTTCTTGCTGCTGCTTTAGTGGCAGTGCAGCAGGGCACAGGATCGAGCCCTCTGCCACGCGGCCATTCAGAGCCAGACCAGTGGTGGGAAGGAGGAGAAGCCATGAACAGAGACTGTCGAACGAGATGAGCCCCGGGGAGTTACGGCTGGGGTGTCTCATGGCAGGCACCGAAGCACGATGCCCCTAGAGCACGTTGTGCAGGATGGCATCCAGGCGGGTTTGGGATATCTCCACAACCTTTTTCATGTGTTTCCATGTTGGCTTTTCCTCACTCTAGGGTTCAGATCTCAGTTATTTAGTCACTGGGCCTGAGGTACTGTTTGATCACGTGGGCACCCTCAAATCTAGAAATAGGCTGTAATTCGATGTACCATGCCTAAATTCCATTAGTGGGTTGAGCAACACTCCGAGACACTGACACACGGTGCTCCAGACTCACTTCCCAAAGCAACAAACCCATCGGTTTGTTCCTATTACCTACTCTTAGCCACAATGCTTGGGGCCTTAAAACAGATTTATCAAAAACGTGTTTGCCCACTGACCTTATGAGAACCAGCGTCTGCTCAAAAAGCAGTCCTAAACCATCCTGTCTGAATTTCCTGCAACAGATGTAGAATTTACTGCGTTCAGCTCTGGGGACCCCAGCATGAGAAGGACATGGAAGTATTACAGTGAGTCCAGAGGAGACCACGAGGATGATCAAGGGGCTGGAGCACCTCTCCTGTGAAGACAGGCTGAGGGAGTTGGGGTTGTTCAGCCTGGAGAAGAGAAGGCTCCAGGGAGACGTTACAGCAGCCTGCCAGTACCTAAAGGGGGCTACAGGAAAGCTGGGGAGGGACTCTTTGTCAGGGGGTGTAGTAACAGGACAAGGAGGAATGGTTTTAAACTGAAAGAGAGGAAATTTAGATCAGATGCTAGGAGGAAATTCTTTACTCAGAGGTTGGTGAAGCCCTGTCACAGGTTCCCCAGAGAAGCTGTGGATGCCCCATCCCTGGAGGTGCTCAAGGCCAGGCTGGATGGGGCTTTGGGCAACCTGGGCTGGTGGGAGGTGTCCCTGCCACAGGCTGGAGCTGGATGGGCTTTAAGGTCCCTTCCAACCCAAACCATGCTGTGCTTCCATGAATTTAATTATGGACTTGCCATGGCTGCTTGTACAATCCCAGACAGAGCAACAAATCCTGCAAAAGTCCTGGGTCCTTGTAAATACCACCTAAGTACCACAACAAGATTTTTTTTTTTACTTGAAACTTTTCCACCAGGTACAAATAAAGGTGGTGCACAGAGGACAGGATCAGCAAAAGCCTGGACCCACAGCGATGATGCAGACACGCAGCTGGGCAGTGGATGGCCGGACCCAGGGTGGTTTGGTGCCGCCGTGTGAGCTGGGACTGCACATCCAAACCTCTCCTGGTAAGGAACTTCTCCACAATGCTTCTCCAAAACTCAGAATGGCAGCGCAGGCTCTGCTTCACCTCTGCCAGCACCCAGGGGGCATTCGAGTCTGTACCCGTACCGGCTGGGCACGCAGCAAACGTGTTCTGGAAGAAGGACGGCGCGCCCTATTTCCCTGCTGCATTGAAGAGTGCTAGGTTCTGACCACGGCATTTCGATAAGCAAATATTTTCTTGACATTTGATAGAAACAGAAGACGAATCATCAATTTCTCTACGTTCTGAAAACAGGTGTAGTTCTTCCTTCAGAGCATGGGCAGTGCCACTGGCTTCTCTCACTCAGTTTTGGGGACTCGGGCCCATTTCTGCCACAGCCAGCTGCTCACCCGTTGTGGGAACACTTGACACAGTTCCTTTATTTTCCCAGCACTTTGCAGACATGCATAAATCTCCACTCAAACCTTGATCTCTCTTTGACTCAGACGATTTATGCTTTGAAAAACTGGTCTTAATAAATTGCTTCCATAACTTGATTTATCAGAAGGCATTGGCAGGTTTATAATGACTTCACCTGATAATGAGCACTCGTGGAAAACATATCATAAAGCCACTGCTGAAGAAGCATCTCAGCATGAGTTTTCTGGTAAAATGCTTGTAATAAATCATTCAAGTTTGCCCACAAGCTACTGTGTGCTGGGAAACGGTCGGAAACTCTATTTCTAAAACATTTCTGAAGACAACTGACACTTGGAGTAATACATACAGTTAAAAACCAGACACGGTTACACCTTAAGCAGAGAAGTTCACAGGAGCTGACATTTGGGCAACTGCCATTAATTCACTTCCCGATTACTTCCCAGTGATTTTTGACAGTTTCTGTCTACAGAGGCTTCATACCACTTTTCCAAATGTGCATTCTCCTATGCTAGCAAAAGGGAATGGGGTAGAAAATGTCAGAATCCAACTTCATTATTTACTAGAGAAAAAAAAAAAATATATATATATATATAATATTTATTATATATAAATATATTTTAAGATTCAGCCTGTGAAACCAATTCTAACTCCTGCACAATGAACAGCTCAGAATATGTAACGCTGTTCCTCTCAATTAGTACTCAGCAAAATTGCACATTTCAGGGAACTGCAGCAGTCTCTTATTAGCATTAAGCTATAGGTTCGTACCAATAAACATTTGGCTCTGAAAAGATGATTACTGTGACCTGAAGAAGTTGTGGATGACAAGAGACAAAGGAAAGGCATAAGAAAAAGCAGAAATGAAACATCTAATTAGAGAAGTAATCTTAAATATTATCAAGTCCTACTGACCTTTTACCTCTTTTGTTGTTATCAGCCGGTTAATTGCTCTTTTGTGTCACAGACTCAACTCTTGCAGAAAATGAAGGGGGGAAAAAAATCCCATAATGACTCTGAACAGCTTCAAGGAAAGCTTTACAAGTCTATGAAATTATTGCTTGGGCTGATAAATAAAATAAAGTGAAAATAAATGAAAATAAATTAAACTAAACTAAACTAATAAAATAAATAAAATATTAAAATAAAAGCCCTACTTTGGATCTCTCCAACTGGAAGGAGCAGCTCTCAGCACAAAAGCACAGGAAATTTTCAGCATGCGGCTGGGTGACCACCTTGTCTGTGTCACTTACTGTGCTGCCATCCCAACTGCGCTGCCAACTGGGTAGAAAACAAAACAAAACAAATCCTAATAATTTATCCAAACTCTCCCTTTCAGCTTTAAGCAGATCTCGTATCTCAAAAACAACCCGGTCTGCAGAGCCAGTTTAATTCTAGGCACTACTAACAGCAGCGGCCATCCCAGCGTAACAACTGGGTACGCGTCCCCTCCTGAGCTGGGTTGGTTGGTACCTGGTCACAGGCTCACCACGCTTCGGGGATGTTTGCCTTAGGGCAGAGCCTAATGCAGGAAGCTGTATTTGCTTGCCTATGTTTGCTGAGTTGTTTTTTTTTTTTTTTTTTTTTGTTTTTGTTTTTTTGCAAAACAGCTTTGGCTACCCAAAGGGATAGAACAACGCATTGAGTTGATGCTTGGGTTAAAACTGGGCAAGAGCCCAGTTTTTCACAGGCAGACCTACAAACAGTCCCACCAAGCTCACTGGGACCACTAGAAGGTGGCATCTGATGTAAAGATGGGCATAGTCTTTGCCTGCCTGCACAGCAGCACGCCCTGCTGTGCTCCCACACGCTGTAGCATCACTTTCTTGCTTGCTTGGTCTGTATTTAAGCAAGAGTCAAGAGTTCTCAAATTCCTTCCTCCCAAGTCTTTCGAAACTTAATGCTTGCTGAGTGCCTTCAAATATTTGGACTAGAAAGGGCTGTAGAAAAATACAGAATTACTCAAGCGTTTTAAACAGAATTTATAGTTTGACTTCTGAGGCTAAAACTGCCTAAACTGTGCTCGAAGCTCCCTTTAAGTCAGGGGAGGAAGGGGATTTCACAGGACAGTGGCTCACTTCAGTAAAGAGATTAGAGTTATACCATCACTTTTCCTTCCCTTATGAAATGTAAAATAAAATGGAAAAAAATAACCAAGGGCTGTATCCAAAACCACCTTTTATTGCCACTTTATGGATTTTAATATTTAACATTCATATAAACAACTCTGTGTGTTTATGTAGGTACTCGTGATTTCACCATAAATGGCAGAAATGGTAGAAAATCTGTTTTTCCAACCTTTCTGATATTCCTGGATCTGGTGGATCCTGAAGCATTCACGTTCCATGTTTTCATCTCGTTGCAAAAAAAGAAATTATTTTTGAGTGAACTATATAGTGTTTAATGAAAAAAATTATTACACAGTGTAGGCTTTCACAATTAAGCCACTTTTTTCTTTTTTTTTTTTTTTTGCAAAATAACATTCCAAGTAAGACTTCTCTCTTTTATTCAAAAAATAAATATATCCTTTCTGAATCAAAGCATTTCATATGACATTAAGTACAAAGAAGAAATGTACTTCTTTGGAAGTTCTGAAATAGACAGACAAGAGCTCATGGGAGCAACATTATCCATAGCGGTGATAAAAGCTGAACGCTGATTTCTTTACAAATTTATAGCAGAACAGAATTTCCTCTTACAATATAGAACTTCAAACAGATTTAAGAAAAACACCATTTTAAAAGTCTGAAAGGCACATGAACTGGACCATAAAACGTACTGGCACATTCACTAATACGTTTTATGTTACATTCCTAAAGAGAAACTGTGGAACCCTAACCAAGAGAAAAGACCGAAGACACCAGCAAGTTCTTTTGTAAAGTATCAGGAGTGGCAGAGAGTTTCTTTTGGCTCTTGATAAAAGCATGAATACCCCGAAGGTAGAAAGTCTGCAACGCCGCATCATTCAGTCATATTTGGGCGAGTTGCGACATAAACAAACACCACAATCAGCAGTACTACGACGGCCAGCGTGGGAAGCACTACGGTGGTGATCTGTTGCCGGGCCTCCTGCATCGCCTGTTTCCTCTCCTTTTTGTCTTTGGAGGTCTCTTTTTTGGGCTTCCCTCTTAGCTGCCTCATTTTCCTCTGAGGATCTTTCGGTTGCCAAAGCGGAGGAGTGAGGGGAGTTGAGCTGCAGAAGACAGGCCAAGGTCTCTCCAAGCAGGGGGCTGAAATATTCCGTCTCCTTCAACTGGCTGCCTGTACGAGAAACTGCAAGAGAAAGGGGAAAATTGCAAGTCTTCTGAGCAAAATCTACATATATAATACAGTTATTAAAACTATTTCCAGCTTCACTTGGTAAAGCTTTTCCCTAACTGGCATCAATACCCACTCGTCTTTTTTGAATGAAACTGAATGGCAGCGTGTTCGTTCACTTCATTGTAGAATCACAGAATCATTAAGGCTGGAAGAGACCTCCAAGATCATCTGGTCCAACCAACCCCCTACCACTGTCACCCACTGAACCCCCAAGCACCATGTCCAACCTCTCCTTGAACACCCCCAGGGACGGTGACGCCACCACCTCCCTGGGCAACCCGTCCCAGTGCCTGACTGCTCTTCCTGAGCAGAAATGTCTCCTCATTTCCAGCCTGAACCTCCCCTGGCACAACTTGAGGCCATTCCCTCTAGTCCTCTCCCTGGTTACCTGTGAGAAGAGGCCGACCCCCAGCTCCCCACAGCTTCCTTTCAGGTACCTGCAGAGAGCAATGAGGTCTGCCCTGAGCCTCCTCTTCCCCAGACCAAACCCCCCCAGTTCCCTCAGCTCCTCACAGGACTTGTGCTCCAGGCCCTTCACCAGCTTCGTAGCCCTGCTGTGGACACGTTCCAGGGCCTTGATGTCCAGCAACACTTTCCCCAGGATAAACTACAGCAGCTCGTCGTGGTGTGTCCATTCACCCAGGAGCACTGAACTTGCCCTGTATTAAGCTGGAAACAAAGCCCAGCACCATACATTTCATCCTCCCAGGCAAACAAGGTAACACAGCTAAAGACTTAATGAAAACAACATGAATTAGTCTTGCATCAACACAGAGCACCAGCTGCCCCTTCTTGTAAGAGCAGCAGGCTCCCAACCAAAGGTCTGTGGCTCCCCACAAATCTGCAGAACCAGGAAGGGCGAGCAGGCAGCCTGTCATAAGGAAAAGCATTAAGCATTTATCATCCACACCTGGTATTTATGGGAATAAAGGGTACTCGAACAGGAAGGGACGTGGAGAAGGAGCCGCTTAACTTACAGAACACAGCCTAAACCATAACATGACTCAGTGCTCTCCCTCTCCTTACAGCTGTCATTTTTCTATGGAGAAAAAAAAAAGAAAAAAAAAAGAAAAAAAAAAAAAAAAAAGAAAAAAAAGAGCATCCTAAGTGATAATCAGCCTGCTGACAAATCGCTGTCTTAGACAAGCAGTCATTAATAAGCTGGTTGCTCTGGAGCATCAACCGCACTGGTTGTTAAAAGCAGAAGGATCTATCAGGCAAGATGAACAAAAACACCGCACCACGTGAAGCCTTCCTGAAAGGAGAATTAGGAGGTGCTTGTGTTACCGAACCCAAGGGCGCAGGGAAGTTTTTCTCTCCCCCGACACTGCCTGCAGCTGTGTAAGTCACTGCCTGCGCTGGGGGAGGGAGAGGGCCACGGGCTGGCTCTGTTCCTCCTTGCCACATCCCTGCTGCACGCAGGGCACTTGTATGCTGAGCACAAATTGGGGTGGAACAGTTACTGGTGCTGAGCAGTTAATTTTTGGTTGAACTGAATAGGAACTGATGGTTTTCCATCACTCAACGTACCGGGAATTAAACATCTGACGAAATTAGTGGGTGACTGCAACTGCCTCTTTCCTTCCTCTCTTTTCTATCACAGCACAAGCCTGATGTTAGCGTGCTGCTGCAGGTGATGAGAGCAACAAGCAAAGCTGCAACGTGCTCGCAGCTCACCACAGGCACGACTTCTTGATGTGTCATCCTGGTCAACGTTACAAGTTGTCTTATGACTACCTTAAAAAAAAAAAAAAGTGGTTTTCACTGAAAGTGAGATTCTTCCTGCTGATGTTATCACTCAGCCTTGTTCGTCAGCCTGACGACAGAAGCAAAGCCAGACTAAAAAGCCCATGTCCAAAAGGAGAATCCCCACCTATCAGCGAGGTGCTGCTGCAGAAGGGCTCTTGTTCTTTTTTTCATCCCTCCTCCTCGCAGCCAGCTGCCTGTTGTGAATCTCACCCAGTCGGTCAGGTTGGCGAGATGTTTCATTGGTTCGGGTACGATGTGGAACAGCAAACCAGCGGGTCTGTCTGTCTGTCTGTCTGTCCGAGCTCCTCCCTGGGTGCCATCCAGAGGAACAAGTCCAGCGTGAAGGACCCATGGGCACCTGGGGTCGCTCCTTCTGCATCCCATGCGCACGCCTTGCCAGCTTCTTCCAATCTTAAACTCCATAAATTCAACTTGGCCTCTGAATCAAGCAGTTCCTTTCAGTGTTGATAAAGCATAAAAGGGAAATTTGGCTGGCTGGGATGGTTCCCAAAAGAGGAGACAAAGTTCAAGCCTTAGAAAGTCTTAGAAAGTCTTCCTTCTGCCAGCTGCAGCACTAGAGTTGAAATGCAGAACGTATTTAGAGACCAGAAGCCATCAGTGAACTTCATAATGAGGAGGCAAATAGGAACGGGATGGAGCAAATACATCACACCCTGTTCCAGTCTGTTCAGTCAAGTAGGACTACCTGATTTCTAGCCATTACCTGTTCCTTTCGTCAAATCCTCATCTCTTATTGATTCAGGAGAAAATCTTTGGTATTGCAACTTCTGCAATCTGTGTTTTGGGGGGAGGCTGGTTTTTTTGTTTCGTTAATCACTTCTCCAACTCACTGTTAGCTTTCCTCTGGGGAAAACAAACCTCTGTTTTTCTCCTCCAGTTTCCATTTTCCTCCTACTCTGGTCACAAGCTTTGTTACCGAACTCCGGAGGGACTACTATGCAAAACAGAACTTTACGTTTATCCCTTGGGATAACTAGAGATGCATTTCAGGTATTTTCATATTGTTTTCCGTCTCTACTGTTAGCGCACGTCAGCGGGCTTTGTGTCTGGATTACTCACAAGACCCAAGAAGTGATGGACAGTGAAATCCTTTGGGACTTTCCACGTGCCATAGTAACAAACAGGAGTTGCCATGAAACCAATCTCTCGAACAATAAACGTTTGCTTTGCTCTACACAGCATCACTTGCTACCCAGGCAGTGGAAACATCAAGTCTCTTTTGAATATTTCATTGTGAAGCAGAATGATACCGAGTTAATTACATACCCCAGCTAGCATCTGATGGCTTGGAACACGAAGCCTTCCTGCAAATGTCAGCGCCACTTGAGCTGCAAGCTGGTGCTCTCCAGTTTGGGAATCTGGCACCCATCTTCAAACATGCTGCCAGCAGACCGGGCTATTTGGCTTTGCTACCAGCAGAGGTGGCCTTGCAGAGAAACCAGCCTAGAGATGTTAGCCAGATGAGCCTCAGGGTTCATCCTACCTGAACCGCAGAAAGGCCGCCAGGCTCTGCGAGCTGCTGCCAGGCTCCTGCTGCCTCTAGGAGCCCGCGTGGTTTCTGCAGGAGTTAACACTTGCCCACAGGAAAGGTCCAGGATGCTGTACAGGTACGTGCAGGCGTGTTCCTGCAGTGCTTACAAACTGTTCAGCTGCATAAAATGAAAGTTTGCAGCCCGTGTTGTGCAGAGTAAGGGCCACGGCCGTCCTCATCCACTTCCAGGCCTCTCACCAGCCACACGTGGGCTTCACGGGCCAGGAATCACCCTGCGCGCCCACTGGAAAGGCCAAACTCGGACAAGGAGGGGAAGGAGATAAAACAGCATTGGGAGGGCTGTAATTAATAACCTAGTTAGCACTGCCTATTTAAAATCTCTCAGATCAAGCTGCTCTCAGAAGGGTGATGAGAAAGCGATGGCCTCGGTGTACTCCAGCCTTGTGCAAACATTTCCAAGCTCAGTGGTCAGCGTTCTCACTCTGCAGGAGAGCTGGAAACTTGCCTTTTCCCCTCAAACAGAAGCTGAGAGTCTTCTTTCCACTCCAAGTGCAGTCACACGCTGTAGGCATCCCCCTGAGGTTACCTCCCATTCTCTAGGAACTCCTCGACCACCTCCAGGGCTGGAAATGAACACCAAACTGGGTCAACCACTGCTTTTGCTGGTCAGTGACTCCCTCAGCTGGGACAATTGCAGGAATACCAACAGAAAATTTTAACAGAGTCCCGCAGAAGTGGAATACCTGCAGCCCACAACACTCTGTCTTTAACTTCACCTTCCTCTTGTGAATGGCAAGCAGTGACTGGGTGTAGCTGCTAGGAACAGCCATTTCAGAGGCCGTCTCTTCTCTCTGATACTGCAGTGCTCCAACTTGACCCTGAAAAACTAAGGTTTCAAGCAGAACAAAACCTGGAAAGCTCAAGCAGTGAAGACAAACCTGAAAATGTTGGTCCTTAACGTAATAGCAACGCACAACTTTCCTGTTCCGGCTCTAAGTCTAGCCAGTGCGATTACAGTCCCCTCTGCCCATCATCCAAGCTGCTTTCTACATGTAAAAACACTTTGCTTTCTAACTTCTGGGTGAAGTTACTCTGAACTGGGCTGCAGAGCCAACCTCAGAGCCTAACAGCACAAGTCAGTAGGCTCGCTGACGTTACTCAAAGCGATGCTGAAGCATTTGGCAACACCTTAAGGCAACTCAAATGTGGTTAAGCAGGGGCGAGGCCGTGGTAAAACCTACAAGGACTGACAGCCTGCAAAACACATCAGCAATCTTCCAACCTGAATTTCTGGCAATCCGCTGCCTCCTGTTGTTGTGAAATGAACCCTGGCCAGCAGTGATGTGCAGGTAGAAGCTCCTCACGTGGCTGCTCCGGGCACCAGGAAAGGCAGAGCCAGCTCCGGCAGATTTCGTTTATCGGCTCTTAGTGTAATCACACGTCTAGACATCTGAGGAACTTATTCTCACTGCTGTTACAGTATGAATGTATTAACCGCATTAAGCTGAATAATTTCTCTCCAAATCCTGAATTACAAGCGTTTGTGAGCCACTTTGGATTAACCTGGCCCCAGGATCCTGCTCCCGACACTGTAACATTTCTGGGACAGCAAATCAGCTTGAAATTCAAACAAACAACCCGACGAGAATTAATTTTTATCGTTTAAATTTCCCCCTAGGGCCACGTATGTTTGTAATGAGCCATTACAAACAAACAAACAACAGAACAGGAGACCAGGAGGATGCGCTGGATCCAAATTGCTTGCCAACGGGAAGGAAAAAGGACACAAGATATGTAAGCAGACAACGCTCTTTGCCTTACTGCAGCGTCAAAAAGCCCCAAAACCCAGTAGGTCCCAGTCACCAGGACACACCAGAACCGAAAGCAAGTCAAGAGGAAGAAGCCAAACCCACAAACCTATCGCCTTGTTCCTTGTTTCTGTTGCCAGGTTCGTGACTTCAGGGCACTGCAGCGCCCTGCAAGGAGGCTGGAACAGGAGCAGAGCCCCGGGGATGGGAAGAGGCCACCACCACGAGGAGGTGGCAGCTGAAGGAAACGTGGCACAGGGACCGGCCACCTCGGGGTGCCTGCGGCCGGCAGCTTGGCAGGGATAACAGCGTCACGGTTCCGCCTTCGTTAACGTCTAGCTGCTGCTTAGACCCCACTTTATTTCCTGCCTTTGAAACCACACAGACGATTTATTTTTTTTTTTAAATGATTGAACTGTGTGCGGCGTTGTTATCCAAGCCCCAGGTAAAATTTAGTAAAAGCAAGGCTTGTTTCGGGCTGCCCCACGGAGCATAGGTTTACTCCACAGCTGATTTCACCTCGAGGTGAAACACCACGTTTTGGCCAGGGGATTTGCTTTCCTGCAGCTCTCAGATCTGGCCATTGCGGCAAGGTCACCCATTTCTAACATGATTTGGCCAGCTCAAGAGATGCAGCAAAATAGGAATTTTAAAATGTATTTCAGCAGGAGCTTGGGACAGATTTACAAACAGCAACACGTGTGCATGGAGCTCTAGATGGGGTCTCCAGAGACCTCGGGTCTGCACACAGCCCTTCCGACCGGCCAGGCCAAGGTCCAGCTCCGCCACCTGCTTTTTCTGTGCTTCGGTTTTCACAGGTGTGAGAGAAAAATGCGAATCCTTGCATCTCCCCTGCATTCCTTCAGATGGTCACGACCTGGGTGCCCTGCGGGACTTGCAGAAGAGCTCAGACCTGCCAACACCCAGCTCCTGCAGTCAGAAGCCAAAACTGCTCCTGAGTTTTTTGCACGACACCAGGCACCTCACGCTCCTGCAAACCTGACTCTGAGGGGGGAAATAAAAAAGAAACAAGCACGATTCTAGCATTTTTTATCCAACTGCAGCACTTACTGTCCAGCTACATTCCCAACCACGTCCAAGCACAATCACGCTGCTTTTTAAACACTCAGTGTAACATAAGTTTTAAAATCTTTATTATTTGACAGGCTCCGAAGGAGCAAAATGTTCTGTGCAGCCCTTTGTGTGGGTGACGGAGATGGATGGAGCAGAGATCTGTCAATTTGACTGAAACTGCTGAACCCTAATGAGCGGGCCTGCCCAGAAGATTAACGTAAGGCTTTAATCCCCATCACACCCTCCCTCCCTCCTCCCCCAAACCCACTTCCAGCAGCCTCGCGATGAAGTGAGCAATTCCAGCTGCAGGACAGCTCCTTCTGGTGCTGACACGCAGCTCCGGGGGACCATTAACACGGAGAAACAGCCATTATCTGCTCAAAAAATAAACTTTTAACGTGTACGAGCTGTCCCCCTGCTGAAACAAAGGCAACTGAGTGCGGAAGGAGTGTGGGAAGAGCCCACCACGACACGGGGAACTTTGGCTCCTGCACTATGGGATGCTCTGGGTCACCGTGCCCGCTGCTCCCAGACAGAAGTTATCCAGCAGAGCTGGTGAGCAGCCGAAGATAATACTCGCAGTGCTAAATTTGAGATCTTCATGTTTCGGTGACGCTACCTGTCACGACTTCGGAGCGCTAAAAGTGAAGAAAAGCATTACGAGAAAGATTTTGGCTCTGTGAGAAATGGATTTTCGCAGCACGGCGTGAAGCCGATCCTTAATACTGTATGAACCTACCTCAGCCGACTTCACTGCAGCAAATTATGATTAACAAGTCAAAACAACCCCCCTCTTCCAGGGCAAAAGCTTTTAATTACGCACATAATGATACAGAACTATTAAGATGCTGCTTGAAGTCGGTTTAACATTATTTTTTAGTGAAAGTGGGGGGGGGAGTTTTTGGTTGTGGGTTTTTTTTTTGTTTTTTTTTTTTGCCAAATTACAGCCCTACATCTGTGTCACCCCGTCATTACTGCAACATCCCATTTACTGCAAATGGAGCTCTGAGAGTCTCCAAACTCCTCGCAGCGTTTGGGAAATGAAAGCCATCACTGAGCACTGCCAGGAAGTCAGGGACTGTGAGGCCGTCAAAACAAAAAGCTGTTTCCATACGATTTTCACAATCCCGAGGACTGGGAGGCAGCAAGCAATCTGTATTAGAAACAAAAAGCCGCGGATTTCTGCATCTGGGGGGGAATTGTTGAAGAGAGACGAGGTGATGGCATTTCAGACTCATGCATCCAGTGCAGAGCAATCCGATCTGCCCTGAATGTGGCAAAGAAACAGCAGAAAACTGAGTAAAAAATAAAGAGGCAAGTCCTTTTGCTCTACAAACAGAGGGACAAATAACCAAGATTTGTCCATGCGGATAATAAAGACTCGGTATCAAGACAGCCTCTGCAAGAGGCAGTCCGGTGAAGAAGCAGGAATCGTATTTACCGAAAACACAAGGAAAATAAACATGCAATTTTTGTCACTGCCTGATTTCGGTTCCCAAGGCCAGGCTGGAAGAAAAAAGCTCGTCATTCTCTGCATCTACAGCCACGGATGATCTTGCCCAGAGGGGCAGCAACCCACAGCACCCAGCACATGACCTCACACCACGTGTTTGCTCAGCCACTTTCTTGCAAACTTGCTTTCTCAGCTGTTCCTGACAAAAATCCGGCAGAGGTGAGACATTTATCTGTCCGCTGCGTTTATGGAAATCCAAACTGCTTCTAAATAGCCACGTTAAATAAACCCAATAGCCGCCAGTGTCACATTCCTTGAAATTCATGTGCTGCTTTCCCAGGTTCACTTCGCGGCTACCTCAGCACCACAAACCAAGCTGCCACCCCAGCAGCACTCACCCTCTGAGCTGGCGATGGGAAACCCTAAATCCTAAATGGGAAATTCTCTTTTTTTTTAAGTTCCAGACAGGAGCAAGGCAGAACGCCTACAAGTCTGAAGGCTGACGTTAGGGTTTTGTAATGCAAACACAGGAGCTGAGGGACTGTCACTGCTTTTCATTATAACTCCACTGTCATTAAAACTTGGGCACTGAAGAGTCAGTCCCGACTAAAACTTGGCAGGGAAAAAAATCCGTGCCCATAGCAAGAACGGATTGTGGAGCCTAAAACCACGAAAACCCAAGGGATAAGCCTGGGGTGGCAGTGGGGCTGCTGGAATGATGGAGACTGACCAACAGAGGAGGAAAGCTGAGAGACACCAGGACAACATCTAGAAACAACGACACTCCGTGAATGCTGGACTCAGATTTCTTGTGAAGCAGCCTCCTTGGAAGGCACAAAGGGAAATCTCCCTCTTCTGGCTCACGTTACGAACTCTCCACGATAACAGAAATCAAAACTGATGTATATCTGGGCTCCTGAAAGCCTCCCGAGCCAGTCCTGCAGGGCAAAATGGGCAACTCTGCCCTGACAGTGAAGCTTGCTGAGGTACGAAGTGTGCTGGAACGGGATGCAGTCGAACAAGGGGTTGTGATCTCAAACTCACTCGTTTCGGGGCTTGTTTGAAGTTCTGGTTTTTCAGGCTTTTCTTGGCACAGCTGGGTTTTCAGTAGGAGGCTGAGGAAAGACTGCTGGCACCGGGCCTGTCTCTCCCTCCTCGTGCACATGCCAGGGGAGGGCTGCAGGACGGGACAGAGGAACTAACACAGAAGTCAACCCAAACTGAAGTGTGTGTGATAGGGGAACCTCTTTCCCATCTCCGCAGGAAAGGAGCCTCCCTCAGCTCCTCATTTTCCAAGCAGGGCAAGCGCCTCACAGTGTTTTGCTTTGCTGTGGTGTGGCTGAGTTCATTTCCACCTCTGCTGCCTTCTGCGCTCCCTTGGCTGATCCGGGTAGTCGAGTTACCAGTGAGTGAAACAAAACCCACCTTGCATCAATACAGCACCACGGGTGAGGCTGGAACTCCTCTGACAGCCAGAAACCTGCAGCTTCCCCAGGCTCCTTCCAAATCACAGCAGTGTGCTCAAACATTGCGACAACAACGCAATCAGGACACCTTTGGGGGGACGGGAAGATGAGGACTGAGACTCGCAACACAGGATGGGTGGGGAGTTTGGTCTTCCTATCACTGCTCTCATTAAAACCTCATTCTGTTTACTTCCCGGCTTAAACCTGCAGCCTTATTGCATTTCACTAAACAATCCCACATTAAAATAACGCAGCAGGCTTCCCTGCCGTGATTGATAGACTCTGCTTGCAATTATTTAAGGAGAAGGCACATAATTACATACAGCTGGATTAGGCTGATCAAATCCCTGTTAGTGTCTGTCAATTTGCACATAACAAGACAGTGTGACATTAATGCAAACTAATTCCGATGCAGAAAGTTTAATTAAGACCTAAAAAAAATAAATTAATTAAAAAGAGATGGATGAACGAAGTTTCGCGTGCTGGAAGCAAAGGGAGTTTCCCAGCAGAGGCAGCCCCCGGACACAAACCTGGTTTTGCCTCGGCAGTTTTGCTCTGGCACCACCGCTGGCTGTGCCCTCTGCCAGGGCTTTCCGTCTGCTCAGGACACTCAGGACAACTCAAGACAGAAGCAAACGGCGTGGAGCTGTGTGTGTAATGGCAGTCCCTTACCAGCAAGCGCAGGTAGTCAAAGGAAGGGGCCTCGCAAGTTGCTCTCGGTGCTCAGCAAGCACCTATTGATTCCACACCAGAATTCAGCCACCACAAATTACGAGTGATCTTAAGCACTTCCCCAGACCAAAACATGACATTCCCTACCTAACAGCGTTAATTCGCTCCCTTCACATTTATTCCTCTCCATTTGGGTTGTTTTTCAAGTGCTCTGCTGTGTTCTCAGCACTCTCAAAGTCACCCCCAGTGCAGCGTCCCGGCTTCATTCCCCGCTGAGCAGACCCAAACTTTCCTGTTCCAGAGCTGCTAACCACAGCTAGGTCACGTCAAGGGGTTGCTGTGGCACACAAGCTGCTTTGGAGGGTGCAGGACCCAAGGAGATCTGTGACACCGCCCCACAGCACATCTCATCCCCCCAGGGGCAGCAGCACCCAGCACCTCGCACAGGCCGGCTCATGGCTCCCAAACGTGCGGGCTGAGTTTCCCACACTGCGGTTTCCCAGTGTGCTCCCTGCCAAATTAAATCAATTTGAGCATCTCATTAAAGAAAGAAAGGAAAAAAAAAAAAGACAGGTTTTGATTCATTTTTAATGGCTTCTCTGCCAGTCCAGCCTGCTGCTCCGAGCTGGTTTACTTTCCTAGCTGCTCTGCTTAGCCACCTCGCTGGGGAGACCCTACAGGGTTTCAACAGCTTTAGAAAGCTCTGAATGCCATATAACCCTCACCAAAGCCTTATCCAAAAAGGCAGCAAGCATTCTGAACCCGTCCGTTTCCCAAGCGTGAACGCTTCCCACAGAATTAATTTTGGTCAGCTAGGGGAAAAGGGAAACAAGGGCAAACTTGAGCGGCATAAGCTCTAGAAAGGATTACGGTGCAACCTCCTGGAAAATGCATTAAAACTCAACACCACACTACAACCGTCCAAAAAATTAAGCCCTCCACTGCTCAGTCACATCCCTCCAAACCTCTCAGTCACCCTCTCTGTGGCAGGGACAAATCGCTGCTAGATAACTTCTGCTGAACAAGCCTACCCATTATTCTAACTTGTTCTGGTTTCTTTGGCAGCACAGGTATTTAAGGCACCCTCCTAAGCCAGCTCCTGCAGTGGTTTTTCTGTTCCGTTACAACTCTTCAAGGCATCACAAAGGCAAATTGAATAAGCACCTCAATTTGTGTTGCTTTCTATTTATAATACCGTGGGCACCCGCTGCTGCTGAGACCTGAGCAGGCATCTTTCTTTCTTTCTTCCTGGAGATTGATGCAGATTAATCTCAGGAGTTCCCTGCGTTGGAGTAATTTCAAGAAACTCCTCCATGCGGTAGGGTTTGTGGGTTTTGGTTTTGTTGTGTGTGTTGTTTTTGTCTTTTTTTCTTCTCATTTTTATCAGCAACCAACTGACCTGCTCTCAAAAACGCAGCTGGCTTTGTTTCCTCGCTCACCTCAGCCACATTTCATAGGCTATCTTCTGGCTAAACGCAAGGGCAGGCATTCAGCAAGCAAATTGCTTCGGGTTTTCCCCTGAACCTGCAACAATTTACATCTGTAGGGCCCGTGGGCGGTTTGGGAACCGTGGGCATGCAGGGAATGGCTGTTGGGAGGAGCCTGCCCATCGCCCAGCAGACACAGGGCTTGGATCCCGTGTTATCTGCCCTCTCAAATCAGAGATAAATGAGTTTTCTGTCTTATCAAAGCTCCCGTGACCACCAAGAGGCAGCTCAGGCTCTGCAGGGCAGGGTTAAACCCCGGGGCTGACCTTTCAGAGGGAGCCCCAGCCCCAGGTGCCTCTGCTGGGTCAGCTTCCAACCAGCACACGGAGGAAAAAGCTGCAAGGAAATGCAATTAAGGCTAAAAGATGTGGATGGGAGCCAGGTCATTAAGAGGGACACCAGTTATCGGTCTCATCTCTGCACCGTGGATTTTCCCGGGTCAGCTGACCTGTGAGGTCTGGAATCCTCCTCCAGTTCCCGCTGTGTTCAGGGGCGGTGTTGCAGCATCTCGCAGACAAATTCCCAGGACAGCCCGAGGAGAATTTCATCTCAGGAGTGATTCTGTGCCTCAGGTCCTGCTCCAGAGGGATGCTGTGCTACTTGCCTCTCTGCAGTATTGAACAGGGGCCTCAGACGAGACAGATTTTAAGCATTCCCTTTAAAAAACATGCAGCTTTCTCAGCCAAAGAAATAAAAATAAAAAAAATCTTGTTGCTGTTTTTGATCATCCCAATCTTGCAAAGATTGCTGTTAGCTTAGGAAAGCACGCAAAAATGAGTAAAATGAAGTTTTCAAAACTTTTTTTACTGCATTTCTTGAAAATTTAAGCAAATAAAAAGGCTCCAAGACACAAACCATCTTTGTAAAGTCCTTGGTATGGTGCTCTCCTTCTTCTTACTTATCAACCACACAAACTCAATGTAACCGTTATCTCGGGAATCCGCAGCTTTTTAACTTTGTACCAACACGAACGAGATAAAACAGATTTCCTCAAAAAATAAATGAAGGACGGGGACCTTGAGGGTCATTTAAGAGGCGCAGCTTCCAAATGGGAGTCCCCAAACTCTTGTAACCTTCACGTGTTCTCATCCCCTTCCACAATTACTTCTTATCGCGTGGGGAGGTTGGGAAGTTTTGCACCAGCTACATTCAGCAGATCAGCTATAAACGGGCACGCTGTGGATCCTCCACAATTCCAGGCTGATAGCTAATCACGATTTTGAGCCTTTCAAGCAAATAGGACAACTTAAAATGGCAAACATGGCTCTATCAGCCCATCCATAAATTAGGAGTGACAATAGCAGATTATTACTCATTCACTCAGTGTTTGTTTGGCCCTGGGAGAACTGGCTTTCTTCCAGGAGCTGGCAAACATTGGTTAATATACATGTAAATGTTTTATTTCTCTCCGAGTAGGCAATTTCATGAAATGAAATACCGAATTAGAGACGACCTTAGTTTTTTCTGCTGATGCCTGTCTTGGAGGCAGCACCGCTGAAAGCCTTTGCGAGGGTTTTCACACCAAGCCACCAAGGGACAAGCCACCTTTTCTTCTGAGAGTGAGGCAGTTTCACTGTGGAAACACGAACGCTTTTATATAAATATTAATCATCCAAGTTCTCCTTGAGGGAAGTGGATGGAGAACGGCTTATGTAAGGTTCCAGGGCTGACTTGATACGTGCTGGACTGTCTCTGCCAACTGCTCCACACGGGCTGGTCCTCAAGGTAAAAGCTGCGCTGCCTCGGTGCGAGAGCTGCAGTACCAAAAGTAGATTCAGAGGCCCCCAAATTTAATGTGAGGGCACTTCCAAATAGCACTTGTCAGTTCCTAAGGGTGAAGAAGGGATATCGTGGTAGCAACAAGTCAGCATGGCTCATAAACCTCTGGACATGCACGTGTGGGAAGAACTGAAGATGAAGAAAGCAAAACGAGTTCATTTCCAGTCTGGCAGCTCGTCTCAGTTGGTACCTACTGGTTTCGGGCAGGTCTCTCCCTGGACACAAGCATCTGCGTATCCCAGGTGGGCTGAGATCCCTGGTTTAGGGAGTTAGGTACAGCTGGCATTAGGATTACTCCTCCTGATATTCTCTGCTTTAAGAGAACCACAATTTACACTTTACAGGCTACTTCATTAACTAAAGCTACTTCTGAAACAGAGCTTTGGGAAGTAAATACAAGAACTGTGGATTTGTTTTAAGCTGCAGAAAGCCACAGAGGCGATCAGAGCTGCAGCAAGCACACCGGCTACTGCGTGACCCCACTCTGCTTTGAACCTTGGACCTCAGGCTGTGCAGCTCTCACACGGGGCACACTCTCCCTCCTCTCGAGCGGCGCCGCTGACCCCACACTTCTGGGAGCTCTCACGAGGATACCTGCTGAACGCCGCGTCGGACAGCGATTGTAACTCATCTGGAGAGCAGACGGCTCATCGGATTTCTGAACGGGCTTCCCTCGCTTTCAGCAGGGCTGATGCACGCAGCACATAGGGTTTGGAAACAGATTTTCCCCCAAATAGCTCGTACAATTGTGCTGCAGCATTCCACTATCAGCTCAGCTCGTGCTTACGTAAATACCGCGTGGAAAGGCAGCAGTCAGGTGAGCGGTCACAACGAGGTTAATCATGACATCCAGGCTTTGCCAGGGCAGCAGCAGAGCTGCCCTCTTGAATAAATTGAGCTCGGATAAGGCAGCATCGATTTTCCTAAAGAGGTTTCATTACTGAACTCCAGGCTTGTGATTCCTTCTGACAGGACAAAGTTAAGAGTTAATCCAAATTTACTATTTCTTTTCTACCCAAACAGAAACTGACTGGATTAAGATGCAGAGACTGCCATAGACCTCCCTCCCTTTCGGTATTCTCCCCCCTCTGAGAGAAACTGAACTTCACAGGACTTCAAACCTCACAGAAAAAAAAAAATAAAAAATAAAAATAAATAAATAAGAAAAGCTCATCTTTATTCTACAAGCCTTTCTCCCAGCACTGAAAACCCAATGCATATTTTCTGCCAACTACTTTTATCTCTGCATTGTTCTTAACGCTTTCCTAGAACGGAGATTCTTCAGCACACGAGTGAAGAGCATTAACGTGGTGAGGGGACAGGGACTGTTGGAGCCCAGCCAGTTAAAAGAAACGAGGCAGGAATGCGGAGGCATCCCATGACCTCCAAATCTTTCTGACACGTTTTCTGCTTGACAAATCGCAGCCTCCTATATTTATTTTTTTTTCCAAGACAGTTACATCAGAAGCCAACAGCTGGCCATTACAAGCTATTCCATTCAACAGAGGAGTTGCTTCTTTACCTCCTCCGAGGCTGATAAGAATCCTCCATAAAAGCAAAGGGATCCCCTTCTGATTTCCCACAGGTGCCCTAAAACACTTACTGAGCCACAGCAAGTGCATCCCTGACAAATAGGGTGTCCAACAGACTTGGGGGTTTCCTAACTTTCTGAAATTACCTTTCTGACTCACTCACATCTCTGGGAGCACGAAACTTAGTTAGGTAAGGTCTGAGAAAAAGCGAGCAAGATTAGAGAGCAAGATGAAAAAAATAATTACTAATCTTTGAGGAGAAAAGATATCATTTCTAACTCTCCTATTGTAAAAGCCTTGCCTCTTTCACAGTTAAGCAAAGTTTCCCCAAAGCAGCTATCACCGATTGCACTCGCTTGGAATTTTTGTATAAACAAGCATTGGAATATGAAATGCAAAGTCAAAAAAAAAAAGAATCTCAAATCACAGGGTGCATACATCCCAGCACCTTGTCTGCATCCCTTCAGAAAGCAAGAACAAAAAAAAATAATTGAACATGAAAGAGAAATAAAACCAGACATGAATTGAAACCTGAAAAGCTTTTTGCTTAAGGTCCCTAATGTCTACGAATTTATTAAGAGATGATGTTAGAGCACCTGAATTTCAGAGAATTACTTCAGAGATGGCTCCCGTTGCAGCTTTTGCTGCTGGAATATTTTACCCTGGCCGCCAGCCAAATCTTCGCTATGCTGATGCCAAATAAATGATACCCAATTTCAACGACAGATGCTGTTGTGTTGACACATAATTGATACATTTATATTCAGGGCTCCCTGGAATTCTGTAACAGCAACACTTTATTCACAAGAAATATCACCGGCAGCAGAACTCAGAGGGACTGGCACATCGCTGATGCTGCCACGCTGCTGGAAGCACGAGGCTGGAGGGAGGAGATCTTTAACCACCCAGGGTGGCGAGGACCTGTGGAGACCACGACACTTCTAGGGCAGTGGAAGATGAAAAGAGACAGCCCAGCAGCCAGAGTGGCTCAGCCAGAAACCAGCGTGCTCGCAGAAAAAGGAAACCTGAAAGTTTGCAGCACAAGTTGCACATCCCCTTCCTGCAGAGCCTGTAGCTGCGTAGGAGATGGAAGTCATAGAAACGCCACAGCACTCAAGTAAGAGCCATGGCCATGCCCTCCTTCTCGCCTTGACTTCCTTGGTTTCCCAGGCAGGAAACATTTTAACAGCCTTTAAAAATACATTTGGAAAAGGTATGTTCCAAAGGAAACATCATATACCCGCCACCTCATGTTTGCGGTTCAGCAAACATGCAATGTGGAATATCCTGCCATGATGCCTCTTTTTAATTAAAATAAGGTTAAGCTTAAAAATACTTTTGAATCACATTTTATGGGGATTATCAAATGCATTTGAAGCTTACAGATGAACAGGAATCACACCTAGAAATCTTTTCAGCCCCTGGAAAACATATTTTGTTGGCTGTTTCTTAAACTGTATTTTAGAAGATTGAGCACAGCCCAGAAAGCTTTCTGCTGCTTGTGGGGCCTTATCTAGCTCTCAGATTTCATCCTCAGTCAACTTTCTCCTCACATCACACGAAACGGGGACTGGAAATACTGATGGTAATTCTTCAGACTCTGCACACTGCAGCTCTTCCTCTTAATTCTTCCTCTCCTGCGCTTCTAAGGGCTGCTAAGGCCAAAACCTGTCAGAAGGCCTCTTCGTGCTGAATTTCTCCTTCACGATCGCGTGGCACAGAGCAAAGATAAAGTCATACAGAGAAAAACACACATTTATCATCAAAGCACACACCTTTCTCCCAATAAATAAATATATTTTTTTAAATGTCATTTAGCTCAGCAACACAGGATTTGTAAATTATCCAGGGCTGTATCCTTACAAAACCACAAAGTGATTGAAAAGGTCAAAGTGCATGAAGCAGAAAAGCTTTCGGGGCCAATGAGTTCTTTGCACTGATGCGAGAGAGGCATTGGAAAACCAATCTTTGCCAAGAAAATGCAGCCAGGCATTAAAAATGTAAGCATCAAGTGCACAGGTACCTTCTCATTGGCAGCTGGGCACTTCAGGAGCAAGTACAGAGGATGAGGAAGGGCCACGAACACCACCAAACAGTTTCCCAAACTTACCGGTTGTGGGGAACGTCTGGTCCCAAATTTCCTCACTCCTGTTCAGAGATCTGACGCAAACCTGCTCCAGTTCAAAAGCTGCAGCAGGTTGTTAGAGCAGTGCTGTGCCTAAGCTAAAAAGGCCAGCCTCTCAGCGCTGCTTTTTCAATTGAGCACTGAAATAGCAAAGCTAGGAGGCTTACAGACAAGATCCAACTCCTATCTAATTATTTAGGAGTGTAGACAGAAGTGGAGGTGCGTCTGCAAGGCATGCAAGGCACTGTGTAGCTACCTGCTGTCGGTGTTGGGAGGAGGATAATTAGCCTGGGAGGAACTTCATGTTAATAAATACAGACTGACTTGAATATTTCAGCCTGCAACTGAATTTCCTGCAAGGATTTATTCCTACAGCTTTCTTTGGGTGTTTGAAACAACCCCTGCTCCCCCTTAAACACGTAATAAATTTAAGAACTTTCTTTAAAATCAAAAAAAAACACACCATGTTCAGTAGCAATAACCCATCCTGTTTTTAACAAGGGCGAGGGTCCACAAAGTTAAACGGATTCTCACTCCAACTGCTACTGCTGGCTTCTGTGTTTTACCCTGGACACAGAACAGAAAGGTCTCACTTTCTGATTCTCGCACTCAGGAAGGCAGTGCTATAGCTGGAAGACATGGACAAAAAATGAAATGCTCGTATACAAATCTTTCAGTCCCTTTTCCCCAACTTATGTCATTAAGGAAGAAAAAAAAGGCAGAAGTGTTTCTGCTAGAAATTACCGTACAATGAGTTAACATGCAAAATAAACTAGCAACAGACAAAAAAAAAGAGTGAGCTAGTTCCAACTTTTAAATGTGTAAAAATCTTAGAAGTAGTTCAAGGCAATCAGATTTCAGGGCAAATCTTACTTTCACAGAGTGTTTTCTATCCTGTCAAATGTTTCTCTTACCACTGTGGGAAAGATTTGAACAATGGAGGGAAGCTGGCTAAGGCTCGGTCTGCAGACTGAAATAATCTCAGTTCTGCATCCAGGCTCCTGAGCAGCAGTCCCAAACCGAGACGTTTAGGCAAGATGTTGACCTGCGCCCCCTTCCTCCAGGCTAAGGCCCTTCCACACAAATTACTCCGCGCCTTCAAACACACCTCACAGATCATAATACTGCAGCTACAGGCCACTCCTTTAAAGTGTCAATTCAGTGAACCTGTTTTCGTAGTGCTATGCAGTGTCACCACCTAACCCCTTCCAGCCATTTAAGATCTGCAGTTTCTGTCCTAAACTACCCTGAAATTTAGCACCGTGCTTTCCCACTGCTAGGGAGGTGGCACCGCAGTGCCAGGTGGGGTGGGGTTGTGGAGAGACCCAGTACAGTAAGTGCAAAGGTCTCTAGGTCGTAAAAATGAACAACTACAAGCGTATTCCTCAAGGTTCATCTGAACCATTCCTTATTTCTGTCATCCTTTTATTTGGGTAGCAAGACCAAGCACAAGGTCTTTCATGACACAAAGACGCTACATGAAGCAGAAGATGCTACAGCCATCTAACAACTAGGAGGCAGGCAAGCTAGGAAATGAACTTTTTTAGAGGCAAAAAGCTTCAGTGAGTTTTAATAACACATTTATACAGCACGCCTCCTCTCCGGGCCTGATACGAAGCACTGTATCGTGGTCACAGAACTGCTCTCTGAGGATACAAAGCCAAGGTGTCAAAAAAAAAAGAAAGAAAGACATACGGTGGAAAAGCAGCGAGACCAATTTATAAATAGAAAGCAGTCTGAGCGCAAGATGAATACACCCCGAGGTTTGGTACATCCAAGGCATGATTATCTAATAGCTCTAACACGGTACAAAGGCCCACATCAAGATGGGCTGAACACGAGGGTTTTATAGGTAGCAATATAAGGCTCCGGGAGCCTTATTAAAGACACTTAGACCCTTATCAGAGAGCCTAACTGAAGGCAGGTGCTACCTGGACTGTTAAAGCCCACCCTAACCTGCTTCATTTTTTCTCCTAACTATATCATCATGCAGCCATAGCTCTTCAGCCCTTTAACCACAGTATATTTGCACTCTTACTAATTTTTTTAAGAGCTTTAAGGCTTTTAAGGGTCTTATTTTTAAGGGTCCATCAGTATTTTTAAGGGTCCACTTCTTAAGAGACTTATTTTTAAGGGTCTTATTTTATGTATTTATTTATTTATTTGAAGTTTTAAGGGGTTCCTAGTGCCAAGTCCAAGGGATGCCCATGTAAGTAAATCCAATGCTCCAGCAATCTGCAGTCCTCGCCTCCAGCTCACTTCAGCCTGGAGAAGTTACTCGTGCCTGCAGCAGGGCCGGCCACATTTCTGCTCTTCATGTGACAAAGGCACAAACACGTTGGTTTAGGCAGAAGCAGCTTTTGCACTGATGCTGCTCTTTATTTTCCACTCTTTTTGTGAAATACTGAGACAATTTCTGAGCAAAGCCTTTGGGGAAAGAGCTCTACTCAAAATCACTAGTCCTCTGTCTAGCACAATGAGAGCAGAGAATGCAAATTAGTTGCAATAAAAGCAGCTGGCAATCAATACAAAAGGGCTGGTCTCCAAAAGTAAAACTGGCTCCTCTAAGGATGAGAGTTAAAAGGAGAAAAATATAAGATGAAAGTAAAGGAAGAACCAATGTAAACAACATTGTGGGAGGGAAACACAGAGGGAGGGGAAAAAAAAATCTAATGATACAACTAAAAATATTAGACAAAGTGACAAAAAAACAGCTGGGGGTAAAAAGGGAAGAAATACAGAGATAACTGGAGTGCAAAGAAAAGGATCATTAGAAAAAGTCTAATGGCAAACATGTGCAATCCAAACAGGAGATAAACTAAAAATTGTGAAAGGGAGCAGATAAGAGGCTAGCTGGCACTGAGGCTTAAGGCAACAGTCACAGGTTCACATTCCAGTCCAGCTCCCAAGCACTGATGAGTCTGATAATGAGTTTCAGCATTTCTTCCACCACAGGTTTGGCCACTTCACAAAACCTTGGGCTTTTGTCTCCTCACCTTCTGCCATAATTCTCTAGCAGTCAATACCCACCTGAGTGGGCCAGAGCCCGCTCACTCTACCTGCATGCAGAACCTCTTTTTAAACCCCTTCACCTCAGGAAGTCCACAGGCAGCTGTGAAGGACGGAGAAAAGCCCAGCATTATCATTACCACCTGTTTAAAGAAAAGGAGAGTTCCTCAAGATTGACACTTCCACTGAGTCTCCCTATTATTTTGTCCAATTTTTATAAGCCGGTTAGAGAAGGAATACATTACGGTCACAGAAGCCTTCCCTTGCAGCTATTATAGTGAGTGCTTGATATAAAGGCAAAAAATAAAGGTATTTTTGGCACTGTTAGCTACCTCTACTCAAGAGAAACCAAAAAAAATGAGCTTCCTGCACATTGCAGAGCAGTGCCACAAATCACTCTCGGTCTTCCATGTATGCACCTAGTCCTGGTTTCATCAACCATTTGGTTTCAGCAGAGATCTGAAGTCACTCATTGTCTTGCACGTGTCTTTAATATAGCAAATTAGCAACAAGGAAAAGGTTACTTTGCTCGAAAGCCTTTCGGCCCCTAGGAGCATCACTAGTTAACTACACAAAACTCCTCTGGCCCCAGTAAAGGTGCTTTAACAGCACGTAATAATTACACAGGGTGGACAGTGGTGTCTTCTGCTCTCACACAGAACTGCAGGGAACATGCTATCAGTGCAGAGTATTTATTTAGCTTGGGTTTTGACCAGCATACTGATGGACCAGGCAGGGAAGCTTCTGCCAAGTTGCTAATATACTTAAAATTATGCTTAGCCCTTCAGAACTTTAACACAGAACAATTCAATCAGGGCATGCCCTGCGCTTCATGAAATTCTCCATGATTTCTAATGATAACAGGTGGCCAGAAACTTCCAGTCACGTTGACATCTAAAAGCAAAGAGCTCACCTTTTAAAGGGAGAAAGAAGAGACCAAGTTCTTTGCAAACTGAAAACACTGTAAAAGAAATCAAACAAAGCAGGATGGAGAAGAATAAAAAACCCTGAGACCAAACCAGGGGTAGGGCAAAAGACAACAAAGAGAATATTATCACACATTCTCATCCCCTCAAGATACACGTGTGCCTAAAGAGCTCACAAATATCCATCTCTGGCTGTCTGCCACATCCAGTGTGCAGAGCCTCCTTCCTCTACTGCCTACAGCAATTATTTCAGGCTTTGTCTTAACAAGTAAAATTCTCTCTCACAAAAAAAAAAATAAAATAAAAAATAAAAAAGTAGGGGTGGAGGCCTGCACTGTTGCAGAGATCTACACCGACAACCTCTGGGACTGCCACTCCTGCTAAGACAATTACAGGATTTTAACTGCACCTTTCCCCAAGGTAGCAGCAGTTAAGACCTTTATACACTGAAAGAGATGCCCTTCCACATTAGCGTGGCCTATTAGCCACAAACAGGATTAAGAGCTCAGCAAATCCTCACAGAGCTCACATCTGTCAACACAACTCCTTCCCGTATGGGCTGAAAGGAAGGTAACTTCTCGGCTTTCCCAAGCACTTACAAGAAAGCTGATATTGCAATAGTTATTAAAATAATAATAATAATTTGGGGGCGGGGGGGAGGATGGACAGAAACATAACAATCAGAGAGGCCCCTCAGGACCTCTTATTTTGTAAAATAAATAAATAAATAAATAAATAAATAAATGCCACCTGGTTAAAGAACCCATATAGCAATTAACACCAGGAGATCTCCTGAGAAGACAACAGCCAAGATCTCTTTGCCAGATATTACAGAAATCTTTCTGTGCTGTCAGAAGGCAAACAATTATCACACAAAAAAAAAAAATAGAGCAGCTCAGATCTGCATGCAACACAAATCGCTATGGGACAACAGGACATCAATGAATCCACAGATACTTCTTGCAGTGCTTGGAGAAACTAGCAGGGAGACAGACAGATCATTTTGCTCCAGAGCACACAGACCTAATAGCTGAATCAAGAAATGCCAGATCCATTCTCGAAGAGCTCAGACTTTTCGGGAGTAGCTGGGACACACAGCTGTAAGAGTAAAAGCAAACCCAGCCAATTCAGCAGAGAGAATTCGTGCTCAGTTCTCTCAAGCCCTGATACCACTGTAAAAGATAAATTAATCTTCCTTTAAGTGCAGTCCCCATGACAGCACTGCTACCTGCTGAACCAGGGCAGGTCTCCTGCGACTCTTCACGGAGAAAACTCTCCCTTTTCAGCTTCTCTACAGCACTGCTTCTAGGTAAGGCACACAGCACCAGGCCAAGTCTCGTTGGGCTTCAAAGTAACACACAAGGCAGAAAGATGAGGGAGAAAGAAAATTTGTAACAAAAATGAACAAATAAACTGTTACCTTACGCATTAAGTGCCACAGCCAAAAGATCTACTGTGGAGTCTATGGACCATCCCCTAAGATAGCTCATACCACCTAATTAGCATGTATATTGTATAGATATGCAAAAGCACTTCACTGCCTATTTAATGCATGGAAAAACATAATTAGTTTAAGTATATATATAAAATTTTGCTAGCATACTGATAAGGCAGTGACCAGGAGACTGTCTACTCTCTCACCTGTTGCTGTGCACACATCCACAAGAGCAGCTAGGAATGTGACTGAGGGCAGCTGCCTCACACAGCGCAACCTCCGCTCAAGCCCAGTGCTCTGGGATCACCTCACAGCCCAGGAGCTCGTCCACAGGCATGGACACGCTGACACTGCTAAGATCTTGTCTCAGGCAAAGTCACCCACAGAGTCACAGAACAGCTGAGGTTGGAAGCGACCTCTGGAGATCACCCAGTCCAACCCCTGCCGAGCAGGATCACCTAGAGCACGCCGTGCAGGATGGCAGCCAGGCGGGTTTGGGATATCTCCAGAGAAGGAGACCCCACAGCCTCTCTGGGCAGCCTGTCCCAGTGCTCTGTCACCTCACGGTACAGAAGTGCCCCTCATATGGAACCAGAACCTCCTGGGCTTCAGTTTGTGTCCATTACCTCTCACGGGGCAAAACAGGGACAGTTCTGTTGGCCTGCGAGCACTGGTCGCACCCCTGGAGAGTGATCTGCTAAGGACTCCTTAGAAATAGGGCTTTCTGACGGCCACCCTGGCAGCCTCTGAAGATGCCCAGAGCTCTGTAAAAGGCTCATTTTTACCTCTGTCTGTTACAGTGCTGTCCATGCTCTTCTATATCACTCTGCATTTGCACTCAACAGCTTCGCCAAAACCCTCTTGAGGAGCAGAAGATAACAGTTGTGCGAGTCCCTGCTGGAAAGAGCACTGAAGAAGCAGGTAGTTCCTAGAATTTCCTACGTTATAAAAAGTATTTGACAACCACACTCCAGATCCCTGTTGGTAAACGTCCCTTCTACATTTCCTGCATATCATGAGGGAAAGTAACAACTAAAATTGCTATAACAACGAGCTGTTCATTTATCTGACAAAGATGAGTGAAATTTCTAGCTACAGAGCTTAAGAACAGTCTAAAACCTGCTTTCTTCTTAACTTCAGTCTAGGAGGTCTGCGTGGTATAAATAGGCCACTAAAGGCAGTTAGAAGAGAGATAAAGTTATTAAAAATGCACTAATTAGAAACTTTTTTTTTTTTTTTTAACAGGGTGTCAGGGAATTACTACAAGACTTTTGTTTCATTTAAAGGAGACAATTTCATCAGACCTAAAAATAACACACAATCAGGTTTTCCAAATTGAGAGGATCACGAAAATCCCCAGGAGGCCCCAGTGCAGCCGGGCAGCGCTTGAGCCCGCAAAAACCTGACACAAATTTGGGGCAGGACCATGGAATGGAAATATGGAAATCTCCACACCATGACAACATTTATTTTCCCTACCGTCTTAAAAGGTGTGAAGCATAACGGCTTTAGAAACACAGCGGAAAGTAAATTATTTTTTAAGGTACCCAACTGTACAGAGACCCGAAAAAGGCTACAAATTGAACTCACGGCAGCACACGGCAGGGACAACACACGAACAAATGAATCCAATGCACTTAAGGAAGGGGTAAAAGCAGCATATTCGCATTCAGAAGGGATTATCGTATTTTTCTTTCCCCTGGGTCACCTTTTAATGCTTTCCCGAGCTTACTTCCCCCCTCGGCCGGCTGCTTAAACACAGGTCTCGGTCCTTCCTCACACATGCTCGCGAATGAGGAAGCGAAATTAAAGAAATAGACGCCAGATGAGGAAGTTTCGAGCCTTTTGAGGAGTTTTTTTCCTCATTTCCAAGAGTTATTTTCCTCACGGATCCCCCCTCCAGCAGGGTCGCCGTTCAACCCCGGCGGGGCCGGGCCGCCCCCGGCGCCTCACAGCCGGGTCCCTCCTTCCCGGGGCCGGCTCCCCGCTTCCCCTCACTTCAAAACTTTCCGCTTTTAACCTCCCTGGAGCACTCGGAGCCCCCCTGGAAGTCCTCGGCAAGCCAACCGGCCCGGAGTCCCTCAGCTCGGCGGCTCCCCCCGGGAGGAGCCCGGAGCGGGCTCCCGGAGCCCCGACCGCTCCCCGCTCAGCTCTCCCTTCCCTCCCCTCCACCTCCTCCCCGGGACAGCCGCGAGTCCTTACTCGGAGCTGCGCCCTCCTGAGAGCAGGGACGGGCGGCCAGCGAGGGGCAGAGTCCGGGCTCCCCGCCGCAACTTCCCCCGCTCCGCCACACGTGGGGCTGAGTGAGGCGCGGGGCTGGCGCCGCTCGGCGCAGAGGACGTGGCAGCTCCCTCCTCCTCCTCCTCCTCCTTCTTCTCCTCCTTTCCTCCCTCCCTCCTCGGCCGAGCCGAGCCGGAGGCTCCTCCCGGCCCCTCTCTGGCGGAATTCGGGGCGCCCTCTGCCGCCCGCCGAGGCTCCCGCTGTCCCCCCAGCTTCGCCCCGCTCCCCTCATGGCGCGGCTCCCCTGAGGCGAGCCCTGAGGTGAGGGCGGGCGGCCGCCGCCTCAGCGCTGCCTTCCCCGGGCGGGCACCGGCCAGGGGAGCCCCTCGGTGGCTTTTTTCGGTAGAATAGGGTGAAGGGACCCCCGCCGGTCCCCCACCGGACCCCTGGTCCCCTACCGGTCCCCTATTATCCTCCCACAGGACCCTCACTGTGTCTGGTCGTACGGGACAGGCGCACGGCAGCCGGCTGGAAAGGCTGGCGCAAAATCATCGTCTGTTCCTGAGGAGATGTCTCTGTCTGGTGTTGCAGTAAAAGGCTTATCACAAGTGCGTTTGTCTGTTCATTAAATAGGGGAGTGCAAAAAAAAAAAAAAAAAAAAAAGTGGAATTAGAGCAGCAGGTACTTTCACAGTATTAGGAGGGAAGTACTTGTTGTGGCGTGGAGTTGGTCACACCCCGAAATGATCATCCCAAACACACATAGAGGGATCCCTGCTGTCCTCCAAGTGAACAGGGACAGTGTGAATGTGAATTCACTGAGAAACCCTATTGAAGCCACCCCAAGCTGCTGCCTGCACCAGCAGGACCCCAAACATCTGTAGGTGCTGCATGGTTTCCATGGCTTAGGCTGGCTCCACCACGGAGATACTCTCCATTCTCACCGAGAAGAAGAAATCCCTTGCTGTGTTCCTGAAGAGACAGTAGCCACAACTGGTAGGCAATAAAAGATCCTGGGCATCTATTTGCATTTTCCTCTTTGCGGGACTGTGTTTTGAAAATAGGAGACGTCACCTGGGCTTCATGGTTTCCGAATGCCTGACACAGAGGTTTACACTCAGGTCAGCCGGGAGGGATCTCCCCCTTCCCCCAGGTTAATAACAGCTACAGAGCTGCTCCCGAGCTTAATGGTGTCATCCTTCTCCTAGTGCTTTTCTCAGAGTTCAAAATGTTTCCTGCAAGAGCATTCTCATCAGGCACCTTTGCGTAACCTTAATATACCTCCTAATTGAGTGATATTGGAGTGTCATGTTGTTACTTCCTATTGCACTTCTCTCTGCTGAAAACATCCATTTCTTCCAGTTGTGGGCAGATTTTTTTAATCTCGAGGTGTACTGCCAATTTGAGATTTGAGATCTGACTTTGAAGTTGTAAAGAAGTGCTGTTCCTGATGTTCAAATAACACTGAACTGCTTAAGGCTAAAGCAAAGAAGAAATAAAATTGTGTTTTTCTAAAACATCTCTCGCACCGTGGTTATCTCAAAGGGCTTTACGAAGTAATGTCAAGTAAAGGGACACCTTTAAGCAAAGCAGCCATTCTGTGCATGAATGTACCTTTGGACATAGATTTTTTTTTTTGGCCAAGACACTGGAGTTATCCATAATCATTTAATAGGGCTATTATGTATGTTTAATGATCACCTGCAATGGCATGAGAAATGTCCTATAGTGGTCATCACTTAAAGCCATTAAGGAAATATAAAGTGTGCGTATATCAAATTCATCCTTGGGCTGACTCTACTATGCAAGAACATGCAGTTCAGTCAATTTAGGATTACAGTGTACATGTGAATTTTTCCTACCTACTCCAGTAAAGATATTACCCTTATAAAGGACATAAAGTGTTGGCTATTAAGTTATGCATTTATGCTGAAGTACATGAACAACAAACTACATCTGAACTTGTTGCAGGGAGAGATCTGCCCCATGCTGGGTGGCACGCAGGTAATTACTACTGTAATCATTCTAGCTTCAGCACCACTCTGTAACAACAGGACATTGCCCTTTAGGAAACACAGTTTCATTTCTAACCTTTAAGCAGAAGGATATATGTGGACCATATAGGATTTTCCCATTTGCATCTGTCCACAATAGATATGATTAAGTGCATTTTTGTTTAGCTATTGATTTATTCACCTGGCTTCCTCAAATGTCAGATATATGTATGGTTTTTTGTCCAAGAAAAATAGGGCTGTTTGGAGTATTGATTGCAGCAGCGGAGTCTGCGGTACAGCTCGGTAGAAGGTTTGGTTCACATTTTAAGACATTGCACTGTTCTTTAATAAACCTGTACCTCCTTTGGATGTAGATGTAAAATCTGCTGCCAGGATTATATTGTAATCTTTATTACTTTATTTTTAATCTAGAAAAAAAAAAAAAAAAAGTCTTTTCAGATTGTTTTGAATTATCGGTATGCAGTAATCCTCCCTTAAACCTGCTTAGACTTTATAGATTTTTTATACAGTAGCATAAAAGGATGGGAAATGCTATTATTAAATTCTGATTTTTTTTTCTTTTTTGGTATGCTACCTCTGTGATGGTAGCAGCTTAGTCTTTTAATATATACATATGCTTTTAAAAATCCGTGTGTACGGAGAGAAAGAGAAAAAATCACACATAAACAGTAATCAAATTGCAATGACTCTTGTAGTAGTTACAAGTTCAAATACAAACTACACTTTTATGGGTGCACTATAAACACTACAAGAGCCTCTTCAAGGAGAATCTTTTCCTTTTCAGAGAACTTACAGTGGCAAAACCTTCCAGATAATATCTTTCCCAGCTAAGAAACAGATGTGGGTTGTCTAGGCTCTTTGCATTTTATTTTTACAGACTACACCAGTTCTGAAACTCTTTTTCTCCAAAGGGTGAGGGAGCAACAGCAAAACCACCCCACCTGTATGCAGTTCCACCTCTGGGTTCTGCTGATGTCTTTACCTTTCATGTTTTTTTCAAAATCTCTCTGACCTTTCTTTGAATTCTTTCTGGTTCCACACTTTCTGCAGATTGACTCCGGACTCTTGTTTTCTTTACTTTGTTCACACCATATTCCTGTGGGACCCTCCCTGAAGCACATCACCTGAGTTTTCATTCTCTTATGTTAAACACATTCCATCTCTGAGCATCCAGGAGGCCTCCTGTATTCATATCTGATACCCTTGCACTAGATGATATTCAACTGTAAAATTTAGGATAAGAGGGCTACGCCACAGAAGTGCCTATTGATGTTTTCCTGGTTATAAAAAGTACTCGAGAAGTGGATCAGATTTTGACATTTAAAGCTGGGTGAGATGAATTCCATTTTATGAGACTTCTCTGTCACTAGTGAAGCCATAGGCAAACTCTGACTAATTTCAGTAGTGAAAGATAATGTCCTGAATTATTTTTTTCAGGAGGTGTGGTTGGTACCTGAGGTGATGGACAACAAATGCCTTCTTTTCCAGCTCAGCAGCTACCTCAGAAGGTGAATGACCATTAGTCATTACTCTCTGAAAGTGGTTTGGTAGCCTCTGAAAAATGAGAGAATCCACTTAGCTCTTCATCTGTATTCTCAAAGATGAGCTCATTATAAATGTTGCTCACTGAACTGTCCCAGAGATTACATTACTCTTTTGCTCTCTTCTGGAGAGAAGACACTCTTGGAGCTCAATCTAACTCTGGTAGACCAAGTTTATCAAAGAGACGCTTGTAGTAGTGAATTGGCTGTAAGCTGGAAGTACCTATGTGGGGAACAAGACTTCAGAAAGAAACACTTCAGGCTCTCAGATGAAAATTAAAACTAAACATATTCACAGTAAGAATGAGAATAGAAAGAGGTAAACAAATATATGAGAGAAATGTACAAACCAGGATGAACTGAAAAGTTCTAGCAATACCAACCATGAATAAATTCCAACTGGATGTTTTCCTAAAAAATTGCTGTGTTTCCCACAAGAATTGAGTCCAGAACTTGTGATGATCTCTATATACAGAAAGTTGGAGTCAGTTATAACAGTGCTTTCTTCTGACTTTACAAAATATTGGATAAGTTCTTCAAACAGAAAGTATGTCCATATTGACAAGGACACGAAGTGGTTTGCACTGTCACCCTGCTGCAAGAACTCTTTTCTTCTGAAGTCTGGAAAACAGTTGCACAATCTCTACAGTTTGCTCAGTGTAGAGACTAAAATAACCTTTAGAAGAATATGTCAGTTGTGATAGAAAACAAAAGACTGGATTCATCTGCTGCTATAACTTGGCATGGCTCCACTTAAGTCCATGAAAATATACTGATTTACACAAGAAGGAATTCTGATCTATGAGCATTTGAAGCTAAGATTGAAACAAACTGAGATGCTATTCCTTCTCCCTAAAACTCCTGTTTACAGCAGGACAACAGAGTCCCTTTTTTATTAAAATAAAATGTGTAAAGTTCTGAAAGATACTATAGAAATGTGACATCACCAGAACTTTTGTTGATCTTATCTGAAAAGCATTAAAATGTTATTCAGAACTTCTATGAGCTAATTTACATTTTATGCGTTGGATACACTGCAATAATGATTATCTTTCACGGGCTAATTCTGCAGTGCATGTTTAGTCTTTTTACATTTCTTTTGCTGTCAAAAGTGATCAAACGACAGGAAAAAATTTACTTGATAATAATTGAGTATGTCATCTACTTTCAATGGCTCAAAATTCCAAAGCTAAGATAGACTGGAAGAGCAGAAATGTATGGTGTTACACTATACTTTATCTTCCAGGTAGCTAAATATTGTGACTAAAAGTCAGATTAGACAGTTACATCTGTACCATGTTTTACAGAAGTAGAGAAAGAAGTCCTGGACATTGACAAAGCTTTCTTCAGTACAGGCTATTGATACAAATTGTTTAGGAGCTCTGCCTATAATTTTTCACACTTTCTCTTGTTTTGGCACTGAAGTATATGAAATTTACAAAAGCAGCACCTCCAGGTCTCTAAATCACAAGCATTTTGAGAGTTGATGTCTATGTACAACACTTCCACAGTCAGTCATCATCAATATATTAACAGTTATGTCACTTGTGGTGAATCCCTGTAGATGAATGCCTGAGAAAAGATTTTCTTTGCTTCAAGATTTCCTTCTTTCTGAAGAACCTGTCATACCAGCCAGACTTTCAAAATCTGCACTCTATAAACAGACTATAGCTAGACAGATAGACTCTGTATAGATATATAGACTATATATATAGACTGGGTCTATAAACACAGTCATGTAGTGCTGAGCAACTTCCTCCAAGTTACTAAAAGCTTTCAACTCCTGTTGATCTTTAGGAACTGAATGCATTCATCTATTTACAGGAAGAGTTGAGACTTTTAAAGAATCAAGTGCAAATGAATTGTATTAACTTACATATCTGTGATTACTTTGGGGTATAGTTTGACTTAATGTGCAAGCACCTACTGTTGTTCCTTTTACAATTCTCACACCAGTCATAATCTTCTTCTGCTGTTGTGTTTTCTTTGGTATGCTATTTTCAGTGTTAGAGGACAAAAAGCTTTTGGTTTTAAAAGTTAATGTGCAGTTCCATGACTTTCAGCAGCTTTTTTACCTCCCTTATGTATATAAACATAGTAATGCTGTGAGCTTTTCTGTATTTTTCCTAAATTGTAGCAGCCAGATATCCAAAAGGCTGATTCAGTTGAGGACTTTTTCTCTAAACAATCAGCCTAATTCCAGGCCAGAGCTGTTGACTGCTCAATGATCTGTTGAAAGGTCCGGTAGCATTTGGCGCACAGATACTGTTTACAGCATGCCCTTTATTCTTTCTGGCACATTACGGAGCCTTCTGCTTCCTCCTGCTTCACTGATGATCATCTCACAGTGACCAGGGAAGCAAAATAATATAATTAGTGAGTGTAGGTATCCCCAGACGATGTTAGAAAATCACATAGCGATATTATCCAGCTTTGTCCTTAGCATATTTAACAGAGAGAGGGGTCGTGTGCTTTTTTTGACATAGGTGTCACTATAATTCTTTACGACAACCCTTCACATTTGATGACATAGCAAAAAGCAAAAGCTTTAAGTCAAAGTGGGATCGATTCAACTCTGAAATAAAACACAATCTGTGAGAATAATTAAACAGTAGGATGCCTTAGCAAGGAAACTGTAGATTCATATAATTTAAGTTTTTTTAAAAGTAAGTGTTAATATCCTCTTTATAAAATATGCATTAGTCATCAGGAAGAAATGTACAGCCTGCGTGCTGCGGTTATGAGCTGGAGACATTGCAGTTCCTTTTGGTCTCAGAAAATATGAATCTGGGGAGTGTTTCTTCATGGGTCCTTACATGGTGAGCAGAATTGTGTGTGTGGTCCTTGCTGTGCTCATGGTACAAAGTAAATAATTTTCATACCTTGAGTCTCGATTCCCTGAAGTGATCAGGAAGTTTTCTCTTCCTTGCCCCCTCACTTGCCTGTGCAGAGCTGGGCAGATGTAGCTTTATTTTACTTATCTTTACTTTACTTTTTATTTTACTTATCTTTTCCTCTTCCATCAACACCATCAAGGATGAGATGCTGGATTGCATGGACTGGAGAGGGAGTCCATGGGAAATGATTTCAGACTGGCTGGTTGGTACATCTTGTTCACAAGCCAGCTTTGGACTTAGGAAGAGAGATCATTCAGGCTTGGACAGCAAGGTGGACGTGGGTGTTTCTGTCAGAAGGGAGGGTGCCAGGAGATTATGCTTGCAGTTGGGTGGAGGAATGGAGTAGATTCTAGCTGTAGATCAGCTACTTCTGGAGATATCACTGATGATGGCACCATAAGACACTTGCATACGTATAATGGTCTTTATCTACCTAACTAGCACATTTCTTGAAAGCTTGGGCAGTCTGAGGGTTGTACTCTTGTGCAAACGGAACTAGTCAGTAAAGACCTGTCCCTCAGAAAACTATGCAAGTTTAATTCCACACTTAAAACCTTTTTTATTTTTTAATGTCTGACTTTGAGATTTTAGGAAAAATGTAATAGATTCCGTCTCATTTAATCAGTTTTGCCTGAACTCATTTCTAAAGTATTTCTCCATATTATATCATGGTTGTAATATCTGATATTATATCTGTGAATGTTCAGTCCTGAGGATCTCAGAGTCTAAGTCCATAACCTTTCTTCCCTCCAAGGTTTTATATTTATAATGCAAAGATAGATATTGCACTTTATTGCAATGTTGAAAGAAATGAAGGGGGAAGATACTCCTAAATCCCTTCTCCTTCAATCTAATAACTTGCATGAGTAGGTGCTACTCAGCTACAGGAGCAATCTCAAAACAGCAAGATGGGCATGAAATGCTGTTTTGAAACTAGACCCATGTGGAAACTCACAGTCAGGTGCAAGGGTATTTGAAATAGTGCATTGCTGGCGGTTTCAGGTTTGTAGTTCTTGTTTGGGATCTTTTCCAGTGGAGTTAAGTATGATTATGCACCCTAGCAGTTGAAATAATCTCTGGTTACATTTAGATTCATTGCTATGTATGCTCTTCATACGGAAATATTAGAGATTAGTTCTTTTCACTTCCATCTATGTAGCTGGAGTGTTATACTGTTGTGTTATTTTTTCTATAAAATTCAATAACAAGAAAAAATCCAATGCATTTATACTCAGAGAAAACCAGTCATGCAAAGCATTCATTTATGAACGAGATATGGTTACACTGAGTCAATACTAACACAATTACCTACTTGAACAAGCTCAGCTACTCTATGCATTACCTAATTCTTTCTCTTTGGATTCTTGCTGGTTTTTTGTTTGGTTGGTTGCTTGTTTTGTAAGGTTCTTGTCTGTATTCTTTTATTCTTGTGTTTTCAAGAACCACCATTACTGGCTAGAAATGTAGAAGTGCACGCTGTTGTCATGGAAAACCTGACTTATCTATCTATACAGATATCTTGCCATCACTATAAACAAAAAACAGATGCAAGATCTGCAAACTGTATTTACTGCTCTGAGACACAATAGCCTATTTCTTACAGTTGGCTGGGAAATGCTTTTCTCAGTCTGTAAATCTTGAAGGAAACTCTTCTTTTTCCCAGTGGGACGGAAGTTTTCTGTATTCCAAGAGGGATGAGATATTTTTATTTATTTCAATTTATTTTTTATTCTTTGATCAGCAAGGAGATGAGGGGCTAAGAATTGTCTCTGTTAAATTGTTAGGTAAAAATAAATTAATTGATTAATTGTAGGTGAGTTTAGATGTCTTAACTTAACCTAATCCAAATCTTTTGTTTCAATTTAAACTTTTCTTATATGAGCTTTGTTGCTAAATGGCAAAGACTATTGAAGATAAAAATCAACGTGTCTCATTTGGAGAATACTGAAAGAGGAAGATTTCAACTATTTCCTAATAGAAATTGTTATGAAATTGATAGTTTCACATAAAAACTCCACTTCTGTAAAAATGGCACTTTCCAAAGAAAATTGTTTCAATAAAAAAAATGTAACTAGTCTCATCTATCACTGATTCTCAAAGATGAACTCTGCAGGTTTGGAGTGGGTAATTTCTGTCAGCCTCTGAAACCAATAGGAATCTTTTACTAATTCCTGAATATTGAATCAATCATTTTTGCAAAGTGTTATAGCTCAAAATCCTTGTGTCAAGATCATAAAAAAAAAATTGGAAATAAGTTTCACTTTTTAGAGACCTATTGAGATTTGCCATATCCCGGTTTTATTGCCCAGCAATGTAACAGGAGCTAATTTAAAATGCTTAAACATCCCCCAGTACATCCAAGGAGCCTGTAGCTGCCTCGTTCTTTAGCTGTAGTCAGAGGAAGGTACTCCTCCAGCACACTGACCATGTGCACTTGTACTTAACCCTACAGAAATGGGAATTACCTGGGAGTGTAGCACTCAACACAGTTTGAAGTTACTTTAGGAGACACCAGATCCACATCAGAAAAGCAAGTAGAAAAGATGCTCCTGTACCACAGCAGTTTGGCCTCGAGTAGTGTTATGACCAAATTTAAGCCTGTGTCATTGTACATTTCCTATCTAGCATTCATCGTAAATGTTCAGTCACATAGTTAGTAAATTAAAAGTCATACATTTCCTGGAGAACAGATAAGAAAGCCCATCCCTCTCCAAATGCTTACCTCAATCACTACATTTCAGAGCCATAGTTTCTCAAATCCCAGTGAATGCTGATTATTTTCCACCTAGAGGACAGCAAAGGTGGTCAAGAGAGACACTCAGAGTGCTCTGTGACCTGGTCATTATGGCACTTTGTGGGAAAACAACCTCAAACCTTTCAGTCAAAAGAAGCAACTGGGCCGTTTGTGTCCTGGACTGAATTCAAATCCAGGCTCCTTATCAGAGAGCTGTTAGCTAGGAAGGACTTATCAGGACCATCCAGCAGAGCTTAGCCTTGAATCTAATCTAAGCAGCCTCCCAGCAGTACGTTAGTCACAGGACCACTGCTGACATTAATATTCCTTCCTCTGGTGTTAATCGTTACTTAGAAAAATCACTGCAGTATATATTTTTTTTTTCCAAGCAGAAGGAATGAGGGTAGAGCGCCCCTAAAGCTTGTAGTGTCGCGAGGGAGATGTGCAGCAGTAGCTCTTTGGGAAAGCACACTGCTGGCAGCCTGCTTTGGCTCCATCCCTCTGCAGCTCACAACTGTGAAATGGCCTGTTTTGTCGAGCTTGTCAGCAATCTGCATCATTCCGTTGACAACACAGAAAGCTTGGGTTGGCTCACAGCACAGCAATTTCCAGTTGACGAGCTGGTTCAATTGATACATTCACTTTGGGAAATAAAGTAAGAATATTCTCAGTTTGAGCGAAGCTAGCACTGCACGAGTATCCCCCTCGTCTAAAAGAGACATGATGACAGCGTGTACAGGACAAGGCATGATTAGCAGGAGGGAGAAGGAGATGCAGTGTATCTTTTGGAGGGAAATGTTACATTCAATTTTCCTTTATCTTTTGAAAGGAGATTTTCTTTATTGGTCGTACGTGCCATTTGAAGCCAATGAGAGTCAATGCTTCCACCTTTTCCCCAGTTCCCTTTTCCCACACTGCCAGCTGGGGATATAACCCAACAGCTGTGTGCACAGAGGATTTCTTCTCCAAAGGAGAGGGATCATCACTTTGTAAATATAGAATTAAAGACTCCTGAATCAATGACTTTCTAGAAGAGTCAAAGAAGTGCAGCTGGACACAGGAGTCACCAATCCTTTCAAAGCTGCAGGGTACCAAAGACAAATACAATCTCTAAAAAAAAAAAAAAAAAAAAAGATGCAGAAGAACAGTAGTCAGGGATCAGAAACCTAACAGAAAACCTCACTCCATTGCTTGCATTCTGGCACCTTCCGGAGCAGGTTGCTTTTGAAGTTGCATGGTATAGCATTAATAAGAGCAATTCAAGGTTTAGCACTGCTCTTCTAGGCACTGCTTCATCATTTTTCGATGCAGAGAAAGACGGAGCTCAATTTTTTTTATATTTTATTTATTTATTTATTACAAGTGTGGCATGCACAAGAAGATTTCCTCATGTTTTATGTAATCTCTTGCTGCTAGCTTTTTCTGCCACTGGCATTTGTTCCCCTTTCTTATTGCTACATTTGCCATAGGTCTGAGCACATAATAACAATGCAGTACATGTTAGCAAAAAGATCAGAGTGGCCTCTCACTGTATAACTTGCTGCTACGGCAGCTGCAAACCCCATCTTCTATTCCTGGTTCTGCTTGGCAGAAAACCTCTCCTGAAAACCTTTAAATAAATTAAACATTCCCAACGTGCAGCATTTAGTGTCAAACTTTCCTCTTTTAAGATGATTTTTCTCCTTCAACTTTGTTCAGAGTATGTATAATTGGTAGTCTTACAATCCTGCAGTGCTAATCATACCTTGAACACAGTAGGCTTGTTTTGCTCCTAGTATAGATACCGATCCTTAATTACCCCGCATTGTTTTAAATACCTCATCGCATCCTTATCTGTGTTGATGCACTTCGCTTCACATTATATATTTACAGTTGGAGTCTTGACAGGAGGCAGCAGCAATCAAACCATATTGTCTGGCATAACGGTGGGGAAACTGCCATGCCTCTCATGCAAAATATTAATAATAGACCCGTGTGCTGTCTTTGTACAACACAAAACATGTCTTGTTTAAACCGCTTAAAAGTTACCTCCCATGTGATGCTGTCAGTATGGGCGCCCAGCGTCAGACATCTAAAGGAGTTTTAATCTTTGAAGAAGCAGCTTTTTTTTTTTTTTCCTTGTAAATCACACTGAAAATCCCTGCTGCTGATCTCAGGGCAAGATGCTTACATTAAACTGTTGCTGCAGATAGGGACAAACTGTTGCTGGGCAGAGGATGAGAATCAGCTCACATGGGAAGGGAACAGCCTGCTGCTTGCCAGACGAGGGAGCTGTTTAAGTGCAAGCTTGAATTTTAGATCCAGACTGTCTCTGTGCTGTAAGGAGCCTAAATGCATTGCTGCTGCTCTAAATACCTGTGGGAGCCACACACTTAATTGCTAGATCTGGCAAGAGCCAGGAAATACTTGCATAGGTGCTCTCTCCATCCTGCTGAGCTTCATTTGAGGAGATAGGGATGCATCCAGGACAATTAACTGGAAAAAAAAATTGGAGGTGTAGTAAGACTTAAGAGGCAACAAATGTGTATTTAAAAGCCATATTCACAGAGTGGTTAAGAGATACTTCAGAAATACATGAAGCCACTTTAGGGACTGATTTCCATTCCAGAAATATAACTACCTCATATTGCATTTGCTACGATCCATCTTGGCCTAAATATTTGAATCAAAGGTAATGTGGCACCGCAAGACTGGATGTTATTAATCTCACAAGAGAAAAGGATAAACAAAACAAAACAAAACAAAGATTGCAGGTGGTGGGGAATAGCAAGTCCTGGCAATATGCATGCAGGTCATAATCTTTGTTAGAAAATTCAAAGCCTGTCTGGTTGGCGTGAATCCTAGCCGTGTAGCAGTTTGTTTAATGGTGCTGGAATGCTCGCTCTCCATTAATTCCTAATGGATTATTGCAAAATGTTCTGTAATGATGACGTGCTTGAGCTGTTAATTGATTATGAAATGCCTTAAGAGCTTTATGAAAAGTGTAAGATAAAATTATTATCGGATCATGCCACTCATTAGCTTTAAAGAAAATAGATGTGCTTTATTTCCAGCTAGCCCCTAAATCTCTTTTGTTTGGAAATTGATTCATGTCGCCCTCCTTTTCTCTGGTAATATCGATACCTGCTGCTTGTTCAAAAGGAAATGTGTTCAGAGAGATTAAGGGCCTGAACCAACCTCAGCGAAGTCAACTGGAGTTGATCCCACTGTCTGCAGAAGGAGTTGGAGCAGCCCTTGCTTGGTTTGCCCCAGTACAAAACAAAGGTTTGTGGAAGAGCTGGGATTAGGACCCTCATCCTCTGACTTCCCTGCCTGCACCACAGCCATGGGACTCTTCGAATAGAGGGGATGTGGAAATTCTTGGTTTTGGACTGGAGGCATTACTTTATCCAAGAAGAGTTTCAGACTCACAGCCATCTTTTGTTGTCAAAATAAATTTTATCTAAGTGGTGAGATGTAGGACATTAGGACCACGTTTGCTGTGATTCATTCGTTTGGCTGCTACTGCAGCAGTTGTGCAAGCAACCATCCTAGAGCACTTTATACTGTATTTCCCAAGGAATTTGTAAGATAAACCATGTAAGGAGACTCACCTTGGCAGCTCGAATTTTGCTCAGTTCCTGCTCTGTGCTTTTGAAACCCACAAGGCCAGCTAACAGAGCACAATTCTGAAGGAATGCAAATTCTGTAGTCTTGGTTAAGCACTGGCCTGATCCTGTCATCTCCCAGGCTGACTTGCCAGTTTCTATTATGCCAAACCCCTGCTAGAAAGCAAGCTTTACAGGAGGCTGAGTGCTTTAAATGTTGGGTGAATGCAACCCCTGGATAAGTTATTCACACTGCACATCTGGTGGTATGCTGAGCCTGAAAAAGGATAGTCTGCTGTGATGTAGGGCTGTGAGCTGATCCACCCCATGCCTCTGCGAGCCGTGCCAGGAGAAGGCAGAGAAAGGACAGCGCTGGATGGGGTCACTTCCCCATCATGTAAGACTAAAAATCCACATATAAATCACAGATTTTCCCTAGGGAGAATTTATCTCATTCTCTGTATTTAGCACCTAAAACCCATTGTGCTTTATTAGCACAATTAATTAGAAATAAAGGTGAATAAGCAAGCATCAGCCAATGAGACAGGATTCACCTTCTAGGCTGTTTAACTAAAACCAGGAAACCCAAAGGCTTTCTACACCATTCTATAGCAAGGTTGTCATTACTGTTTACAAAGGAAAAGTCTTCCACACAAAATTTTAGACTTGCCAGCATCTCTCATGCATTCAAGTGCTGCATGCAAGACAGATAAAAATCCCACCTGATGATAAGCTGTATTAGGAAAGAGGCACCTCTGACAGAGAAAGAAAAGCAGCACTTATGGGTGATAGAAATAATGAAACAGTGATAAGTATTTTCCAAAATCCCTTTACAAGTTGAGGTTTTGAATATTAATTATTATTCTAAGTGAATGCTTTGGCAAATTTACAGCAATCTTCACTTACATGAGCATAAGTACTACTATATGTAAGTACTACTATAAATCAATATATACTTTTAAAAATTCTGCATTTGATTTTTCAGATTATTGGGGTTTCCTCGCCTTGTTGTCACCTCTGCAAAGTTTTGGAAATAGACTACAGTCTCCAGAGTTCTGCTAAAATTTGATTGGATTTGATTTTCTGACTCAAAGTTGGTCATGCAATGACTTCAGCATAATTTGTTTTCTTGTAGGCTTACCTTTGGAAGGAGTTTCATGTGAGAAACAATGTCTGAATAAATAAATGTTTTATTTCCTATTTAGATTTTCAGATTTTAAATATCAATAAATATAAAGAATATTAAATCCAATTGAAATATTAATTTGAATTTCAGCAGACCAGCTTCTGTATAAATTTACATATGCATAGAGTCATTGGTGTCACTGAACTGTTTCATACAATTTGGCCTTCATGTTGGTTTCTGATGCAGAAAGCAGTTTTGCAGTTTGCAGATCCAGCATTATTTCATCTCAAATACTCAAGATTTGGTTACAGTTACCTTCCTACCTAATTTCAAGAAGGAATTTAAATGCTTAGGGTATGACTTGGCCATGGCAAGGGGAGAGAACAGTGCAGTCCATGACCATTCAACCCATAAATGCCACTCAGAATAAGGAAAATAGTGAGAAGGACATAACCTTGTTTTGAATAAGGCTCACGCATGAAGCTCAGTACTGATCCTTGGTGTAAAGCTGAATTTCAGCTCTAGTTCCCAGGCTTGCAGTGAGTATACTATAGCTGCCAGTTAAGCATTTTTATAATGTATAAATTGGCAATAAATTAACTAGGAGACATGATAGTTGTAGTTGTAAGTGTTTTCAAGTTGTGCTGCTTCACAAATAATGCTGTTACTACCACTCACTTGGAAATGAACAGATATTTTGCAAAATGGTTTTCTATTTTTGCAGAAACAGCGAAGGCTCTTAATTTCTGCAGAGCACTCAGTCTAGAGGAGTCAGCACACTCCCACTTTACTCCAGACCTCAAATGCTGACAGGTACCACCAGGGCCTGGAATAGCTGTAAGTGGAAAGTGAATTCTCGGTATTCATATGTAAATCGAAATAACTGATGTCCCATTGTGCTTTTGCTTTTGAAAAATGGAAAGAAGAAAAAAAAAAAAAAAGGAAAAAAAAAAAACATAATAAATTATTTGCATATAAAAAGGCTTTTAACTCACATTCTTTGCTCATTGGCAATCTTCAGAAGCCCATTTTTCTTTGCTGCTGTTAAATTTACCTAGAAAAACATTCACATTGCTGGTCAAGTGGAAGTTCATGAAAAATAATTTATTCTTCATTTATTTCCATAAGATGCAAACCTAGACACAGGGCAATTATTTCTAGGCACAAGTGGTAGAACAAGGTAAGATTCTGTTTTTGTTGTTGTTTGTTTGTTTTTAAATTATCCTACCTAAAGGTATAAGGATGCTATTTCAGGAGCAAGCCTTATAATAACAGGGAAGGAAACAAGGATGTCTTGAGTTTCTAATCCTGAGTGTGCAGCTGTGTGACTGGATAACCATAAACAAATGGCTTAATCTTTGGGGGACTACTGTTAGTATTATTTCTACTGGTGTAAATGTGGAATAACTTCATGGAAATCAGTGGAGTTGCAATGCTAATCCAACGCTGCCTCCTCATCTGTAAAAGAGGTTAATGACATTGTCCTCTCTCTGGGGTTGTGACACGGATATTTAGTTATGTTGACTCTTTGCTGTGCAAAATGCTAATAGGGTGTTACTGTTAGTGCTAAATTTGTACTGCACAGGTGAAACAAACAGTTAATACACAAGGTACTCATGCTTAACCCACTCTGCTAAAGACATATCGTAATATATCGGCTTTCATTATAGCACCTCTAGCAAGTTTCCCATGACTGCTTTCATTATGGAAGGAAGACTGGTCTATTATATTGGGAAAGCACCCAGATGCATATAAATAAATTAACACCAAAATATTATTACGTGTGAAATGTGCATATAGCCTCCACTATCCTCCACTATGCTCTTTGTTTGTGACAGGTCAAAGAGAGCATCGTAAGTTTAAAATAAGCAGCTTTCATTCCGCAAAGTAATTTGTTGTTATATATACGGTGAGGAAGAATAAAATATACACAGACTAAATGGTGGTCTGATAAATAATTACTGACAGAAGTGATCTGTAGCTTTCAGGCGACCCTTTTAACATTTTCCTGTCTCATTATTTCTGTATATAAATTAGAAATGTCTTCGGAAGAAGTAGCAAGGATACCAGGCATAAAAGCATTAGCAGGTACCTATCCAGTGCAAACCAGAACACAACTGTTTAATTACTACTACCTCAGAACTAGTGATTAATGAAGCAACTGTGGCGAGGACATAATGCCTTTGTGTTGTAAAACTGTTACAAAGCAAATAGTAAAACTTAAGAAAGTAAAACTTCACTAACAACACTTTGCATTGCTGTTTGAGGTTCATGCCAGTAGTTCTCAAAGCATTTCACAAGACTGGGTGTATTATTCCTATTTTGCAGCTGTGGAAAGTGATCCCACTAGGACAAAGTACCTGGTGAATGAGCTGGGAGGAGACCACACAGCCGAGTGCAAGGAAGAGAAAGGTAGAAGCAGAGCTGCCATTTCTAGCAGCCGTCATCCCATGGAGCTGCTCCCATCGTTGTTCTCACCATGGGAAAGTTGACCTGCCAGCTCCTATCATCTATTCACTGGCATTAGGTGGAAGGTAGAAAACCAGAAAGGTGCCACATAAAACAGCATCAGCCCATTAAAGAACCCTTCCTTTTGAGTCACTGTCTGAAGCATTTGTGTCTTTTTTTTCTTTCCAAATGCCACTCTTCTCAACTGTGTGCTAAGACTGATTTTTTGCACTGTATCTTCAACTAATAACTTACAGGTCTGCTTCTTTGTCCCCGCTGATAGTACTGCAGTGACAAGGAAGCCAAATGAAGTCTCTTATCTGTGTGGTTTTCCGTGGTCTAAACTTTCCAGAGGTTCAGCTATGATCTCTTGATTTACATTTGTTGTACATAGCACGTTCCAGCATGGGTCAGCTCAGGCTCATTTAGCTTGCAAGCTCTAGTGCATTTGGGCTGTGTGGATGAATCTTCCTTCTGTCTGAGCCAGTATGATTGTGTCTAGTGATATTATATATTTATTTATTTATTTATTTATTTGCAGAGAATAACATTATTAAAACTGTCTGGTATTAACCAAGAATGTCTTCACACTGAAATCTAGAGCTGGCAGTGTAGTTTGAATAGCTTGGGCACCAGCTGCCAGGTACTTACACAGGATCTCAGGCTGGTTTGTACAGTTCATTGCTACTCATTCCCACATCATGCTACTTAGCTTGGTTTTATCAACATGATATAAGAATGTACTTGATAAGCTAAAATACGCTTTGTTGACAACATGTTTTCATTAAGAAGCAAGGATACTACAACAATCACTGGAAATCGCACAACGGGAAAAGTTTTTATTTCCAACATTAGGTATTTGTATACTCACATGCTGAAAGAAAAAAAGAAGCAACAATATTTCTTAGAAGGATTTAATTTAGGAAAGAAATCGATCAGGTGACTTTTACTGTAGCCTCTATGAATTAACAATAGCACTGCTTCGGCCAACTTGTCCTGAAAATGAGCTCATTAAATCTAATTGGACATACTGTATAGCAAAGAATCATATGATAAAACTGTGAATTTTATGTCCAATTAGAAAAATACTCTGTGGTGTTCAGCACTTGATTCCAGTGGTGGATGTCTGCCAAGATACATTTAACTAAAGTGTATGTGTGGGTTCGATTAATACATTTTGAGACAGAAGCAGCTCTGACAACAGGGAAGTCATCTATTACAGGCAGTAATTCAAAGATCACAGCAAACGGCTTGTTAAAGGAAATCATAAACTTGGGAAAATATGACTGTTTATTAAAATTTATTATATCTTATTTAAATAGATGGCTTAGTAGAAGAGACGAGGATTTTTTTAAGAGCTTGTAACTTGATGATAGTGTATCAAAATGATTGAACACGTGTCTTGCAAGTAGAAATATGGCTTATATCTCCCTAAAGTCAAAAGCAAAGGGAATATACACAGATGAGATGCAGAGCACCAGTGTATGCACTTCTTATAAGCATCACAAATCTGGTCTGAGTGGGATGAATTGAAGAACAGAAAATACACATCCAAGATCCATATCCTCAAAGAAAAGAATTAGACAATTCCCAGGGTAGCACAGAATGCCACATAAGGGCTTGGTGTCCAGCCAGGATGAAATCCTGAGGGTTCTGTGTCCAAGCACTTCCCTTCTGCTGGACTTGGGAGCTTCTGCCTGCTCAGAGTGCACAGCACAAAGCCTTCCTGGAGCAGCCTAAGTGAGCACAACCTATTCCTTCTAGAGGAATGTAATGGATGAAGGACAAGCCTAAACTGTGATCTCAACTCCCTCATTATCCTTGAAAGTTCATCTCATGCTTGCCTAATGCCAAATGTGTTGACAGTTCAGAGCACAGCGGAGAGCTCAGTCTTTGCCTGACTTGCAGGTCCCCTCACCCTTTTCTCCATGTGTCTAGAACCTGGCAGCACTTCATTTTCTTTTCAGTCTTACGACTGTGAGTGACTAAACCCCTAGGGATGGAAGGTGACTCAGTGACTAAACCCTACCATGGAAGAAGGCTCAGTGGAGATGTGCAAGCGTGATGGGCCCATGGAGCTCCAAGAATAATGGAGGGTGAGACTGACCACAGCTATGGCAAAGAAGTTGGCGTTGTCTCAACATAAAGTGAAAGAGAGGGTGGCTTTTGTTTTAGATAAACAGCTGGTGGTGTAAATATCTCTCCCCAGTTCATTGGAATGCACACTAAGTTACTTTGTAGAGCATATAAAACTGGGAGGAGCTCTTGACAGGCCAACCATACCATGGGGTGCATCAGGCATGGCATTGCCAGTCAGTCGAGGGAAGTTCTGTGCTGGTGTGGCCTCATCTCAAACACTGTGTACAGTTTTGGGTGCCACAGTATAAGAAGGACATGAAACTATTAGAGTGTCAAAAAGAAGACTGTGAAGATGGTGAAGGGTCTAGAAGGCAAGATTTATGGGAAGCAGCTGAGTTCCCTTGGTTTGTTCAGCCCAGAGCAGAGCAGGCTGAGGGGAGGCCTCATGGCGGCCTGCAGCTCCCTCACGAGGGGAGCGGAGGGGCAGGCGCTGAGCTCTGCTCTCTGGGGACAGCGACAGGACCCGAGGGAATGGCATGGAGCTGGAACAGGGGAGGGTCAGGCTGGGTGTTAGGGAAAGGCTCTGCACCCAGAGGGTGATCGGGCACTGGGACAGGCTCCCCAGGGCAGTGAGCACAGCACCGAGCTGCCAGAGTTCAAGAAGTGTTTGGACAACGCTCTCAGACATAGGGTCTGATTTTTGCGTGGTGCTGTGTGGAGCCAGGAGCTGAACTTGATAATCCTTGTGGCTCCCTTCTAAGTCGGGAAATTCCATGATTCTTTGATTAAAAGGGTAAGTATGTCTCTCTCAGTTATTTAGACCATCACGGAGGGGAATGCATATCTAGCACAGCCCAACAGTGAGTATAAGACCAAACAACTAGCAAAAGAATTTTGGAGAAAGCAACTGGCTTGAGCTGTTTTCTACCTGCATGGATTAAATGCTGGCGGAATGGCTGGCCCTGAGAGTAGTAGTCAGTGACACAATACCTTGTTGGAGGGCAGTAACAAATGGAGTATCCCAGGCATCAATATTGAGTCCAGTCCTGTTTAACATCTTTATTAATGATCTGGATGATTGAGTGCACCCTTAGTAAACCTAGAGATGACACAAAACTGAGAAGAGTGTCTGACTCTTCCAGAGGGCCTTGCTGCCAACCTCAGCAGTCTGGATAGGTGGGCTGACAAGAATCTCTTCAAGTGCAACGAGTACAAAGTCCTGCACCTCGGGAGGAGTAACCCCCCAAGCCAGGGGTTGGACCAATGACCTCCAGAGGTCCCTTCCAACCTCAACCATTCTGTGGTTTTAGGAAACTTCTTATTAAATCTTCAGTATATGAACAGAATGCTTTAGAATAGAGCTTAAAATACCATAGCCAGTATGAAAACTAGGAAGTGAACAATAAACTTCTATTTTCTATAAATCTGGGTATTTGTGCATCTCCCATCACTATGCTACCTAAATGAATCATTACCCATATATCTCACTGCTATTAACCTCATTTTATACTTGGGTAAACGAGGCTCGGGCTTTTTGAGTCCCAACTGAGTGACTTTCAGTAACTCAGGCATTCTGTTCTTATTTATATGTTGTCTTTTTTTTTCCTACAAATGTTGGTTTTACAGGTAAGAGAATTTAAAAAGAACACCAAGAACATAAATGTTGTGTAAATTCTGTCTCTTTTATTGTGAAACAACTTCTTGTTTATGAGGAATCAGATTTAGCTTTTAGCAGAGGCCTGAGCAATAGACCTCAGCACAATAAGTGCTGATTGCTCTCGGGTGCATAAAATTTAACCTTGGTCAATCTCTTTCAACCAGAATGTATCACTGTGTGATGCTGATGCACGCCTAGCTCTTCTTTGCCACCTGCAGTGGAATGAGATGCCTGACCAGCCAACCCAGTCTGCGTGAGAGGAAGCTGATAGATAATGTGCCATAGAGGTTTATTTTTTTCCCCAGTATGTGTTTACTCTGCATCACAGAAAATCAATTTGTCAAATATTAATTGAATTCTCCAACATTTGGCATATTTGCATAACTATTATGAAACGGAGCATTATCTCCCTTGGTATTATACCCATTTCCCTTAGATGGTGTCTCTTTGATCCATTAATCATGTTTCCTGTATACTCCCACAGAAGCTTAATTGCTCACATCCTGCAGAACCCCCTCACAAAGCAAGAAATTAGCTCTATGTAAATCTAAGGTTATTACCTTGCCTCTATAAATGTAAAACAATTAAATTATCCTCTAAAAAGGACAGTGATAAAAATCCAGATGAGCATTGATCACCCAAGGAAATAGATTGAGGTAATTTTATTGGGCCAGTGGGAAAAGAATGTTTTTCCTTTACCAAGGACATTACTGGGGCAAATAATACTGCTACCTATGTCTTTCTCCACTAATGCTTCTGTCCCCTTCACTGATTTCAGTATTATTTTATTATCTGAATCAAAGGGACTAATTCAATAGAAGGCTCCACTTTTAGGGCTGATATAGGATCACACTGGTGGGTATGTCTGCTTCCTGTGCAGCATCTAGACATTATAGGAAACTCAAGGTATGATCTAAGGATGGGAGAACACTTTTAAGCAGCCACTTAAAGTCAAAGCTGCAGCTACCTACAACTAGCTGATAGGAACTGCTAACAAAAGGAATACAGCTTAAATCTCAGACCTGTAGGGATATACTTTTCAGAAAATACACCTTTAGCCTCAAATCTCTACTAAATATAGGAACCCATGTCTTAAAAAGCTTTGCTCCTTTTTTTTTTTTTTTTTTCCCCCTAAGAGAAGTAGATGGTAGGAACTGCATTATTTAACAGCAGTTTGATGGCTACAGCCCTTGTGGAGGAAGTAGGAAAGACTCAACATTTTTATTCAACATTTTTCCATACAACTCAGTCAACTCTCACAGAGATGGTCTAACCATCAGGTATAGCTCTTTCTAGGAAAGCAGGCTAGTGAGGATTGTCCGCCTTTTCCTGTCACCGTGCAAATAATAATCCAGTATTAATTTGGCCATGGAGAGATTGAGCAGATGACTCTGTAATCAGATTTTTCAGACAAAAGCATGGAAAATGGGAGGCCTGGTCTCCAATCACTTCTACCCAATCACAAAGGAATACAGCAGTATGTTTTGTGCAGAACCTGTGCAGTTGAAGTGTTACCTGTGTTTTGAGTATACTAGGTGTCAACCTACACCCCCCCCAAAAAATGTAATTCCTGATCTCGTTCAAGTTTAGGTTCTGAGTTGTTCACCCCCACCCAAACAGCTGATATCAGAACAGCTTGAGCATGTAAAGGTGAGCAAATCTAGAAGCTCGGGGACTTTTAGGATTAAAAAATGCTGTCTTCTAGACTTCATCAGCTTAGCTAGGCTTCTGGGTTCTGGGCTTCAGGATTCTGGGACTCAGTTGAATTTATCAGATCAGGTCCTAAGAACCAAGATTACATGCCCAAAAATCTATGGTGTCACAGGAAACTGAAGCTCAGATTCCAGTTTACCAAACCAGCATCTAAGTCATGAACCAGCTTCCCTTCCACATTGTCTCCTCCCAGATTTTATTCTAAATTTACCTCCTTTCAGTCACTAATGACCCTTTGTTCTTTGATCCCTCCTTGGTTTCCCTATTCTTTAGTAAAATCACGGCAGAAAATTGTCTCCATGTCTGTAGAGAGATTGGTTTCTGTCAAAAAGAGCAAAATGGGAGCAAGAAGAACTAATAAATCACTGTTCCATGTTCACTGATTTCTTCTAAATACTAGTTTGTTCACCCTTGGCAGCTTTTTCCAAGTGCAAATTCATTCTCACCCCTTGTAAATTTTTCTTTACCAACTTTTTCTTTTGTAAGTTTCTCTTTGAAATGCATTTCTTCCATAAAGCCTCTTAATGACTCCATCGATATAATCAGTTTCTTTCTACTGAAGAAAACATCAAAGCTAATTTGTGATAGACCCATAATTTGGTACATCACAGGTCTGTCTGATCATATAGTCTGTTTGATTCAGACTGTAAAGGACTTGATCAAGCCAGGATCCACTCTTACCACTGTTAATATTCTGCTGGTATTTCATAAAGAGTATTATGATATTTTAACAGATATCTGAGGATAATGTCATGTCCATTTTTTGAGAGGAACCCATATTTTATATCTTACTTTGCATGTCACTCAGTGCAGAAGTTGTCAGAGATGGCAGAAGCCAGCAGTTAGGAAAGGGAGCACCTAGGACATAGGGTTAGTTGCTTTATGCCTAAATGACAATTGAGACCTCAAAAGCTATTCTGATTGAACTCTTTCCATCACTCGTTATACTGGCAGAACTTTTTTTTTTTTTTTTTTTTTTTGTAATGATTTCATCCAGAACTTTTAACTTTTCCTTCAGCAATTGGTAGACTTGAAGCCTTAAGCTATTGTTCAAATTGTTATTATATGAATTTTATTGCTTACTACACAGCATTTGGATGCACTTCTGAGAGAATCTGAAGCTTGTGGAAACTTCAGCAGACACTTTTCAATGTATGCTCCATGTGCTGGATGATGCCAAGAGAAAGTTCATGCCAAAAACCATTCTCCACTGGCTGTTTCTGATTGCTTTTGCTAGTCTTCCTCCATGTAATAAATATAAGCAACTAAACAGAGGAGGCAAACAGTACAAATCAAGCCAAATTAGGTTAGAGAAAAAGTAATCATTTTAAAGTTAGAAAGAAAAATAGTTTTCTCCCAGTTTCATACATAGACATTCTGAAAATATGCTGCTTACTGCTGACATAGGACTAAAATAAAGAAATTTAAATAAACCAAACAAACATTTTTAATTATATAAAGAGGTCGTTTTCTGCAAGGTAAAATTTTAAACTACTCAATACATCTTGCTGGAATAGAATCCACTACTTAATGAAAATACCAGAAAACTCAGCACTGTTCTATTTTCTGCTTGAAAGTACCTGCAATAGCGCAAGTAATGTTCAGTTTAGGCTCAGAAATTGCATAAAAGTAGATATTACAAGAAGAAACAAGTGAATTTTAGCAAAACAAGATATGGCAAGGTAGTTAGTAAAAACTGGCAAAGACCAGCTGTAAACTCGTAATTGTCCCATTTGTGAACATAATTACTATGCACATTGTAACAACTGCAGCAAATTCTATGCATGGTTTCTGTATATTTTAAAAGGCTGAACACAGATTACAGGAATTTTAGTAAAACGAATGTGCACGTACCAAGCTCGTGCTGTAAAATTCTGCATATACTGGTAGTTCTGAGTAACTACACAGACCGGGTACACACAACAGTAAATACACAAGGGTCCTGTACAGAAACCTGAATTCAGCTCTGCTCTGTTGGCTTCAAACTTTGAGAGAGATCATTTGTTTGAGAGTTTGAGAACTCATTTTAAAATGATCTCGTACAGCATCAAGTTTCATACATGAATAAAGGCGTTCTTACACGTTTTTGGTACTAATCCTACCATCCCAAGACTGGCTCTTTTTCCCATTTAAGAACTCTGGGTAAAGTCCCAGGGACAGATATTGGGCATTGCATACAGTTCGTGTTGGTTTTCTAATAAGAACTTTTCCTTCTCCTTCTCCTTCTCCTTCTCCTTCTCCTTCTCCTTCTCCTTCTCCTTCTCCTTCTCCTTCTCCTTCTCCTTCTCCTTCTCCTTCTCCTTCTCCTTCTCCTTCTCCTTCTCCTTCTCCTTCTCCTTCTCCTTCTCCTTCTCCTTTCCTAATAATGGAAGCTACTCTTTCATGTCTGTCAGGAAAATTTATCTCCAAAAACAGTCTCAGTCTCAGGCAGAGACTATTATAGGCTGTGCTTGCATGGGCTGAATATGGTGTATTAGTCAGTCTCTAACATAAAGATCAGGAAACATCTGTGTTTGCAAAGCTTCCATGTAAAAATTGCACTTAATGCAAACTGTTTAACAAAAGCAAACTTTGGTTTTGAGACCTTATATCTGGAGGGTTACAAACCTTTGTTAAACCAAGTCCTGCTAGTTCCTGGTGGTCATTATAATTACACATCCATTGTCAGGTGCTAAAAGAGATAAAACAGCATGAGAGAAGCAATCACAGATCGCAACAAAATGAACCATAGGAAAACATTTAAGACCACATGATAATAGGCTATGTGGCATTGAGGAATACTGAATGCAGAGAATGGCCTATTCAAACTGAGAGCAGCTCTTATTTTATTCGGGTATTTCAGTAATCAGCAAGAAAGCTGTGTTACTGTCTAATGAGGTGCTGGAGCACCGAGGGCAGGGAGTGGGGGGGAATAGTGTCTGAATCTGACACCTTCTTTAAAGCTCTTCCTTCAGAGTTTATCAAGAAGAATACTTAATTCTTGCAGGGTGCCGAGTCCTGCACAAGGGTGAGCTGACGGGTGGTTTTACTGTTCCATTAGTGGATCTCAGCAAACCTATAAACCAGTGCTTCCCTGCTAAAGATGCAGAAAAGCCTGCAAAGCCCATCCTTCCCCTGTAAGAGAGAGAGACATGAGCATCCAGCAAGGAATTTCTAGTGAAGAAGGGAGCAAGCACTCCCAGGTGGCAGTAAGAGAGATGCAGGTGCTGGTGTATTCACCCTGCCCATAATCCATTCAACTCAAGGCAACTCCCTTCTGATTTTTATTTCCAGGCAGATCTTATATCCAGACACAACAACCCACAGAGCACACACACCAAGACAATATGCCTGTGCCAGCATCTCTCACAACGGGACATCTGCTGATGAACAAGCATTCTCTGTGACAAGGATGTTTGGACATCCTCAAGATTTTGGGGGATTTTTTGTATTGTCCTTTCAGCTCCTCTCAGCAGGCTGCTTCAGCCATGGATTTCAGTCATACAACCCCTCTTCAACTTCAAACACACAAAATAATATATATATATATATATATATGTATATGTATATATATATATTATATTGTGTTTTCAAGTAGATTCACTCTGCAGGACATGTTTTTTTTTACATACAGAATGAATTCTGTCTTGAAAATATATTCCGATTTTCCCCTAACTATTCTGAGAATTTGTAGATAACTCCTCTAAGTATCTTTCTTTGCCCCCAAGGAGAAATATGACTGGTAGCTGAACCACAGGGGAGCTATGATCTCCAGTTTTATCTATGCCTGGCTAGATGTGCCAATATCACTGCATCACCCTTCACCTTTTATAAAAGGAGCACATAGACTTCATAAGAGGAAGGAATTAATGGAGGCCTGTAATACTGTAATGCAAACAGGTGTATTAAAAAGTGGAAAGTGTCACCATATTAAAATGACTGTTTGCTAAATACCTGTTTTTATGTATGTAAATTAGGTGGCAGCAGAAATAACTCTGCAATATGTTGACTAGAAAACACCCTTGAAATAAAGTTCTTATCCAGCACACGTAGGCTTCATAAGCCTTTTTTCCAATACCATCATTCTAGAGCATATATTTGACCTCTTTCAAGTCTCCTAAGTAGAGGACTCTAAAATCTATAATCTCAATTACTCTCTTAATAGACTGTCTTCAATTGTTTTTTTTACCTGTTGACCTGCAGGATAAAGCTATTTAGAAGAGATGTTATTGTGGAGAGCACTGCCATAATGAAAATGCTGAAGGACAAAAAAATCCAATAAGGAAACTGGAAAACACATTCGGAAGCACACTGCTCAAGTTTAATTTATTCACTGTGCATACTGTGAAACATCTGGGTGTCTTTAATGTACAATCAGGTGTTAACTTTGTAGCAGCTATTACAGTCAGCAGTTTGTGGGAAGTTTGATAGAAAGCAAATTGTCTGCCTAACTGATCCCATAGCACAGAAGTCTTTGAATCAGAAGACAGTTTAGCACTAAAATGCAGAAGACAGGGAAGAAAGCACGTTTAACTGCTGCATAACCTTCCTATGCTTGTGTCTTTTGTTTTGCAATCCTGTAATTTTCAGAGTATTTCATGTGCAGCCATGCATCCAAATGCACCACAGCATTTAAGTTTTACCAAGTAATCTCAGCTTGCCTGATTTCAATCCTGTAGGGCACAGTATAATGGTTTACTATGCTGGTTAGCTTATAGTAAAAAATTACTTCTTCCTTTCTCTAGAGGAAACTGACACAGAAAGAATTTGTGTATTGCACTAACATTTAGAGGACTACTGGAAAGATGGGGAAGGACTCTTTTATGAGGGAGTGTAGAAACTGGACAAGGTGTAATGGCTTTAAACTAAAAGAGGGGAGATTTAGGTTAGAGGTCAGGAGGAAATTCTTCTCTCAGAGGGTGGTGAGGCCCTGGCACAGGCTGCCCAGGGAAGCTGTGGATGCCCCATCCCTGGAGGTGCTCAAGGCCAGGCTGGATGGGGTTTTGGGCAACCTGGGCTGGTGGGAGGTGTCCCTGCCCATGGCAGGGGGCTGGAGCTGGGTGGGCTTTAAGGTCCCTTCCAGCCCAAACCATGCTGTGGTTCTATGATCTCAGCGTAAGACCATTTATTATATCCGTTGTGATCAGTCACTCCCCTTCTTGCAGCAGCAGCTCAGACCTTAGGAAAATAAAATATTCTATGCAAGGAACTACTCTTGCACAGCCCCTCTTGCTTCATCCCTGAATTGTTTCTCTCAGTGTGAATAACAAGTTGTTCCTCATAAATCACAGGTATCAGATGACTTTGCTTTCAAATCCCAACTGCTCTGTCTCACACATATAATAAATGGTCACTCTTATGAAAACTAAAACATAAGGATGAAAGCAAAGAAGCAAACAAGTAGTGTATCAGATTTGAAATGTGTGGCCATTAGTTAAAAAGTGTCTTATAAAAGACCAGCACTAGTTAGAAGGTTGAGGTTGCTGTTACAGACCCATTTAACCAGCTGTAAGCACACCTGGAAGACAGGCAGAGCAGCACTGCACATCCAGCTGTACTAACAGAGCCTAAATTTAGTCCTTTTAGTCAGACAGCACACCCCAAACGCATGTTGGAATAATTAAGTTAAATGTTGGAGAAGTTAGTGGGTCAAGAGGCAATGCTGAACTTTGGTTCTCCACCATCTCCAGGTGAGCCAACACCTAAACCTTCATGGTTAGAATCATGGAACGACAGAATTATGGGATCACAGAACAGTTTGGGAGAGCAGGGACCTTAAAGAACCACCCAGTCCCAGCCCCGCCATGGGCTGGGGGCTGTGAAGGAACATGGAGCCCCCCCCCCTTCTCCCCCCCTCAGGGCTGCGCGCGGCCGGGCGCAACCGCGCCTGCGCGGCCATGCTGCGGCGGGAAGCGGCGGGAAGCAGCGCGCAGGCGCGGAGGGCCAGAGCCGCCGGGGCGCCGCGTTTCCCGCCGCGCCCGCGCTGATTGGCTGGCTGGCGGCGAGCGGCGGCGGCCGGCGGGTAGGTGCGGGGGGCTGCGCACTAATGGCGGCGGTGGGCGGGTGGGCAGTTCAGGGGAAGTTCTCTCCTCCTTTGCCTCACTTCCCCTCAGCGCGACGTGCTCCAGCTGCCCAGGTCCCAGCTCCCAAGGGCTGGAGAGGGTCCCAGGCAGAATTACGGCGAGAGGGGGGAGGTCTCAAGGTCTCCTGGTCTCCCTGGAGGCGTTGCCGAGAAACCAGGCTGGGTTTAGCCGCTGGGTGTGCTCTGGGTGCCCTGTGCGGCCGTTGGGGTCCGACTTTGGTCACAGCCTGCGAGAGAGGGGCCTGCCCATGGCAGGGGTTGGACGAGGTGATCTGTAAAGATCCCTTCCTACCCCAACTGCTCTGTGATTCCCAATATTAAATCCTGTTTTGATTTGCACTCGAAATTTTCCTTCCTTAATCCAACAACTCAGTAAGGGATGGCTAACAGGCGCCACAGTCCTCTCTTTACCATGTAGCAAACTTGGGATTCACAGGCTCAAAAACCCGGTGTTAATATCTTATAGGTAATTATTGTGTTTTTCCATCTCACCTGATTGCTTCAGTTATTTATGTTACTAAAAAGTGTATTTATTTCTAACAATTACTTATTCGTGTTACTGAAAAGTTTCCAGGTGTAACACTACCTCATGATGGTGTTAGTGCTACCTGGATTGTGCACTGTGAAAACATCTTTGATTTTTATAACAAAACTATCTTTTAGAAGGTTTTATTTGTTTGTTTCAGGACAGTGTTTTCACGGATGAAAATACCTAAAGATCAATAGAAATGTATTTATTTTTTATTTAGTAGAGTGACTTTAGGGCAGGCTACGTATCAGGCTGAAAAAAAGTTTGTTTTTTTTTTTCTTCTGTCTGTGTGGAAAAAATGGAAATAATAATTGTGAGGAAAATGGGAAATGTTCTGCAAAACCAGCAGATCCAGGTTCCACAGTAAAACCTACTGGCAAATATAATTTGAACTGGCTGCTTAAGAAAACTCGCACAAAAAACTGTGAACGAGATTATGGCAATATTTTTTTTATAGCTGTCTTTGCTTATATCACTTATGCTCAAATTTCTGCTTTTCATGTTCTTGTAGAAGTTGATTGTTTGGTGTTCCCAAAAATGAAGAGAAAAGTGGCCAAAGTTGGGAAGTTGAGGCTTAGTCCTAATGAAGAAACCATGCTTCTGAAAGAAGAATACGAAAGAAGAAGAAAACTGAGGCTACAGCAAGTATGCCCCTATTTTTTTCAAGTTGTCTATTTCGTTTAAAGATGTAACAAATAATTTTGGAAAATCAACCTAATTTTACTTCATATAAGCTAACTTTTTGCAGTGTAGTAACATTGGGTTTATATTTAGCTTGTGGAGTAGTTTCAGTTGTCATGTTCATTTGCTAGTAAACAGGTATTTTTCTTATGATACTGTGTCTGTTAGGTTCATACAGGCCTTTGTTCCAGAACCTCTTCATCCCTGCCAGCTTCACTGTATCTATCTTTTTAGTTTGTTTTTATGTATCAACATAGAGATACCTCTTTTAACTGATGTGTTAGACAGCAGTAATGGAGAAGAAATAAGCCACTTACGGCAAATACAAACCTAGTTTTCTACTAGATCAACTAAATTGTTAGTGTCACAGCTCTTAATGGTTTAAATATTGCACCTTTTAGAATTACCTGTCTGTTCCTCATCTTATGTTCTATTTCTGTTATGCTGTGCTGCTGTTAGGACACAAGGTTATTTTTCCATTTCTTTTTACTTTTTACCCCTTAGCCTTCCACTGTGCTATTCTCCGAGGCATTAATTTAGCAGTATAATTGCCATTTCTCTTTAGAGTGTGTTGCATCATAATGAGAGTCTAATAAATTAATGTGTTGTATTTTTGGCAAGAAGTATATTTCAAACAGTTATTACACTTAGTTTATCAGCTGTGTGTTGCTCTCTCACGTTAAGTAAAACTTTTAACTTTGAAATTAAATTTAGTATATGATACTGATTTTGGAAAAGGGTAATGGCAACTTTAAAGTATTTTCTGAACAGATTTTTTTTTTAATGTATCTTTCCATCTAATCTTCAGTTACAAGGAGGGAGCGTGTATTGTGGAAGTAATTGCTGCAAAAAACACTGTGCTTTTACTAAGTTACTGACAAAACATAAATGCTATTTCTACAGGTTAGAGAGCAGCAGAAGTACATTGCCTTACAGATAAGACAGAAAGTAAAGCAAAAGAGGGAAGAACAGCTGCATCAGTTGGAGGAGGCATTAAGAGCTGAATGGCAGAAAGAACAAGATGAGAAGATAAAGGCCTTAGAAAAACTGTTTTTATCAAGCTTAAGAGCTGTTGGTGAGGGTCATCGACAAGCCAAGGAGAACGTAAGTACACAGCTGAATGTTGTCACAGATATGCCTTGGTATTTTAGAAATAACAAGGTTGCATTTTTTTATATTCCTGTTTCTTAGAGTCCTAATATTTGGAAGGTAGAAATGTTTAAAATGCTTAAATGTTTACATGTGTTTTCTTTGCAGATACTTATCCATGAGACCATGCATGATGAGAAGGAATATAAACTTTTTCTTGGGAAAGATTCATAGCCCCATTGTTGCTGGATGGAAATTGTTAGACATCTAAGCATGAATAGCCTATTTAATTATTTTTGGAAGCTTGTTTAAGAGTCTGCATGGTTTTCTGTTTTTTTTTTTTTTTTTTTTTTTTTTTTTTTTTTTTAAAGTAGTTTTGTACAGTCTTAATACTGCATTAAGTGCTCCAGTAGTCCAATCTGTTGAGGCTTTTGCTGTGCAAACTCCTAAGTTGTGTGTACAATATCACATTTGCTTATGTGATACTGTGTATTAAGATAATAATTTGTCCAAATTGCACATGGTGAGTTGTCCCAAATATGCCAGTAAACATAGTAACTTTGTTTCTCTACCATCTAATAGTTTCTATGCTTAAGATGAACTCTTTTTTTTTTCTTTTTCTTCAGTGACTTAAAAGGCCTCGGTAAGGACTTCAGAGGCTTTTGCACAGATGGTGAACTGGCATCAGTTAATTCTGCAACTGCAAATTGTCTTCACCTCAAAACTGTAATTTGTGTAGGCCTGATTTGAGAGGTTGCTGAGGTTCAGTGAAAATCTGTAGATTTGCATTGATAGGCAATTGTTGTAATTAATGGCTGAAAGATAGTAAGGTGCTGTTGCTGTACAGTTTAATCAGCATTTAAAATGTTGAAGTATCTTTATATTACAGTCTTCATAAAGAGATGCAGAGAGAAGCTAAGGTTTCCACATCAATCTTTGGTTCCATTGGCTGAGGAATATGGCAAACTTACTGCTGTTGGTGGTAGACAAGAAGAGAATAAAGGAGATAGAGAAGAAAAAGTGATTATCTGGAGGATTTTTACTCTGATATAATAGAAGGGAATCTCAGGCTTTTGATTCTTACCAGCAATAATTTAATTTGAAATATAACACTGATAGTAGGAGGAGTAAGTCCTGGATTAATCACATGCAATATTTTATTAAGGAACCTGATTTAGAAGCTCTGGCAAAGCAAGCAGAAGAAAGGAAGCAAAGAGCAGAGAAGAGACATAGGAAAGCCTTGAAAGAGCAGAAGTTCCAAAAAGAGAAATTACTTCATGAGCAAACCCGGTATGCAGTAGATATTGGGTTTCATTAGGCATGGAGTGTGCTTCATGGTGTTACGTGGTGAAAGGCAAAAATCACAATGATTGTTTGCAGCTTTTTAATTTTGATTTGTGTGTGTGTGTGTGTTAAAGGGTATCAGCTTGTGGACAAACCCATGGATTTTGATAAAACTTTGTAGTTTTAAAGCCAGGATCCCCATGTCAAGTACACAAGTTGATCTGGTCAACTCTCAATGGCCAGGGAGCCTGTCACCTCTGTATTACTATTTTCAGTCCAGGTTATTGGCAGCTACTTGGTGACAGGTGAAATGAGATGTTCTTAGTCCAGCTCTTGATGGAAAGTTACTCCTTTGAAAAAAGGACCTATTGCATTTGACACCGTCTTCCTTGTCTCTTTAAGGAAAAAAAAAAGGCACAAATTGGTCCAAACTTGGGCTGACATGAAAAATAAATCGTGTACTCTTGGGGATAGCTGAGCTTGAGTAGAGTTGACACCTATTGATTAAATACTTAGCTTTGTGCACACTTCAGTGATTAAAATATGTTGAAGTGATGCAGAGCTTTCTGAAAAGCAGGATTTTGCTTTGATCCAGAGAAGCTCACGTGTTATTAATGTTTTTGCATTACTTCAAAAGTTAATTTTTCAGTGCTGCCTTTCAGTATAAGTTCTGTTGACTCTTCAGTGTGCTTCCCCATCCCTGTCTCTTAATAATTAAATGGAGTCAATGATTATATTTTTAGGCTTGCCTTTTATTTTACACAGTGCTGTCATTGTTGCTTGAATTATTTTTCCTCCTCTCTCTCTCTCTCCCCATTTATTTACTAGACGAATAAATGCACGCAAGCATGCTCTGGATGTGGAAAGAGAAAGGGCAGCAAAAGTTGCAAGCCTACCACCTCCTCCGCCCCATCCTCTTGAGGTACGTATCCACGATGATCAAAAAACACTTTTTTCAGCGAGATTATGGAAAATGCTCTTTTCTCTGATCATCTAATAAACTGGAAATAATATGTTTGGAGTTCCATAAGCGAAGTCTGTACTTGAGAAATGTTATTTTGCTGTTATGCATAATTATATTATGGATCTGTGCTTGCCCTGCTTTGAGATGGATGTGTCAGCTGTTGTAAGTGGGTTTTGTATTTGTACATTAAAGCTCAAGTGCTTTTGTGTTGAGGTAATGCTATTGAAACAGGGAGGCAGAGCTCTGTGCTGAATGTCAATTTGTGCAGAGATGTTCGCTGTAGGCAGTGAGATGCTCTCAGTCATTAAGCTCTCTGGGTATTCCTTGGGCTGCTGTGATTAATTATTAATTGTATGCAAATATTGAAATGACATAATGTTTTCAGGAGTGAATTTAGTGTTTGTTTTTAATTTTTAGCTTTCTTCTGTTACTAATTAAAGTATGGAACTCATTTCTCTTTCATTTAGTTGCTTTGTCAGAGACACCTGTTCTGTGATACGGCTGTACTTATTTCTACTTTTCTTTCTAGAATTTTGAAGCAAAAAAGATTCCTGCAGTGAAGGCCTATGGTGCTGGCAACTTCTCCATCACACATTACCATATTTCAGAACCTTATGTGGATAGAGAAATGGATGGAGAACAGGTGATTAAGTGTTTGTGACGTATGCATCCGTGTATCTTTATATTGCACATCGTGTGTGGCTATCAGATATCAGCAGGTCAGCTTCCTAGAACTTGTTTAACAATAGAAACTTGTATAAAGCAGCCTTTATATGAGTTAATAATCAGAATCCTAGCTGATGGGAACTTCTGAGGACTGTTTTGTGTTCAGTTGTTGCCAGGATCACTCCTCACACTTTTTGCAATGTGAGTAGACCTCTGAATGGAGGTGAATTCACAAGACTGGCATGTTAGGGCACTGCAGTCTTCTGCTTTGTGGCTTATGCTAAATGAACAGTTGCAGTTGCCCTGCTTTTTTCCTCTTTTAGTTGTGTTCACCCAGTCTTTACCTCATATTCACGTTTGTCTGTTCATGCAGTCAACACTTTCAGCTTGCCAAATTGGCAAAGGTTTGATTTGAGAAAAAGAACGATGAACAGAGCTTTGCCAGGTGGAAAGGTTTACTCAGGTTCACAGTGCAAGCAGACAAAGGCTCAAGTCAGATCAGAAGAAGGGGAGGATCTGGACAAGTGAGAGATGGAGTAAGGACTTAGCTTTTAGAGGTGATCTGCTGTTTGGTTTGTCTGAGGTGAGATCACAGTCTAAATTCTTGTTTGGGATCAGCCTCTTTTAGACTAGACTCTCTACAGTCAATAAGCTTCTCTTTGTGAACGTTCTCTCTAGTGGCTTTGTTTTCATTCATGAAGTTTAAGGTTTTCTTGACCTTTAAAAGACTAGGTCTAAACAATAAGAGCAGATGCTGTGGTTCGAGCTTTATATCATAAAATTCCTAAATGTCAATCTTCTGCCTTGCTTATGTGCAACTTTTTAACTTGAGTATTTATTGAAGTGTTTGTTTTTAGTTAAACATTGCAGACTTTCTTTCTTGTTCCCAAATGAAAATGAAAAAAAAAAAAACTTCTGGCCTTCTAGTTTAGAACAAAACCATGACCACAAAAGTAGTGAATCAGTAATATTGATTACATTATTCATTTTAGCTTCTATTGTAGGAAAAACAACTGCTCTGCTATAATGAATAAATCATACAAACGATTGTCCCTAGTGGAGTTAGGAACTCGAATGCTTTGACACCTAACACTTAGCAAATGTGTAAATATGAATATTTTTTTTCCCAAATGTATAAATACAGTTTGGTTTTGCTTGCAGTTGAGTACTATAAAACTTCTGAGAGTGTTTGTATGGCATTGTATGCCTTTTTAAAGTGGTTTTGATACAGAATTATTTATTGTTACATTGACTTTAAACTATCACAAGAGCTTGGTGGACTAAACTATTAATTGACTGCCAGCCAGATGCTCGGTTAGCTGCTGAAGAGGAAGTGAAGCGCTTGGAGGAGCTGCACAGAGAGGCAGAGAGGGAGAAAAGAGAGCAGGTTAAAAAGGCCCATCTCAGAGGAAGTCATGCCTTGAAGAAGGTCCATTTGGCTCAGGTAGGCAAAGTAAACATCGTGCCTGTTTTTCACGTCAAAATGACCAGTGTTACCTAAGCTATAGGTTTCCTAAGGGGCTGTGGTTTCAGGAGGTGAATTAAATAGGGTTTTCAGAATGCTTTCAAAAAATCATCAAGCTCATCTTAATTTTGGCTCTCTGTAAGTTTATAAGGCAAGAAATCTTTTTGACAAAGATAAACTAGAAATGTTTGGAAGGAGAATAGAGACTGCAGATAATCTGTTCTTTTTTTCTTATTCAATGCCATAGCTCTTACAGGGACTATTTTTACAGCGCCTTTGTTTGAAATAAGTCTTTTTTCATTTGTTTTCATCGGCAGAGGTCAGGGTAGTCCCCTGTGTCAGTTCAACGAGAAGTAGAAATGGAATTTTTGTTTTTTAAATACAAGATAGTGTGGAAAAAAAATTCAACTTGACAAAGTTGTGAGTCCTATACTTCAGAACCTTGTTTTGCTTGTTTTTTTCGTTATACTATAAAGGTGTTCTTGAGCTGAAGTAATACCTTGTGAGCTAACTGATTGAAGTATTTAGATAATTAATGGTAGAATTAACGATAGAACTTTTCTGCCTGGAAGATCAACAAATTCAAAGTTTTAATTTCATCAACTGTTCCTACAGCCATTGTTTTTATAAACTTGTTTACTTAACAGCTGTGTGAGATCAAGGAAAAAGCATATCATGGTTTTAAATTATGACCAGAACAATGGGTACCATTTTGCAAAGCACCTGTAAGAATGTCAGTCACCCTAAATCTGACTAACGTGCTTTTGAGAAAATTGAAATCTATAGACTCATTATCAGTCCTTCTCCCTCTCTTATGTTCAGCTTATTTTACATAAATGTTTTAAATTAGTATTCAGAGCATTCAGTTGTGGGTTGGTGCTTCTCCCAGATTATTTCCTCTACCTTTGTATCCTGCTTTTTACAAAAGGCATAAAGAGCTTTTACTACCAAAAGACAGCAAGAGATGCCAGTAAGCCTGAACTTACTCTGCCTCAACTCCAAGGACTTCTGCAGAATCTGTTAATGAAACAGTTTAGAGAGTCTTCTTCAAATAATACACTGCTTACACTTACCTAAGTGTATATGCAGTGAAAGCATATGCTTAGATATGTACCCTTCTTCCAGTGTCCTTGTTAATTTTTGAGCTGCCTCCATCTTTTTTCTTTGTTAGTTATCTGAGTTTCTATAAAGTTGCAAGAACTTCTTTTTCCACAGCTTTTTTTTTTTAACATCTTTGTTCCTAGTGTGTCTGTATATATGCTTCAAATTTCTGGTATTACTACATCTTGTCATTCATGCATGTTTTTTTTTCTGTGTCTGAAAAACTTTAAGACAGAAGTCAGATGAAATAACAGCATGTGGAATGTGTAAGAATGCACCACGTGTATTTATATCTAAGAGGAAAGAAAATTCAGTCACTGTCTGAAGTGCAGAGATCATGTTTGTGCTGACATGAGCTGGTACAAATGCTGATAGTCTGTCTTCAAATCCATACTTGGATTCAAATTGGGTGTCTTTGCAGTTATGCTCAATCTGTTGTTGGTGTAAAATTTGTTCTATTAAATGTGTGTACAGGAGAGGAAACTGTTCAATACTGTTTTATATTGATTGTGGGCATACCACTTCGTTATCATATTGTACCCAAAGCTTGTGCTGAATAAAATTGAGCTTCATCATGACTTTATCATGGCACATCTCAAAGTATCTATGAGATTCTCAGAGATTATTAATATTTCTTATGAAAAGCCAACAGACTTTTTTTTTAATTTTTGGAAAAAAATCAGCATAGTTACTTTAAATTAAGGTTCTGCTAGTGTAGAAATCTGGAAATATTGATGTTATTTTCCTTAAGAAGTAAAAGCAACTGTTGGGAAGGGATTTTCTACTTAGAAGCTTGTGACAGTGACAGACAACACAAATCTCTCAAACACGGCTTCCTGTGTTTAATTGAGATATGATTGGCCCTAAATGAGGCTTTTTAAAAATAGCTTTAATGTGTCATTGTGCTGCACCAAGAATATTAGCTTACTTTAGCAACTCTTATTTTTAAGTACCATATACTAACAAAAATAGCTTATTGAAGGAAATACTCCTTTACTTCAGGAAACAGATTTAATTCTGTTTAGGAAAGTTGGCCTACAGTGTACAATTCAGCTCTTCATTTAACATTAGATCTTTTAGGTAGTGTGTGTTTGGCTGTGTTTAAAATGTCTTCCCCTGAGAAATGAACCTGCTCCCTAGAACAAAATTAGCTAAATGTTTAGAATTAAACTTTGTGGTAACCAAATTGGAAGTATTTTATCAGTCCTGACATACAGCTGTCCAAATGTTGACACAAAATGTTTCTCACCCCTTTCCTTGAAGGACAGGGAAAGGATACTGAAAGAACTTGAACAAATGCAGAACATGGATCGGATGCGCAGGAGGCAGAGGGTGGCGCAGATGCCACTGCAGCTTTTTGTACCCGCATACAAACGGATGGAAATAAAAGATGACTGGCAGAGGGAGCTGGAGTTTGCCTTTGAAGATATGTACAGTGAGGACAGGCGTGAGTAGTTTGTGGGAGGCTGCTGCAGCTGCCTGTTCTGGGCACAGCAAGTAGCGGGGCTCTGCGTTTATTCCTGGTGGATGCACACTTGCAAACCAGGATTACGTACTGTACACAGCAGTACGTAGAACACAGCACTGTGCAGTACACACAAATATCACAAATTGGCTCATTCTGTTCCCTGCTCTGGCTGAACAGGCTGAAGGCTACTTCATGGGAAATGTCTGTACGTACAGTACAGATCTCTGTAGCAATTGGTCTCTCCCCAGACATACACATCCCTGAGGTTTCCAGCCCTGCGCGTACATACACCTTCTATCTCCCCCCTTAATCCCCAGAAATGGGTCTTAAGTACCCAGTCTGTCCAGAACTGATCAGACCTCGTAGCTCTCCAGTTACCTTGCATGTGCACGCGTGCCCTGTTATCCTCAATCTGTGCTATGGATCCCTCACAAAGGTGGTTTTAGAAGCTCATCGTACCCAGCAGCTGGCCCTGGATCCTCAGCCTCCCCACTTGCTGGCTCCTGGGCATGCAAACAGCTGAGGCTTTCTGCTCTGCTCCAGTTAGTGATACACAGACCCCCCCGTATGTGCAAATATAGGCACCCACTATGAATGCCTGCAGTAACTGACTGTAAATACCTAGGCTATCCAGTAGGTACCCTCAGTTGTCTGTCAAAGAAATGCATGTGTGTGTGCCAGCATGTTTCTAAGTTGAGCCTGAGCCTCCTGCAATCTCCCCTGTAGCTGGCTTGGATCTCCTGATCCTACAATAGCCAAGTTGTAAACCCTCTGTCCTTCCCAGGCTTTCCAAGCCTCTTGCTGTTCTCCCTGGCTAGTCTGGCTTGCTGTTTGCTAGTCATTGCACACTGGTACATATGCCCATGTAATATGCATACTTTCTTGTTTACACTCCACTTTCTGTCTGTTACACACCCATACATGTGCACGCATGCAAAGTAGAGAGTTCCTCACATGGGAAAACAGATAAAAATGGGATTTAGCAAGAAGACAGGACAGGCTGCCAGAAACCAGGCTGTGCAACATCAGACCAGTGTACTCACTGGCCCCTTTTATGCTCTTATTCCTCCGTTTTCTCCTAAGACTTGTTAATCCTTCCCTTTCCCTGCTTTTTTTTCCCTAACTCTCTATAATAAGTCTAGTACAATATTAAGGTGCTCTTCCCATGTGTCCCACACCCCTTGTAGGCAGTAACCCTCAGTCAATAAGGAGATCCTGAATCCCCTCCCATGGATTCATTTTCCAGGATTTTGCACCTGGACCATGGGGTTGATGGCTCCCATGTGACAGCCCTGTGAACAGCCAGGTCAGGGTGCTCCTTTTTTCTGATGAGTTTGCTGGGATTCTCCTGCAATGCTTTTTGCACGGAGACGAGCCTTTTATTTTAAAACCTTTTATATATAAACACTTAAAATATTCTACTGGAAAACACTGTAGAAGTTCTGAATTAAAAAGACCTAATGATCTAAATAGTATTAAATTTAAAGGTCTTCTATTTTGGGGGGTAAAAGTAGATGAATTAAACATGTTGTGAAACAAATCGATGTTGGAATTTCTCAGTGTCTTGCGGTGTTTGCTTTTTATTCTGATTGGCCGTTTTTTGTGGTTGTGTTCCTTTAATTAGAAATGAAAGGAGACCTGATTTTGCAGTTTGAGCCACAACCTTTGCCAACCCCTTCTGATAGATCTCAAGATAATGATCTCGATCTCTCTTTGGAGCAAGAATCTGCTTGTGACAATCGACAAGAATCAGAACAGATGACAGAAGGGGAGGTCCCTGATGAATCAGAAAGTAAGGCTTTCAAATGTTAACTTAGTCTTTTTGATTTTATGGTAGAAGAAAAGAGATTGCAATTTGATATATTAAATGAATTAACTTTAGATTTAGCTAAAATGTGTAAGTACTAAAATGCTCTAACAACTATGAAATATTTCAGAATTAAGTGAATTATGATGTTTGTCATGGATGATAATATTCTAACAAACACTCCATGCCTGGAAGTGTTCAAGGCTAGGCAGGATGGGGTTTTGAGCAACCTGGTCTGGTGGGAGGTGTCCCTGCCCATGGCAGGGGGTTGGAGCTGGGTAGGCTTTGAGGTCCCTTCCAACCCAAACCATTCTGTGACTCCGTGATTCTATAAATTCTATAAAATACAAATTTAAAATAGAAGTGTGAGTTCTTTTCTAATATTCTTCGGTTTGTTAATATACTGAGAATAATTTTAATTGGTGTCAGAACTACACTTTTAATAGCCGTGATAGTTCCTCTATAATTACCCCAAAAGGTGGGATGGCACTAGTATATGAACTTAAATATGTTTTGTGTGCTTTGAACTATTAGTCCAGTGAGTAGCTGTGTTGATGTTTGACTTCGTGAGAAAGTCCACTTACTGTATGTCCTTTATGCTCAGGTTTGTGATCGAGTTGCTTCATCTTGTGAGTAGGCCCCAATAATTGCATGTAGTGTGTGTGTACTCTTTGCTTGTGGCATCAACAGGATAATGCAATGTGAACGAGGTGTGTTAGTGAACATCGCTGTGTGCCCAAGCATTTTTTCCATGTCCTTTTGTTGGCATTATCCATATTTTGGTCTGTGATGCATTATGGTGCCAGTAGTAATGCACAGGAGGGGGTGGAAGCATACAGACTAGGAGAATAGTGCTGCTGGCTTCTGCAACATTGGAATTTGGGCTTAATATTACTCTGAGGTAGTGCAACTGGCTGAGCCCTCCTTTCATAGCATCCTGAGACAAATTGCTGCTTCTTTCTTTCAAGTAAGAGAAAATACTTGTTAAGCCTTGACAACTTGACAGTATAGCTGAGCTATTTGTCCAGTTGTGTGAGCAATTTAAAAAAATAAAGATTTTTTGCTTTCTATGACGTGAGGAGTCATTACCCCAAACTTAAAGGTTTATATTCCTTACAGAACACGAAGAGGCAAAAACTCACCAATCTCAATCAAAACTTGCCTTAAAGAAGTTGCTGAACAAGATTAGAAGCCAAAAAGAGGAATGGACATCAAAAAATGAGAGAGAGATTCCAAGTGAAGTTGAGACTATTGAATCTGGCACAATTCCTAGTGAGGAGAGACAGCTCTGTGATGTAGAACTTGACTGTGAGCAACACAAAAATTCAGTATGTGAAGCCGAAGGTATGTAGTATGTACTTAAATCTAAACATGTTGTGTAGGAACAAGATCTATGAGGGTGGACTGTAATAAAGTTGTTTAATGAATTTTTCAGTAGTGGTATTTTATCATGGTTCTAGAGAGTAAAGTTCTTTCATCTCTGCCCTTGTTTTATAGATTCATTGAAAACACAAAAGGGGAGAGGTTTTTGCTTATTTATTCACCTTGCCCATAAAAATCTGTTGGGAGGAAAGATGTCTAAATACCTTTATCTTGTAAATGTTGCCCAAATTTTTGTCACACTTGGTGTTGCCATGTTTTAAAAGGCAACCAAGAGGAGAATTCTCAGTGCAAAATTGTTCGCTGAAATTCCATACCCGTTAAATCACAAGAACTGAATGCTTCAGAGATTCACAGCTAGAAGTGCTACAGACAAGCATGAAGTGATGTGTCTGTAGTGATGTATTTTTCCTGGGCTCAAGGCACCACTCCAGACGGCCCCAGGGTAAAACAGGAATTTACAGCAGTCCAATGTTCCATTTTGTTTGGTAGCCCAAGCAGTTTGGGTTCCTTTTTGTTCTTGGCCTGTGCTCTTTTGTTGCTGAAACTGGTGAATTTGTATGCTAAGTGTGATTTTTTTTTGAAGTCTATTAAAGTGATTTTTTTTCTTTTTCTACTTTGATAAGGTGCTTGCTGTGGTTTTGTTTTAAATAAGCTTAAGTGCTTTAGTTCAGTCATGTACATGGATACACCAGCGTAATTCCAGGGGACTGGAAAGTGTAGCAAGAGTTAAAACGTGCCTCTGCTGAAGACATGCTGCTATTTGAAGTACAGGATGAAAATTTGCTTTTTGTGCAGCAGCTAAATATTAGATCACTTTCCCAGAGACTGCCAGTTTTAGATCCTCTTTTTTTTTCCCCTAAGAAGTTACTGCTTTTTTTCCCTCGGGATGATCTTGCTATTAGGCTATCAAGTTATCTGATTAGAAACTATCTTCAATCCTGTTGGAGCCGGGCCATTATTTATATTCAACAAAGGCACGTGATAAAGGGCCATTAATGGCTTAAATAATACAAAACCTGATTTTTCCAGCTTATGGAGGTGGGCAGAGTGGGATGAAGATGGTCATCTTGTCAAGACCTGCTTGTGCATTTTTGTTTAGAGAGTTTGGGAAACTGTAAAGCAAGATGTAAACATGATCCAAAACTCTTTCTGACTGCATTTACAGTTAAATAACATATATATTTTAGACTCTGTGGAAACATTGGAACATACAGCTGCAGCTGAAAGTTCAATTCTGATCCATCCTCAAGAACAAGCAGCTAAAATTCGAATGGAAAATGAGAGAAAGAAGTTGGTAAGTGTATGTATGTGTACTTTTCTTGTCTTAGTTATGATGTAAAAAGTGATTTACAGAAGATGTTTCAGCTTATAATGCTGTGATAGGCTCTTTTAACATGCTATGAACATTTAAATGAACTTCTAATGAGAATTCCAATTGTAGATTAATACCTTTTTGGCTTAGGGAAAATGTAGCCAACAATACACAACTTTGAAAATCTGTGTAACAATATTGGAAAGTCTCTGGGATTGTTTAGAGTGACAGGAAAATTTTACAGATTATTGTGTTTCCTAGCTAATTTAAAAAAATTGAATGCAAAAAGTCTTCTGTATCTATATGAATGCTATGTTATATTTAGAAAATAATAGCTTTGTTCATTATATAAAGTGTATACGTAATAGATACATCTCATTATATCTTCAGTGTATTGTAGTGGTGGTTTAGTCATTAAAAATAAGTTAAAATTCAGGTCCTAGTTAAATTGTAGAGTTAAAGTTCAGAAATTCAGGAAACATTTGTCAACATAGTGTTCTGTTAGAGGTGTGTGTGTGGGAGAGTAACGAAACTTTCCCCAAGGATCTGCTGCTTTAACATCTGTTTTCTCCCACTGTGGATCTGTGCAGGTGTATTTATTTCCATGTCTGCATTAACTGTTCTCAGGTCTACCTTTTCCTCAGGTTGCTCTTCCTCACATCCCCATTCAGACCCTGCCACTATAAATTGTTGTCCACCTCATCTTTGTCAGTGCTTTGAAATTTTTCTTCACTTCCATTCTAAAATGATATGTGCTGTTGCTCCCTGTGGATAGAAGTGATTTGTAGATGAAAGATACTCGGAAAGAGAATAAAAATAAACAAAACACTTCAGAGATCTATGGAGTGCTCTTAAACTGGTTATACATTAGCAATTTAAAAAATTTCGTTAGACTCAAATTAACATTTAAGTGCACTGAAATCTTGATGAAAAGCTCTATAAAATGCAAAATAGGCTTCTGAATACAGTTTAAAAGAAGGACTTCCTTTGCAACCTCTGGAAAATTATAATTTATCTTGAATGATTACATTTTGATTTTTATCCATTCTGTTAATGGGTAGATGAAAATAGCACAATAACTAACAGTCCCTGAAACTGTTTGAAATACCTAGCTAGGCAACTAAAAGTATTCTAATAAACTGGAATTATTTTTGAAGGCCTCCTACAATTTGGAAAAGCCTGTCATATATAAGCAATAAAATTTCTGGTACAAGTTGTAAGTTGGAGCAAAGTTTTGTGTGTGGGGGGGTGTTTTTTTCCTCAAGTTTTGTACATTTTTTTTCAATAGATTGAGCAAATAGAGCAACAGAAACAGGAACAGCTGGCCTTGCTAAAGCAAATCGAAGAAAAGAAAGCACGTTTGGAGGCTGATCTTCTGAAGCTCCAAATGCAAACCTGTTTGGAGGAGGCTAAGAACAAAGAGGAGGAGGAAGAGAAAGGTCAGCCAGTACAAAGCTGCAGCGTTCCTTCTCCAGATCAACCAAAGAAAGTGGAACAGAAGGTGAAGAATTGTAGAAACTTGTGTGTGTGTGAATTATTTTTTTTTTTTTATTTGACAAGAATCGAGAGCACCAATAGCTAGTTTTAAATTCTGTCGGTCAAGACCTTGTTTTTATTCCTTAGGCCATGAATCAGAAGAAGCTCTTATACATAAAGACCACAACTTTCTTTGTCTAATCTAGAGCTTCTGCTTCCCATGATACCAGATAAACACTTTGAATGTTTGCTTATCTTTGCATAGTTCTGGGGACAGCAAGTATGTATAGAATACCTGCTAGGAAAATCTGATTAGAGTTGTATAATGATGATACATGAACAAATATCCTTCTTTTTGAAGGAAAAAAAGTCTTAGGAAAAAAGTAAAGAAAAAAAGCACCTACACCTTTTTGTCTTTGTCTAAATCCTAAACAGCTACTTAAATGAAAGGGTGTTTATTGTGGATATTGAAGGAAAGTAGCTTTTTTTATTTTTTATTTTTTTTTTTAATTTTGAACCATTTGAACAATGTTTGTTCTTCAAAGAATCTGTTTGCCTTATAAAAGCAAACATTAGATCGTTGCTCCCTCACTTTGCAACTGGGTACAGTTACCTCCCTGAGCTAAGCACGCTGACTTTAATGGTATATGCTAGACTTGCCAAGAGACTGTAGCTGTAGGCCACGTGTTCCAAAAACTGCTTTAACTTCAGTGCCTGAGGCTGAAATCTCACAGACTTCAAGTGGTGGTACAGAGAGGTTTCTGTAGACCTGGGAAAACAAAGATTCAGTTTAAGATTGTTGCCTTAACAGTTTTCTGTGAGTTATTTGTATACTTCTACTTAAAATTATTCAATTTCAATTAGTCTGGAAGTACTGCTGTGTCAGAAACCAGAAGCCCTAGAGAAGACAGCCATTTACAGATGATCCGTAATTATCAACAGCGTCTTCTACAGCAAAATAGGTAAATTACTTTACAAAATGCAAGTTCTGACTTCTCTGCTTCAAAATAATTTAAATTGCTTTGATTATTGAAAATGCTAGTCTTTGCACCTGTCTGGAAATACTAATGTCTTCTGTGTGTTTAGGCTGCACGAACAAACAATTGAAGAAGCCAGAAAGCATCTACAGGAGTATCAGAACAAACTGAAGGAAAGATACTCAGCTGCTTCTGTAACACCTTCAAGCTCTGTGGAAACAAAATCAATGCTGAAGCCTGTCTTAGAGGCAGTTCTACAGAGGCAAAGAGTGCAACGGACACAGCACCAGTCCCCTGAACAAGTTCATGCAGAAGACCATGCACGGTCACCACCTGTTTTTTCCAACCTATCTAACGTTCCTGAAAGCACATCATCACAAAACCACGAGGAGCAAACGCATCATGTTTGTCCTGGTAGACATGCACAGCTTCTAGAAACGTCAAAATTGCAGTATGGAGAGTTTAACTTGCCATGGAGCTGTCCTTCACAGGAACCAGTGAGCCTGTTGGAAACCTCCCCTGATCAGGCCAGAGAGCCGTCTCCGTTCCGGTTACCGTCAGCCGTAGTGACACGAGATGTTACTGCAGTCAGAACACAAACAGAAGCACATGTACAGCACGTTAGGTTTGCTTTGCCTGCAGAGGATTCCTCCGAGCCTTCAGAAGCAGAGCACTTTCAGGAATCATCTCAGGTGATGTCTGACCACCAAACAGAAACAGAAGCTGTAGAAGAGCCTCCACTCACAGCACCCCTTATGCCAGCCACAGGATCTCATGTGGTGCAGGCAGCCAGAGCTGATTTTTCGGCAGGTCAGCAGGGGTCTGTAGGGAGCACCACCAAAACAAGCCTCGAGCCCACGGCTCGTACTGAACCTGTGACTTCATCTCATGAAGAAGGCGTTGAGGAATTCTTGACGTCCAAAAGTGGAGAGGCATCTTTGTTAAATTATTCTGGAATACTGAATTTAAGGGATAGGATGTTGGCCTCATCAGAAAGCATCCAGGCTCAGCAACGGTATTTGAAAGAATTGCAGGAGCAGCTAGATGCACAAAGAGAAGCTCTTCTTTCTCGACGGAAAATACAAGAGCAACTACTACAGAAGCAGGATAAATTGAAGGAACAGATGCAGAGAAAACAAGAGGCTTTTAAAGAATTTCTGAACAAGCAGGTAAGCTTTATAAATGCTTTGCATGGTGAGTCGTCTAGTAGATAATAAAGCTTTAGGGTGAATGGTAGGATCCTGTAATGAAAATTTTAATTAGGACTTGTGATTTGTGAACTGTAGATCTTTCCCATAACTTCTTATTTCGAGAAGTTTCTTTTTATGTGTACGTATTCAGGAAATGTTTTCATAGTTGCACTCCTGACTTGTGATTTTGCTGATTTCTGGGTAATGGCAGAAAAAGGCAAGTTTATTTTTGAGTTTATTTTTGAGCTAATGAAGCTCCTTTTGCCCTTTCTTAGCCTGAAGCCATCTTAGAAAAATAACTGTTTCCTTGAGCCTTGCTATTGCAGTCTTCATACAGTTAAAATTCCTGAACTCAGGAGTGGAAAAGTACAAACAGACTTTTAAGGAATTATTCCTCTTAAAAATGCTGATTATTCTAATAAAATCTCACAAATGCATTGAAAATGTACTCAATTGTTTTATCACACTAGGGTTGTAGAGCTAAATATATTATCTGTGTGCCCAAATGTTTCAGCAAGATATACAAGGCACTTGAATTTCCTTCTCAAAGGAGAAGCTTAGTATTGTAAAATATACACACAAGAAAATACTGTCTTAATAAATGAGTATAAATATAATCTTAAGTACTGCTGCTTTTTTTTCTATTTAAGGTAAGACGTATCAGCACAAATGAAGAAGTGACGGAGGCACTAATGCCTGACTGGATTAACAGGACTGAAATTTTCCAAGACTCAGAAAACTACCAGCAAGAGAACTGTGGCACGAATAAACTCCACAGAAATGAAATGATTTCGCAGTGCATCGATCTAGCTGGGCAAACTGGTAAGGCTGTTACAGCATTTTTTATTACAATATTTTTTTTTCCCTTTTTGCTGCTGAGATGCAGTTCTCTTCCATTTGTCCAAGCTGATTTGATAGATTGGTTGTAACACGCTAGGGGATTATAATCCACAAAACTTTATCTTGCAGAACAGCCTGAGAAAGTCCTACATAGAGAACAGAAATGGAGATCTTCCAAACCACCCGTGACAAAAGTCAAGTTAGGGCTTGACTTGGAACAGCATGAACTTAGTGTTATTCCAGAGGTAGACACACCGAGGAGTTGCAACATTTCTTTTGCAGGTAAAATATATCTTTGATAAAATATATTGTATTTACACACATACATGTGTATATACGACAAATGATTATAAAAAATACAGATTAGAGGAATTGAATCTTTTCTGAAGCCTTTGAGCTGATTGATTGTAAAATACTAGCTGATACTCTTGTCCTAAGGTGTAATTTATACACGGTCCTAGGCAGCTATTGCTAAGAAAAACTTATCCTGTTAGGGTCTGACTAAAAAATATATATATACAAAATAAAAATCCAGTGAGAAAAGAAAATTTACTGTGATTCTGGGACTGAAGTTTCCTGTTGACTTTTCTTTTGGGCATATGATAAAATTTGCAGGGTCTATGTTAAAAATTCCTTTCATATCAAAGATACAAGATTGAGTGCAGAATAGAGTCTTAGGTATTCATACCTTGTTTCCTCTGAGGGTTTAATCTGATGTGAATATATCAGTTAACTGCAAAAGGAACCATCAGAGCTGATAGAAGGGTGTTTAAAAGTTCAGTTTGGGAGCATAGCCAGAATGAGTGAAATCTTTAAAATAAGGAGCTAATATCTCGTGTCTACAGAAAATTTTATATGAGCTCTTTTGTTTTTTCAATTACAGAACACTGTAACAATTCCAGAACAAGCACACAAAGCAGTTACTGGTTTCTGTTACCATTTGTATGCAGTAGTTAGTAATTCTTTGTAAGGAACATTAAGTAACGGGTACAACAAACTGATGTTTTCTTTCCCCCCCACACCTCAATTCACCCAAGTCTCTTTGCAGCTAAAATCTAATGAATATTTTACAAGGCTTTAATATTGTTCTAGTGTTTCTAAAAGAGTGAAGCAGAACAATCCAAGTAATTACAGACCTGTCAGACTGGCACTGATCATGAGCAAAATAATGAAACAGCTGATACGGGACATTTTTTAATTAAAGAAAAGTAATTAATGTTAGCATCAGTTTATGCAGAATAATTCTTGTTGGGCCAACTTAGTGTGTTGATTAGATAACAAGTTCCTGTTGAAGGGTTTGATTGAAGAATATATTTATATTCTTAAAAGCACTTGACTTAGTTTTACACATTTTCATTAAAAAAAATCAAAATGCATACCTAAAAATACTTCCAAAATATTATCCAATAAAATATTAGAGTAGGAATTTACACATGCTGTGTAAATCCCCTTCTGATCCACAGGTGATTGATTCCATTATTATTTTACCGTTAGTTGTGTCAGATAATAACAAATTGAACTTGAGTTTTTTAATTGGATTGGGTGGCCAAAAGGGGCTGTTGGTGGGGTGAAAGCACTGGGGAGAAAGGAGATCTTAATCCAGAGCAGAGAATCTGTGTTGCATAACTACATGTATATCTAAACTGGTTCAATGCTTTAAATTCAGGTAAAACAGATTCTGTTGGTGAAGAATCTTCTCCCATGTCAACTGTCGGGGAGTTTGCGTATGTGAAATGTTACAGTCCTGCTCTTCGGAAGGATGGCAGGTCACCTGGGAGCATAACAAGCTGTGAGGAACAAACCTCTGGTGAAAGTCCAAGGCAAAGGAAACAGTCTGGGTTATTACAGGAGCTGTTGCTGATGAGTGCTGAAAATTCCTGTGATTCAGGTGAGGAAATGCTCTTCCTTTGGGGAACTGTGTGAGTAGCATTCTGCACTGCTAATCTTACTGCTATTTCTCTGCAGCGTGTATCCTGACTTGTTAAAGAATATTTAGTGTTATTTAGATATTCTTTAATTTCAACTGTAAAGAATGGAATTTCAATAACTGTCTGTTCTAGAAGAACTGAATTTTGGGGCTTGATTTTTTTTTTTTTTTCTGGTGATCCACTGCCATTTTAGTAACCTGTGTTCGTGCTATAGTGACCTGCACTGCTAGTCAAGAGTTTTTCATCCAAGGCATGTACTACAAATCTGTAACCTGTGGAGCTGGCTGTAAAGAAGCCTCTTGTATCACCTGATTGCTCTGCCTTTTCCATCAGAATCTCATGCGTGCATAGGGAGCCAACTGCTAGAGAAAGCTGCAGTAGCAGTGGTTTCTCTCCTGACAGAGGTACCTTCTGCCAAGATTGCTTGTAGGGTGCCCAGGTGGGCAGCTTCACCAGCTGGGAATCTATTTTGAGCAGCCCAGTGGTGGGCCTGAGTCAGTACTCAGTGACTCCTTTAGAGACACAAAGGAAATTAATGTTTAAAGAGAACTCTGAAGTGTTCATATACTGATGTAGACATCCACGGAAAGTGCTCTTTCTGTAAGGAATTGCTTGAAAGTTTGGTTGAGACAAACTATAGAAGGCTGAGTGTAACCATTAGCTTAAAGAAACCTTGAAAGAAACAGCCGGTAGCAATTATAGAAAAATAATGCAATAATGTAAGGATTACCTTAATTCTGCTATTTGCTGTTAATCTCTGAAGAGCTTTTATTAGAAATTACACTTTTGAGGCTGGTCTGTGTCCATGGATAACAAAGTTACTATGATTCCATAAATAAATAGCAGTTGTTTTGGCTATCACAAATAAAGCAAGCTGTGGATGTTCAAAATAATTTTATAACGGAGTTGTTGAAACCTAAGCACGTTATGGGTAGCTTAGCCAGACAAAGGTGACTGGTCTTAGGTAAGCAAGCAGGTTACTATCATGTTTTTAAAGCACTTGGACTAACAAGTGGATGTCAAGGGGTTTAAATCCTACAGTTTTTCCTTGACCATAAGAAATTCAGCTCGTCTCTTTAGTCTTGGAATAGCTAACTCAAAGGCTTCAGTACTTTCAGTTGTTTTGCATTGCTCTTGAAATTTCTGCAGATTGAAATGCAGTTTGTTGTAGTTCCAGTTGGAAAACGACACGCTTGACTTGCTGTGAACTCGTACTCAAAGTTTGTGAAACACTTGCTTGAGCAATGTGAAGTTTAATACAAGATGACAGCACCTCATTGTCCGTTAATTTTCAGCATCCATCCAAAATAAATACATTATTAGAGCCTCTCATGGGTTGTTTTCAGCAACTTCACTGCCATACGTATGTCTTTACGAGCAACACAGCTGTGTGGTACGCACCTCTTCTTTTTGCTAGAATTTTCACTGCTGCCCCAAATCTTAAAGAAACTTTTAATTTAGTTTGTGCTGAGACGTCCTATTCAACTCAATCAAGGTTTAATAGGAATTGAACTTGCTTTAAATCAGTACACCTAAGTACGTTAGCTCACTTTTTTTCAATTTCTTCCTTTAATTCTCCAAATAGTCCTTTTGAAATGTAGGTGTATTTAAATTATCACCAAAGAATTTTAGTTTTTAACAATATTCAGAGAGAAGATTTTCTGAGTAAGTTTTAGGAGTGTTGCTAGATCACCAGTTTCCAAATGAACATAAAAGACCATGCTGTAGTCTCTTTTTACATAGCACTATATATGAACGATGTAATGGTTTATGTAAGATTAGGATTAGGAACCACCATATTTATATAGAAAAGCAAAGCTGTATGTGGTTAGGTATTTAGGAGCGTTGTCCTCTTGAGCAGTCCAACAAACAACCCAAACTGTCCACAGTATCTTCTTCGTAATTTGAAGGATGTAAGGCACTTAACGGCACTTTGAGTAACCAGTACAGTATTTTCAGCAATAAAATCTAGTTTTTCTTCAAGTTTTTAAAGGTGGAAAGTTAGGGTGCTTTTGAAGTTGCAATTTATGATGTTAGCTGCAAATTCATTTTTCTACTTGATTCTAACTAGATCGTGTTTGCAGTTGTCCCATGTTTTCATAGAATATCCCAAGTTGGAAGGGACCCACAAGGATCATCGAGTCCAACTCCTGGCACCACAGAGGTCTACCCAAAAGTTCAGACCATTTTCAAGAGGCATAATTGTCTCAAAGATAAGAGCGAGTGCTTTCTGTGTGTGATCTTGACCTTATCCTTTAAAGAGAGATTTGTGGTGGTTTCTAGCTTTAATGTACAGCTTTGGAACTTGCAAGTTGTACAGCTTTGTAGTTACAGGACTACCAGATGTGCACAGGTCCTATTTATCACTATTGACTTGCTTTTTCAAAGTAAAGCATTAGAGATAGAAAGGTCAAAGTCATACAGGTTCTGAAAAAGATGAACTTTGTAAACTTATTTAGATACGTTATTGATAAAGGTGTTTCATTTGATATGAGGTTTGTCATTGGGTGACAGGCGTATTCTTTTTTTGGGATTTCCCTAACTATCTGTATTTCTTTCCTCCTATTGTTACAAGAAGGGAAAAAATAACCCTCTCCAATTTAGATGCAGACACATCTGGATGTAAAGGCGGTCTCAAGGACTGCTTTTGGTTAAGGAAGGATGAATCCCTAAATCCCTGCCCTCCATACTAAGTGGTCACAAGTGCTACACAAACTGCTCAGCCGGCTGGGAGGCAGAGGGAACAGGTCTGTGTTAGAGCGATGTTGCAGGATTTGCCTTGCTGGTGGCACTGATTCAGATTGCTCTCACCATGCCACTGATGTCTCCCAAGATGAGTTAGAAACTCAACGTATTTGAGATTTCTTCTTTTAAATCCAGTTTGGTTAAAATGGGCTAATAGAACATAAATTGTTAATAGGGAATTGCAGAGTAATACTACAGATGAGGCAGTTTGATTGCATAAACCTTATTTCTGTAGGGAAATCATCTTGGAAATAGTGCCTAGACTTGATGCACACAGCTTTTTCACAGTTCTCCTTCCATGCCTATCAACAAACCTTTCTATTTATTCATCTTGGGCTTTGAGTCCACTTGAGCAGCGTTCCAGATGTGATTACTTTCATGTAATGCCACCCTAAACAGAGATGTTATTCCATGATTATTTCTTCTGTAACCTAAGATTTCAGTTTATTTTTAATAATCCCAAATATTTGTCCATAATTCAGTATTGCAACAGGCTGTTTTATCCATCACCAATTCAGCAAACTAGTGTGGAGTACAACTTTTTTCCCCCGATGGTTGGGTTTGGACTGGTCCCTGTTTTTCATTGTCTTCACAAATGATTTGTTGCTCAGTCTGATGCCTTTCAATTGCAGCATGAAATTATTGCTGTTACTGTTCTACTGCAATTTCAGTTGAATAAATTGCATTCTGGGTATTACAGCCTCAATTTTTAAACCCATTTTAACCACTGTGGTGGCCAGGAGATTAAAACGTGAAAGTCCCATGTAGATGTCAGGAAACTGTGAGGAACAAGAACCTTGCACTATTATTTTGGAGGGAGGAGAAAAGAATAAAAAAAAGCCCCTCTTTGTGAGTCACCAAGTACAGTTTTTAAGGATATTACTGTAATAAAGACATGAGATATGAGCATGTTGTATTTTTAGCTCTGAAATCAGTAATTAATTTGGTTTATAGCATGGAATTGCTGCTGTTTGTCCCTGGTATTTATATCACAGAACAATGCAGGTTATTGCAGCATAGGAATAAAATGTTTGCAGAATAGCTTTTAATAGAATTTATATACGAGAGTATCAGATACTTGAATCTCCTCTCATATGTATCCTAAATTACTGCCTGTCACTGATAGGCTTTATAAAATAAAGCATTTATTTCAGAGAACTATCGAATCTTGATGTAAAGATACCAGGAAAAAGAATTCAGTACTCTCCACGGCAGCTTGTTTCAGCAGTTAATTATTCTAAAATAAGCAGTCTATTTCCACTTCCCATATGTCTTACAGCCATTTCTTGCCCCTGCTTCTTGTTACAACGTTCTTTGAGGTTTAGATTACAGGAAATTTTTTTCAAGGTCTTGCTTATTCTCACGGTCATCTGCCTCCTGTGTTAAGCTCCCAAGCAGAACAGCAGACTTGTGCAGTTTATTTGGACTGGATTACACCACCGACAGCCAAGGAGCTCGCTGCCACCTCATCCTACTCAAATTTTAAGCTATCTTCCCCATGAACCTGAAGACTTTTGTCATATACCTGACTTACAGTTTTACATGTACTGCAGCAACATTGTTTAACAGACCCAGATTTGCATAAAGCCAGGGTAATTTTTACAGCTGCATTGCTACTGAGCTTATTGTTCTTCCACTCTTTGTTACTTGAAAATCCTTCTGCCAGTGGCTCTGTTCGATTACTGATCAAAATGCCATAAGTGTTCGGGATCAAGCTTACTAGAAACTTTGGAGAACTAGGGAGGGGAGTCCTTCTGAGGACTGTTTTCCCCTTTATTTTGAGATCTGTCATTTAGCATTTAAAATAACATAGTAAATGAATAAAGAATAGGTTAACTTCTCTTTTAATCCAAGTAAGTATGTTTTAGATATTTCCTTTCATTTCTTGTACTTCCTCCTAGTTCTGGGTGATAGCAACTAGAGGAAACCTTGGTTTATTATTTTTTCTTTCTTTCCTAAAAGGAGTTTCAAAGTGTTTCGTACTGACTTAGATACTTCAGTATTACATCATACAGGTGTTCCACTGATGTTGCCTTGCAGAGGAAACTTCTCCCACTTTGTATAGTAGGAAAACCAGAACAGCTGGGCTCCGTCTTCTAGTAAGAAATGCAGTTTCAGGTCATACAAGGGACGCCTTAATGTTAGAAGTCACAGTGTTATGAGATCTACCTAAGGATAGAGCCTTACAGGTGCTGTAGATTTGAAATGACACTGTCATTAGCAGCCCTAGTAGAATTGATTTAAAAAAAAAGAAAAAAGTGCGTACTTAACTTCCACAGTTTGACTTAAATTTCTGTTAAATATGTAACACTTTTCCTTGGAAAAAGTGAGAGCGGCCCTGAGGAGAAGGAGCTGGGGGTGTTGGTGGATGAGAAGCTCAACACGAGCCAGCAAGGTGTGCTTGCAGCCCAGAAAGCCAACCGTGTCCTGGGCTGCACCAAAAGTTAGGTAATTTTTAAAAAGTAATGACAAGTTAGTTAGGTAATTCATAGTTTCTGATTTCTGTGGTCTGCCTTTCTTGGTAATCATTGTACTGGTAGAGGCCAGAAGGGTTCCTCCACCCCAGTGAAATGGTTGTAGGAACACTACCAAAGGCGTATTTCATTCTGCAAAGCCAAAGCATGAATTTCTGGCTCTTAATGCATCATCTACAGAGACCAGTCATGCTAATCATAAATTATGGTACACTGGAACAGAAAGTATAATGTAACTGAGAAGAATGAGGCAAAAATCAGTGCCTAACAGTGAGGACAGCAGCAGTAGAGTATTACTGCCATCTGGTGTTAAAAAAACAAAAACAAAACAACACTAACAACTGCTTTCTGTTTCTTCTTGCTTCTGTTACACTTTGTTAGCTCAGTCCCAAGATTCTCTCGTGGCTCGAAATTCACCAGTTCCTGCTGCTGAAGTTGGAGAGGAAACACCATGTTCTGGACCATCGTTCAGAAGCATTCATGCGGTTAGTCATATCAAAGTAACTGTGGAACAAAATTTACTCTTTGTGGTGTGTTTATCTGGAATGCTAAGATGATGTGCAGAAAGGAAAAATATTAGGACAGAATATTGTCATGTTTTTGTTGCCTTGAATCAGGCATTTGAGAACTTTATCTTGTATTTCCAGAATGCTCAGGAACAGGTAGGATCTAGTACAATTGTATGATAATTAAGTTTAGAAGGGATCTTAGAAGGTCCCTGTTTCAGCCTCCTGCTTGCAGCAGGGTAAGCTGTGTCAATGATAGCCACTGGTTTTCTTTATCCAAAGATCCTGCCAGTGAATAAAAATAGTGAATAAAAATTTGTCAGTGAATAAAAATAGTATTTAAAAATTACTGTTTGTTTATAGATGTATGGAAACATTTATACAAACAGTATGTATGTGTACATATATATATATATATTTATACACACACACTGCCTGATAAATATATTTAATATAAGAGAAACCAATGGAGGGAATGGGTTTCTTAGTTTTCTGTTTTTTCTTAATGTGTATTTTAATTCAAAGTTTGGGAGAGATAAAATGTTAACATCTCATCCTTCAAAATTTGGAAGTGTGAGTACCCTCATTCTCTATTCTGTGACTGTACAGCTTTCTTCAAAATTCAGGAAGAAAATATTTTAGAGTACTTTGTATATTTAGCTGTAAAACTAGAATTAAACTGTTAAATCACTCTCCTATATTCAGAAGGCACGGATTTGAAGGTACCTGTAAAATTCCAGACTTTTGCATGTATTGTGTTTGCGTTCCTCTGAGACCTACAATTCCCCTGAAGTAGGTCTGTGATGAGAAATAGCCAAATCTGACCACCAGGAGATAAAATAATCTTCCAGGTGTAATGATTTGTACAGTTCTGAGAGGCTTGGTGTGTGTGTGTGTGTGTGTGTTAGGGGGAGGGGGCTGTTGGGGGGCATCTGGGTCTGAGAGCTGGGCTGTGAATGTTCTGTGCTGAGCAATGATGAGTTCCTGTTTGCCTGACCGCCAAAATGAAGGCTTCTACACTTGAACTGAGCTCAGAATAAAAGCTGTGGTTTTAAAGTTTCAATTACAGTGTCTGAATCCAAGGTAACAGATATGTTACTTCCTCCTAGGAAGTGCTTTCTAAGGTAGTGTCCCCGGATTTGTGTTCAGAGGCTTTCATGCAAGCAATATCCTGTGATTTATCTTCAACAATTTCCACAGGAAGCTTTTTGACTAGCGAGACATTGGATGCCAGCCCTATTGACACTGGTAAGTGTTGGGGTTTTGTGATTTTTGTAAATGAAAAACTGTGTTCTCAACCTTATTTTATAGCAGAATGGATCTGGCTGACTGGACATAAATCTGTCTGAAAAAGGTTAATATGGAACTTCACTTAGGAATTGTCAATACATGTTTTAGAGTGTAATTGGAATATACACATTCTGTGCTCGTGAGGTTTTTTAACTTATAATTTAGCCTTACAACACATCAGGTTCGGCAAAGGTAATTTTAATAAGCAACTGTAACACTAGCAATTTTCAGGTGGCACAATTTTTAGAAAATACGATCCCCAAACAACACACTGATGAAAGTTTTCCAATCAGTTTATACCGTAAATTTTTAGAGTGCTGATAGTTGTCCTGCTGTTAGGAGAATTGCATCAATATCTTGTTGCACCAAAGTGTCACTGTAGTAATTTCTAGTAACTTGTAAAAATGCCACTTTTAATGCCACATTGACTTGGAAGTGTGTTTGTATCCTTTTTTGCTTGCAGGCTGCCTCTTGATCTTAAGTTAGCTTTGTATAAAATTAAAAATGATGTCTTTATAATGTATAGTCGTCCTCTATATACTGGCTTTATCACCTCTGAACATGGAAGGTGGGTTTAAAAGTGATTATGTAGTGACCTGTAGATTTATTTACTTTAAGGCTAAGTATTGTCTTAATCTGAGCTGTATCTGATCTCATTCATACCCTTATATGTAGATGAGTTATTCCATGTTCATAAACCAATTCTTGAAGATTATTTCTTGAGCCACTGAAGTCTCAGGCTGGCTCTATTTTAACTACAATGTTCTGAATGTGTAAGTGGTGTTTTGAGTAATGAACTTTGTAACTTGCATCAAATTTTGTTTTACTTAGGTAAAGCTCAAACTCTAAGATAATTTGCTTGCAGCCTTTCTTTCCTACTGTTCTTAGTTGTTAAAAAAAAAAAATAAGGTGTCAGTATTGACAGGAGACAGTTTACAAAAAAAGCACAAAACTTAAAAATAAACAAAAAAAACAAAAACACAAGAATCAAGATGTTAAGGGTATTTCAGGATACTAAGCAGTGTGTTTTCAGGTGACTTCATGTGAGTGGTTTATATGAAAACATCTGGCTTCTTATTTCAGGATTGTCTTCTGACAGTACGGAAGACCGAGTTTTGAAAAAAACGGGAAGCTGCCCTTGGAGCTCTTTGCTGCCTTGTACCTCACGGCTGAGGCAAGAGAATCTGTCAAGAGCACCTGAAACCTGGTTGCCAGAAGGAGAAGCGTTCCTTTATGAGGGCAGTGAGATTCAGCAGATCTTGGAGAAATGTGGTGGAGATTTGAACTCTTCATCAGAGAACAATGTGCATTTCCAAGGTACCTGCTATTTTGAAGCATTTGTGTGCCACACTGTCATACAGAAAGAGGAGTTTAATCGGGGTTATGCATTTCTGCATTATATTCAGCCTATATTTTATTGTCAGTGTGTTCTATACATGAGAACTCCTGCTTTGATGATCATCGTCCTTTGCTTTATGTATATGTCTGCATAGTATAGTGCAACAAAAAGATAATCTGATCAGACATCTGATCATATTCTGTGCAGCTTCCTGCTACTATGGCTAGATTGTTTCTGTTGTCTGTGCTTATTGCTTATGTATCTGTAACTCTGTATTAAGGGATTCAGAGCAGATAACAATATATAATTCTTATCAACTATCAACCCTATTTGAATGAATCACCACTTACCAGGCTGCCAGAAGGTCGGTGCTCTCCAGTGTGCACAGTTCTGTGCTCTCTAAATGTGCACATTTAATGATTCATGAAAATAAAAACATCTTTATTAGCTGTCGTGCAGATAACTCCGGTGTTTTAATTTGAACTACTTCCTTCTGCAATGTGTTTGGAAACATAGAAACACAGAACTTCAGATTCATCTAAAGAAGGGCCTTCTCCTTGTGATCCAAATTGTCCTTCCAGCTCAGAGCAGAGCCAATTTACACCAGGTTGCTGAAGGCCTTGTTGAGCAGAGTTCTGAGTATCTCCAGTGGCAGAGATTCCATACCACCCAGGCAACTTGCTTAACAACCTTCACTGGGAATTTTTTTCTTTGTGTCTAACCAGAATTTCTTGCATTCCATCTTTTGTCAATTATCTTTACTTCTGTCACTGGGCATGTTCCAGAAGAACATGACTGCATCTTCTCTCTACTTTGTTTTAGGATGTTGTAGGTACCAGAGATTTCTGTTCCTCACCTCTTCTCCCACACAAGCCTTTTTGTAAAACTGAACAAGCCCAGTTTTTAAGCTTCTCTTCAAACACAATGTGCTTCATCCTTCCTCTAATCATCATTTGTCTCCTCACTGGACTTGCTCCATTGTGTCAGTGTGTACTTTTCATACCAGGAAGCCCTAAATAGGACACAGTGCTTCTTATGCAGTCTTGCAAGTACTTAACAGAGAGCCTCTTGACCGTAGCTTTTCATTTAAAAACAAAATAAATTCAGCACTTTCTTGCTGCTGTTTGTTCCTGCATTGTAAGAATTGGATATTGTAATTATTTATTTATTTTTTTTTTACAAGCTAGTATTTGTATACCTGCAGAGAATTCTATGTGCTCTACCTATTTCATCTGAAAAGTAATCTCTTTTCTTACAGCTCTAGCAGCTGATCTTGATTTGCCTGAAATGGAGAGGCATTTTCCTAACTCCCGTCATCGGCTCTTTCAGCCTTTGGAACCAAGTTTTGACTTGGATATCTCATCATCCATTTCTCAATACAAGATTTCCCAAGACAACAGAGAATTTAGGAAGGTATTACAGAAAAACTCACGCTTCAAATTTATGTAAGATTGAAATGTGTAATCCCTGTGTTGTGCTTATATGAAACACGGTAATAGTTTTTGACATATGTAGAACTGGAGGCATTTTTGCTGTTAGCAAGGAGAAATGTGATACAAAAAGCAAAAATTGCCATTAACCTTTTATCCTTCATATTCCTGAGAAAATGAAATCTTAATCGGGATTTTTTTCTGCCACTAGACTTCCACATTTTCAACAGAAAGTCAAGACACATCTGCATTTCTAGATGAGAGAAACTCCAGCCTGAATATACAAAGAGGCAGTCTGCCTTCTGCTCTTGAAACAAACAAGTCTGACGCCATTACATCAGAAGAAGAGTCTCTTAAAGAAAATGGTACTCTGGGTATGTACAATGTAGCCTGATCTACGCTTACAAAATCAAACCATCGCTAATATGGAACTACCAACCTTTAAAATGGGTTTGCTGGGTTGAAACTGGAAAGAAACTATTCCCTTCTAAATCAACAGTGACTAACACAAAAGCAGACCGTTACATTCAAGCCACTGTAATGGATATTAGGTTACTTAGTTTTTTTTGGTCTAACCAGCTCAGCACCATGCAGCCGTTCGCTTGTTCTCCTCAGGTGGAGTGAGGGAGAGAATCAGAAACATAAAAGTTTGAGAGCTCATGGGTTGAGATAAAGGCAGGCGGGTGTTCAGCCACCTCCAGGCAAGCAGGGCTCATCACACCTAATGATTTCTTGAACACAAATGCTGTCACTCCAAACATCCCCCCCACCTTTCTCCTTCTTTACCCCAGCTGTTATTGCTGCACATGACACCACACGATGTGGGACATCCCTTTGGCCAGCCTGGGTCAGCTCCTGGCTGTGTCCCCTCACAGCAACTTGTGCACCCCAGGTACCTCGCTGCCAGGGCACCGCCAGGAGCTGAGCAGTCCTTGGCTCTGTCTGAGCACTGCTCTGCAACATCCATCAGTGTGTGACCACTGCTATTGTCATCAAAAATCCAAAACAGTACCATACTAGCAAAAAAATTAATTCTATCCCAGCCAAAACCATGATGTGTGTGGTAATTATGACATTAGTGAACAAATTTCAGTGCTGGCTGGGACTAATATTTTAATTATTTTTTTTGAAAAAAAAATCATGCATACATCCCTCATTTTGTACATTTGAGGAAATCATTCAATTTATGAAACTGGTTTTTGAGGCATGTGTTAGAATTTCCATACTCTTCTTTCTCTGTTATACGTTGTGTTCTTCAAGAAACCATCAGGCTTTGCTCTTGCACTGTTGAGATGCAGCCACTGCGTGCTGTGAAATTTCTTCTGATTATAAACTGCCTTATCTACCTTCAGAATAAAGGAAGAGGAAGAGAGAAAGGAATAAACTTTGAGATTACAGTGTAATAAATAGTAGATTAAAAGCTTAGGATTCTACAGCAGCACTAAGCTAACAGCTGCTCATAACTGGAAAAAAATTTTGTTAATGTTCTGCAGTTGAATTATTAAAATTATTAAAATTATAAACTTAATAAATTATAATTTATAATGCTTACAATTTATAAACTTAATCTGTAACATATTCTAAAGAAAGAACTGATCTGACATTCCAAATGCAGTGAGCAGTAACATAAGTATTTCTGAAGCCCTAAGTTACCAAGAACCAGGTGTTTCAGCACAATGGTGCTCCAACCAGTAACAGTAAAAGTAACACAGTATTTACATAGTGGATGGATTAATAATAGAAATGTTCCTGGTTATTTGCATGTATGTCCACAATATTCTGGGAAATACATACTGGTCATCTTTGAAGCTGCAAGCAACTGTGCCATGTTTATTATGCAGCTTTCACTTCAGATTGCAGGTACTAGTACTAAAAAAAAAATGCCAGAAAATGCTTACACTGTGAGACTACCTGGGGTGACAGCAAAGGGGATTTAGGAAACTCCTGCTAGCTGTAACATTCACTTTCTAAATTGCTCATAGAAACAATCTCTGTGCTTTAAACTTCTCTATTATATTTCCCCATCTCTTTTAAATTTTCTTTTTATGAGCCCAAACCAATTATTCTTGTGCTTTAAAAAAAAAAAAAAAAAGATAAGAAATCAAAAGCTAATTCAGGTTGTCAGTCTGAGGTAGGTTGATATTTTTGTTTCATCATCTGGAGAATTTTCTAGCGATGGCTGATCCTGCAGGGTAATTCTTCCCTCCCTGTAGTCACTTTTGATATTTTAATAACTGCTATTTATCTGGAGACAATATTCCTCATGCATATAATACCAGATATCTTGTTAAACAATACAGAAATTTCTCAAAACAGAAATACTTAAAGGCTTATACGATATATTGCTATCAATATACAAAACGAACCAAAAAAACACTACCACCAAAAAAAAAAAACAACTAATAATGTGATGCTGCAGTCCGTGTAACCAGTTTTATCAATCTTATGTCAGAGACATATTAAACGCATGCACACACACACATTTAAAGAAACCTTGTTTGGTAGATGCTGTAGTACTGAAATGCCTCCCCAGTAATTAAAATATTAACATGCTTTTTTTTCTCCTTTCTAGCTTCTTCTGGGAAAAAAAAAAAAAAATCTTGATTTGTATGCTTAGAATCAAAGGGAAAGATAATGTAGGGTACAATATTGTAACTTTTAGGACTCATAGAATGGGTTGGGCTGGAAGGGACCTTAAAGCCCACCCAGCTCCAGCCCCCTGCCATGGGCAGGGACACCTCCCACCAGCCCAGGTTGCCCAAAGCCCCATCCAGCCTGGCCTTGAGCACCTCCAGGGATGGGGCATCCACAGCTTCTCTGGGCAGCCTGTGCCAGGGCCTCACCGCCCTCTGAGGAAGAATTTCTTCCAACTAGCTGACCTAAATGAACAGCTGTCAGTGTTCCAGTTTGGAAGTTGTCTTCTACTATGAATTATTTCTGCCCCAGTAATGATGTTTCTGATCGCTTTCTTCCTGTTCTTGAGATTTTGCTGGGGGTTCAAAAGAAACTCAGGACTGCCATTTGCAGTGTATAAATGGATATAAATACAAATCTAGTGATGTACAATGCAGTTATGTTAGCAGCATTATGAAGGTTATCCCTAAACATATTGTAATAAGCAACAAAAAATGTTCCTTTTTTTGTACAAAATGAATCAAATATTTAAAAAAAAAAAAAAATCAAACTGAATCAAAGTTGAATGAATCAGGTATTGTTAATGGTATTCCATTTTACTAAACTTCAGCAGACTTGCACATTCCTCACCAGTCCTGTTATGGAGGGATTTTTTAAAGGTGAAATTGTGTTGTGTTAAGATAGAATTCTGACTCTAACTTTCTGAAACAGGTTCAGATGAATCTTTCCACCCCCTGCGAGCGGAATCTTCTCTGAGTGATCTCAGCCAGAATGCTGATCAGCCAGAGGACTGTAACGTAATGTTAGAGACGTCTTCTGGACAAAACCCTGGGATTAGAATAAGAGGCAATGAGAGCGGTATTTCATCGGCCAGAGAGTATGAAGAACTGACAAGAAGCATGGAGTGTGTTAGTCTGCAGTGTTCAATGGAAGAGACACGAAACGAAAGTCTGAGCTCACTGGAGGAACAAAAACCATTTTATCAGCTAAATACCACACCTGTTCCAGTGGATGAAACTTCCCCTCAACACATATTCAATGAGAATGTTACATTCAGGCAAGAGGCTCTGTCTTCTGAAAAACTACCTGTCGAGGCATTTGATAAGAAGTACGTGAAGCTTCCTGAGAAATTTCTTCATGTACATGAAGCAAATAAAGCTGTGGCAGTGGATTCTCAGTGCAATAGCAATGTAAAGGAGCCAGATCAAGGATTTCCAGAAGTACAGAAATCCTCCTGGATTACCAGGGAAACCAGCTTGGAAGTCCCAGGCATTCATTTACAGGCTGTACAGCAGAATGTTTCTTTCCTGGGAAGACGTGAAAAACATTCCAGTTCTGTGCCTGGAAGCTCATGTCGTATTCCAGTCTGGGTACGTAAAACAGATTTTTCTTTTAATTTGTGCAGGTATTTTGTTTGTTTACCTTTTTTTTTTTTTTTTTTTTTTTAAACCAAGCTATTTTATGCCTTTAACATCAGAAAACTTGGCAAATGTTCACTTTATGGTTCCAGTTTGACTTGCCTGTTTCCTGCACTTCTGCTCTCCTGTTTGCTCTTTCAGATCGAAGCACTGAAGTAATCAGCAGTAGCTAAATTGAGCTCGAACTTACTTAACTGAAGAAACAGCCCCTTCCCCAGTTAAAAAGGGGGCTAAATAATTTAATCAAAGAATAAGTAAACTTAAAATAGGTTTGACAAAGTGGTGGGGTTTTATATATATATATTTTTTAAAAAAGCGTGGCCTGAATGAAAGTAGATTTCAGACATAATTTAAACTTGAGGGGTGATTTTGTTGTTTGGTTGCTTTGAGTTATTTGTTTTTATTTAGCAGTGTTAAGGGGGAAAAAAAAAAACAAAAACAAAAAACATACTTACATTGCATTTAGGTTGCAGGGTTTGCATACGTCAATTAACAAATATCCCAGGCAAGGTGCTCTATTTCCATAGTGCTTGGGGCAGATTTTTTTTTTCTATATTTTGAATGAGCCTTATCTTTGGCACAAGCTACTACCTGTTGCTATTTCTGCAAATAGTGGTGATTTTTTTAAAATATATTTTAATATTAAGTATATATACATATTTTTAAATGTATACAATGTGTATATATATATATATATATATACACATTGTATACATATAATATATAATATAATATATAATATAATATATAATATAATATATAATATAATATATAATATAATATATAATATAATATAAAATATAATATATAATATAATATAAAATATAATATATAATATAATATAAAATATAATATATAATATAATATAAAATATAAAATATAAAATATAAAATATAAAATATAAAATATAAAATATAAAATATAAAATATAAAATATAAAATATAAAATATAAAATATATAATATATAATATATATATATATATTAATATCTTTTACACTGAGGTCTTGTGTAATCTGTTTGCTAGGAAACTGAGTCGGGGCATGGTATTATGGAGGAACCTGAACTCACTCTGATAAGCTCAAATGACATCAGCGTTGTGGAATCGGACGTTGAGCATATGAACCAAGAAAAAAGTGAAGAGGATAAAATCAGTAACCCAGCACATGCGAATAAATCTGACCTTAATGATTTTACTGAGGTGAGTCTTAATTAGTGTAATTCTGAAGTTGAGATGCAGTGGGTGAAGGGACTGCAGGATTTATTTTTAAAGTTTTTGAATACTTTTGGAAACATGCTTTCTAATTCTTACTGTCAAGGTTAATTTCTGATGTTTTTTCTTGTGCCTAAATGCAAAAAAAGTCTTGTTTCTGTCTGGTGTGTGTCAGTGGTGCAGTACTACTACGTGAGTTAAACTTGTGGTGGATTTTATGCATTTTTAACTAACGTTTCTTTTTGAGACAGGAGAGAGAATTTTTACCACTGGTTCCAGATGTGGATTATTCCATGTTTGTAAGGCCTGACAGTTCTTCCAGAGCCCAGAGTCCCAATGACAGACAGCATCCATCACATCAGACCGCAGGTAATTAACTAGGAGCTTCTCAGGTCTTTGGTATGTTTTGTGGCTTTAAGATGCTTTTGATGCAGTTATTATTACAACATTTGTCTTGGCAGTACTGCTTACAGTACTAGATTCTCTAGCTCTGAATTGCTGCTTATTTTGCAACATTCATTATTTACAGTGTCACCTCCTAGCACTATTTGTTAAAGCAGTCAAGGTCAGTATTTTATGAGAAATGGATTGGAATGTTTGAGTTATTAGAGGTGACAATGTTCTTTGCTGAAAGTGAGAAATCTCCTTTTCTTTCTCAGTGATGCGCCTAGAGTTTCCTTCTGCATCAGGGAGTTTGCAAGAATCTTTTTTGAAAAGAAAGAAGAGCTTCATTCAGAAATCTCTGGAAAGAGTAGAAGAAATCAAAAACAGAGAGAGGAAAAATGAAAAGCCAGAAGCCAAACCATTTCAGAGAAGGAAGTCTGAGAAGTTAAGCAGGCAAAAGGAGTCTTTTCTTCTCCCTGGTATGTTTATCTGATGTAGGAGTAGATACGCTTTTAGTTGCTTTTTAATATCAAAGAACAGCTTTCCCGTTTCTTTCATTGTTGCTTTTGCAGGCATCTCAGGAATGTGAGAAATCTCAGGATGTGAGGAATTTTTTTCCCCATTTAGCTACCTCTTCAGTGGTGTAAAGGCCCTTAATTATCTGTTTCATACATGTATGGTCATAAGGTGTCTTATGACTGTATTTAGAGACCTCATTCATCTCTGATGTCTGTTAATAGGGGTTTGGAAGTCAGCTGTTGAGAAGCAGTCGCCTAAGGAGTCAGAGACTTAATTTCAAAAGAAAACTTAATCTCCATTGTGTCCATTCTTCTTGCTTTTCTTGTTGTAGTTTCATCTTTCAGTCTTTGAAACCTCTTGTGTTTTTGAGTACTCTTGTGCTGAAACACCCTGTCATTGACATTCTTTGATGTTTTACAACCAGTGCCTTGTGTTAACTCAATTTGAGTCTTTATTGGGGCACAGTGCAGCTTTGTATGAACATACGTAGTAGCTAGATTAATTAAAATACATTTTCCGTGTCTTTTGAAGGGAAAAAAGGTGCAGTTGTCAACCAGTTGAAGAAAGTAGGAGAAGTGAAAGTATCTTCTCCAGAAGACAGGAAAGCTGGAAAAGTAGAAATGCAGCAGCGTACTTCAAGGTACCGCATTCATACGAAGAAGTTTGGATTAAACAAACAGAAGTAGTTGGTCTGTGCCTTGTGACAGCACTTTGTGGTCTTCCAGTTGCACCTTAAGGGACACCGACAGCTCCAGAAAGGGGGTTTTGTGAGGGCCAGGAGCAGGAGAGGAATTTTAAGTGACCCTTGATTATTTGATAGCAAAGTCAAAATTGTTTTTTTCTTAATTTCTAGTAACTGAGACTTAATGTTAATGTACTGCTTTGCCACTTTGCTTCCTGACAGTATTTTCCCATTGTTTTGACAGGCTTTATAATCAACTTGAAGAAGTAAAAACCAGAAAGGAGGAAAAGAAAAGGCAAGAAACTTCTGCTAAAAACAGAGAAAAGGCTAAGGAGTTTCAGAAGGTAAAATCACGTTAGGATCTTGTGCTGGTCAGTTCTCATTTCACTGAGCTTCCAATCAGAGATGGTTCTGCAAGGTGTGACTGAACAGACCATGGACTGAGTCAGAATGTTTCAGCTTAGCTTCTGGGAGCTGTTACCTAACGTTTGGTAACTCAGGGGAGCTTTTAAGGATTTCATAAGTGTTGCTATGGGCATACCACGTTTCAGACAGCCCGAGTGGACACAGTCACTGTGTTTGTAAGTTCAGAGCACCTCTTAGGGCTGAAATCTTTCTCTAAAGGAAATTAATTGGCTTTGGCTGTTCCAGGGAATTTCTGTTTCTACTGAGCTGAGCGTACCTGAGCTCAAGGTGGCAAGGATCCTGTTTGGATGTGCCTATGACCAGGAGCTGCTATATGTAGGAGCTATACAGTTGCTGTTAAAATGTTCAGGCTACACCCAAGTAGTACCTGTTTTCTGCTGTACTACATTTTTAGTATGCCTGTTTTCTCATGATTTTCTTATTTGCAGAAAATGCTAGAAAAATTACGAGCCAAGAAGACAGGGAAAACACCTTGACTGGCAGAAGCCTTTGAGCGCTCTCCATTACTGGACAGGTACACTTCAAAAGAGCAAGTACTTGTAAGATCTTTCAATATGGTGTCTGTGTAATACCTCATGTAACAGTTCAGCAGTAATTCTGCAGACCTTAATTACTTTTAACCTGTGGTAAACTGTTTACTAGAATGACAATGCTCAAAGACTTCTGTGATGTGCATTTTTGGTTCTAAGAACTTGTAATACACATTGTGTAAAAATAAAGGTTCTTTTTTAAAAAACTTCATCTATGGGTTCCTTCTGAAAAGCTGCATCTTCATGCTTTATGTAGCTCATGTTTACTTAGATGCATCTTAGAGCTGAGGGCAGGATAACAACAAACTGTAAGCTGAACTGCTACTGCAAGGCTGAATTTTGTTAATTTGGTAGAGTACCTGTGTAGCTCTATGAAATTTGGCCCTTGTTAAGATAGGGAAATACCTGGCCCTGGTCTTAGAAAGGTAGAAGCTGAAGGAGCTTCTCTTTGAACAATTAAAGCTGCTTTTTTTTTTGTTGTTCCAGAAAGCACTATCAATGCTGTTGTAGCTGAAGAGACTTTCAAACTGCTCCCTCCTCCCTAAATAAAGCATGTAAGCCAAAGGCAGTTTGTCATTCCTGGAATTAAGTGACATGGAGGGTTGCTGCAATGTGGGGGGAACAGAGGGAGTAATTATGCAGCTGAAGGGGGGAGGATCTACTCTCATCTTCACTCACCCCAGTGGTTTTAAAGGGCTGCTCCCTCTTATGCTTGAATATTTTTGTTCCTTTCTCATAACAAAGGGAAAAAACAAACCAGCTTCACCATATTTTATAGTATAGGGTTAAGAAATAATCCCCAGCTGCAGCTGCTCCTTTCAGACATTACTTTTATTTAAATGTTGTGACATGTACAGAATGAACACCCCCCAAGCCTGAATACAGTTGAGTTCAAATATCAGAAGTGGGGGAAAAGCAATTGGTAACACATTTCAGTTTCCAGAGCAGTAAGGAAAGTTAGAGTGACATGAATTACTGCAATTAACACTAGCAATCCTTTGCATTTAAGAGCTGTTCTGTTCTTCCTTGCAACAAACTTGCAGCAACATCACAGCAGGACCTGAAAGAGAAGAGCACACATTAGCACCATGATTCCAGAGGAAAGCCATCTAAACTGTTGTCTTCATCTTTTCCTACTGTTTAAAGCAACTAAATTTGGTAATATGGTGCCTATGGAAATGCAGTAGCGCAGGAACATGTTTATATATCCCTTAATGAAGATGTTTATGGGCAAAAAAAAAAACATTTTCCAATGCCAGCTCTGACTATAATAATTTTATTCCAACCAGTGTCTCTAGCATTTCAGTCCTGCACTTCCATCCCCTCCCCCACCTATTTTGGATCTATTCAAAGCCTTCCATGCAGCTCTAGGCACATCACACCCCCAAGGCAGAAAGCAGCAGCATCCTCTCCCCCATCAGCACCTCAGAAAGGTGACAGGGCAGTAGATCAACTTTTTTTTTTTTTTTTTTTTACTCTAAGCAGCTTTACTGCATCAAGTTTTATCTCCTCAGAAATAGACCACAGCACACACAATGTGTCCACAGCATCCTGCAGAGGATTTCAATGTACGGTCACCGCGTTAAGAGCTGCTGTTTTTTCAGCCAGGCAAACCCTCTTTGAAGTGACCCTGAGCATCCTTTTAGTACCAGCAATTCTGGCAAGCATCTCACCTTCAGACTTGCTCCAGCAGCACTCAGGTGTTGTTTTTCACCCCTCTGAAGTTCAGTGACTTGGTAACTGACACTACAAGCTAAGAAGTCAGATGGTTAGTGCAGCAAGCTGCAGTTGGCTGCAGACTGCATGGAGCAGACATTTGTTTTCCCCGGTCTGTATGCACAACTCTCTCCACAGCAGCTTCTGGAGCCTGAATTAAGAGGTGGAGATTCTAAAACTGACTCCTTGGTAGCCCAAGTGTCAGAGCTGCCCAACACTTCAGCAGGAACCTGCTCGGTTAACTTTACCAGCAGAAGGCAGGGAGCATGTGTCTAACCTACATTCAGTTCAGGCTTTATTCCCAGCAGATCTAGTGCCACACAAGGTGGCAGTTCAAGAGTCTGATGGACTTGCTTTGTGGTCATGTCCACAGCCTACCAGAAACTTAACATCCTAGCAGCTTTGGTAATGACCAGATTGTCACTGCTACTACCACCAACTTAAATCAGTATTTAAGTCCCAGATTTAAGTATCCCATCCTTTTTCTTAAGGACCAATCAAAATCGTGCCAATATGCCAAGCTGCATATCAACAAGCCTAATATGTTAAATGTTCCAAGAAAGAATTAATCATGACCAGCAACAGCCCTTGCTTCAGGAGCTACAAAATCACTATCTAACTCTGTGGCATCCACTCAATTTACACAAATGCCCAGGTTTGACTCGCAGATGAAGCAGCTTGCCCAGGTACTGCCAACACCCAGGACCATCTGCTACTGGGCAAGGATTTCTGTCTTTCACCAGACAGTTTAGTTCAAGTCCTATCAAGTTAACAACCACAGTTCCGTAAAGTTGCCTGAAACCTTCCGTACTAACATGTAACTCAGTGCTTACCAGTCAAAGAGGTCATTATCCTCTTCCACAGCTAATCCTTTTAAAATACAAAATTCCCTTTGTTCTGTATTCCAAATCACCTGTTAAAAAAAATAAAAACTGAATACACCTGGGAGAACCAGCTCTCCCACTGGAACGTTGTGCGTGGAATAAGGAATGCACTCAGATCCCTGAAGAGGACAAGGTTTGTATCAGCAGAAATACCAGGTTTAACACACACGGCAGAATGAAAACCAACGATGCCAAATGCCGAACTGCTGTAGCACTGTTTTTTGAACACCCCATCAGAGGAATGCTGCTGGGTGCAGATACCATACAGTGCAACAGGTGCGATAGCTCAATCCACCACTGCATGCATTAAGGTTCAAGCTCTTTCTATACCCACTTCACAAAAGCTGTCATGCATTTAAGAGAAAAGAAATTCCATCAATTTCAGCAGCTTCAGAACTTCCAAGTATTTACTTTTTCCAAAGCATTTTGCGTGTTTTACTTTAAGCTATGCTCTGTAGAACAGAATCCAGGAATTTCAACAGTATAGTAGTAAACTGGCTGAAAAGCTCAAAATGTAACTCAAACATTTGAAGAATTTGAAGTTTAAAGACAGAAAAGCAGTATTTATTGCTCAGTTAAATAACACAACAAAAACCCAGCATGTTATGAAGTTATTTCAAGACCAGACAGACACCAGACTGCTGGCTTTTTTTCTTTTTAAAAAGCTATAGCAACCAAACCAAGAACTAGTAAGTAACTGCTTTAGGATTACAGCTGGAATAGACTCTCCCAAGACAAGAAAACTTAACCCACAATCAACAATGGAATAATTTTGATACCCACACACAAAAAAATGGCTGAAATTCAAGCCATGTAATTAACCATGTTAGTTACACTTGAAATCTCAGAACACATCTTTTGACTCTTACCAAGCTTCTCCATTTGCACCACTTTTCATTTGTGTGAAATGCAGAAGCCAGTGCCTGAAGGAGAACATAACGCATTATATTTATTCCTCTAACAGTAAATGAAGATTTGTCTTGTAGTTTTATCCCACAGAGCTAACAGGTAGTTCAATGGGTAAAACTAAACCACAAGTTTGTTCTGTGAGGCGTTTCCAACGACATGAACCTACAGCAGAGATCCCATCGGGATAGACCTCACCACTGCTGTTACCACCAACTAATACAACAGATACAAATCCAACAGACCAGAGAAGCATAGAACAGTAGTTGCTCCTAAAGTACCTTTTTACTTTTTTCAATAAATTTAGGGGAAGAGGGAAGGGAAACAATGCACTAAGATGCAGTGCGTCCTTCATATCAGCAACAGTTTTAATATTAAAAAGCTAGCAGTACCTTAATTGGAATAAACAGAGGAAATTAACTACAGCATTTATTTAAACACTTGCAACACACATAACATACGTACTTGCACAACCTCAGCTGGCATTCTAACCTGCTGCAGGTTCATATTCCTGGGAAATGGCTTCTTGTTCTTCTCATTTTCTCTTTGTGCCTCCTGAAAAAGCAACATCATTACGAGGTTACGAAGTGACATGTATGTGCACACAAACAAGTAGAGCCTACAGCATTACTGAAGTGATTTCTGATCACCAGAAGCATTTCTGATAACCTCGCTCACTGGAATCACATTTAAAGCTATGACATCCGAATATTAAATGCAACTATGTAATTTGACAGGTTTTTTAATTAATAAAAAGTCAGCCTTTATCTTTACTCACTGACAGAACACTGCTTGTAAATTCAGAATGGCCACCCAGAATAAAGTGAGATGAAAAACACAGAACTGGTTTGTTCAGAAAGGCTATTCTCACTCACTCTCTTCAGAGCAGTTGAACATTTTGCCAATCATCACAACAATTATCTTACAATACTCTCACATTTGGAGGAAGGTGAGTATCTGATGCAGCAACACTGCATCTCCCCAGTAAGAGAAAACTGCAATGCACCAGCTCAGTGGATTGAAGTAGGACAGCTAATTTGCACTCATCAACGGACATAAGAATTTGGTATCAAACCAACTTACCAAGACTTTCCTTCAGACTGGACTGGTCAGTGGGCTTCCTGAAAAGACAGCAAGTTACAGGATCTGAGAAACAGTTCTAAGTTCAGCTCAGGTATTCTTATATTTGACATCAAACATTTCTTTTGAGATCAGAGACGTGGCCCAGCCTGTCACAAAGCCATCAACAAAATCTACCTGCAATTTAAGAAATGCAAATGCTATGGTCTATGAAATGTAAGTAAGCGAGTTACCTACTGTCCTGGTTTCAGTTAGAACAGAATTAATTTTCTTCCTAGTAGCTGGTGGAATGCTGTGTTTTGGCTTAGGATGAGAAGAGTGCTGATAACACCCCGATGTTTTAATTGTTGCAGAGCAGTGCTTACACCAAGCCAAGGACACCTCAGCCTTTTGCTCTGTCCTGCCAACAGGCAGGCTGGGGGTGCAGTAAGAGCTGGGAGGGGACAGACCCAGGACAGGTGACCCAAACTAGCCAAAGGGGTATTCCATACCATCTGACGTCATGCTAAACAATATATAGGGGTGGCTAGCCGGGGGGAGGGGGCCGGACTGCTCGGGGTTAGGCTGGGCATCGGTCAGCGGGTGGTGAGCAATTGCATTGTGCATCACTTGTTTGTACATATTATTATTATTTTCCTATTATCACCATTGTATTATTATTATTATTGTTATTATTATTTTGTTATTATTATTTTCCTGTCTTATTAAACTGTCTTTATCTCAGCTCACGGGCTTCACTTTCCATTTCTCTCCCCCATCCCAGAGAGGGAGGGGGGAGGGTGAGCGAACAGCTGCGTGGTATTTAGCTGCCAGCCGGGTTAAACCACGACACCTACATTAACTGGTATTGGGATGTCAAGAAAACAGGTATGAGATTCCACTTTAAGACAGCTTACAAGTATGTCTTCATGAACCATTTACAGGACTGGAGCACTTCCTGCCCTTCTTGTAGCTGCCAACCTTCCCCTGTAGGCAGGATGCCTAATTTAAAAGGAAAACAAGCCGACCCTTGGGGTTTTGTTTTATTGTAGCTACGTTTTAGACCATGCTTGCATAACCGTTTCACTAATTAAGTCTGTTACAGGCCTCATTGTCACCACTGCAATGAGCTTTACAGTGAGGAAAGCACAACCTGTTGCTGTTCTAGCCACGTTGTTCAATTCAGACACACAGTGAGTTGTGTCTATTTGCTGAAAAACGAGGCATAACAACGCTGCACTATGCCTGAAAAGTAACTTCTGTTTCTAAAACTCAGCCAGTTAACTTTCTGATACCTGGATTTGTGTTTCAAAATGCAACGACTTCCTCAGATACCTCCCACTGCAAGAAATGTTTTGGAACCAAAAATATTATCACGTAACAGTTCCAAGAAATTTTTCATCTACTTGTTTCAACAGAAACACCAAGTTCAATCAGCATGTCCACATTAAAACCATGATGCCAGCAGCTGAAACACTGCAGTGCTGCTTTTTGAATACATCATCAGGAAGACACTGCTGGGCACACGTGCCATACAGTGCACAGGCTGATTACTTGCTGATTACTTATTGCAGTATTCAATGTACTTCTCTGAAAAAAGATTAATTCTCTCATGCTGACGCCCAGCAGGAACACAAAGCTTACCTCTTTTCCTAATGCATTCCACAGGAGTGTGTACAGAAGATTTGTACATCAGAAGGTCAGCAAACAGCTCTCAAGAATTCAAGTAGTCCAAAAACAAGTTACAACTGCTCAGTGCTGCCAAGCCGGTGAATTCATCCACAAAGTCTGGGAAGGAAACAATGTAACGAGACTGTATTTCTGCAAAGGCCATATAAAATTCCCACCCCGAATTCAGGATTTAGATTAAACGCTGCTTGAATAAATGCAAAGATTGTCCCTTCGTATTAGTAACACAACCAATACATGCATCAGCTGTGGGTTGCGAAGAAGGGTTTTTTTTAAGCACTAGGTTCCAGGTTTTTTGTCTACAGCACCAGACAAAAACTGAACACGTGCTGAAACGAACTGAAGGCATCAGCTTTCACCTTATTTTTCACGATCTTTAGGCTATATTTGAAGAGCACACAGAAATGAAGCTCAATTCCTCAGTCTCCTATCTACTTACCCCATTAATAACTGTCACCTTTCATATCATGCTTCCCGTTTTTAGACAGGTGTAATTTGAACTCGTTGCCCTTGTAACTGGGGCAACGAGTTCAGTATCATATACACTGCCACAGAAATCAATTTGGCACAGCACAAGTTCTCTAGTCTAGTACCCTTCCTACAGCAAAGGCCAGAAGATGCTGTGCTCCTACCCTCTTACAGGGAAGAATGCTCTCCGAAGGCTTCACTACTTGCTCAGCTACATCTCTTACCTTCCTATCTTGCAGTTTTTTTTCCTGTCCATTTACCCTACCTAAAGTGTTCTTCTTCCATGCTATTTCCTGGGCCCTCCAGAAGACACAAGAACTTGACACATGAAAGAAGCTTCTTGAAGGAAGCTTCACAGCTTTAGAGATGTCCAGGACTAGCTCCCTTCTGATGTTCCCAAAACACAGGGCATGCATTAAGATGGGATTTTACCAGCGGGAAGCAATCAGAAGCTGCAGCTGCATGACACCCGCCTGTACAGAAATTGTTGGCGGGACACCACCAGGACACTAAGTGCACAGTAGCTCTCCAACCTCCTCAGCACAGAAGGCTCCTGGTAATATCCAAAACAAATCACATTTGTCCTTGGTTGAGAGGCCCTGTGGCATTCAACACCAGGTTAAACAGAAGTATTTCCATATATGACTTCTAAAAAAACTGCCTTTAATATGCAGGTACTACAGAATTATTTTACCTTCCATTCAAGCAGAAGCTACAGGCTCTAAGTTTGGTTAGACTGATAAAAGGAGTGTTACTCTGAACTTTCTCTCTCAAGGCTTCACACATAGCAGCGAAATGTGATTTATTCACCTGAAACATACTAGACTGTTTTTCAAAAACATTTTGTTATGGTAGCAAAAGCCACCTGAAGAAAATAGCAACTGCAAACCAAGTAACAGCTCACCTCTTGCATCAGTTGACTGGTATTTCACTATCCAAAAGCAACAGAAACTGGAAAAAAAGGAAAGGGATAAGAACTATTAGATATGATGAAGTAACGTGGGATTCCTAAAGCCAAAAGCTACATTTCAGCAATCAATTTAACAGCTGTAACAAGCTGGCTTTTCACGTGTACAAATCCAGTTCTAATCAGAATTGAAATTTAGTTCATTTCTGAGTCACTCAGCAGTTGAACAGAAAAATTCATCACGTGAACTGCAGAATGAGCAGCACTCCCTCCACACACCACCTCGCTATGCCTTACCCAGCAAGAACCCCACTCCTAGGTCCAGGATCAGTCTGTGAAGCCAGAGTACTTCTCAGGTAGACGCCTAGAAGAGTTACATTCAGCCATTAATTTTGGACCATGATTAAGTATCATCTTCAATTACTGAAGAGTAGGTTTTTGTAGTCTTATTCCTCCCTACAGCTATTAAGTTGCAATAGGGAAACCTCAAGGGAAATCTTCAGATTTGAAACCTTAATTCAAGCAAATAAGGAATGCAACTTGACCAATCCTCTTTGTACTGAGCACTCGCGGTGAATCTCCCCAGCCTCTAAGATAAGCAGATGCTTGCTTTTTTTTGGATCCCCATTGAGCATCAACAACTTTTACCTGCTGAACAGCTGTTAGTTTGTTGCCGACAGCAATTTGGCTATTGCAGAATATTTGGGGCTGAACCCATTGCTCATTTACATCTCCTTGATTTACAGGTAAGCTTTTTAAACATAACTTTTTAAAAAAATATTTCTACCACTATCGAGACAGCCTTGTGATCTAGGAGTTATCACTTAAAGCTCATTAGTCATGTTTCCAACTGTCTTAAACACTTTTCAGGAAGGAAATTTGGATTTGAGGCAGCACTTGTTAAGTACTATCATCCTACAGAGCTTCCTATTTCTGCTTAGTTACATTCACGAGACCCCATTAAAATATCTTTAAACTTAAGACCAATTAACCAATTTAGTATTCTGAAACACAGCCTGCATTTCCTTGAGATACTGAAGAATAACCCCTCAAATATCACTCAGTCTTACTCCCTTAAAGCTACCAAGCTTCCTCTGCAAAGCTATGGAAGGGGTCTCTGACTCCCCCTTCGTAACATGAATGCACATGTGCGCGCACACACACACTCTTCTAGATTCTGCTTCTGTTAAATCACAAGATTTTGAACATTTCTTAATTCTGCAATTCTACGATCCATTGATTATACAAGTTAAGTTGCAGAAGCTAATATTTAAACACTATTACCAGCCATCAAGGATATTAGAGATCTGACAAATAAATGCTCAGCAAAATAATTATACTTGTTTCCTAACAGTCAGACACAAATAATCCCAATACACTCACCTTAAGCCCAATCTGACGAGGTTGCTGCGTTGATAGCTTAACGTGGTCTTCAGACCAACACTTTAACCCACGTAGGCCTTAACAGGGTATCTGCAGAGTGACCGCTGCCACCTCCCTTAGCAGTTTGCTGTTCACTGGAGTGAACCTCGCTGAAGCCCAGACTTTGCAGCAGCACGGTCTCTCTTTTTTACTTCCACCGCTCTTGTTGATTTCGCACGTTTTGTTTCTGTCTTGGATTTCTTCTTACTGGGAAGTGTGCTGCTTAAAATGAAACAGCTGTTGTCCTGAATCAATGAAAGACAGCATATTCACAAGTCTAATTCTGAGACACTTCACTTTGTTAAGGACATTACCTACAACTTCTTTAACCTCAGAAGGTTATGGAGTTTTTGAAGTTAAGGAATATTTACTCACCACTACTCTGACATCAAAGTCATCTTCATTATCAGCACCCATGCTGCTGTCATCACTGAAACAGACAAAATTTAAATCAAACTCAGTACTCTTATAGTAGCTTAACATACTTAGGCTGTTTTCCTACCACAATCCTTGGCTTCTCGTAATGGGTATGGAAGCCCTACAGCTTGTGGGTAAGACTACTGCTTTTACAGGAGGCTGTTCTCAGGCAAGTTTCTGGCAACAGAATTACATCCCAGCTACCAACACAGGCAGGACAAACTAACTTCCACTATGGTCCATGAGTTTTTACAGCAAGACAACTTCCCAGAAAGCTGGGACAATTTTAGTCCTACTACTGTTACCCACTTTAGTGGCTCACCCGAATACTTCAACACACAAGAGCTACCAGTTTGAGTGGCAAGTGAATAATACCTGAACAGGCTTGTACCTTTACATCATCTTCTAGCTTCCCCATTTTAAGGTGCTAATAAGTATATTTACAACACCAAGTCACCTTACTGACTTTTTGATCCACTTATTGTGTGTAAATAAACTGTTTTGATCATACAGACCTAAGATGATACCCTTGTATCATAAAATGCTCTACTTTATTTGTGGTAACTGTAGAACAGGAAATATTTCCTCCAGGAAAATATTTCAGGAAATATTTCCCCAAAATGAAGATTTCAGTCAATCACATTTCAATTGCATGATGTGGGTATAGGTTAACAAAAAGGGTAGATTAGAGCTCAATACACCTACAGCTGGGTCACAAAAATCACACACTATTACAGCCAACTGTTCTTCCACCTGAATTGTTCAGCTCTAGGTGTAGCAGACTGCACTGGATCTGGCTGGGGTAGCTTGCTTTGTAGCAGCCCATAAGGTGCTCTGCTTTGGATTTGCGATTGCAAGATTTGTGTCTGTTGCTGAACAGTGCCTGGACAGCTTCACAACTTGCCCTTTCCTCGTTCTGTTCCACCCAGCCCACCCCCAAGCAAGCAGGCTACAGGTGAGCAAGAAATAGGAGGTGGAGACAGCGAGAGTGCCCACCTGAACTGACCGAAGGCTGATTTCATACTGTGGAGCATCAGGTTCAGCAACAAATACCAGGGGTTTGCTCTTGTCCCCATTCCCCGCTCTCCTGTGCTGCTCAGGGGGAGGAGGTGGAGGAGGGTGGATAGGGGGAAGGTGTTTTTAACTCATTTTTTCCATTTCTCACTCCTCTAGCTTGTCAGCAATAGGTCATAAATTACATTAATCTCCCATGCTGAGTTTTGCCTGTGACAGTAACTGGTGAGTGATCTCCCTGTCCTTGTTTTAGCACAGGAGCTTTCTGTTACCACGCCATAGTGGTGGCTCAGCTGTTCCTCAGTGCTAAACCACCACGCATGTTACTGACTTACAGGAGTACATCGTCATTTAACCGATCAAAGTCATGCATCTACCTGTTGATAACAGCATTGACGCTGTATACTCAAATTTGTGTTTTAGTTTAGAACAAGACAGCAAGCTTTTTACTCCCGAAAAATATTAGAAGAACTTACTTCATCTCCTGGATAGGGGAAATGGGACCTTCATCATCTAAATACTTGTGTTTCCGTACTGCCAGACATTCTCTTTCTAAGTCTTCACTAGCTTGAAGTGCTTTCAAAGCCTTTTTGAGGTGTTCTTCATATTTGAGCATTTCAATGTACTGCAAATATCCCTTTGTAGCTGCTTGCTAAAGAAAAAAAAACACAAACATCAGGCAAGATTTTAAAAATACCACTATGATAAAGCAAAGAAATCAAGTCTTTATACTATCAACCAAATTGCAGTATTAAATTGACACCCTAATTTCAGCTGTGTTTTTCTTTAAGGTATCAAACAGAAAACAGCAAGTGTCCTGCCTAACAAAAATAAAGCCAGCTTTGCTTCACTGTATGTAGCACATTGGGTAGAAGCAGAAAACAGCCAAATTACATTCCCTGTTTTTAAAATAAATTGAAAATTAAAGCATTTCTCCAGTAAAACAGGACTCACCTCATAGTTAAGAACCATCTTTAAGGGAATATGTTTTGTCCCATAATGTTTTTCAACAAAAGGGAACTGAACACCCCGATGTAGAAGCCTTTCCCTCTTCTCTTGTGGCGAGGCTGTCAGTGGAGGCCTCCTAGTAGGCATGTATGTGTGCTTATGCCTTGTCTTTGTCTCAGTCTCCGTCTTCGTCTTCCTCCTCCTCCTTTTACTCCGAAAATTTTTGTGTGCAGCAGTTTTAAACTTCCTTCCCCTGAAGTGATAGGCAAAAATGGCTTTCAAATTAAGCTTGGATTTCTTCTCTTTGGAGGGTTCAGGTAGCTTCACTGGACTCAGAGGAGATGGAGAAGAATCTGAACTTTCATCATCATGCACTGTAATAACATCTTCCACTTGTTGCCTTGAAGGTTGTGATCTCCTTTTTTGCTTTGAAGGTGCAGCGGTGTGGTACTCACTGCCACTAGAAGCAAAAAGGTCACCCAAAAAACATTTATTTTCAACAGAATACGTACATTCATGAGGTATCACGCAGGTTTTGTGCATGATAAGTTCTCAAACTAGCAATAAAAACTCACATTTCTGAATCACTGCTGTCCAGGATGACCTCAACTGAAGACTCCTCAGGAGTGGCACCCTTCCGCCTTGAGCGCGAGCATTTCCTTTGGTTATTTGTTGTGTGCTCATGTAACATGTACATTTCTTCCTGTTGAGTGCATATTAGGTCTTGGGCATCAGGGTAATCGGAACCAGAAGCCTGGGATTCATCCATATCAGTCATGTTTCAACCTGTCCTAAAATCAATGAACATTCAAGAAATTAAAGAAAATCCTGTGTTAGCCAGGCAAACCTCCCCTGCTCCATTTCAAAGGGTTCACTTAAAACGATTTGTGTGCAAACTTTTACATGAAGTTCTCCTGTATATGGACACATGCATGTAAGCCAGCAGCTTAACGTTAAAGGATGCTGCAGTTCTAAGTCACACTCAAGCCCTCACTTCACTGTAGTTTATAATAATTTCGAATTTTTCCAGGCCTGTTGGCATGAGAAACACCACCATTTCCCTGTTCTTTAAGGTTTCCTGCTCTAACAATCTATGAACATTTTGTTTACTGATTAATAACAAAAACTGAGACTAGCCCCAAAAGAGAAAAGTAATTTTCAGCTGAATCTGCAATGCAATCCACCCCTTGAACTGCATAAATCTATACAAAACAGACTGGAACACACACCAGAGGAACCTGCCCTCACTGTGTAATAGCCTGGAGTCATTTTATCCGCATGCCAGTCATTTACTGACCTCTAGTTCTCTATCTTGGGAATTTTAACATGCTTTTTACACATATAAACCAGCTGTAATAGATAAGATTAACATGCCAAAACAAATGGTTACAGGACCGTGACTACTCACAGGACTAAGTTCCATTTCCTCCCCAACCCATACAGCTACAAGCTACGATCAGAAAAAAGGTGACAAATACCACAGGACTATATTGCAGCTGTTGTTACTGTAAAAGCAGCAAATAAAACACTCTAAGACCTATTTGAAAATCTTAGCAAGTGGGCATTCTTTACTATCAAAGCTGCAGCACTGGAGACACGTATGGATTGCTCTGCCAAAGTGCATCTGCTTTCTCAAGGCTGACCAAAAAAAAAAAATAATATATATATACACACATATATATGTATATAATCACAAGGTTTACATATTCATTCCATTTCTTGAAAAAGTCATACATATTACTATTGCTTTACTGAAATTATTTATGTATGTTCCTCCCACCCGCATAGACTCAATTGAAGCAGTGGCCAAGGTGGTTGTTCAAGCCTCTTTGCCTGTTGATTAACCCTGAACCCCTTTTCACTACTTTTTCCTTAAAAAGTGTTGTTTTGCTGACGTGCCAGCAAAGTTATACATGCTCTTTAATTTCTTTCTTATGTTGCAACATTTCCTCCACTTTAATTTATTAGTGCTTAACTAAGCAAAACATATAATACAAAATTCCTCACGAGGCAGGACATATAGTAGAAGGTTCGTTCTATGCTAATATCGGTAAAATTCAGGCCAAGAGACCTATCAGTATCACTGCACATCAGCAGTTATGAACAGCCTACATTTGGGAATGAGCTTTTGCATCATATAATTGTTCAAGGTAGAACCTTCTTCTTGTTTTTTGTTTTTTTTTTTTTTCAAAATTAAAGTAATTTATTTATCACCCTGCACTAAACGCAGGTGTGGGAGTACAGCAGAACTGAAAATCGACCTAATGGAATTTCAGAAGCAGCAGAGGGGCCAAATGTGCCCTTCTTTGGTGCCAGATGAAATGCAAAAAGGTACTGTAATTTTCCAAGACTCGTTCTTGAGAGTAAGAAAGCAGGTATGCTTTATTAACAGCAATGGATACATGGGGAATAATTCCACCAACACACGCACCCAAGCATAACAATGAGTACTTATTTATAGTTTAGAGAGATATATATTCACACCATTTCCAAGAAAGGTAAGCATTTAATGTTAATGGTTTCTCAGAACTAATCATCATATTGTCCCTCCTACTCACATGTGCAGTATCCTCTGGTAGACGCATTTTGGGATCTTTTTGATTAAGGCTCAGTCTTCACTGTGTACTTTTCCATCTTTGTGCATGCTCATTCACTATTTAACTGTTTCAGCAGTTTTGCTCTTTACAAGCTCAGCTGTTTTCATTAAGATCTGCTTTGGGGCACTGTGTTCCCTCTTCAGGTAAGTTCTTCCTCACTCTTGTGATCAGAGCCAAGTCTCCCTATCAGTGAGGCTGATACAACTCCACAATCCCTTTTCATTTGCAAGTTTTATGTCTTACAATTCTGTGTTTTAATTTCGAAGTAAGTTTTTGTATCATGTTACCTACTCCCTTCCATGTTTTTTCAAAACTGAAGTAATTTGTTTACAAACCCACACCAAAAGCACGTGTAGGGGGATGAAGCTCACCCTAATGTGGTTCCAGAGGGGCCTCATTTGGTGCCAGAGCAGCCGCATGGCTGCTCTGCTGCTTGTGGCCATCCACACAAGGCCTGAGCAATGCAAACCCCAAAACAAAAGCACCTGCAACAACACCAGCTTTCCCCACTCAACTGCAGATAACACTTACAGTTAGGGGCTAAGCACCAGCTTCTACGTCGTCTCTCTCACCACGCGGCATGCCAAGCAGCTCCCTGAAAAAGAAAGCCAACCCACTCGTTACATACTGACGGATCTTTTCCCTCGGGAGAGCCAGAAAGCAGCCCAAAGGCGCCCAGCCCCAGGGCGGACATTTTGTGCGCGGCCACTGCCCTTACCACAGCCCGGGGGCGCCCCGGCAGCCGTGAGGGGAAACTCGCCGCCGCCCTGCCCGCTCCTTAAGGCGATCCCCGGCCCATTCCACAGGCTCACCCCTTCCCCGGGCTCGCTCCTCAAGCAGGCTCCCGGCTACAAGCGCTGGGCGAGCAGGAGGGAGCGGCCATCGCCTCAGCATCGCCTCAGCCTCCCCTCAGTCGTGCGCCTCGCCCGCCAAATGGCGGCGGGCGCCGCGCTCCCCCCCTGCCCCTCTCACCTCACGCTCTGGCGCCGCAAAGGGCTCGAAATGGCCGCCCCGGGGACTAAATAGCGGCCGGCTCTCGCGAGAGGAGCTGGGGAGGAGGCAGGGAAAGGAGGAGGGATGGCTGGAGGCTGGGAGGGTCGGGCTGGAGGCGTCATGGAGGGGGTGGCGGTGCCGCCTCCAGGCAGTCGGGGGAGGGACTCCCCGGGAGGCGGTGGCAGGGGCTCGGTGCCTTCCCTGTCTCAAAGGGAGCCAGCCCGCTCCCGTCTCGTAGCCCAGCCTGACAGGGGCGCAGCTGCCGGGCTTTCCCCGCTCGCTGTGGGACTGTGGAGAGGCGGCGGTCGCGCAGGTTTGGCTCTGCGGCTCCTGGCGGTAACTGGGGGCTCGCTGTGTGCCGGGCGGGCAGGGAGCGGAGCCGTGCTGCTGCTGCTGCTTCCCCGCCTCCTTCCCTCAGCTGCCCGGCCTCAATATCCCCTTCTTTCTCCCTCTGCTGGCTTCAGCGGCAGCTTTGCTGTTTCCTCTCTCTCTGCCCTGTTTCCTCGCCTCTGCCTGATGGTCCCTCAGGGATCCCGGTCTGGTCCCTCCTGACCCGCTCCTCTCCCGGTCCCGTCCCTCGAGCAGTCCCCGCGGCCCCTTGCATCCCCTCATCTTCAAAGTTTCCCTGGGACTTGAACTTTTCCTTTCACGTTTCTGCCTTCCAAATTAGTTTTACTCCGGGTTTTGATACCAGGCACTCCCCACCCCATGAACATGCTTTCTATTTATCTGCGTTCTCCTGGCCCTCACCAAATCTCTGATGTTGTCTTCCTGCTTGGAAAAGAAAAACTAAGAAGTCTTTTCACATGCTTGTCTCAGTTCTTACTGCACCATTCCAGATCTCTTCCTAATGATCTCACTGGTATTTTACCACTTCTGTCCATAACACACCAACGCTGCTTTGAAAGATTGCCCGTTGTCTCCTTCCCTGTTCTCCCTCATCTGCACCACACAAACTCCCTACAAATGCTGTCCTTAGGCTGGTGACTAACTGATCTACCTCTCTTTTTGCTTGCTTCCAGGTCAATTACTACATAGCAATCGGATGGTGTTTTTTATGGGACACTGAGCTTTACCCAGTTTTTCTGTTTCGTGACTGTGGTGAGCTGACTACTGTCCTTTAACCAGCAGGTGATGGTCTAGGTGTTACATTTGAGCCTACTTGTTTGAACTGTGTCCAAGTCTTGCCTCAGTCCTTTGCACAATACCATGTCTAGCCTCAATCTATTTCATGATTTTTCCATCTGGTGTCTTGAATTCTGGCACAGCTTCCTTCTGGACGTGACAAAAGGTTCTTGAGAGGATGAGGATGACTTAAAACAATGCTGCCAAAGCCATCTTCACTCTTTGATTGAATAACTCCCTTTCTTGTGTTCAGTGCACACTTAAAGTCCTGGAGTCTGATTTAATCTATCTAAAGGTAGAAAGGTAGGTTTTTTACCAGAGGCACCACATCCAGCCTGTTACCTTCTCTTCCACAAGCCAAGGAAGGGAGAGAGTCTCTCATGGAGATGGATAAGACCAACTAAGATGAAAATTAGCCCAGATAGCTTTCTTTCTTCCTTTCTCTACTGCTTGCAACAGCAGTGCAGACTCAAGAGGACAGTTGTATAAGGACAGTTGTGTTTTGTTTTTTTTTTCCAAAAAAAATATTTTTTTTCAATCGTAAAAGCTAGGAATTTATTTTTAATGGAAGCTAACAGTATACATTAGCAGGTAGCTCATGTCATAGTCCTTTCTAACAAAAGCTCTGTGAGATCTGGGAATGCAATATGATTTTTTGGCTTTTTCCCACAAAGCCTGAGATCTGAATGAGTGGGGCACATTTTCTTTTTTTGTTGTGTACAGCAGACACGTGCCTAAGGAGTTAATGATTGCTGTGGCTGAATTATAGATAGCATATAATCAGATGTTTGTGCCCAGAGCTGGTGGTTTGCCCTAATAGATGACTTTGCTGTTGCAAGGCTAACTGAAATAGAGCTCACTTCAAAATGGACTATTACACTTATGTTCCAAACAGAACTTTTTGTTATGGGCTCTGTACCCATACAGGGCCCAATATGGTAGAACTTGCTGCTGTTGTTTCCTCTTTTGAGAAGTGCTGCTAGCCTGTTTCCCTCTGGAAAGGGAAGCACGTGCCCATAAACAAGTGGAGAACATGTTACAACCAGGGCTGAAAGTCCGCAGTACCTAATGCTTGAAAGAGTAAACATTAACGTAGGGAAGACCTGGGGAGGCAACTAGCATGCTTTAGAAAAGCCCAGTTTTCTTTCAAAAACAATTTATGGCTTCTTCCAAAGCACATAAGCAAATTAACAGTAACCTCGAAGCTGTTAGTCTTTCCCTTGAAGACATAATTGCAATTCTACTGTTGTCTATGTATTCTTGCATGAATTTGAAAAATAAGTTACGTATTGAAAACAGACCGTTTTAATCACTGAACCATTACTCTTGTTGACAGATCAGTCACTTCTACAGCGTGTGATAATATATTTATTACCTGAAGAAATCAGTAACAATTAGGAAATGGCCAAAGTTGAAAGGTTTGCTTTTCATGTTCCAAGCCTGGAGGAGCTTGCTGGAGGTAAGTCATGCAGAGAGCGTAACTTTTTACAAACTTAAAATGTGCCCTTCAAACTTTAAAGTTTTTATCATATCTTCTCTACAGCTAATACATGCAGAATGTTCTTGCTGTTAGCACACTAGGATGTAAAGAAAAATACTGTTTTTTTATACACTGTTCTTTAAAACAAATGACACCTCCCCTTCCCCCCAGAAAATCTTGCCAGATAATCTTCACATGAATGGAAACATGACAGGCAATATCCTGTAAGAGCAGACGCTTCCAGACGGTGTCTGGAGATTATAATCAAGCAATTGCAAACAGTCTAGTTCATGTATTTCAAAAAGTCATTGCCTTGTCAGCTAAAACTTGCTTCCTTCTTTGCTCTCATATCATACTTGACTGTGATCATAATTTCCTGCCCTTGCAAAGCAAAAACACTGCTGAATGTAGTTTAAGGTTATCCATGTTACTTCACAGCTACGGTATGTCAATTAAAAGCTTTGTAAAATTCATAATTAATGTGGTAACTAATAATTCTCTGAACAAGCTCTTTATCTTATGCAAAGTTCTGGCTTGAGAAACAATGCATATATAGGCACTAACATTTGAATTAATAGATTTAAGATAGATTTGCTTAGAGTATGTTTTTTAAAGTGTATCTTGCTGAAATAAAGTCTAAAAATATTTTGTGCTGTTCGTTAACTTGTCCACCCCTCGATAATGTTTCATTGCCAATAACTTTGCCATTACTTTTTTTTTTATTACAGTTTTGCAGAAAGGGCTTAAAGAAAACTTTGCTGATGCTCAAGTCTCTGTTATAGACTGTCCTGATCTGACTAAGGAGCCTTTCAACTTTCCTGTTAAAGGTAACCTAGCGTTCCAGTCTTCCACAGAGACTTCTGCAGTTCTTGCTACCTGACTGTACTTGGTTTTGATCTTCTAGAGATGTTAGGAAAGCTTAGGTCATTTTTTGGTACAGAATATGTGTGAGAGGGAAGCTACATTTTACTCTTGGATTTGCTTCCTAGTTGATGTATGAACAAGGACAAATCATTCGAGTGCTTGTCGTCATTTTCTTTCTTCACCTATGATTGCAATACACACTTAGGAAATAAGGTTTATTTATTAAACGCTAAAGGTTTTGAAATGAAGTTATCTTCCAGCTGGATAAATGTTTTTGATCTATGCCAATCACTACCTGAACCTAAGGAGCAGTGCTTCCACTTGGTGTAAATTCCTTCCATCCATGTATGTGAAATTGAAGAAACTGTCTTATTTTGAGTGGGATTCATTGTCTTTGACATGAGCTGTCTAGAAGACAGATGCCTCATGTCATCTGTGCTACTCATCTCAGTTCACTGTCATCAACGTAGGTAAAGAAGCACCTTGAGAAGGTGCTTCTAAAATTTGAGTCTGACTTTCTAAAGAAACTTTAGGAACCAGTTCTTTGGTGCGTTAGACTGCGTGCTTACTTGAGAATTTCACAGAAGACATTTTACCAAGCTAACTCTATGTATTCTTTCAGGAATCTGTGGAAAGCCTAGAATAGCAGATGTGGGAGGTGTTCCTTACCTCATACCCGTTGTACAGAAAGAAAAAGTGAGTTTTTCTCTGTAGTAGCTGTGGGTTTTAAATACATTTTTAATAGAAAAGGGATTTTGTGTTGAAATAAAAACAAAACCAAGGACTAATGGCTACTATAAGATTCCACTTGTGAAAGAGTGTTAGTTTTCAGTGTTCTGTTAGATTGATTCTGATGCACAGACCGCATCAGGAAATCTTACAGATCTTAGCAAAAATTTCATATGCTGTCTGGTATCTGGCAGTTCATCTTCTCCTGCCTTCAAATACCAGATAGTATTGAAAGCAAACGATTTGTGACAGGAGCCTTGGGAACAAATACTAAACAAGGGGCTTGTCTGCATGCTTATATATGGCTTGTTGAAGTCGGTGATTTCAAGTCACAGCCGTGCTTCTGTGTAAAAACTGTCTGTATTTGCATTTTCAAGCCAACACTAGATTCACATTACTCTTCTTTTCCAAGAATATCATGCTGCCTTTCTGATACCTGGCATATCTGTCTCTATATGATATTCTCTTCCATGTGATTTCTTTTTTGTCTTATACAAATACAATTTTCAATAGAAACAATAGTTCAGCTTTCAGTAAAATGGCAAGGGAACATACAGGCAGACTCTCTCTTCCACAAAATGGTCAGGGCTGTACCCAATCTGTTACTACTAAATGTTGTGTTGTTCAGAGTTTGGAACTGTATTCATCCTAATTATATAAAATACCAATGAGCTGTTGTGAATGAAATGCATCCAGAGGTTACAGTGAACAGACGATAACTCCAGATCACAGCAGAACACCACAATCAAAGGTTTGTGTCTCCTGCAGGTTTATGATCTCAATGCAGTTGCAAAAGACATAGAGCTACCTGGAGCCTTCATTCTTGGAGCTGGAGCTGCTTCATCGAGGATTCTTGGTGTAAATGCTGAGGTCAGTAACAAAAAGCGTGACAGTTCTCAATGAATTCATGGAAGTATCAAAACAGTAGAGCACTGCCATGCTCGGTGTTTCCCATTTACAACAAAATGATCATTCGACGTACACCTTTCATGCCAAAAGCACATAAACAACATGAGAAGAAATTAGATGGGAGCCATCTAATGAGGTGCATAGTATCGATATAATGCAAATTGATTTTTACTTGTAATCTTCCAGAAAGCGTGTGATTGATTTGAAGCACACAGGAAACGTGATTTTCTTGAAACTGATTGACAAAAGCCTGACCAGTGGTTTTAATGACAAGATGTAGACATGCCTGTCCAAGTTACCTGTAAATGAAATGCCTTTCATTTGAATCAAAATGAAAAGGCTTTCAAATGAAATACCTTTGAAATGCCTCCTGTCTTTTGCCCTCTTGCGTGACTTTGTTTTACCGTTCTACGTTTTAAAGTTTCTGCATACAAAATGTTTACCTGCAATCGAGGTAGGAGACAAAAACTGCTGCCTGGGGGGCTTTTAGGTAGTCAGAGTCCTTTCAAGCATAGATCCCTGGCCTTACCACCCTGTTTTGATTAATTAGCAGATGAGATAGCTTATCTCAGTGTTAAATTTGGGACACTATAATAGTGCTTGTTAAGGTACAACTTGAGAAAGTATTATGTAGAATTCCAATACGTGCATGGCAGGGCTCAGACCTCAAAGGCTGGTCTTTTTTAACACTAATATTCATCTTCACAGAACATTCCATTTAACTCTTCAGAGAAGTAAAAGTGATTTCTGGAGGTTCTATTGCGTTACAATATTACCACGTTTTCCTCATCCTGAGAGATGAAGGGCATGTGATGAAGGGGATTATTTCTTGAGATCACGGTCCAACGCTTAAATTTACATTCATTTGACTGACTCTTACATGTTCTTATTAACTTATTTTGACTTATTGCATGTTCTTTCTCTCAGTTTATCCCTGTTGTTCAAACTCAAAGCGATAAAAAGCCTGCTGTAAATGGGAGCTACATCGCTCAGATAAATCCTGCCGATAAAGGGTGCCTGCTCGAGAAGTACAGCAGTAAATACACCGACTGCGAGTTTGGGCTGTTGGCCAACCTTTATGCCAGCGAGGGCCAACCTGGTAAGGTGCGTACCTGGAGCAAAGGTGACTTTGCTTGCAGAGCTTTGTGGCTGAAGGGAAATCCACATTTCAATGTTCTTAAATCTTCTATGATAACAGTAAAGAAGCAATTCTCTGAAAGAAGTATCCAAATGGAAGAAACTACTGTTGGTGAACAAGGAGAAAAAATGGTGGAGACAGAGAAGTGTTTGATTTTTTGAGGAATAAATAATAGTTTAGTAAAACTTTTCCCTTACAAATCTTCCATTCAGATCCAGTCCAAACATGCAGTGACTTAAGGTTATTGCTGTACAATGACTGACTTGTGTAAATCATTTCTGTACACTTATTTTTTGTAGGTGTATTGCCCCCAGCACAGCTAGCACAAAGCGCTGTTGGCAGAGCAGCCAAAAAAGCTGTTTACTGCATGGAAACTGAGCAGTCTTTTCAATTTCCAAGAGTTTCTAAGAGGTGAAGCCAGCTGTTGGATAAAAGGGGGTTACTTATTCCATTGTTTCATGTGTGGGTAAATGACTTGTGGCCCAGTACCCTTCACAGGCAAAGCTAGCATTGCCCAAAGTTGATCAGGTACTGAAAGGACACGGAGCAACAGCTGTGGGGAAAGTCCTGCTGTGACAGTGAAATCTGGGGTTATGAGTGTGGGAGAGTTTCAGAGCAACTTTCACAGACCGTTGCAGGCTGTTGCTGGAAGATAGTTACGAAATAACTTTATTCTCCAGGTCATTGAAGTGAAAGCCAATGGAAGAACTGGGGAACTTAATTTCGTCTCTTGTCTGAGACAAATTTTAGAGAAGCATTATGGAGAAAAGCCAGTTGGGATGGGTGGTACATTTGTCATTCAGAAGGGGAAAGCAAAGATTCACATTATGGTAAGTTGCTGTCAATTCATATCACTTTCTTCATTCTTCTGAAAACAGAAATATAAATCAAGACGTAACCTCTCATTGCCCTGACTTTTCCTTTGTATTTTTAGATTTATATGTAAACTGTTAGGATAAGCAGTGTATTAAGCTAAGAAGCTGCTATTACAAAACTGACATCCCATAACTAATGATGCTGTATTACTTGACCTTAATACTGTGATCTTTTCTTTTGAAATCCATGGGCCACTAGAGGAGGAACTGTAGAACTGTTGTGAAGTGAAATAAAATGAAATACAGGCACTGAGATGATACTTACAGAAAGCAATAAGCATTGGAAAACAAAATAAAACAAAAACTAGTTGAGCTTCTAAAATATCCTAGGAGGAGAATCCTCACTTCAGCAGCTTTCCCACTAAGCATCTGCAATGAAAGAAGTTATATTCTGATCACTTCTGTTTCTGGCAGAAATGCAGTAATGGGTGAGCTTCTGCAAGGCAAGAAGTAACTTGAACAGAACAGTGGGGTGGGGAAAGGTGAAGGAAAGTTTCTAGAGAAGAAGTGTCTTGGTATAAGTAACTTCATCTCACTTAAAGCTTTTGTTTTTGCTGTAGCCTCCAGAATTTTCTGCCTGTCCTCTGAACACTGATGAGGATGTGAATAACTGGCTCAAATTCTTTGAAATGAAGGCTCCGCTGGTTTGTCAGCCAGTAATCGTTTCCAGGGATCCAGTGAGTCTCTTCCTCATTTCTAAGTGTAAACTAAGGCTTGTGATGGATTTTGCCTTGGATATGATTTTCACTTTAAGAACAGGAGTGTGTATGTATTGTGTGAAATGCTTTCAGGGGGTGTGTGATGAAATACAAGCTTCTCATTTCTGTCATTGGTTTGAATTTTAGATGCAGTCAATCAATTTGGGAATGTAGTGGGCGTTCATAGAGGATTGAGGTTAATGCTTCTGTTCCAATTGCAAGTGTGCAAGTGTTTGCATCCCGAACCTAACAGCAGGGCTTGCACTTACAGCTAGGCACAGCAGGAGGAATGTCGAGAGCACGGAAGCTTGATCAGCCATGTGTTCTTGTAGCTCACTTATAGAAGTTTCTTGCCAATGCTATGTCAAAATGTGTACAACGTGTCTCAATTGCTGATGCAAATTAAAGCCTGCAATTCCTCAAGTTAGAAGGACACCTTGCACAAGCACTAAAATCAGCAACAAAGAATTCAGGATAAAAAGTAATCAGGTTTCAAAAGCCATTAAGATGTTAAGAAGACTGTGTTCAGAAGTAACTAGGAAGCCATAGGTGAAATTGATTTTTTTAAAATAACAATGCACTAATAAATAATGTAAGTAAAAATTTCCAGAGTGAAATGAGACAAGCTGTAGGCTTGAATACGCTCAGTGGTGTGACTTCATTGTGTCTTTATTTAGCAGCTTTTGGCTTAAGACTAAATTGTGTGCATCTTCCCAGAATCTAATGCTGAGTACTTGGAAAACAGCTGCCAACAGCTGCGCTGTTCTGAATCAGTACAACTTGTGTAGTGGATGCAGCTGGAGCATTCTTATCAGTATCCATTGGAAGCACAACAGCGCTCAGCTGGGGCTGTGTTTTTGGAAATGCGTGAATGCCATCACAGAGATAACAGTGGAAGACAGCTTTAATCCTGTGTTAATGAACTGTTCTGTTTCTTGCATTCTAATGCCATAGCATTACTCACCAGTGTCCTCTGGATATATAAAATTGATAGGAATGATGTCACTGGCGAGGATGCTGGCTATTTTATTTGCTATTCTTCCTGTTTTCATCCAAGCTGGCCCTCAGAATTGGAGAAGAGATTGTCCCTTTATTGAATGTTTCTATGGTATTCAGTGCAGAGTGGTTCTGATTTCCAGTAGGGCTTCCTTGATAAGTCTGATTTAGAAAAAAAAAAAAGGAAATCTCTGGGATATTGACAGCAAAAGCTGGGGGCTCTCAGGGTTTCTAAATTCTTTAAAAAAACTAAGCTCCTCTTTGCTTTTCTTACTATTAATTTCACAAGCACCTTGCAAGTCTTCATTGCTTCATGGCTGTAGCCTCCTTTTGAGATCTGTGGAAATACAGATTCCAGGAAAGCGTGCTCACAGGCCTTTCTTTACTCGCAGGGTTTCGACCTGCGCACGGAGCACACGCACTGCTTCAGCGCCCACGGGGAAGGAGGGCACTACCACAACGACACCACGCCGGACAGCGTGCAGTACTGCGGGTACTTCTTGCCTGCGGAGCTTCTTTTCCGTATCGACAGGCCCAAGGAGACGCACATGGTTGGCAGAGACTAAGCTGGCCTGTCCTGGCTTTAATGAAGGCGTAGCAATTTAATTTTGTTAAGTAAAAATGCTGATTTTTGTAATGCTTTTAATTACGCGCATATTTATCAAAGTCAAGAACAAATACAACAGCAATAAACTGCCACCCTTTTAGATTTGTTAAGGGGAGAAAATCAGAGTTTATTTGTAATTGGAGTGGTTATGGCTGAATTTAAGCTGTAATTTCACTGGAGTACTATTAATAACATATTTTTTGCTGTTTGGTTCCTCTTCCTGCATGGTTCCTGCTGATGACTGATGATGTTTTGTTGCAGACAACACCAAGCTGGGGGGAAGTGTTGATCTGCTGGAAGGTTGGAAGGCCCTGTGAAGGGACCTGGGCAGGTTGGGTCGATGGGCAGAGGCCACTGGGATGAGGTTCATCATGGCTAAGTGCTGGTCCTGCACTTAGTGCACAACAACCCCATGCAGCACTACAGGCTTGGGGCAGAGTCGCTTGAAAGCTCTGTGAAAAGGATGTGGAGATGCTGATTGATGCTCGCCTGAACATGAGCTGGCAGTGTGCCCAGGTGGCCAAGAAGGCTGATGGCATCCTGTTTTTTATCAGGAACAGTGTAGCCAGCGGGACCAGGGAGGTGATCGATCCCCTGTACTCTGCTCTGGTGAGGCTGCACCTGGAGTACTGTGTTCACTGTGCTCAGTTTTGGGCCCCTCACTACAAGAAGGACGTCGAGGCCCTGGAGAAGGGCTATGAAGCTGGTGAAGGGCCTGGAGCACAAGTCCTGTGAGGAGCTGAGGGAACTGGGGGGGTTTGGTCTGGGGAAGAGGAGGCTCAGGGCAGACCTCATTGCTCTCTGCAGGTACCTGAAAGGAAGCTGTGGGGAGCTGGGGGTCGGCCTCTTCTCGCAGGTAACCAGTGATAGGACTAGAGGGAATGGCCTCAGGTTGCACCAGGGGAGGTTCAGGTTGGAAATGAGGAGACATTTCTGCTCAGAAGAGCAGTCAGGCGTTGGGACGGGTTGCCCAGAGAGGTGGTGGAGTCACCGTCCCTGGGGCCGTTCAAGGAGAGGTTGGACGTGGTGCTTGGGGACACGGTTCAATGGAGGACGATCGGACCAGATGATTTTGGAAGCCTTTCCCAACCCCACCGCCTTTCTGAGGGACACCACCGCCTCCCTCCCCTCACCAAGGGCCGTCCCTCCCGCTCCTCCCCGCCCTTCCCGAGCGCGTTTTGGGCTCCGCCCGGCGGCGGCGGAGCGGGAGGAGCAGGAGGGGGGGGATCTCCAAGATGGCGGGCGTGCCGGCCGTGCGCATCAGCATCGAGTCGGCGTGCGAGAAGCAGGTGCAGGAGGTGGGGCTGGATGGCAGCGAGACCTACCTGCAGCCCCTCTCCATGTCGCAGAACCTGGCCCGCCTGGCGCAGCGCATCGACTTCAGCCAGGGCTCCGGCTCCGAGGAGGACGAGCCGGGCTCCGCGGGCCGCGCCTGGGCCGAGCCGGGCGAGGCGGAGGATGAGGAAGGTGAGGGGCGGCCGGGCCGGGGGGAGCCGCCGCCACATTGAGGTGGGGAGATCCGAAAAGACACGGGTTCTGCCTTGTTGTGGTGCGATTCGTGAAATGTGCTTCACGGGGAGGCTCGTGCCTTTGTGTCTGAGGAGCCTGGCTCTCGTTTTTAGGGTTGGTGAAGTTCCAGCCGTCCCTCTGGCCGTGGGACTCGGTGAGGAACAACCTGAGGAGCGCCCTGACGGAGATGTGTGTGCTGTACGACGTGCTCAGCATCGTCAAGGACAAGAAATTCATGACCCTAGACCCAGTCGTGCAGGATCCCCCTCCTCCCAAACAGGTACAGCACGGCTCCTGTTGTTGCTCGTATGAGGCCACACCGAAGATTTGGTTTCATTGAGGCTTTTTGCCTGAAAGTGTTCAAATTGTACTAGAGCAAAATGTGCTAGAGCATTCTAGATCGCAAAATGTCCCAGAGCATTACACATCATCTCCTGGTTCAGTGCTCTGTGAGTGAGTATGAAGGCTAGGAACAGGAGGCGAGGCTGATCTCAAAGGCCTCATTGTCAGGGCTGTAAGTCCCAGTGCTTCTTGTGTATGTTTAATACCGATGTGAAAGCGATTCTAAATCAGCTACTCAACATACAGCAAAACCCGCTGTCATTTGCTGTCAATTGCTTTTACGATTACTAATAATAATATCACGTGACTTAAAACTCAACTCTTTTTTTTTCCCTTCTAGAATCCTCAGTTCCTGCAGTTGATTTCCAAAAAGAAGTCATTAGCTGGAGCAGCTCAAATCCTGCTGAAAGGAGCAGAAAGATTGTCCAAATCAGTGGCAGAAAACCAGGAAAATAAGCGACAGAGAGACTTCAACTCTGAACTGTTGAGACTGAGACAACACTGGAAGCTGAGAAAAGTGGGCGACAAAATTCTTGGTGATCTGAGCTACAGAAGTGCAGGTATGTGGTAGACTTTTCTATTTCTTTATTAGCAAGAATGGAAAATTATACTTTACAAAGAATTTTTAAACTGGAAAAGCACAGGGGATATCTTTAATAATGAATAATACTTAATAACAGATAATTACATGACAAAATTTCAAAAGGAGGAAACTTGATTTATTATTAGGGAAGATATCAGGATATTGTCAGGGAAAACAGGTAAGTGACCTTAAAGGCTGGCTGTACAGACTTTTAGTAAAGATTGCTATACAGAACAATTCTGTATTGGCAGTAGGGTTGATCAGTTGACAGGTAGATGCTGTAACTCTTTGGCTTTTGTCTACATTTTGTCTGCAATACATTTTAAAACATTGAGGAGTACGTTGTATTTTTCTCTGAACGCTGAATCATTATTTTTGTTGTAACTTCTGAGAACTGAAGCTGAGAATATGCATTATTACGTGACTTTAAGAGGGGTTAATGAACCCAGAGTCTAGAGCGAAATATGGAATCAAGGAGTGAATGCAGAATACAATTTGTAAATACAAAGCAGGCCTCTAAGCTGGTTATATTGGGTACTTGATGTGTAGTCAGTGAAGGAGAGGAAAGAGAAACTTAGGGCTGTTCATTTTGTGTTAATGAAGAACCTGTATGTGTGACCCTTCTTGATGATTTATCTTAAAGAAGATGAAACGTGCCCAGGATGTGACAGGGTTGCAGATGTGGGCATCTGGGCATCTGCCTCTATCGGTCTCACCCGAATGGCTGGCTGTATGATTGCTTTTTTACGGACCAAACTCTGTCATAGCTGTTAAACTTCAGGACAAACATAAGCAACATTGCTTTGTAGCAGATGTTGCACCTTTACTTGCTAACTTATTGTAGAATATTACATATCACACACTTGAGGACTGAGATGCTGCTGTGCTGAAATGAACTTTCTAAATTAGCTATATTTGTAAAGATTTCATTAAGAAATTGGAGTTGAGCATAAACTATGGAGCCCTGGAGTTTTAGATGTATTGTGAAACCGAGGTTTGGGCTTCCTTGGTTGCAGGAGATGCTGTATAGTCTCAGGGCTGTGACACTGTTGGCCTCAGAGAGATGTGGTGGGACAACTTGTGAGCTGTGAGAGATGGTTACAGGCTCTGCAGGAGAGGGAGGCAGGGAAGAAGAAGTGGGTTAGCCCTACACATTAGGGAGTGCCTAGACTGCATGGAGCTGGGCAATGGAGATCTGTCAGGGTGAAGGGAAAGGCCAGTAAGGCAGATATCATGGTGGGAGTCTGTTGTAGACCACCCAACCAGGGTGAAGGGGTAGAGAAAATACTCTACAAGCAACTAGGAGAGGTCTCACAATCACTAGCCATTGCGGGAGACTTCAACTTCCCAGGAGTTTGCTGCAAATACAGTACGGCAGGAAAGAAACAGTCTAGGAAATTTCTGGAGCACGTTCAGGATAACTTCTTGATGCAAAAGGTGAGGGAGCTGGCTAGCGAAGGTGCCCCACCTGACCTGCTGTTTGCAAACAGGGAAGGACTTGAGGGTGATGTGATGGCTGGAGGCTGTCTTGGGCACAGCGATCACAAAATGATGAGGTTTTGATTCTTGGTGGAGATCACAGCAATTGCAAAACAAAGAGTTTTTGATTCTTGGTGAAGGAAGGAAGGTGGTTAGCCCTAGAGCTGTTGTGCAGGGAGAAAAATAGGAAGGCCAAAGCCCAACTGGAACTCGAAAGACAATTAAAGATACTCATTTATAAACACATTGACAGCAAAAGGAGGATTAAGGAGCGTCTCCATCCTTTATTGCATATGAGGGGAAATACAGTGGTGAAAGGGTAAGGCTGAGGGGCCTAAAGACTTTTTTGCCTCTGTCTTTGTTATCCAATTGTTGTCAGGGTGCCCGGCTCCCTGAGCTGGGAGATGGTGACAGGGAGCGAGGGGAAACCTCTGTAACCCAGTGGGAAACTGCAAGGGACCTCCTCCGTGTTGTGAATGTTCACAGGTTGATGGTCCAGCTGGGATTCATCCAGGGAGGAGCTGGCAGAAGTGCTCACCAAGCAGCTTTCAATAACTTTCCAGCAGTCCTGGCTAACCAGGGAGGGCCCAGATTGAATGGAGTTCAGCAAAAATGACTTTAATCTATAAGAAGGGCAGGAAGGAGCATCCAGGGAATGACAGGTGTGGCAGCCTGACCTTGGACACAGGGAAGGCTGTGGGGCTGAATCATCTGTGATGATTCACGTCACAGTGAATCTGAACCACATCAAGATCACATTCAAACGAAATTCAAGATCACATCACTGCAATCTTATCTGGAATGTCATTTTGCAGGACATAAGGGACAACTGAGGGATCACAAGCAGCCAGCGTGGGTTTATGAAGGGCACATGTGGCCTGACTAACCTGATCTCTTTCTATGCAAGATGACCTGCTTAGTAGATGAGGGAAAGGCTGTGGATGTGCTTTACCTTTGTTTTAGTAAAGTGTTTGACACTTTCCAGTGGTATTTCCCTGTCTGCTCATGGTTTGGATAGGTGTATGGTTTTTTTGGGGAAGAACTGAGCCGTAATGAATGGAGTTTGGTCCTGTTGGTGGCTGGTGACCAGCGGCATTCCCCAGGGCTCAGTGTTGGAGCCAGCTTTGTTTAACATTTTAACATAGATCTGCATGAGGGCATCAAATACTCCATCAGGAAATTTGCAGATGATGCCGATTAAAGTGGGAGTGTTGATCTGCTTGAGGGTAGGAAGGCTCTGCAGAGGGATTGGGATAGGTGGATCGATGGGCTGAGGCCAGCTGTGTGACATCCAACAAGGGGAAGTGCTGGGTGCTGCTGCTGGGGCACAACCACCCCGTGCAGCTGCATGGGCTTGGGGAAGAGACTAGAAAGCTGCCTGGCAGAAAAGAGCTTGGCAGTGCTGGTCAGCAGCCAGCTGAACATGATCCAGTGTTGTGTCAGGTGTGCAAGAAAGCCAGTGGCATCCTGGGTTGTATCACAACTAGTGTGGCCAGCAGGACGGGGAGGTGATCGTCCCCCTGTACTCGGCACTGGTGAGGCCACACCTCGAGTACTGTGTTCAGGTTTGGGACCCTCATTACAAGAAGGATGTTGAATTGCTCCTGTGTGTGCAGAGAAAAGCAACAAAGCTGGTGAAGGGCCAAGAAAACAAGGGTTCTGAGGGGCGGCTGAGGGAACTGGGGGTGTTTGGTCTGGGGAAGAGGAGGCTCAGGGGAGACCTCATTGCTCTCTACAACTAACTTGGAAGGAGGTTGCAGTGAGGACAGTGTCGGTCCCTTCGCGTTGGAACAGGCTGCCCAGGGAAGTGGAGTTCCTGTCCCTGGAGGTATTTAAAACATGTATGGACGTGGCACTAAGGGACATGGTTTAGCGGTGGCACTCAGAAGGTCAGGTTGATGGGTCGACTCGGTGATCCTGAAGGTCTTTTCCAACCTGGATGATTCTATGCTTCTAATATGCGTGTCTTTGTTCTTCTTTGATTAGGTTCCCTTTTTCTTCATCATGGCACATTTGAGGTGATCAAGAACACTGATATTGACCTGGATAAAAAGATACCTGAGGATTACTGTCCTTTGGATGTTCAAATTCCAAGCGATTTAGAGGGATCAGCCTATATAAAGGTTTGTCAGTATCCTTAATAATATAGCATGGGCTTTATGTTATGTATTATGTATATTTGCAACAAAAAACAAACATCAAAACCTTTTTTTTTCTCTCCCATAGGTTTCAATTCAGAAACAAGCTCCAGACATTGGTGACCTTGGGACAGTCAATCTTTTTAAAAGACCCATGCCAAAATCAAAACCAGGTATCACTAGTTATATACTCTTTTCTAAACACATGCTCAAAACACAGTAAAATTCTTGCACAGAGCTTGAAATAAGAGTGATCAAGAATATTCTAACTTAAACTGAAAATCTCTGTTTGGGCTTTGGAAACAGGACATTTTCAAAGTGTACTCCTTCCAGGTTTTATACGTGTTTACACAGTTTCTGAAATAAAATCCCTAAATTTGTATTTAAGTATGCTGGAGTGCCTTGAGCATGTAACTGAAAGTACATCAAGATACTGTGGTTCAGCCGGTTACAGACTATTTTTAGCTCAACTGAATTGAAGGACTGTTCACTCAATTTTGCCCCAAATGCATCATTTGTTACTGTGGCTCATATATTTTCTCTGAATCTGAAAGGTGCTGGGCAGCGTGTCTTAACTACTGACAGCTCACCGGGCAGCAACTTGGTTAATTTGATACACGCCAGTATCTGTAGCTGTAAACCTTTTGGATTATAAACTAATTTTTAGTAGTTTAAGATTAAGAAAGAACTTGTTTCTGGCAGGATTTTACTTCACAATGGTGTGTATGCTGCTTTGAACGTAGGCATGATGCTACGTTATGTAGATAGATCATACAGCATTCAGGCTACAGTATAGACCAGGACATTCCAAGAATTTTGGGCCTATAAATCATTTGAAAGTACATATTTAAAATCATTTTGTTGGTTTGTTGCAGAGTGAGTTAAATAAAGCCAGAAGCTTCTTTAGAAGTCAGTAGCTATTTAAAAAAATGAGGTTCACAAGCAAGAAAGATCTGGGAATATAATGACAGTTACAGAAGAGAGTAGCAATTTAGAATATCTGTATGTGTGTATACATACAATATACATATAAAGAAAAGTAAAATTCACTAGTGTTATCTAAAAGTGCTTGCTTAACAGATAAAACTTTGGAAAATATTCTGTTTGAATAGAATATACTAACTGCCTTGCTGCTATAGCAATTGCTTTCAGGCCACGTCTCACAACTATTGCAGAATATCTGATACCTAGAGGGGAAAAAATAAGGTAACTTTTCTTTACTCTTCTGAAAATGTTAATTCATATTTTTAAGGTTCTCCCCACTGGCAGACAAAATTGGAGACTGCACAGAATGTTCTGTTATGTAAAGAAATCTTTGCCCAGCTATCACGAGAAGCTGTTCAAATTAAATCACAAATTCCTCACATTGTTGTGAAAAACCAGATCATCTCCCAGCCTTTCCCAGGTAGGATTATTTGCTTAAGTACAGGCTGAAATTCTGTTTGACGTGACTTAAAAAAGAAAAAACAAATGAACAGTGTGTGAATCTTGCTCCTCAAAGAATTTGAAAACCAGAGTTTCCCAGAATTTGCTTACTAATTGTAGTAAGATTAAACTAATACATTTTAGCTTATAATTTACTAGTATTTTATTGTATAGATTTTGATTTGTTTCTGATTTGTTATTTTGTCAGTAGCATTTAATACTGTCAACTGTGATGATATGTGCACATAGCAGTTTGACACGCACAGCTTCATTGCTCCTGGATTTCATGGAGGTGAAACTTAAGATCTTAGCTAATGGGTTTTCAGAAGAACTAAGACTAAAAAGGGGTATACAACTAATTATGTCTTAGGGAGAACGTTTCTGTATTGCTTGAAACTTTTTTTTCAGAAAAAGATGCTGAGTGTTGGTTGGTGAAGAGTAAGAAGTTCTTAGCAGCAGGCCCGAGAACTTTTAGTATCCTTAATTTTTTAATCTGCTTGTGCAGGTTTGCAGCTGTCTATTTCTCTGTGTCACTCTTCCAATGACAAAAAATCACAGAAGTCTGCTGCTGAAAAACAGAATCCAGAGGATCATCTCTATGTTCTGGAGCATAATTTGCATCAGCTTATCAGAGAGGTAATGTGCAATACATTCCGGTTTTTGTTCAGACTCACACGTAGTACAACCGAAAGCCACTAGAGGCCAGCAAACTCCTATCCACTCGTGCGAGGCAGCCTGCCGATCAGTTCTGGTATGCGTGGGTGATCAGGGAGTTGACATTACGCTTTCTTGGAACAGTAGTTCTGGACTTAACCTTAGGCCTTGCTGCTTGCTTCAGAAAAGGCGTGCGAGGTCTTTTCAGTACAGCTCCGCAGTCTCCCTTTTTCCTTTGTGTCTGATGAGTGTTTGTCAAGAGCTTAAACTGAGCTTTGGTTCAGACCGTACTCCCACAAGGAAAGAAGAATCAATTACTATAATAACTTTGCTTTGTTTGAGGTCCACTGCTTGCTTCAGTGTTTTAGATTCTCATGTAACCAGGTAGAAGGACCCGGGATAGGAGGTTGAGCTGTGCTCCCCTCCTGAACAAATTAGACAAATTGCAGATATCTAAGTAGTTGTGAAACCGTGTTCCTGCGTGTTCATATCCTTAGAGCATGGCTCCACAAGAGATGAAGTCATGTGGAACAGTCCAGTGTTTTTAAACACTGAGCTAAGAGAGGTGTGCCCAGCTTTGTTGTGAATTTTGTTTCATGACTTTGAACTTTATGTACCTCAGTTTTCATCTTTGAAATGCTTCCTTTAGTTTTAGTCCTTTAGTTTTAGATAGCAGACTTAGTAGTAGGAGCTACTGCTATACTACCAAACTTTTGTTAGCTGGTAACCTTTCATCAAGGTTTGAAAGACAGGGAGGCAAAGTGTAATTATAAAGCTGTTTTTATATAAACCACTGTCAAGCTTATGAAGTCGAAAAAGGTACACTTCCTGAAAGGTTTTACACTTCTAAGACTCAATGTGAGACAGAATGTTGTAATATACGTACTGCTTCTTGCAGGTGCACTTTCTCTTACAACAGCTGTTGTTTGTTTGCAGTGTCACAAGCAAACCCTGAGCTCCACAGTGATGCCACATCCAGCTAGTGCACCTTTCGGCCATAAGAGAATGAGACTAGCGGGACCCCAGGCTTTTGATAAAAATGAAATCAGTGCTTTACAGTCAAATGAAGGACTTCTGGAAAAGATCATAAAGCAGGCAAAACACATCTTTCTGAGACGCAGGTAGGTCACAGGCTATTCTTGTTACAGTTGCGATAAGGTATATCCATGTAAAACACAATTGATTTTTTTTTTCAGTGTTCTTAAAACTAGCTGCTTCTTGACTATTTATTTATTTTGAAGTGCTAAGAACAGATAACGAAGTATGAGTAAACACTTTCCTAGTAAAAAAAAAAAAAAAAAAAAAAAGATTTCCGAGATCTGTGGCAGCTGTAATGTAGGCTGCTGATTGTTGCCTCTACTTTCCTTATATTGCATAAATCCTTTTTAGTATTCTTTGCTGTACATTAGCTGATGCTGAGTAATACCACTTCAATATTTCTACAGAATACACGTGAAATGGAGTAAACAAGCTTGCTTCATTTGCACCTGAATGGTGCTGAAATAGAACTTTGATCTGCATGGTTCTGTAGGACTGGCAAGCTTTTTGCATGGCGCAAAGAAAATCAAACTCATAACCTACTCATTTCCTTTGTAAAGACCAAAAAAAAAAAAAAAAAAAAGGAAAGAAAAAAGGGAGATAACAGCACAAACTGGTGAGATTATTTTGGGTGGAATGTGTCTTTCTCTTCTAGAACTGCTCGAACCATTGACAGTCTGGCGAGCCGTATTGAGGATCCTCAGATTCAAGCCCACTGGTCAAACATAAATGATGTTTATGAATCCAGTGTTAAAGTTCTAATAACGTCTCAGGGATATGAACAGATATGCAAGTAAGTATGAAAATGCCTGAATCTTTCTAGTTGCAAATTGATGCTGCAATGGCAGAGTATTCGAGTTCTTTACAGGTTTAAGACAGAAAACTAGGAAACCGGTTTTTGTGCACAAGTATTTTATTTTTCTGTGAGGGAAGGAGCAACCACCGTAAGAAAGCTCTTGCCCACTTTACAGTACATTTAATGAAGAAACTCAGTAAGTAGTTAACTTAATAAGCAGAATTTCCTTCAAGGGAGGAATTGAAACAGAAAGTGGTCATTGAGGAGGAGGATTTAGTTCAGATGGAGATAGCTGAGTATAAAGTTTTTCTTTATGTACTGGATTCTGAGCTTCCAACTTGGTCATGGAGAGCCAGTTGCTGCTCAGTCCTAGCTTGGTTACGTAGGAACTGAAATGTGAAGCTCATGCAATTTATGCTATTATTACATTGACGTTGAAATATGAGACATCATGTTCCAGAAACGAACGTCTACATGCTGACCAGCAGCAAATTAACTATATGGACAAGTGGATGAACTAGTTACCATTTTCCCATTTTGAGCAGTCCTTTCTGGCTGCTTCCACGCTGCGAAGCAGGTTGTGGTCACTGGTACAATTTGCAGTCTCTGTTCCAGAAACACCTGCTGCTCAAGACTTAGGTAGAACAGTAACCATTGTTTTCCCATGCACCTCTGGAAGGAAGCTTGGGAGGGAGCTGTTAGGCACCCCAGGGGGTTCCTTGACCTGAAGAAGCAGTGGACTAGCTCTGGGAGCATGCCATGTCCTGCAGTATAGAGGGAGGTGTTGAGGTGAATGATGAAATTGAGATACTTTGTGTTCCTTTGTATTCTATGGGCTTTGCACCATCCTCATGTTAGAGTTCTTTTAATGGGAGGGATTCTGTGTTCTAGAGCAAGCTTCCTGTTTTCAGAAGTTTTGTAACACATTTTGAATAAACGTGCATCTTGTCTTCAAAGATCCATCCAACTACAACTGAACATTGGAGTTGAACAAATCAGAGTAGTGCATAGAGATGGAAGAGTCATTACCTTGTCCCATCAGGAGCAAGAGCTGCAGGATTTCCTTTTATCTCAGGTAGATTTGTATACATTATTCTTCTGTTTCTCGTAGTGTGTTGGTGTGTTGGGGAAGAGCTGAAGTAAAAATCTTACCTTTAACTTTGTTTAAAAAAAAAAAAAAAAAAGGTTAGAAAACATGTAATAAAGGTATTGTAAATAGGAAGGTGGATGACTTTTTTCTTAGTATATTTCTGTAGTGACTTTAGTAACTGATGCTAAATAGGATGCCAGTTTTTACAAAGGTCACTATCAGTAATCAATTTTTATTCTCCCAATCAAGTGCATTTGTTTATGCTACTCCTTATCAGAGCGATAAGACTTTTTGCTGACTTCAGAACAAGCAAGCAAGAGTCACAGCAGACTATAAGGTGTCCAATATATGAAGCTTGCTCTAACCAAATCCAATGTAGAGTAGAGATTTTAATGAGTCCACAATTACTGGCATTTCAGCGCTGTCTTGTTAATGTTTGCTTTGCAGCAGCCATTACTAAATCAGCTGATATTTGAACCGTGGTTTCTTAATTGTATGGAGCAAGCTGCTGGTTTTGTTCAGAAGTGACAGTCTCGCTACTATGCATTATAAATAGCCCAAATACAGGCCTTTAATAACAATGGTTGGCCTGTTGCAGTTACATGAAACTCCGGGACACAAAGCAAACAAGTTGAAACAGGTTCTGCTGACGGTATCTCTTTTTGATCAAGTGTTTTCAGGCTTTTTCAGAGAACTGCTAACAGTGCTAGGCTCTTCCTTGTAATGAGCTTTAAATTTAATACAGAAAAACTTAAGTTTCTAATTTTTGAAGTTGTTAAAGCTCAGTGCTTAAAGTACTTGAATGGTGATGGAGATAATCATGTGCTCAAGAACCTCAGCTTTTATTTATTTATTTGAGTTTGCCATAATACTGACATGCACAGGATTTTTAGGTATTCTAGAGTAGAGTTCTTATCTCCTGACCAAGAAAAAATAATTCAATATCCTGTTCATAACACTTCAGTTAGGTGTTAATTGAAAGCAACACTTTTTTTCTTTTTAAAAAGCATGTATCTATGAAAGCCCATGTATCTATGAAAAATTCATCTACATTGTGTACTTAGTACAGTGGTCTTCTCTGTGTGCAAAGGAGGTGTCTAACTTGAAGAAAGCACTACTGACATACGTAGCATATTAAAAAAAGTTCCTCCAAAACTTGAGAGCATAAGATAAAGTTGCTTTTATAAATAACTACTGTCCAGCAGCAGAAGAAAAAGCTTGGTAAAACTACTATTCAATTAATTCTGTGGTGTGCAAATATTGATAAGATGAACTTTTTGTTCTCTCTCAGATGTCACAACACCAGGTACATGCGGTTCAGCAGCTTGCAAAAGTTATGGGATGGCATGTGCTGAGCTTCAGTAACCATGTTGGGCTGGGGCCAGTGGAGAGTATTGGCAATGCATCAGCGATAACTGTAGCATCACCAAATGGAGACTACGCCATTTCAGGTAATATTTTCCTATTCCAAACGTATACAAAATTATTAAAGTTCTTAAATGCATTCTAAGGGATTTTTTTTAATATATATTTTTAAGTCTTTTTCTAAAGCCAGTCTCTGGGATTTATAGAATAATGCCCACTTACAGCAAAATATTTTAGAAACAGTCTCTTGTGTATGGAATTGACACCTAAACAGAATTAGTGTATTATTATTAGTGTATAATAAATGCCTTTTTTTACTGTGAGGGTGGTCAGGCCCTGAAACAGGTTGCCCAGATATGTTGTGGAGTCCCCGTCCTTGGAAATACTCAAAACCTCACTGGAAATTGTCAAAGATCCGTTAACCACACAAAGAGAACACCACTGATCTTGCAGAGTTCTGTGATAAAAGCAACAGAAATCATTACTTCTATAGATGCATTTCAAGAGATATAGAATATACTTTTTTGAATGGAGTGGCGAGGAATACATCACAGATAAGAATTAGGGGGGGGGGAAACTTGTTCTTGATACTTTTATGGAAGAATAAATGCATGTGTGAGGGGATTTTTTTTTTGTTGTTTTGTTCTGGTCTAATTTTTTCTGATTTGGTGTAGCCAAGAGCATGCTGTGCTAATAGTAAAATAGTAATAGAGGAGAGGTGGGAAACCAGAGAAAGCAAATCAAAAGAGGAAAAACTCTTTTTTTTTTTTTTTTTTTTTTTTTTTTTTTTTTTTTTTTTTTTTTTAAATAAAAAGTACAGTAGTTTTTTTCCAGTATGTTTGGAATTGTCTAGGTAGTAATGTATAGCATGCGTGAGGAAGGGTATGTAACATGAGGAATTTTGAAAGTGTAAAAACACTCATAAAATCTCTGTCCTTCACAGTCCGTAATGGTCCTGAAAGTGGCAGCAAAGTTATGGTTCAGTTTCCACGGAGTCAGTGCAAGGATCTCCCCAAAGGCGATGTGCTGCAAGATAACAAGTGGAATCATCTTCGAGGGCCCTTCAAGGAAGTTCAGTGGAATAAAATGGAGGGGCGTAACTTCGTGTACAAAATGGAGCTCCTCATGGCAGCCCTAACTCCGTGCTAATAACCCATCCGTCTGTCCGGGGGGGCTTGGAATCAGCGCTGTACTGCCAAAGTTTGCTGCCCACACAGCAAAGGGAAATGGAGCCTGTGGGGCAATACAAGAAAACAAAAATTTATTTCCTGTACAGATCTGTCTAGTGTAGCATTTATAATAAAGTGTTTTCAATGACATAGAGAATATGACTTTTTGAAAAAGTTATTTTCAGCTGTACCTTTGCATATTGCTCTACTTAGATTAACATGTCTAATGTTTTTTCTTTTAAAAATATGAAATTGAGTAGTCCTGTGCTGTATGAAAGGTGTCTGCTCAAAGTAATACCCTTTTCTTCCCTGGATTTATTTCTTCTGAATAGATTTTTGCAAATGTTTCTGAAAGAGTACAATTCAGAATAAACTGTGCAATCAATAAGCCTTTTAGTGATCTAGATCACAAAGAAATTTAAAATTATTTAAAATTCAAGTAGCCATTCTTCACTGTGTGATGTTTTTGGGTTGGAGGCTGATGCTGTACATCAGTTGTACAGTGGTGTGGCCTCTGGGTTGCCTGTTTCATTTCTTCTTGAGAGATGCATCAGTGCTTTAAACTGAGAACACTGCAAAGCCACAGCTCCTGAGTGTATGCAGTGTATGGTACTTTGCAATCAACAGAAGTTACAAGCAGGCATGTAGAGGAACAAGTCTTTATCTGCATGCAAAAAGCTCCTGACAGTGAATTTGTGTGTATTTTTTTGGGGAGGGGGTGTAAATTATGTCTGAGAAGAACAGAGCAGGAACAGAGAGGAAGAGCAGGTAACTCACATGCAGTAGACCTGGGATCTCCACAGTCATGTTTTGTTTTTTTCTTTTTTTTTCCCTCTCTGCCCTGGCATCAACTGCAATCTAGGAAAACAATATTATTCTTATGGAGATCAGCTCTTTTGAGGTCCTAAAACAAAGGGGTAATATATTTGTTTTTTTCTTTTCTTTTTGGTTGTAATTGTAGCCTTCTTGAAGCTCCTACTAAGGTGTTGCACGGAGCTCTTCTGTTGTGTGATGATTAATTGCTAAAGGTCTCTTTGAAACCTGTCTGTATAAGCTGGTTTAGACTTAAATCCATCTTGTGTTCCGAGGTGTATGTATATATATGAGAACTGCACACAGACTGTGCTTGAATTAAACCATCTTACTTCTGTAGTGACAGCTGTTATTTTGGTAATGTTCTTGAGCAATATGGAATAGCTGTTTAGAAATGGGTATTAAGCAACTGCTTGTGGCAAGCTGCTCTTCAGTGTGTATCCACAGCAGCCACTGTACTCACTGTACCTGTGTTGGAATTTTACACCGTGGAACAGACTGTTACTGCAGCTCATTGAAATATTTGCCTCATAGCAACTGAACCGTCGGAGAGAAAAGGGTTTTCTCACGTTCTTTGATAACTCATGGAAAAAAAAATAGTTGAAAATAGCACGTCTTTATCTTCATGAGATGGGCGAGTCTTAAATAACACCTGAGGTAGCAGTTGCTATATTGCTTGGCGGGCAGAAGCTGTAGGATTACAGGCAGAGAGGGGTTTTGTCCCCTTCAGCTCACAGCTGGATGCGTTTGTCACGCATCTGCTTGCAATGAGGCTGTTTTAGCAATGCAACACATCTTTCAATCAAACTCTCAATCAAAACTGAAACTGAGTGTATGAAACTTAAAGACAGTGAAGTACGTGGATAAATGTAACTCAAACTGACAAGTCTGCATATAGCAGTAGTCTTTTTTGTCAAATAAGCACTTCGTTACCAAATAATCAATGTTGAACTATTAGGTTCTTATGGTTGCAGGATATGTTTCCTTCTGGGAGGGGAAAAAAGACAAAACAACACATGCAAGGTGATCATTTCAATTCCAGGAGTGTAAGCACTACACATCAGATGAGTATCTTCACCTACAGCCTTTCAGGCTTAGCTGTTATTAAACAACAACCCGCAAGATGATTTGAAACCTTCAAAGCGTCTTTTAAAATTAGGAATCCCTGTGTATTCAACAGCAATGAAAAAACACTGATATGACTTCTAACAACAGAGACAGTCTTGAAATTTTTGGTAGTATGTCTTTAAGCATGAGATGGAGACTTTAATGGATGATTAAGACCTTTACACTTGATTGTCAAAGCAATCTTATGAACTTGGACATCTCTTTAATTAAAAAGTTTAAATATAAAATGGTTTAATCCCTTTGATCACTTGGAATGTTCTAAGTATTAGCTTTTGCTGCAGCTTTGCATGCAGTTTATGAATGGAATAAGAGTCGCTATTTAATTTCTAAACTTCCATTTTTAAAAGCTTGCAGTAAAACTAAATTCTTCAGCCACCCCACGCAGCAAGGGACTGCTCCAAACAGCCTCATGTTTTGTATATAAAATATTATTGACATGGATAATGAATATTGACAAACACCAGTTTCACAGAATGTGGATTACTTTATGTTGCACTACCTTTAATTATGCTGTATTTTGGATAAAATTTTCCTGCAAGGAATTGTTTAGGAGCAAAGCAGTGTGTAAGCTAACTGCTGTATGGAATCACTGAATATTCTTTGAATCCCTCTTGTTCATCAAGGATATTACTACTTAAAAGTGAGATTGGCGGCAGCAGCATCAATAACCAAGGATGGGTGCCCAAAACTTCTGTATCTTTAGCCAAGCTGAGGTAGAACTACGCTAGTCAGAAGCTTCGTACTGCACTTACAGAGCATCTGAACTGTAAGGACTCTGAACAGTCAATTACTACTTTTATCCCAGCTTCAAGTATAGTATTCTGAAAGTGAAAACAATCCCCACAATTAGAACAATGAATTCAAAAGGTCATTTATGCCTGCATATGTTTGCTGACTTTGACAATTACATTATTCTAGTAAACGTTAGTAGATAATAATGGTTTGACATGTAAGCTGCACTTAACTACTTTCTAAGCAAGTCTGGCAATGCACCTGCTATATGCTCAGCATAGTGAATAACTTCAAGTTCTAAGACTTACGGATTGAAAAATAATAATCTGAAATAGATAAACTGAAAAAAAATGCATATAGTTCGTATGCAATATGGATACCTTACTGAGTCCTGCAAGCTTGGTAGTGAAAGCAGACACTTTTAAGCTTCTGTGAAATCAAAGCTTCACTCAAAGATACAGAAGACTCTTATAAATACATAATGTGAAGAATTGGAGCAAATTGTTCCTTTACAAAGCTGTGCTATAGCTAAGATTTTAGTCTATTTTTAGTTCCTTTCCTCCTTGATGAAGAAAAGAGCAGCCAGCTGAATCTCTAGCATGTGAATTTACGAGTGGATGTCAGGCCCCTTGTACTGCAAATGGCCTGTTCAATCCAGGCCCGACTCTTTAAAAGAATGCTTTTAAAAGAATGCTATCCTGTTCAGGATGCTTTGGAAAAAGCTTTTTAGCACCTACCTGCTTTATTATGCACTCGGCAAGAAATTCGTTGTTTTTACAGGTCTAACCTCTGCACCTGAGCACAGCAGTCCTTGAGCAGAGGGAGGGGACGCTGTTGGCCTGGCTTGTAAAACTATGAGAATGAGCTGCAGTGCGAGAGGCAGTAGCAGCAGTTAAGCTCAAAAAGCCATGTGGCATCTGTAGATAGATTAGCCTGCAGTCTCGTACGTTTTCAATGCTTATTTCACACTGCTTTACAAAAGCAAAATGGGGTAATTTGAAGATTCATCGGTTTAGTGCTTTCTCTCTCAAAAAGCCAATGTTATTCCACCCAGAAGATCTAGAGGTGGAGAATTCAAGTGCACCATGTGGATTCATGCAAGCACTAGCTAGCTTACTCCTTGTTTTCTACAGAATAGGAAAGCAAAGGTGTCTTCTCTTAACTAGAGTGATTTCAGAACTGTAATTGTAAACACTAAATTTCGAAGTAATGCTGTTTTAATTTTTCTTCCTGGATAGGCTGTTCATCAGTGAGCTCAGTTTGCAAAGGGCTCGACATCTTTCACAAAGAAACTGTTCAGTATTTCTGCCATGCCACAGGTGTGATGTGTATTTTATCTGCCCGCTCTAATCGTTACAGACAGCATCAGCTTCGGTGCCTGTGTGCAGTTCCCCATTTAACAACCTTTCCTAGGAATGTAATAAAATGTGTGTTAATATCCCTGAGCAATGTAAACAATTGGAAATGTAAGTGGTGGAACTTTGACCAGCTTGGCGTTATTTCAAAGTCAGTTTTGTCTCCAGAAGAATTACAGTTTGTGTTCAGACCTTCAGGAAATTCCTTATGACTGAAAGTAGCAGCATAGGCACAATAAACAGGATTCAATCCTTGCAGTTAATTTTTTTTTAATGTAATACTGTAATTAGACATAATAAATTTACGTTGAATGATCCTAATGGCTGGTTGGTCTGTAGCAGATACTTGCTGTGGCCAAAATGCAGGCGTCCTTCAAGAGCACGATCATTTCCTTTATGGGTTGATACTAGTTGAGTGGTTGTTCTTAAGAGTGGTGGAGGCTGTAGATTTTATTAGTTAGCCACAAAAATGTGTTTGTGCTCTGCCATGAAAGCGTACTCTTTTACTTTGACAATGACTAGCAGAGCTGAAATTGTAACAGGTCAAAACAGCTCCATCAGACGCAGCTCGTTTCATGTCCTATTACCTTTGCACGCCAAACAGCTTCTACAGTAGTCACAGACACTTTACCTTATAAGTTTCTTCTTGCTTGCCGTGCCAATGCTTTCTCCTGAGGTAGAATTGTTATTTTTGTTATGAGACAGTCCTTGGCTAACATTCAATGGTTTCCAGTTCAATCTCTTCAGTTGTACTTGCTGCAAATGAAAGGATATTATTATTGATTGGCAAATGGATGGGAAGGTCCCCTTTCCAAAATTAACAACTCTGTGTTAGTAGCTGAGACATTCTGAACTTTTTAATATTAGCTCAAGCTTACTCATCTACAACTGGGTTTTAAATACAAGACATCTTTCCCAAATATTTGCATAAAGAGTCCCTCACCGTGCTGAATGTGACTCTGGTTTTGTTAAGTCCAAGACTAAAGGCACAATAAAAACTAAAACAAAGTCTAAAAGGCCATTATACTTTTCTTTACAACTTCCAAAAGGAGGGCTGTCCTAAGGTGGGATCAGGGCAGAAATTATGTCCCTGGTTGGATCCTGTTCTGGATGAGGACAGAGCAGGTGTCCAGTACTGCAGTATTCCTAAAGCCTGCCAAATAATGTATGGGATTCAGGCTTTGTAAGACTCTGGCTCTATAGAAACATTGGCTTTAACTGGAGGAAAGGAGAGGTTTTATCCAAGTAAGACTGTGTATTCTGGCATGATATGAAAATATTCAGTAGCTACAGAAGCTCGTGAGCTGTGTGCACGCTGCAAAAACATCAGCAGCCCTTGCAGTCATAGGTGAGCTGCAGAAAGGACGAGACAGCGTAAGCCAAATTGACCTCTTTTCACATCAAGTTTTGCAGAGTTGCCATGAAGTCTGGGTGCGGAGGATTGGGATTCCTGAGCAGCTGAGTTGACCTGGTGAAATATTGACACTTTGGCTGCTTGAAATGTAACAGCTTAAGCAGCACTTCAAGAAGAAACACAGACGTTTTGCCTACAGGGCAAGAGACCGCAAATGGATCTGCACTTACAAAAAATGGAGGTGAATGGCTGAAATGTTTTGAAGTGGTAAAAGAAACCACCCATCCAAGGATTTGCCTAGAGCTTGAGCCCGTGCCCGTAGCATGGCCTTTTCTCTTGCTACCTAGGCAGTGCATCCCAGGCTGTGGCTGGAAAGTTTCTTCTCTAATATGTGGATGCTCCTGTCCGTGCATCTCCTGTGTTCTCTTGATCTGTCAGCTCTGCTTTCCATGGCTGGTGCCTTCGGCTCCTATTAGGAGCCAGATTTTAATATTAGTCAATGTTCATTGAAGTTTGCAACTGGGTCAGCCATGAGGATGGATTAAAGGAGGGTGTTGGGAGGTGAGGAAGTGGTGCAGTCCTCCATGAAGTGAGGAGGGGACCACTCCAGGGGCCATTTGAGTATTTTCCCCTTGGAGACAGAAGGTTCTTCTGCAGTAGAACCTGGGGGTGTTGCTGGTGCTCTCTGGCTCATGTCCTGTGATGGAAGGTGGTTATTGCAGCTCCAGCCTTTTCTCCCTAAGTTTTGTAGTTTTTAATTGCTAAGTTTTTAATGAGGTTGGGAAGTGTTGTATGGTTTCTGATGTAAAATGTATAAGATAAATGTCCTGCAGATCTCTCTGAACTAACAATCTATTATTCTGTTGCCTGTGTTAGCAGAGATTTGAACAGGATAACTTAGCTGAGCCCATCCAATTTCGTTTCTCTGTCACTGCTTAGCACCTTTAGAGCTCAAACTGTGAGTGGACTTTTGGCTCAAATCTCAGATTTGAGAACCCTGTGCAATGACTGCACTCTTAGATACCTGATAGCTTATGTGTCGTCTTCTGGAACAGGTGCAGGGATTTATTACACAGCCACATGAAGCAGATCAAAATGGCAGACACTGCAGCGAGAAATGCAAAGAGAACCGCTACAAAATGTATATCTTCGTAGATAATCTCTGCAGGGAAGACAGAAATATATCATTAGAAAATTGTTTATGAGCAGATCAGTGTTTAAACATGGGGTACAGCTGAGAACTCCCGTCAAGTTCATACCATAAACATTGACTATGATGGTGCCGTAGGTGTTGGTTCCATACTCCTCTGTGACAGTGACCAAATAGTAGCCAGCATCTCTCATGCCCACGTTCAGAAGCTGTATAGAGCCATTTTCAAAAATAGTCACTCTGTCCTTGTAGACAGCGGATATGTTGACGTAATTCCCGCTTTTCCACTCCACAATTCTGGTGGTGCCCCAGCTCGACACATGCTTCCACTCAACGGTGGCGACGCCTCTGCAAGAGTATTCAACCGAGAGGAGGATATTTTGTGCCACTGTTGCGTTGATGTTGGGCTGTGGGACAGTCAGTGATACTCCTCCAGGGGCTGAAAGAGAAAGGAGGCAGTGAGAGTGGAGGTGATGCAGCAGTGAGTGTCCCGGGCAGGATGGGAGCTCTTGCAGGGCAAATCTTCCTGTCCCTGTGACCTGTTTTAGAAGAGGAGGGATTATCCTCTGCTGTTTCTCTCTCTGCTGACTGTGGAAGGCACATACATGTCTAACTTAAGACTAAATACATGTTTTAATTGGCTATAGCCAGGAGAAATTTGTCTATCTTACAGGACAAGTAAGGACAATTGCTTGTGTTTCAGTGTTTTGATACCCAAGAGGAGACAGTTTGGAAGAGTTTTTCTGGGGAAGAGAGCATAACATTTTCTGAAAAGTCTGATATTTCAATATATCTCAAATGGAGGAATGGAAATCATATCCTGCTTTCATAACTCTCATCTTTAATACATTTTAACAATCAAATTCTGTGAGTAAATGCATAGGAAAAACAGGTGCTGCATTTGCTTGGTAAGTTAAAGATCCCTGTGGTAGGCACCCCCTATCACTGTGCTGCTGTATTTTCTCAAGTCCCTGCAATCTGCCACCTTCCTTGGAGGTAAAATGAACTGTTCTTTTTGGGAGCAGTCCTCACCTCCCATCTCCCTTATGTCCCAGCTTCACAGTAATGTAGTTACAACTTAAATGCTGAGTACTTAACCAAAAAATAGAAAAAAAAAAGATGGCATTTATGATTTCAATCACAACGTTCCAGTTTATGGGGACCTTAGACGAGCCAAGCCAGCCTAATGCCCCCACTAAAATGGCAAGGAACAGTTTGAAGAAATAAGATTGTATAAAATCCAGCTTATTTACCTCATGCCATGGAGCAAGAGTAAAGCTTTTGCATTCATCAGTAACTGGCTTGTCTTTAAAATCCTGCATTTAAATGGAAAGCTTAACTTCCACGGTCAAGGTAACCTATTGTATCAGTTAATTATCATCCCCAAAAAGCAAGAACAGACTTAAACATGTGAAGACTTGGCAAGGACTTCATTATGTTTGCAGGATGAGATGGACAGAGCAAGCTGCTGGAGAAGTCTAGTAGTCCTTAAATCAGAAATAAAGTGTTAGCAATGTTTGAGACCACAGCTACATCAAGGCAGCCAGCTGTCAGTCGGTGCAGATAAATTGCTTACAGTCAGAGGTACCTTGTTTCAAGGGAAACACTGATTTCTTGGCAAAAATGGATACAAAAGAATATTGGATTCTAACACAATACGCACTGATGTGATCGTGGAGCTGTTCAGAACTGCTAAGCTGAACTGATTATTCAGTTTAATGCGCAACTGCAATAGCTCTGCTTGTGCGAGGGTTTTTCTGCCTGAAGATTTGGATGAACACCAAACATCCCAGTTTCAATCAGTGTACATAGTTCTTGAATTAGTGGCCCATTTCAGACACTTGGCTAGAGGCTGAAAGCCTGTTACCCACAGCAATCAGAGCAGACAGATGGCAGATAAAGCACAGAGTAAGCCCTACCATCAGATGCCTTTTCCTGGTTCAGCTTGGAGGAGCTCACCAGCCTGCTCTCATGATGTGGGCACATCCCGAGTGCTATTGCTGAGCTGAGGAGCACTGGTGATCTGCAAATGTTGAACCCAGTGGGGCCAGAGGGTGAGTCCCTCAGCCGTGCTGAGGGTGTGAGCGAAGCATGACCATGGGGAAATGCCTCCTGGAGGCAGTGTGGGGGTCTTTGGGAGAAAGAACGCTTAAAAAAGGCAAAGAAGAACATCTCCAAGGGAAACAAAATTAAAAAAATAATAACAACCCTCTGGGACAGTGATACCCCTAAGCAAGCACAAATGGGGCGGAGAGGGGTAAGTGAATTTCAAGCTGACTTCACTCTGTTTAGGATCCCTCTAACAGGATTCAGAAGATACTGGCTAAAGGGAAAAAGGGGAAAGTGGAAAAGCTGCTTTGATTCCTAGATCTTCATCTGTGGCACCAGCACAGGAGAAAGCCCCAGCCTCTCTGTTTTTGACCAGATGGGGTGTAGGCTTTTTCCAGGATAAGACCCCGTGGGTTCTCCCTCTGTGGTACTGTGTCATGCTGCCTGCTACCGCTACAGGGACGCCGTGCTTTCCACCTCCAGCTCAGCTGTGCTCTCAGTTTCACCCTGCCTGCACGAGAGACGACACAGACATGTGAAAAAGGGATTTGTGACAGCTAAATAAACGGAACAGACGGGAAGTTCTGGTAATCGCTGCAAATTGTTCCAATTGTTTTCTGTTCCGTGTGTTCAGTTAAAGGACTTTTCCTGTTTCTGTCCACACAGGAGCTGAGTGTCTCACCACAGCCACTCTTTCATGCTTTGATAAACTCAGGACTTTGTTTTCAGCATAAGACTGCAAGGTAAAGGTAAAAATAAATAAATTTCCTCCACTGAATTGCTTGCATGTGCTCTGTCTCCATCCAGCACGCTAAGCCAAGTATGACAACGCAGTAGCTGAACACCGAAACCCATTTTTAACACGCAGCCTGCCTGGGTCACCTGAACCGGTCTGAGCTAAGCAGAGCCGCATCAGCCCCGAGAGCAAACATCGCACCCACGGGCAGCACCCTGAGCAGCGCTGCCGCGTGCTGCTGGCTGCACCCACAGACCCTTACGGCCCCGCACGAGGCGGGATGAGGGGAAGGGGGCACCGATGCTGCCTGTTTGCTGGCACAGTGCTGCACTACAAACCCTTTGACCGTCCAGGAGCTCGAGCTGGTGCTGTTTTGTGTCCCAGACCTTGCGATGGCCACACTGGCCGGGTTTCTTGGGTGGAAGCGCGCTGGTGGCGATGAGGCTGGTGCTGCTCGCATGGAGCTCTGGGGTTGAGCGCTGTTGGTCCCCAGAGAAGGGTCTCTGGGCACAGGACATCCACCTGGGGGTGTCCCCGTCGTGTGCTGCCTTGGTGAGGAAGGAGGCAGCGCACAGCGGCCAAACCCAGAGCCACCTGCGGCACTGCCCACCCTAATTCCTCTGTGTGGGTGCTGGGGGGCTCGTCCTGGCCCCAAAATATGCTCTGAGCAGCCGGAGCGGAGGCCAGAAAGGGGGAGAGGAGGAGGAGGATGAAAGGAGAAAGAGGAGGAGGAGAAGGAGAGGAGGATGATGAGGAGGAGAAGAGGATGAAGAGGAGGAAGAGAGGAGGAGGAGAAGGAAGAGGAGGAGGAAAGGAGGATGAGGATGAGGAGAGGAGAAGGAGAAGAAGGAGGAGGAGAAGGAGGAGGAGAATGAAGTGGAGGAAGAGAGGGGGAAGAGGAGGAGAGGAGGATGAGGAGGGTGAGGAGAGGAGCATGAGGAAGAGGAGAAGGGGAGGAGAGGAGGATGAGGAGGTTCAGAGGGGGACGAGAGGAAGACGAAAGGAGGACGATGGTGAGGAGGGGGTTGAGAGGAGGAGGAGGAGGAGGGTGAAGGAGGGGACCGGGATCCCGGGGCCGGGCACTTACTCTGCAGCGCCCAGCCGGCGGCCAGGCAGAGGGTGACGGTGCCCACGACGACTCCGCGCCTCCGGCAGCCCCGCGGGGGTCTCATCGGCCCCCAGCCCGGGGGCTCGCATCGACCCGGGCTGCCCCGGGGGAAGAAGCCGCGGGGCCTCTCCCTCCTTCCCGGCCTTCCTCCCTCCCTCCCTCCCTCCCTCCTCTTCCTCCACAGGCACCGGGGACGCCCCTCGGGTCCCCCCTCCCCTCCAGAGGCGGCTTTGGGGACACGAAGCCGCTCCGGGGCCCGGCTGCCGCCGCCGCCAGGAAATGAGCGCTGAGGGGCGGCCCCGGGCTCACAGCGGGGCCGGGCCCCGGGCAGGGCGGCGGGGCCGGGCCGAGGAGCTCGGCTGGTCCCTGGGGAACACGGGGGAGCCCTTGTGGGGTCGTCAGGGGGGGCTGCATGCGGGGTCAGACCCGCTCCGAGCGGCTGTGGTGCCCCCCTGGTGAGGGCACGGCGGCGGGGTGCTGAGGGGCACCGCGGGGGGCTCCGTGATCCCAAAGCTTTAGGGGAGGAGACAGCACTTCAGGTGGCTCCAGGAAGGGTTTTGAGGAGAAAGCCCCGTTATACACTGGTTTTGCAGGAGCTGGAGGGCAGTTTGGCCGGCCAGCTGGACTCCCAGCCCCGCATCACCGGTGGTTTCTCCTCATGGTGACTGGAGCATCCCTTTGATGCTGCCTCTACAGCATCCCCACGGGCACACTGATGGGATTTGGGGTTAAAGAAGTGCAGAGCGAGGTGCAGAGAGCTGGCTGCACGGCCAGGCACCTGGACAAGGGGAGAAATGGGGAGAGGTGGACATGCTGGAACCAGCCTGGTGAAGGACTATGAGGGAGATTGAGGGCTTGGGCTACCTGTCATGCAAAGAGAGGCTGCAGGAGCAGGGAGCCTTCATCCTAGAGAAGGGATGGCTCAGGGCAATCTTGTTAATGTGTATTAATAGCTGATGGCATGGAGGAGAAAGGAAGTCAGGGCCAGACTCTTCTCAGTGGTGCCCGGTGACAGGACAAGAGCTGACAGTCCTGTTCCCATCCTACTGTATTCAGACAGGCACTGGGTGTTCTCTCCTTTTGACCATCTTCCAGAAGCCTCCCCAAAATGCATGTTCTTTCAGAAAAGCTGGGATAACGCAAGATAGGCAGAAACATGATTTGAAAACATGTAAATGCCCCAATCCTGAAAATTGATCCTCGCTCAGAGACGGATGCTGCCAGGAGAGCCACCCCATAACTAATGAAAGGGTCGTGGTGGCACTTCTGTAATTATTCCATGCTTCTCCTCATGTTTCCCTCTCCTGAATATTTCCATAGTGTGGTGTGTAGAAGAGATAGACACCTTGGTCTGTGCATTAGCTCTCTTCATGGGTGAGAGGAAAAGGAGATTCCCTACCTTGAAGGGTAGGGTACATTGCTGGGACACCAGGGTCTGCCCAAGCCCCTCAGCCACGGAGTAAGCTAAGACCCATAGAGGCTATGCAACCTGCATGGACTCCAGGGCCCATCTTTCGTTCAGGATGCAATAAAATCTCCAGTTTCCCTGACATCTGGTGCATTCCTTAAAGCTCAAGCAATGAGAGTCAGGTGAAGGTACAGGGGAAGGAGAGGTCAGTGAGAACTCACTGCCAGAATATTGGCTCTCGCACAGGTTTTGCAGCCTGCCCTGGTCTGGGCATGCCCTGGTGCTGGGGTGTCTGAGGCATCCCACCAGGCACCTTACCTATAAAAACAGCCTGTGAACTGCTGCCCCTTCACCCCACCTGTGTGAGCTGCTCCTGTGGTTCACCAGATCCCCTTTCCTCCATCAGGCCAGCATCATGCCTGTGCTGAAAATGAGACCAGAGCAAAAAGTCCTGCAGTCCTTCTCCTAGGAGAGAACCCCAGTGGCAAAGTTTCTTCCTGACCTCATCTCTTCATGGTGGTTTTATTTCTCACAGCATTAAAGAAGGTCTCATGGTGATGTGACTTTACATCATTACCCTTATTCATCTATTTAAACCTTTATAAAATTATTTTGGGGCTTTTGGCCCAGTGACTTGTTTTGGTAGCACAACATACGGGGCATAGGCTTGAATAAAATGAATTGCACTTTGAGTAATTTAAAATGTATCCTGCTGGTTCCATCGATTTAATCTGCTCCATTGGAAAGACAGCTGGTAGTCATGAAATTGAAATCCAGGTCTCGAGCTCTTCCCAGATTCTGTGAGTTTTGGCTTTGCAGTACAGGGCAAATATCCAGTCCTGGGATAAGAAGCGAGTGTCTGTTTTCAGCATCAGTAATTAACAGCAACGAGATTTTGGATTCCACCTTTTAAGGGGAAAATTATGAAACATCTGAATTAAAAACAAAACCAACCAACCAACTAAACAAACAAAAATGAGCAAAAAAACCCAAACAAACAAACCCCAAGCCTGTGCCTCAAGAAACACACTGCGACACACAACAAAATGCTCAGTATTAAGGAAGTATTTAATCTAATTTAGAGGCATAGGGCTGCTGCTGGGGGCATGGGCATAGGAGGGAACCCCAGTCTGGTGGCTGCTGCCTCATATCTCTATAGAGTTTCTCATTACTCAGTTTTGCAGCTTGCACAGAAAGGGTCTGCTGCCTTAAAAACCATCACCATCAACTTCTGCAACAAACCTTGGGCACGGAGGAGTTTGCTGCTCCTGGTCTGATTTCTCCCACCCTCGTGGGCTGGATGGTTTGAGGAGCCCTACCAGTGGCTGGTGAGAGGGGCCAGCTTGGATACATTTGCCCCTCAAAAGGCTGAATCCTACTGTGCCTTTCCAAAAGGCAGAGGATTTTACTGCTTTGCATGAGAAGCATCACTTTAGGGCTTTAGAAAGACCATCCATGTCCTAAGCAGTGTTTGAAGCCAGAGCTTCCTGCCCCACAGTGCAAACCACTTGACTCCGAGGAGGACCTATAATGGCCATGTGGTTCATTAGCAGCTAATCTAACCTAATTTGACCTCCGTGCTTGAGTTCTGGTGAGCCCCAGGGGGTCAGCGCCCCAATTCCCCCCAGCATGTGTCTGCCTCCCAGCACCCCAAATGCCAAGGTGGGGACTCCAGCAGACCTCTCCTGCTGCTGGGGCATCTAAACCAGAGAAACTTTGCCAGAAAGCCAGGTTGGGGCGTTAATGCTGAGATTATTTACCTCGCCGTATTCTTGACTCATTTTCCTAACAAAGCTTTTTATTGAAATCCTGTCCGACCACATTCAGACGGAGGTAATGATACGCTGCTCCGGGTTACAGAGGTTTCGTCCATTAGTCTTGCCCTTCTGGTTTTATTTTAATCAGTTTGCCAAACAGCAGCTCTAGAAGCACGGGCATATCAAACAATAAGGCACAGGCTGCGAGGAATTAGTTTCTCCTGGTTTAATTATAAAGTGCCCTTAAAGTAGCAGGCTTTGGGAATGATTTACAGGCATTGTGAAAGGTTCATTTCACCAGCCATACAGTGCTATTGACACCTGGAGATTTTTACTGCTCCATGCTTAGTTCCAGCATTTTAATTTTATTTCTCCCCTTCCCCTCAGGTATTTCCCCCATTTTAAGGGTCCCCCACTGCTCTCCTTCCCTCTTTGCTCCTTGAGAACCTCTCAAGTTTGTCTGGGAGGTCTGATTTCTTTTGCTGGTGTCATTAATAATGGAACAAAACCACATTAATGACTGCAACAGCAGCCAGATAGGAGCCAGAAAGCTCCTTTCAGCCTCTAATATGCTGCATGAGTGCTCTGAAATGCTTTAGACAGAGCTTTGGTGTTTTTTGATTTTTTTCTCTCACCCTTTTCCTTCTGAACCAGAGACAGGAACATGCAGCAGAGGTACCGAAGGAAAAGAGGCAGCCTCCTGCTGCACCCTCCTCTTCCACATGGAGTCGTCAGCCCAGGCTTGCCTTATCCCAGCCTTTTGGAAGTGGAAGGGATGTTCATTGGGAGGACGAGGAGGTTTCGGGCTGTAAAAACATTCCTTCCTTCCACATGAGATGAAAAAAGCCCTTTGAAGTAGAACCCAGCCAAATCCTCGCTCTGTGTGTCAGTGGTTTCTTTCTGCCTTTAATTTTTTTTGGTAGAGGTACAGCACAAAAAGCCCTTCTCTTACCCGAGATGAATCAATAGCTGTAACAGGAGAGACCCCGGCAGTCCTGGTCTGTCAGCATTCCTCTGCTTTTTAAGCTATCTGAACTGATTCTCTCTGTGGTTTGAGGTCTGTGGTTTGGGAGGGGGGGAAGGAATAGAGGAAAAAATAAAATGAAGTGAAATGCAATCTTGAAAGATACAGAGATGTACACATGAGGATGCACAGATGCTTCCCCCTTTGGAAATAACATTTATCAAATCAGAGGTACTCAGAGCCCACGTTCAGATGGGACTGTCCGGGTGACTGCACTGCCCACCAGGCACTGCTCAGGGTCAGTGATGAACCACGCAATCGCTACATGGCATTAAAACTTTACTACCAAGAATATCCTCACCCCTCCACACCTTTCTGAAATACAGAGATCACGATGCCCCCATGGGAAGCCAAGGCATGGAGTTGCTGGTTTCTGGGAAGCTTGCGTCAGAAGCCCCAGCTTTCCTGAGTCTCTGGGGTCACCTCCAGAAGGTGTGGCACGGCACTGCCAGCACTGCGACAGTGGCTGTGGGCTCGTGCTGTGGCAGTAGGGCATGCTAAATCATTGCTGCAATTCACTGAGCTCCTCATTAATCATTTTTTCTCTTTCTGTCTTCCTTCCCTCTTTTTGGTCCAGTTTATCACGTACAGTGCGAACACCTGTGGATGGTGTCTAAAACATTGGGACAGAAATCATCGAAGTGAGACGTGGTTCACGCACTACAAATCACACCAGGAGAAACGGCTTCACCCAGGGAAGCAGCTGCTGCACCAGTTGGGGCAGGTGTGGTGACCATGATAACCTACCCAAATCCTGCAAAATGAGAAGTGAATCTTGCTTGTCTGGTGTAGATCTGCTGTCAAGATGCTCCCAGAAGCAATGGCTACATCCGTGCATCACTTTTACCAAAGCGACTGGGGTGGGATTTCCAGCCTGGCATGGCTGGTGTGCATCTCCTGGGAGCTTGAGGGTGCTGTACCTGCAGACATGGGCATGCCATCTCCCCCAGACAGCTGTACATGTGCCACCTGAAGGCTTGTTCCTCAGATTTTATAGTCCAGATCTAGAAATCACAGCAGCTTAAAAAATCCCAGAAATAACACACATCAATTGTTGGTAAATCTATTCTGTGTCAAAATCTAGTTTGGGTTCATCTAAAGCTGTTCAATAATTTGAATCCTATATGCTGAATATTTTCAGGATTCTTTTCCCAGGGCTAGGCTCCACAATCCTTACTCTCTTTTCTCGCTTGGTTTTTATTCAACAGCGAGGCTCTCACCCAATAACTGGGAGACACAGGTCAAATGTGGACATTTCTGGGGAGGTGGGATGAAGGAGAATAACTGGATACCCAGTTCTTTTGCCCTGAAATGTTAACCCTGCAAAACAAACTAGATTTTAAATTCATAATAATAATAATAATAATAATAATAATACCAGGAAAATAACAGCGTGTTTCTAATTAAATAATTTATTTATGCTCCAGTTTGGCATGACACCAGGTCAGCAATCACATAACCCTTCACTTGACATCTGTACCTGAAGTTATTTTCTATTGTATAAATAAAAGAGTCTAGCTAGTTTTACACCACACAAACACACACACAAAGATATAAGAGCACCTTTTATCACTATCATCTAACCATTCCCAAAGCTGCTCTAGTTCTATTTTGCTGATCCATGGTGCTTTGAATTATTCATTAGTAGCAGTGTAAATATTTTCAGATGCAGAAATGGCACATCTATCCAATGTGTGCAGAATTAAAAAAAAAAATAAATCACAAATACAAAAAGAGACTCTCATATCTTCCTTTTCCCCTGTGAGTTTTGTTTTTCTCCTCTCCATTACCAGACTAGTGCAAGGTTTTGACATCCCAAATCCTGGGATGTCCCAGGAGCTCGAGCCCCTGTCTCCCTTCTCTAATTCAGCCGCTGTCCTAAGATGCAGGGGTAGTGATATGCATAGATTGGGTGAGGAGTTAAAAAGAATTTATCCTGAGTTATAATTAAGCAAGGCAATAATTAAGCATGATTAAACTAGTCTAGTTTAAATGGACCATTTAAATATCTCAATAGCTCTTTTTATGTGGATCACCCAAGCATCTCTCCATTCCATTTGGGGTAAATTTGGGGCAAAGAATTTCCTTTGACCTGTCCTCACGGCTCCCCTGTCTGGACGTGGCACCTGTGGGGGGAAGCTGGGAATAGGCAGCCCCAAACCCAATCGAGTCAAACCCATCCAGCCTTGCAGAATGACCGCTGAAGCATTTTAGGCATGTGGCCTTTTGAATAATGGCTGTGATTGAGCAACACGTGTAATTATGGTGTCTCCTGTGGCAGCGAGTGTGGGTAACTCGGGGCACTCACAGCTCAGCCCCTTGCACATGCACCGGGGGTGGTTTCCTCCTGGAGCACCATAGATGGTCCCCAAGTCAATTAGAGCTTGGCTCCAGCTCCCCACCTCAGCCTGTGTGTGGGGACAACTTGGGAACTGCCCCGAACATACCAGAGGTGGAAACTTCATTTATTTTTTAGCTTCTAATTTGTAGGAGTGTGGTGTGGGCAGGTGGCTGCTGGAGGAGGTCATGCAGCACCCTCACAGGCAGCAGAAGACCTTCCAATAACGCACGTGGTGACCTGGGATGGGCTGTGGGCACCTTGTCCCAAAGTCCTCCTCTGGGTGGGCTCCCCAGCAAGACCCTTTGGGAGGTACACTTCTGTCCAGCGAGTGGCAGGCGGTGGTGCCTGGTGGCAGCCTGTGTCTCCAGGTGAGGACAGTTCTGGGGATGCTGCACTTTGGGTGCAGGGAACGGCATGCTCCTCAAAGGAAGCACTAGGTTGTGTTACTTGGGGCTGCTCTTAGGTGGTGCTAGAGAGTAAATAATTAACACCTCTCCGCAATTTTGAGTGTCCAAAGAAATCTGTCCCTAAAACATTTTGTGAAGGGTGGTGAGAGGGTTGGCTCAACACTATACAGCACGGCACATCTCACAGGACATGCCAGGGCTGCAGGGACTGAGGGAAAAGAATCTTAAATGATCCAAATTTTTTTGTACTTTCTCTAAACCTGATTTTAAGAATAAGAGCCCTCATGTCCACCTGTTGAAAGTAAGCGTCCTTTCCTACTGGGGTGTTTCATTGTCCTGGCACATGCTGCATTTGGATAAGGGCTCTCAGACATGGTGCTTGCTTCACAAAAAAAAAAAAAAAAAAAAAAAAAAAAAAAAAAAAAGAGTAGAACGTGGATTTTGGTCCTTCATAACAACAGATATATGATGGTGGTGGACTGAACAGTGGAAGTACAACTAGAAGTTTCAGGTTTTGCATCCAACCAGCCAGTTTTAGGTTTTGCTGGTGGTTTCACCAGTACCGTGCCAGTCTGCAAACATTGCCTTCACTGCAAAGATAGAAGCAGGGTCTAATGTGGCCAAAACTATGATCCACATTGTGAGCTGTTGCCTTTTATACACTCTTCCCCATTTTTCTGTAGGTTTTCTTTTGTATTTCAAACATCTAAACAATTCTCTGAATCTGGAAGGGCTTTGGAAAGGTGGTCTCAATGAATTGATGTAGAAAGTGCAATGCAGCTACAGAATAAAAAGGATTGTTATTCACTGCGCTGAGCTCTGAGCCTCTTAAATGTTTGATGTTTGATTCCTGCTTTGGGAAAACCTGTTGTAGGGCTGTGGAGGACCCCTGTTTTAGTTGGATGAACCGAAGGAGCCCCAGGGCAGAGATTGCAGGTTTGATTTCAGCTTCATTTCCACTTTCTATCACGGTCTTGTTCCCAGACAGGTGTGTGCAAAGGTGAGTTTCCTCCTGATGAGGGAGTTATATAGCCCGGGCAGCTTCAGCCAAGTTGAGCTAGATCTATCTTGATGGGATTGAACTGTAATCTTTCATAGACTGCATGCAAAACAGCATGATTTCATGCTAAGGGGGCATTAATTACCTTAAATTACATCAGGGCACAATTTCTGTGTGGCCTTTGGGGACTGCAGTGCTGCCAAGGCTGTCTTGAGAGCTTGTCTCGAACCAGCCACATCCATCCAAGAAGAAGCTACACATCACCTTAATTCTGGAAACCAAATACCTCTGTTTAATGTCCTGTGTACAGATCCTTGTCCATAAAATGCTTCCTATACTTAGACTTAGTAACCAGGTGGTGAGGCCAAGAAATTAAAAAAATTTTAAAAAAGCCATTTCAGTACTTAAATGGGCTCCTTTTTCTTTAACTCTGTTTTGCTACTCAAATACATGATTACAAGTGTGTAATATTCCAGGTCCATTGTGCGTGATATTTGACAATCCTGTTTCTTTCTGTGTTCCTTTCTGTTTCCTCTTTGTGGCTTTTCTGTTTTTCTGGTTTCCTTCCCTGTTCCCTGAACACTCAAACTGGCAGGGTTTCCTACCTGTTCCTTCCTAATTCCATCTAATACGATAATCATCAACTACATAGTTAATCTTTGCAATTCATTATCATAGTTAGGCTTGGAAACTTAGTATGATTAAGGGACGTGCAGGAGAATCAATCTCTGCTAGGCAGCGTTTCAAAGCGTCCTACTCAGAACTGCTCCATATCAATCATCAGGCTGCGCTCATCCTGTTCTGAATTGAACCCTGTCCAGAGGTGCATTATGTGAGGTACAGCACAACAGTGCACAGTTCATCAAATAATGTAGAAATGTGGAAAAGTTGGAAGTTTTTCAGTTTGCTTTTGCTTCATAGGGTAATTTTTTTCTCCCGTTCTGTGATTAGGTCAAGGTCTGTTATTTCTGAATTAAAAGCATAGCTGAACTTGTGAAATAAATCTCACAAGTCTATTAAAGAAAACACTGTTGTGCCCTTTCTGTCACACAGTGCAAGTATCACAGTCTGTAGGTTCATAGCAAGAATCCCAGAGTTGAAATATGCTTCGATTTTTAATCCCACTTTCTTCTTTTTTAATAATGACACTCTCTTTGTTATCATTTGCAGAGGTAACGTGGGATCAGCAGAGTTTCTGTGGATGTAGGGGCAGTTTATATAGCCATCCAAGTCTCATTATGGTCTTGACTTCATCTCCATGGCTGGGGGTCAGGTGTGATAGCAACGCTCTGAGCATTCAGTGGTATTAAGATAGAAACACCAGTGGTTGCCTGGATGGTTGCCCATCTCCAGCCTTGAGTTCAGGGTCGGGAGAAGTAAGGAGTAGAAGGCATTACTGGGGTTTTCTAATCTGAATGTTAGGCTGGACACCACATTCAGAGCACCCCAAATGAAAGTCATCCTCATTAAAACAGAGGATAACTTTCAGAAAAGCTTCCAGTTTCACTGTAGCATTTTCAGTGATGAAGAATCCACCTCAGTCCTCGGCAAATCACTCTAACATTTAATGGACCCTACAGTTTAAAAAGCTGAGCCTTGTTTGTAGTCCGATTTTTTTTAGTTTTGACTTCCAGCTATGGTCCCTTCCAACCTCAACCATTCTGTAATCTTGCCAAAAGCTCTGTGAGAGAAAAGAGCCATTATCAAAGTAGCAGGAACGTGCTTTGTGAGTGATTCATCTCATCTATCTTTCAACATTACAATGCATAACACCATTCGGGGCTTCTTTTCAGGTGGTGTCTGTACTCAATATTACACCGTGATTCACCTGATCTGTCTCTAGACCCCAGTGTTAGACTGTCCATTAGCCCATACTGAAGTGCATCTCATTTGTTTGGCCAGCTGAGGACACAAAGTGGACTCAGTGACTGCTTTTCATTGCTTCCCCAGTCACTGAGAAATGCAGTACAATAGCATAGTGCCAAGAATCAGCCTCACTACAGATTCGGATACTGGATGACAATTTTGTACATGTAATTACATTTCAGGACCTCTCAGTTAGCCAGTTAATCTACCTAATGTACACAGCATTGATTTTTTTACTGTTCCTGTTTCTTAATCAAATTGCCATCTGATATCAACTCAGATGGTCTGCAGAAGATGAAGTCTAAAAATGTCAAGGAAACCCAAGATGCTGGAAGCCTCGGGGCATCGCAGTGGATCCTGCTACCCCAAGAGATGGTGGCATGCTGCCCAGGTGCTGGTATCTGCTGCTTCAAATAGGTCTACTGTAAGTATTTCATCTTTTCTGTTCACTCCCAGGTCCTGGGCCACTGCTTATCAACTTTGCATGAGTGCTAGTGCATTCTCAGGATCTTGTTTGGAGTGAACCAGCTGGTTGCTTCCAACCCAAAACTCATCTGCCATTCTGGAGAGAGTTCACTCTGAAGAACTGAAACTGAGCTCGGGGCCCAGGACTGCTCCACCATGCAGCATTGAGTCCTGTAGACACAGCCCCCTGGGTCCTCTCCCTGCCCCATGGGACCAGCACAAGCAATGTTCAAAGGGCTCTTCATCTCCCTTAGGGTAGCCGACCAAAACCCTGTCTGACCACCAATTTAATCCATTTCCCATTTTTAGAATGTTTCTGTTCATTGTCATGCACAAACTGCAACAGCACCAGGAGCCTTGAAGACTCCTTATCACATTTATATTCACATTGATGGCCCAGACTGTTCTGGCCTTTTTTCCCCAGCTTTTGTTATTTTTTGTAAACAGGGGCATTCAGGGCTAGCTAAGCTGGACTTCTGTTATCTTGGACAATTTTCTGTCCTCTGTACAGCAATAAAACCACAGTTTTATGAAAAATTAAAAATGAAAACTTTCTAGGATTTAACTGCTTGTTATTACTGATGACTAAAGAGAGAACATATCTGAAAGGAGCCCCTGTCCAGCCCTGTCCAGCCCACCAAAGGATTGCTGTTGATGAAGGAGTTTAGCTTCTTTATCCTACCGTGAAACTGGCATTGCAGTCTTCTAGGGTCACCGTCACAGAGGACAGAAGGCACCTCTGGAAATTCCTCAGTCCAAATCTTAGCTCAGAGCAGGATCAGTGAGAACAGCCCACATGGTTCAGAGTATCTCCAGGCATGGAGACTGCACAGCCTCTTTGGGTGACCTGTGTCACTGCCTCACCCTCACAGTGAAAAAAAAACTTCTTATGGATTATCTTGTACTTCAGTTTGTGCCTGTTGGCTCTTGTCCTCTCACTGGGCACCACTGAGAAGAGTCTGGCCCTGACTTCTTTTCTCCCCCTGTCATCAGCTATTAATACACGTTAACAAGATTGCCCTGAGCCAACCCTTCTCCAGGATGAAGACTCTTTGCTCCTGCAGCCTCTCTTTGCACAACAGGTAGCCCAAACCCTCAATCTTCCTCATAGTTCTTCACCAGACTCGTTCCAGTGTGTCCACCTCTCCCCTTTTCTCCCTTTTTCTCCCCTTGTCCAGGTGCCTGGCTATGCAGACAGCTCTCTGTGTACCTCACTCTCTGCTTCCCTAACCCCAAATCCCATCAGTGTGCAGTGGGGATGTTGTGGAGGCAGCATCAAAGGCCCTGCTCAAGTCACCATGAGAAGGAACTGCTGGTGGTGCAGGGCTGGGAGTCCAGCTGGCTGTCCAAACTGCCCTCCAGCTCTGCCCAGTAGCTCCTGCAAAATCAGTGCTCTCCGGGTATAACGGGGCTTTCTGCTCAAAATCCTTCCTGGAGTCTCCTGAAGCTGTCCCTCCCTGAGGGGTTGGGAATGTGGAGCCCCGGGGAATCCAATGAGTGGCCTAAGGCATATTGTCCATAAATAGGAAATACATTTTAGGCACATACACCATACAGACTTGCCATATGTACTTATTCTTCCTAAGCTTGTTTGGTATTGAATACATTGTTGTTCACAATTCTCTGTCTGGCACACAGAACCTCACTCTGGTTCACATTTTTCTCATTCATTTTATTATTCCAAGCTGCCCAGATTCCAGTTGTAAAGATACACTAGCACCTACCTGACGGTCAAAGAAAGCCACCTACTGCCGCAGCAGTGTTTCCATCCCTGGGGATGATGGCTGGCATAGAAGCTTTAAGAATCAGCAAAGTGAGATTTTTTGTTTTATTTATTTATTTTTCAGTGTGCCCGTGGGGATGGTGTGGGAGGTAGCTTCAAAGGCCTTGCTCGAGTCACGAGAAGGAGCCCTAAAGCCTGAGAACTGCGAGGGAAGATTGGAGTGCGGCATGTGGGGATAAAGTCAGAGAGCATGGCATTTCTGTGGAAATGAAGGAAAGTTCATCCTGGCCCCACACAGCCCATAGCTCACATGGAAGTATCTTTTTCACAATGTTAGGAATGTCTGACAAACCTGTGAGTGTTTCTTGGCTCTCTGGCTGGTCCCCAGCTGATACTCTAGGGAGGACACATTTAGGAAATCCTAAAATGGAGCATAAGTGAGAAGGGGAAGAGGTACGGATTTCCCTTGTGATGTCTCATATTCCTATTTTTCTCATTTATAGAAACCAGGCGTCCCTGAATGCCTAGTGAGGAACTATGGATAGTTCCTATTGGTATGGGAAGTTATTTATATATATATATCAGGGATATGTCAGGGATAAATATGTGTATATATATCTATACATACACATCAGGGATATGCACTGGAAGCCAAACACTTCTTCATATTGTATTTTCTTTTTCAAAAAGATAGGATATGATTAACCTTAAAAATGTCAGAAAAAGGCAGTAGCTTTTTTTTTTTTTTTTTTCCCAGTAGGCTGGGAAAAGTTAATGAAAACTGGAACTGTACAGAGATCGTGTCATGGGCACATTTAGGATGCAAAGGAGGCAAACCCACAAATGGAGGGGCAGATTGGGGCCCTACAGTGTCCAAGCAAATTATTATTATTATTATTTTTATGAAGAGGGGGCAAAGAAACAAAGGGTACAGTGAACTGGAGGCAGAAACCTGCGAGATGAAAGATTTCACTGGGTCATTATCCCCTGTGCTGGCAGCACCTCAAGGACATTGGGTGTGCTGGACTGGAACAACTAGGCATTTTGTCATAAAGTATAGGCTAGAATTGCTTTTATATTTATTTTACTTGCAGCTAATTTCTTTCAAAACTTTGCCTGACCTTGATGAATGTTTTCCTTTTAAGCTTGCTGGGGGATGTTCTGAGGAGGGAGTCATATAAGGGTGGAAAATGGTAAACATTCGGGAGAGTTACAGTCATTGTGTCCTTCCCGTTTCAGTCCCTCCACGCGAAGCAGTGTGTTTCAGCGGTATGAAATTCAGAGGAGCTTTGTAAGGGCAAAGTGTCCCTGCTGAGTGTGCCAGATACCCCCCACAGCATTAAAGATGTTCCTATTTGGACACACTGAGAGTCTTCTGCGGTGATGCTGGGTGGTGACGTGACCGTGGTGCTTGTCATCAATGTTCTGCCTCACAGTGCTGGACTTCGATGCTGCCTTGGGAAGCTGGGGATCTACTGCCTGCCAGGAAAAATGCCTGATCTAATGTCAAGCTTGGGGACTCTGCAGTGGAACAGCTGGAGAAGTTGGGCACAGTGGTGAAGAGAAAAGATATCTCCAGATCATAGAATCACAGAATCATTAAGGTTGGAAAAGCCCTCCAAGATCATCTGGTCCAACCATCCCCCTACCACCAATGTCACCACCAAACCATGTCCCCAAGCACCACGTCCAACCTTTCCTTGAACACCCCCTGGGACGGTGATACCACCACCTCCCTGGGCAACCCGTCCCAGTGCCTGACTGCTCTTTCTGAGGAGAAAGATGGAGTCATTTACCCTTCAGAGCTGCTGGGTAGGGTTGTGTGAATGGGATGCTGGCCTTGACATGAGTAATTTGGAGTTTCATTCTCGTTAGGGACGTGCAGCAGGCCCTTATGCAAAGTGCACTGGGAAAGTTTTGGTCTGCTCCACACAGAGAGATATCCAGCTCCCAAACTAGGTCATCGCTAAAGCAGGGGAGTATTCCTGAATGAGCTATAGCAACTGTGATTTAACAGGAGCCTGGTTCTTCTGGCACTGAGGTAATGATAGCTTTGGTGTCTCCCTTAGCTAAGCATGACCTCACATGCTCCCTCTCAAATCACTGGTGTGAAAGATTTCAGTGGGTGACTGCCTAGGGCTTTTAATTTTCAAAACATTTGTTTCTGTGCTTTCTAAACACACATTTCAATTAATGACAGCCTCTAGATATACAGGAAGGAATTTCTGGACTTGATTTAACACAGCATGTCAACAGGACTGCTGTACACAGGTGTCTACCAACACTAGGGTGGAGAATAATGTAATGTGATAATCTTTCTGATGAGGAGCAGAATTTCCATCTTGCTGAGGATGACGCTGGAGAAGGTATTTTAAAGGATGCTCTCCATGATGGGCAGAGTGATCAAGGCTGTATCTAGAGCCCAGGGCTGTCAATCCTTGTCCCAAGTCACTGCACCTTGCCTTGGCACAGTTCAGAGCAGCATGTGGCTCCTCACTGAGTTTGCTGCAGGAGTGCACGGTGGCAGCAGCATCACTTCTCACTATGTGTGTGCATGGTGTGTGCTGGACACAACTCACCAAGCAGCGTGTTGCTTTCATGCCCTGCAGCTTGGCAGGCTGTCCATTGCTCTGGTATTGTGGATATGCTGTTATGTGTCTTGTGGACATGCTGTTATATGTTGTCCCTCCAGTGCCAGGTGTTTCCACACACAGCAGCTCCCACTGCTGCTTTGTGGCGAGGGGCTGCCCAGTTTCTGCTGGCCATGGTGGGTGGGTTGTGACTGATCCCTGGTGAGCCACTGTACTTAAAATGACAGCCATCGTTGCAGGACCTTTCTGAATATTTATTTCAGCTCCTATCTTAACAGCCCAAGCCTGAGGGATGCTTTCAGTCCATCAGACTTCAGGCAATGGACCAAACCCAATAGTTAGCTGGGCCATATTTTTTTCTGACCCATTAAGAATTTATAGAAACATGGTACCAGGGGCTTTTCCATAAAGACTTGGTGGCTTGAATGTTTTGGGATCGCGCCTTCAGGGTTTCATGTCCCTGAGAGCAGGGCCAGTGCCTTTTCCCAGCACTGTTCTGTCATCACAGTCCTCTGAGGTCCTGTACAACAATTTGTGAAGGTGTCTCACAGCATCCCCCTATTCAGCTTGGGTAACACCTCGGCACGAGTGATTTAACCAGGAGTGTTAGAGAGCTCACTTGCTCATGAATCTCCCAGCCACCTCCAGTTTTCCAGCTGGTTGCGTTTTTGTGAATAGTGGCTATGTAACACTTTTTTTAAACCCAGTAATTAAAGGCTTCTGCATTGTCTTCCAGTACCTGAAGGAGGCCTACAAGAAAGTTGGGGAGGGACTGTTTATCAGGGAGTACAGTGACGGAACAAGGGGGAATGGTTTTAAACTAAAAGAGGGGAGATTTAGATTAGATATAAGGAAGAAATTATTTACTTAGAAGGTAGTGAGGCCCTGTCCCAGGCTGCCCAGAGAAGCTGTGGATGCCCCATCCCTGGAGGTGTTCAAGGCCAGGCTGGATGGGGCTTTGGGCAACCTGGGCTGGTGGGAGGTGTCCCTGCCCATGGTACAGGGGGTTGGAGCTGGGTGGGCTTTAAAGTCCATTCCAACCCAAACCATGCTGTGGTTCTGTGAACTTGCTCCTCTGCTCTGCCAGACCAGGTTCTGGTCGGGGGAATGTCCTCTCCTCAGCCACGTTACAGCAGACTGCCTACATGACCTGAGACCACAGCTGGGGAGAAGCGTATGCAAAAGATATCTTGATATCAGGGAAAGCTTCTAAAGAATGCAAAGAACAGTGTAGAACTGGTATTACTGATTGACTGCTGTGGTGATTGCATGGCATTCAGCAATCAGTGTTTTATATCTAATGCCCTCCCTGGGGAAGTTTACGCTAAAACTCTAGCTGTTTCAATGGGAACAGGTTTACTCACCTTTTGTTCCCCCTTTAAATCAAGAATGCCTAATCTATTAAACATCAACATGTCTCCTTTGTGGCGAGAAAAGTATGTGACTTGAGCATGCCATAAATGTTGGGGCCTTGCCTTTGGGTGGGGAATCAGGGACACCCTGGAGCAGCTTGGGCCCGTGGTGCCCCGTGGTCACCGCCACACGATCATGCTCCACCACCGCGCGCCTTTAATCACGTCAGACTTTGAGCTCACTCACTCTCCTTGCATGAATGGATTGCATCTTTATTACTCCGCAAGGACTTTAAATAATTCATTGCTGGAGAAAGCAAAGGGAAGAGCAGCTCCAGACGCTAATTGCTGAGTGCACTGGGTCCTTTCAAATGAGGCCCTACAATTAATCCCGATTCTCTTGCAGTGCGGCTGTTTGTGTACCTGTCCATTTGTCCACCCAGCGCAGGGGGATGAGGGTGCGGGTTTCCCCCAGCACATTGCAGACGTCCCATCTGCGGGGAAGGAGGTTTCTCTGAAACAAAACCACAGCCAGGTACGAAACAGCAACAATAGTCCCCAGGGTGAGAAGCATGGTGAATGTTTTATAGGGGAAGAGCTGCGTGTAGGTCCCATTCATGAGGGTGCAGCCTGGGTAGTGGATGACAGGGGGGATTTTCAGGGCAGGCTCCCCCGCCAGCAGCCTCAGGAGGAGCCCAACCAAGAAGCCAGCAGCCGAGCCGTAGGTGTTGGTGCTGGGAATGAAGAGGGCGCAGCACAGCTGGGGGAAGAGCAGGGCATACACCAGCTCCCCGCTGAGGAACCAGAGGTCGTAGACAGAGCTGGAGTAAAAAGCCAGGCCAGCAGCCCCGGCCCCAAACACCAGCATGGAGATCCTCATGGCCCATAAGACCTCCCCTTCTGTAGCCTGAAAAACATGAGATTGTAACATTACAACAGCATTGCCCTGCCCCAGGTCGGTTCCCACCAAGCCCCTGCCGCTTCCACATGGCACCACCGATGGCCACCCTGGTTCTGCTCTGAACATGGCTGCAACAGCACTGGAGCTGCCCTCTGTAATTCTAAGGGTTATGGTTTTATGCTGTTTCCATGAATATCCTAGTCCATACTTTTTACCACTCATTTTATGAAGAGCAAAACTCACTGCAGTGGATATTTGTATCCCTATATGACACCAAGCTGTGTGGTGGGGTTGACACACAGGAGGGAAGGGATGCTATCCAGAGGGACCTGGGCAGGCCTGAGAGGTGGGCCTGTGCAAACCTTATGAGGTTCAATGAGGCCAAGTGCAAGGTCCTGTACCTGGGCTGGGGCAATCCCAAGCACAAACGCAGGCTGGGCAGAGAATGGATTGAGAGCAGCCCTGAGGAGAAGGACCTGGGGGTGTTGGTGGATGAGAAGCTCAAGACAGCAATGTGCACTTGCAGCCCAGAAAGCCAACCATGTCCTGGGCTGCATCAAGAGCAGCATGGCCAGCAGGGTGAGGGGGATTGTCCCCCTCTGCTCTGCTCTTGTGAGGCCCCACCAAGAGCCCTGCGTTCAGCTCTGGGGCCCCCAGCACAAGGAGGGCATGGAAGTATTAGAACAAGTCCAGAGGAGGACCACAAGGATTAGGGCTGGAGCACCTCTCCTGTGAAGACAGGCTGAGGGAGTTGGGGTTGTTCAGCCTGGAGAAGAGAAGGCTCCAGGGAGACCTTACAGTGGCCTGCCAGTACCTAAAGGGGGCTACAGGAAAGTGGGGGAGGGACTCTTTGTTGGGGGTGCAGTGACAGGACAAGGGGGAATGGCTTTAAACTGAAAGAGGGGAAATTTAGATTAGATATACATAAGAAATTCTTCCTCAGAGGGTGGTGAGGCCCTGGCACAGGCAGCACAGAGAAGCTGTGGATGCCCCATCCCTGGAGGTGCTCAAGGCCAGGCTGGATGGGGCTTTGGGCAACCTGGTCTGGTGGGAGGTGTCCCTGCCCATGGCAGGGGGGTGGAGCTGGGTGGGCTTTAAGGTCCCTTCCAACCCAAACCATTCTTTCTTCTGTGACCTATGTTTCAAGCTCTGTCTGTAGAACTTCAGCAGCTGACGGACAGACACCTCTAATTGTGGGCAACGCAAAATGGATTTGCACCTGTCCTGAAACTAAAGCATCTAACCTGACACCAAAGTTGCTGAATGCTGTAACCAAGTACCTGTTTCCTCAGGATTTTTCTGTAGATGTTGTGAGCAAACATGGAACTGGCAGAGAGAAGTGCTGAGTCTGCAGACGACATTGCAGCAGCAGCGATGGCTCCTAAGCCAGCAATGGAGATGTATGCTGGGCAGAGATAGTGTAAAACAAACGGCAGTACCATAGCAGATTCTCCTCTCTCATATGGACTTGGAAGACCATAGCTTGTCTTGTTCCAGTCTTTAAGACAGAAGAAGGAAAAGTCACAGAAAATCCTTCACTGATATTTCAACTCTCTGAAGCTGCCTTTCCACCAGGACCAGTCACAAGAGGGCTAAGAACTGAAACCCACTCAGAATTTTAGGACTTTTATTCATTGGTCAGATTCTGTTATCATCTCTTATGTTATCCCTAAGCATGCTGCAACTCTCACCAGATCAGAAGTTTTCCTTCTCCCCAGTAGCATCTATAGAAATAGTTGAAAAGTTTATAGAAATGTCTATAGACATAGATAAATGTCTATAGAAGAAGCTTTGTGTGTTTCCATGAATGGGATCCTTAAAGATCAGACTTCTAGACCTGAGGTCTCTCAGAGGAGAAGGGAATTTTCCTCTGATGTCCCTAATGACAGACGAATTTGTAAATTCAAGCTGTTTCTATAAGTGTCTGGTGATCTGGCTGCTCTTTAACCCTTGTTCACAGCCAACACAGGACTGAACTCCTGGCTGTAGGGACTGAAATATCTTGATTCCTCCAGGCAGGTTTTCTCCTGAACATTAAAAGCAATCTGTAGTAATACTACTGGGTCTTACATGCAGAAGACATTAACAGAAGCAAGCATAACTTTTCTTGGAAAAGAGGATTATGCAGTGTTTTACATGTTCTGCCTTCCTCTTTCCTCACCACAGGATGTATGAAAAATCATTTCACCATAAAGATTTAAACAGGTTTTGGGGTTGTTGTAAGGTAGGTAGTCATGCATTGAACCTCAGAGGGCTCCACATTTCTGGTACAAGCTTCTAGCTTGGCAGTCATGTCTCCCATAGAGGGTCTTTAGGACAATTGGTTTGAGGTAATTGGAAATCTAAATTGGGACTTATTTGGATCCTGTTTTAATTACCTTTGACAAAAACATGTTCATTATTCAGAGACAAGCAGTTCAGTTTTACCTGTTGATGCTGCAACTGCACCAATGAGCACAGAGGGGATGGCCATTAAAAAACACCCCAGTCCAGAGAGGTAGGAGATGAACCTGGCCTGGCCTGGTGAGGCAGCTGAGAGTACTCTTTGGAAATAGGTTTGCCATGGGATGCTCCCAAGCACCTGAAACATCCAGATGTTAGCAACAGTCCCCACTGGTTCCTGACTGTCCTTGGGCATCATACATCCTTTCAGATGGATGATATTCTTTCCTGTAATTAAAACCTCACTTCAAATGCATAACCTTTGCCCAGCTTTAGCTATTGAGGCTAAATGTTTCTCATTGAGGGTGTCTTTTTCCTTTGTTTTAATTGCAATGGATGTGAAATTTTGATCAAAACAGATTAAAGCTTTAGCAGATTGAGAAAGCTGAGAAATGGGTTGTTTGGCATGCTGAGAGAGAAACAGAGGAAGGACAACAGAAGAGAAGCTTTTCAGGAATGTAGCTTCTATAAAAATCTGCCCAAAGTTAGCTAGACAATAATCTTAAGAAAAAATATATATTTTTTTAAATCACCATTTTCAGTTGCTTAGCAGACGAATTTCATCAGATAAAATCTGAAGTTTCTATCCTCACCAAACAAACTCAAGCTTCTGTGTGTCTCTATTACCACCCTAGTGAGATCTTAACAACCCACTGCAGTCTTGGCTATACTGAGAGCTCAAAAGCTGGGTTGTGCAGTGGAGCCAATGGCACCATGCTTGCTGATGACCTGCAGCAGTGCCATTTTAACAGATTTTTTTTTTTTTTCTCAAATAGAGGGAATTTTACAGAATTATGTTAAAAACGCATGACTGGGGCTGCAAGACCTACCTCTCTAAAGGTACAAAGTGCTTCATTTAGTGCCAGGAATTAGTTGCCTGGATGATCTTACTCAAGACTAAGACATTGCATACCTTCACATGGGTGCAGGATGGACCCCTTTCCTACCCAGAGCTGAGCCCTGGGTCTCCCCAGTCCATTCAGTGTGCTGCAAAGTGGCTGAGAAAAGATTTTACACCTCATTCTGCTCCTGCCAACTGTGCATTGTAGCACTACCAGCTGGAAGGACCCATAAGCTTTCCATACAGAAACTTCTGCACATTTTCTTCTCCCAACCACCCTTCCAAGAAACATTCCATACCAGGTAGAAGAAGTCGTCCAGCCACCTTCCAAGATACTGTTTTTCTATTTTTCCAATCCAAGGGTCTTGGTAATATTCGTGAGTTGCGGTGTAATAAATACTTTCTGTTGCAGAGTTCACCATGGCAAAGGGGATACAGACCCACTAGGGAAGAAATTGAAATAGTTAACCATTTCCCCATGATTCTTGTTCTGGGGAAATTTATTCAGACATTGAAATAAAGTTAGATGTAGAATATAAAAATTATATAGAAAAAATATAAAATACTAGATTAAACCCACACTCAGAGACTTCCTTTTCCTCCTTCCTTACCCTAAATCTACATATTTCTTGTTCATGGCATCATCAAGAACATGAGTCACTAATTCAGGTCAATTGGTGCCTTCAGTAGACAGGTCTCTCTCCTTTCCAGCCAAGATTTTTTCTGGATAGGCTCTGCTGACCTTACGTGTGAGCAACTTGTCACCCAGAAAGACCAATAGCTCGTGTGGACACTGTCCAAAATGCCTAAGGACTGTAAGACCTTTCAGGAGACCTGAAGAGGATCTGTAGGGCAAGGAACAGTACTGATGGAATTATTTTTGGCCTGAGACATACTGAAAAGAGCAGGATTTTGTCCCTAGGTTAGGAAACTGGTAACAAAGAAATGCACAGGACTTGCCAGGCTGAAGGTAATGAAAATCAGCTGGATGACATCTGTGTATGCAACAGAGTAGAGGCCTCCCAGTAGAGTGTAGAGTATGACAGTGGATGCTGAGAGGATGATAGCCAAAGAGCCTCCAATATCCAAGATGACCCTCATTGTTGCTCCTGCAGAAGAAGATAGTGGTCAAGTATTTTAACACAGATTTCATACACACAGAATACAGAATAAATAAGGTTACATTATTCCCTGGATGCCAGCACACCACTCTGGTTGAGGAGTGCATGGTCTAGAAAAGAGTGTGCAGAGTGAGGACCCAGGGGAGCCCATGTTCCCTTTCTGCTCCTGCCCCTACCTTGCTGCATGGCCTTAGCCAAGTCAGTCTGACCTAATGCTTCTTCTCTCCCACAGGCAAATGAAGGTACTAAATCTTATTGCCAGAACTAGCTATTATAATATCATGCATAGATATGGCACTACCATTGCTTGTTTTAAATCTAAAAATATATTTTCCAGAAATTAGAAATGCTTTTGTTCCTCTCAGAAAAGGAGACATGAAGCACAACTTCCCACAACTTTGTCCAACTCACTTACCATGTGTATTACACTCTATTTGTGCTGTATGACCTTCAACGAATGTAACAGTGAAGCAGTTATTTACCCAGGGATGCCAGGATAGCTGCAAACCAAAACATCTCTCCTAGCAGTGGAGGAATGAAGAGTAAGCTTCCCATCACATTCCCATATGTTTCCTGGAGGGGATCCATCACTGTCACATAGTTCTTGGATCGCATTGGATTTACAAAGAAGAAACCACCTGTCAGAAGTGATGACATTTTAATAGCATTTTGCATGTGTTATATGGCAGGAAAAAGTAAGAATACTATAGTGTATAGTATAGTATAGTATAGTATAGTATAGTATAGTATAGTATAGTATAGTATAGTGTAGTATAGGGTGTATTTCAGACCATTATAGTGAGTTTGAAATTTGTACTACTGGGTTACAGGGAACAATGCAGCCAACCAAGTGCCAGGACCTCAATTCATTTGCTTAAATGGGGGATTTCTTCCATCTGATAGGTTATAGGTTATCAGGGACATCTGCTTGCAGCTGGCAGATATGATCCTCCACTTTTGGCAGACCGATATGTTTCTGGAATGTCTACAGTAGGCCAGATAGGATCCCCTAGGGCATCCCAAATAGCATAAAATATTGATTTAGGAATTGAAATTTGGTCTTAAATGTCTGCCTAAGACTGAGCTGAAATCTAGTTACACTGAGTGTATGGAGGACATCTTCATTGACCCTAACAGGAACTAATGCATTAGCTCAGAGGACACCTGCGTGTAGTCTCCTCTTCATCTCCAAAAACACACAGTCTTCTGAAATGCTTCCCCTGGAAAATGTCAGTTGGCAGAAAGAGGTATTGAAAATGCTTGTTTGGCTAAAAATAAACAAACTTCTGTCCTTGACCATGTGATTCAACATGTTGATATACCTTGCTTTTCTGGTTACATTTTCATTTTGGTGGCTTCACTGTCTCTTCCCAGAATTATGTTGTTTTAATCTGTGCACGGAGCTGAGTTTCACCCACCTTCATCTAAATATTAGTCTTCAGTCATGCAGCTGTCTCATTAAAAGCAAAGAATATGTATTGTGCCTAACCCTGAAGCCAACAGGACTGCTTGTCTGGGCACTACTGACCTGAGTAAAGATTGCAGGATCAGACCTGCACTCCTCAATTTCATTAGTAAGAATTACTCACATAAGAAATGCTGGCACTATATTTCCAAGCCTGATTCATATTCACGTCAGTTGCACTCTTTTCTCTGACTTGAGAAAAAAAAGGTTATTGCTTTTTCTGAAAGCCCTGTGCAAGGTCTACACAGGTCTCCTCACTTTCATCTTCCCGCGTGCCTGGAGAGTTACGGTATAACTTCCAGTGAGATTTAACTGGAAGAAACCTTGGTCTCAGCAAGACAGCTGAACCTCAGCAGGAGCCCAGTGATTCTCGGAGTTAGGAACAGATATAGGATATTGCAAAAGTAGCTCATCGAGGAGGCTGTGGGTCACAGTTTCAACAACAGCTGTTAGGTGAGACACAGCTGGATGCATCACACGTTCATACTGAGATGAGACTCTTCAGTGGGGAAATCAAAATGGTATCGATTCGTCACACCAAAGTTTCAAAGACAAAATGTAAATGATCCTGATACTTTCAGTAGTCTCTGACTAACAGGCTGTGGTGAAAAAGTGATATCCACATAGCCACATGCTCCCAAAGTTCTCAGATAAGATTTTTGTCCACTAAATTGCTTTAAACAGACAAAGCTCTATGCTAGCTCCAAGCTACCCTGATGTTCCAGTTAAGAAGACATCATTATAAGTGCTTATTTTGGATCTATCAGAGACTGAGTGAACAAAATCACCTTTCAAGTGTACTCTAGACTGTTACACAACTTAATACACTCATGATTTTTTAGAAAGATTTTGTGTCCTGATTGCTGTGTGAGTTATTTACCGATGACAAGGGACAAGGCAAATCCCAGGGGTGCCTGGACCCAGAGCAGTCCTTTTGAAGGCAGGTAGACAATTTCAGCTGTGCCGTTGATATATGCTCCTCCAACCCAGGTGGCTGTAAACACAAAAGATGCAGAGGTAAGTCTTATGGTGTGCATCCTCATCTAGTCCTGTAGAACAGTGAGAGCTTGTAATGGTTTTCTCATACAAGCATTTAATCCCACTTCCCTTTTTGTTCATAAATCTTATAGAAGGATGTACTGCTGAGTGTGGGTAACAGTGTTAGAATCTTACACTATGTAATTCCCCATGTTCAAAACGAATATCAGTGTGTGCATGGAAAAGCTCAGTGTCTAGACATTTAAAGACAATCTGAATATACTTAATTTGCATTTCATTTTTCTAAGTGAAATGCTTTTGCTGGAGAAAATAGAACTGCTTTTGTTATTCTGCTGAGGCTGATAGACCATCCTTCATGAGTATTGCTTACACAGGCTGACAAAGTAGACATTAGGAAAACAAATGTAAGAAGACATTGCAGTCAGACTAGCAAACCTACAGCATGGGCTCAAATGTCTTACCCAGACAAGTATCTCTTGGATAGTCTTTGACAAAAAAGAGTCAGGAAAGGAAACTTCAGATAATGCCAGGCAGCAAGGAGAGAAAAGGGAAAAGAGATCAGTAGTCAGTGGGGAAACTTCTCTTTATATTTCCCACTAGGTGAGACCCCAGTGCTCAACACCAGGAGCAATTTATTCCACACAAAACTGGATTGTTACAGGTGTAAAATGCCGGATAACAGAAACCGGTTCAAGATTAAGACCACACTCCTCCTTAATGAAAACTGTCACATTCTTCAGGCACTCCTAAATTAAACTCTTCAACTCTTAACTAAACTCTTAATTTAAGCTCTTTAATTTAAAAGAATCTACATAAACATTAGGTTCTGCTTAGTGTGAAGAGGTTTAGAAGAATCCATCCTAAAATGATTCATGAAACCATACTCCTTTAAAGCCACACTCAAGTAAAATCTGCCCTGACATTAAAGGAGGTAACCTGCTTTGAAAGGAAGAAGTCCCCCAAATCTGTGTAATGCATGTGTTTTAAGAAGAATTAAAGAAGTCCTTTAAGAAAACTTACCAGTTGCAGTAAACAATCCAATGCAAACATTTATATTCCTCCCTCCAACAAGGGCCATTTCAGTCGGGTTTCTGTTCTGCTGATCCTTTTTGCTTTTCCATGAAGCCCAGATTCCCGTAGCCAAAGTGAAGGTAAAAAACACACTCAAAGATACCAATCCTGGTATATTTAGAGCCATTTTCTGTTGTTGAATTTAGGTCATAGAGATGGATAATGGATTGATGACAATATTATTTGATAGAGTTCACAATCAGAAAAAAGAAAAATAGTGCTGCCTCATAAAGAAACTGCTAAGTATTAGTTTACTGTACTTTGCAAGAGATTATGCAGTGTGAAACAGTGCTATAAAGCCAAAAATCTTGAGAACAGGATGCAGAGTCTCTGTCTTGGAGGACTGCTGGCAATTCAGTCTTTCCCCTTCTTCAGGAAACACCCAACTCTTACAGGGAGAAAGGAACAAGAGACTAGGAATTGGTGCTGCTGAGAGTCAGTGAGCACTGAAGTGAGGGGTAAAGATAGCTTGGCTTAAATGGGGGAAATGTTATATTTTGTACTGATATGCAGTGGTATGAAAATAATCTGTATTTCTCTAGGTTCTAGGTACAAGGCTAACACAACAGATAGAGCTAAGAATTTGTCTAAAGTTAACTGAACTAAATCCACTATAATAACCAAAATAAAGCTAGGGAGCAGGGAAAGAAGATTTAGCACTGATCCACCGAAGGAGCTGTGTTCTGATATCTGAAGGCAGCACATCACTGTTTCACTGCTGAAAACAGGCAGCAGAGCCCAGTGCTGATAGACCATAAAATAAAGCAGCAGGAAAGGTGCAGGGTTTCCCTCCCTCCTTCCTGAAGCTCCCTTTAAACAGACAAAATATTGAGAAAAACTCTCATATGCATTGCATTAAGGAATTAAGTTGGTTTCATTTATAGAGTTGTCATGTACACAGTTTGTGTTGCCCTTTATTCTGTCCAGATGTGGTTCTAAAAAAACTGACTGTATATAAAACCAACACTATTTAGGGCACTTGCTTGGCTTTCATTCATCAATGGAGTGAGAAGCTCCTGTCAATGAGGAAATCAAGAATTTCTTCTCCACAGATGGGCTTTGAGCAGGAATTTGAAAGCCCAAATGTTTAGGAAGTTTCTGCATTGTGCCATCTGCTACTGACATCCAGGAGCAGCTCTTCTTGGAAGTGACAGCTAAATTGCCATGAAAGGAAATCTTCCTTTATATTCATAATCAATTTTGGCTGAGTGATGGGTTTTAACTTTGACCCAATTATTTACGTACAAAAAGGAACACTGCAGTTTAAAGGCACATCTTCTGGGTGATAGTTGGAAGCATTCTTTTTCACCTTAAATGTAGCTGCTAAAAAGTGGTAGCAACTGCAGCTGTGGGTGGCAATGGAGACATTGGTTTCTGTGAGCTGTCTTCTTTGCTCAAAGTGGATTTTAAACCTTTATTTTTCTTTTCTTAAAAAATTAATAAATCATATTTTAAAACACTATCTGCAGTCAGAGACACCTGGAGGGAAATAAGTGGCATGGCATCAATCATGTCCAGGTCTACCAATATCGAATTTCTTCTTTGACATCTGCAGAAAACATCTGGACTGATTCCACTTTTTCTTGGGGAAAAAGAGAAAAGGTAGCAGGCATGGAAATCTGAAAGGAAACTTCTTTTAAAGACCTAGAGGGGTGTAGGGCAAATGTGGTAGGACAAAACACAAGCAAAAAAGGAAAAACTACACAGTGGGATGGAGGAGACTAGAGAAAAATTGTGCATAAGGTAATTTTCATGAAGCTGGAGTGGTTTTGCTGATGTACAGTGCCCACAAGAAGGATTGTACGAGCATCAGGTCATATTAAGACCGATTCCTCATTGAGTCTGTCGTTGTGCCCTTTTGCCACTAGGTGACTCTCAGCTATTGCATCTATTTCAAAAAGAAAAGAAAAAGACAAAATCCCAATTACTGAAGGATATGGGATGTGGGGTTCATCTCCTGCTCGCGATGGAGGGCTGCAGCTCAGGGTGCCAGCTGCTGTGCCAGCCACTCCGAGCTCCCTCCCTAACCCAGGGAGAGAAATATGCAATTTTGGGATGTGATTCAGTGACCTATTTTAGGTCACCCTACGAGGCAGGACAGGGTGAAGGCAGATCTCTATACTCAGGTCCGCTTGTAAGAGCAGTGTTGAGGTAGCCAGGAGGTGTTTCAGGGCTGGATTTGGCTGGTAATATGGAGATGTCTGGTGCTACCTGAGATGCTCTCAAGCCTCTGAGATGTCCCCATGGGCAGGCAGACATTGCAGAGCTCCTGTGGGAGGCACAAGTCCTTCTAGACCCGCAGCAAGGATATCCAATGGCCCTAAGGACAAACCAGTGGGATGCTCATCTAGGCTCTTACTGTCCCCCTATCACTTGCCCTTGATGGCACAAACTCTGAAGTAAGAAATTTAAACAGATAAAAATGAACGAGTGTTCGGAAGATATTGAGGAGTTCTGGGTGCCAGGGAAATTTTCTGTCTATGCTGGAAATGATCTGCACTGTAGAGAGCACTTACAGCTACTCAGCTTTGCAGCTAACCGACTGGAAGAAAAGATGAACAAAATGCCTTTGTGCCTTCAAAAAAGCTCTTGTCCTGCCTTGCTGTGTTAAATGTGCTAACTATTGATGATGAGCTTCAGACACCCCTCTGAGGCCCGTGGGAACAAGAGGAGAGGGTGGCTGAGAGGGTGAGAGGTGTCCCCTTGGGAAGGGGCATTTCAGAAGGGTGGCTGTCCCCTGTGGCTGCTCTGGAAAGGGACAAGCCCACTGAGCTTGTGCGCTGTGGGAAACATAATAAAGTATTCTGAAAATTTGGAAATGGCTTTTTTTTTTTTTTTTGGTTTATCAATTCTTTCATGTTTTTTTTTTTTTAAAGCTTGTTTGCAAAGGAGTGTTTGCCCACGAGTAGCTCCACTGAGGGAGAGAAACAAGACTGGGCAAGGACAGCAGAGCAGAAGCCATGGAACAAGGACATCTGCAGGGGCCAACCTTTCTACTGGCTTGCTTCCCTCTGTGTGTCAAGAGAAACAGAGCACGGGGGCCTGAGGCATCTGAGCCATTTGCATTGAAATTTTCAGACGGTTTCTCCTGCAATGAGACCCTGTGAACCAGCCTGTGGTTTCCAGTCCAAGTACTGAATCATGTCCTTGACCCTGGCAGCTAAAACATCAGAGCATTGGTCTCTAAACACAGCTTTTCAAATAGTGTGCTTGGTCTAAAGTTTTATTCCTATTCCGAATCAATCCCAGAAACACATTTTTTCTCACTTGTTATAAGTATTTTCTCTTCCAACCTACACAGCTCCGCAGGGGGCTGATCTGCACAAGTTAAAATTGCAGAAGGAAGAGAAGTAATTCAATTAGAAAGTAACACATTTTTGCTCCTTGTGTGAATCTGTGTGGTGAGACTCAATGGTGAGTCACAAATAGAAAAATTAAATGGATATGTGGTCATTATGTCTGTGTGAGTTTTTGACCATTATATTTTGGGGAGAAGACACAGATATAGGTAGGTAAGTAGTTAGATAGACAGATAGATAGATAGATAGATAGATAGATAAAAGGTAGATGTAGAATAATATTGAATTCTGTCTTTGTTCCTACTGGAATTAGTTTGAAGTCAAGAGCCGCTTAGGTCACACAAATGAAACCAGAAAATAATTTCAGAATAACAATATTTAATATTTACACGTATCAGTGAAGCCAATGATTACAGAGCGGTCAGGACAGATGGCATCCTCATTAGTACACAGCCGTAGCACCAAACATCCCCAGTGCACAGACCATGGCACCAAACACCCCCAGGGCAGGGCAGCTTGGTACAAGCAGATGGTGGCAGCACATTTACCCCTCTGTGGTGGGGATGATACATACCAGTGGGTATCTCCTTATCCTGGTGCTAGCACAGCCCAAACTGGCTCTCTCATTGAGATAAAAGTCATGGAGACAAACGATGAGGGCAGGGCTGATGGTTAAGGACCACGAAGAGCTCATAATAGCCTTTCTGCTGCAGGTGGAGTATCTCTCAGTCTGACTGCATGCTGGACATTACTTATAGCTGCCTCCTTGGCTTTTTTTCCTGGCTGAATCAGTAGGCTTTAGTTTGATGTCTGCTTTGGGTGGTACATTGCCCAGGCTTTGCTGCTTGCAATGCACGTCAGCTTTTTAAGCCACCTGGCAAGTTTGGATGCACCTAGTCATGTTCACAACCCTCCACAGGTCTTATACTTGTTTCACAAAAGGTGCTTCTAAACTTTATAATGCAGGTTTCCTGCTTCTGGGACTGAAGCTGTGCTCCAAGGAAGCATCTGTGTGCTCCTCAACTTAGCACAACTGACATTTCCTTCACCAGTTTGTGTGAGGAGTTTTGTGTGCTGCACTGGAGGATGGCACAGACAGCAGTGTGTGTCTGGAAACTCTGGGTCTGTTCAGATGATTTGCAACAATGCAGAAATATGAACAACATTTGACAGAGAAAACATAAATACCTCTCTTTGAAAAATGGATTCCACGTACTTTAAATATATTCAAGTTTTCATAATTGTGTGCATGCATTCAGGATGGAAAACAATTATCTTACAGTTTGCCTGACTCAGGGAAATAAGGGCATACAATTGAGCTTGGAGGAAGTCACTGAGCTGATGGGGTTCCTGAAATTTGCCAGTCATGGACTTCAGCATCAAGGGCTTGATCTTGGTTGATGATGGAGAATTACGCAGATCCTTGTTGGGATCCTTGTTGCTGTAACACCACCACTGATGCAATTTGTTGCCTTGCAGATTGTATCTCTTATTTGTTACTGAGCTGCATGTAATTACTACCAGTATTGATTTAATGTTTATCTTCACCAGTTAATTGCTTGTGCACGTGATCTGTTCTAGAACAGCCCTGTGTGGAAATTCATGAGACTCCTACACAGTCTCATGAGGGCAAAATTGATGCTGAGGTTCTCCTTCTTTTTGTTAAACTGTATTTAGTTAAACTATTGTTCCAAAACCTACCATCTACATTGATCCAAATGCTCCTCTAGGGCCACTACATCTATCAGGTTCTCCTGAAGAACTGATTTAGGAGCACACTGGATTTTGCCAGACGTGACAGCAAGATACCAAACAAGAAGGGGATTTGGCTCCAGGGTGTCTGAAGGAGGGTGAAAAGTGTGTGCTTCATTTGCCTTCATGCTGCTCAATATCATATCTGCAGGTCCTAATGTAAACTTGGGTCCTGGGTAGCAAGTTAACAGGAACAGACAGGTGAGCTTAAGGCAGGTTTGGGGGGGAAGGAAAGCTCTTTACGTCCAGCCAGAGATATTTACAATCTGCTTTGTGCAGCTGATAAAATGCGTACATTGTCAGAGGTTGTTTCCCATATACACAAGAGGGCAAGAGGTGAGCTTTTATCTGGGGACATCTACATTTTAAGAACAAGCACAGCAGTTGGGACCAGACAGATTTGTGTTATTGCAGTACTTGAGATTTAGAAGGAATATTTAGAGAGATGAAAATTTGGAGTCTCAGATTTAAATGATCTAGCCATTTTCCATCTTGACTTCTTTATTAAAAAAGAAAAAAGAAAAAAAAAAAAAGCAATGTACCCTCCTGAAACTTCTGAATATTTGGGGGTTTCTTTCTTCCCCCCATAAATACAGCACAATACACTATCCTTATTAAACATGAATTTGCAGTTCAGCGCATGTCCTGGCATCCCCTGCAGGTTGTTCACATTCCCAAAATATTTGTCTGAAAGGCAACGAATGAAAAATGATTGATTAATATTCCACAGGGATATCAGATGTAGTGCAAACATCTTGTACAATGAAAATAAACAGCGGTAAGGAAGCAGTGGTGATAAATGAAGCTGTAAAGAGGTTTTCTACTGTTTTGTGAAACAACATTTTTACTACCAATTAAAACTGCCTCTAATCCTCATCTTTCTCACTTATACATACTGGACAGTCATTACATTTTATCATATAGGAAGTATGATAAATAAATAGGAAAAACAATCATGCTGGCTATGCCAATAGATCACACTTCTCAGCTGTTTTGCAGTATCTGAGAGCTGAGCTGTCCCAGACTATAACGTGATGGAGAAACTGACAATGTGCAAATGCATCTGAACAGCCTCTGCTCTCCAGAGGTTCTCATTCATGGGCTGTGCATATCTCTCTGATCATGTACCATTATCAGAGCCTAAAATACAGAAATGGTAAGAATGCAAAGCACTCTGATACCTTTTACTGCATACCAACCTTTTTCCTCATACACGTGCCACATATGCAGCCAATAAGTCCATTGGCGACTTGAATAAAACAAAGAACAGCCTCAATCGCACCGATGGCCAGGAGAATAGAGAAAAGGACAATATTCCAAAGGATGATGTTTTCAGGTTCTTTGCAAATGCTCCATGTTGTCTGGTTGAACAAATAATTGTATCTGTGATAAAGAAGAATAATTGGCAATGTATTAGAAAATTACGCTTTGAGAATGCTTTTAGTTGTACGCCATTACAAAAAGGCTTGGCATTTTCTGAACTTGTCTGCACAGTGGGAATTGAGTCTCAAATTCTCCTACAGTTGGTAAAAGGTGGTGATTCTCTTTACGATTCCCTTTGCAGGGTTGTAATTGATGACTGGGGAACAGAGCTACGCCTGTACTTTGCTGCATGCTCAAGAATCTCCCTTTTGTTTCACAGCTAATAACTAAAGGGAAAGATCCCTAATGGTTTTAAAATGGGTGTCCATAATCTCCATTTCTGCTGTGTTACCTCAGCCCAGCCCATCCATCATCTCTAGCTCTGGCTTGAACATCATGGTTGCCACTGTTAACTTGAAAGAATCAAAGGAGATCTTTGCTTTGCTTTTCAAAATTAAGCAATTAAGCAGAGTAGACACAATTCATGATGATTTAACAGATTAACGTGGCATGGTTGTCAAATACTTCCTTTTGACTGATGAGAGTCACAGCTCATTGATCAGCAGCCTTTTGAAAGCGTGGTGCATCTTGCACAAAGGGCTGCTGACAAGCACGATGGAAGAAACTCAGGCACCTTGCCCACATGTAAGCCCTTGGTCAAGGAGATGACCAGCTGGAACATGCTGGCTCAAAGGAATGTGAATTCAGGTGTAGACAAGGTGGACCACCAGTCCATTTTAGAGAAATTCAGATTTCCTCTAAGAAGGTGTGGATCAGGGAAAGCAAGGCTGGAGGAGCCTGCAAGTCATACTCACTCCAGAGTGTTGTTCCTGAAAGGGTAGATGTACTCTCCATCACCTGTGTCACACAGAGGGCCCCCAGTCAGAGCCATTGAGGAGAGGACTACACAATACACTCCTCCTGCAAGTCCCAGCAGAGACAGAAACACTGACAGCAGCATCTGAAAGGGAAAAGACCTTCAGCATTAAATCATCAGAAAGCTTACAATTAGTGGGAATGAAACTTCTTGTTTCCTACTATATGCTAAAAGTCATATCATGATATCTGTGGGATAAGAAATAGTTGACTCCTGACTAGTGCAGGTGTCCTAGATGTTAAAGGATTTCAGATTGTACTAGTTCTGCTTTTAAAAGTGGCTAAGACCAGAGTTGTAATAATTTCTTTTTATTATTATAAATCTTATGTCTTCCTTCAAAAAGCCAGTATGAAGGCAATATGAAGAAAATATTGGCTTGATGTTGTCCTCTGCGCCCAACGAAGCTGTGGATGCCCCATCCTTGGAGGTGCTCAAGGCCACGCTGGATGGGACTTGGAGCAACCTGGTCTGGTGGGAGGTGTCCCTGCCCATGGACATGGGCATGTCCCTGCCCATGGAACTGGGTAGTTCTTAATGTCCCTTCCAGCCCAAACCATTCCATGATGATATCACATTCCTTAGCATTTCCAGCTCTTCTCCAAGAACATCCTTCTCAGCCCTTGAACCAACAGAAGCCAAAGGGCAAGCAATTATTGAACCAGGTATGAAAGCAGCAGCAGATCTTTCTTATTGTTCCTTTCCTTCCCTTTGTAACAGCATGAAGTGTGGTTACCACTGTTCGTGTTGAAGAATCTAACTATGCTGTGTGTGGCAACAAACCAGTGGTGACTTCAAATGCCATGTCATGTACTACTCCCATGGAAGTGCTCCTTTTGTTCTGTGTTGGGGTAGTTTTCCTTAATGGATGGGATGTATTTGGTTGCAGTTTGCATTTAGGAGCAAGAAGCTCTGGCAGGTGCTACTAATGTTGTATCTATGGCAGACTTTCCACAAGTCTAGTCAAGAATCCTTAACAAGGACTTGTGATTGTTTGCAGTTCTGCCAAGAAGGAGAAGAGAGCAGAAACTCTGTGGAGCAAGCCGACAGAGCCAGGAGAAGACCTGGTCAAGAGGCAAGGCAGCAGGACTGCCTTCAAGTCTGAGGAAGCACGTGGGAAACACTCCCATACATGGCTTGGGTTTGAAGCCAGGCACCTCAGGCCTCCCATTTCCCTGTTGCCAGCAAATACTGGCGAGATCTAACAGTCCAAAAAGAAGGTCTAATGTCAGCTGCTCTGCAGAGCTCTGCACTGCAGACCCAGATGGAAATATCCACTGTCCACCTTGGAGATTTGTGACAAAGTCTCCAAAACTCCTCGCTATCCAGACATGTTTAAGCTGGTGAATGCAATTTCCAACTTGCCAGCCGATGACATTACTGCTTTCTGTGCCTTCTTGCCCATTGCCAGTGTGTGAATTGACTCATTTTGTGTGCTCTTTGCTTCTAAAGCAATCCTTGAGCTACAAGTTGCTGGGATTTCTCATGAGACTTATTTCATCATACTGATTAATAATTCTGTCTTATTTTTTTTTGCCAAGCTGGACACTCTTTCTGTCTTTATCTGCATGCTGTCTGAGTTGCATCTTAGCAGAGCGTCATGGTCAGCAAAATGTGGATAATGTGGAATACTGTCCTGGACCAAGGCAGAGCCTGTGTTGTAGCCGATGCCCTGCTTCTCATAATAAGATCACCAGCTATGCCTCGCTGTGAAGGTGAGTGACTGATACCATGTCTGAAGCTCCTGCCTAGCTGAACCATTTCTCCTGATCTGTTTTCTGTTTACTTCATCTTGGCTAAATGATCTTAATTATAATAATAATTAGTTTCATTACAACACAGCAGTATGGGGAGTCCCAATGACAATCATGATAGAAAAAGTCAAATGGTCTCTTGCTGTTACTATGTTTGATAGTGGTTAGTACTAGTACCAGAAGTACTTGTCAGTGCTGTCTTTCATGACTGTTCTTTGACACACGATTTTCTCGTTTGGAATCTCTTGGCTGCATGGTTGGCTTCATTTCACGTATTTCCTTTACTGTACCTATGATCACGTAGTCAAAGATTTATTTTACTTGCTGCTGAAAGGGGACTCTGAAATAGATGCGGCTGTTAAATTGGCTCTTCTCAGCATTTTCTAGACACAGGGTGGCTTTTACCCATTATATTTACTGTTCTGGAGATTGTCTAGAGGTTTTGTCCCATATTCTATGGCAATCTAACAATTTTATTAACTGTTGGATCAGTTAATAAAACTATCTCATCATCTCAACCATTCAACATTTTCCCTATTTATACCATTTTCACTTATCACTTTTTTATTTTGCATTTTTATTTCCTCATTTGGATCTTCACTTGCAACGTGAAGTCTAAGCTGAGATGCTTGCGTTTATTGAAATATTTAGTTTTGAGTAGTGTTGGCCAGTTCTCTACCTCTTGCAGAGGTTTTGCTGATCATTTTTCCCAACTTTCTTTTACCATTATCATGCTTTATCCTTCACAAAATTGATTTGTTTTTGTGGAGCTAATGAAAGTTTCTAGCATTCATTCCTTGAGCATTTGCATCAGCTGCTTTGGTAAAGTTACCAAGTTCCTCCTGTCCCAAATGGTAGTGCTCTCTACTGCTCTTTTTTCCTCTGGCTTTTTTCTCATACAGATTTTCTTTCTTCTCTGTGTGTTATTTATTTGTTTATGTTTATTTATTTATTAATTATTATTGTTACTTTATTTTAAGAATTAATATCCTGCCTGGTTATCCATATATCTCACTTATCTAGCTTTGCTGGTCTGGAAAGATGCTATGGCTATTCTTGTTCTACTAGTAACTCCTCAGAAAGGTGTAGAGTGAAATACTGAGTATGCTTGAAGATGCAATGACATGTGCTGTATTTTAGGGGCCTTTTTTCCTCATTATGCCAGCACAGCAGGTGTTTTCAGTTGTGTACATGCTGAGCTGCAGGACACTGAAGCTTTCTAAATCTGTTACTTTCCAAAGTCATTACTTCATAAAGCAAGAACAACAAGCCATCTAGGTGTTTTTGCAGGCAACAACTTAAAATGGATTAATGAAAAAAAAATTACTCAATGCAGAACATAATCACTGTGAACTGGACAACTTAATATGATGAATAAAAGGATGAGAAATACGGTAATTATTCTTACTGTTGTTGTTGATATTCCAGCTGCATGTAAAGACTGTGATGAAGTCTCGGTCTATTAAACCAGGAATTGCACAAATTATCAAATTATCATAGGATGAGGTCCCAACCCCGAGGAAAATGGTTATATTCTGATTGAATAGTCATTCCAATTACTATTTTTTTAGCTTTTTTTTTTTTTTTTTTTTTTTCAAAAAATAGCTAAAGCTATTTTTTAGCTTTATTTTAGCTCTTTAGTTTTTTTAGCTTAAAAATTAAAAAGGTGGCTGAGTTATCCTTCAGACCACAGTGACTCCTGAGTAGCTCCAGCGAGGGCTATTTCCCTGCCAGTGGATGGATGTCGGTGGACAAGACACCAAACCTAGGGACCCAGCTCATCCCAGGTCATCCCAGAGCCACCTTGCAGGGAGCTCTGGCACCTTGGGAAGCAGCTTCCATGGTGCATGTTGGAACCAGCCCCAGAGCTCCTCTACTCTCCAGCATCTGGTGACTCACACCATCCAGCCCTGGGTGCAGCCCGTATGGTCAGGGTGTCTGAGCCACCCTGCCGTGGGTCTCAGTGCATGTCTTCCCACTGTTCCCAAGGCAACATTTCTGTAAGGCTTCTTCTCCTGAAGAAACACATCATTGGTCTTCAGATCTCCCTACGGAAGTTACTTCTTCTATAGAATTAGAGAATATCCTGAGTTGGAAGAGATCCACCAGGAACATTGAGTCCAAAACCCATGTTTCTCCATGCTTGGAAATCACTCTTCCCCAAGGGCTGTGCAGGGGAAATATTTTAATGCCATCCATAGCAACTCACTTTTTGCTCATGCCCTCATCTCATTTCTATGTTTAAGTCATAGGATGACTTGTACAGCTGAACACTTTTCCACTTTTAAGAGGTGGACAGTTTCCACAGTCCCAGACAACCATTTCAAAGCTACACTGTCCTCTCCAAAACTTTTCTTTAAAAAGAAAAGTTCTTATCAGTAGCTTCATCATCTGGCCATTGGCTCTTTTCCTACAGATACTGTAGAACATAAACTATTTTCTCAAAAATGTTTTTGGTGTATACCTCTAACAGCAAACAAGGAAGAGGGGGAACAATTTGTACGAAATATCTCAGTGCTGGGAAGGTGCAGACAGCATACTTGGCCACTGTGGACCATAGCTAGCACCATCTCGGGCAGTGAAATGGTGGTGGTGGGGAGCACATGGAGGTCTGCCACCTTAGTCTGCCACTGTGCTGCCACCTTAGTCAGTGGGCTGAAGGAGCAAACCCAGCCTCTCCTGGGACATTTGACTCGTCTGTGTAATATTTAGGGTTGGGATGAAGGGAGAGTGGAGACTGAACTGAGCCCAGACCAGATAAATTTCCCCACTTACTAGGTTCAGCAAGGCATGGGAACACCCACAGCACTGCCGTTTTTCACCACTGCTTTCTATATCACTCATAATCTGGATAAGCAGCTGGCTGTGGCACTGGGCTCACCGTGCCAAAGCTCACATCCCAGCCCTGTGACTGGCCTACTTGGCCATCGCTAGCAAATCCTGCTTGCTGTGCACAGGACACATAGTAAAATCAGTGTAATGACATGTCCCTTGTACTCACTGACATGATGTACTTGCTGACATCCCAACTAAGAATGTTATTTTGGTATTATGAATAATGAACCAAGTAAAGTAAAACAACTTGAAGAGGTAAAGGTCACCTCACAGATCAAACTAAATAATAATTGAAGAGTACAGAAGAGATGCTTTATTGTATGGAATCTCTTGTTACAGGCTGCTTCTGGGAGGGAAGAAGACTTAAAAAAAAACCAACATTTCTAAGTCAGTTTATTCTTGTTAATAACAATGGCCGCACAGAAGTCTGTGCCCTGGGCTTGAAGATTATTGAAGATGTCTGTATAAAATGCTGTTTCATTCTTAATTATCAAGGGAAAAAATCTCTCTGGCCTTTGTGTGGATGACAGAGAGCCCAAATTACATTTACACCTCTCATGTACATAACCCTTGGGCAAACACATGCTGTGGGTCAAAGCCTTGCCTGGTGACCAGACACTGGGAAGCCGAGCTGGTTCCTCAGTGCCAGCTGCAGCGGCTCAGGCTTTAGCCTGGACCAGAAAAGCAGGTGAATTATCTGCCCATACAGGTAAGCAGGGATGAATCTATGGAAAAGCAAATTGCCATTGAGGGGTATGGAGGAAAGAGGACCAGAAAGAAGAAAGCAGAAGTAATGGGCAACTCTCTCAATTTTTAGGATCACTTCAAGCAGGAGGAAGCTGGAGCCATGCTTTATTTTATGTAGGGTGAGGTGGAGTGTCTTTGTCTCCCTCTACCCTCAGCACTGTGGCTAAGTGCTCCTGTACCTCCCTGGCTGAGTATGATTTCCCTCATATCAGTGGCTGTAACATCATAACATTCCTGTTGGCTAACTGAGATCTCAGCCCCAGCCCAGGGACGCTGCAGATCAAGCTCTTCTTCTGCATTTCCCTGACTTGGCTGTTGATGGTGGTGTGACGGTTTGTCATTGTACGTTTCCGTCTGCTGAGCAGCCATTTAAGAGCTATTGTGCAAACCCTGTAGTGCCATTTCAACACATCTACTTACCCCACATCTGTTAGCGCAACATCCTGCTCCGCCTGCTCCCAGCATCATGAACGCTGGCAGAATAGCCTGTGAGAAAAGCACAAGCTTAATTCATAGAAATCATAGAATCACAGAATTGGCGTGCAGTACTTCTGCTTGGATGGTTTTTAAAGTCTAGGAGCTGAGGTATCATGTTCCTCAAATGCAAACCACCTTCTAGCACTTCTCCATGAGTTGCACCAGCTGCTATGGTGCTTCTTGCTGAAGAGTTTGTTCTCCCTCCTCTGTCTCAGTTCAGTGTTTTAAGCACTAGGATATTGCCTGTTCTGGGATGGGAATTCTGAATGTTTATGAAAAAAAAAAAAAAAGAAAAAAAAAGAAAAAAACATTTTCTTGAGGGAGTATAAATTTCCATGAGGCAGAAGAAAACCTTTCGCTCTTGACTTTCACTTCATCAGAATCTAACTAAATTTATTCATCCCTGCAGCAAGAGTTATGACAGTCTAAATCTTCTGAGCACCCTGCTCTAAATTATAATTGGGGAGTCAGTCTTAAACTTCCTGAAACACATCTAACTTCTGTTCTTTGTACTAAGCTTCTGGCAAACCTACATGATGGACTTCACTCAGCAGGAAAATCCCAATTCACATCAGCTTTCTCCATGGTAATGAGCAGGTGGAGCTGGACAGATATAGCAGAGTCAGCAACCATCCATGTCTCAGGACATAATGCCACCTTACACAGGTGCTCTGGAGATAGGAAAGGCTGCATATGGTTTGGTAGCTAGAGGGCAAGAAAGCTTTTGTGGGTCCAACTGTGCAGCCAAAGCACTCCTGCTGCCTGCCTTCTGCCCACCACTGTCTGTGTAGGCATCTCACAGAGCAATGTAAGGAGATAAGTATTAGACAAACTAGGAAATGGTCTCTGTAAAGTCAATGAAAGGAGAAAAAAAAAATGGAAAAGGAAAACGCTGTAAAAAACAGCCTGACAAAATGCTGGAAAGATGTTGCCCCATGTAGGAGAGGAAGAGCGGAATGTCCAAGGTGAATGAGGCTCAGGGAATTTATGTTTATAGTGCGAATATCCATGTTATACTATGTAGGACAGTGCTATGAAACCTGCTTAGTCTTGCAGACCATAAATATTTTCCAGTGGATTTCCTTTTAGTTGTATTGTATGCACCCCTCAGAGGCAGCCTCCAGCATGAGCAGTGGTCATTGGACAACAGTTGGAGGCCTGCAGATGGAGAGAATTGTTTAAAAGACTTTCCTCTTCCTGAAAAAAGCCAGTTCTTAAATAATCACAGGCGATCCCCATGGCATCCCCAGCTCTGGCATGTTATCTGGCTCTGAGGAGAGCTAACACTGCCCTTTCCTCCAGGGCCATCTTTTTCTTCAGAGGTTTCCCATCTAAGCTGTGGGCACTGTTCTTTTATTAGCCTGGCTAAGGATGAAGGGTTTGCCTGGAAGCTTTCTTTTTCTTTTCTTTTCCTTTCTTTTCTTTGTTCTTTTCTTTTCTTTTCTGTTCCTTTCTCTCTTTCTCTCTTTCTCCCTCTTTCTCTCTCTCCTTCTTTTTTTCCTTTTTTTTTTTTTTTTCCAGTGCCTGATTATAAACTTCTGCCATTTGATTGGAAACAGGAATTTGCTAGATTTGGCTGCTGTCACTAAAACGAGGGCTGTGTGTGAGCTATGTCTCAGACAGGCATTTCCCTCCACTTAGGCTTTCCATCAGGAAGGATGTTACTGTGACACATGGAGATAGCCTTCCTCTTTACACCCTCAATGTTGGAAATAAGAAAATGGAGAGGTTCTCATGTCATATAAAATTTCCATTAGAGAAGCAGTGGATGAGGAGGGATGAGTGGGGCTGTCTGCTCAGCCAAGAGGTGTGCTGATGGTCTGGGTATCAGCTGATGGATTAAGACCCCAGGTGGAGGCAGGTTTCCTGGCATGGGGAAATGCCATGCAGCCTGGTCTGTTCTCACTGGGGAGCTAGGATAGAGCCCAGGCTCTGGTCATGGGAAACTCCTGCCCCTTGCGTTACTTTTCTGCATGGCCCAGAAGCCAGTCTCCATTTTCATGCTTCCATCACTTAGAATAAGGAGCTGATGATCATGCTTTCTTTCCTTATTCTTCACCTGCGGGCATTTGTCACACTGCTTTTTGGAAAATGCGCACACCCAATGCCGTTGTTAGTGGATCAATAATTAGTCCTAGTGCTGCCATCTGAGTTTTCGAGGTCAGCGCAATTTTTTCCTCCCCTCTCACTTTCTGTTCTCATTTTTGATGTATGCAGTGCTGGCCACAGGCAATCCTCTGTGGAGGCCTTAAAAGAAGGCACATTTTGAATGAGTCTGTGATGCTCTCACGCTTAACATCTGCCTTTCCTTTCATTGAACGCCAATGACTCCTGGGCTTGCAGTGATACAAATTTTCCACAGGTCTCTCATGTAGTTCCACTTCTTCCTTTAGGCTGCCTTCCACACACTCATGCTTATGTTCAAGCTCAGGTGAGTAATTTGCCCGAGTGGCAGCTGGAAGAAGAAGGAGGCAAGCTGCTGGTGGAGAACAATTTATTGAATGATCCTATACCACATTTCTGCTGGGGGAAATATGAGTTTGAACCACATCCATTGTAGTTTTTCCATAGACTTAAATGGAAGCTGCATCATGGGCTGACTGAATGAGATTTGCTTCTTTCTAAGTTAATTATTCTTAAATATTCAGTTTTTGTTTTTTTTTTTTTTTTTGTTTTTGTTTTTTTTTTTGATGTGCAGGTACCAGCTCTGTGCCAATTTACCATCTGCCTAGGCTGCATAACAGCCAGGGCTTGTCATATGTATGCCACTCGCTTGGCTTTTTATCTGCACTTGGGCGTATAACAAAGAAGGTACAAGGAGCAGCTTTCTGGTGAACCGGAAAGATCAGTGTTCCCAATCATGTTCCCTTCTGGTTATGGATATTCAGATGGAAACAATTTTTCCTGAGTGGTGGAATGGAGAACTGGTCACAGAGCATCACACACATGCCAGACTGAATCCAGAAGGAGGTGGCTGTGGAGGAACACAGGAGGCATTTGGGATTTAAGCCATTTGCAGCTTCATGTTCACACAGTGTTGGCAGGGTCTCTAATGAGCACCTTCTGAAACACATTTCAGTGTTGTCCTCAATATTTTTTTTTTGTGAGAATAAAATCAATTAGAGGAATAAGGAAAGTGTGAAAACTCACCATCTCCAGATGAACTTAGGAGCTCAGCATTGTTTTAACTTACTGAGACATGAACACCCACATCACCCTTCTCCCAGTGGAAGGACAGTCCTATTGCTTCTTCCTGACCCGGAGTTCCCAATTTCAGGAATATGTTTTATTCTCATGACAGGGGGCTTTGCCAGTCTTGAATGCACTTTCTCAGTCTTGTACGCCACCTTCCCAGTTAAGCTGCTCAGATATTTGTGCACAAGATATTGCTATGACTTTTTTTTTTTTTTTTTAATTAAGAGGTCCAACAAAACATAAGAAGCAGAAGCAACACTTCTCTCTTACCAGTATCCCAGCTCCCAGAATGCCATGGAAGAACCAGACCAGATCGGTTATCTCACTGAGCTGCAGGACTTGCCCGTTGGGGAAGTAGAGGAGGATGTTGGAGACTATAGCACACAGAGCCAGTGGGAACAGGATGATGCCAATGCACCTTGAACACTTCCCTGTGCACATGGTAGCTTGCTGCTGAGGAAAGACGCAGATAGGTCTGGGTTACTGTGGTGTCACAGGCATGGGATTTCAGCAGTTTTCTTCTCTAATGAAAGAAGAATCAGATGTGTGGCAAGAAATGTTCCAGCTCAGACATACACAGGTAATATTGTTATACAATATTATAGGTAATATTGTTATACAGTGTCTGTTCCCTTCAGAGTCTTCATTTAAACTGGAATTATTCCAGACTGGATTGCTTTAATTGGATTTATTTAAAATTGTCAGGAGTAAACGAGCTGGCATTAAATGAATGGAGATGTACACTTTAGTTGTTAATGGATGACTGTCTGTCCACCGGGAACACCACTGTGACCACACAAATTGATACCCTATTGGCAGACTCATGGTGGGGCTAAGGCCATGTGTAGGAGCTTCAGGTTGCCTGGGATGGCAGTCCTAGGAAGCTGATTTAAAAAAGCATAAGTACATCAAGTTTGGGGGCTATTTGCCAAAGGCAGGTCACAGAGCCATCTCACCATAACGTGTAAAACTGCAGCTTAACACTTCACATTGGTCAGGTTTTTCTTCTAAGATCAACGAATCATCTGTTAAAATCAAATAATTGACACAAATGAGGCTCTGGTTGGAAGAGGTCTCTGCAGGTCTGCAGTCCAACCTCTTGCTGAAAGCTGAATGCCACCAGCACTACAGCTCTGCATCGGCCATGGTTTTGTGTGGCAGAGCCTTGAAACCCCCATAGCTAAAATGATGCCCTTTGAGGACCTGTTGCAGGGCTGCCACAGCATCTGGGTGAAAACATCTTTCCTCCTGTCCTGTCTGAACCTCACAAGCTGCAAATGTTGCATTTGCTTCTCATTTTATCCTCTTATCTCTCCATCACATTCATTATTCCTTTCCAAGCCTGCTGTAGGCTGCTATTAGATCTCCCTTCACTGAAGTAAACAACCCCAGCTCATACTACACCTGTGCTGCAATCTATAGCCAACAAGAGAAGGCTGATCAATACAAAGCTGGATCCACAGATATTTCTCCATGGAAGGTTGGAAATTTCAGACTATTGCAACTGAGGTTATTGAACTTTCACACTGCCATTAACTTTATGGGACAAACTGATCATGACTTCTTCACAATCAGGGGTTGTTCAGCTTGGAGAAGAGAAGAGGAGACCTTATAGAAGCCTTCCAGTGCCTAAAAGGAGCTTATAAGAAAGACAGAGAAAGGCTTTTTACCAGGAATTGCAGTGAAAAGAAAAGGGGAAATGGTTTTAAACTAAAAAAAAAAAAAAGAAAAAAAAAAAAAAAAAGAGTAGATTCAAATTAGATATTAGGAAGAAATTCTTCACTGTGAGAGTGGTGAGGCCCTGGCACAGATTGCCCAGAGAAGCTGTGGATGTCCCATCCCTGGAGGTGCTCAAGGCCAGGCTGGATGGGGCTTTGGGCAACCTGGGCTGGTGGGAGGTGTCCCTGCCCATGGCAGGGGGCTGGAACTGGGTGGGCTTTAAGGTCCCTTCCAACCCAAACCATGCTGTGATTCTTATAACTTCACTCCAGCTCAAGGTTTCCAAATGCATAAGATATAATGTTGCAGATTTCTGTCCTCAGAGAAAGCTGGTAATTTATGACAAAAGAGGTTTTGCTTTACGATCAGCAAGTAAAATATAAAAGGGGGATTTGGATACCCACCATTTTGTTACACACACCTGTGTTATACACACGCACCCATGCACGCACACAAGCCTACGCTTGCTACGTGCAAATAGTTTTTGTAATAGCCAAGGCAGTAAACAGTGAAACCTGCCTCAATTTAGTCATGTGCATTGGCTAATCCTGAAAGTTTTGTGTCAAAAGTTGGTGTTGGGGAGATGTTAAGCAGAGTAGGAGTACAGAAATCAATCCAGGTTGGGTTCCCAGACAAAAAAGTCCAGGCAGAAGGCAGTATGAAGATATTTGAGACAACCAGAGACAGACTGAGCCCGGCTTTGATGACAGAAGGAAGACAGCAAAAAGATGAGGTAAGGCATGAAGACAGACCAGTGTCCTCAGACCTCTGGTTTGAAGGGATTCAGCATATTGCTGCGAGGGCTCTGCAATTGCCAGAGACTTCTGAGTTTGCATTTCTACAGCAAAAAATTGCATTGTTCTCTGTTGCTATGAATTTAATAAGAGCACTCTGCTTATATGCATTATCTTCTGAGTACTTTATAATCACATTATGCATTCTAATCCAGCTTTAAAACAAGTTATCTGGCACTAAACTATTTCAGAAAGGAACGTTTAACTTGGTTTATGGTCATTACCTATTGTTTATATAATGCTCAAAATTGGGCAGGGCATTTTGCAAGCATCTGGAAAAAAGCCCTGACTTAAAAAGATAAAAATCTGACCAGACTGGCAATGTGCAAAGGAAGGATGAAGCAGGGAGGGGATGGAAGTGGAAAAAAAAAAAAAGAAGGATAAAGGGTATTTTAACTGTCTTTCTCCAAATGCCAAATGCATCTGGTATTTTTTATTATGCTGACCTTTGCCTGCTCTCCCCTTTCATTCCCCATTTTGCTTTTCCACTTGTTTGCCCAGCTTCACCTGCTCCCCCCGCGGAGAGGAGCAAACAAGCATGGGCACAGCCTTTTCTCCTCCCGTACAGCTCGGTCTTGTCGGGGAGCTGCACTCTCTCCTCCGCATCTCTCGCATGTAGCCGCAGGGCCAAATTCTCACCTGGAGCTCAGGAGCAGGACTCTGCTTTGGCTGGGAGAACTCAGGTTTGCGCCGGGAAGGATCCGGCCCTTGACCTATCTCAACACCAATTCACACTGCAAGGAGAACTCAGGCAACCATCAATCGCCAGCTCTAACGAGAGCCTCCACCGCCCAAATCAATGCAGCTCGTTGACCTGTGCACATCACAGAGAGGATCTGGCCGTGTTACTACAGCTTAGGAAAACAATCTGGATTGCCAGAAGCACTCAAAATGCTTTATTAATTCAGCAAACAAAAGCACTCTCTGCAGCTTCGTTAGGCCAGGCGGTGAGAGTGAGCTTCTAATTTCAAGCTAGGGTTTTAGAACGTTTTGTTTTGTAATGCTGAGAGAAGAAATACCACTGCTTACCTTTTATATGGGCTTAGGATGGCCTCCAGGCCCCAGAGCTTCCGCGGCCTGTGTCCAGCTTCCCAGCTCCCCTGTCCTGGAGCGTGGCAGCCCGAGAGAGGCACAGCGATGTTTTCGGGCGATGGCCTCTGCTAAGCAAATAGTGGTTCCTTTCCAGAGAATGAGGAAATACCCCAACTTGTTGCTGGTTGGCCAGCGTGAGGTTTGCGTGCCACCCTGCCCGATCGATTACTTGAGGGCAGCGTTCCAGCGGTCAATGTCTCAGCCCCCCAGGACATGAATTTGGGATCGGTGGAGCCCTCTTCACTGCCAAAACCATTTCAGCTGTGTGCAGTTGCAGAGGGGAGGAGAGGCACATGATAAGGAGCACCCTGTGCTGTGCAGAAAGCGTGGCCAAAGCACGAGGCAGTGGTACAGCAAACTCCATCAGCCGGTGCAGAGTCGTCTTCTGCACAGCAGGCTTTTGTTGGTTCAAGTTTGGCTTTGGCTTTGCTCCAAAGCATGCTGCTTTCAGCCCGAAAGGGAGAGTAGGAGTGATAGCTCAAGGGGTGAGAGACACGGGCAGATAACAATCTTGCAGGGGAGTAAGGTGTGGTTTGGGGTTTATTCCCACTCTTCACCTCACTGGCTTTCTTCTTTCAGTAACCTCCTCTTGTCTTTGGAGAAAAATTCTCACTGGGAAAGCTTGGTCATGTAGGGTAGAATCCATCTCACATGACAGTAGATGTCTGTGAGGCACATGTCACACCAGGATGCGTTTATTCCTGGTGAAACATGCACTTTCAAGGGAAAATTCACCCAATGTATTTTAGGAGCTGCTGTAGGGTTACAACAAATGCAGGTGTTACAAAGGTGCAGGAATCTCAATGCTTATTTAAGCACAGATGCTGGTATCTGTGGTCAGATGAATCCCACCCATGAGGACTTGCAAGTGTGGCAGTGTGGCTGCAAAAGTACATGGGCAAAGCCTGAGACTCCAGACCCCAGGCTGCACATTTAATACCAGCAGAATCAGAAGATGCAGGGTAAGTTGTCTTCAGACTGACTCATGGTGGTGAAAACCTTTAAAAAGCCCGTAGAGTGATCTCAGGCAAATAAATTTCATTACGGTAAAAATGGCAAAAGTGAGGGAAGCAGCTGAACTACTGAACACATGCCCCAAATTTCAACCGGTGTCAACAGCACCGTGGCAACAGCATTTCACCCTGTTTCATGTGGTGGTGCTTACTCCGTGGAAAAGAAACAAAGAATTAATCAAAAAGGTGAGGTTTGCAAGTCTCACATAATCCTTGAAAGGGCAAAGGCACAGAACCTAATGGCATTTAAAGTCCTAAATTTAAAACAATTTAAAGACCATCATCAGTTTGCACTGACAGCTGGGGCACCTGGGGTGAGACTGCCAGATTTCGTAAAGAGTTAAGAAGCAAATATAGAAATTTCAAAATGATACTTAAGATGAACCTCCCCTTGAGTCTCATATGCTGATTGGCAGGAGTTTTGAGAGACTCCTATTTTACACATAATATCTCTAAGATGCCATGTTTTCCATCTTCATGTAGCCAAAAATCTCCTTTGGGGTCATCATCCATGACCTTGATTCAGTTTTTCTCTTATTTTCCCTGGCTCAAAGACCTCTGGGGTAGTGTGCAAAGTTCATGTTTGCACTTTCTCATCCAAGCTGTGTCCCTATCTCTGTATATTTCTTTACAGACCGTTTTTTAATCTCTTCCCTTCACCTTCCAAAGCCTATCCCATCCGACCATACTTCATCATTTAGTGTGTAGACTTGATTCCTAGACTTAACTGTGTCTCAGTCTCCAATACCTCTCAATGCCATTTGCCACTGAATACTTAATAGTTTTTCAAGCAAGTGCATAATGAGCAGAACCAATATTGTGCCAGTTTTGTGCTTTTTAATTAATCTACAGCAACCTGTTGTCTTTTGTACTACTACAAAGATTTTAAACTGTTAGGATGAGTTCAGTGCTTTCATCTATGTTTGTGCAACAATTTTCACTCCAGGGCTTAACCGATGACTAGAGCTTCTAGCCATTAAAGAAAAATAAAAATGCTGGTAAGCTGTACTAAACACAATTCTATCTTCAGGAATATTTTTAGATTTGCAGATTACTGAGTGGGATCTGTATTCAGTCTTTGATGAGAACTGAACCAAATTCTTTCTCAGTTCAGCTTGAAATACAGAAATAAAGATCCTGTTCTGCCCTTCTCTGTGATCTCGAAGAGAAAGGAGTTAAAACATGGGATCTGGCCCATTTTATGCCTGCTGAAGATCCTTCCACTGGAATGAGAATAGCAATGCAGAATGAAGCAGAGCACAGGAACATTGTTTTAATCCCCAAACTGAAAGTTTGTGTTAGCTGCAGAGAGCTTGTTGGCTATTACCTGGGTTTCTGAAGTGAGAGACTGACCTTGGAGAAATGGAAACAAACAAACAAACAAACAGAAACCATAAAATACTTAGAAGAACAGGATTTTGTCTGTGAAGTGTTTTGCAGCTAAGCTGAGTGTATACAATTGTGTACATCTATTTTTCCCCCTGCAGTATTGACTTTGAAGGCAATGAAAGCATTTTGTGTTCCACTGATCAATGCCTCCTGATTATATTCACTTGCTGTGCACGAGCTCTGGTCCTCCTTTTATTTCTATCTTTTTAGCCACAAACTCTTTATTAATTTTCCAGTTATTTGTAGTAGCCTGGGTACTGAGAGAGGAGATATAAATATGCAAAACCTCCTGTTCAAAACGCTGGGAATGAAAACAGTTCCAGCCCTGCAATTTCCCTGGGTGGTGCACGGCGTGAGTTAGAAGCCGAAGAATTACAGCCCCGTGCAGGTTTCTGAAGGGCATATCTGACTGCCCACTTAGTCTATTAATAGATGTGTCCCATTTGCAGTGCACTAAGCAGAAAATGCCCTATTTGCTGTTGATACTCTGCGTCAAAAAGGATCCAGGCAGTTCTGCTGTCATTTATTTGAGTATAAATCTGGAGTATAAATCTCAGAGGTGCACAGTGATGCTCTGCTCTGTTCAATTTATCCCAGTTTGGCACCAGGGCAAAAGCAATCTCTTGTTGCTGTTTCCTATGACATTTTGTTGGTAATGTTTTCTTCCACTGCAGGAAAGGGAGGTTGATTTACTCAAGGAAGAATCACTATTTATGCTGAATCAAACTGCTAAGAGGCTTTTTCAGAGCCAGGTTTATCAGCTGGGTTTTACAGGTAGCCTGTCCCGAGCCCCAGCTGGCCCTCCTGCTCTGGCAGCAGGTACCCTGTCATCAGGCCTGCCTGTATCCAGGAGCGTCAGGGTGCCCTGTAAAGGTACAAACAGCAAAGTGAAATTGGCAGGACAGGCATTATTCATGTTTTCCCTTACACTGTGTATCCCAGAGCTGCACAGCCCCAGCTAACAAAGAATCCAACCTAACATGAGCACAGAGGCAGACAAGCAGGAGCTCCATGACTAAAGTCTCACATCTTCAATCAGATCAGAGACAGCCGTAATAAATAACATCAGATAATTGCCTGGTGAAGGTTATGGTGCTTATGATAAGAACATATGAGAGCCTGAAGAGGTGGGATAGTAGTTGATCCAGACCAAGGCTGCACTCGTGGAGTATATTCACGGCAGGGTACCATCACACACACGTGGTCCTAATATACAGTATGTTCTGGTCATATATTTTATTGGGACTACAGCTTATGTCACATGGGTGAATCTTTCCTTTTCTTCTATTTTACCCATTTTCCCATTTTTTTCCTTCTTTCTCTCTTCTCTATATACATAGCTCCCTTTCATACATCCTTATGCTCTCTCCCCTCCCAGAAACAACACCCAGAGTCTGCTGAGTACAGCTTTCCCCTGTTGACACATCATTTCCTCTGGGGACAATTGTGCCACCACCAAGAGGCAATCCTTTGGGAAGGAACCCCATGATTCAGTAACTCTCACCCAGGTTTGCACAGCCAACGCTCTGCACAAGCTCTGCTGTGTGCCAGGGTGGGGGGCACAGTGCCAAAATGACACCTGGAAAATACCAACCATCACAGCATTTATCCACTGCTTGCTTGCGTGGGTCAGTGTTCATTAGATTTAACCCAAAACTCTTTTTATTTCATTACTCAGCTGCTTTGACCAGGGATGGCATGGTGCCAGTGCCCCTGTTTTCTGAAATGGCAATGAACCGTGACCTGTGGCCAAGGGTTGTTTGTGCACCTCACACCGAGCAGCACTGTTGCTCTCCAATATTAAAATAATTAGAGGTTTCTGCCTTCATTTTGCTGGTTTCGTGCAACACTTCTTTCTGGTTTTGGCTGAGAGGCATTTCTCAGCCTCACGCTTTGTCACTGGGGTTTGTCCCAGTCTGTGCTCAGTGTGCAGGTGAATTTGGGGCTAAAAGCAGGACCCACTGGAAATGCCTCTAGTTACCTGGAAGAAGGGGAGACACAATACTTCTGCTGCTGATTTGTCTCCTTTCTTCCTAACTTGACCTGTCTCCCAGGAAACCTTCAATAATGATGAGCAAACATTGGGAATGTACCACAGAAATGTGTGTTTTGTTAAAAACTGCTGATTGGGCTTGAACGAGCTGTTTGACACTGTCGGGACGGAAGGTGCCTGAAGCCCAGGGTGGTGTTTCTGGTCAAATGGAGAAACCCTTTCCTGGCCAGGGAGATTTTAAAAGAAAACCCTGGTGTGAGGCACCTGGAGAGCAGAGACTAGAGCAGAGAGAAGAGGGCAGCAGCCCAAAGGCTGACAGCCATCGTTGGGTGTTTTGTTACTCTGAGGGGGACTGTCCTGCCTTTCAGCGTCCCCGTTTGGTTTGGTGCCAAAAAAATAAAGAATAGTAATTAAAAAAAAAAAAAATCAATATGAGTTGTGCTGGCATAGCTGTGATGTTTCAAACAGAAGTGAGGTCAGGTTTCTAGCCAGAATTACTGCTTGCCAGCATATCTGCTTACTGCTTCAGCTGTATCGGGAACATATGTGGAAAAATTGGGTAAGCCTTTGGAAATGCAGCTCCTTCAGCTCCTGAAATTTGTCAGATTTCTCCAGCTGGTGCTGGCTGGTTGGAGAGGGGACAGTGCATCCCCTCTGACCCAAAGTTGTTCATGTGGGCTCATGGTGGGGCAGGAGGATATTTTACACCTCCACATTGTCACCTGTAGCAGAAGGGCCCAGGCCAATTACAGCAGTATTTCCCAAAGTGGGAAGTGTGTTTGGGCACTTCTTAGCACTGCCTGGGTTTCTGAAAGCAATTCACTGCTTGCACAGACAGGAACATTACAGACTTTTCCCCCAAAAAGAAGAAATCTCCACCTTCAAATCAGTTATACTTTGCTGCTCCTGTGCCTACTGGAAGGCAGCTTCAGGGATTTTTAGGGGGAAGGGTGTTGAGGAAGGTGAACTATAAGCACTTTTTTGTTGTTTAAAATTAGGTACCAAAAGTAGACACAATTATAATTGTGCCTTCTGAAAATGTGTGGCCTGTCTGTCTCCACTTACCCGTATCTCTTTGCATCCTCAGGGACATGTCATCTCCATCCCCAAAAGCCACCTGGGCATCAGGGCAGCCTTTTCTAGGTGGCCCCACTGGAGCAGGGGGTTGAACCAGATGACTCCAGAGGCTCTGTGATTGTGTGGTTCAGGGAGGGGCTGTGATATACCCGAGAGGGATGACAGCAGAGCGTTGTGTGGCTCAGGAGCTGCCCTTTGTGCCAAGCACTGTGGTCACGTTAGCAGGGATGGCACTGTGCTGCCATGGGTTTTAGAACACAGTCCCCGTAGCAAAGCTGGCTCTACCACAGCCACTATGAAGAAGACTTCAAAAAGCTGGACTTAAAGGAGAACAAAGTGTCTGGCATACATTGCTTTTGTTCCTGAGTGGTGTCACCCGTTGCTTACATTGGGTGTGGGCCCGAGTTGAGCTGAGGGCAGGATGTACGATGACAGCAGGTCTGCGGAGGCTGGGGAAGGATCCTGGGAAGCGCTGAGAGGGAAGACATTGGGTGGAGACGGGATCATAAAAGAGCTCGGTGAGAGATGAACACACACACATTTAGAAAATAAAAACCTGGAGGGCCTTCTCCGGCAGGCACAGCTCGCCTCGTGCTCCCCCCGGCTTTTGTGCCCGCAGCTCGCCCAGCCAAGAGGCGCACATACTGCGTCCATGAGGGAGCTTGGTGTGACCCCAGGATGAAATGCAGACCTGGAAAGCTGAGGCAGAGCATGGCAGACAGCTGGCACAGCTTTTAAAATCTATTTTCAACCTCCTTATGATGCTTGCATTATTGCATATGGCTGTTACAAGACAGGGATGCACTTCCCTGTGACCTGCCTCTTCCTTGCAAGAATTGCTTTTTGAAAGAGGCTGGGATCCTTTTAAGAATCGTTTAATACTTTTATAGCAGCTCATATCTGGTGATAGCTTCAGGCATCTTCCTCCCATGATAAGTTCACCAAAAAATATATCTGATGTTGTCCCAGGCCTGTTTACCAACTGGCATTAAATGCACTGGATGCCTTTCCTTGGGAAAAAGCAAATGGGAATACCACCTGGATTCACACAGCAGTCAGAGGAAGCCATTTTAGTGACATTTAGCTAAGGATTCGGTGGTTGCTGGACTCATCTGGTGTGTAGTGAATCATGTCCTGAACACCTTCATGCTCTGAAGGAAGGGTAGTATATATCACATCAGCACATCTCACTCCAGAGCTCCCCGTGCCTTTGTAGCCAAATGTGAAAGGTTCCAGGTTCAGGCTGGAGACATTGTGATTTTTTGTTTTTCTTTGTTTTGTTTTTCTGTTCTCCTCTATCCATCCATCTGTCTGGTCAGGTGTTAGATAAAGAACTGCAGAGCATCTTATCACAGCAGGGATCTAATTGGGACAGCCTCCCCGTCCACCCAAGAGAGGTGAGGGATTCACCGGGCACATGGGAGGAGGAGAAGCGGCCACCCAGTGCCCACGCATCTCCTTCCTGCTCAGCAGCTGACTGACAGTGACCTGGTACCACTGGTAATGACGTTTCCAAACACGTAAAGTTGCACATTGAGAAGGTCAGCTTTTATTCATCGGTTAAGTATTTTCAGTCCTCCTGGCTGCAGAGAAGATCGTGAAAACCTGATCTGCTCAAAAATCAGAGACCAAATAAGGAGAAAGCATTTACTATATTCTCTGAAAAAAAAAAAAAAAAGGCAAACAAAACAACAAACACCTTTTATTTTTGAGAGCCTGACTTGTGATTTCCAAATAGCCCAGAATGGCAATATTGTCCTTTTTGGCTAACAGCACATTTTATAAGCAGCAGCTGCCAAAAACACATGTGCGGTAAGTCACCACATGCACTGCCTTTCCCTGGGTTTGTGCTTCTTTCCTTGCCCTTTGTCTGGTTTATCTGGCTGGTAAGATTAGGAGCACTGCAGGGCAGGGAGGGTCCCTGTCTGTGTATTTGCACTGTGTCTTGCCACTTGTAAAGGAAGCAAGTAATCACCACCCTTGCTGCTTTCATGTCTACTTGCACAATAGAAATAATTAATAGTAATAGTAATGCTTTGCCTATCTGCGGCTCCTTTCATCTGAAGACCTTAAAGTGCTTGACAAGCATTAGCTAAATTAGCTTCCAAATACCTGGAGAGGGAGTCAGATATAATGATCCCCACTTTGTAGATGAGCACACATGGAGAAGCGAGGGCTAACTGAGTGCTTACAGTTAGTCAGCTGAACCCATGCTTCCTCCATGGGGGGAGGTTGCTCAGCACTTCTGAGGCTCAGGCTGTTTTCTCAGGCACCCAAATGTGGGGTTTGCTGTCTGCTCTTTATTTCCGAAGCACACAGCCTGCGGACCTGCGCCATCTGCCCCAAGTCCTGCGGGAGCCGGAGGAGGCATTTTGGTCACTGTGATTCACGAGGATGCCCAGTCGAACTCCTGACCTGGCTGGGGAGAGGAGGAAGCTCTGCTCACGCCATGTCACATCAGTGGGAACAGGCACAGAACTGTTTCTGTCTGAGTTGTTCCTGGTTTCAGAAGCAGAAGTGGGCTCCAGTGCAGAATTGCTCCAAGCAGCCTGGGGCAGCCAGCTTGGTCTCAGAGGTGGTATGGCCACAACTGCAAAGGCACACCCCACCATTAAATCAGCCTTTCACTTCGTAACACTTTCGGAGAGAGATCTGCAACAAAGCTGCCAAATTTGCTCCATCCTGTGTGCATGGTGAGGGCTTACCAGGCTGTCTCCCTGCCATGGGGTGCACAAGCCCTTGCTTGCAAAGGAAGATGCCAAGAGCCCCTACCCAACACCAAGGTCTTAATCCATGGTCTTCTTGTCTCCCGCATGTCTCACTCATACCAAGTGTGCCTCGCACTTCCTGGGATCACACCCAGCAGCAGAAAGGAAAAACTGAGTAAGAGCTGGGCAGAGGCCAGGAGAAATCCTCAGAAGGGTCTATGTAAGATTTAGTAGTAGCTTTGGGTGCCAAAACATTGGTAAATGGGAGACCACAGAAAGCTCTTCAGGGGGATCTCTCAAGTGCTGTTGGGTTACCAAGGGGATAAATTGGGTTGGTAGAAGGGAGAGGTTTTTGCTTTGTTTTGTTTTTCTATAGTCTGTGCCTTGTCTTTTTTAGTACCAGGACTGAAAAGTTTTCACTCCATCTAATGGCACTCTGTTGTAACAGAGGCTTCTTTTAATAGAGAGCAACAGAGCCACTGAAGAGCAGCAGGTCTGGTCTTTATTGCAAAGCCTCGTAGACACAAATGAAAGACTTTACAAGTGTTGGCAGTCGCCTGCAGATCCCATAAATCACAGCATCTCCCTGTGGGCAACCATCCAGGCCTCCACAAGGTCATGACATTTTTCCCTTCTTGCTCCTTTTCAGGTGGAGGAACTGGGCAGAAGAAGTCATCAGGACAACAGGTGATTTCTGTTGGCTTGTCTACCACAAATCACACCCCACCATTAAATCAGCAGACCCCAAATGAACTGTCACAAGCCTGCTGGGATTTTGGATGTTTATTCCACTCTAGGGGATGGCTTGCCTGACTGAGGTGAGTCTGCAGCAGGGAAGCTACTTGTGAAGATGCACTGGCATCACTTCTCCTTTTATTTATTTATTTTTTTCCCCACTGCAATGCTCGATACTTTCCTCAGCTATCTGCTTGAAAAAATCCTGGTTAGTTTTCCAGCCCTGGTGTTTCTCACTGCAACTCCCCTATTTAACCAGGAAGAAAATGGGGCAATGACCTCATAGGAGAGGAAAGCAAAAGGGACACATTCCCTCCAGAGCAAGTAAGTAGGTCAGCGCCGTGGGGCGGGCTGGAAGAGGAGCCCTCGATGCCTGGGGGGTGGCTGGAGGAGGCTGGGCAAGCAGCAGAGCTGCTCGGGGCAGAGACCAGGCTCTTGGTGCTGGGGATCCTGCAAACAGGCAGCAAAGGTGGGTGTGAAAGGGTTTCACAAACCAAACGGGTCACAGCATCACTCCCGTGAAGAGGAAAAGTCCAATGAGAACGTCGTCTCCGTCACATTCAAGCAAACAGGGACAGCAGTGGGGCAGGAGGGTAGCTGCTCCCAGTGCTGGACTGGGAGCCAGGAGACCGGGCTGCCTTCCTGCGTGAGCACCTGGAAGTTACCTAACCTTCCTCTTTCCTCATTTGTATAATAGGGTTAATAAACACGCTCTGCCCCACGGTGGTGACGTAAAGTTAAGCTCTTTCATGTTTGTTGGGTGCTACAATGGGCATCACCATAAAAAACCATAAATAATGTGCCTTGAAGTTCTGTTGAGGTATTAGCCTTGTTTTAGTAGTGCGGATGTTACATGAGCTACCCGCACACAAAAGCTTCTCCTAATTAGGATCAAAACTTCCTTTTTTTTTTTTTTTTTTTTTTTTTTTTTGCCTTTCGTTAATGGCTTTTGAAGCTGAACACATTTCACTTGCCCAGCCTATTTGGCAATTTATTATAATCTCTTCAAACTAGCAGCGCCTTTCAGTACACTCTTAATTCTCATTATTGCATCCCTTTCCAATTTTCACCTTTAAGTGTCCTTTTGTCCTACGTACAATCAGTTTCTCCAAAGTCTAAGCTCAGCTTTGGTATTTCCCTGCATCCTCCGTGTGGCAGATACAGGCTTTGGCTCAAACACACAGTGGCAAAGAAAACAGCTGTGGTTTGTTCTGACCTAACTGGAGCCCTCTTTTCAATTTCATGCAGTTGTGGTTTAACCTGGCAGGCAGCTGCACACCACACAGCCATTCCCTCACCCCCCAGTGCTGGGGCAGTGGGGAGGAGAGTTGTAAAGAAAGCTGCAAGAACTTTTGGTCTGGGATAAGGGCAGTTTAATAAGTGTTATCAACAGTATTCTCTTCCTCAATCCAAAACACAGCACCGTAACAGCTACTACGAAGGAATTTAACTCTATCCCAGCCAAAACCAGGACACATGCCTTGGCCCAAGATTTGTCTGCAATTGTAATTGTAGTCCAATGTAATGATCTCTGGACAAATGTGGTAAATGCCCAGGTGTGACCCTGAGCTGAGCCCAAATTAGTGGATGGCAACAGTGGGGACCCATCTGGGCTCTGATGTAGAACCTGGACAGCTAGCTGGCTTCAGTCTCCATCCTGCCAACAGATTTTGTCACCTTGGAAGAGTCACCACAGGCACAGCTCCAGGTTTGGTGGCAATACCAGCTGGGGGTAGTCTTACCAGGTCCACCTGCACCTGTCCACGTGAGTAATTCCCCAACCAGGTGTGCAGAGCAGACACAAAAGTGCCATAGCAGGCAGGCCAGGAATGGGTGTCTAGGAATGGGAACTGTACTGTTATCAAGAAGGAGCAGAGGGAACCAGGGAATTAATCTGCTGGAACATCAACTCATCATCTGCTCAATGGAGAATACAAGTTGGTTTTCAGTAGCAGGTGGTCTGAATAAAAGTGCTTACCTCTGAACTCATGTCAGCTAACTTAAATGAACTAAGGTCTACTCAATACAGAAGATCAGCACATCCAAAATTTCTTGACCTTGGTGGACATTGACCTAAATGTTCATCATGAAGTTCACTTAGTTATTCCAGCTAATTTATTAATGTTGGGTGGCACAAATCTGGGCTTTAGTGGATTACAATCATTCCTGATGTACTTAAAAGAAAGCTCCATTGGTGACGTCTCAGGGCTCATTCATAAACTGATACTCCAGATATTCACTCTTCAGACCTATGAATATTGCTTGAATATTATAATGAGTTACAAAACTTTGAAACTCAGCCACGCACTAATTTTAGCCTTCAGAGGGACAGAAAGTCTTGGGGAGACCAGTGTCCAACCTTGTTGCGGAAAGGATTCTGAACAAAGGGACAAACTTCATCCCATTACCTCACTGCCTGAGGGGAACTTCCCAGAAATTTTCCTGATGCAAGGGCAAAACAGCTATTCTTTCATCTTTTTCTGAGTCATGTCCACAGCACCTCTCCGGAATGTAAATGTGCCTGGTTTTAATGATGTGACAAGGTAATTAAGTGTTAATATGTGGATGCAAAGGGTATACAAGGTGCCAGATCTAGTAAATGCTGAAGCCAAGCTAAGGCGTTTACCAGACTTACAACACGTTTCTGATACAGGGTGCTAATGTCTGGAAATTGTTCCTGTTACAGAAATGAAATTTCCAGTAAAAGTCAAATAAATTGATTTTGTATTTGGCTTTTGAATATTTTTTTCTTCTAGAAAGCAAGCAGCCAGGAGTCAATCCCAGGCGCATGAAGAGCAATAGAAAAACTAGGACACAGCACTACAAGTATTTATGACTATAGTGCTGGCAGGTGCCAGCTCAGAATTAGACATTTCCCCTATTCCCCATTAGCTCGATGAAGTTTGGATTATATGAGTCCACATATACAGACTTACGTTAAACATATAACAGAATTCTTCAGTTACAAAAAATGCAAAAAGACAGAAGGTTATACCAAAATTGTCTGGATGAATTTTGCCCCATACCTGGTCTTTAAGTATACGTAATGCGATGCAAATCTTTGATTTAAGCAATTGAACTGTATACAAACTCATTCAAAGTGCATGCTATTCTCTAAACAAACACGTCCTATTCAAATGCAAAAGCCTAACTATATTATGGCAATAAAATTTCACATAACAGGCTCCCAGTTCTGTAAACTCAGGTGCTTGAGAAGCAGCTCACAGTTTGCTGGGCTCAGGACAACTTCTGGGGGTGAAGGAGGTATTTGCTGTAGGAGGCTGCAGGGTCACAGGCCCTGTGCAAAAAACGCATAGGGACCATGTTAACTTGTTAACCAAGTGTCACCTAGGCCTTCTCCCAGCTTCACAGCCCACTAGCTGGCCTGTTGGTCCCACCACATTTACATGTTTGACAGCTGTGCCACCAGCTGGAAAGCCTCTGCCTGTCCTGCAGTCATTGTCTTTTCTTTTGCTTTCTAATTATGCTTTTTAGAATCACGGTGCTATTGCTTGGCACCATTTGAGTAACTGAGTGACACAACAACACAGTGGAAAATGATTTTTTAAGTACTGGTATTTTGAAAGATCGGACATACATGTAGATTGATGTGAGGTGCCAAGAGCTTGGGCAGCATGGATTTGCAGCAGAAGAATGAAGAGAAGAGCAAAGTCTTCAAGGTTAACATGAAGATGGTGGGTGACATACTTCAGGATCTCTGTTTGTACAGCATCTGTATCGTTATGTCCCTCCTCACCCTTCTCATTGTTCATCAGTCCATTGACCTGGGGCAATGAACGTCAGCATGTATTGGACAGCGGCTTACAGCTGAGGGTCTCTTACTTTACAGCTAAGTTAAGATGACCGATTGTGATTGTCTGTATGCTTACCCATGTACACTGGGCTGCCAGTACTCACAGCTAAAGAATCTGAAAGCTTCTTTAGTCAGATACTTCTTGTTTCTGCGTTCCCTGTGTCTGCCTTGAAGGAAGACTCACCACGGTCCATACCTCACATAACCGCCCCATAAAAAACACATTCACTTTGCAGAGATAGGTTATGAGTGATGCAGATAAACCTGTGGCCACCAAGTTCCTCCGAGAAGCTTCTGACACCCCTAGCAAGGAGTGACCATTAACTTCAAAGGGAAGAGGTCGGATGGCTCCGGAGCGGAAAGGGGAATTTCACAACCGTCACAGCTGGAAATGAGTCTCAGGTGTAATGCTGCATTACAGAACTGTAGTGTTTAATGTCTTTCATCAGTTAAAAACTAATAAGAGGGTAGTATGGTTCTAAGTGTCTTGTCACCTAGGTGATTTTTTTGGGGATGTTGCCTAAGTGGTTTCAAAAACCCTATCAATTCATACTTTTATAGGTTTACACCTGGCTTCACCAAGATGGTAATATGGATGTCCTCTTAGAGGAAGTCAGGCTACAAAAGAAGGGACTGATTTTCTACAGAGCTAAGTGGCCATGTTAATTAGGAAGTTTAATAAAAAGGTAATATTTGTGCCTTCATTCTTAATGTCCAAATGGATAGACCTTCCAGGGGATACAATTTTCAGAAATCTTTGTTAAAAAATGATTTGTTTTGGGCACTCTGATCTTGAGGTCTCTTCCAACCTAGAAATTCTGTGATTCTGTGATTCTGTGTGAATACATCCAGACCACATTCCATCATAATAAATTGGTCAGAAAATCCTAGAAATGTGAGGGATACTGGCAAATTCTCTTTCTCTCTCTGATAGTGCGCTATTATAAATTAATGTTATGTCACTGAATAAACCCAATGAAGGAAGCAAGGTGCTAGCTTTAGAAATCTCAGATGTGATAAAGAAATTAAAAATAATAATAATAAAAAAAAAAAAAGAAAAGAAAAGAAAAAAGAAGGGGGAGTTGACAGGGGTCACAAAAAGACCAAAAAAACCAACAACACCCTCTCCCAATGTGCCATACTAACCAGTCTGGAAAAGAGGGGACAAAAAAGCAATCAGACTTCCAAGAAACACCAACTGGCTCTAGCCTGGACAGGTAAATGAGCAATTTATGCATTCACCGAAGGATTGGCAAGAGTCCTACCATGGCAGCAACCTCCTCCCTAGCCCTGCTCTGCATAGCGAGGCTCTCTACCTATCCCAGCCCTAACCTGCAGAAAAGGAGGAGCTTTGCCCTGTCCATTCCTTATTTATAACTTGTCAAGAGCCAGGAGGGAGGGGTGAGCTCTCCGTGGTGCATCCTGCTGCTGCCTGCCTGCTGCCAGCCTCGCAATCACAACTACAAATGCCTCCTGTGCGAGGTGGTGGCTGCCTTCGCACTCTTGGGTTCCTCTGCCTGTTCACAGTGGTGGAAACAAAAATCAGAACCTACTACCTTGGGATTGTGGAAGAGAACTGGGACTATGCACCATCTGGGAAAAATCTGATCACGGGACAGAGCCTCTTGGAGGACAAGTAAGTCATCAGGGGCTTTCATAAACTGGAGAAAGAGTGAGGGCTCTAAACAAAATTGACTAATGTGGTTAATGTTGTTGTAAATGTCTTAAGATGGCTCTTCTCTTCTCTTCTCTTCTCTTCTCTTCTCTTCTCTTCTCTTCTCTTCTCTTCTCTTCTCTTCTCTTCTCTTCTCTTCTCTTCTCTTCTCTTCTCTTCTCTTCTCTTCTCTTCTCTTCTCTTCTCTTCTCTTCTCTTCTCTTCTCTTCTCTTCTCTTCTCTCTCTTTCTGTTGTTGATATTGTCACAGACAGCATTTCAGCTTCTAGGCAAGAGGAGAATTTGCTTGACTTATTTCCATCTTACTTAATTAGGCTATGTAACAGCTATTGTGTACTTGAAGGTGATGTTAAGGAGCTGATATTTGCCAAAGAATTGTCAAAGAATTGTAGTGGATTACAGGATCGCAGCATGGCTAAGGTAGGAAGGGACCTCCCGGTCCATCTGGTCCAACCCCTGCTCAAGCGGGGACACCCAGAGCAGAGTGCCCAGCACCATGTCCAGGCAGCTTTTGAAGATCTCTGAAGAAGGAAACTCCACAATTTCTATGGGCAACATAAAAGAAATATTTTAGAACACGTTCAAAAGGGGGTTAAACCCCTTTTGTGTGTGTGTGTAAACCCTTTGTGTGTGTGTTTCATGGAGAGGCAGGAATTTCTGGGACATGTTGTCCAAAGTGAAACTGCAATTTCACCACAATCAAACACAAATCTCTGCAATGAGACGCAGAGGAGCATTTGACAGACAAGCACTCGTGACTTTGCTCTTGGTGAGATGATAGAAATTGGGGGTTTGGTGTGACTTTGTAAAGTTCAGATGTGTATAGTGCCTATGAATGAAATTCAAGACGATTATCCATATGCTCCTGCAACGTATGCAGCTATGGAGACTTCAGTTTAGGACATCTGTTTAGGCAGGTGCTTAAACATACAGCTGTGAATGATGACATTGAAGTCCTGTGCTGAAAATGGAGTGTGTAGGTAAGCTCCATGATGAATCATGCCTCGGCCAGAGGAAAACAGGCAGACAGGCACCTGTCCTTGTGCTGGTGTTGGCTCCGTATTGCTGCCGTGCCAGGACAGCTTCCCTGGACATCAGGTGGAGATGGCACAAACCCTCAGTGCCTCTCTACAGTGTGGCCTTCCAACACGCCTGGGAGTATTTTTAAGATTTGACCAACATCTTTGACATCCCAGGGATAGTTTAGGGGTCCTTCCTCTGAGTCTAGGCTTGGGGTTGGGATGGGAGCTTTGGGGGAGGGAGGAGGTTCTGGTGTCTGAAGGCACACTGGGAGCTCTGTGCTGTGTCCTGGAGTTATAAATGGAAATGTCCTTTCTGTTGCTTTAGGCAGAAGCAGGACTTTTCTCTAGTGGTTGGTAATTTCAGAATCACTATCAGTTGGATTTAATAAACGAAGAGTTTTTGCAACAAAAAGGAGACAAGAAGGAGTTTTATTTTTCAATTAAGTCTTATGTTTATGCTCTTAACATCTGGAGGACCCAGATAGCATCCTAGTCATCTGGTGTTGCCCTTTTAGGTAGAATACAGGGTAATATTTTGTTCCTAACCCATGAATAACATTGCTGGAAAGGTTATTCCTCTGTGTTGAACACTGGTGTTTCTCACTTACCTACTCTTTTTGCCAGAGGATAACTTTCTCTCCTCCCTAAACTGGAAGATCTCTCACTGGAAAGAGATGAGCTTTATGTGAAGAGCTATTTTCTGTAAATCTTCCCTGATACTAGAGAAAAACATGGAACCTGTTCTTTAAAACATACTTTTAAGTACCTGCACTTTGAGCTCCCTGAACACCAAGTGGCACATTTACCTTCAAGTAAGAGAGGTGCTGGCTTTAGGTATTAACATCAAGGTACAGAGACCTTAATGTAATGCCTTGTTCTTGGCATGATACGGAGAGATGATAGCTTATGTCTTCAGTTAGTGTTGTAATGTAATCATGGGAGAATGTTAATTCCAGAGGGATTACCCACAGAGGAAATGTAATCTGTATTTCAAGGCAGACTATACATTCAAAGTTTGGGAGCTGTTTGTGATGAACTAACTCCCCACGCGAAGCCTTCCACTGCAGAACAATAAAACCATTCCTGTAAACAGTTTACTCCATTTTCAAAGTGTATTAAGACAGAATAAACCTGCTCTATTCTGGAATAATAGTCTCTCTTCATAGGTATGTGGACTAAATTGTGAACCAATTATAGTTATGCTGAATATTTAGCTCTTTAATGTGAACTCTAATGTAAATTTAAAGCAACTCTAATGTAAAGAACTCTAATGTAAATTTAAACCAATGGTTGACCTATCAGCTAACTAATTGGTTCCTATTGATAGTAAGAAAAATGCAGTTCCACTAATGAAGTTTAAGGATCGGTTCCTAGGGATGCATTTTGAGGCAGCTGCGTTCAGCAAGCAGCAACGCTCGGGCTCGCTGAGCCGAGCACTTCTCACCTTGTGATGCATCCTCGCAACATGCGTCTGATGGGACACAATCCCAGTTTAATTGATAGGGAAGTGCAGATAAAGAGCTTGCATATAAACTGATTATCTTTAAGAGGGCAGGTGCATATACAAAAAGGAATGTTCCCTTTGATTCCAGCTAGCCCACAGAGATACAATCAAAACCACTTATTCTTTGCTCCTTAATAAAAACGCTGATTTAGCAATTGTGTAATGGAAAGTGTTACATTACCTGGATCAGATAGTGAGATTCAAAAGACGATTTTGATGTTGCTGTGCCAAAGCTGATAAAATATTCCTCAGCCTTTGGTTCTTAGCAGCGATGAGGCTGCTTTACAGAAAGCAGACCTCGGCAGCTGAGGCATGGGGCTGAGATCAGGGAGCGGGCTCTGGCACAAGGCTGCTCGGTTCCTGCTGTGCTGGTGCTGAGTGAGCTGCCTGCCCAGCCAGAAGCCGTGGAGCTGCCTCAGCACCTCCCTGGGCGTGAGGTGAAAAGTCTGCCTCTCGTCAGAGCTGATTAACCCGAACGCAGCCCCGTGTTAGCGTAACTATCCTGCTCGGATGTTAATTTTGATAATTATTTGTATTGCTGCTGTTGTCAAGGGCCAGCCTGCTGCTTGCATGGAGCAAGTATCTCACTGTGCATCAGTGCTTCTCATGTAAAGACAATAATGAGGCTGCTCACCTCTGCCCTTTCTCTAGTCTGCTTGAAGCCTCGAGCTGTTCCACTGATTTTCATAATTTGGATTGTTGCAAACGGGACTAAAATATTTCACTCTCAATTCTTCCTTCAAACATCATGCAGGCATTTTTTGAAACCCACAGGACTTTGGAAAATAAAGATACATCCAAATTACAGCCACTAAATGCAGGTGGGAAGGTTTTCAGCATCCCCTCCCACCTGATATAACTGGTGGAAGGTTTGACATCGGTTTACCACATCCACATGGCGGACTGGCCGTGCAGGGTGCAGGGACCTGCCAGTGCTGCTGGACGTGCTGCAGATCCCTGTGAGATGTCGTGGGACATGGATGTCGCTGCAGCAGGAGGGTGAGCTCAGACACTGCCTGCTTGCTTTAATGGCCACAGAGGCAATGGCCTTTCAAAATAAAAATGCACTTGGGTGTTGTGGCTTGACATACATTAGTCTTTCCCTCCCTATTGTGGCTCAGCCCTCAGGATTAAAGTTTGGTTGATAATCCTTTTAAATTAATTTTAGTGCTAGTTTATATGATGGGCACTTACATCTTGCTCTGCTGGTTGTAGATGTTATTAAGTTTGCCTGATGTAACCACTCATCCCCTCTTCTTAGGCCACCAAAGTTACATTTATCTGGGCTAAATCTTGCACCCACCAACACTAACGGGTATTTTTTGTTACCGCAGCATCAAACACAGTTTGTGCAACTTGCCTACAAGGAGATCCCACCCAGATAAATGACGGTAAAACTGTCATCACAGATGCTAAACTAATGGCTGAGTAATTATGCGGCCAAATGACCCAATTGCGTCAGCAGAGAACATCACTGTGGGAAGGGTCAGCACCAGAAGGGCACGTAAGGTAAAATCCTTGTCATTGACTTCAGTGGAAGAAGTTCATCCTAGGAGAGAAACCATTATATCCACACTTAACCAGTGACACTTCAGAGCATCGTTTAGAGTTTTTTGGGTTTTACTGACCTCTTCAGTTGCCATTGTGGGTCAGAAAAGGTCTCAAGTGTCTTCTGAGGACATTGTGCTTCTGTCGTTTGAGGACACACAACTCATCTTGTTTGATGGTGTGTGGTCAGGGCACCACCTACACAAGTGAGCTGGTACTGCTGGTCCCCCTCCACCGGCCATCCCTCTAGCACAGACATTGCTTTGGCCATTCTGTGGGAGCCATGGTCTGGCAGAGGGTTACTCTGAGTACGTTGCATAACCCAGGGGTTAAAATGACAGGAGAACCATGGGCACTGTTGTAGTTTACTCCAGCCATGAGAAAACTGGAGAATTTTTAGGGAAAAAAAGTATAGTAAATTCAGACATAGAGTATGCAAAGAGGGTAGAGAATAAGGTTTCACCAACAGATTTTGGGGAACAAACAAATAAGAGTATTTGCATAAATGACTGCTGTTGCAAAACCTATGGGACTTTGGTGGAGCAATAATAGGAAAAGAAAATTTGGGTTTACCTACGGTTGCACCCAGGAACATGCAGCAGCTGTTGGGCATGTTAACTGCAGGAGAAAATTCAAGACTCCTCATCTGGTAGTTGTTGGACGTGTTGATTTTTCAGTAGTGATTATGATGACAAACCAACTCAGCAGGCTTCAGAGTGTATCAGTGAGGGATCTGGCTCTGTGTCCTGTAGTGTTTGCTTTGCTCTGCACGGTGTGTAGCTCTCTTCATGTACACTGTAACGGGGTACTCACATAAGCACCTTAGGAAAAATGTAACCTCTATTAGATTGTATCTCTGCTCATAAAGATCACAGGTAACATAAAAAGGGTAAAAATCTATTCAAAGTACATTTTCTGTGTGATAGAAGGAACAGGTATAAAAACTACACTTAACTCATAGCCCTTTCCTGAGATGGCAGAATATCTTCATGTCTGTTCTTGAATCCATTGAAGAAGAGTCTACACAATGCTCTTATCTCACCCTTTCCCTCATCTGGAGGAATTTTAATGTTCATCACTGCAGGGGGATGGGTTACATTAATACAATTTTTTAGGAATTAGAGTTTATCACTTGTTAATAATTCCCTGTCCCACTCATGTACATTGCCATCTTTTCTTGGAGCTTAAGAACTGCTGGGAATGGTCGCTAGGAAAAAAAAAATGAAATCAGGCAGAGAAATAACAGAAGGATCTGTATTGTTTTCCTGGTCTGAACAAGATCTTTTTATGCCTTGATTTACAAGCCTGCTTACCTCTATACGTACCATTAAGACTGCCTGGTTACAGGAGGAAAAGGAAGGACCACTGAAGAGTTTCTGAGGGAACTTAGGAAATTTGCACGGGTACAACTCCAGGGGATGGAGGGCTCCCCTTCCCTACAAGGAGTAGGACTGGCTGATCATTGAAGGATTGGATGAAAACTAAGTTGGAGGGAGACAGTCAAGGTTCAGAAGAGCAGCTCTTACATCTGCACAAGACCTGAAGGATAGAAGAGGTTCAGGCAGTGATATCATGAAAGCATGATGAGGGTAAAGTAATTTGAAGTGAGCAGGAGAGCATGAAGAAACAGGGAATTTAACCTGCTTGCAGCAAAAAGAATGTGAGAAATAGGAGACATTTTGGCACAGGGTGCCCAGTGGAATAGGCACATCATGATCACTAGAAGAAAGAGGCAAAGGCAGATTTAGAGAACTGGCCATGTTTAACTATTACAGCATTTGAAGAAGTTGCTGCTACAATAATGTATTGGAACGTCAGTGAGTGGGAAAGAACAAAGCAGGAGACGCAGGGGAAGGGGATGTTTAATGAGATGGCTAAAAATGTGAAGTGCTTCTCAAAGAAGCAGACACCATCAGAAGAAGACAGGCAATGGTCTTTGAGAATGCTTTTGTCAAAGATGCAAGTTGAAATCCTGCAGCACAGAAAATCTCGGAGGGGTTCTAGAGATGGGAAGGAACCCAGGACTGGGAGATGCACTGATGCATCTGGGTGCACAGGTGCAACACCAGCATTGGAGACCACACTGAGAAGATGTTCTCACTGAAAGAGAGGGACAGGGGAAAAACCTCTGTGTCCCAGAGGAGCAGCAGAGGACATGGGACCAAGCCTGTGCCAGCTCCCTCTGACACATCCTCTGGCTGCACTGAGGCACTGGGTAAATGTACCAGCCCCGCAGTGTGCCCAAATGAAATGACCAATTGTTTCAGCATCTGGGGGTGCAAAGGAGAAGTCACTAATGCCTCTACATCCTTTCTATGAGATTTCTGTGGCTGATACTGTTAGTTCCAGTGTGCGTAGTCTTTATGCAAAGGACTGTAATGTACAGCACAGCAACCCCTGTAAAGAGTTTCAGAGAGCTACCACTTACTAGAAAGACTGAGGTGGGCACCCCAGAAGTCCTCCTGGATGAAATGGGGAAGCCTGGACACCTAGAGTGGGACTCACAACAACCAGTGTGCTCTGGTCTCAGGTGGTGGAGGGCAACCAAAAGGGCATGCTGAAAATACATGTCTTTGTATAGGCAGAAGTGGGATCCTGTCATTCCCAGACAGAAGGAAGAGTGAGGCTGAAAGATCCAGGGCATCATCGGTGTCTTTTGGGCAGGAAGCTTTTCTGCCCTTTGGAAAGTGTGGATGTGGTAGGAAAGAGAGCTATGGATGAGCTTGAGTCCAGAACACAATGGTAAGAGCATCCATGGGGTGTGGGAATTTGTCTCCCAGAGTTGATTAGTTGTTTTCTCTTTGTGGTTAACTAAAACCCATAGCTAAACAGACCCAAGAGAGTAAGTTTCTGCTTCTGTGCTGGCTCCATGACTTTTGCATGCCCTGATGCTCAGCATAGAGGAGCATCACCTGCTTTGTGACTAGCTGTAGGATACAGACAGTGGGCTCTGCAGCTCTGAATGGATGGGTTACTTGAATGGACCTCATTTCAGAAAGCTGCCATTAAAAATACTTTTTTTCCTACCTCCTAGATGTCTTTGAATAGGAGATGGGCACAGATCTGCCCAACAGAGATGCTAGCTAAGTTTACCTGTTAGCACAGCTTTAGGCACCAAGGAAACCTTCAGTGACTAAACCTGCAGGGTGATTTCCTGAACCTCAGTACTTTAATGGGCTTTGGGTTCCCCGTTCTGTGCATTTGTAGGAGCTAGACTCATGTCAAGCATCTGAACATGCCTAGCCTAGAAGTGTTTGGTTTTTCTGGAATACAGTTCTGCAGAGCAGAATATGGGAGAGCATGCAATGTTGTCTGGCCAGATAGCCAGGGCCATAAAAGCACTGTCATCATGGGTGAAGCAAGGTGCCAATGCATTGATTCATGTAAAATATTTGGCTGTTTATAAAACTGGGGAAAAAAAAATGCTGAAAATAAGTACTTTATGGAAAAAAAGGATCTATTTGACTTTTTTTCCCTAGAGAAAATTTCTTTTAAGCTATTCTAAACACCAATTTATAATTCGAATTAGGGCACAGCCACAGGAATACATTGCCATGAGGTAAAGCAGCATGGGCGTTCACACTGCACTGCTACTACCACCACCTACTACTCTGTGGTAGCAGCTCTTCCCCCAGGCGGTGGAAGGTATCTTCTCCTGGGAGAGCACAGGGTGACTTGCCAGGTCTCGCTGTGCACACAGAGTTACCACAGAGCTGCTAATTTGCTGAAGATCCAGACTTCTTGGCAGCTCATTCCTTAACAACATTTTTTTGGCGGTGTATTTATCTAACATATTTTGTTTGGTGATGAACCAGGCTGAGAAGCTTCTGTCCTTTCTTCTCTGTTCTAGGCAACTGTTTCTGCCACAGCGGTGCCACTGGCAATGCTTTCATTTGTACCAAAATAGCTCTTGAGGAGTCTGTATTATAAACCACATTTTTCAAATTAAAAACCATTCTTTTGGGAGGCTTTCAGATTTCTATCACTTCAGTGATCTGGTTTAGGCAGTGGCCACAGGGCTGGAGAGGCCATGCTTGGGGGATGTTGTGAGTTACCGTGTCAGGTAGAGATGGCTTGATAAAGGGGAGCACTGGATCTTATAGTGAAGAAATTATAGGAAATTATACCTTTTAGCTCCCATGACATCCAACACTGATGCTGTTGGTAGTGTACAGAAACGGCAAAAGAGAATGTGTTCAAGAAGGTGAACCGATCAGTCACAAAAATTCAATATAAATATGGAATTACCATGTTTCTGCCAGTGATACATCAGGAAAACTTAGCTCAACTTTTTAATGAGTTTGTTTTAGGAAGTGTAAAAGTTCAAGCAATCTTCAAGGGATGCAAAAACTCATGGAGCAGTCAACTATGTTGAAGTTGGTTGTATAGTCCGCTCCTGGTTCTGTGGCAAGGGAGGTTATTTGGACACCGTGTGGGATACTTAGGGATGAAGAGTGTGCATCGTACTTGTCAGATGTATTCTAGAGAGAAGTAAAAAAGATTTAGCATCATGACAGATGGGCTAAACATTGGTTGCCAGTATGAAATTATAGTTAAAAGGGCAAAATTAATTTCTAGTTTTATAAGAAGTATTGACAGGGAGCACCTCCACCTTTAACTGCAATATTACTTGCATATTATGTGAAATTCTTGCGTTCAGACTTCAAAAGAGATAGAGCAATATTGGAAGGCTTTCAGAAGAGAACATCAGGGAAGGTTTCTGGCATAAAGAATGCCAGTGCATTTGGTTTGTCCAGAAGAAAGGTAGGAGGCAGTTTAATCAATTAATTAAAACTTGTGCAAGTATCTGCCTAGAAAATAAATTCCTGATGGTGTGTGGCCTCTTTGATCTGAGACAGGTCATGATGGGAACCAGTTGTTGGTATATGGAGCTAGATGATTTTAGACTGCAAATGCAGTTCGGGATTTGAAGGGAACAGGAATTTAATAGCCACAACATGTCAGCCACTGACCATGTGGTGGATTCCCTGTCACTTGAAGTTGCTATAAAATGTGGGTTCTGGAAAGTAGAAATTATGCCTTTCATGCAAAAAACACCTTATGCTACTCTTATGGGTTGCCAAACTAGTTGATTATAATTGCTCTTATTGGCTTTAGAAAAAAACTTTGAATTAATTTGTTTTTCTTCTCCTGCACAGTCATGCATTTAGATGTGAGATTTTGCTCTTGTGAAAGAGTGAGAAGGTGCTAAAACTGTACAGAAAGTCCTGGGTGGCTGGTCCTCAAGTGAAGACTTGTTTGTAGTACCTGTGTAGTACCCACGTAGTACCTGCAAGCAGGATAAGTACTGCACAGGAAGGGGCTTGGATTCTGATAGCATTGTCCAGGTTGACTCCTCACTCTTAGATCCACTAGCTACGTGATTTGTCCCTGGGAACTATTATCTGCACTGTAAGCACCTGTTATTTGATCAACTCTTCAAGGAATTTTTAGTCTCTAAATTATTTTCCCTTCTCAACGCTAGGTTTGCAAGCGTGTATGCAACAAGAGGAGCCAACCGCATAGGGCGTGTGTACAAAAAGGCTATTTTTAGGCAATTCACCGATGACACATACTCCCAGGAAATCCCCAAAGCAGCCTGGCTGGGATTCCTCGGGCCAGTCCTGAAGGCAGAAGAAGAGGATGTCTTTATTGTCCATTTGAAAAACTTTGCTTCTCGTCCATACTCAGTGCATCCACATGGGGTCTTCTATGACAAGGACTCTGAAGGTAAAAGCTGATTTGCTCTTTCTCCTTTCTCTTTTTTTCTCCATTTCCCCTGGAGTAGCAAATGTCAGGGCTAAAAGCTGGTCCAAGTATTTATTGTTCTGGCCATTGACATCAGAGGACTTTAGATCACCCTCTCATAAACCCATCAGTAATTGCAACTGATGACTAAAACCAGGAACATCCTCATTTCTTAAAACTTTTGCCACAAACCTTTGATGCCTGGGATAAATCCAACACTGAAACAGGTTAGGTGGGTCTTTTTTTCCTGAATTATTTTCCTGAATTATTAGTCACAGGAGTATTTTCCTTCCTTCTCTCTACTTCTAGCCTGTTGAATAGATAGAGTTCTTGTAAGTCAATGTTTTTTTCTCTTTATAGGTGTGTAACATACATGATATAATTTTCAAAATCCCAAACTTATGCATGTGTATTTTGGTTAAAGGTGTATGGATTTGCCTACATTTATCACTCCCATCAGTTTTCTGTGAGAAGATGCATAATTTAAGCTGACAAGATGTGTATGTGTTTGTTTGATGAGAGTAAAGAGACATGGAAAAACTAAAGTCTGTTTTTTAAAAGCTTCGTCTACTGATGAGTAATTGATTTTAACTATCAACAGTTTTTGACTGTTTTTACCAAAACTTCTGAAAATTTTCACAATTTCTCAGTGATTCTTTGTTTGTGAGTGTTGTTATTATTTTTTAAAGCTCTGATAAAATAGAAGGAAATATGCATTGATTTAAGGAAAACGGTTAAGGGGGAGCTAAAAGCTTCCTTTTTTTTTATTTTTATTTTTAATGTATTAGGAGCACTTTACCCAGATGGAACCGGCGGTAAAAGCAAAGAGGACGACTTTGTTGTTCCTGGTGGAAATTACACGTACACATGGCCAGTAAGGAAAGATTATTCCCCAACTTTGGCAGACTCAAACTGCTTGACTTGGATTTACCATTCTCACATTGACACACCAAGAGATATTGCATCTGGTTTAATTGGGCCACTGCTGGTTTGTAAAAAAGGTACTGAGCTAGAAACACTGACAAAGCAAGCCCCTCTGCCAAGCTTGGCATCTTAACAGTCATTTTTGCTTACAGGTATAAACATGATGGTCTAGAGTCTATCCCTACATAGCCCATAAAAAGGGGCAAGGAATAGCTGGGTCATTCCAGGAGCACCCCAGGGTAGGTATTGTAGCTCTGGGACAACCCCCTTCCTGCTCCCCTTTAGCTTCACAAGAGATTTGCCTCGGCTGGTGGAGGGACTGCAGCATGCTCTGTGGCCAGCTGGGCATGAACGAGGCCAAAAATAAATGTTCCAAAACCGGGATCATTTCAGGACAAGCGAAGGACTCATTGCCCAGGAAGTGAAATTAGGGCTGGGTTGGTGACTTCGGCATTGGTATTTACATACTTTAAACCACAATGTTCCTTGTCATTTTTTTTTTTTCCCTTATGGATTTTTGCGTATAAGTTTTATATCACAGCCATATGGGAATGTGCACTGAGCAGCTGAGGTCACAGCTTGTCCCGTGTACTTACAGCCTGAAAATTTTGGAACCACGTATCAACTCTCTCCCCTCTGTCAGCTGAGCCATTGTGCCCTCTCCACCTGGGACATGTGTAAATCTGCCACCTCTTTCCCATATCTGCTGCAGTACAAAACCAGCCCTAACTTTATATAAAGAAGCAGTTTTTATATATTCAGAAAAAAAAAAAAAAAGAAAGAAAGACTTCAGTGTGGAGAGGACAGGTATGCTGTCCAGCTTTACTCACAATTAAGATGTCTCAGACTTTTTTCCCTTGGGGAACTTCCTGAATATGTGAAACCAAGCCAATAACTTTAGAATAATGCATGAAGCTAGGAGATAGCATGTTCAAAACAATCCCAGCCTGGAAAGCCAGCTTATCTGCATCTTGTGTCTTGACTTTGTCAAGGTGGATATCTGCACAATGCCACTGCATTAGGCCTCCTCCCTCTGTTGGTGGTGGGTGGCTCCTTACAGGGCTGACAGCAAGGCTCTGGGGCTCCATCCCAGAGGACACTGGGGAAGCAAAAGGTTTTTAAGTGTTAAGAGGTAGGCTGGACAATTAGATGAAATATAAATCTCTCAATGGACACTCTACCAGTGTCACCACTCCTATAATCTCAGGTTGTCCCCCAAATGGTCCCTCAGATACCAATACTCAAATTAGATTGAATAGATTGTACTCATCCTGTCTTAAGGTTTCTAAAATTTAAATAACTTGTCCTAGTTAATTGTCTAGGCTTCCTCACTAGTCCATGAGGAGTGAGCCACATTTAGCCAGCTGTTCTGAGGGTATGCTCCACAAGCTGCTTCCATGCAACAGAAATGTGGGCTACCACTTGCCTCTCCTTAATTCCTGGACAAAACTAAAGTCACTGGTTTCCAGCTGGATCAGGCTTCTGATCTGCCTCACTGCATAGCTACACAAATGCCAATACTGATCAACGGGCAGGGTTGGGGACAGTGGGAAAAAGATGGAAAAAATGGGACCACAGCTTTTGGCAGCTGCTTGTGCTTATGTCATATCAGCAGATCATTAAATATCAGCTTGACTTAGGTGAGATGAGCTGCCTACTGGAGGCACCCATCTGCTGAAAGGCTGGGGAGGGGGGGGGGGTAAGGTGTCTTGGAGGAGCAAAACTAGGTGAGGGTCAACGTGCCCTATATTTCATGGGCAGACCACTGTATGTCCTTCAATGCTCCAAAGTTACTGTCATTTTTTTTGCATTCAATCCCCTCCAAGGCTCTTTTTAGCACTTTCCTTTTCGTTTGCAATTTAGGAACTGCAGATGAGACCTCAATAGAAAGGACTGGTGCTGCTAATGCTTTTGCCCTGATGTTTAGCATTGTAGATGAAAATTTCAGCTGGTACCTCGATGAGAATATAAAGACTTTCTGCTTAGAACCAGCAACAGTTGACAAAGACGATGACGGTTTCCAGACCAGCAACCGAATGCATGGTGAGCAGGACTCTTGAGCAAATAGTGACCTACAGCAGTGATCAGGATCTTCTTTTCACTAGGACTTTCTGTCTCTTGTGGTATCTCTTCTTTATCTGTGACAGCCTGGAATGGTTTGGGATGTTGAAGTACTGTGCTGATAAAAGCCTCTCCCTAAACACAGTACAACACACTGGTTTGCAGTGAGGAGATTCAACTTTCACATCCCGCTCTGTCACTTGTTTAGCATTTTATCTTAGTCAACAGACATAAGCCTTTTGGTGACTGCTTGACCATCTGTGAAAAGAGAAAAGGAGGCTGCAGAGCACTTTGAGATGTGTTTATTCCAAGAGTCCAGCATTTCTGGCTCTTGAAATGGCCTCAGGACTGGTGGGCTGGCTGGTACTGCTACTCCTGCCCTTCAGAGATTAGTGGGACAGTAGTACTTTGAGCTATTTAGAGACCTGGTGTAAGAAGTTAAATCCAGAAATTTCTCAGTATTTTGGTTGTTCCATGGAGCCCAGGAGCTAAATTATTTTTCAAAATATGAATCTTTTTCTCCTGAAGTTCTCCTAACATTGTCAGATACGGAAGTGGAGGAAGAGAGAGCTGACTAAGACTGATTTGTCTGATACCATAATTTTCAAATCTTAATTGCTTGAGCCAGCTATATAATAGCTATTTATGACTCAGAATTAGAGGGAATAGATTCCAGACATCCTAAGTACCTGCAGAACAAATTAACTTCATTATCAGGACTTTTTGTGATGACTGGGCCTTTGCAATACCTTGTTATGACTCAGGAAGTTTCTCATAGACTCAGACAGAGAATTTGGGCCATTTGATCATCCTAAGCTGTTAGCTGGCTGTTTAAAAATGTTATCCTCCATCAGGCATCCCATCAGCACCTTATTCAGCTAGGGACTCAGCGTGGACAATCATAGATTCTTTTCCAGGAAAGGATCATGCTTAGAAAGGAGGTCAGAGGAACATGGCACTTGTCTTTTCCCTCTCATAAAGTCTTCCACTTTTGTTTTCAGCTCTTAATGGTTATATTTACGGAAATCTCCCTGGCTTGGAGATGTGTGCTGACACTCCCATGTCCTGGCACTTGATTGGCATGGGAAGCGAGATCGATATACACGCTGCGTATTTCTACGGCCACACATTCACCAACAGAGACCAGAGGGCAGATGTCGTCGGTCTGTTCCCAGCAACATTCATCACAGCAGAAATGACCCCTGGGAACCCCGGGAGGTGGTTGATAACTTGCCAGGTTAACGAACATTTGCGAGGTATGATGCTATAGATCTTCCTGATCCTACGAGATACAGAATTTCCAGCCTCCAACATGACAGGAAAAGAAAACTGAGAGATGTTTCCAGTGGAAGCATGATTTGACACTTATTTTCTGACTAACTGAACGCTTGAGAACTATTTCATCAGAAAAACATTGTGAGTTTAGTCTCCAGTGAAAATTATGTATGTTGGGCCAAATATTCAGATAGAATGAATAACTTAACTTTGTAAATACAGGCAACTAATGTGAGAACAGCATGATAGACCCAGTGCTGACACAGCACTTTCTATATAAATTACAGATTTTGATGGTCATTGAGAAGATCTTTCATCATCATTTTTTGTTGTAGATTAATATGTACACTTTAAGAAATATGCCAGATGAAACCTTCATAGATTTTTTTTTATAGAAATCAGACAAAAATTAGCGATGTGTTCAGAAGCTTGGTAAGACATCTTTACTTGAAGGAGTTTGATGATGATGATGTTGTATTTGTGTGGTGCAAGAACCTGAAAACCACATATCATAAACTACATGTAGGCTTGTGATAGCAGGAACTGCATAATTATAATATCAGAAACAGCTACAAGTTGTGAAAATTTTTACTTTTAAGAACTTCTGTGTTCACTTCAGTGGGATTATTATTAGGCAGAGAGACTTGATTCTGTCTAGCAACTCCTTCAGTGTGCCAATAATAATAAACCATAATAAACCAAGCTCTCTATTTCAATGGAAGTCAGGGGGAGGTGATGCCACGTTGCACATTTCAGGAGGCACTCTGATCCCTCAAATCATTCTGTCATCCTTACCCAGATTAAGGAACTGAGTAAATAAGCCCACTAAAGAATGTAATAGATTTCAGTGGATTTCACCTGTGGGGTGATGTACCATTTGTGAGAGGAGGGTGCTAGCGTCTAGCTCAGAGTAGACAGAAGTCTCTAAAAATAGAAACTTACCCAAATGATCCTAGCCACTTTTTCCAATCCACATAGCTTCTGCCTAGAGAGTTCTGAATGTTCACTTATACCCACAAATTTGCTGACTCTGCAACTGGCCAAGGACTGTCTCCAGACTCTTTCTCCTCCCAGGTGGCATGGAGGCACTGTATGACGTACAGATCTGCCAAGAAAAACTGTCTCAGCCTTCACCAGTCAGTCACAAGAGAAGATATTATATTGCTGCTGAAGAAGTGCTCTGGAATTATGGACCTGACGGTTATGATAAATTCACTGGGCAGGGCTTAAATGCCACTGGCAGGTAAGCTTTCTCATCCTCTCCTGTTGTGCTTAATTTCGAGAGTCTGGGTGAGACTTCCACAGTGATTCACCAGGGCTAGGTCCTGCACTGTTATTAATTTTAATTGAATGAGGCAGGGAGGATTTAAACAACCGTGTTGAGAAATTAGATTTGTAACTGTGATGCTTAGGAGTTGCCTTCTGGAAGCACTTATCTCTCTCCATCGTTAAGTCCGTGGAGAAAGTGAGCCCTGATGAGGCATGAAAAGTTCAACAGAATGGAAACCCTTACATCAAGATTCCTTTGGCAGCTTTCACACTTGAAATTGGTGTATCTCAGAGGTGCTATGATGGTAGATTTCCCCCCCTTGTTATAACTGATGGAGATGAATTGTGTTAGACTATCTCCCAGGAAAAGTAAAGAAGATTAAAGATGAATTGTGCACAGGTAATAGCACTGGTCTTGCCCTAAGGTAGTTAGAGGTAAGTTGACAGAGCACTTGTCCTAAGTAAATTGAAATTAAACACATGGAAGTCTAATACACAATGAATACCCGTTTGTTAACTAATTTGTAACTGTAATTCAGCTCAGTAATGTTTAATCTAGCCTGCTGGAAAAGTGTATGCAAACTAGTAACTTGGAAGGTCATTTCTCCCATGTCTGGGGTAATAACTTTATCCTAAAGAAAGGTTTCTGCCCGAACCTCTAGTAATTTAACCAGTCTGATTTGTTAAATCCACAGTGAATCTGCAATTTATTTCACACAAGGGACTGACAGAATAGGAGGGCAATACTGGAAGGTTCGCTATGTGGAGTATACTGATGCAACATTCAGTAAAAGGAAGATTCAGCCAAAGAACATGAAGCACCTAGGAATACTTGGTATGGTGAATGTTCTCCCATCCTTTGGAAGCAAAAGTCCCCTTGAATCCAGTGGGAAATTTGGGGCATTCAGCTGCTAGTCAGTGCTGTCTAGTTTAGATAAAATTACTTTTGTTGGTGGTTCGAACGCCTTCCCTAACTCTCTTTCTTTAAGGTCCTGTAATAAAAGCTGAAGTGGGAGATACAGTGCTAGTTACATTTGCCAATAAAGCCAAAAGGAGCTACAGCATTATGGCCCATGGTGTAAGCTTCAGCAAACTGTCGGAAGGAGCTCCCTACTTAGATGGTAAGTTTTGACTGAACTGCTGTATTGTCACATCCAGAATACTTGAGTCTGCAGATCTTCTCCTGTTGCTCTGTAGTGTTGCCATTTTTGTGGGTATTAAGGAATGGAAGCGGTGATTTGGTTTAGTTTGTGTCTACCCTACATGTCACAACCTGAGGGACCCCCCAGTCTGCCTCTGTACAGGTTCTTCCCCTTGGACATGTGCCAGACAGGGTCACTGAAACCAGCTGAGGTCCATCTGTTAATTTTGAGTACAAGTCAACAGCCCAATCCAATTTACAATAGTTCTAATCTAATATCCCATCAGTGGACCTACTCTGAACAAGCTCCAAAAAATGTTGCTTAGGATCTGGCATGATGACTCTGCTGAGTTTTTGCATAGAGCTATCTACGTGGTCTGGGCTGCTTCACACCAGATCCTCTAACGGAGGCCTGGTATTCCCCTTCCTTCATGGCCAGTATAGTCAGCATCCAGGCATCTTTTATCAGATTGACCCAGAATGTGAAGCAGCAACAATTCTTATTAACCCTCATAACTGTGTAAATGCTAGAACAGAGCATTTACCAAAGGCTTCCTCCCATTTTGTGCAAAGATGGGATCTTTATCATCTAAGTTTAACCATTAAATGTAAGGTGTTATGTCTAATTGGTAGGCAACTTCTTCAGTCAGAGGCAAAAATCAACCTCTTCAGAGGGCAAGAAGTCTCGTTTACTTTGAACACCTGTTTTAGGAGACAGTAGGTCACCCCTGGAGGTGTCTCTGTTTCCCTTGACTACCAAAGGAACCTAGATTAGGGTTAGAGCACGTGTCCTAGCTTTAGAGTGCTTATGTTAGATGAGCTGCAGCACCAAAGAGAAAGTTATCCTTCTTGTTGTCGTAATTGTTTTGTTTCCATTGCAACGTATCAGAAAGGAACACCCAGGACATAATCCCTCTTTTGAGAACTGTGCTAAGAGAATTAGGTCAGCATGCAAAACTCATAAAACCATACAATAACATCGACACAAAAGGCTTGAATCAAATTCTGTTGTCTCTAGTTGCTGACCTTGCAATGCAACAAATTTTTTAGCAGGCCAAGCTGTATCTTGAAACATCAGGGTTCACTTTGGCCTTGAATTCACCTGTACACATCCTAACGTCAGATATAAGTTTTCTGATGGAAAAGCAGATCCTTCTCTCTGCTCACATTCAGTCCTGTTGTGCTTTCTTTTAAACCTCCATGGTAATAGCATCCATCCTCATTGCACCCTTCAATGTGGAGCAAAATCAACCTAAACCCTACAATTCAGCAGCAGCATGAGCTGCACACTTCTGGGTCTCTGGAGAGGAAACTGACTCCAGATTTATCTCTTCCTGACAATTTTTTTGCTCTTCTCTCTCCATAAGCCTGGTGTCTTGGATTTCCATCATACCCATCTACAAGAGTATGTAGGTATGGCCCCTACAGGGGCTGCAAGTTTATAGTGAGGGACAATGATTTTTCTAAGCCCGTGCTTTGTCTGAGTGTAGATTATTCACATGAAAATACTGTACATAAACATGCATAAGGCTTATCATTTTTTTTTTCAGTTGTGCTCTCAGTAATATTCTTCCATATTGCATATAACACTTGTCCAATCTCATAATTATTTTTTCTCTCCAAATCAATATTCTTCTCCATATCGAGCACCATTGCAGGATTAATTTAATAGCATCAGATACCATTGCAGAAGTACCCTGCTTTGTATCGCAGTTTGTGGCAGATTGTATGTGTTTAAATATTGATATTTTCATTCATGTCTAAGTTCGTAACAGGATTCTTCATGAGGCACTCCAGGCTTTTGGCAGCACACAGAGAATCAAATCAGTGCAGGCTGCTGCTGACAGAAACATCTGATTGTGCTGAGAAAACCCAGCCAATAGGTGCCTTAGCTTTAAATAAAATTTCTAGTTTGATCTTCCTCACAGCAAAGAGTAAAAGGGTTATTTAGTAATTTTTTTCTTCTGAGGGTGCAGGGCTGACCCCTTTTCCAAACGTTCATTTCCAGTCCCTTTTATGAGTCCTCTCTCTGTGAATACCGACACCCTTTTACAGTGGCTAAATTTCATGAGTGATACTACAGGCACCCCATGCCAGGCAGCAGACAATCACCCCAAATTAGCTTCTAAAGAAAGTGGTAGCAGCCACCCTTTGGAGACTCTGACAGAGGTTCCTTGCTGCAAAATCAAAAAGAAGCAATTACCAGGATCAGATTTGTGCTGAATTTCTAAACAGTCACAACTGTAGCCCCACTCGCTGAGGTAATTGCTTCATGGTGCTTAATGAAAAGCCAGAGTCTGTGTTCGTACCTCAGATGAATCTCACGATAAGGCAGGAAAGCTACAGACATTAGAGGAAGCCATTTAAGAGCAAGGATGAGCTCTGCACGTCTGGTCTGACAGATTCCAGATCCTCCAGATAGCATCGGGCCGGTGTCTGTGTGGTGTAGCTGAACTTGTTCTGTGAGGAACGGCTCAGTGTGTCCCCAGGGCACTGGGCTCTGGCGAGATGTCCCCATGGCAGAAGTCACCAGCCCACAGAATGGTGCTTGAGCTGTGGTTGCAAGGGAGAGCCCACCTGCAGAAAGCAGTGGCTACGTCTGACCCCCCAGCCAACGCTTGTATTCTGGAGGGCATAACCTTTCTCGTGACCTGGGTGCTTCTCAATTTTCTCTCTGCAGGATATATGAAGCCAGGAGCCCATGTTAAGGCAGGTGAAACCTTCACGTACAAATGGAGAGTGCCTGAAAATGGAGGTCCAAGTGAGAACGACCCACCGTGCCTCACATATCTCTACTACTCAGCCACTGATGCCGTCAAGGACACCAATTCTGGCCTGGTGGGGCCTTTGCTGGTCTGTCGGAAGAACGTGCTGAATGAGGACGGGACGCAGGTGCTCAGCTGGTCAGATGGACCCCAAAGAGCAGGGTAGTGGGCTGGGGGGAGGTGGCCTTATGGGCCAATTTTCCCAGCTTAGATTGAAGAGGTTAAACAAATGTCATTCCTCAGATTAAAAGCTGACCTGTGAGGGGTGTTTAGGAAGGTGAAATTGGCATTTGCCAGTATTCAGGCTTGTTCTGAGTGAATCCTGAAAGGTTTTCCATCTTTTCCATGTACTCGTTAGCAATGAATGCATCTTTCCATGCTAAGTAAGTGCTATTTTCTTTATTCTTCTGGCTGATGCAAAAGGGTCAGCCCAAATCCTATATAAGGACATAGTAAGAAAGCAGCTGTAGTTTTCTGGGGAAATAATTTTTTGTTACAAAAATATATATTTTTTTTCACTTGGGTACTTCTACACAGACTGATTTTAATGTCTTGGCTTCTTCCTTGGCTACAGAAAGGAATAGATAGGGAATTCTACCTTCTGTTTTCAATCTTTGATGAGAATGACAGCTGGTATCTGAACAAGAATATTGAAGCATTTACTGGAGACCCTTCAAAGGTAGATGAAAATGACGAGGATTTCAAGGAATCCAACAAAATGCACGGTACGAAATATCTGATATCTGTTAATGATATCTTTCCTTCACTCATCATTGACAGATTTTATCATCATTCACAGCTGACTGCAATGCCCTAGAGGGTGAGGTGGAAGCTGTCAGTCAGTGTATGGCCAGCTCCTCATGTCCTCTGAATGTGTGTTGAATCCTTTGTCACATTAACAATGACTGCATCCACCTACCAACTACACCTGGAGAAAAGGAACAGAGTCTAGGTTTTAGATACAACACCTAGATATATAAAAAGGCATAGTGCCAGAGTCAAACAGCAACTGCAGAAAAAAATGATGTTCACTGGTGATTTAAAATTAGCTGCCAGCTTTGGCACTGACTCTGATAATGAAGGTTCATCCTCTGCTCTGCTTGGGCAGTGACCTCTGGCAGAGGGATAAAGACTAGGGGAGAGGCCAGTAATAGTTTAAAACTTCACTTCTATACGTAAATATATGACTTTGGCACAGACATCCTCAAATATATTCCTGATGTGTCAGACTTGATCAAATCACATAATCTCATCATGCTTTGATTTTCCTGAGAGCACTGAGAATATATGCTAATAGTGAACAGATAACTACCAAGCAAAAAGTGTGTGAAGACATTGTAGGCACAATGTCTCCAAACATCAGGCACCTTGCAGTGATTATTCCTCTTTTAATACATTTCTTATAAACTCGCCTCCAGATTTTCTGAGTCCTATTTTATTTTTCTGTTATGAGGTGATATTTAATACTGAAGTTTTATTCTGTCTTAATATCTTTGATGCAGTGATCACAGAAAAATCCCCAAAGTTAGGGAGTTTAGCCCCAGAAAACCCTTCTGGAATGAAGAGAGATATTTTTGAAGTAAAAGTAGAAATTAAAGTAAAAATCGTGTCAGAAGGCTACATCAGAATTGAAATTACTACTTGGACTCTTTATGGCCCACTCCATGGTCTTAATGATCTTTCTCCAAGTTGAAAAGAGTCTCTTAATTTATATATTTAACTGGCATCTGTGAAGCACCCTGGAAAGCTTGGAGAAGCAGTTCTACATCTATGTTGAGGGCTGTTATGGTATTTTATAGGCTAAAAAGAAATGTAGAAGCTAAGAGTTTGTAAGAACAGCATTTAAGCATTAATGTGGTGTTATCCAGTGCTAACTTTGCTTCACAAAATGCCTCTTTAATTAATGTTATGACTTCCTTGGTTGTGAGCCCCTTGCTGCAGAGGTGGCAGGAGGCTCTGTGCTGAGGTACAACCCACAGGCCACCGACCAGGCTCTTTTCTTCTCCTCCAGCTGTCAATGGCTACTTGTTTGGTAACCTGCCAGGCCTGGCCATGTGCAAGGACGACAAGGTCTCCTGGCACCTCATCGGGCTGGGCAGTCACTACGACATGCACGGGGTTCAGTTTCAAGGAAACACCATTGACCTGAGAGGGACGACGAGGGACGGCCTGGCCTTGTTTCCTCACTTATCGGGAACAGCACTGATGCAGCCAGACCGCGTGGGTACGTTCCTGAGCTTATCTTGGTGTTGTGGCACTTGCAGAAATCAGGCAGCCTAAATAACAGCCAGTGAGATGCTCTGCCCTACTTGGGGAGCGTGAGGGAGCTTGAAAGTGTAGGGACATGCACAGGGGATGGAGCCAGGCTCTTGTCAGTGCCAGGACAAGAGGCTATGGGCACGAACAAGAATACAAAAGGTTCCCTCTGACCATCAGGAAGCACTTCTGTGCTGTCTAAGTGATGGAGAGCTGGCACAGGTTGCCCAGAGGGGCTGTGGGGTCTCCTCTCCTTGAAGATCTTTAAAATCTCCTGGACATGGTGCTGGGTGGCTTGCTCTGGGTGTCCCTTCTTGAGCAGGAGTTGGACCAGATGAAGCCAGAGGTCCCTTCCAGCCTCAGCCATTCTCTGATTCTGTCTGGACTGTGGGAACCTGACATAGCTGAGGATTCAGGCCGCGCTACTTCTCTGGCAAGGTGCTGTAAACCAAATACATGTGCACCAAAGAGCAGAGGCTTGGATGACCTTGGGATAGGCAGCGCAGCAGGCAGGCAGACAGCTAATGGGATGCTCACAGAATTTCCATAACTCTCAAAAATGCTTTTTTATCAAAGACAAAATTCACTGCTTTGCAGATAGTCAGCAGCATGTAAGGTGTTTTAGAACTTCAGTAATACCTGGTCTTTAAGAGGTTCTTCAGAAGTATACACATAAAGGATACTTTTTATTTTCATGTCTAATCCAGTGATTCGTTCTTCAAAGCTGTAGGGGAGATTTATTCATTGGAGATACTTCAGAGAAGCTCTAAGCCAGAGTGCAATGTTACTTTTCTTCCCACTGATGCAAGTTTTTAAATCAAAGGAATCATTAGAGTTGTGCAAGGCTCTGCCAAAAGCCATCCTTGGCTGGAGCACTCAATAGAAATATCTGTTGGCCTTGTGTGCACACACCAAGCCATGGTTAGAGCTCCAGCACTGCTGTGTCTACGAGGCAGCAGATTCTTTTCTTGTGTCTGTCCCATACATTTCCCCTGTCTGTCATGAAACTGCAAGGCAGGAATTACACTGAACAATATAGTCTAGGAGTTCATTGTTTTTTGCCAGCTAACTCTCTACTGACCACAAGGGAAAATGAATGAATTATCAGATCTTTACAATCACCAACAGCTGTATTTTATTTTTATTTTATTTTTTAACTGCAAGTTATTTTACCTTTCATCATCTTTGCCCTAGAAACACAAGGAATGGACTGAGATCTATCCAGGACAAAGTTATGCTTCCAGTTTTGTTCCATCATTGACTCATTAAGTTGGACACAAATAACTCAGTGGACTTCTCAACTTTTGCATGCACTAAACAGCTGTGTAAATGCTTTCCTCCTTCACAAGAGTGCTAGCAGGTGGAGCTACACAGGACCATGCTGTGGTCAACTTTGGCTGCAGCAAATGGGAGGGGGAGAACAAATGTTAAAATCTGCACAGGGGCCTGCCAAAAGATGTCTCTCCTGTTACTGCAGCCTTAGACCATCAGAGCCACAGAAAACTCACCCTGTGGTGGTTTGGCCTCCAATCTTACCGCTTCATTTGAAGCTTTCCACTGGCAAAAGCACAGAGCTGCTCTGAAGAGGCACTGGGTCAGTGCCCTGAGCACAGAGCACACACCAATACCATCAGAAACCATACACCAATCAAAGCCATCTCAAGCCTTTTGGGAAAGTGTCCCTTAGCACTAAGTGGCTTTCAGCAGCCTCTGACTAGGTTTGTCCCTTGCTCTCAGCCCATGTTGTGGCCATGCTACCCCTGCTTCTCCTCGTATTCTCCACGGGCATGGCTGTGCCTGGACATCCATCCTCTGATGTCTTGCTGCCATGGAGCACATGGCACCTAAAGGAGATGACTGGTGTGTATCCATCTTGCCAACTGGTTTCCCTTTCAGTCCTCTTAGTTTTTTCAAAGCCAATGGGCTCTGGATGATATGAACACCCCCTTGACTGGATTTCCATACAGCACCACAGACTAGGGTGGTTTTTTTGGAAGACAAAGCAATGATGTACAAGGCGCAGGACCTAATTTTCCAGCCTGCTTGTTTATTTTCCAGAATTACTTACATCTCAAGAGCTTTCATTTCTAGGCACATTCAAGGTGGTTTGCAGGACTTTTGATCATTTTGTCGGGGGGATGAAACACCTCTACGAGGTCAGCAGCTGCCGCAATGCCACCCGAGCCCAGCAGCAGCACAACACCATGAGGATCTTCTACATCGCAGCAGAGGAGGTGGAGTGGGACTATGCCTCAAATAAGAGCTCAGAACCAAATATTTACAACATCAGCAGCAATGAGGAAAGGTATGTGAAGCAAAAAAAGGCTGCTGGGTGTGGGGCCCAGTTATGGTGGAGGAGGGGCATAGATGTCTCCTTTCATGAAGCCAGCCTAGTACTTCTTAGGAGGCACTCTTAGAGAGGTAAACATATTTATAAAATGATAACCTCTCAGAGCAGACTAGACAGCATATGCAAATGTTTTTGTCTCTGTCTCATCATGCTGTTGAACCACGGAAGGCTTCCAAGTCCCTAAATCCATCTGTGGTAACAGCCTTGAGTGAGCCACATCTATACTGCTCTGTGCTAAGGAACAGAAAGTGTGCAGAAGACATGTGATCCAGTGGTCTTTGAGACCACTATTTGGTGAAATAAATAAATAAGTAGATAAATACATAAATAAAGGAGAAAGGAACATATTTTAAATACAAACAAACAAACAAAAAACAACAACCTGGAAATTGTGGCTGGGAAGCTGTACCCTGTAAAAAAAGCACGAGTATGGTGGAATCAACAGAAAATACACCTGAAGAGAGAGAGGAGTGTCTAAAGAAAATATTAACTGTCAGAAAACATCACTGTCAAAAGGCTGCTGCTGTACACACAGTATTTCACTAGAGTGAGCTGTACTCCTGGGTGCTTGTTGCTTGTGTTTTGTGTGTTGTGAGCCAGCCTTGCAACTCTGCTGCCAGGGGGAGCTTGGAGAAGGGCAGCAAGGAGGTAGCGAGCTCAGAGGAGAAGTTGCGAGTGTCCTCTGCTGGCACATCATATCCACGATAAGACTAATATCCAAGCCAGTGAAAGCAGGCATCGTGGTAACAGGATTCAGGTCTGCAGGGAAAGATAGAGTCTTTTACTGGGGTGGAGGAAGCACTGGCCAAAGTCACACGTAGCTTGAACCTCATTTCTGGTCTGTCAGCTCTGCTGAAGGATTTGTTTCCCCAGATGTTTGTGATGAGTACAATATATCCCCAGCTGTACTTGTTTGAAGACAGTGTGCATTTATTGAGGATTATCACTGCTATTACTTGCTGTATAAAACCTCTTGCAGCACGTAGGGCTTCCCCTCAATCACCACGTTGGACCAAGCTGTATATTCTTGTCACACCTACTATGAATAACACAACATTTACTAGCTTTTAGATACATAAGGTTTGGCACTTTTAATTTTTGCCTTTTTATTTTGCAGTTACGGGCACATTTTTCTGAGCCAAGGTGAAGACCTAATTGGTACAAAATACAAGAAGGTGGTTT